>NC_138199.1:30498733-31698733 GCF_964194105.1 Spermophilus citellus | reverse complement strand
GGGGAATCCCTAGAGTAGAGAGAGAAGGTTCCCCAACTCGGACTTTGCCCCCAGATTGCTAAATCACATCCCTGGTTATCAGCGGCTCCAAGGTGAAAGCCAGGAATGGAAAAGAAGGAACAATTTTCAACAGCCACATTTCCTAGATGTAATCCAGCGAGGCCCAGGGCTGTGGTGAGGATCAAATTTGCGGGGGAGTGTGGGAATGCTGTGTTCATGTGGCCCCGGCTTAGCTTGCGTTGGCTCTTTACTGGACACAGAAAGCCTGGCTGTGGCCCAAACTGTGATGTCAGGAATCTCCCCCGCCCCCTTTGTTATTTCTGATACTCAGAAATCCATTGTCTCGGTCGAGGCTGAGGCAGTTGGATCATTGGAGCCCAGGAGTTCAAAGCCTGCCTGAGCAACATGGTGAGACCTGATCTCCAAAAAGAAAGAAAGGAAGGAGGAAAGAAATTCCATCCTCTCTCAGAGGAGAAGATGATGCAACAAAGTCCTTTGCATAGGGGGGCAGAAATAAACAGAGTCCACCCAATTGAGAAAGGATTGGAGGAACCAGCCATCATCGCCTGCGTTTGGCAGAGCCCCGGGATGGGCAGGGAGGGGATGGGTACACTTCTGAACCACAGGAGGAAAGGGCCAGCTTCAGGTGTGCCCTACAGGGAGGCTGTGAGCACCGGGAGCCAAAGGTGGGCTAAATAGAGCAGGGCACCCCCCAGACTGGTCAGGAGAGCATATTTGGCTTTCTGGGGGTTGGGCCTGAGTTGGAAGTGGGAGAAGGATGTGAGGGGGACAAAACCGAGGGGAGTTGGCAATCTGAACAAATCCCAACTGTTGAGGGCCACCTGCTGCTGGAGTTGCGGTTTGGCTTCTGGGCGGGTTGCTGTGGAGACAGTGGGACGCATTTTTATAAGTGAATCAACCATTGTCCCCTTTGTATATTCAGTCCTCAAAGGTATTAGGCATTTGACATCTGCCTGGAAAGGATGTCATCTTGCCAGCATTTCTTTTTTCCTTTTCATAATTTAATAGCTGGATTCCAATACGGTCCTCTCTTTATAGGCCTATCTGTTTTAATTACTGCATTTTAAAAACTTGTTCTAGGGCTGGTGCTGGGGGGGCTCAGTAGTACAGCACTTGCCTAGCATGTGTGAGGCACTGGGTTTGGTTCTTAGCACTGCATATCAATAAATAAAAAAATAAAGTGCTATTGACAACTAAAATATATATTTAAAGAAAAAGAAAAACTTGTTCTAAGGAATTTGAAGTCTTCATCAAGCTGCCAAGGGGGGGTCCTGGTACCCAAAACAGGTTAAGAACCCCCAAATCAGAGAACTCGTGTGTAATTTTATTTTGTTTTGTACCAGGGATTGAACCCAGGGCCTCACACATGCTAGATGAGCACTCTACCACTGAGCCACAGTCCCAATTCTTTTTGTTTCACTTTGAGACAGGGTCTCACTAAGTTGTCCAGGCTGGTCTTGAATTTAGCCATCGTCCTGCCTCAACCTCCTGAGTAGCTGGAATCACAGATGTGCACCACTTTGCCAGGCTACTGACACTCGGTTTTTTCTCTTTTCTTTCTTTCTTTTTTTCTTTTTTTGTTCTGTTTCGTGTTTTTGTTTTTGATACTGGGGGCCTCACGCCTCACACATGCTAACCACATGCCTTACCACTGATCTACACCTCCAGTCCCTGTATAATCTTTTAATAAAACACCAGCCTGACCATTTCACTCTATCTGCTTTAAAGCCTTCAAAGGACTCCGGCTTTTATCTTTCCAATAAAGTCCTAGGTCAGCACATCAGGTTCTTTCCAAGTATACACCCTTCCAGGAATGGATCTGGATCTTTTCTGCCGTGTTCTGTTCCCTCTGTGCTTACCCCCTCACCCCAACCCCTCTTGCCTACCAACCGAACTCCTACTCATCCCTCAGCACCCACTCAGCAACCCCTTTCTTGAACCCCCTCTTCAGCCCAAATGGTAGGAGACTCAGGGAGGAAGCCCTTCTCCTCTGGGCACCCACCCTTCTCATCTCTCCTTTACAGTGGTGCTTGGCAGGATGCCACCCAGTGCCCCACCTTGCTTCTGAGCCCTAGGTACGCTCATTGCCAGCCGCATCCCCACTTGCAGGGGCAGAGGGCCAGCAGGAGAGGCCTGCTGTATGCCAGTCCATTCCCACCCTGGGTTAACCTTCAATCACCAGGAGAAGTAAGCTGTGACACCTTGAGACTGTGGGTGTATTTGCTTCTGCCTGACAGTCACAGCCCGTAATATCCGCATTCTTTGACCTTGCCCACATCAGCCACTCACCCAGGGTCCAGAGTCTGCCCTGGATTCTCTGGTCATGCATCTGTGCTCATGCATCCTGATTCCCTGCAGTCCCGGAGCATGTTGCTCCCCCAACGCCAGCCTTGTTATTTGGTCAGGGGATGCAATGCCTTATAACCATTTCTGCACATTCACATCTGTTATTCCTTTACTTTTTTTTTTTTACTCTCCCAGTCAGGTCAGTGTTTTTCTTATTTCTATTTGTAACTATATAAAGGGGATACATGTGTGTACAGCTGGAAAGGCTGTGTATTTCTTAGGAAAAAAAAGAAACAAAAGAAAAAAAAGTCAAGAGAGGTTAAGTAATTTGTCCAAAAATACACAGTAATAAAGCTGGGCCTTGGCACTCAGGTTTTTTGTTTTGTTTTGTTTTTTGTTTTTGATTCCCAGTGTGTGCTTTCCCATTGGAAAAGAAGCATGCTGTCAGCCTTGGGGGCACAACTGGGCCTGACTAATGTCTCTCTCTTGAGGGCCTGCATTCATTCACTCAGTCATTCAGGATGCTAGCTGTATTGCAAAGATGCCAGGCTCCCTGCTGGAATAAGCAGAAAGGGGCTCAGACCCCAGAGGGCACAGCCTAGCAACAAAAATTGATGCTTATCATTTAGTTCATAAAACAACATTGATTATAGGCTGCGATAACCACTGTGCAGAAGAGGTACCAGAACTTAGAGTGTGAAAAATGGGGAATCTACCTGAGCCTGGAAGTCAAGTTTCTCAGGAGAAGGAAGGTTTGAGCTGAGATCTTAAGCCTGAGAAGAGGGGCTGGGGATATAGCTCAGTGACAGAGTGCCTGCCCGGCATGCATGAGGCCTTGGGTTCAATTCCCAGTTCTACAAGAAAGAAAAAAAAAAAAGGTTGTAGATATCAACTAAACTAGGTGAAGTAGGGAGACAAGAGAGGTCTAGAGAAAGGAAATGATGTACAAAGGCCCTGTGGCCAGAGAGAGGATGGAGGGACTCAAAGAGGACCAGTGTGGCCAGAGCAGAGACAGCAAGGAGGGAGATTTTAAGGCCCACGGCCCACAGGGATTGGGATGTGGCTCAGTGGTAGAGAGTGAAAGCATGTGCGAGGCACTAAGTTCAATCACCAGCACCAAGGAGGGGGGAAAAAGACAGGAGGCAGAGACCAGTCCTGAACTTTGGTACCTGAAAGCAGCAGGAGCCAAGGTGAATGGCTGTGTGCTGAGGGAGAGGGATGCAAATTAAATAGATTTGTGCCTTGAGATCACTGGATCCAGCAAGGAGAAGTGATTTCAGGGACAAGAGAGAAAACAGACAGATGGATGAGGAGACTTTTACAGGAGTCTTGGGGACAGAGGCTGGGCCTTAGATCAGACTAGAGGCCCACATTGAAGAAAAAATAAAATACATGGGAGTGTGTGAGGGGCTGAACCAGCCAGACCCAGGGAGGGTGCTTGTGGAGTGAGTGGCTGATGAACAGGCCAGAGGCCCAACTCCATTCCCCGCACCCAGTCCCAGGGCCTCCAGCAGCAGGGACTGTATGGAGGTGGGGACAAGGGGGTATGAACAGGGCTATGAACCTCCAAGGATGGGGAGAAGCACAAGTGGGAAAGGAGGAGCCAAGGCCAACAAAGAAGGGAAGGGAGAGACCCAGAGACTGTGCTCCTGTCCTTGGGAGCTCAGAGACAGACACTGGGCTGGGATGTGGCTCAGGGGCAGAGCGCTTGCCTAGCATGTGTGAGGCCCTGCATTCAATCTTCCGCACAGGGGGGCAGTGAGAAAACACTCAGAGGATAAATGCTTATATGCTACAACTGAAGAACAACTATCCTGGCACCGGGAAGCAGGAGGCAGTGACAGCCAGAAGCAAGAGCAGCAACCCCCAGGAGAAGACTCTTCTCCACTGGTTTCTGAGCTCCAGGGGAGGAGGCTGCAGGCAGCAGTATAGGGCTGTTCCTTGCACAACTCCAAATGTGAACAGCGCCCTTGAACTCGTGTAGTTTATCAGTCCTGGAGAGGAGCTGGCCATAGGCTACCAGCTGAACTTGGCCAGCTCAAGTTCCATAAAGCCAGGCTGCAAGGCAGAGAACACCAGGCCTGGAGGACAGGCTAACCCTGAATTCCCACCTCTAGGGCAGAGGAAACTGACCTTGAAATCAGACATGTATGGGGCCAAGAAGAAAGGATCCCCAGTGCTCTGTCCTTCAGGGGTGCACAAGGGGCCATTACCTGACCCAGGGGGACTCTCAGAATACTGTCAGCTCCCCAACCTTCGAGCCCAGATCCTCCCAGCTTAACAGGCACGGCAGAGCCTCGCTAAGTCTCTGCTTCCCTCCTCCAAATATTGCTTTGAAATGCATAAAATAAAATATGTAGAATTAAAAGGAACCCTATTATTTTGAAATATGGTTATCAAATCATGGAAACAGACATCGCAATTCAGAGGTATATGTGCTTCCTTATCAGTGCATTAGAAAGATCTAGCATTGGTATAATAACTACCATAATGTCAGATAGCAATCTGTATAAACAATGTACGGAGATATATTCTGAGATAACTACAACAACTGATCTGGGCAAGTATTCAATATCCGACAGCCACAATAAAATATTAGTAAGAGCTGGGCACACCTGTAGTCCCAGCTATTTGGGAGGCTGAGGCAGGAGGATTGCTTGAGTACAGGAGTTGCAGGCCAGTCTGGGAAACATGGCAAATCTCTGTCTCAAAAAAAGCAAGAAAGAAATGAAAAAAGAAAAACGTCTGTAACAAAGTCACCAATAATACTATAAACAGTGCTTGTAAACCCAGCTACTCAGGAGGCTGGAGGGTCACAAATTTGAGGCCAGCCTGGGCAATTTAACAAAATCCCATCTTAAAATTTAAAAAATGGGCTGGGCAATTAGCTCAGTGCTTGCCCAGCTTGTGTAAAACCCTGAGTTCGATCCCCCGTACTGCAAAAAGAAAAGAAAAAGTTAACAGCGTGGGCCGGGCACAGTGGCACACGCCTGTAATCCCAGCAGCTCAGGAGGTGGAGGCAGGAGGATCACAAGTTCAAAGCCAGCCTCAGCAACAGCGAGGCACCAAGCAACTCAGTGAGACCCTGTCTCTAAAGAAAATACAAAATAGGGCTGGGTGTGGCTCAGCTGTTAAGCACCCCTGGGATCAATCCCCAGTACCAAAAAAAAAAAAAAAAAAAAAAAAAGTAAATAGCATCGCTGTGCCTTGATTTATGATGGGATTATGTTCCAATAAACCAACATAAATTGAAAGCATCTCAAATTGAAAAAGCATTTAATACGCCTAATCTATAAAACGTCGGAGCTTAGCCTCACCTACCTTAAATGTCCTCAGAATACTTCCATTAGACTACAGCTGAGCAAAATTATCTAACATGAAACCTATTTTGTATTAAGAGTGTTGAATCGTTCATGTAATTATTAAATACTGCACTGAGAGTGAGAAGCAGGACCGTAGTGTGAGCACTCACCATTGATGAATGGGTAATAGTTGATGTACAGGAAAGCAGAGCTTCTGCTGAATGCTTATCCCCCATCCCCAGCCCTTTTCTTTTTCCTATACTAGGAATTGAACCCAACGCCTCTTGCATGCTAAGCAAGGGCTCTGCTCCTGAGCTCCATCCCCAGCCCTTTTGTTGTTAATTAATTTTGGAGGATTTGGTTGATTTGTTGATTGAGACAGGGTTTCCCGAAATTGCCCAGGCTAGCCTCGAACTTGGTGATTTATTCCTTCCTCAGCCTCCCAAAGGGCTGAGATGACAGGCATGCGCCACCACTCCCAGCTGCTTATCACTTTTACAGCATTATAAAGTTGAAAAATTATAAACCAAACCATTTGTAAACCAAGGACAGTCTGTACTGGGACTTTGTGACCTATGTTCATAGCCTTGGTTGGATACTAATGAATAGATGGATTAGTTTCTCGCATCTAATTTCATGGATCCTCAGAATTCCATGCCCCATGATCCAAGAAGAACAAGTCAGCAAATAATGCTATGGGCTTGACAGACTGTCCTGGAGGCCGGGTGGGGACACAGAGCCAAAGCCACCAGGGTCAGGGAAGGCTTCAGGATAGAATATGAGACAGGTTTTAGAGAGGTACCCGGCATAGTTGTAAAAAGAGAGGGAGTGGGGATGTGTGCCTCAGTGGTAGAGCACATGTCTGGCATGCATGAGGCCCTGGGTTCAATCCCCAGTATTGCAAAAAAAAAAAAAAAAAAAAAAAAGGTGGGGGTGGGGGGAGTGGCAGAAAGGAACCACATGTTAAATATGCTGGAGGGTTGGGGATGTGGCTCAAGTGGTAGTGCGCTCGACCAGTGTGCGGGAGGCACTGGGTTCAATCCTTGGTACCACATAAAAATAAAACAAAGACTTTAAACATGCTGGAGTCACAGGGGCAAGTTTGACGATTAACAACTTCCTTTAGAGTGTGGAAATGGGGGTCTCAAAAATGAAGCACCTTAGCCAGCATAGTGGCAAGTACATGTAATCCCAGCTACTCAGGAGACTGAGGCAAGAGGATCACTGGAGTCCAGGAGTTTGAGGCCAACCTGGGCAATATAGTGAGACACACACCCCCATCTCAAAAAAAAATAAATAAAATAAAAATAAATAAAGTGACATGCCTTGACAGAGACAGGCAACTGAAGTGGCAGGTCCTGGAAAGATAGTTCTGTTTAGATACAGAGCCTCAGCTTATCCCCTCTACACCCCACCCGTCACAAGGAGGCTGAGGCTGAGGACACCTTCAAATGGGAGGCATTGAGTTCAGAGTAGAAACTGGGCCCTAAGAACAAGATGGCCCAGTCTATTTGCTTTATATTTGTGCAATTTTTTTTTTTTTAGTTCTGTGGATGGAACCCAGGTGCATGCTGGGCAAGCACTCTACCACTGTGCTACATCCCCAGCCTTTTAATTTTTTGAAAATTTTGGTACAAGGTCTCACTGAGTTGTCCAGACTTACTCAGTCTCCCAGATAGCTGGTTGCACCACCACGGTGGTGGCTTTGAGATATCTGCCTGATTTATTTTCACCTGTCTCTTATCAAATGGGGACAATAGCCAGCACCTCACAGAGCATCTAAGTGTGAGTTAAAAGCCTTTGAAGCACATACATCACTATGCCTGGCAGAGTGGTCTCACAGTTCCTCTGCAGAGCTTTTTCCTGGAATCAATGCAGTGGCAATTTGCCCCAGCTCTCCTCCTGCCTGTGGCCAGATAGTTCTAGCTAAGTGGGGGGAACACTAGGGTCCAGAGGGGTTGGTCTGCCCTTAGCCCAAGGGGAGGGTAAGTAACTGGCCAGCCAGTTACTGCAAGTAAGGAAGTGGTTGGAGGAATACCTGCATCAGCAGAATCCTGCTGGGGGAGGTGAGGGGTGGATCTCTGGTCGAGGGTCAAGGGGCCCCACCCCTGAAGCTGATGGGTTGTGTGCAGGCCTAGATGCGGTGGAGGTTTAGTGCAAAGAGAGCCTGCTCGGCTCCATAGTGGGGCTGTGAGCAACTGTGCGGGCTGCATGCTGCGGGGCTCCAGAGAACCTTTACATGACTGCAAGCAAAGTGCTCTTGGGAAGCCCTGGGACTTAGGCAATCCAGATGCCCTATCCCATCCTGGCTCTGCCACTCCTTAGCTCTGGGACCTTGAGCAAGCCACTTCACTCTCGGAGCTCATCCATAAAGTGGGACCACCACACCCTCCTTAATGACTCTTGTTTGACACCCAGCTCTTAAGAGTTGTTCAATAAACAGCATCTTCCTGTTCCCCCAGGGAATCCCCTCCCCCTCCCCTAAGGGACCTTTGCCAAGCTTCAGGGTACTAAGGAGATAAGATGCCAAGGGGTGAGCCTAGGAGGGAAGAAGGAGAAGGACGGGGCAATTGGAAAGGCTAAGAGAGGAGCCCTTCTCCCAGCCTGTGGTCCAACTAATCCCTGCAGGACGCCCCTTTCTTTGGCAAACAGGGCAGGTGCCTCCTTCCCTGGAGGCCTCCTTTGGCTAATGATTCCCCAGCCCTGGGAGAGGCTCTGTCAAGTAGGCTGGACCCTTGACTTCTGGGGCCAACTGTCTGGCCCTCATTCTGCTCCAGCTTAAGCTTGCTCCAGCTCAAACTTCTCTTGACTTGGAGGCCTTGGTAAGGGAAGAGAGGCTTCTGGTACCTAAAGACTATGCTTCAGGGTCTCCCCATAATTCCCTGAGCAACCTAGGGATGGGGAAAACTTTCAGGGGGTCTATAAATGTGAACATGCCTCTGGAGTTGTGGGATGCAGCCGCCAGATCAGGGTTGCTACAAAGAAGACCACCGACCCACCCAGAACAAGATTCGCTCCAAAGCCTGCTGGGTCCTGGGCTCTAAGGATTCAGATGCCACAAAACTGACTCTGTCCTCATGGGGCTTGCCTCCTAGCAGAGGAGACACGAATCATACAAATAAAACCATTCTCACAGGTTGTGATAAGAGATAGGGAAGGGACCTGGCAGGGGCCCACATCACCCATGTCCCACTTCTTCCTCTGTCAGCCCCCGTTTCATCTCAGGACCTTAACCTGGACCCCATGCAGTCCTCTGTGACTGGATGGGGCCTGACAGCCAACTCCAGTCTCTTCAGTATGACTGGATGATAATGTCTGGGCCGCCAAGGTCAAAGACAAGGTGGTGAGTGCCTTGCTTTATTTTTTCATTTCTATCTGAAACTGAGACCTTGGGTTTGGGACTCATGGGTTTTGCAGGCTCCCCACCCGCCATGCTGTTACGGATTACTTGGTTTCTCTTGGGGACAGAAGGGGACGCACCCCTGCCCCCTCCATCAGCTCTGCTGCTCCCCTCCCGCCCACAGGAAGCCTACTGCGCCTACACCATCATCCTCATGGCGCTCTTCTGGTGCACCGAGGCTCTGCCCCTGGCCGTCACTGCCCTCTTCCCCATCATCCTGTTCCCCATGATGGGTATCCTGGATGCCTCTGAGGTGAGCCCCACCCATCCATCCACAGGAGGAAGGGATCCCAGGGAGAGGGCATGGGTTTCTTGAGAGCCCTGGTAACCAAGGGAGCCTCCCTCACTGCAGGTGGTGTGCATGCCGCTGCTTGACAGGCCAGAGAACAGTGAGACAGGAACTAGGGAGAGGCCAAGGAGGGCATTCTAGAAATGTGTGTGGCTGATGTGGAAAGATCATTAAAAGTGAGAGTGACGAGATTTGCCAAGGAGGTTGAAGGCCTGGTGCAGGAAAAGGGCCCTGAGAATCCGTAAATCCTCATTATCCACAAGGGATCGGCTCCAGGACCTCATGATACCCAAGTCCCAGGATGCTCCAGTCCCTTATACAAAATGGCATAGTGTTTGCATATAACATATGCACATCCTCCTTATATTTTAAGTTGTCTCTAGATTACTTATAATACCTAATTCAATGTCAATAGTTGTTCTGCTGTATTGTTTAGGGAATAATGATGGGGTGGGGTATAGATGAGCTTTTTAAAAAAAAATGTTCTCCATTCAAGGTTGGTGCAGAACCCACAGATAGAGAGGGCGGGCTTTATACTCCTGGTTCAGAGGTTCTTGAACGTGAAACAGCACCAGAAACCCCTGGAGGGCTGGGTCCACCCCTGAGTTTCTGATTTAGTAGGTGAGAGTGGTTTCATTTCTAGCAAGTTGCATTTGATGGTGAGGATGGTGAGTTCATCTGATGGCCACTTGTAGAAAACCACTGCTCTGCTTTCTAGAAAGAGCATAAAATTATTTTTATTTCCCAATCCGTGGCTTGAACAATGAACAGGATCAGGCTAGATTGTCGCCCAGTCATCCTGAGGGGACAAAGAGTGAGTTTGGCAAGAACTGGGGAACCTGGTTAATATCAAATGGCAGATGATCCAAAGGCCATTTCCATTTAGTCCCAAAAGTTCAGGGGAGAGCCAGTCTGCAGGGACATTAGTGACCTGCACCCTAAAAGCACAGGAGCATCGTGGGAGACCCCAGGTCTACCTTTGGTTTCAGTCCCATCCCTGCCCACCAGGTCTGCATCGAGTACCTCAAGGACACTAACGTCCTGTTCATCGGGGGGCTGTTCGTGGCCATCGCTGTGGAGCACTGGAACCTGCACAAACGCATTGCCCTCCGTGTGCTCCTCCTCATCGGGGTGCGGCCGGCCCTGTGAGTTCCCACAAACCAGGACAGGAGAACAGGGGTCGGGCGGCGCTCAGGGCTCCCAGTCCCTGAAGGGGAGCTGGAATGACAGTGTGTCCACCTGCTTGTCCTTAGGCTACTCCTGGGCTTCATGCTGGTCACTGCCTTCCTGTCCATGTGGATCAGCAACACAGCCACCACGGCCATGATGGTGCCCATTGCGCATGCGGTCCTGGAGCAGCTGCATGGCACACCCAAGGACATCGAGGAGGGGAGTGACAACCCTACCTTTGAGCTCCAGGAACCAAATTCCAAGAAGGAGGTGACCAAGCTTGGTGAGAGAGAAGAGGCAGGCCCTACCCCAACCACTCAGTTCTTGGGGGAAGATCTGAGAGGCCGTCCTTTCCTAAGGGTGGTCATCTTGGAGCCTTTGTGGAGAGAAGAGGGAAGTGAGAGGCACAGTGACCAGCTTGATCGGGATTACCTGGAACTTTCCTGGTTTTACAATCCCAAGACCCATGGGCTAGGGGTAGAGATCAGTGGTAGAGCAGCTCAAGCCCTGGTTTGATCCCTAGTACTGCAATGAAGTTTTCAAAATAAAATAGGTCTTGACCCATGTGCTAGGAATACCCTCAGTCAGTCCTGGGCAATCCAAGAGGCGTGGCCACCCTAGGAGAAGAGAGCTGGAGCCTGGGTGGGCAGGCAGTGCCCTAGGTGCCATCCCTGCCTTGTTTGGATAATCCTTTTCTCTTCTCTGTGCCTCAGTTCCCTCTCTCAAGAGAGGATGGACCAGATGGTGTCTAAAGGTACTCTCAGCCTGAGGCTCCAGGGAATTCTGGGCCCACTCAGACCTAGGAACAGCTTCTGTCCTCCTCCCAGCCCAGGTATAGGCTGTCCACTGACAAGATACCCTGGGGGCCATGGAGCCTCAACCATGTTCCCCGAAGCTGTCCCTATGCCTGCCCCAACCTGAACTTTCCCTTATTCCTCAGATAATGGGAAGGCCACCCCTGTCGCCGCTGCTCCTTCAAAGCCGAAAATACAGAAAACCCAGGAACAGATCCGCTTCACACAGTGCATGAGCCTGTGCGTCTGCTACTCGGCCAGCATCGGGGGCATCGCCACACTGACTGGCACCACACCCAACCTAGTGCTACAAGGCCAGGTCTCCTCGTGAGTGATGGAGGGCAGGAGGCATGAGAGGGCTGGGGTAGGGGAGGCCTGAGCTCTCCCTGGGAGGCAACTGGGGCTGGGCAGTTGCTGTGGCAATGTCACACAGCAGCCTATGTCCCCTTCAGGATCTTTCCCCAAAACCCTAACGTGGTGAACTTTGCCTCCTGGTTCGGCTTTGCCTTCCCCACCATGGTCATCTTGCTGATTCTGTCTTGGCTTTGGCTTCAGATCCTCTTCCTGGGTTTCAAGTAAGTGGTGGAGTGAATAAGAGATGTCCAGGTCTTTGTCTGTACCCCTGGGAGCTTCTGGTGGGGTCCAGATGTGAAAAATGACAGAGCCCTTGATAAGGCTCTTTCTCCCAAGGCCCCTCGGTGCACTTGACCTCCTATTTGAGGGAATTGCTTGGTGGATGATGTTACCTAAGTTGGTAGATGAGCACTGACTTGAGGGTGGTTGCCACTAGATTTTTCAGTGCTGGGATTGAAAACTAGATCTCCTGATGCCCAGACCAGGCCCCTTCCCCTAATGCTCCACAGTCCTTGGATAAGTGCTTAAGGTACATGACAATTGTAGAAGCATTTGTTATGTTCCTACTGCATGCTTGGAGCCTGTGCTAAGTGCTGAGAATATTGATGGGCATTTGGCAAATCCTTGATAGATGATGATATGGTGAAGACCATGACAGAGGATGAAGTGCTTCGGGTAGTTGGACACTCTAAGATGCTTCTCAAAGAGACAATGTCTGAGCCCACTCTTATAGGACTAAAATCAGTCAAGTAGAGAACAGATCAACACATTCCAAAGCATAGAGGCAAGGAAGAGCCTGGGCATTTGGAGGGACTCTGGCCCTGTGGGTCTGAAACACAAAAAAGAAAAGGGGCGGTGGGGGGAGTATCAGGACACAAAACTCAAGAATCGGGCAGGGGAAGATTGTAGAAGATACTGTGAGCCACGTGAAGATTTGAGGACTTGTTCTTGAGGTCAAAAGTAATAAGGTTGCATTCCTATTTGCAACCCTGAAACTCCTAGTCACTTTTGGGGTTCTATGTTGAAAATCCTTGGAGACCCTGATAAGACTCAGTTGGAATCGAGTCTGGGATTGATTAGTGATGTCTACTGTGCATACAGCACAGGAGTGGTGGTATCAGTGCTACTGTGGTCTGAGTTATTTGCCCTGCCTTCCCAGGCAGAGGGGAGCCATTGCAAGTTTGTAAGCATCATTGCTATACTTTCAGCAAATCACTTGGTCACATATGAGGAGGTTGGATTAAGGTGGGGGACTGGTACAAGGCAAGGTGGTAGTTGAAGAGATCAGCACAGTGCCAGGCACCATGGGGAAGTCAAAGATGTGTAAAGCATGCTCTTTGCCCTTGAAAAACTCATAGTCCAGAAGGCAAGTGAGATTTACCCAGTGAAAAGTTAAATGTCAACACAAGTTACGTAAGCAGTGCAAGGAAACAGGTCATAGCCTCCTGTGCCACTGAGGACAATTCCAGTGGGGCTCAGGCTGGCAGGGGACACCCAGAGGCCAGCAGGAGGATTTTCTGAGAGGCTTGTGAAGGAGGGGAGCTGCGAGTTAGCACCGGGAGGAGACAGAGGGTCCAAGCCACTAGGTCCTACTAGGCCAGCCAAAGAGATCCCTTGGAGGAAGGAAATCAACAGGGCAGGTGGAGCAGGGACAAGCACAAGTCAACCTGCTCCCCCTGGTAAGCCCTGGTCCCCTCTGAGTCTTCTGCTCTTCTCCAGAACCATCAGTAGAGTCAGGGCTAGTGGAGTGACCCCAAAATGACTTCTCTGGGCTTCAGTCTTCACATCATAGATACTCAGAGCCCCTGGCTCCCTGCCTGGTATAGGGCCTCACGAGCTGTTCCTGCCCTCTGCCTACAGCTTCCGGAAGAATTTTGGCTTTGGAGAACAGGAAAATGAGCGAAAGGACGCAGCCTTCCAAGTCATCCATAGACAGCACAAGCTGCTGGGCCCCATGAGCTTTGCAGAAAAGGCTGTCACCATCCTCTTTGTGGCCCTGGTGCTGCTGTGGTTCACACGAGAGCCGGGTTTCTTTGAAGGCTGGGGTAACCTAGCTTTTCCTAATGACAAGGGCGAAAGGTGAGAGCTGTTGGGGAGGAGGAGACATACCTGAGGCTTAATGCTGGGAGGTGAGGGAAGGGAGCAGAGTCCCCAGTGCAGAACACAAGGTCACTCTTGGGGTGGGGGGTGGAGGACAGAGGCTTCTCTCTACCACCCCTCCACCCTGTGAGTCTGAGCAGTCTTGAGCCACAAAGTCTGTCCTCCTTGCCCCACCCACAGCATGGCCTCCGATGGGACAGTGGCCATCTTCATCAGCATAATTATGTTCATCCTGCCCTCCAAGATCCCAGGGCTGACCCAGAACCCAGGTAAGCACCTGGACTGGGCAAGAAAGGGTCTCTGGTCAGCCCCTGCCTGCAGGCATGTAATGCACCTTTGGCAGGAGTCAACAAAACCCAGAGAGGTTGGGGTGACTTGCCAAGGGCACAGGGACTCAGGAAGGAAGTTGGAACATTATAGAACTGAGGGATTCCCTCCTGCATGCACTAAGCTCTGAAGGGACCCACTCAGGAGCCCCCAAGTGGAGGCCGGTTGGCTCTGGGTGACCCATCCTTCTCTGCTTGGGGAATAGAAAAACCAGGGAGGCTGAAGGCCCCTCCCGCCCTCCTCAACTGGAAGACAGTGAACGAGAAGATGCCCTGGAATATCGTGTTCTTGCTGGGTGGTGGCTTTGCCCTGGCCAAAGGCAGTGAGGTGAGAGACCCCCGAGCCCCCTCCCCAGGCTGTTTGAGGGAAACCCTGTGGGAGGGAGAGAGAGGCCTGCTTGTGCCCTCCAAAAGGCAGACATGAACCCACTTAGGAGCCCAGCAGTGGGCAGCAAGTTTGCAGAAGCTAGAGGGACATGGGTGGTGGTCCCATCCACGGAAAGGAAGAAGAAACACGAGCCCCAGCGACCTCTCCCCACCGGAATCCTCAGGGAGAGAGACTCTTCACTGGTGGGTGGGGCCTGCTCTGGGCGATGAATTCCACCTCCACCCGCCCCTTATGGTTGGCCAGGCATTGACAGTCTGCCGGTTGCTGCCACCAGGGGGCGCCATGATCACACCAGGCCAGGCTGTGGGGACAGGGCATCTTTCTCCAGAGCCTCCCTCTAAGAGGGAAATCCCAGAAACTGCACCTGGGCATCTGTTCTCGCTGAGCTCATTCACTGCAGACAGGAGGCAGCTGCCCCAGGTCAGGGATCGGTGCTGGGGCTCCTGGGTCTGTGGTTAGTTCGTCCATCCACCGTGTCCAGCACTGCGCTTCAGACGGCAGCACGGAATGAGGCAAAGTCCCAGCTCCCTGTGTGCCCCGTGCAGTGCGCTTCCAGGCTGGCATTACGGATGTGGGCGGGACAAGACCTGGGAGCTCTTCTCGCCCTGTGGATTGCCCATCCTTCTGTCCCCCTCTTCCCAGCCCTCCCCCTACTCTCCCTTCGTGTCAGGAGTAAGGTTCCCTCAGCCCCAACCCACTAGGCTGGAGGGGGCAGGGAGAAGGCTGAATTGGCCCAGTGACCCCCTGAGAGGAGTCAGGAAGCAGGGGTAAATGGGGTGAAGGCTTTTCCCCCGCCAAGTCCCAGATTTTCTGAGGACCCTTCCTCCTAGTTTCTCATCTGGCCCTTCTCCCCTCCCCTCATTGTTCCTTAAGAGCAGCAGAAGAGACCTCTTGATTCTAGGTGGCTCCTGTCTTCCCCTCAGAGTCGTTTTTCACTCTGAAGACCTTGGGGATGTGGCAGGAGTAGGATCCTCCCAGAGCCCCCAGCAGAGGGCAGGGGGCACCCCGGGGCAGCCCGCAGCCCTGTCTCCTAACGCCACCCTCCTGCCCCCAGAAATCCGGCCTGTCTGCGTGGCTGGGAGACAAACTGGCCCCGCTGCAGAGTGTACCACCGCCCGCTACCGCCTTCCTCCTGTGTCTCCTGGTTGCCACCTTCACTGAGTGCGCCAGCAACGTGGCCACCACCACACTCTTCCTGCCCATCCTGGCCTCCATGGTGAGCTGGACCTCTCCCCCAAGCACCCCTCCTGGATGCCCCACCAGGGGCTCTGCCTGCTGGGCACAGTGACCTGCCTTCAGCCTCCTCTTCTTTCCTGCAGAGGACCCCTGAGCTTTCACCCTTCTCCAGGTTCTTGGGCTCTCGGGCCCCAAGGCCCTCTGGCCCCTGACTCACCCCCTCCCTGGTGACATCACCCCTTGAATATCCTGATGGGGCTCAGAGGTGGCCTCGCCCACCTCCTTGCCCCAGCCCCTGTTCTGGTCATTCCAGAGGTGACGGGTAAAATTGCTCCCTGGAGCGTCCCCAGCCCCTTCCTCTCCAGGCTCGTTCCCACAGCCTTTGATGACACCTCCCGAGCCCCTTTGAGATCTGTTTTATGGGCCCCTCCCCTCACTACGCCCCACAGCACACTCATCCCCTCCAGGGAGGTCAAGGGGCCTTTCCCAGGTCACCCAGGGCTTTCTGGCGGAAGCGGTGGGTTATGACCAGAGAGTGTGCAGGGGGTTGGGGTTGTCCCCCAGGCCAGGGAAGCAGGAGAATTGGGGCCACAACCTTCCCTCTGGGATGGGGACCAAGCTCAGCTCTGCCCCACTGTCCCCTCTCCAGGCTCAGGCCATCTGCCTCCACCCGCTCTATGTCATGCTCCCCTGCACTCTGGCGGCCTCCCTGGCCTTCATGCTGCCTGTGGCCACCCCACCCAACGCCATCGTCTTCTCTTTCGGGGGCCTCAAAGTGTCAGATATGGTGAGTGGCAAGCACTCCTTCCGGCCCTGTCTTTCCAACTTCTTGGGCCACAAAGAAGGCTGAAAGGCACTGAGAGTCTCCAAGCTGAGAGTGGGACCCTCAGGGGTGAGGAGACAGCAGGGGAGACTGGGGACAGGACCCCTCAGTGGGAACATCTTCAAGCACTTCCAGCCCTGGGCCATGAGAGAGGGAAGGAAATGGGGGACATGCGGAAGATCCAGAGGGCCTGGTGTACCCATACTAGGGAGATGAACTCAGAGAAAACAAGGCCCAGGCTTGTAGCTCATGAGGAGCCCCCTTTTCCCGATTAGCCCTGGGAGTCAAGAAAATAGCAAGAAAGTTGCCAAGCCCTGCGGGCTAGATCACAAGAAGGACTTCCCAGATTTTTGCTAATGGAAGGGCTCGGAGCACCCCTGGACACTTGACAGGTACTTAATGGTGCTGCTCAGTATCTGCTTAGTTGAACTGACTCTCATCCCACCAGGCCCGGGCAGGATTCCTGCTCAACATCATCGGAGTGCTGGTCATCACGCTAGCCATCAACAGCTGGGCCATCCCCATCTTTGACCTGCACACTTTCCCTTTCTGGGCCCACTCCAATACCACGACCCAATGCCTTCTCAACACCACCACGCCAGGCCCCTAGATTGGGGTGCCGCCTAGCCATGTCCAGGAAAATCCCACCCCGTCCCATTTCCTCTGAGCCAGGAGGGGACACTCCAAGTTCTAAGCCCTGGGCTGAAGACTGGGAGAAAGGCCCACGTCTACACAATCGAGTGTGCTTGTGAAGGTGTGTGCTCATCTCTAGTGTGTCAAAGGAAAGCGTGTGTATCTATGCATGCATGTGTGTGTGTGCCGGTGCGTGTGAGGATGGTGCTGTCGTGAGTGTGTCCGAGGGGGGTTTGTGTGCGTGTTTGGTGGTGCACACGTGTGTGTTCACAGAAAATACACCCTGCCCTTCTTTGTCTCCCCAGCTTAGTGACCAGACCCCTTTGCACTGTATTTATTGAAACTCAGGGTTGGAGTGGCCTGGGAGCAAGGCCTGTCTCAGGGACTGCTGGTCCAGCGTTCTGAGGTCTCCCCAGGCTCCCAGGTTTGAATAAAGTCTTTTTCAGTAGAGTCTGGGGTGTCTCTCACAGCGCTCTCTAGACTGCTCCACAACACGGCGTGGGGGTGGGGCCAGGCTGGAGATATGGCGGGAGGGGGCCTGGTCTCTGTCCTGCGGCGGCTCCCTTGACATCCCTCCCACCCACAGGAGAAGGTAATGGTCAGGGCACCCCGATCAGAGTGGGCGCAGCCACCCAGGATAGCAGCACTGACATCACCAGGACTGCTAATTGGGAACTGCCAGTCCCTGCGTGTCTTTGGGAAAACCGGCCTCCCCGTTCCCAGAGCACTCCCTGAGCATTTACATAAAACTCTGTGCCCCTGCCAATTCTTCACCGACCCTTCCTCCAGCTGGAAAAACCGGTCCCACCAGATCAGAGGAGGCAGGCTGGCTGACCCATGCAGGGTGCCCAGAAAGATGGACCCTCACCCCAAATGGCACCCTGCAGCAAGAAGAATGTAGTTTAGACTCATAGGAACAGGCTCAAAACTGCCATGACCTTCTGAGTTCAGAACCTGACAACCTTGGATGATTCTGCTCTTGATTCCACACTTGCCCTCCTCTGCCACCCGACCCTGAACTCTCATAGGTTCCGGAGCTTTCATTTATCTGGCAAAGTGGGCATAGGCTAGGGAAGGATGATACTACAGCTAGCATCCATTCTAGGAGCTCAACATCCTTTCCTGGCTAGAAGTTCATCTTTGCATCTATCCTAAGTTCCTTCACTGTGGAGGGTGGTATGTAAGCCTTGAGCTCATCTGGATGGAAGTTTCTAGAGTTTCATCCACTTTCCTCCTGCTGCAGTGGTAAAGAGATATTTACCATCAGCCTCATGGTTGAATGGAAAAGGGAGCCGAGATGTGAAGGGAGAAAGGATTTAATTCTGCACCCCCCTAGGCTGGGCTTTCACTGCATCTCCCCGGAGCCGCCGGGGGACTCATGGGCAGTGCAGCTAGGAGGGGGCTACTGTACAGGGGAGAACATGGCTGTCCCCAGGGGACAGAGGATCCTGACAGGACATGCCAGACTTCCAGGAGAGCAAGGAGTGTCAGGAGAGTGGCTCCGCCTCCCCCCGGCCCCCCAGGCTGGCATTCCTCAAACGTGAAGCACAGTCATAAATCACATCTCCTTCCCAGACCTGCACCAGGACCCCCCAAAGCCCCAGGCAACAGTCCCCTCACTGGGAACGGCCAGCCCCAGAATGGCGGGGCTCCCCCAGTAGCTTACCCACAATGCACTGGGTAAGCAGGAGCAGCCTCAGCTCCCCCCTACCGCCCGAGTTGCCCTGCCCCATAGCAAGGAGGACCCCCTGTTATTGCTATCTTCAGGACCTCGCTGAGGAATTGCTATCAGCCTCAACTGGGAAAAAGGTTTCTCAGGGTGCATACCCCCGACCCAGTATTCTCAGCTCCATGTCCCCTTTAGTCCCGCTCAGAGAGACCTGGGTGTAGAGTGAGGTCACACAGCAATCCCAGGAGATGAGGAACAGCTGGCTCAGCCTTCTTGGGAGAGGTGGACCCAAGGCAAGCTGGGTCTAGAAGTTGACTGTGATGGGTGCGATCACCCTGTTCAGGGACCAAATCTCCCTCTGATGCTTAGAAACCTCCCTCCTCAGCAGGCAAGAGGGCGGCCCGATGGCAGGAGGCACCTGTCGGGCTAATCACCGTCATTATCCAGGCAATAAAGCAGCACAGACTGGGCTAGCCTTTGAAAGAAGGGCCTGCCAGCCCAGGTCGGCTTGGACAGGTAGCCTAGCAGCTGGGCCTCTTCAGCACACACAATCAAGGTGGTGGCAGGTGAATGGGACATTGCTGGGACATGATCTCCCTGCCAGGTACCCACACCCCATCATTGATGATGCCCTCCAGGAAGCAAGGGGCTTTGGGTGTCTCCTACCTCCAGACCTTGTGTGGTAGTGAGCTCCCTGTTGCTGGAGACCATCAATGAAGCTGAATCCAGAGGACAGCCTGCCTGATGGAGCCGTGTCCCCCATTCCCACGTGGAGCCTGGCGCAGAGAATGTTGTATGAATGAACAAATGGATGAGTGGATCAGAAGCAGAGAGGGTTTTCTGGCTCCCGGGTGGCGGGGGGGGGGGTGGGGGGGGGGAAGCTGGACACACAGCGCTCAAAGACCCTTTCCAGACTGTTCTATGTGGAGTACTATAAGACCTTGAGGCAGCATTTGGTCTCTGGGCCAAAGTCACTTTAAGCTCAGAGATAGGCCTAGATTTCTGAGCCAACTCCTACTGTTGCCCCTGTTCCTTTTCCCTGAGGCCTTGGGAGTTTTCGTTTCTCGCCCCTCCTCCTGCCGGCCCCACCAGCCAGGAGACAGCTATGGCAACCAGAGGGTTCAGGGAAGTGGCGCTCAAGCCCTGGCAGGAGAAGCCTGCAGAGTGCAGGATGTCAGGGAGGCTGGGAAACAGGTGGAAACAGGCTGATCCTACTCTAGTGTCCCTAGAGATTAGGGTCCTTAGCCCCAGGGGAGGCCCTTCTGCTCTGGCCATGAGTTGTCCCTCTACCCCAGAGTCTCAGGGGGGAGGTTGCTCCCTGAAGAAGCAGAAGGTGGGTCAGAGCTGAGACAGGGGGAGCTCCTATGGGGTGCTAGCCTAGGGAGGGTGCCCCCTGAAGCCTCCATGCCAGACAAGGACTCAGAAGAGTTGCTCCTTATTTATTTTCTTTTCATTCATTTTTGCAACACTGGGGATTGACCCCAGGAGCGCTCTACCCCTGAGCTCCGTCCTCAGCCCTTTTTATTTTTTTATTTTTTGAGATAGGGTCTCACTAAATTATCCAGGCTGGCATCAAGCTTGAGATCCTCCTGCCTCAGCTTCCTGAGTCACTGGGGTTACAGGCATGTGCCACTATGCTGGGCAAGTAGAATAGCTCTTAAAGGTGGTGAGACCCGAAGATGTGTTCACAGAGCCACGGATTCCTGGGTACACACAGAGCCTGCTGACCCCTGCGCAGACGTGGATACCTGTGTACACACAGCCACACACACTCCCTCATAGACACTCTTACACACCATGCCACCAGCCCTCACAGCCCTTCTGACACCCAGAAACCATCCTGGAAACCCACACAGACACACATAGTCACAGACATTTGTCCATCCACAATCACTCAGACCTGAGTGTTCTCACAAGTACACAGATGCTCACACTCACTGGCACAGTCACGTGGAGCAGCACTGTGTAAGCTCCACAGCTTAATGCACACCCACAGTGGCACACGAGTGAGAGAACAAAAATGTAAGTACTCACATAGTCACACGTGTACTGTATTTACAGACACTGGCACAAGTGAACACACACACACACACACACACACACACACACACTGCTCCTGTCTACCACAACTAAGCCTCCCACAGCAGGAGGGATTAGGAAGGGAGAGAAGCCTCTCCACCCAGCAGGACTCTAACTGCGGGCCTCCCATCAGACCCTCCCCCACCAAGCTTGGAAACTCCCTGGACTTCCAGGGGGTCAGCCAACCAGAACAGCCCAGACCTCTCGGCCCAGCTCCTACCACACACCCTCCTCCGCAGCTCTGGCCTGGAGCTTCTCTGGCAAGAAGAAGCAGCTTCACAGTCAAGGAGCTGCCTGCCCCTCTCCCTAGGAAGCTCAAGGTCCTTAACCCTGATCCCTCCAAGCCTCTTTTGAAGTAGGGTCCTCAGCCTGCAGCATTTTATGCCAGCTACGCTTAGGCCCCATCCTCTGCAGATGTTCTTTTTGGGGTGGAGTGGGGTGGGGTAGGGTAGGGGGTATTGAATTCATGGCCTTACCAATGCTAAGCATGTACTTTACTTCCTGTGCCGATTTTTGGCAGTACCAGAGATCAAACCCAGGACTTGGCCCATACTAAGCAAGCATTCTACCACTGAGTGACATCTCAACCCTTTTTTTTTTTTTTTCAGTCTGTGGGTATGGATAGGGTATCACTAAATTGCCCAGACGGGCCTCAAATTTGTGATCCTCCTGCCTCGGCCTCCAGAATTACAGGCACATACCCCATGGTGCCCAGCTTGCTGATGTTCTTTAGTGTCTTCCACACCAGTGGAGTGAGACTTGGAGGGCCTCGGAAGTGGCAGGCTCAGTCTTGGGAACTCACGTTGAGAAGACAAGTCCAGCCTACATGAGCAGAAGTGGAGAGAAGATGGCTCATCCTGACATGGGTTGCAGAGAAGGCCACCCCTCCTTCATCATATTGGGACCCCGGAAGGTGGGGGGTCCCTGAGATCTCCCTGAGATCTCCAGTGTTTTGCTCCAGACTGGAGTGTGGCAGATGTTGGCCCTAGCTAGGGCTGCTCCTGGCTCAAGGCAGCCCAGCCTGGACAGGACTCAGCAGAAGATGGTGCCCCAGTCCTGACCTCCAAGTCTCCAGAGGCACAGAGCTTCCCCTGACCCCAGCTACAGCCCACCTTGGTTCTGTCTGTGGATTCTGGAGAGATAGGCTTTCTGAGCCTAGGAGAGAACTCTGGGGCCACTGGTGTGAAGGAGGGAGGGTCCTATCCAGAGGAGGAAGAGAAAACCTCACAAATCCCCTTCCAGTCCAAGATCTGTGGAATTCCTGAGGCTCCTGCTTCAACTCCCAGACTGTCAGCAATGAGGAAGTCTCGCTTCCCAAAGGAAAGAGGGAGCCAGAGCCCACGCCCACTCCTGGGGCAGGGGTAGGGCCTGTCTGGGAGGAGAAGGAAACTCATCTTGCACATCACAAGCAGAGTCTCATTCAGAAAGGTGACAGCCACAGTCTCTCCTGTGCATCCATCCCATCAGGGTCTCCCTGAGGGCCTTGACCCCTGGATTGGTCTGCATTTCCCTGATTTTTAATGAAGTTCATTTGTTTAGGGGCCATTTGTAATTTAGCTATGAATTGCTTATTCTTGTCTTTCGCCCATTTTTCTGAGAGATGGTCTTTTTGTTTGTTTAAAAAAATAAATACTAACACTTTGCTTCTTATATATGTTGCCACATTTTCTTCCAGGTGTTTTTTGTTTTGTTTGTTTGTTTGTTATCTTCAAACTGTGTTATATTTTGCTCTAAATAAATTTTGCTTTCTGCCAAATATTTTTGGGATATTTTGAAGCCTGGCAGAGCAAATTCCTCCTATTTTTCTTCTTTTTCAAAAAGTTCTAAGCTATTCACATGTAATTTTTTTTCCCTCCAACTTCAGAATTGACTTGTTAAATTCCCAGGCAGGAGAAAAACATTATATTTTTTTATTTGAATTACATTCCATTTATAGATTATTTAAAAAACGATTGACAACTTTACAATATTATATTCAGCTTTCCAACTCAGGAATAGGATATGTCTTTCTATTAATGTCTATTTATGTCTGTCAATAATTCTATTGTTTGAACCCAGGGATGCTCCACTACTGAGCTACACCCCCAGACCTTTGGGGTTTTTGTTTGTTTTTGAGACAAGGTCTTGCTCAGTTGCTGAGGCTGGCTTCAACTTGCAACCCTCCTGGCTCAGCCTCCTGAATCACTGGGATTACAGGTGTGCACCATCATGCCAGGCCAATCATATTTTTAAATATATAGTGTGAAATAGGGTTTAAAAACTTTATTTCTTTCAAATGGAAAGTCCATTATTTCAATTCCATTTATTAAACTTACCCTGCTTCTTTAAAACACCTTGTTATACCATATGAGAATATCCCCAATTCTCACAAATATCCAAGTTTATTCTGGACTCTATTATCTCCCATTAATATATTTATGCACCAAAACCACACTGTTTGAACAAGCCTTGTTGGATATTTTGGAGCCTGGCAGAGCAAATGCCTCCTATTTTTCTTCTTTTTCAAAAAGTTCTAAGCTATTCACATGTTTGTTTGTTTTTTCCTCCAACTTTAAAAGTGACTTGTTAAATTCCCAGGCAGGAGAAAAACATTAGATTTTTTTTTATTTGAATTACATTCCATTTATAGATTATTTAAAAAATGATTGACATCTTTACAATATTATATTCAGCTTTCCAACTCAGGAATAGGATATGTCTTTCTGTTAATGTCTATTTATGTCTGTCAGTAATTCTAGTGTTTTCTTCATGTGAATTTTTATATTTCCTATTAAGTTTATTCCTGGGTATTTGGTACTGTTGCTGCTTTTGTGAATTGGATCTTTAGTCCTTATTTTCTAATTGATTGCCTTAGTTATATAGAAATGGTTTTGAGCCAGGCATAGTAGAACACGGCTGTAATCCCAGCAGCTTGGGAGGCTGAGGCAGGAGAATGACAAGTTCAAAGTCAGCCTTAGCAACTTAGCAAGGTCCTAAACAACTCAACAAGATCCCATCTCTCTCTCTCTCTCTCTCTCTCTCTCTCTCTATATATATATATATATATATATATATATATATATAATTTTTAAAGGGCTGGGAAAAAAGTGGTGGGGGGCTGGGGATGGGGCTCAGTGGTTAAGTGCTCCTGGGTTGAATCCCTGGTACCAAAAAAAAAAAAAAAAAGAGAGAGAGAGAGAAAGAATTGGTTTTGATTTTTACACACGACACACGTAACATATACTCTGTTACCTTACTAAATTCTCTCAGTAGTTCTAATAGTCTTTCAGTTGATGGTCTTAGATTTCCTAAATAAACAATCACGTCATTTGTAATTCTTGAAGATTTTGCCTCCTCCCCCTCCCTTCTCCTCCTCTTCCTTCTCCTGCTCCTCCTTCTCCTCCTTTTCCTCTTCCTCCTCCTCTTTCTTTATTGTTGTACTAGTAGAACCTTCAGGATAATATTGATCAATAGCAATGCTGCTGGACTTCAAGTCATACCTTTCCTGGTTCTTTGTACCCAGAGTATCCCATACAGAAATACCTGCCTAGAAATAATCAGTGCTGAATATATCAGGAACATTAAGCAAACACAAGAGAAGATCTCCACGGCTGCTCTTTCACTGTGAAACTCTACTGATTACTAGACTTAAGGGCTTTGATGGCTAATGTGAGTTCCAGAGAAGTGGATTAAATCAGGGCCCCTGATCTAACCCTAGAAAAAAATTCTTATACCAAGTGAGCAAGCTCACACATCTTCAACTCCCACCCAGCAGCACAGGACTTGGTAAAGACAAAAATGCACGTTTCTTGAGCATCTACTATACACCAAGGATTGTATTAGAACTTTAAACACATTTAATTTTCACAACAATCCTGGATGGATAATATTCCCTTGTTAACAGATGAGGAAACTGAGGCTCAGAGTAGGAAGTATGGAAAATGACACAGCTAATCATCGCTCGCAAAGAGCTTCATCTGTCTGCCTTAGTATCCTTTTTCTGTTCCATCCCCCACCCTCTAGTACTGGGGATTGAATCCACAAAACTTTCTCATTTTTATTTAGAGACAGGGTCTCATTAAGTTGCTGAGGCTGGCCTTGAACTTGTGATCCTCTTACCTCAGCCTCCTGAGCCGCTGGGATTACAGGTGGGAGCCACCACACCCAGCTCCTCTTTGCTGTTGAGCACTGAACATTCTCGGCCTAAACCAAGAAGGCTCCAAATGTCTTAGTGTACTCTACACTTCTGCCAGAGGACCATCACCATCCCCCAGCCACGGGTGACATGGGTGACATTCCCGCTGTCCTTAGAATGAGCTACAGTAAGTGGGAAGGAACTGACCTGCCCACACCCTGAGGCCAGAGGCCAAATCCTAGGCCTTTCTAGGCAGCAGTTCTACCACTAGGTCCCTGAAGCCTCTTGCTCTAGGAAAAAAGAGAAACAGGAGAACTTAGAGGCTGGGTAAGAGGAGGGAGAGGAGAGGAGGGAAAGAGTGGTGGGGACAGGAGACCAGGGTAGGGCGAGGAAGATGCAAAAGGAAGCAGAGAAAAGCAGGTGGGGTGGGGTCTGGGGCAGCAGTAGGGAGAGCTGTCAGGGAGCAGAGTCAGGGCCCAGGCCTAATCCAGAAGGGACTGCTAGTGACAATTCCCAGACTCCTCAGGGACTGCAACCTCCAATGTGGACTCCGAGGGGCCAGGGATCAGGACCACAGTCTCTCAGATTCCTGTTTCCAACCTGCAGACCACGAGGAGAGGCCTTGGGGTCCTGGCACAGAAGCAGGGAGCCCCCATCTCCACCCACTCAGACACCCCCAGGAAAGGATCGCTGACCCAGAGCAGAGAAGTGTGTAGACAGCAGGTTGGCAACACGTAGACAGCACAAGAGGACTCAGACCTGGACCTGGATGTGGGGACACAGACCCACAAACACACAGACATTGGGAAGACGTAGATACAGACACACACCAACCCAGACAAACGGACAGTCCCAAGGAGACGCGGCATGCCCACAGACACACAGAGGGAGGCACACATACACAGGCGGGTGTGCCACACACACACACACACACACACACACACACACACACACACCCTGGGTATCAGAGGGACCATAAAGAGCTTAACAGATGGCCGGACCCTGTGGACAGTTTCCAGCAAGTCTGTGCTGGTGCTTGGTGCTTGGCCCTCCTTGAGGAGTCACCACCACTGCCTGTCCCCACCAGGCCTCAGAGAACCCTGGGCCACCACTGCATGCTGTTCCCTGGAACCCCTCTGTCGGCTCCATGAACATACACACGGTGGCCAGGCTCTCCTGACACATGTGCATGTCCCAACAGGCCTGCGCCCCACCCATGGGGGGCTCACATCCCTGTTTTGGGGTGCTGGTGGGGGTGGCAGGACAACCCCCTCCCCAAGAAGTCACAGCTGTGCTGCTGGCAGGGACAGGGGGCCCGGGCTCTCGCTGGAGAAGGGAGGGCGGAGGGGGGTGGCTGGGGCGCGGCTGGGGCGGGCACAGGAGCCGGTACCTGTCAAACAAGAGCCAAGGAGCAAACTAGCTTCTTAGTCACCTTTCTCTTCTCCCCGTTTTGGCAGCAGCCCCTCGGGGCAAGGGGAAGCTGATATCATAATTATTGGCTCACCCGGCAGCTGCCTCCCCTCACCTGATGTCAGCACAGACCCAGGACGGCCAGGCTGACGGACTGACAGACGGACGGAGCTCCTGGCTCCCCAGCCCCGGGCCCCCACGCCGACCTGCTTCACTGAGCAGGTAAGAGGAGACCCGGCCCAAGTCAGCCGTGGAGGCCAGCAGGGCTGGGCCAGGGCTTGGGGAGGGGGTTTGCCTTCTTAATGGGCTTCAGGAGAGACGGGGAGCATCTGGGTGCTCCCCAGCCTCTCACTGCAACTCAGGAGAGACAGATTCAGGATCAGGGTGAGTGCCTGGAGGCCAAAAGAGGACCCCCACCTCCATGCCTGTCCCTCTCGCTCCTGTTCAGGTGCTCCAAACTCAGTCCTCCTCGCCGTCGAGAGAGTCTTCACTCTGGTGTGTGGTGTTAGCTTTTGCGCGGGGGGCCTCTGTGTGTTAGAGCAGGTGTGCTTGCCCATCTTGGGCTGGGGGACAGTGACAACACAGAACTAGAGCTGAGACAGGCATCTTCCCAGCCTAGTGGCTATTCCTGGTGGAGAGGCGAGAGCCCAGCTCTGGGGGCGGGGGCGCCTAGGGCACGTGTGGATCAGGGACTCACTCCACCTTCTCTGCACAGGCTGGGCGGGGGGTCTAGATGCCTGGCGCCCAGGACTAGATGCGGGGAGGTCTGGGTGCCCCTGGTGGAGAGGCAGACAGGTGGCTAACAGGTGCTGTGGCCGGGAACTAATGCCGAGCTTGAAGCAGAGCACCGCCCCCCCCCGGGTCTAGGGACCTTTGTCTTCCTCAAGACCCCCAAAGTAAAAAGGCCTGGCAAGCAGATTGGGACAAACAGGGAGCCCTTGGACCCCTGGAGCCTAGAACTGAGGATGTGGGGAGGGAAGGCCCTTAAGGAAGTGAGTGGAGCAGCAGAAAGCCCCCTGCAACCCCCACGGCTCTTCCCCACCCCCCCTACCTGACCAGGTAAGATTCAGGCATTCCCTATGGAGTCCTTCCAGACCCTCCCTAAATGTTCAAATGGGGCGTGTTGGAGTAAGAATAGACTCGAGTAAGTAGGCACCTCGGCTGCTTCTCTGCAGCTACCGGCCTGAGAAAGTGTGTTTGGATGTGGGTAATGGCAAGGTGCAGCAGGTCCGTGGGAAAGGACCGGATGGAGAAGTCATCTCATTCATCCCCCTGCCTCTGCACTGGTCATTTCCCACACGAGGCAGGACTGCTCCCTCCTAGTCTTCCTAACAATCCCTGCAGCAGGAAATGCAGTCAATTCCCTCACAGTCATGAAGTCCTTCCTGGAGTCTCTCTGAAGTATCTACTTCTGCAGGGGCCAGTCTATGTGCTCCCATATCCTTCTCTTTCTCCCCTAGAAGAAGCCCAGTTCCTCTAGGCCGACCAGTGGGGTGGGGAGGGTAGCATTGCATTCCATTGTCCTGTCCCCACTGGGTTTGGTTTAGATGCTTTTACCATTTGGGTCATTCCCTGACCCCCAGGACAGGACAGCACACAGGCGGTAGAGAGGCATCCCCAGCTGATGCAGGCGAGCAGTGCCCCTGGCCCCTTCTTCTGTGGATCTGTGAAAGGGTCCGCGGTGGGCCAGGAAGGAACGCAGCTGCAACGGGTCCTGGGGAGACATAGAGCAGACAGGGGTTGCCCAGGTTGGGGACCCTAAGGGGCGAAGGAGCCAGAGGGAGAGGTGCATGTCCTCTCAGCTCCCAGCCCAGCCCCACCCGGGCAGCCTCTGCGAGCTCAGCTCCCGGCTCCAGGGCCTGCCGAGGCACGCTGCACCCCCCGGGCCCGGCGCCTCACTCACCTCCCAGAGCCAGGAACCTGTTCTCCCAGGAATGCCAGGGAGTTCTCAGAGGACTTTATTTCCCAGGGGCTCAGGAAGCCCCAGAATCCTCTGGATCCGTGAGTCCTGGAAAAAGAAGAGAAAGATCAAGAGGCTTCCCCCTCCCCCTCCTCATCTTTGTCTCACCCACACACTGACCCCACATTTCCCCCAACCAAAGCCCTTGTCATTCATCACAAGAAGGAAGAAGGCTTGGGAAAAGCCCACCTGTGGCCTGTGCCTTCCATCATATGCCCAATCTTTGCCTCCGGGAAAGTCTTCCTTTAGCCCCCACGGAAAGTCCCATCTGCCCTCTAAGAAAGTAACACGGCACCATTGCTCTTGGACTCTCTGTCCTTCCCAGCCAAGAAGTCCTTCCTGATGTCTAACCTCCCTCCTTCTTGCTTAAGTTGAGCCTGGTCTACACAGACCAGCAGGACTCCCATTGCCTGCACTGGGTCCACACACTCAGCCAGAGACTGTTCCTAGTCAGGTTAAAATATCCAGGCAGTGTATGTGCAGGAAGGGACAGAGAGGCCCTGTACCTGCTGCCCCTCTGTCATTCTCTCCAGTACCATATTCAAATGAGATTGGGGGCTCCTTGGATTCGCTACCCATCCCCCAGAACAGAGGGACAGAGGGGGGCAGAGGTCCTGTAGGTCTGGTCTGCTCCCCTCTCTGTGTGGCCCAATTGGCTTCCACAGCGGGAGAGACTGATAGACTTCAGGGAGATTGTTCAGCACTCCTGGGCCAAATGACCATCAGAGGTGGTTTCCTGAGTAGAGAAGTAATCATTGATCTGAGGGGGTTGGGGTTGAGCTGGCACTATGCCTGGTAGCAGGGGAAGGACAAGATGACCTCTGGGACAGCACATGCCAGAGGCACCAATCAAATGGTCCTGGAGTAAGTTGAATCTTTCCAGTGTACCCATCCCCATCTCCTGCCCCTTCCTCCTCCAACTCTGTGCCCATCTCTTACCTCCTCCTAATCCTTCCACCACATCGCTATCTCCTTTCCCATCTGAACTCCATTCCCCTCCCTCCCTCACTCCTTCCCTTCCTTCCTTCCTTCCTTTTCTTCTTTCTGTCTCTCTTTCCATCTTTCCTTGTTTGTTTAGAGATGGGGGTCTCACTATGTTGCCCAGGCTGGCCTTGAACTCCTAGACTCAAGTGATCCTCCTGCCTCAGTCTCTTAAGTAGCCAGGATCACAGGCGTCTGCCACCTTGTCTGGCTATTCAATCTCATCTGCAATCCTGGCCCAGACCCCTTCCTTTCCACCTCCTTATCTCCATCCCCAACTTGACCTCCATCACCATGACCAGAGCCCCTCCTCAATTCTCCCTCTTAGCCCCATTCACATTCTCCCACCCCCACAGAATGGATCTCCCCCTAAGCTGCAAATCCCCTTGGAGTCCAGCACCCCTCAACTGTGTCCCTGCCAGGTCCCAGTATATCCTCCATGGCTCAGAGCCATGCCCCTGGGACAAAACAGATTGGAAAGATCATCCCTGGAGAAGCCCTCTGCTTCCTGATCCCATTTGGGTTTTAAAGGTTAGATGCTTTTGTTATATACATTTATTTATTGGTTGGTTGGTTTATTTTTGGTACCAGGGATTGAACCCAGGGGCGCTTAACCACTGAGCCACATCCCCAGTCCTTTTTATTTATTTATTTTTAAATTTTGAAACAGGGTCTTGCTAAGTTGCTGAGGTTGGCCTCGAACTTGCAATCCTCCTGCCTCAGCTTCCTGAGCCACTGGGGTTATAGGTGTGCACCACCACACCCAGCTAGATGCTTTTAAGTGGTAAAAATTATTTCAGCCGGGGGTGCAGCTCAGTGGAAAAGCATGTGATTAGCAGGCGTGAGGCCCTGGGTTCCGTCTCCAGTACCAAAAAGCAAAACGAAACAAAAACCCAAATGCATTCAGATGAAACAAGATGAGTTGCAGTTTGGTAGCCAGATAGACCTCAACACAGTCAGTGTGTGACAGGAGAAAGGAAAGATGGGAAAACATGCTCAGAGGAACCCCAAAAGGAGGCAGTAGCCACCTTCTTGGGGGTCTGGAGCATGACTGATTGGATCAGGGCCGAGGCAGGGTGATGGACAGAAGCCGAAGCAAGAAGGCTTGCCTGCTTGTTTAGGGATGACTGCCACTGTCATGAGCATCCCCTGGTCTCTACCCCGCCTGTGGCTCTTGCTTAGTCAGCTCAGATTAATGGGGCCGAGGAGAGAATTAGCTGAATCGTGATCTCTCAGGGAACTACTCGAGAGCCAGGTGTGAGTCACAGAGAAAAGGGAACCTATGCTCTCAACCTATGCTCTCATGGCTATTCTGGAAGTTCTGGGGACTGTGCATCCCTCAAGACACCCTTCCCACAAAGATGCAACAGAGAGCCCACTGGGAAGTCTGACCCTAACCCTCCACCCCATTCCCATGGGAGGGTGCATGGTCAGTTGGCTTCAAGCCTGCCCTCATATACCTTCTGAGGGCCCTCAGGTCTCCCCCAGATGAAACCTCTGCTTCTGTCAAACTACAACCAGTTGTAGTAGACACACACACACACACACACACACACACACACACACAGAATGGGGCGTGTCCCTGGAACCGGATCGCCTGGAGACAGTTGGAGGTACCACCTCCACTTGTAAATTCCACAGCCATGTCCCAGACTGCACCAGCCCATCAGTCTCAGAAGGCGAAGGATGGACACACACACATCCACATCAGACTCTGCAGTGTCTCCCACATACAGAGCCTGAATGACCACAGCAGCCTTTACAATCAGTGGCAGTGGTGTCCCTGGCTCCCTCTTAGAGAGGTCCCTGCAGTTCATGTTGGGCCCGTAGAGCATGTGGCTTTAGAGACGTGACTCTGCTTTGCTGGGCCTTCCCATGAGCGTGGGCAATGTGCCTGAGGTGAGAGGGGGTTCTGGAGAGGAAATCCTTTGGGATGGCAGTACCCAGACCAGGAGGATGTGATTAGCAGGCATGAGGCCCTGGGCAGTTAAGGGAACAAGGTAGGGGCTGGAGCCTAGGAGCTGTATGGGCTCAGAAAGAGACCCTCGGAGCCTGCTACTTCTCCAAAGGCATGACTGGGGACTCAGAGCCAGCTTCACACAGCCCAGGAACCCAGAGGAGGGAGCAGGGTGCAGACACCTGCACAGCAGGGAACAATCCCTTCCCCTGGTGGGGCCTCAGTTTCCCTCCCTGTCACATTGAAAGGGGCTTGGGTGGGAGGGCCTCCCAATGTGCTTCTCCCTCCAAAGTTTAGTAGATCCAGACAGATGACCACCTGCCCTGTCCAACCTGTCCCCATGCTGGACAGCATGGGGGGAGGGGGTACACCAGTATATATTTGTCTTGTTATCAATCTGTGTTATTAGTAGTGGTGGCAGAATTAATATTCCTAATAATAGATTAGTGATAATGAGCAGTCCTGATAATGATATGTATGGAGCAGGAGAGGAGTCCCTAGGCCATCTGTTGTCCCTACTTAGGTTGACAGATAAAGAGGGGACCCACCAGCTGGATGTGAGCCTGCCTGACCACCCCCGTAGGGAGCACCCTATGGGGCAATGGTAGAAGGTGATATTCCAGAGGCCAAGGACCCCAGAGCAGGTTGTGATGCCAGATAAAATGGTATGGTTTACCTTCCTCTGAGTGCTTTGACCTTCTGGTCACTCAGTGCCCTAGACAGCCAGGTGAGTTATGTAGGGCAGACACAGGATCCTATTTTAGGAAGGAGGAAATGAGGTTCATTCCCATAACTCACCTGTGCCTGTGGCAGAGCCAGAAGAGGACCTCCTGAGTCCTTGGAGGACTCCCTGTGAAGAAAGGAAGGGGCTTAGTAGGGAGTTGGGGTGGAGTCTGGGCTCAGTGAATTCTTCAGGAGATAATGCCAGGTTAGGGGAGAACGTAAGACAAGGCTCCATTATTCCTGTTGATCTCACAGATCAAATCCTCAGCTGCCAATCACCGCCACAATCTATCGGCATCACACACAGTTGGGGAGGGGGACACCAGGTTCAGCTGTGAATGACTTCATTATGGGAACAGAAGTTCTGGGCCTCAGGGACACAGAGCTAAGGGTGCTTAGAGGCCAACAATGTCATCCCATCCCTCAGCCCACTCCTCCACTGCATCACCAGTCAGGGTGGCTGGAGGAAGTTTATAGGAAGTTGAAGGTGATGTTTCAAAATCTGGGGGTAAAAAAAGAAAAACCCTCCTGGCCCTTCAGTCATTCCCTGTCAGTTATTTTTGGCCCCCCTTATCAGATGGTAGACTAAGGATCTGAAGGAAATTTCTTCTCTGGAAATCAGTGTCTAAGGTCTCAGATCACTGCTTTCTGCACATTGCCTTTGGGGAGGACTGAGCAGGCAAGAAGTTCCCATCCCCCAGCTCTCTAGGCCCTGAGACTTCTACCTCCAAGTCCTTTGCCAGACCTGTCCTCACCACCAGACCCGTCATGACTTTAAAAACGCCTGGGAAAGGCAGGTGCAGTGGTGCACACCTGTAATCCCAGTAACCTGGGAGGCTGAGGCAGAAAGATGATAAGTTCAAGACCAACCTGGACAGCTCAATGAGAGACCCTGTCTCAAAATTAAAAAAAAAAATATATATATATATATATTTATATATATTTATATATATATATATTTTATATATATATATATATATATATATATATATATATATATATATATATATATAAATAAAGATCTGGAGATGTAGCTCGGTGGTAGAGTGCCCTGGGTTCAATCCCCAGTTATACACACACACACACATACACACACACACACACACACACACACACACACACACTGTGGGGAAGTAGGGCACCATGGGGCTCTTTCCTAAGCTGCCAGCCCCAGGGTTTTCTGTTCTTGGATTTAAGAATGCCCCCACATCTGCTAACATTGCTCCTGGGAGCAAGATATAGGGGTGGGCTCACAGCCTCAGAGTGTAGACTCCAGAACAGGTAGGTAGGCAGGAGGCAGGAAAAAGCAGATCATGAATGAAACTCCAAAGAAAGAGTCAAATCCCTTGCGCCAGGAGGTGATCCGGTAGGGGTAGGAGGTCTCTGGAAAGGGACATCTCAGGAGTAGGGAGAGTCCAGCAGAGCTGATCCCTCACACTGGGTGATTATAGCAGGGGAGAGAAGAGGATCTGGAAGATATGTGTCAGAAAGGATGAAAGGGACCTCTGAGGGATAGCTTTCCTTGTTTCCTTGAAATAAATTCCTTGCCATCTACAAAGTAAGCATCCACTGATAGACCAAGGATATTCATCCATCTGTCCATCTATTTGGAAGATGTTCCAGCTTTCTATCCAGCATACAACCACCCTTTGTCCATCCAACTGTTCATCTATACATCGACCCATCCATCCATCCATCCATCTATCCAGAGAGGACAGGGCTGCTGGGAAGGGCCTGTGGTCCAGTGGCATTTATGGGGCATGTGACCTACCTGTCTGGCCTGGGGAGGCGGCCCCGCCCCAGCCCTGGGGCAGGGGGCTGGTCCAGGTTCTGGGGAGTATTTATACCCGGATGGAGGCTCCTGGGGAGCTGCAGACTGAATGACTCCCCGGAGCTGTGATGGTGGCCATGGCCCAGAGCCCCCCGTGAGTGCTTGCATTGGGCTCCTTTGGGACCAGGGCTGGGTGGCAAGGGCTGGAGAGGGACTGGAGAGCTGGGAAGCTGCTCAGAGGTGACCAGGGATGCAAAAAGGGAAGTCATGCTGGATAAGGGGGAGTGGGAGAACAGGAAGCTGTCAGAGTCAGGCATCCACAGCAAAGCAGGGGCCCTCCCCAGAGAAGGAATGAGTCTATAGTTCTTAAATACCTCTGGAGATCACTTGGTCAATGGCAGGAAGGACAGGGCCAGCGGACTGAGATTTTAAGAATTAGTGCTAGATATCTGGAAGCACTTCCAGGTCAGCCCAGGCAGAGAAGGTGGCTCTAGTGTTTTTTCAGGATGGATGTACTGAGGGATGTTCTGCAATTGGCCTGCTTCCTGAGGCAGGGGGATGACCTAGGTGACTTTAGAAGAGACCTGATTTGGGGGATGGGAATGACACAGCGGCAGGTGTCAGCAGCTCAGTTTGAGAGCGTCGCAGAGTGCAGAGTACGTGGCTGCTTTTCATCCTTCCTTCTTCTTGCCAACTCCATCCCCAGCCGTTGTGCCACTACCGGCTTCTCAAAGCACTCTAGTCAGATCTCAAGGCAGGGGGCGGTTGACCCATTTCCTGAAACCAAAGAAGGAGCCAGATTCAGAGGGGCCAGAATGTTGCCCCCACAGCAGCCCCTTGATGATGGGAAAGGAGCTAGAACCCCCTTTCTTGGCACCCCCAGACTCTGAGTATCCCTGGGAGCACGAGCCTGAGGCACAGCCCCCAGGCCCTTCCCTGCCACCCCCGCAAGGTAATTACCCAGCTGCTCCAGGGGACCCCTCCCAGCTGCCAGGTCTTGGGGCGGAGCCCCGGGTGGGGCTGCCAGCGAGCACTGGGCACGGCCCCACCCCTCGTAAAACACGCTGCCGCAGCCAGCAACAGAAACCATTAAGGCGGAACTGAGCCGGCTCCACCTTGCTCATAAAGGGCTGGTAGGAGGCTGCTGGGTGGGAGGGGGCAAGGAGCATGGAGAGCCCCAAGAGGGCCCTCGCGCCCCATACCTGCCTGGCCTCTGTGACTCAGCTGTCAACGGAGGATACAGGGGCAGACCCTCCCAAGAAAACCTCCACCTTCCCCCAGGAGGTTGAGGTGTTCCCAAGGTGGGGCCGGGTAGCATAGTGGTTAGGGAGTCTGGCTTTGAAGCCTGGGTCTGAATCCTGGTGAGCACAATTTACTAGCTGAGTGACTTGGGCAAGACAGGTTAACCTCTCAGAGCCTCAGTTTCCTGATCTATAAAAGAGATGACATACAGCACCTCCCTCCTGGGGTGTAATAATGCACACAACTATTCCTGGTTTCCTTGAGGATCTCCCCCAAGGAGTCTGCAAGAGGCAGAGCAGGTGTGCTGCCCCAGCTGACCGCCCCACATATCATATACACCTCCATGAAACCAGCCTCAGCATCTTTTTTTCCAGGATGACTGGGGGAATACTGGGCACTTTACCACTGAGCTACATCCCCAGCCCTTTTAATTTTTTTTTTTTATTTTAAGACAGAGTCTCACTAATTTGTTGAGGCCAGCCTTAATTTGTGGGTCTCCTGCCTCAGTCTCCCAAGTCACTGAAATCACAGGATGCACTAGCATGCCCAGCCAGCCTCAGCATCTTAAGATGCACTGGTCCCTGTACCTCACTCTGCTTATAAGGGAATTCTGAAGTTCAGCAGGGGAAATGCCTTATCCAAAGTCACACAACCAGCAAGCAGGTTGCCCCCAGTCTCTTCACTTGGGTTAATTCCCAGTTGGCCCCTTTTGTCTGAACCAGGGAAAGGGGAACTGAGAGGTGGAGGGGTGGTGGCTGGAAGCCACACAGGCCTGGCTGTAAGATGGGCACAGAACAGGGATGCGGTCAATCCGGTTGCCAGCTTCCCAAGGGAACTTCCTCTGTACATCCTCCCTACTTAGGTCAGGGGCAATTTTTCTTAATTTCAGGGCAAATCGATCTGCTGATTCCATCCTCAACCCCACCTTCCCCTCCCCAGGCATGGCAGAAGGAAGAGAAGTTCTGAGAGCAGGGAGTAGACAGGACCAGATGCTGAGGGCCTTCAGCCAGTGTTGCTGAGGTCGTGTTCCTGGAGCAGGTGCACCTGGGGCTGGGGCTGATCTCTTGAGAGATGAGAGTCAGGACGTGTGTGACTTTCCGTTTTAGCTGTGTGGCCCTGGGCATGTCATTCCCTTTCTCTGGACCTTCATTTTCTCCCCTAAAAAATGGGGTTAATGACTTTGCCCCTCTACCAATGGTGTGGTGATAAATGTTCACCAATCAGCTCTCAAAAACAAAACAAAAACAAGCTCTCTGGTTCATAGTATTTGCTCATTTTTATGGGCAGAGACTTTGGCTAAAGCCAATTTGGCCTGATTTCACTGGATGTGGGGCTGGGAAGAGGTGGGAGCAATTGACTCTCAGAGGCCCATGGCGGCCATCCCCAATGTATTACTGCTCCCAGCCCTTGGGGCCAAAGGGAGGATGAAATGAGTGAAGATTCAGAAATGCAAAGTGAGCTGAGATGATTAAGGTCCTTACAGTTTGGGGGGAACTCAGGGTGCAACCTACCACTGAGCGACCTGGCTTCCAGTTCTGGAAGTGGTCAGATGGTGGCTTGCGGAAGCCTGGATTGAGTGATGGGCCATGAGAGTGCTCTGGGCTAGCTCTGGTGATCTGAGAGGGGAGGAGAGCGTCGTTTTGCTGACATTCATACCCATATCCTCTCATCTCCCTGAAACTGAAACAGGTTAAAGGTTAGAGGGCAATGACAAATTTCTTCTGAATGCAGATGCCAACCCCAGGACATTGAGGCCATCAGAGAGGCATCCTGAGGAATACAAAGCAACAGGGTCACTCCTCATTGCCACCCCAATCCCTGGAAAATTCTATAGGCACAGACTCTACTGCAGGGAAACAACTGAAATGACCTTTGAGGCCAGAGTCAAGAGGAGGGAAGTTCAGCCTCTGCCAGCCAGGGAGGCTGCTTCCAGGGAGACGGCAGTGGGAGGTACCCCTCCCCATCCCTAGAGCTCATGCCTTCTATTAACTCTGTCCCACTGCTAATTATTAATAATAGCTATCATTTATTGAGCACGTACTATGCGTTAAGCTATTTACAAGCAATATTTCGTCTAATCCTCCAGAGAGGTATGTATTATTAGCCCTATTTTACAGATGAGGAAACTGAGGCCCAGGAGAGGAAGTTAAGCCACTTGTCCACCCAAATTCCCACAGTGATCAGGATTCAGACTCAGTTCTGACTCCAGATCATAGAGCTTCAAGAATTCTTTTTTTAAAATATTTTGTTTTAGATGCAGTTGGACACAATATGTTTGTTTTATTTATTTATTTTTATGTGGTACTAAGGATCAAACCCAGAGCCCCGCACATGCTAGGCGAGTGTTCTACTGCTGAGCTGACTTTCTTAGAAAGTCACTAAGCCTTTTCTCTGGAACTCACTTGTAGGGCAAAGCTTCAGCTCAGAGGATCAAACAGTCACTATGGTCACTGAATCAAGTGTCATCATTTACAGAGAAGGGCTGCGGGGCTGGGGATGTGGCTTAAGCAGTAGCGTGCTCGCCTGGCATGCGTGCGGCCTGGGTTCAATCCTCAGCACCACATACAAACAAAGATGTTGTGTCCGCCGAAAACTAAAAAAATAAAATATAAAAAAAAAGAGAGAGAAGGGTTGCAGTAGGCAGCCTCTCCCCATCCTCACAGTGAGCCTCTCCCATATATACCAACCAGAGGCCCTTGGCCCAATCACAGAGGCAGGAAAGCACTTTTCTTTAATTTTTTTTTTTTTTTTAGTTATGGATGGACACAATACTTTTTTAAAAATTTATCTTTATGTGGTGCTGAGGATTGAACCCAGTGCCTCACATGTGCTAGGCAAGCACTCTATCATTGAGCCACAACCCCAGTCCCAGAAAAGCACTTTTGAATACAGTTGGTCAAGGACTCCCTCTTCCCTGGTCTTTCTTAGAAAGTCTCTAAACCTTTTCTCTGGGACTCACTTGTAGGGCAAAGCTTCAGTTCAGGGGATCAAAGAGTCACTATGGTAATCAGGTGTCATCATTTAGAGAACCTGCCCAGAGGAAACCCTGGGCTGAGGGCCATTCAGGGACTTCTGCATCCTCAATGCAAATTAAGGGGCGGGCCTCTGAGTTCTGCATAACTTCTCAGGTTCTAATCCTGTCCCTAGGGACTTGGAAGAGGTGGGGAGCTGGTTTTGCCAAGTCAGGGTATGAAAGTCATGGCTGGGAATAGTAACCTTCTGTTAAGGCCTCTGACGTGCAGGAACTCAGCCAGGGCTTACAGATAACTCAGCCTGAGGAATAGGGGGTGGGCAAGGATGGGGTGAGGCAGATGCTGCAAGGGTGCTTCTGGGCAGAGCAGACCCTGGGGAGGAGGTGCAGACCAGAGCTGGAGCTCAGGGACCGCTCCTCAGCTTTGTAGCCGCAGAGAGCAGGGATGGGGGTCTGAGCCTCCTGAGGCCAAGCTGAGTAAAGGCCAGGCAAGGAGGGATAGCAAGGGTGGCTGCCACATAGGTCATTAGTCAGTCTACCTAGGGACACCAGGCCTGAAGCAGCAAGACCATCAGAGAAACTGTAGAGACTAAGGGTCAGAGGCCCTTGGGCCCAGCCATGTTCTGCAAACTGATGTGTCCCTGAGCATGTTTTATGTGCCAGGACCTTAAACACATCACCTCATTTTATCCTCATGAAGCCTGTAGGGTGGGTCCACATGCCCCATGTACCAGATAAGGAAAGGGAAATACAGAGTTACACAGTGTGTTCAAAGTCACACAGCCAGGAAGTGACAAGGCTAGAGACCTCAAAGTCAGGTCGTCCCAAGTCCCAACCCTTGTTCTTCACCATGCTACCCCACTCCAGAGAGGGGAGTGCCCCCCATTTTACAGTGCCAGTGATCCGAGGGACAGGGCCCACAGCCTCGCATCTGGAAGGGCTGGGGATGCCTTGGGAAGGTGCCAAGTCTGTGGCACCACCTCCTGGAAAGGCAGCACAGGCCCCCGCTGTCCAGGAGGAGCCATCTAGGGATCAAGGGCCAGGCCAGGGCGGTCATGCGGAGCCAGAGATGGGCTGGCTCGCACCTTGGGCCCCATGCCTGCTCCCTCTTGGTGTCCAGTTACGGCCAGCTCCTCGCTTCCCTGGTCACGCCACATTTAGCATTGCAGAGTGAGCAGGCTCTGCGACATGGAGAAGGGGCGGTGGGGACTCTTGAAGGGGCGGGAGAGCCTCCCACCTGGGCCTCAGCTACCAGCCCCCTCTCAGGCTCATCCCTGTGACACTTTGAGCAGGTCCCCCCCCTTCCTTGTCCCCATTACCCTGTGCATCAAATGCAGAAGATGGTTAATTCAGCAAAGATGTGTCAACCTCTAGCTGGACACCAAGAGGCTAATGAGACCCTCCCTCCCTCTCGGAGTTCCCAGCGGAGGGTGCCTGGGAACAGCACAGCTATCTGCTCTTGCTTGAGGGGGTCTTAGGTAGAAGGGATAAGTGTAAACCTCACACTTTTCTTGCTGCCTGGCCCCCGAAGCATATCCCACCAGATTCTGATCCCCACCAAATAAGCCATAAGAGAAATGCCACCTCCAGAATCAGCCAAATTGACATTTGTGTTCTGACTCTGTCAAGGATTGACTGTGTGACTTGGGCAAGTCACTTAACCCCTCTTGATCCTCAGTTTCCTCACCTGAAAGATGGAGTTAATCATGTTCCTCCTTCACAAGTTTGTTCTGATAAACTGATGAAAAATTTGTCCAAAGCATCGGCACAGTGGCCACCCTAGAGCAGACCCTCCACCACCAGTAGCTTTGACCAGAGCCTGCTGCAGCCCTGGGGAGTGAATTCAAGATGAACTGCCTTTTGCAGGAGGTGACAGAAGGTGAGAACAGGAGGATAATGATAATTGGAGCCATACCGATAATATCAATCATGAGAACCGAAGTGTATCAAGCGCTTCCCCTGCTCTAGGCACTGCGTTCTGAAGCAGGCCCTGATTTCATTTAATACTCAGAACAGCCCTGTGAGGTAGGTCCTATCACTGGCCCTGTTTTGCAGATGTCACCGCTGAAGTCAGCTTTGCTGACTCAGCTAGGAAGAAAGGGCCAAGCCTGGCCCTGAGCCCTGAGTCCTCTTAACCATTCCACTGTGCAGGGGTCAGGGTTCTCCTACAATTCCAGAAGCTCTGAGCCCTTGAATATCTAGTCCAAGCCCCTCATTTTCCATGCGGAAACCGAAAAATTCAGAAAGGGTCAGTGGCCTGGGCTGGCGTCACTCAGTGGTTAGAGCACGTGTTTAGCATTTCATGAAGCCCTGGTTTCCATCCCCAGTGCCAAAAGAATAAAAGGAAAGGGCAGTGGCCTAGGCAAAGTCACAGGCAAGGGAGTTTTGAAGGGCATAGGTGAAAACAGCACTTGCTAGCATAGTGGGTTGTCAAGGCAGCAGGCACCCAGGACCCCCTGAGTACTCAGATGCACACTTGTGGTTGTTCCAGCTAGGCTAAGGGCCCTAGGGGCCAATGAGGCCCAGCCTCTGCATTACTGGGGCTGCTCCCACCACCTCTGTCCTGTATCTGATCCACTCCTCCCTCTTTTGGGGGGCCTGCCCAGTCACACAACAGGGCCACATATCCTGACCCTTCCTTGTAGACACAGGAGACCAAGCCTGAGGAGCCAGAAACAGGGTACTCCACATCTGCAGAGCTTAAGAACAGTCAAGACCCCTCCTCCTGGCTCATTTGCTGTCTGTCTCTACCAGTGTTCTCTGTCTCTCTCTGTCTCTGTCTCTCTCTCTGTCTCATACTGGCCCCCGACACACACACACATCCAAACGGCAGGCTGGAGGCAGGGTCCCAGCCCAGGGATGCGGTAGGAATGGAGGTGGTGGACCTGGGTTGGTCACTCCTGGATGTTGGTCCTCATTCTCATCACAGCCGGCTTTCTTCGAGGCCAGGACTGGGTGATGGTGTCGCTACTCCCACCACAGTCTGAAGTCACGCTGCCTGGCCCCACCAGACTGGAGGGCGAGCCCCAAGGGGACCTCATGCAGGCTCCGGGCCTCCCAGGCTCCCCTGCTCCACAGAGTGTAAGTACCTGGCTCCTAGCCTTGGACAAGGCAGCAAGTGGACAAGTACCCCCACCTGCAGGGGTCCCTTTTACCAGCAAACGAGTACTTTGTGACTCTGAGATCCAGAAGGGATCTGATATGGGTCTCCGTTCACCCCTTCAGTCTGAGGCTTTCCCAGAGAGGGGCCATGGAGTCTCATCAGCCTTGGGCCCCCCCAGTATTAGAGCAGTATGCCCTTATCAGATTGGGGCTCCAAGGACAGGCTTTGTCTTGTCCATCATTTGTGGGTCCCCAGAATTCAGCCACATTCTATCACAGAGTAGGCTCCCGGGAGGTCCCCAGGCCTGGTCCAGCCCCCACTCATAGCCTCTCTGTCCTCTGTCTACCCAGAAGCACGCCGGCTTCAACTGCTCGTCATTTGTGCCCGACGGTCCTCCAGAGAGGGCACCCTCACTGCCCCCACACAGCCCGAGCATTGCGTCACCAGGCCCCGAGCAAGTCCAGGGCCACTGCCCAGCCGGCCCTGGCCCAGGGCCTTTCCGGCTTTCACCCTCAGATAAGTATCCTGGCTTTGGCTTTGAGGAGGGCCCAGCAAGCAGCCCTGGGCGCTACCTCAAGGGCAACCACGTGCCCTTCCACCCATACAAGCGGCATTTCCATGAGGACATCTTCCCTGAAGCCCAGACCGCCCTGGCCCTGGATGGACACTCCTTTAAGACCCCAGGGGCACTGGAGGCCTTTGAGGAGATCCCCGTGGACGTGGGGGAGGCCGAGGCCTTCCTGCCTGGTTTCCCTGCAGAGGCCTGGTGCAATGGGCTCCCTTACCCCAGCCAGGAGCATGGCCAAGTCCTGGTGAGTACCAATGGGGGCATCCCACCTCCCTCTGTCCTGTTCCTGATGGCTAGAAAGAGTCCTCTGAGATCAGAGTCCCCCACCTTCCCTTTACAGACCTTGCCTCTCAACATCAGGGAAGCAGCAAACTCAGAAACGTTGGGGCTTCTTGGTTCCATCTGGATCTCCTGGTCACTGAGGAGGGGATGCTGGCTTGGATGGGCATGGAGGGGACAGATGGGGGAGGCAGGTTAAGCTAAGTAAACTGGCATCTTCCCAGAAGCTCCTGAGTCAGGATTCCGGAGTGTGACTTCTTTCTGTTTGTTCAAGTGTCAAGAATCCCCAGCCAGACCAACACACCCATATGCAAATGTGAGAAGAAAAACACATTCCAGAGGCCAGGAGAAAGGGTTTAGGGAGGAGCCTCAGAGCACAATTGCCCCCTCTTCTGCATCACCCTACAGACGGGAGACAAGGAGTTGTAAGGTTTAAGTCATCTCAAGGGACCCTTCCCAGCCCCATTCTTTGCCTAAAGTGAGGCCTGGGTATATTCATAGAAATATCTTAAAAACACCTTGGGAGCCCAACATGTCCTTCCACAACCACACGCTCAAGCTGTGTGACTTTGGGCAAGTCATTTAACCTCTATGAGCCTCACTGGAAAAGAAAGGTTAAGGGTATCTATCTGCCTCATAGGATTGTTGCTTTGCAGAGTTAAGGAAACTTGCTTCCTTCTCCCAGAGCTGGCTTGTAGGTCCCTGAAGCAGTGACTGAGTGGGCTTAGCTTAGGCTGTGCCTACTCCACACCAGCCCTCCTCATCTCTAACTTTCAAATAGATCTCGAGCAGGGCATGGTGGCCCACGCCTGTAATCCCCAGCAGCTCAGGAGGCTGAGGCAGGAGGATTGCAAGTTCAAAGCCAGCCTTAGCAACTCAGCAAGGATGTTAAGCAACCTAGTGAGACCCTGTCTCAACATAAAAAAAAAAAAAAAATAGGAAGGGCTGGTAATGTGGTTAAGTGCCCCTGAGTTCATTCTGCAGTACCAAAAGAAAAATAAATAAATAAAACTGGGTCCAGGCCCAAGCCAGTCCCAACACAGGAAGGAAGGTAGAGAAAGCAGAGGGACACATATCAAGTGTGGTCCAGATAGGAGCCTATTCTGGTTCTGTAAACCTTCGACAGCTTCTTCTCAGGTCCCTTGAATATGGCAGCAACCACATCATATCAACTACTATCCCCAAGTGTCTGCTCAGTACCAGCTCCTACTCATTCTGCCACAAGCTTTCTCTTGAAGCCCATTTAATTCTCACAATAATCCTTTAGAGAGTTCCCACGGTCCCTATTTTGCAGATGAACAAACTGAGGCTGTAGAGGCCATGTAACTTGCCCAAGGCATCCCCCAGCCTGAAAATGGTAAAGCTGAGATTTCAGTCCACACCCTTAACCATGCAGAGAAAAACTTGAGCCCAGAGACCCACAGCTAGCAGGTTGCCTCGCTGGGTGACCTGGGGCACAATGCTTCCCCTCTTTGGGCTCAGCCCCATCATCTATCAAATGAAGGGGTTGGACACAAGCACTCTTGGCCCTTCCAGGCCTGAGATTCTGCGATTGTGCCAATCTCTGCATCAGTATCCCCAGGGCACACCCAGAAAGAGGGCACAGCTGATTTGCCCCTTTGGGCCTAGGCACTGGTTTGCCAAGGAACCTTCTAACCCCAGGTAGAATGGTCCACCTTCTCCCAGGCAAGTCCACCTGCCAAGACCTGGCTGCACACCCCTGCTGTCCCTATCAGGTTAGAGCTCTGTGCTAGGCCCTGAGGACCCCACATGGTCCTCACAGAGATCTCTGGCCCTACCCTAGGTAGGCTCAAAGTGACCACTGACAAGTCTCACCCACTTCTCTGTGTGGCCTAAACTCAGCCTCTCACCTGCAGTGAGATGTATGTGGTATAGGGAGTGCTGTGGAAGCTGGCCCCAGTTCCACAAGCACCTTGCTGAGTTTCCTGGTGAAAATCCCTTCCCTTCTCTGTTCCTTCTCAAGGACTAAGCTTTGGGAAAGGCAGAGCTGGGGTGGCTTTTGTAGGAATTTCAAGACAAGGGAAAGAGGAAGGGAGAGAAATAAGGCCCAACCTAGTCATCTGCTTTCTCTTCCAGCAGGCATCAGAGGTCAAGATCAAGCCTCCAGCTCTGGAGAATGGTCCTGGGATGTACTGCTACCAACCACCCTTGCAGCACATGTACTGCCCCTCCCAGCCTCCTTTCCACCAGGTGGGTCTGAGGCAAGTGGCATGCTTCCCGGGCTCTCAAGATATTATGTGGTGTGTGTAGTATGTGGTGCGGTGTATAGGTGTGTACTCATGTGCACATCTGGATGGGCAGGTGTAGGCAACAGGGCCCTGAACTTTTCAGGCTAGACCACCCCTGGTAGGGGGGAAGTGATTAATAGGGAGACAGAAGCAACTGTCATTCTCTAGGGGTAGGAAGGGTTTGTCTGGACCCTTGGCAGGGCCTGAGGGGCTCAAACAAGAGAGTAGGGCTGAGACTGAGGCAGGGCCTCCAAAAAAAGGAGGGAGAAGAAGAGCCAGCCCCAACGAAGAAAACAGGGCAGAGAGAAAATTGTGTCATGTGACATCAGGCTAAGCTCCACGAACAGGGGTCCCATCTCTAGGTTACATCGTGCTGTATGGCCTTGAACTCAAGAGGATAGGCACCAGGTGTGGGACTACAGGCCTCCCAACCCAGAGGGCTCCAAATCCTCATCACCTTGGTCCTTTCCCCACCCCGCTGCCCAACTTCGGCCCCTCCCAAATGTGAAGGATGCCAAGTAATTGCCCCACACTGGCAAAGGATGGAGGTTTTTTAAAAGAGAAAGAAAAAGAGCCCCAAGAGCAGCCAGGCAGCTCCCTGGAGTCACCGGGCAAGACACAGCAAGTGGCTGCCCAGCGCCCAGCTCCATCCACCTGCAGCCTGGCACTGAGACAGGCCCTGCCTGTGGAGCAGGTTCTACTCCCAGTTCTTTGGCATTGGCCCGGATCTTGGCCAAGCAAGAGGGAGGAGGGGGATCAGACGGCCTCCCCTGTGGGTGAGAGAGATAGAGGAAAGCAAGGGAATGCCCAGCACAAGGCACATCCTCCCTTCTTGATGGGTCTGGCTGCAGTGGCCATAGCTAGGCAGAGGCTCCTGGTCTCACCCAGTGTAGGAGATGTACCTGAGGCAGCTTGTCCTGTCAGGGACTGAGCCACTGCAGGATGAAGGGACAACCAGGTCTTCAGTGGCCTCACCGTGCCTGGCCTTGCTTTGATGCCCTCTGCTGTCAGCACCCCTCCTCAAACAAGATGGCCGCACCCAGGGCTTTATGGAACCCAAGAGAGGGTGACTCAGGCACTAAGTGTCTCTCAGTGACCTGGAAAGAGCACTTCAGCCTGGAGCAGCTAGGGGAGTCAGAGTCTCCTACTCCCCTGCCCCCATAAAACACCATCCCTGGCACCGCGGCCACTCCCTTTGCCGTAAAATCACCTCCCACCCCCACCTGCCCACCACCATGACCAGCTCTTTCAAAGAGCCACTGAAACTCGTAAAAGGTGGCAGTGCCCAGCAACCGCCCAGGCTGGACATCCCACTTCCGTCCCAGTACTCCAGGAGCACAGGGAGGCCTGGAGTGGCTACCTGGGAGGGTGTAGAGGCCACAGGCTGTGCCTCACTCTCTGCAGCCCGGCTGGGCTTCATCTCATCCCTGTGGCAACTGAAGTACCTTAAAGGGCTAGAGAAAAGGAACTTTGAGGCCTCTGAGTTCCAAAATGTGGATGTCTTCTCAGACACTCACATGTCCACACTGTTGGCTACGCCTCAGCTCTGCCATGGGGGTGATGGAGTTCATGACCAGGGAGAGGAGAATCTGACCTCATCTTCTCTGGATGCATATGAAGAGGGGAGGGAAGTCCCCCTCAGAAAGGCTGGGTACCATGGCAATCACTCTTCCCCCTTCAACCTCTCCAGTATTCACAGGGTGGTGGCAGCTACCCTGTACCCTACCTGGGCTCCTCTCACTATCCATACCAGCGGATCGCACCCCAGGCCAGCGCTGATGGGCACCAGCCGCTCTTCCCCAAACCCATCTACTCCTACAGGTACATCTCCCAGCTCCCCTCGGGCAGAAGGAGGAGGGGTGAGTGGGCCGTTGGGGAAACTGAGGCATGGAATCCTCAGTGCATAAGAGTAGTGACACGGTATGGGCCAGTGAGCTTCAAAAGGAGGCTGGAGAGCGGACCCCTGAAAGGGAGCAACGGATAGACTTGATCACCTCTGACCTCTTGTCTACACCTGAAGATCTGGTTCCGCGGATTCCGTGTTTTGTGTGAATCTGCTGAACTCTAACCTCCTGGGGCCCGGGGCCAGGGATTGGAGTTTAGGGAAGATACCCACCACATTGCCCATCTCTCCAGATATACAGAAAAACCCCACTCCAAAGCTCTACTGGAAATAAATGAGAGATAAGGGCTTCAGATGTAACTCAGTTACCCACCCTCTGCCATTCCTGGTGGGACTTCTCAGGGGCTGGGAGATTAAGTACCAGCAGCATCCAGCCTATCTGGGGGACCCTTCCATCTGTCCTTTCAATCATCCAACCATCAGGGACACTTGACCTAATGTATGCCAGGCCTCAGGGAGAGATCAGGTCCTCTTCTGAGCTGATGGACGCTCAGAAAAAAGAACTCAGACACTAGCCAGGAGCACAGAGAGGGGATTTGTGGAAGGCCAGATGGTGCATGGAAAGGAGCATACAGAGTCAGACCTTATAGCCCAGCAAAACTGGGGACAAGACCAGAATCCGGAATTTACTAGAAGTGAAACTTAGGCAAGTTGTTTGATCTCTCTGAGCTTCTATTGATTCATCAGGGAGAGAGGGAAAAAAAAAAAAGTCAAGAGACAGCAACTCGGGCTGTTGGAAGGATTAAGTAAGAGAATGTAGGGGCTCGTCAGACTTCCATTGACTCCCCACTACCCGGCACGCATGCAAGTGGCCAAGGGTCGACTAGTGAGGACTGGGAGTGATAGCTCCTGTATAAGGAGGGCTTCTATGTTGAGGTGTCATTCCTCCCCACAACTGAGTAGTTGTTAACTCTTTTTACTCTAAAGATGAGGAAACTGACGTTCAGAGAGGTTAAGGCCCTCGCCCAAGGTCACGCCACTGGTCCCTGGCTAAGTCAGATGGAAGCCTTGCTTCTCAGACTCCACAAGGCCCTTGTTTATCTGTAATCCTCATCCCCTTTCCTTCAACTTGAACCTCACAGAGACTCTCACCAGAGGGGGGGCTTCTGGGGAGGGACTCAGGACCAGGTCAAGAGGCTCAGACTCTCACGGGCTCTCTGTGTCTTCAGCATCCTCATCTTCATGGCCCTCAAGAACAGCAAAACTGGAAGCCTGCCTGTCAGTGAGATCTACAATTTTATGACGGAGCATTTCCCTTACTTCAAGGTGAGTCCCAGATCCATCTGCACCCGCCACCCCAAGTCCTGGACAAGTCAGGCCAGTCTAGAGCTGGAGGGTTCGGTGCAGAGATGAGAGGAGTTCTAAAAGCCAGTGAGGGTTTGTCCCCAGCACCACCACCACCTGCTTTTCCTTGTCTCCACCTCAAAAGGACAGAGCTCCCTTAAGGGCTCTAGTAGAGAACAGAGAGCTCAAGCTGCTCCCTTGGTATCACACAGCAGATCTGGAGCTAGATCTTCTGCTGCAGGGAGGTGGTGATGTCAGCCCTGATAGGCTTCAGGGAGCATCCACCCACCCCAAGTGAGGAGAGAAAGTTGGGGGAAGAAATGAGAGGCTGTCCCCATCCTTACCCCCAGGATGCTATGGGGCTGAGGAATTCCCACAGGAGCCTGTCAGCCAAGGCGACAAGGGGTGCTGAAGAATCCACTGCCTTCCAGGGTGAGATTAAAATCTGCCTCTGTGGGCGGGCAGGCTCAGCTACAGTTCTACCAGAAAGTGGGGTGTGGGCTTCACAGTCTTCAAGTGTCCCAGGGAACCGGCTGGCTCACCTGACTCTGCCCCCACCCCTGGTGCAGAATCTGGTTCTTATCATCCACAGAAGGGACTTCTAGGGCTTCTACCCAACTCCCTCCCTAGAGGCCAGACAGATGTCTAACTCCCCAGATAGGCAAACATATCATCAGAGAGAGCAGTTCATCTACCCAAGGTTACACAGCAGGTGGCATCAGTTGCTGGGCCAAGCTGTTTGGCTTCATACATCTCCCCCTTCCCCCAGACCCTTCTGCACAGTCCCCTTCTTCTGGGGTGGGTGTGGGAATGACCAGAGCTTATGTCTGAGAAGTGCCTTCTCTGAGATCTGCACCATGATGGATATGATCTCATCTGCTACCCAGGCAGAGGGTAGGAATGGAGGCCCAGATAATCCAGAACTGAGCTCCACCTGCCAGTGGATGAGTCCTGCCCCCACCATCTACCCAATTGTCCTGCCTGAGGATAATTGGCACCTAATGTTCGAACAAGTTTTTGCTTGCTGAGCTGCCATCAGATAGGGAGTGGGCAAGAGGGTCAGAGTGGTCTGGTTAGGGAAAAGTATTTTGATCCACCAGAGATTCTGAAAAGAAGAGGAGGGGGAAGAGCGTTGTCTCTGGGATTCAAGAAGCATCAAAGCCTGGGTCCAGGGCTGCCCTCGCACCCTAGCAGGTCAGGGAACTGCACTCTCCCTAACTCCCTAGGCTATTAGAGGGTCCTCCAGGGCTTCCAGAGGCCAAGCCAGAGAAAGGGAAATGAGGTCCCTGCCTCCTCCTCCTCCGAGCCTTCCTCTCTCCCAGCTCCTGGCCTGGCCCCCAGCCCCTCCCTGCATCTCATCTTCCTGGCTTAATTATTTTTCCTGGGAGCTGTGTAGTCCCTGTTTTATGGGGCCGAAGAGTGAAGAAGTCTAACAGCTTTTTTTTTATTCCAGTTGTTGTTCTTAACCAGTTGCGTCACTCCCTCACTCCTGAGTTTACATTTGACTTCAGAGAGTGAGCATCTGTGAGAATGGGAAGGGCCCCAAATGGCAGGGCAGGCCCTACAGGATGACCTGGGCAGAGCCCTTAGTTAGGGGACAGAGCTAGAGTCCGGGCTCTGTCCCTGCCTCCATGTGTGATCCAGCACTATGTCCTTTCTTCTCTGGACTTCAGTTTCCCAACCTGTAAAATGGTCGGGTTGGACCAGGTTGGCACAAAGGCTCCTTCCAACTTGGACGATTCCCCTCTGACTCATCTAAGGAATCAGTTGGAAGATTCTCCCACCTTCCATATCGTTCACTCCCCATTTGAAGGTCATTTTTCTGGACAAAGATAGTGTGGACTGTGGGATGGGGTGGCACTCATGCCCAAGGCAGCTGATGTGGGCGTCCCGTAGCCCCGTGAGTCAGGGATGTGGGACTGGGGAAGTGTCCAGCCACTGGACATAATTGTTAGTGCTGACCATTCCTCTTCCAAACAGGAAGTGACTGGGGTGGGGGCTGCCCTGGCATCCCAAAGTCACAGATTTATGGGGCCATAAAAGGCCCCAGTGCCCATTAACTCTGCCCATGGGGCGGCATAGCCTTGACTCCCAGGAGAGACTGTTGTGGGAATCAAAGTCTGGTCTGATGGCTTAAGAATCTTCTCTAATAACCCTGGGAGATTTAGGGGGGTCATTTCAACCAGCCCCCTGCCCCAGGCCAGCTGTCCCCAAGAAAGGCTCCAGCAGTTGCTGCCAGCAACTTGCAGCGATGCTGGCATTAGGGCCCAGTTCTGCTGGGCGTGATTCAGCTTGGCTGCTCCCTGGGGCAAACGAGTTGGGGAGGAGGGAGTGGCCACCCCACATTAACCAAAAACTATGGGCTGAATGAAAGAAGGGACAGGGGATGAGGGTGAAGGAGCCCTGCTGGTCCGAGCAGCGGCTCTGTCCGCAGTTTCTGGGCTCAGAGCTGTCTCAGAGTCTGGAACAGAGCAGGAGATGGGGGATGGGAGGCCCACTGGCACCCCTGCCACCGCCTCTCACCCAACTGAGTCAGCCTAATGGTTTTTACAACCCTCCTTGGGCACAATTACTGCACTGGTGGCATGACCGGGCCTCCTAATGGGTGTTTATTCTGTTGGCACGAGCACCCCCTGCCTGAGGGCTGGCCTCCCCACCGGGGCACGCCCCCCCAGGCACACTCATGCAAACACACACCCACACACTCAGATGATCATGGATACACACACACACACACACACACACACACAGAGACTTTCTCACACACAGCCCTTCTCTGGATCTTGTACAACCTCTCATTGCAGGAATTCCAGACCCGTATCAGGAGATGCCACTCACCCTGGGAGACACACTTAGGGATATAGGCGCATGCTCACACACACTGAGCATGCACCACCCCCATGCACCAACACCCAGCAATGTGCTCAAACATATGTGCAACGTGGACACACACCCAGACACTCACCGGCCCCTCCCATTTTTCTTTTCTCCTGAGTTTGCCTCAGAAGGGATGAGGCAGACCAGGAAGAGAGGCTTCCACAGCCTCCACCACTCCTTCCTTACAGCTGGACAGAGGACCCTGGAGTTGTAAGCTCCCATTGAATAGAGGGAGTCCACACGGGCCTGAAGGCTCCATGGAGGCTGGTCCCACTTCAGTGGGGGCATGGGTCAGGAGGTCTCTGTGGCACCCACCAGGCCTCAACTTCTCTGAAACATTGGGGTCCAGGGATAGGATGGGATGAAGGTGGATTTTAGTTGAAAGTGAATTGTGGTCAAGGTTCCTGCCCACCCCTTCCCCACCACTGAAGGGTACAGAGCATGTACTAGGTACCGAGGAGGATGATACAGCCCAGAGTGGGTGGCAGTTCTGCATCCAAAGGAATATTCTAGAGCCCAGCCCTGGAGCTGATTCTTGCTACCTGAGCCCAACTTAAATTCTTGCTTTGCTCTGCTGGGGCAGACGGCACCTGATGGCTGGAAGAATTCTGTCCGCCACAACCTATCCCTCAACAAGTGCTTTGAGAAGGTGGAGAACAAATCTGGAAGTTCCTCTCGCAAGGGCTGCCTGTGGGCCCTCAATCCGGCCAAGATCGACAAGATGCAGGAGGAGCTGCAGAAGTGGAAGAGGAAGGACCCCATTGCTGTGCGCAAAAGCATGGCCAAGCCAGGTGAGGGCAGCCCGGCCACCCGAGGAAGGGCCTGAGGACCTGTGAGCCTCAAAAAAAATGGGGCAGAGTCTGAGGGTTCTGAGGCTGGGGAGGCTGTGGAGGAGGAAGATTTCATGGTGTTCTTTCTTTTGGGGGCCTTTTCAGAAGAGCTGGACAGCCTCATTGGAGAAAAGAGGGAGAAGTTGGGCTCCCCGATGCTGGGCTGTCCGCCCCCTGGGCTGACAGGCTCCGGCCCCATCCGGCCCTTGGCACCCCCAACTGGCCTCTCCCAGCAACTGCACTCAATCCACCCAGCTCCAGGACCCATGCCTGGCAAGAACCCCCTGCAAGACCTACTGGGGGGGCACGCACCCTCCTGCTATGGGCAGACGTACCCACACCTCTCACCCGGCCTGGCCCCTCCTGGACCCCCGCAGCCATTGTTCCCGCAGCCAGATGGGCACCTTGAGTTGCAGGCCCAGCCGGGTACCCCCCAGGACTCGCCTCTGCCTGCCCACACCCCACCCAGCCACAGTGCCAAGCTGCTGGCTGAGCCTTCCCCAGCCAGGACCGTGCATGACACCCTACTGCCAGATGGAGACCTGGGTACTGACCTGGATGCCATCAACCCCTCTCTCACCGACTTTGACTTCCAGGGTGAGCTGGGGGTAATAAAGGGGAAGTGGGACAGGACTAGAGAGGGGCACCTAGGAAGGTGACCCATCCTCTCCAAGTCTCCATGCTGCCTGCCACCTGAGTCACCTGAGTCAAAAAGCCAGGAGCAGGTGTCGAGCCTCCCACTCCCTCCCTGCCATCCAGAGCACAGGGTCCAGAGGAACTCCCTTGCCCCAGTTTCCCTCCTCCTGGTACCCTGAAAGTGTTCCAGTTGACCCTGTCATCGAGCCACACTCAGCTCTGGCAAGACTGGAAAGAGCTCCTCGTTCTACCCCACACTCGATTGTGAGTGAGCATTCCCAGATGCATTCGCATTTTATTGGAGTTCAGCATTCAATGCCGAAAGAGAGACCCTCTCCCTGCAGGAGTGTGAGACCTCAGAGCCAGGTAGATCCTGGAGAGATTCAGGGCTAGAAGTCCAGGGAGAGAGTCTATTCACTGCACTCCATCTTGCCTGCTCCATCTCTGCATAAGGCCACCGCACCCCGCCCATTCCCATCCTGTGCAACCCCAGGCCCTGTGACTATCCACAAGTGGTGGATTGCTGACGCAGGCCTCAGACTTTCCAGGCATGGAGGTGGAAACATTCACCAGCAGGTGTCAGGGAGGCAGCCTCCCCCTAGAGAGCCCCCAGTCTGATGGTCTAAGGTCTTGGGAAATAGCTTCACATAAATAGCTTCACATAAATCTTCAGGCCAGTCCAGAGATGGGGAGAAGGGCTCAAACAGCCTCTGGGGAAGTGTGGACATGTGGGAGACAATAAGCATCCACCCGTGCCCCTGCTAAAGATCAGGCATCCTGCTAGCTTTACCTCTGCCCCCTCTTGGACCTGTGGAACAGGAGGGAATATGAAACCCATTTCACAGAAGCACACAGAGGTTATATTACCTGTGCAAGATCGATTAGCTGGAAGGAAGGAATCAGGATCAGAATTCAGGTGGCCAAGGCCAACCCAGGGCTGTCAGAACCTCTTTCTCCAGACTCTGCAACCCTGTTGCCCAGGGCAGGCACCCAGTCTCTGATTGCCATCCTGCAGGTCATACGACCCAAACAGGGCTCAGGTGGTAGCACTGTTTGTTCCTCAGAGTCAGGTTTGCTTCCTAGCTCTGTCCCCATCCCCTGGGCTCTGCAATGGAGGAGGCCCAGGAAGCCATCCACTTCATTGGGTTCAGTGGCACATTGTGGGAAGACATTTGGTCTGGACTACAGATCCACCTTCCTTGGGGAGCTTAGACAGAAAACTAAGTGAAGAATTCCTGGGAGTCCCCCAGGTTTCCCCCAAGTGCCCAGTACCTGCATCAACCTTCAGGAGGCAGTTTTTAAATCCTTGATCCTCCCCAAGGTCTCTCCCTAAAACAACAACTTAAAAAAAAAAAAACAAGAGCCACAGAGGTCACCTAGATCTAGGACTTTTTTTTTTTTAGTTGTAGGTGGACACGATATCTTTATTTTATTTGTTTTTATGCGGTGCTGAAGATCAAACCTAGTGTCTCATGTGTGCTAGGCAAGTGCTCTACCACTGAGCCCCAGCCCCAGCCTTAGATCTATGACTTTCAGACTGCTGCATGGGAGTTGGAATCTGAGGCTCAGAGAGGGTCAGACACTGTCTGAGATCACAGAGCTGATGTCAGGGTCAGCCCCCAGTCAGTGTCACTCCAATCCTGCTCTCTGTAGCATATGAAAGCCTCAGGTGGGTGGCAGACAGGGCTCCCCTCATGCCTCCCAGTGATGCTGATTTTCTCCTCCTCCTGATCCCCCAACCAGGAAACCTGTGGGAACAACTAAAGGATGACAGCTTGGCCCTCGACCCCTTGGTACTGGTGACCTCGTCCCCAACATCATCCTCCATGCCACCGCCCCCACCACCAGCCCACTGCTTCCCCTCGGGGCCCTGTCTGGCAGAGACAGGCAGTGGGGCAGGCGAATTGGCACCACCAGGCAGCGGCGGCTCCGGAGCCCTGGGAGACCTGCCCCTCACCACCCTCTACTCAGCGTTCATGGAGCTGGAGCCCACGCCGTCCACAGCCCCTGCTGGCCCCTCAGTGTACCTCAGCCCCAGCTCCAAGCCCATGGCCCTGGCATGAGCTATGTCCAGCGTCAGCTCCAGCCTTTGCTTGTCTGGAAGTCTCTGCTGGTCGTCCTCGTTGGGCTCACCTTGAAGGTCAAGGAAGGAAAATGCTATCTGTCCCCTCTGCCACTCAGCCAACTTGTTTGTTAGCTGGAAGCTGGAGCACAGGGGACACCTCCTAGGACGCTGCCCCTCACACATTTCTGCCACCTGGGTAGTCCAGTGCCTCCTTCAGGGCTCCTGGAGAGCAATATGTGGGCAAGAAGCAAATACATTCTCCCTAGCCACGCCCATGGGCCGTCGGCTCTCAGGCACATACAAAGGCTCAGGCTTACTCAAGACACACCAGCCACATGCCTTATACTCAGAGGAATCCGTACCACATCAGAGAGCCTGACTTCATTCCTGAGGCCACTGAGAGATAAGGGCTTTGGTTACCAAAGCTCAAAGAATCCCCCCATTCTGATTCCCACATGCTCCACAGGCCTGGCCCCCTCCAGTCATGTTCTTTCCTAGAATCCCCCTGTATTTATTCTCCTGTCTTCCTCCAACAGCCCAGCAAGGAGGAGGAGATAGAGAACTCCTCCTGTTGCCTGTGGACCCCCCCACCCAGGGTGCTTGCTACTAACTAGCAGCACCCTTCCTGCCAGGCTCCACCTATCCCCAGAACATTCTCTGTTTGGCCACCCCCAGGGTGACGCACAGGAGGGGCAATGTCCATTCCGGGACCAAACTGAGCCCAAATTCCAACACAAAGTGTTTGGAAAAGCCCTTGCCCTTGGAAACTTGAATGAATCTTCTCCCAGTCCCGGATGCGGGAAGGGCCCCCTCCAGGTCACCACAATCCCCCTCTTTCTCTAGAAAGAAATTCACGTAGTTTAGGTCCCAGCTTCCAACTGTCTCAGGCAGCCTGAGTGTTCAGGAAAGGGAAGCCTGGTCCAGACTGGTGAGGGAACACTCATGCACCCCTCGCTTTGATCGCCTGGCAGACCCAGACACCCGAAAAGCACAAAGGATATCCCTGGAGCTAGGGGATATGGTCCAGGTACCTGCCAGGCCCCATCAAGTGGGATCCTCAGCCTACCCTGACAAGAATATCCAAATGGTGGCCTCACTCTCATATGAGGCACAAGCAGATGCCTCAATGGCCTGCCATTGTCCCCTGTCCTGGAACAGTAAAGCAAGTGCCTTGTGATCTCGCTACTGAGCCTTCATTTCTGGGTTTCCCCACCCTGAGCAGAAGGGCCAGGTCACACTGAACATAGATGTCCTGAGCCTATGGTGTCATTCCCATCCTACCCACAACTGTGAAGTTTCCAAATCCAAAGGGTGAGGTATCTAGAAGGACTTCCTGGCCCGACTGGGGAGGCTGAGGTACAGGCAGGAAGGGTCCCTGCCCAGGAGAACTTCCGAAGACACAGAAGGATGAGACGGAGCTGCCCACAGGAAGGGAGAGGAGAGGAGGTCTCCCTCCCGAGACCTTCCTTCTCCATCGCTGCACCCTCCTCCCCACATAAGAGGTCACTGCCCAGAAAAGGTTGTGTCCTCCTGTCCTCATTTGTCCTCAGCTGAGAGAAATGCAAAGTCTGTCTGGGGCTCTAGGCTCCAAAGGTAACAAGAATAGAGCATATCCTGGTGCTGCGTGCACTGCTGGCCCTTGCAGGTGGTCTCTGAGGGGACCGGGGAGTCACTCAGTCCCACTTCAGATTCACCCCCCCCAGGTGCCACCTCCTGGTAGGCTAGTGTCACCAAAGGGCAGCCTGAGAGGCACCCTCAAAAGGGATGAGGCAGAGACGGGAGCCTAAGGCACACAGATGAACCTTGAGTCTTAGAGCAACCACAGGTAGGGCCTCTGCTTAGAAAGTACTTCTGGGGTCCAAACATGGGGATCACTAATACCTACCTAACTCTGTGAACGATCCCATTACAGAACCACACCCATGAGTGCCCTCCCTCCTGAAGCTCTAAGCCAGGGTCCAGGGCTGGGGCCAGGGTGGGGTAGGGTGTGGGAGAAGGCATGGCCAGCCGGCGCACCCAAGACCTGCCTGCCCTAGCCTGGTCTGGGCTGTCTAGGAAGAAGGAGAAGGCTCTCTGCCAAGCCCCCAGGGGATATGGCACCCAGCTCTGGCCAACTCTGACCTCTGTGTTGACACCCCGGCCCCCAAGGATAGGCTGTTTCCTGAGAAAACTTGACTGGGGCCACCTTCTCGCCTTAGACCCTATATCCCAGCAGACATGAGGAGCAGAGGATATCCACAGGGTGCCCTTGGTCAGACCTGTCCTATAAGCATTCAGCACACCTTGACTCAAGGAAGACAGGAGGCTGATAGGACTTTGGATATAGTTTTTTTGTTGTTGTTGTTGTTTATTTGTAACCAGACTAGATCTCAGACTTGGAAAACACCGGCTTCAGCATCACCCTGAAATGAGCCTGCACTCCTGCTCATAGGCTGCCCTCTGCTGGCCAACCCGCGCCAGGTGTTTAACTACTGTAGGGTAACAATCAGTGGGAATAGAAAGCAATCTGCAAGTCCCTTACTATGTGGGGGAATTAACTATTTTCTTAAAGGATTCTAGGAGGGTTCTAAAACTGATTATAATTCATACATACACAAACTTGGAGAGTAAAAATAAATCTTTATCTCCACACATCTCTACCTGCAGGGTTTTTTTTGTTGTTTTTTGGTACTAGGGATTGAACTCAGGGGCACTCAACCACTGAGCCACATCCCCAGCCTTATTTTGTGTTTTATTTAGAGACAGTGTCTCACTGAGTTGCTTAGCAACTGGCCCATTGCTGAGGCTGGCTTTGAACTTGTGATCCTCCTGCCTCAGCCTCCCCAAGACACTGGGATTACAGGCGTGTGTCACAGCACCAGGCTGCAATTTTTTTTTTAATATTTTATTTTTAGTTGTAAGTGGACACAATACCTTTATTTATTTATTTATTTATTTATTTATTTATTTATTTATTTCTTATGTGGTGCTGAAGATCAAACCCAGCATCTCACACATGTTAGGCAAGCACTACCACTGAGCTACAACCCCAGCCCCTCTACCTGTAATTTACTATTTCCCTTGATTATGACCATCAGCAATAAATCACAGTGGCTTCAGCAGTACCTGTGACTTTGTCACTAGAATTCACAGGTATTGATCTGGGCACACACCTGTAATCCCAGAATCTCTAAAACCTGAGGAAAGAGGATCACAAGCTCAAGATCAGCCTCAGCAACTTAATGAGACCTGACTGGAAAGAAAGAAATAAAAATTAAAGGACTAAAGTGTAGCACCCCTGGGTTCAATCCTCAGTACCATGGGGGGAAAAAATAACACAGGTATTAGAGGCTGGGCTATAGCTCAGTGGTAGAGCACTTGCTTCACATGCATGAAGAACTGGGTTCGATCCTCAGCACCACATAAAAATAAATAAAATAAAGGTATTGTGTCCATCTACAACTAAAAAAATACTTTAAAAAATAACACAGAGGGGCTGGGGATGTGGCTCAAGCGGTAGCGCGCTCGCCTGGCATGCGTGCGGCCCGGGTTCGATCCTCAGCACCACACACCAAAAAAGATGTTGTGTCCACCGAGAATTAAAAAATAAATATTAAAAAATTCTCTCTCTCTCCTCTCTCACTCTCTCTTTAAAAAAAAATAACACAGATATTGGACTGAGGATGGAGCTCAGTAGTAGAGGCTTGCCTAGCACGTGCAAGGTCCTGAGTTTGATCCTGGCCAGCACAATGAAAAAAAAAATTACAAATATCTTAATAGTATATAGTAGGCATTGAAGAATATATACACATGTATATATGGATTTTAATATATAAAATGTTTAAGATTCTAACATGTTTTATGTTCTTACAAACCTCATATTGTTTGTAGGCTTTAGCAGATTGACAACAAAGGAGTCCATAGCACATAAGAAAGTATAGCAAGGGGCTAGGGTTGTGGCTCAGTGGCTGAGCACTCCTCTAGCACATGCGAAGCCCTGGGTTCGATCCTCAGCACCACATAAAAATAAATAAATAAATAAATGTATTTATTTATAAATGTATGTATAATAAATAAATGTATTGTGTCCAACTACTTATAAAAAATAAATACTAAAAAAAAAAAGTATAGCAGGGCTGGGGTTGTGGCTCAGGGGTAGAGCACTCACCTAGCATGTGTGAGGCACTGGGTTCGATGCTCAGCACCACCCAAAAATAAAATAAAGATATTGTGTCCACCTACAACTAAAAAAAAAAAAAAGGAAAGAAAAGAAAGTAAAGTACACTTGCCTTAGCTGCTGGTTGGAGGGAAAGTGGACCCTGAGCCCTAGGTGGAGGGTGCTGAGTTACCATCTAGGGGTGCTGTCTCCGTTCTGAAAAGAATTAAAGAACAGGACTCAGAGATAGCAAGCAAGAAGTAGGTTTATTGCAAAAGCAACAGAGGTACAGAGATAGACTTCTTCAAAAAGAAGGAGCCCCAGAGCTGGGAAACCAATGGGCAAGTTTTGGGCTGTCCTTTTTATGGTCTCTGGAATTTCCTCCTGTCTTTTTCTCCTCCCCTGAGCACACGCTCCACACTATTATTGACAGATGCCCCCTCTGTCCATGTGTCTGTTTTAGTTTTTCCATTGGACCCCCTGCTTGGGAGAATGAATACAGATGTGTCTGTCTGATTGTGTCCCCCACTTGTGTCCACAAGCGCTTTTGTTAAGCAGGAAATTGACCTCATCAGAAGACCCTCTCCCTGCTTCTTTGTTCTAGCCCTGGCCTGGACCTCCTCACTCATCATCCTGTCCTGGCTGCCTAAGGCCTTCTACATCTCCCTCAAGAGGACTTGGATGGCAGCTCTTTACCAACTGGAAAGAAGCAGCTCAGTGTTCTAACACCTGTGTTGGCAATCCCAATGTGCACTCTGCAGGCCAGCCCAGGAGGGCATGAGCAGTGGAGTTCCAAATAGCATTTGGACTTTCCTGTTCTACTCAGTGGCAGGATGGATCTTCATGATGCTTCTAGAGTCAAAGTAAAAAAGAATGCCCCACTTTAGAAAGAGAATAGGGAAAGTCTGGCTCAACCAAAGGAATTACTGCCCCTTCAAGGTCAACAGCACATTAGCTTCAGCATCAGGACCAGCCGCACCTCCACTCTGTCTTCTTCCTCCTTCTATCACCTAGGGATCCTCTAGATTCCTAGGGAAAGTGTCATTGCCAGCAAGACCAGTTACAGAAGCATGAAGATTTCAAAGGACAGGGGGCCAGAGTTTTTCCTAAGGTGGAACCTTGTATCGGGAGCCCCCTTCTGTTTGAAGGTGGAAGTGCAGCAGATGCCATCTGGAATCTCAGTCGGGTCCACTTAGCAACTCTGATGAGGACTATTTATTATCAGGGTGGTAGGAGAGGGTCCTCTTTCTGATACAAGCGGAGGTCTCTCCTACTCCTTGCTATAGATTCTTTACAGACTTGTAACCCTATAAACCTATAAATTACAACAATCTGTAACCCTATAAATTACAACGATGACAAAATAAATGTTTCCTTCTCTAAAATAATTCTTGTCAGGTATTTTGTTCACAGGAGCAAAAAAGCTGGCTAAAACAATAATCCCTCATCCAATCAGCCATGAGTCCTGGGAATTTCACCTCTTGAAAAAATCTCAACTTGGGGCTAAGGTTGTGGCTCAACGGTAGAGTGCTTGCCTAGCACGTGGGGGGCCCTGGGTTGATCCTCAGCACCACATAAAAATAAATAAATAAAGATATTTTGTCCAACTAAAAAATAAATTTAAAAAAAAATAATTTTAAAAAATATAAATAAATAAATAAATAAACATAATAAAGTTATTTCTTCATCCACAACTAAAAAAAATTTTTAAAAACCTCAACTTCATCTATTTCCCTCCACCTCTGCAGACACTGACCTAATCCAGGTTCCCTTCATCCCTCACCCCAATCCCTGCAACACCTTCTTCACTCCTCCCCACCGCCCACCCCTCCACCTCCAGTCTGGTAAATCATGCATCCAAACAACCAGAATTCAAATCCTGCCCTGCCACTTAGCCACTGTGCAACATTGGCTGGGGAAGCTAACCTCTCTGCACCAACATTTTCTGTAAAATGAGCATAATAATAGTGCCTTTTTCAGAAATGATTGTGAGCATTTTATGAGCACACATAAACCCAGCATGAAGTCAGACACTTAATAAAACTTACTATCATTAGACTTCTTTCCAATTCACCCCTCACTCAGGAGCCAGGGATAATCCGACCATATGATTTCTGCTCAGTCCTCCTCAGGCGTCCCTCACCTTCTTCAGAAGAAGCCCCCTATTCCTGAGCAGGCTGGTGGCTTTGGAAAGTGTAAGCCCTCTGTCATTGCAACAAAATACCTGATGAAAAATGATTTATTTGGGCTCATAGTTCAGAAGTTTCAATCCATGGCTGCTTGGTCCTCTCACTTTGGGCCTTGAGTGAGGCAAAACATCACGGCAGGAAGAATGTAGTGGAGCAAAGTTGCTAACTAACTTCATGGTAGCATGGAGTCCTTTCTTATTATGAAAATGGAAAATCTCCTGGAGGCCATAAAGTGAGACAGTCACTGTGGATTACGCCCAGCCATCACTGGGCCATTTCTTGCTCTGACCTCACAAGGAGCCACTGAGGGGGGATTACAAACACCAGCTCTACAAGGCCCTAACTATGGCTGGTTTTTTGTCCATAAGTTCAGGGAGCTCTTGGTGCTAACCTGTTGGACTCACAGAGAGTTAACTCATTTGGTAGTTTGGTGGTTCTGGTTTGGGGTTTTTTATTTTGTTTTGTTTTGTTTTGGAACCAGGGATTGAACTCAGGGGCTTGACCACTGAGCCACATCCCCAGCCCTATTTTGTATTTTATTTAGGGACAGGGTCTCACTGAAGTGCTTAGCGCCTCACTTTTGCTGAGGCTGGCTTTGAACTGTCGATCCTCCTGTCTCAGTAACCCAAGCTGCTGGGATTACAGGCACACACTACTGTGTCTGGTTTGGTTTTGGTTTTTTGATTTGCTTTTTGATTTGGGAGTTTTATTTTTTCAGGATTTTTGTTGTTATTTGTTTGTTTGTTTGTTTTTGTTTCTATCTAGCATCCTTAGTTGGTTGCTGCTTTAGGACATAAAGTGAGAATATAGTAAGAATAGAATAGCCAGGTTATGAGAGTGTAGTGGGGCCTCTCAGCCAGCTCCTCCTTTAGGAGCACACTCACATGCCACTATTGAATTCTTTTTTTTTTTTTTTTTTTTTTTTGTAACAGAGATTGAACTCAGGGGCACTCAACCACTGAGCCACATCTCCAGCCTTATTTTGTATTTTATTTAGAAACAGGGTCTCAGTGAGTTGTTTAGCACCTTCCTATGCTGCTGAAGTTGACTTTGAACTCACAATCTTCCTGCCTCCTGATCCTCCCGCCTCCCAAGTTGCTGGGATTAAAGCATGTACCACTGCATCTGGCTCCACTATTGGATTTTGAGGAACATTCAGCAGAGCAGTGAAACTGGCCTGACTTGTCATCACAGGGCCAAAGGGGACAGTGATAGCCCTGCCATAGGTAGAGTGGAGCGTGGCCCACATTGTATCTGAAGTGGATATCATGAAGACCATGGAACACTCAAATGGGATCAGGTGTTTTGCATTGTTGAAGCCTTGATAATGTCAGTGTTGTGGCAGAGTATGTGAGGGGAAGCTGCTGTGCCACCTCCCAGACACCACTGGCACACAGGTGGAGGAGGCCGGAGAGTGTTCTGGAGATCACATGCACTGTACACAACTGCCATGAGAAGGGCATCCTGCACAGAGACCTGAAGCCAGAGGACATCCTGGTGGATGCAGGAGGCAACATCAAACTCTGCAACTTCGTCCTGGCGTGCAGGTTCACTGTCCAACAAACTCTACCCCTGGGAAGAATAGGACAGTCTTACAGTGGACGTCTAGAACCTCTGATGTACAGGGTGTCCTCCTGTACTTCATGCTCACGGGGTGCCTCCCATTTAACGGAATCATCGCTATGCAGATGAGGGAGCAAGTCCTGCACCCAAGGTATGGCATTTCCTCTCACCTGTCCACCAAAGAGGGAAGTCTCATCACTCAAATCCTGACTGTGTACCCCATACAGAGACTCACAGGAGATGAGGTCACCCTTCGCTGAGCCCCATGGGTGAGGAATATTCCTCAAATCATTCTAGCAAGCCACTGGACCTCTCGATATGAGGGTCATATCTGACATGGGTTACGGCCCATGTGTTAAATGGGTATCCTTGGTCACCAGAAAGCTTGATGAGACAATGGCTACATATCTGATGCTCCAGCTCCAGACAACCCAGAGGACAGATTGCATTGTCCAATTAAGTGTGTGCATCCAGAGGCTGGGCCTTGCCCATCCCCCTCCAGCTTCACTTTCCACCCAAAGAAGAGCACCAGGGAGCCTTTCCTTTGCTCCTTCCCCTTCTTATCCCATGAGCATCGGCTGTCTGAGAAGGACAATCCTTCAGGGCTGAAGGGCAGCAGAAGAGCCAGTCAGCCTACTATTCCTGCAGCCTACAAGCAAGGGAGGACCCTTACCCCCAGCATAGCTTCCCAGCATGCCCTTGCAGCCCCTGGATGAGCAGCAGTGGGTGGGAGGCAGAGAACAGGAAGTCCACCCAGGATACATCAGAAGAAGAAGGCTCCTCCACCAAGACCCCCATAATGGGACCACAGCCCCTACCCCTAACACAGCAAGGGCAGTGAATAGGAAAATGGCCACCTGTATTCTCCAAATACGTTGCTATGTGCCAGCCCAAACGACAGGCCCTGGACTCAGAAACAAAGAGGCTCAATGAAATTGAACAGCTGAGTTACCCGCAAAACCAAGGAGGTGAGGCAGCCCAGCCTTTTATTTTTTTCCATAAGCTCTTATTGATGTCATTTGCAATTGGCACATCATAACTGTATGCATTTGTGGGGTACAATGATGTTTAGAGAAATCTATTCACATGATGAACTCATGCTTATTAACATATCCGTCTCCTCAGGAAGATGGGTCACAAGGTATCTCATTTATGTGGAACAGCTGCCATAGGGAGCTGTGGAGCTGTGCGAGTGTGGCTTTCTCATGAATTCCAGTCGTGAGACCATCTGGAACCACCTAAAGACAAGGGGGCTCTACCTCGTCACCTGGAAGAGACATTGAGACTGTTTTTCCTTGGGACACCTCCCCTGCCCTGCTCTTCTCTGTCCTTTCCTCTATGTTTCTGGGATCACAGAGATGGTTCTTAATAAATCTGTTTCTCATAAATCTTATAGAGAATTGATGCTCCAAAAATGTTCACAGATATTTCACTGTTTTGCATCCTCCTTGCAGAGTTGGAACTGGGCACACGTCAGTGTGAGCAGCAGGTAGTATGTAGGACCGGGAGCTCATCCAAAACCTAAAGAGAAAAGTGACTTCAGAGATCTACCAACATCCCCCAACAGCAACAAATGATTCAAAGTGCTTCTGAAGGGACAAGATTATGAGCTTTGGTGGGGTGGACAGGGGAAAGAAATACAGACCCTGCGTGTATTCTGACACTGCTGTTACCTGGTTACCGTTTTCAGAAGGGAACTACTGACAGACAGTGCTGTCAGTCTGGTTCATTCTGCGGAGACATCCCTGTAGCATAAGGAAGTCCTGTGAAGCAGACTTTGTTGGGAGCCAGGGAAATGGCAGGGTGCCTTTCCCAGAGCTGCTGCTCAGTTCCTTGACTGTATCATGCAAGAAACTCAGTCTTTCCTCTGGTGATGTTTTCTCCTTTTAGAGCACTGGTATGAGACAGTCCCTCTGAGAGGCCTGACCCAGGTCAGGGCCCTTCAGCCAACCTGAGATTCCAAGGGGTGCTGAGCAGCAAACCAGCTATCCTGGGAATCAGAGGGAGGATGTATGGCAAGAGAGAGCAGCCTGGAAGAGTGGAGCGTGGCAGGAAGGCATATTGCAGGCTCCCAGGTACAGGTGTTTCCATTGTGGGCGGTGAATGTGTGGTTTGAGAAACCCATCAGGGAATTTCCTTCCGGTTCCTAAGGAGCCTAAGGAAAGCCAGGCCTTTACTGGCAGGGCCAGCAGCTGCCTCTTCTCTCCCTCAAACTCAATTGCGCAGGAAAGGCTGTGAGTTTTGTTCTCAAGAGCAGGGAATCTGCTGGAGGATCCAGCAGGGACTGAGGGCATCAATCATCATTCCACAATGTGCATCTGACTGGGTCTGCACCGTGGGCTCCTGGTGGCAGAGTGGAAGCAGAAAGCCCCAGAGTCATCCCTGAGAGAGGAGACCTGAAGCAGGAGGAGAGAGAGGTTGAGGAGGGGGCAGAGAGGGAGGCAGAGGAGGAAAGGGAGGGATGCAGGGGAAGTGAAAGGAGAGGAAGCCCAGAACAGCAGCTGGAAGGCAGCTTCTGCAGGATTGGCAGAGGGTGTGGCTGCCTCAGGAAAGAGGGAGGAAAGAATTGAAAACACTGGGTTTTTGAAGGAGGTGGGCAGGGGACAGCTCACAGTTTGCTGATCAGGAGAGGACGGAAGAGGCAGCTGAGACAGTGAAAAGCAGGAGGGACCTGGGGACCCAGGGAGCCAGTGAGGCCTCAGCAGAAAGCATCAGCATTTCCCTGTGGGATCCAAACTCCTTCCAACCTGTTCTATGAGATTGACTATAAGATCTACCTGATTTTCTTTATTCTTTTTAATATGGGGCAATTGAAAATGAATACTGGGGCTGTGGCTGTAGCTCCAAGGTAGAGAGCCTGGCTAGCACATGTGAAGCACTGGGTTCGATCCTCAGCACGGCATAAAAATAAATAAATAAAAAGATATTGTATCCATCTACAACTAAATACTTTAAAAGAGAAAAGAAAATGAATGCTGCAGGAAACACTTGGTAAATAAATCTTTGCCAGCAACTCTGATTTGCTTCATAATATCCCAGAGGCAAAGTTACTGGATAAAGGCTATGTACATTTGACAGCTCCTTAATATCTGTTTTTAAAAAAATATATTTTTTTTAGTTGTAGTTGAACACGATACCTTTATTTTATTTAATTATTTTTATGTGGTGCTGAGGATCGAACCCAGGGCTTCGTGCATGCTAAGCAAACCCTCTACCACTGAGCCACAACCCCAGCCCACTTTTTTTTTCTTTCTTTCTTTCCCCTCTATGTGGGATGACTGATCTGAGCCTGCGAGGAGCAAGCTGGCCCCAGACTTCCCCGAATCCACAATTCTTTTCCTCCATTTCTTACATGTCCAAAGGCAGGGAACCAAAGACATGCCTTTGTAGGAGGGTTCCTTAATACCTATTGCAAACTGATATGATGCCACAGAGAAGTAGTACCATATATATTTATCCAAGAGCAGCGTGGAAGAGCATTGGTCTCCGTGCATTCTTGCCCCTGAGCTATCAGACTTGACCTGAATCCTTGTCAGTGGATATGCAAGAAGTATTACTGCCCAAATTAGACGTAATGTCCACAGGGGTTGCATTAGTGGAGAACAGATATGGAGAATCCTTTTGATGGGTTTCGATATGATTTTCCTGTCTCATGGATGCGTTCTTTCCCACAACATTACCTTGGGGGTGGATACAGGTGTGGATGCCTCCAGTCCTATACCTGTGCAGACTCTCCTGTGGTGTGGAATCTCCCCCTCACCCTCCTCCTGCCCCCATTCTGAACTTTATTTGTGTTCCTCTAGGTTTCTGATCTGTCACTTCCTCCACCCAGAGAACATCAGGGCTGGGGATGGAGTTTCACCAGGCATCTGCCAGGAAATCTAATTCATGGTACCCTCTGGCCTGTGATTTTCAGCCAAAATGATGAATTGCTCAATGCAATTTATCTGACAACCAAACTCCCACACAATGTTAACTCTGGTAAAGAGTGGGTAGGAGGGCTGGGGATGTGGCTCAAGTGGTAGCGCACTCGCCTGGCATGCGTGCGGCCCGGGTTCGATCCTCAGCACCACATACAAACAAAGATGTTGTGTCCACCGAGAACTAAAAAATAAATATTAAAGATTCTCTCTCTCTCTCTCTCACTCTCTCTTTTAAAAAAAAAGAGTGGGTAGGAGTGGGAAGGAATGTCACAGGGGTATGATGGGGACATCTTCCTGTCTCCCAATAGCACTCCCAATATCATCCTCCCTTAGAGCACTATGTTTGCATTCTGTCTCTGTGATATATACTTTAGAGAGCTTATAAGGAGGACAGGTTTATCTTGGCTCAGTTTCGGCGTTTTCAGTCCATGATTGGTTGGCCCTTGATATTTTGTGCCTGTGGCAGCATAGCACATCCTAGAGGGAGCATTGGTAGAGTAAGCTGCTCACCTCCTGGACACCAGGAAACAGACAGGAAGTGGCGGGCATTCCATACCCCCTTCCATGCCCCCAGTGACCTCGCTTCTTTCCACTAGGCCCCATCTCCTAAATGTTCTACCTCTCAATAGCACCACAGCTGAAGCTGCCTTTTTAACACATGGGTCTTTGAGAGACATTTGAGATCCAAATGACAACAAACATCCACCACTTGACCTGCTCTTTCCTGAGGTCCTGTCTTTTCTCTTGGCACTTTCCTTGGCTTGCACAAACCATACCTTCTGGCAACTTCCTGAGAGAGGAAGCACACAAGGGAGGTAAATCATGGGCCTTTGTACATAGGAGAATGCCTTTAATTTCATATTAACGTCAGACTGACAATTGGGTTGATTTTAGATGTCCTGTTCAAAATCATTTCTCAGAAAATATTTTTTACAGTATTGATGGCCTTGGCCATTTCTATTTGAGCTCCCAGTGTTGCTCATGAAAATATGAAACCACTGTGGCTTCTTTTTTTTTTTTTTTTTTAAAGAGAGAGCTGAGAGAGAGAGAGAGAGAAACAGAGAGAATTTTTATTTTTATTTTTATTTTTTTAAGAGAGAGTGGGGGGGGAGAGAGAGAGAGAGAATTTTTTTAATATTTATTTTTTAGTTCTCGGCAGACACAACATCCTTGTTTGTATGTGGTGCTGAGGATCAAACCCGGGCCGCATGCATGCCAGGCATGGCGCGCTACTGCTTGAGCCACATCCCCAGCCCTAATTCATTCATGTAACCAATGGTTTTCCCTTGGAAGCTTGTGTTATCTTCTCTTTGTCTCCAAGGTTCTAAATTTCAAAATGATTTTCCTCATTTTGAGTCTGTTTTGATTCTTTGCATTGAATTTTTGACAGATCTCTTTAATCCAGAAATTTCTATTTCTCTAAAAATTTCCCCCAATTATTCCATTGACAATTTCCTCCATCATGTTCTTTTTGGGAATTCTTTTATTCACTCGTTGGACTAGTCCTTAAAACCTCTGCTCCACAGCTGGGTATGATGGTGACACCTGTCATCCCAACAATACAGGAGGATTGCAAGTTTGAGACCAACCTCAGCAACTTCGCAAGACCCTGTCTCAGAATAAAATAAGGATGTCTAGGGGTATAGCTCCATGGCAGAGTGCTTGCCTAGCATGCTTAAGGCCCCAGGTTCCATGCTCAGCACCACACACACACACACACACACACACACACACACACACACATCTGCTCTATTTTCTGGGAGATTTCCTCATTTTGCTTCCAAATCTTCAATTGAGGTCCTCATTATTAGCTAGATTTCTCCCCCTAAGCATTCCTTGTTTTCATAGTATCCACTTCTTGTTTTGTGGATACTGATCTTTTCTCACCTCTTTGAGGACATGGATAGAGCTTTTTAATTTTATTTGTACTGGGGATTGAACACAGGAGTGCTTTACCACCAAGTGATATCCCAGCCCCTCACCTTTTTTTTCCTTTAAGACAGGGTCTCATGTTTTTGAGTGTCTCACTAAGTTGCCCAGGCTGGCCTCGAACTTGGGATCCTCCTGCCTCAGTCTCCTAAATTGCTGGGATTATAGGCATTACAGGTGTGTGCCACCATACCTAAAGGATAGAGCTTGCTTTTTTATTTATTTTTTTTATGGTGCTGGGGATTGAACCCAGGGCCTTGTGCATGTGAGACAAGCACTCTACCAATTGAGCTATATCCCCAGCCCAGGATAGAGCTTTTAACGTTGTCTCTTCCTTGCAAGGTTTTTGTTTCCTCCTTGTTTTTCTAGTATTGCCTCTGATCTTTACCTTCCACAATGTGGATTTTCCACAGAAATGTTAACCATTGGTCCAGTGCTTTTGATTAAGAGTTGGACTGAAAGGCTGATTCAGGGCTGAGACTTGTGTGATGCTGTCACTCTGATGAGCGGTGATCAACCTGGGCTGAGAATCCTGATAACAAGACTTTAGGTCTTTCCTCTTGAGCAGATTTCTTCCCCAGAGCAGGGCCTTCCAATCTCCTCTCCTCCTAAGGGACGAATAAGGAATGTGGTGTTGAGGGCCACAGCCGAGTCGGGATGACGCATGGCATTTTTGCCAGAAGTAGTGGTTGAGAGGTGACGCATGGCATTTTTGCCAGAAGTAGTGGTTGAGAGGTGACGCTAGCGAGCCATTAAGATGATGACTTTTGAGTTCTGGCGGAGTTACCGTTGAGTTCCACTTGAGCTCTCGCCGGGATTCCCGGAGAGTTCCCATTGGTTGGGGAAGTGCCGGAGGTGGGATATTTCCGGTTGCTGGTTTCTGGAGGAGCTGCATGGCGTTGGGGGGGAGGAGGTGTCCCGGGAGCATGTGTGGAGTGTGCTGGTGGAGTTCAGAAATAAAGTTTGTTCCTGCTTCAGTGGCTCGTGATTTGTGTCCAGCCAGACTGCGGCAATGTGGGATGGAGTATCCTCATCTTTAGTTCACCTCCAATTTCTTAACTTGCCTTTTTCCAGCATCAGTCTATTGCCTAACAAATCTTTCTTCCAGTCTTTCAAAACAATAAATCTTCAAATCAATGCTGGGGTGAATAGGGGCAGTTGCCTGGCAGGATTGACTTGGAAAGGGGAAGAGTTAACCTGCTGCTCCCCAGCCTCCTCACACTCATCCTCCGCCCCTGAGCTGTCCTGTCTTCCCAGGTCTAGAGGTCCCAGCCTTTCCAGGACCTGAGCCATTTGAGAATCCCATAGTATGAAGAAAATTGTTTCTCTACTGACAGTTTAGGGTTTGACTCTGCTATGTTAGTGGCCACTTGTCCACCTGTTTGTGGTCTCTTTTCTATCCTGTTCTCCTCAACATTAAGAATTGGTTTTGGGCTGGGGATGTGGCTCAAGCGGTAGCGCGCTCGTCTGGCGTGCGTGCAGCCCGGGTTGGATCCTCAGCACCACATACAAACAACGATGTTGTGTCTGCCGATAACTAAAAAATAAATATTAAAAAAAAATTCTCTAAAAAAAAAAAAGAATTGGTTTAACTTTTGGGCTGAGGCTGTAGCTCAGTGGCAGAGTGCTTGCCCAGCATGAGTGAGGCACTGGGTTCCATCCTTAGCACCACATAAACATAAGCAAATAAAATAAAGGCATTCTGTTCATCTACAACTACAAAAAAAAAAAAATTTACACCTGTAATCTCAGCAAATCTCTTAGCACGGTGTCCTCTTCATGTTCATGTTCAATTTTGTTTTGGCGGGGAGGGGTACAGGGGATTGAACCCAGGGGCACTCGACCACTGAGCCCCATCCCCAGCCCTATTTTGTATTTTATTTAGAGACAAGATTTCACTGAGTTGCTTAGCACCTCACTGTTGCTGAGGCTGGCTTTGAACTAACGATCCTCCTGTCTCATCCTCCCAAACTCCTGGGATTACAGGCTTGCACCACTGCACCCAGACTCATGTTCAGTCTTGATAAGTTAATATTTTTCCAAGCTGGCCCTGCCACTGGCCATCTTGCAGTAAGACTCCAGACTTTCCTGACTTTTGTGCAAATGGGGTTCATGTGATCACTTGGCTCTTACACTAGAGTGATTGCTTTGGGAATTCTACAGGTCTCAAGGAAGCATTTGTGTATTTTACATGTGTTTCATAGTGCAATGGTGAGGTTGACATGGCCTAAACTTGGACTTTAGGCTGTTTTGCTTTTGAGTCATAATTAAAAGTCAAAGTAATTTATTTTTGTTATTGTTAGTGCTGTAAATACATCAACTTTTTTTTTTTTTTGAGGTTTTTGGTTGGTTGGTTGGCTGGTTGGTTTGTTTTTGTTTTTCTGGTACTGAGGATTGAACTCAAGGGTGCTTTGCCACTGAGCTACATCCCCAGGTCCCCCCCACCCCCCGCTTTTTTCTTGAGACAGGGTTTCACTAGGTTGCTTACAGCCTCACTAACTTGCTGAGGCTGGCTTCCAACCTGTAATCCTCCTGCCTCAGCCTCCCGAGTCACTGGGATGATGAAATAGGAATGGAGAAGGAATGGGAAAGGGAAAGTACTGGAGAATAAAATTGACTGGGGGATGGGTTTATGGCTCAGCAGCAGAGTGTTCACCTTGCACATGCGAGGCCCTAGGTTCAATCCTCAGCACCACATAAAAATAAATAAAGATATTGTTTCCAACTAAAAAATAAATATTTGAAAATAAATAAAATTGACCAAATTATATTGTGTGCATATATGAAAAATCACAATGAATCCCACTGTTATATATAATCATAATGTGCTATTTTTTTAAAAAAGGGAGAAACTGCAGGAAATTCACTGGACTGTATGGAGAGTTAAAACAGTTGTCACATTGATGCACATAAAAGAATGCCTGACATAGAAGATGCATTAAATATTATCTGTCTCAATCATTCTTCTTAGGACACTATTTCTGATAGAGTAGATAAATACCAATAATCAAAATATGGGTTCATGCAGTTCACTTAGTCTACCTGATAAATGTGGCTGACCCCATGTATTTAGGCTGCTTGGAGTTTGCCCCTTCTGAGAGTACTCATCCTTTGTCAAACTTGTCCTCCACTTTTCAAAGCAGAAGAAGACACTCTTACCAGCAGCGTGGGCTGGGTTTGATGATGGGAACAAAGTGAGGGAGGATTTATTGGAAGTTCCCACTGGATTCAGCCTGAGTTTCTTCGAAATTCCCAGAGCATACTTTCCAGGAGTGACCTTCATGAGGATGATCCCTGTGATGTTTCTTGACCCTTCTGCACAATGGATATACAAGTTTTCAGAAATTATTTATATTAATTTATATTAATTATTTATATTAATTTATTTTTTATTATTGTTGTTATTATTATTATTAGAACCAGGGATTGAACTCAGGGACACTAAACTACTGAGCCACATCCCCAGCCCATATATATATGTATACACACACACACACATATACGTACAATTTAGAGGCTAAGTCTCCCTGAGTTGCTTAGAGCCTCGATAAGTTGCTGAGTCTGACTTTGAACTTGCGATCCTCCTGCCTCAGCCTCCCAAACTGCTAAGATTACAGGTGTGTGCAATCATGCCCGGCTCACTTGCAGAAATTATTTAGAAAGCAGGGGAAGCTTGCAATTTCAGCCTTGTTTTCAAGTGGGGGCAGTATTGACAGTGGCCTTGAGGGAAAGGCAGTTTATATTGTTTTCTGGGGGGAAAGTGGGCTACCCTGTTGGAGCTGCCTGAAAAGACTGGTAGGGAAAGCTAAGGATTCCTGGATGGCTTGGTATGTGGCATTTGGAAAAGCCTAATTTCCTTTTGTAATATTTATGGGCTTATTGACAAGCAAGCTTTAAATTCTCTTTTAAAATTATATGCATATGATCTCCATTTCTAGATTAAGTGAACAATTCTGGGACCTCTTAGATAAATGGTGTCAAAATCAGTAAAGCCAGAGCAGTGTACAAACCAGCAGTGACTAGTTTGAACCCTTCCCATTGTCATGTCACCTACTGGTATACATGTCTTCTGTGGCCTAGTATTTTGTGGAAAATTATGAATTATTTCTTTTTATGGTGAAATAAGAACTCTTTTTGGGAGGAGGGGGATTCTAGGAATTGAGCTCAGGGGTGTTTTATCACTGAGCTACATCCCCAGCCCTTTTCATTTTTTATTTTGAGACAGGGTCTTGCTAGGTTTCTGAGGGTCTCACTAAATTGCTGAGGCTGGCCTCAAACTTGATCCTCCTGACTCAGCCTCCTTAGTTGCTGGTATTACAGGCAAGCACTACCATACCCCACAATATAAACTCTTATTGAAACAAAAATTAAAAGTTCATAGTAAATTTGCCAAGCAACCACTTGCTGAATTCATTCCCTTTACTTTGTAGAGGTGGCTCCTGGGGACAGGAGGTGCAGGTATATGTAGCAGGGAGAGCTGTGAAAAATTGCTAGTACCTACATAGCACCCATTTATCCTGATTTTATAACAGTGATGCCAAAAATGTCCAGGGGGGTTCACACTAGAAGAAATACAGAATTTTGTTCTATATGTGTAATATGAATTGTAATGTATTCCGCTGTCATTTGTTTTTTTTAAAAAATCAATAAAAAAATACAGAACTTTTTGTTATATTGGAGAAAAAATTCATACCAGCTGAAATAGGAATGAAATGTCAACTTCAATCTTGTGCTTTGTTTTTCCTTCTATAAGGCATATAAATACAGTTCTTTATACATATTAGAGTACTGTGTGATTTCTGAATATTTTTCTGAATTTTTTTTTATATTTTTTTTAGTTGTCAATGGATCTTTTTGTTTTATTTACTTATATGTGGTGCTGAGGATTGAACCCAGGGTATCACACATGCCAGGCAAGCACTCTACCACTGAGCCACAAGTCTAGCACTGATCTGAATATTTTAAAAGTTTTGAAATATATGACCAACCTTGGCATGCCTATAATCCCAGGCTGAGGCAGGAGAATCCAAGTTCAAAGCCAGCCTTAGCAAAAAGTGAGGCACTAAGCAACTCAGTGAGACCCTGTCTCTAACTAAAATACAAAATAGGGCTGGGGATGTGGCTCAGTGGTTGAGTGTACCTGGGTTCAATTACCTTCCCATAAAAAAAGAAGAAGAAGAAGAAATATATGAACAATTCTCAGAATGTTGTGCCTACAGACAGCTTCAATATTGTCAGCAAATAGGAGCACAGAATAACTGTGTTAAAAACAAAGTTCACATTGATGTTACTTCGTATGTACCCCCAAATCTATATTGTTACTACTTTAGCTAATTATTTTATTTTTTAAACATTTATTTTTTAGTTATGGTGGACACACTACCTTTATTTTATTTTTATGTGGTGCTGAGGATCGAACCCAGTGCCTCACACATGTTAGGTGAGCTCTCTACCACCAAGCCACAACCCAGCCCCAACTTAGCTAGTAATTTTATGACACATATAAATCATATTCAACTCTCTATGCTTAATAAGGTAGAGTATGCCCTTAAATAATGAACATAGATCATCATTGAGGATCTTTAAGGCTAGCATCAGATCTAGAATACCATTACAGAAAATAGACAATCTAAAAAATTACTGCTCTGGGTCCATCAGATTCACTAAGCTAGTGCCCACAAGCTTGTGAATACACAAAATCCATTTTCCAACCTCACTGACAGGATGTGGAGGAGGGGGCACCTTGTTCTGAGACTGCTTCCCTAGTTTACACCACCATTTTACTAAGGTTAACTTGATTTAACAGTTTTTTAACCCTGGACACATTTAATGAGAGATAATCATTGTTACAAATATGAATCTGTTGATGAACTGATAATACTTTTATCATATAGCTCAATCAGTTACTCATTGTGTTAATTAATTAAAGCAGAGAGATTTATTCATGTTACTTGTTAAAATATTCCCGTAGTAATTTGATGAATCAGCAAGTGAATTTTGAATAGGTATCTATCAAAATTAGAACAATTCTGGCCAGGTGCAGTGGCAAACATCTGTAATCTCAGTGGCTTGGGAGGCTGAGACAGGAAGATCGTGAGTTCAAAGCCAGACTCAGCAAAAAGTGAGGTGCTAAGCAACTCAGTGAGACCTTGCCTCTAAATAAAATACAAAATAGGGCTGGGGGTGTGGTTCGGTGGTCAAGTGCCCCTGAGTTCAATGCTCGGTATAAAAAAAAAAAAGTAGAACAATTCTTTGTTGCAATTTTTAGGATTCTATTGTTGGAATATATTTCTAGGATTAAGTTGTAATAATATATAAAATGATTAGCAACTTAAATGAACCCATATTTCAGCTAATTCATCACCTATAAGTGGTAAATGTTTACTTTTGTGTGTTATTTAATATGTTGTGTAAGTAGAATGGTATAGCTTGAGAAGACAATGATATTTTGTTGAACACAGATTTAAAGGGTTGAGCATTTATGTTATTGAAAAGGAAACATGCCAATTTAATGTACATTCCACACCTCTTTTTCCTGAAGTGCACTGACCTGAATTAAGAAAGCATCCATAAGTTCGATATAAATTATTTGAACCATAAATCTCAAAGTAAGTACTCAGTAAATATTAGGATCCTCCTATCTTTGATCTTCTATCATCTAATAAAAATCAATATAGTGGGGCTGGGGCTCAGCGGCAGCGGACTTGCCTGGCATGTGTGAGGCACTGGGTTTGATTCTCAGCACCGCATATAAATAAATAAAATAAAGGACTATCAACAACTAAAAAAATTTTTTTTTTCAAAAAATCAAGATAGTGATATTTTCCTGTAAGATCAAACAGGTGTAAGACAATCTATAAGAGATCAACACCTGGAGAATATTGATTCTGTGATGGGATGTTCATAATTTCCTTTTCTCCTTGTCTTACAAATTTAGCCATTTAAATTTGGGGGGGGGGGGTTACCAGCCATTTGAGCCACATTTGAGCCTTTTTTAAAAAATTTATTTTTATAGTTGTCAATAGACCTTTATTTTACTTATTTATATGTGATGGTGAGAATCAAACCCAGTGCTTCACACATGCCAGGCAAGTGCTCAACCACTGAGCCACCTTCCCAGCCCTATTCTGTATTTTATTTAGAGACAGGGTCTCACTGAGTAGCTTAGTTCCTCGCTTTTGCTGAGGCTGGCTTTGAACTCGCTAAGTTTGAACTACTAAGTTTCAAAAATATTCAACTTAAACTTCCTTTTCCCTTTATTTGCTTTTTTAAGGTCCAGGACATCCCACCCCCCGCCCCTCACATGGCCCCACCGCCCATCGACCTCACGACTTCCCAGCTCCTGCTGCGCAGGCGCTTAGAGGAACCAGCCACCAACCAACAGCGCCCGCCTGGCTGGTTTGAACAGGCCCGGGAAGTTGCAGAGATGGGCAGGGTCTTAGAGCACCCCGGAGCTGGTCCTCCCGGAAGCCCTGGATCAAGGGGTCTCAGTGCAGGAGCAGGGCCACCACTGCTTCCAGCCTCTTGTGTCCCTGCTGACCTCCCCCGACTGCGGAGCTACCCTCCTCCCAACAGCGCTGTTGGGGGCCACCTTGGATTGCCACTGCCCCGCTGGTCTGCAGCGACAGCTCCTCTGCACGCTCTAGCATGGAGCATGATGGGGAGCGGCTGGAAAGGAAGGCTCCAGCCTGGCAAGGGGAGCAGGCTGGCCCTGGCGGGAGTCTTCTACGAGGCAGCATCCCTTACAGCCAGTGACCGGCTCTGCTGCCCCCGCTTCATCACTGCAGTGACCGGCTCCTGGACCTCCAGAGCCACCTCCCCAGTGCAAGGCCCCTTCTGGGAGCCTGACAGAGCTAGGTCCCCAGCCAGGCGACCGTGGTTGGGAGCAAGTGGGCTGTTTCCACTACTGCCACTGTTGTTCCTCAGGTTCAGCATAGACAGAAAGTTCCTACTGTTTGTATCCCCTCTCTTTCAGGCTCCAATTCATGGCCAGCTTTGGCCAAAGCAAGAGACTGGATTTTGGAAGGTGGATATGAGCATGTCAGCTGAGGCCCAGACCCTGCCCTGTTGACAAGGTGATACCCTCCAGAGCTACAACCTCCCACACCCTGCTATCCTGTCTGGTGGGTCAAGGAGTGTGCCCCAGGGGTGTGCATCCAATGCCAGGCCAGTTGCTAGATGGTGAGGTGACAGATGTCTGGGGAATATCTGAGGGTTGTTTGGCCACAGATCCAGGGTGGTGGTCAAAGTCTCAGAGGGACATGGATCATCTTCGAAGAGGGCCCTTGGGGAAAGCACAGGAGAAGGTGCACTAGTCCCCTCCCCCCCCCGCCCCCCACCTGCTGTCAGGCTTCTGTGGCTAGGCAGAAGAGGTTGGCCTGGCTGGTGTCCCCCTGGGGACAGCCAGGTCCAGGGCACAGACAAGAGTAGTAAGTGCATTCTCAGACCCAGCTCTTTGGCTTCCAGAGGATGCTGACTTGTGGGAGGCAGGCATTGCAGCCAGCCTGAGCCAGGGAGGAGTGAATGAGCTGTGAACTGAGCGACTTCTGGCTAGGGGTCTGTCTGGACCTCCAGGTGCCCTCCTACAACTTCACTTTCCTCACTTAAGATGTTTCCTCAACCTGATAATAGTAGGTTTGTTTTCCAAATAAGGCTAGATAAACCCACTAAGCCCTCATTAGCCCACATGGCCTGGATCCCCTTACTCCCATGGCTGGCCTGACCATGGCTCCTACAGAAGGCAGTGCACCTTTGGCAATGTATATTCACTTATAGGAGTGTTCCTTGGGCCTCAGGATGAGGCTGCCTCAACCATTGTTTCCAGAGAGTTCTTTCTCCCTTGCAACCAGGATCTCCCGTAGTCCCTACAGCAGTTAAACTGCTTGTCACTAAAGGTCAGTTAGGCACCAGGTTGTTTTTTTTTTTTTTTTTTTTTCTCACCTGGTCTGCCCAGAATCACCTTCCTTTCATACAGCCCATTGCCCAAGACCTGAGCACCACATGAGGCTGTGGAGGCCAGTGCTGTGGGGGTGGGTGGAGCCTTCAGCAAAGAGGGTGGCTTTCTTCTAAGAGGCTGAAGAGTGCACACATGCATGTTTTCTTTCTAGATCCTTTGATAGTGGAGTCATGATAGATAAAAACCAGAATTCCTTTGTCAGCTTTCAGTTTGGGGTAGAAACCCACCTATAAGCCTGTAGTTCTGGGGCTGGAGAGGAGAAAATGGATTTGAGCACATTGCTAGAGTAGAGGTGATTGCTCATCAGAGGCTGCAGGGAAGGCTGAAGACTCCAAACTTTGAAGACTTTCCTGGAACAGTTGGTGAGAGGTACTGAGAGGAGAAGCAGGGCTCTTAGGGCCTGGCAGTTTATGACCCATCTCTGCTCAGCAGCTGGGGATCCAAAGCCACATCCTCATGCCCATGCTGGCAGTTGAAGGGGTAGCTGGAGCCCAGAAGGTCGGAGTGGTTCAGGCCCTGGTTAGACAGTTTCAAGAGTCAGAGGGGAATCTGCAGGCTTGTTGGTCACTCACTGGTATGAATTAGAGACTGGAATCTAAGTCATTCTCTGTCATGAGTGTGGATAAGGGCAAAAATACAATCTGATACAAATAGTTACTTTATGTTCTGGCTAGAATGACCTATTTTGAGCATCACAGCTGTTTTCTGAGTTGAACAAGACCAAGAGGAATAGAAGAGAAACTCAGCACTGAAAAGCTTTGTAAGTTGCCCAATTCCCACATCTCGGGAGTGGCCAAGCCCAGGTTAAATTGAATTCAGGTTAATCTGGCTGCACAACAGGGCCTCAACCCATGGCCTCATTCCTCACATGCTCAGCACAGGGAGCTTATGTCAGTGGCAAGAGGAACAACTGCTCTAGGGTCAGGCCAGGTGACCACTATGTGCTTTCCTCAGTAGAAATTTCTTTTCTTTTCTTTTTTTATGATGCTGGGGATCAAATCTAGAGCCTCATGCATGCTAGGCAAATGCTCTGCCATTGAGCCACTAACCAAGCCCCTTAGTGACTTTAAATTTACACAATAACTGATGTAGACATTTCCATTTTAATGAAGAGTTTTTCCATCCACCATCTTCCACAAGTCTCACAAGGACCTTAAGTCAATGCATATAATGAGTGACAAAATAGAAGCTCAGAGAGGTGATGGGATCTGGTGATGGCCTCACAATTAGTAAGCAGCAAACAAGGTCTAGATCATGGTGTTTGAATGTGAGCCCCAAGCTTCTCATAAACAAACTTATTGTTTATGAGATTGTCCTCATTACTTCTTGATAAGGGAGCTGATAAAAATCAGGAATAAACTTGCCCGAGTGGGAAGGAAGATGGAAGTAGGAAGCAGAGGTTCTACCCAGTTTCTATACCTGAGGTGTCCTGCGAGTTTTGCTTTCTGTGTCCTTCCTTCCATGGGTCATATCCTGCCAGCCAGAAGGGGAATCCAGCATCTTGTCCCTCCCTCTTTGGTAATAACACAACAGGAAGTTGTTTAAAATTAAATTTTAGTAAAAAATTTACAATTTTTATTTGTTCATTGGTGTTGGGGATCACGCTATCCATAAGCTGTCCAGTGGGTTACTCTTCCAGCTCCTTCTCAGTTTTAAAATGTTTTCCCATTTCCAGAGGTTAGCCAAGATGAACTCAATGAAATCAATCAGTTTGTGGGACTCATGGAAAAATTATTTGCTGAAGACAATACGTACGATTTTCTTTATCATTGCCAATTTCCATTGTAAGAAGGATTGAGTTGATTGTTTTTTTAGAGAGAGAGAGAGAAAATTTTTTAATATTTATGTTTTAGTTTTCAGTGGACACAACATCTTTGTTTGTATGTGGTGCTGAGGATCGAGCCTGGGCCGCACGTATGCCAGGCGAGCGAGCTACCGCTTGAGCCACATCCCCAGTCTGAGTTGATATTTCTATTACTGGCAGTGTGAACACAGAGGAGGCCATCCTAGGTGTTGTTCTTGAGGCAGAATGGGTTTCTACTCATGATACTTTGCTTCAGGGATCATTCCAATTGCTGGTTAATGACAAGACATCTAGTTCAGCTGGGTGCGGTGTCCTGTAATCCCAGCAACTCAGGAGGCTGAGGATCACAAGCTTGAGGCCAATCTAAGCAACTTAGTGAACTCCTGTCTTGTCTTAAAATAAAAAGTAATTTAAAAGGGGGGTCTGGAGATATGGCTCAATGGCAAAGTACCCCTGGGTTCAATCCCCAGTGCCAAAAAAAAACAACTTCTAGTTCAGTGCTTGTGCATGCCCCCATGGTGAATGTGCACTTGTAAACATTTCCAAACTGTTGCAGACCCAACACTTAGGTAATATACAGTAAAAGTGAATTATTAGATAAGTGAGATGAAAGAAACCAAGCACATTTACAATCCAAGATTGTGAGTCATATGCTGGTTGGTGTGGCCATGGGAGATGCTGTAGATGTTTCCAGCGGGTGAGTTTTGATCTCTGTACTGATTGTTTATGAACCAGTCATGGTTGTGGACCAGCAGCACCTCAGCCCACAGGTAGAGGAGCAATCCTCTTACTCTAGAACCCCTTCTTCAAGCTGTCAACCAGGTCTTAGAGTTGATTCCTCTCCTGAGTGGTTCCTGGACAGATCCCTGATGCAAGATTACGTGACAGCAGCACTTCCCTAATTCTGGGGGGGTCCCAAAAAACTTCTGTCTGTTTATGTGGGTGTCATCTACCATTATTGGCCCATTAGGAATCAAAACTGAGACATTTAATAAAAAACATATTGTGTTTACTTATGTCTTCATTTTTAAAATATAAAACTGTCACATGTTTATATAAACAATATTTTAAGTGAAAAGTATTTTGAAAATATTTGGAAACAAAAAAGAAAGAATGGAGTGACATCATTTTACAGTTTTGCAAATCTTTTAATATTTGGCTTATTAGAAGACAGCTGGATTCTCCTACTTGTTTCTGCATTTAATGTTTATATTTAATTTATATCATGTAATCTCCAGAAAAGTCACTCTACACTATTGAGAAAAGTAGAATTAAAAAGTCAAAGGGCTGAGGTTGTGGCTTAGCAGTAGAGCGCTCACCTCGCACATGTGAGGTCATGGGTTTGATCCTCAGCACTACGTAAAAATTTAAGTAAATAAAATAAAGGTATTGTGTCCAACTAGAGCTAAAAAAAAATTAAAAATAAAAAAGTCAAATAAAAGTCAAATAGTATAATACTATTACAATAAATTGCTTCGATCCTGTGGACCCACACAGGACTCTGGCACTTAAGAACCATTTTAAAAGCCATTGCTCTCACTAATGTTTAATAATATGTACTAGTTTAGTTGTTTGTTTTTTTGAACCCAGAGCCTCAGATTTACCACTGAGCTACACCCCCATTCCTATTGCTGGGTTTGTTTGGTTTTGGTACTGGGGATTGAACCCGGAGGGCTTAACCACTGAGTCATATCCCCACTTTTATTTTTCATTTTGAGTTAGGGTCTTGCTAAGTTTGATGAGGGCCTTGTTAAGTTGCTGAGGCTGGTTTTAAATTTGGGATTCTCCTGCCTCAGCCTCCAGAGCTGCTGAGATTATGGGGGTATACCACTGCACCTAGCCCTGTTGCCAGTTTTTTAAGTTGTTTAGTTGCTTCTCAGTAGTTTGTTACCAGAAGTTGAGAGTCATTGTGGAGTGTCATGATTTCTCTGTATACAGTAGTATAATACAATGAGGTAGAGACAGTGCTTAGGGCAGGTTTATTGCAAGGTGAGGGAGAGGCAAGAGAAAGTGAGATTCACTCTGGAGAAAGAGAAAGGCAGATTGACTAGGGACCAAAACACCTGGAAATTATTAAGCTTTCACCTTTTGTTAGGATAAGGGACAGGAAGTTGCAGAGGCATGAAACCTTGGCCAAGGGTCTTTGGGCTCAACATTTTGGTTAACTATTGTCCATTCAGGAGAGGTCCTCTACCTGCACTGTGTGAAAATTGAGGGTATGTACTGTGTACTTGGGTCACTTCACCCTTTCTGGCCTAGTGCTGCTGGTGGAATGTCATGTAAGAGTCAGCTAACACTGGGAGCAGATTGTGGACACATGTGTGATCTTGGGAACATGATGTGTGCCATAAATCTGTGAGAGACAGTGCTGTGTCTCTTTCTGGAATGTGGCTGAAGATGAGCAGCTCTGGGTCAATGACCAATCATCTACTCCTCTCTCTGGCCCTTTTCCTTCTCTCATTTCTTCTCATCGATAGCTAACTACCTACACACACACACACACACACACACACACACACACACACGTTGGGGATTAGAACCCAGGGCCTTGTGCATGCAAGGCAAACACTCTACCAACTGAGCTATATCCCCAGCCCCTACACGTATCTTTTGTTATTCAGAGATGTCTTTGTTTTGCTTTATCCTATTTAGAACCATTTCTTAGTTCTAGTCCCTTGTTCTTTTGTTTCAATTTATATGATTTTTTCCCCAAAGCCTTATTGAGGTATAATTGATTTTTGATAAATTGCACACATTTAAGTTGTATCCTGAGGAACCATCAACATAACCAAGGTAATGAATGTGCCCATCACCCCTTAGAGGTTTCCTCCTCCTCTTTTCACTGCCTCCCTGTCCCCAGGCAACTGCTGATCTGCTTTCTCTCACTCAGAATAGTTTGTATTTTCTGAAATTTTTTTCTCTTTGTACTGGGAATTGAACCCAGGGGTGCTTTACCATGGAGCTACATTATTGCAATAGGATCTCAGTAAGCTGCTTAGGACCTCATTAATTTGCTGAGGCTGGCCATGAACTTGCAATCCTTCTGCCTCAGCCTCCTGAATCACTAGGATTGCAGGTGTGCATCAGATTTTATTTAAATAGACTCATACATTAATGTATATTTTTGCTCAGCTTCCTTTGGAATATTTTTAGTTTCCCCCAGGTGGCATTATCAGTAGTTTCTTCTTTCTAGTGCTAAATATTTCTTTGTATGGATATTTTAAAAAATTTGTGTATCTATTTACCTATCTATTTATGTGGTATGTATGCATATTTTAGCCATCATCACAGTTGCCAAGAACATACTGTATGAGTATTCCAGCAGACACCTGTGGTTCTCCTGAGTGATGTCTATGAATGGAACATGTGGATCCTGCAAAACTGCTGAGCTGTTTGCCCAAGTGGTCACTACTTTACATTCTTACCACAGGATAGAAAGTTCCAGCTGTTTCACATTTTCACCAGCACTCACGTATGTTCAGTCCTTTTAAAATATCATTTAATATACCTTTATTACTGGAGTCCTATGCCATAGGCCTAACTCCAGGGATCTGAACAAACCAGGTCTGGCCATTCAAGCACCAAACAGAAAAGATAATGGTGAAAGCAGAAAAAGAACTTTAATTAATATGGCCATACTGGGAATGCAAAGTGAGATCCATCCTGTCCTATCTGCTGATTCTAGATGCTGAACATGATGTCAGGTTTCAGAGAATTAGGGGACCAGGGGACTGGGGGTGTGGTGGTGGGGGTCAGAGGGCACTCAGAGGTGGAGAGATTTTTAGTCCTGGGCACATTACTGCCTGCCCATACCTTAGCCCACCCCCTGCCTTTGCTCACACAGGCTAGCTACACCAGAGAACAGAAAAGGAAAAAAGTTTATTGAAAACTATATACAATTGGTCCAGCTCCTACCACAGGCTGCAATCTGGGCCAGTCCCTCCCATAGCTTAGGCAGTGCCTTGGCCCCTGATGGAAGAGGCTGGGACTGGGGCTAGGGCCCAGACCCACTGTAGATCATCGAGAATTTACAACTCAAAATGGCCTGCAAGTGGCAGGTAGGGAACAGAGAATAGATCCTTTCCCTGACCTAGTCGCAGCCTGGAGCAGGGGACACTATTCTGAAACTTGGGCCCAAGAGGGCCGAGCTAGACTGTCTGGGAGTCCTGGCTGCTCCTCTTGTAGGAGGCCCTTCTGGAAATGAAGGTAAACAGCCCCACTACTACCCCTCCCCATGTGCCAGAACCCATGGGCTTCAGGGTCTTGGCCTGGGGACACCAGTGACCCTTTCTCTCAACACTGACTTGGGGTCGAGGGTTCTTCCTGGAGCACTCCCCATGCAGAGGATCTAGAGTTGAGAGGTGATGCTGGAGAGTCACAGCTCAGGGCCTCCTGGACTAGGGGGTAGTTTGGGGGGTCAGGGTGTCCCACTGTAGGAATAGTCTGCTTTATTGTGCATCACCAGCCGGTCATCCACGAAGTAGAAGCTGTCAGACTGTGTCTCATATGGGTGACGGATCATCTCGCTGACTGCAAGAGAGGCCCAGCCAAGGCAAAAGGTCAGGAGCCTGAGCCACACCACTACAGGGGCTTCAGGACTGGGGCACAGGGATAGCTGAACCACCTCAGGGAGATCCTCAATCTCTTTGAGCCTGTTTCCCTACAGGTGACATGGGAATAATGCCAGACACAAAAGTGACCCAGGATGGGAGAAAAGGGAGTCAGGTCCACAAGCACCCCTCCCTCTCCATCTTAGTCCCCATACCTCCCCTACTCTCCCAGCTCCCACCCCTCTGCCCACGCACTCAGCTCCTCAGAGAGAGGGGGGAAGTCGTAGATGTGCTCGCATGTGTTCTTGCTGCTGGGGATGCAGAAGCCAAAATGGAAGTCAAAGCTTTTGAGTAGCTGGTTGCGGAAGTAGTGCCTCTCAATCATTCGGAAGTTGTTGACTGGCTTGTCTCCCACTGTGAACTCAACCCTGAGCAAGGGAAGGGGGCAGGGCTGAGTCTGGTCTTGGCGACAGCCACCCAGCTGGACAGACTCTAGACAGAGCACCCCTGAGGGAGCTCAGTTAGAACTCAGGAAAGGCTGTTCCCCCTTGCTCCCTCACTCCCAGCCCTCACCAGCCCAGTGACTCACGTGGCTCCCACCTGCCTCAGGCGGAGGAAGGCAGGCGTGAACTGGTAGCGGACAAAGCGTCCAGCATTGGGATCCAGGTCTCGACGATTGATGGGCAACCGCTCTGCAATGTAGGCCAGTTAGCCTCAGTGGGGTCCTTACCCACCCAAGGTTCCACCCCTGGTCCCTGTCTATCTGGATTTTAAACAACTACCCAGGAGAATCTGTTACATATTTAGGGCTCAGAACTTTGGCCAAATGGTGGCACCTAGTGGTTCTAAGTCAGGAAGTCACCAGTTTCCATGGAGGTTCCCAGAGGCACAGGATGCACACAGGCAGGGGACCTCTGGGACTGCAGTTCCTAGGGAGACCTACAGAGGGCAGGCTGGCAGGAACTAAAGGGGCAGGACTGTTCTCAGATGTCCACCCCTAGAAACAGATGGAAGGGAAAACAAGAGGCCTCATTCCTGAATCCTCCTGAAAATGCTGGGGTCTGAACCCTAGCTCTGCTCTGACTCCTCTGTGGTCCTAAAAGTCCACGGATGGCCCACTCTTCACATTTTCCCTCCTCCTCTTTGTCAGTGGTCCAACCAACCTGCTCACCTGAGGCGGGAGGTTTCTTGATTTCAAAGAGGACAGTGCCTGAGTCCATGTCCCGGATCTTGAACCTGACAAAGTCGATCTTGTAGATATTCTCCTCAGGGGAGCACAGGTAGTCTAGAAGAGACACGCAGCTGAGCAAGGAAGGGACCCAAAAGTCTCTGCTGCCAGTTGAGCTTTTGTGGGATCCTGCACTTCCTACTGCCTTCTCTGATCCCTATGGTCACTGCACTCTGGAGGAGTGAATTAAAACCCTGCTCTAGAGGAGCCCCCACAGCATAGAGGATGTAATTCTGCCCTGGGGATTTAATGGTGGATGAAAACCCCCTTGAGGGTAGCCTCTGGGAGACAGGCAAGGGCAGAGCAGAGAAGAGTGGAGGACAAGACCATCTCCCTCCATACTTTGTTTCCCACTCTGGAGTTTAGGATCCTTACTCCAGCCTCTGCTCGGCTAGGCTGGCTGCTTTTGGGCCACATAGGTCTCCAGGTTGGTAGAATCCTCCAGCATACACTCCTGCCTTTGGAAACCTCACTTCAAAGGAGGTGACACAGCTCTGCCTTGGGAGAGCACAGTCCTTCCCTGGAAGGTGCTCCCACTCTCACTCTGTGCCTGCCCTTGGCACAAAATCTAGGAGTGTCAGACAAGGCTGATCTTGAGGTGATTTCCTTGGAGATGGGTATAGCTGGGGCAGGTACACAACCCCTTCCCTGTTTCTCCTCATCCCCAACCCTCACCTCATCCTATAAGCAGCTTATGCAAGCCCAGCTCCCTTAAGCAGCTTAGCCAAAGCTCTGCTGACTCCAGTCCTGAGCCTAGGATATTTGGGGGAAGGGGCCAAACTTTCCTCCCATCCTCTGTTGAATTCCAAATGGAAGGAAGTCTTTAGCAAACAGAAGGACCCCCGTAAAGGTCATCTATCTAGCCTTGGCCCTGAGCCATCCCCACAGAGAAAGTACTCTCTGGCTCCCAGAAAATACAGGCTAAGCCAGGAAGAGGGTGGGGCAGGTGCATCAGGGATGTGCAAGGGAGACAGGGGAGTCCTCAGGCCCAGAAGGGAAATCAGGGACAGTGGTAGGCCCTGCCTGAGGAAGCTCAGGAATCTACAGGGCCTGATCTAATCCTCACTGTCCTTGCAGGATACAAAGTGCTTAGGGAGGCCCTGGAAATAAATAGGAAGGGGCAGAGAGGTACAGGCTGGTACCGTCAGCCTGCAGAGACCACATTCTCCCCTGGTAGCCTATAGAGGCCTAGAAGTCACCCTCCAGGATCCTAGGCCATCTCCTATTACTCTGTGGTCGGAAGTTTGTCTCTTTCCCACACCTGGGGCAGCCCCCTCTAGACAGCTTTCTGGTTGTCCTCTGGCACCTAGGGACCCATTAGGAACTACATAAAGCTTGGAGAAGGCCCTGAGCCTTTACCTGTTACCAAATTGTAGGGGAAGGAAGGAAACTGGAAGTGGGAAGCTCCTCCTTCATCCTGTACACCCCTTATTTTCACAGAAAGTAAGCACTGGTCCAAAGAAAGGTTCAGGGCATGAGGTGAAGAAGGGAGCAGGACCCTAGTTGTGGGCTCCCTGCAAGGTCTCCCTCCCCCCCCCCTTTTTTTTTTGCAGTCTGACCCCAGTCTCTTCAACTGCAAACAATCTGTCAGCTCTTCTGTCTTAGGAGAAAGTGAGGACAAGGGATGCTAATGGCTCAGAATACCACAACCATTCCCTCCCTTCTGCCAGGGAAGCTGAAGCCTAAGGCCCAGGGTTGGGCCAGAGTGAGGGCGAGAGAGGCTAAGGGCTCAGAACACAACTGTCCCTTCCTCTCAGCCACAAATAGCTTCTTAAGCTGGATTCAGGGCCCAGTAATCCAGGAACAAAAAACCTCAGATCCACACGATTAGGGTCAGAAGACCCAAGCAAGGGGTGCTAGGGTAGAGAAGCTTAGCTTCCTGCTCTCAGATCCCACACAGGAAAGGGTTCCAACAAAGCCTGCACCCCTACTCTTTCCCCACAGATGCCACATCTCTAAGGAGTATGAATTTTCTCCAAGTTAGGAAACACATGTTGTAACTTCACCTGGAAGCCTCCTTTGATTTCAAAGTAAACCCCTCAAATTATCCAGAACTCAGGCAGGTCAGTTTGACCTCCATCCCCAGAGCTAAACTGAATCCTAAATGCTACTGTTGCAAATTGCAGCCCAATGACTCCAACATCAGCCTGGTCCACTGATGCCTGCTTATGCAAGGGTGCTCAGCCATTTGGGGGCCCAGCCAAGAAAAGAATGGCTGCAGCCTAGCTCAGAAAAGGAAGGAGACCCCAGGGACCCAAAAGCACAGGCTCTGGCTTGCCATCATGGTTCTCTCCATTGCTTCATGTGGGAGCCCTGGGCTATATCCGCATCCCAATGGAGAGAGGACTCAAGGGTGTTCTCACAAAGGGAGCCAGGGCAGGTTACTGGGTAAATGATGCCAAGGTGGAGGCCACCATCTTGCTAAATATCTCCCATTCTTCAAGGCTAGTCAAGCCTCTGTCATGAGGTTTTTGAGTCTTTGTTCCCTGTCTATGGTGACCCTTGCCTCTGCCCTGAATACCCAGTTGTGTGCCTCCAGGCAGCAGTCCTGTGACAAACCCCACCCCCCATAATACTGATAAAAGAACCCTATTTACAGAGCATGCATAACATGCCACTGTAGAAAATCAGAGGACTTATTTTATTTTCACAATAACCTTATGATGGAGGTGTCATCCCCATTTTACAGATGAAAATACATGCCCAGAGAAATGAAGTTACATGTCCAAAGTCACACAGCCCATTATGTAGCAAAGCTGGGACTCCAACCCAGGCAGTCCAGTCCAGAAACTCACAGTGGAGACTAGGCATCTCTTGACGACAGAGCCCCTGAGGACAGGCCCTAGTCTAGATTTGAGGGGGCATTAACTCACTCCAGGACAGAGCCCTTAGCCAACACACTGAAGCTTCCTGCTCAGTTCCTTTCCAGGGTAAGGGAATGGCCCTAGACCACCTGGGGGACCCAGGGTGAGGGCATAAATGGTCAGGGAGACTTGAGGGTCTAAAACTTCCTAATTAATTCAGTCACCACCTAGTCTTCAGGGTGGGGGCTCAGCCCCCCTCCTCATTAGTGCCCACAGGCCCAAAATGGTTCTTAAGACTCCACATGGAAAGGGTTTGAGTTGCAGCTGCCGCCCCACCTCCACCATGGGAAAAGGGGTGGGTCCCTCAAAAAGGAAGGAGTGGGGTGGAAATAAACCTCTACAAGAAGAGGGGTGCATAGGTAGATCAAGGGAATCAAGGGAAGTGGGGCTTGGAGATCCCAGACTTGGAAGAAGAGGGGAGAGTCGTTAAGAGTAGGGGACACAGGAGACTGGAAACGGGTGGGGGAGGGGCGGAGGGGGAAGGAGGGTCAGGGGGCGGGAGCCCGAGCTCCACGCGCCGCGCGGGCCCCCTCCCGCCCGCGGGCGGCGCTCCCTCGCCGGTGCTCACCGCCGGTGATGCGCTGTAGCCCCAGCACGTCCTCCGGCGCGATGGGCTGCTTTCCGGGCAGCGGCCCCGACCTGGGCCCCGGGCCTGCCTCCGGCTCCGACTCGGACCCAGATTCGGATTCCGCCTGCGGCTCCGGCGTGGGTTCCACGCTCGTGCCCGAGGCTCCTGGAGCAGGCTCCGGTCCCGTTCCATTCCCACCTCCGCCCTTCTTCACCTTCATGGCCTCGCGGGGCCGCGGCTAGCCTGCTGCCGCCGCCACTGCCTGAGCCGGCTGGAGCCTGGGGAAGGGGGAGCGTCCGCAGCCCCGCCCCCGGCCGGGCCCCAGGTGCCGTCCCGCCCCCGGGGTGGGTCCTGCTCCGACCCCGCCTTCTGCCGGGTCCACTCAGGCTGAAAGGCAGCGGGCCCAGGGCCAGGGTGTAGGGCTTCCACTCTTCTTACGTCGTGGTTGGATACTCCCCGCCAACGTAAAGGATCCTGCCTAACTCCTCTTACTCGCTGGATTCAAGCCTTGGGGATCCTCTTGGCCTGATGGCTTCTCTTTTAATCTCTGCTCAAGCCTCAAACTGTTCAACCTTCATTACACCCACCCCCTCTAAAATACTTAACCCCCGTCTCTAATTAGCTTTTCCCACTAATGCATTATGTGAAATTACTTTTATTTGTTCACTGGCTCTTCTCCATGAAAGATCAACTGTGAAAGATCCTATCAACTTTGTTCTTTGTAATATCCCAGCACTAGCATAGTGCTCCTTGCACATTCTCTTTCTTTGACTTATTCATGAATGAATTAGTATCCCAGAGCTTTCACTGATACCAGCATTCTCTCCTAGAAACCCCAAAAGCAGATGCTAACAGCCTTAGGAACCCAGGACATGCAGAGGGACCACAGCCCAGGTGCCCAACTACACTAGAGTTCCTCAGGACAGAGGAACAAGATAGAACTGTAAACGCAGAAAAGTTATTTACACATGAATGAAAATCATGCTCATACTCCATATAATTTCAGTTCATATTCAACCAATGTTTATTAAGAACCTGATATGCAGCCGGGCGTAGTGGCACACGCCTATAATCCTAGTGGAGGCTGAGACAGGAGAATCACAAGTTCAAAGCCAGCCTCAGCAATGGCGAGGCACTAAGCAACTCAGTGAGGCCCTGTCTCTAAATAAAAGAGATGTGGGGATGTGGCTCAGTGGTCAAGTGCCCCTGAGTTCAATCCCCGGTACCAAAAAGACAAAAAAAAAAAAAAGAACTTGATATTCCAGGTGCTGTGGTGCACTCCTGTAATCCCAGTGACTCAGAAGGCTGAGACAGGATGATTGCAAGTTTGAGGCCAGCCTCAGAAACTTAATGATGCCCTAAACTTAGCAAAACCCTGTCTCAAAAATTTAAAAGGGTTAGGGATGTAGCTCAGTGGCAAAGTGCCCCTGGGTTAAATCCCACCATTAAAAAAAGAAACAACAACAACAACTGATAATTTTTTTTAAAAAGCCTATGCCATACAGTTTTACATGTTTATAACATTTATCAATAGAACCACCTTTTGAGGGAGGTATCATCAATGCTATTGACAAATGAAAAAGTGAGGCTCAGAGAGACTGAGTAGCTTATCCAAAGCTCCCTAGCTAGTTTAGTGCAGAAGCAAGGATTTGAATCCAGGCATTTGGAATCCAAGCCTAGAACTTCCGCCACTATACCACAGTGCCTCTCTGAGAGGGTAAAGGGAACCTCTGCCATACCACCAGGTCCTGAGCTGCTGCCTCCTAGACTCAGGCTGCACCCAACAAGTGAAGCCAACCAGGAGGAAGGGGAGTAAGGGAAAAGATCCTAGAAGTGATCTCCCCCCATGGGTTATGGAGAAATGTAGAGGGGAGGAGGCTACAATCCAACCTAGGACTTCCCCCTAGTGCTCCCTTTCAATGCAAGGATGTGCCAGGTTAATAGGCCAGAAGGGCAAGGTATCCCTGCCCCAAAGGGAGACACTCAGGGGCTGTCAAGTTCAAGCCAGAAAAGAGGTACCTTTTGAGGTTCCTGGCGGTGACAATCTGAACCAGAGGAATGGGAAAGGAAGAAAAGATTAACACAACTTGAAGTGTTGTACTTCAGCAGCTGGAGAGCCAATGGAGGAGACTGGAGATACGTAAGTTGTCCCCAGTAGGCCCCAGTTATGTGCCTCTCAATCTAATACCTCTCACCTTGGCCATAAAAGCAGGCTTTCTACTGAGATACTGCCCCACTCAGTCTATCTTCTCAGGCTTTTTCCAGGATTTGTGGGCTTCCAGGAAAATCTTAACCAGTGACAGGAGGATGGGCACGGCCATAGGGAGGAAGAGTGGGATGTAGATGGCAAATTTCTGATCATCAGGGAAATAAAGGAGGTGGAGGAGTGAAGGATCAAAAAAGGCACGCTCAGAAGATGTCACAGCTTCTTGACTGGCAACGAAGGCAGATGACAGGTGCCCAGAGGCCAACTCCTCTGCTGCCTTCTGGACTGCAGCTACAGCCTTGTATACCTAGGGAGGGGAGAAGATGGGGGTTACCAATAAGTTCTGGCTTGGCGTACAGGGTGCTGGCTGGGCCTTGCTGTACCTTTCATCTACCAAGGGGGTTGCCTATAGCTCACCCAGGATACACGGAGGCCAGCCTAAAAAAGTTATGATTTATTTTCTGAGAATCAACCTGAAATCTTCCTTCATTCTTATCTAGACTCCTGGCATGTCCATCTAAAGGAAAACCTGGGGCATTTAAAGATGCATGCCCCACACACCTTGCCCAACTCTAGGCCACAGAATCCATCCCTTCCCCACTTACCTCAGATGCCACATCATCCTTAATGACAATGTTGCCAATCTTGCCAAGAAGCTGGGCCAGAGAGGTGAGAGTGGTGGTGGCTGTGGCCAAATTCTCCACTGACCGAGCCCAAAGCAGCCGATCGAGTTCCCAGGTCATTAGTCCTTCACTCTTAGGTCCTGAAAGCAGGCATTTTGGAGGTACCTGGGGCTGAGCAATCCCAAAAAGCAGACTGTAGGAACAACAAAGCAAGAGGTCAGAAGGTGGGAGACAATGACTAAAAAATCCTAGAAGATCTGTCCTAGGCTAGTGATTTTCAATTATCCTAGGAAGTTTAAGGGATGTGGAGGGTGAGCAGCATAGGGGTGTTCTATGGTTCTTGGTAAGAATGAAGCAATCCAGAGCCCCAAACCTGGCTTCAACCAGAGTGTTTCCATATTTTACTGGTTTCTATAATGGACTTCCAAGATCTTGTTTGAAAAACGTTCCACAGCTAAAATATTTCTGATAATATCAACTTGGTTTAATATTTCCTCTCTATTCTCTCTATGCACAAATGGGGACAGTGGGACTTAGTTAAGATATGATCCAGAATCACCTTTTTTTTTTTTTTGGTACTAGGGATTGAACCCAGAGGTGCTTTACCCCTGAGCTATACTCCTAGTTCTTCTTATTTTATTTTTGAGACAGGGTCTTGATAAGTCTCTCAGATGCCTATAATCCCAGAGAGTTGGGAGGCTGAGGCAGGAGGATCACAAGTTCAAAGCCAGCCTCAGCAACTTAGTAAGGGACTTAGCACCTCATTGAGACCCTGTCCCTAAATAAAATTTTTTAAAAAGGGGGTGGGGTGGGGCTAGGGATGTGGCTCAGTGGTTAAGCATCCCTGAGTTCAATCCCTAGTACCAAAAAAATAAATTAATTTAAAAAACTTCTGATCCTCCTGCCTCAGCCTCCCAAATAGCTTAGATTTCAAGCATCAACATTATGCCCAGCCACAGTTATTTTCTTAAACATTCCTAGTCACACCCCTAGTCACACATGACTTCCATGAGTCTGTTTTTCTGAAAACAGGTTTTATCAGCCACTAGTCCTCCTTAGAAGGATGACACAGTCCTTGGAAACCTTTCTTGTTTTCCCTGGAGCTGTAGGCACAGCCAAAGTATCCCCAGCAAGTGAGATTTCATTTTACTCTGCAACACCTTTCTACAGCCAAAAGAACTATGGCCCCTCTTGGTAGACAGACCCCGAAGTGGATCAACTGGGATCTCACCGCAACTGAGACAGGAACACCTCCATCACTCGTACCATGTCCACCTCAACTCTTACTGGCAGCTCCGAGGAATTATAGGCTTTGGGGTCAACATTATACACCTGAAAGAGGGAGAATAAGGTTGCCACGACACACCAAACTGTGTACAGCTCTGCCTTTGGCACACTGGAGGCTATAAGAGAAAAGGAAGGCATATGCTCTGCTCTATGGAAGCTACAAACCCAGGGGAAAGCTAATATTTGAGTACCTACTATAGGAATTTTAAGTAACTTACCTCAACTACCCTCCCAAAAGTCCTATAAGATAAAAAAATTTTATACCACTTTACAGTTGCAATTCGTGAGAAGCTCCCAGTCTAACAGGGGAGATAAGATTCCTAACTTTGCAAGACTCCTCCAGAGAGAGCCAAGACCTAAGATGAGCCCAGAGTATAGTCCTAAGTGCAATCTGGTAAATACAAAAGGGTCACAGTACAGAAAATACCAACAGAAAAAAGAAACAGAAGGGCTGGCAGAGGAGGGGCATGAGCACACAGCACTCTCATGTCCTTGGTACCTGCCCCTCCCCAATAGGGTGGGCCATAAAGGACCACAGAGGAAAACCAAAGGAACAGTTTCAGGGAACATCTGTCCATTCCTGAAACTTCGGCTCTGGGGTCTGCATAGTGCAACTATTACCATAATGCCACCCCAGCGGGGACTATGGAAGGCGTTGGTGGCCACTGGAGCCCCATCCTTGTCCTGAATATATAGGGGGGAGTGAGCAAGCTCAGGCACATAGAGTAGAAAGTTGAGCACAGGGTACAGGGAGGTAGCACTCGATCCTGTGGAAAAAGAAAAGAAGAGTTAAGATACCAAAACACATTGAACCTAGAACTTAGTTCTAGGTCAGCCTCTACCTTGATGGTCACTCACTATGGGACTCAGTTTCTCTGACTGGTAATCACTAAGACATTCTCCAGTCCTGGGTTTCTATGTAAAGGACCTCTGAACTCCTGAGACACAACACAATCCTTAGCCCCAAAATGCCCCTGGAATCTCCTCTTCTTGAGGAAGCCCCCCTTGATTGTCTAGACAGCTTTCTTGGTCACTGTCACAATGCACTTTGTTACTATAGCTAGTTTTACTCACAGTTATAAATGTGACCTGTGTCAGCTCCCTAATATCCTTCATTCACTAGCTATCCATACCAGGTTGAAGTTTAAATTCCTTAATATGGTCATTTATAATCTGGCACCTGTCACCTTCATCTTTGGTCACTCATTCACATTCACCCACAATGAACTACTCCCTGAATATCTATCTATGCTCTCTTACTTTTCTATATCTAAGCTCAGAGTTCTCTTTTGCCTGAACTGCCCTTCCATTTCTGTACTCAGCAATATCACAAAGCAATCCCTCAGCCAGAGTTTGCTAAATGATAAAAGAACAAATGGACCACATGCCTGTAATCCCAGTGGCTTGGGAGGCTGAGGCAGAAGGATCACAAGTTCAAAGTCAGCCTTAGCAACAGCAAGGCGCTAAGCAACTCAGTGAGACCTTGCCTCTAATAAAATACAAATTAGGGATGGGGATGTGACTCAGTGGTTGAGTACTCATGAGTTCAATCCCAGTATTCAAAAAAAAAAAAAAATGAATGAATAGAAGAGCAATTTGCTCAGGTCTCACATGCCGTGATCTACGCATGCTGGCCTACCAGTGGTGCTTGAACTTCATAATTAATGATATAATTACTTTGGTCTGCTTGTATTACAGATCTTAGCCACACTTGCTCTTCCTAGGATCCACCCACAAAATGAAAAACCATAATGCTAACTTCAAGGATCTTCCACCTCAATCAGAACTGTCTATTCAAATTCTGCCTTCATGGACTTCTGCCTTTCCTAGATGTGTGACTGTATCTTACTCTAGATAGCTTTTAAGGAGGGAGACCCAACATATCCTTTTGTTAAAAGTGCTGGGAGTCATGATTAATAAGTGATTTTGGGTTAAAGAAAGAGATGTCAGCCAGGCACACTGGCACACACCTGAAATCCCAGCAGCTCAGGAAGATGAGGCAGGATAATCACAAGTTCAAAGACAGCCTCAGCAACTTAGCGAGGCCCTGTCTCAAAATTAAAAAAAAAATTAAAAGGGCTGGGGATGTGGCTCAATGGTTGAGAACTCCTGAGTTAAATCTCCAGTATCAAAAAAAAAAAAAAAAAAAAATAGATGGAGATGTCAAAGAGCATCATGGAAAAAGGAGACTAAATCTCCCTAGTTCTCCTCAGACCAACCCAACCTGGCAACCATCACTATATACAACCTGCCTCCAACCACAGGCTACGCCTTCAGGGTCTCTCCCTGGCCTGGCAGAAAGACCCTTGTCCTCAGGAGCTCACCTAGACGGGACTCCACTGGGTTTATGACATGGGGGAGGCTATTCATGGCCAAGTAGTAGCTGGATGAGGCTGGGTCAAAACGGGGATTTACCCCCAACATCGCATAGTAAAGGATCTGTAGAACAAAGAAGGAAGAGATTATTTTTTAAAAATTGATTTATGGCCTGGGTTGGGGATATAGCTGAGTTGGTAGAGTGCTTGCCTCATATGCACAAAGCCCTGGGTTCAATCCTTAGTACCAAAAAAAAAAAAAAAAAAAAAAAAAAAAAAAAAAAAAACATTGATTTGTGACCTCCTTTGTCCCAAAAAAGATTTGAGGTGTTCTAAAGAGATACAGTTAGGACAAGGCAAAACATAAGAGACAGCCAGGCATGATTGTGCATGCCTGTAGTCCCAGAGACTTGGGAGACTGCGGCAGGAAGATTGCCAAGTTCAAAGCCAGCCCCAGCAACTTAGCAGGGCCCTGTCTCAAAATAAAAAATAAAAAGGGATGGGGACATAGCTCAGTGGTAAAGTGCCCCTGGGTTCAATCTCCAGTACCAAAAAAAGAAAAAAAAGAAAGAGAGAGAGAGAGAGAGAGAGAGAGAGAGAGAGAGAGAGAGAGAGATCAGGGTTTAGAGAAAATAAGGAACAGGAAACAAATAACAAAGCCAAGAATAAAGCGGGGGAGGGTGGTACTGGGGATTGAACTCAGGGGCACTCGACCACTGAGCCACATCCCCGGTCCTATTTTGCCTGGCCAAGATGGGAGAATTGTTTATCCAGTGTCAGTAGTAGGAATGATTGTTTCTGAATAACTGCTTGATTTGACCTTGTAGATACTGAATTATTATTGTTCTTTATTTATTTGTTCAGGCTGCTAGGAAATCTTATAAAATGTATGGTTTTCAAAGCCCATATTCAGTATATTAAATTTTATCCTAGGTGCTGGGCATAGTGGTGTACCCCTGTGATCTCAGTGACTTGGGAGGCTGAGGCAGAAGGATCAACAAGTTGAAGTCCAGAAAGCAAGGCCCAAAGCCACCTAGTGAAACCATGTCTCAAAATAAAAGATAAAAAAGGGCTGGGAGGCCGGGTGCAGTGGCACATGCCTGTAATCCACTGGCTCAGAAGGCTGAGACAGGAGAATCACAAGTTCAAAGCCAGCCTCAGCAATGGCGAGGCGCTAAGCAACTCAGTGAGACCCTGTCTCTAAATAAAACACAAAATAGGGCTGGGGATGTGGCTCAGCAGTTGAGTGCCCCTGAGTTCAATCCCCAGTAGGAAAAAAAAAAAATCTCCCATCTTTTCCCAACAAGAACATAGTATGATATAGAAAGCTACATTTTTTCCATCTTTATTGTTACTAGGTTTCCATAGTTCAGGAAGCTTTTTATTTTTTTAAATAAATTCCTTAAGAATGGCTGACAGCATTAACATCTAGACACTCCCTTGAATAGAGTTCTAGAGGGAATCATAAAGAAATTGGTTGGTGGGGCTGGGGCTGTAGCTCAGTGGTAGAGCGCCCACCTTGCACGTGTGAGGCTCTGGGTTTGATCCTCAGCACCACATGAAAATAAATAAAGATATTAAAAAAAAAAAAAAAAAGAAATTGGTTGGTTAATATCAATGGAACCCTAAGCTGGACACCAAGGAGGCAAAATAAAGACACCAGAGGGGCTGGGGTTATAGCTCAGTGGTAGAGCATTTGTATAGCAAAGGTGAGGCACTGCGTTTGATTCTCAGCATCATTTATAAATAAATAAAATAAAGGTCCATCAACAATTAAAAATATTAAAAAAAAAAAAAAAAGACACAAGAACCTTCCTTAAAGGGACAGGCAGATACACACACACTAACGCCTCAGTTCCTGTCCTTAGGGCACTGGCATGCATACATATACATGGAAATTGCCAGAGAATCAGCAAGCTTGAAGAGATGAAAGTACAGATGTATTTTGTAAACACTAAATATGTATGGACTTCGAAAGAAACTCAATTCACTCCCAGTCTCACCTGAGAATCCACAGAGAAGTTGCCAACAGCACTAAGGACATTCAGGAAGGGCTGCACATAGCGTCGGACAGCCCTTTCAATGTCCCAGTAGACATCATGGGACTTGGGGTCTGGATTGAGTAAACTGAAGGTGATCTCATAGCCTACAGAAACAGGAGTCAAAAAATCAGAATTTCCTGTGGATAAAGGAGAAGGGACAGCCTATACCCCTGACTAAGCTGAACTTGTTTCTCCTTGAATGGGGCTAATTTCCATCGTGGAACCAAAGGGAGAGTAAGACCAAATAAGGAACACTGAGTGCTCTAAGAACAAATTGAGAAGAGAGAAAGAAAAGAATAATGAGTTTGCATGCAGATTTCCCTCCTCCACCACATAATTCATTTCCTCTCCCTTCCTATGGTAAAGCCTGGTGCCCTACCCAAACTGGACTTGAGAGGACGTCTCTTATCAGAGCTCCACTTGTCCTCCGGGAGGTGGTCAGCCAGAGCAGCAGCAAGTACATCCTCAGTCAAGGACATGGCCTGGGCTATCTGGATTATGCGGCGGCCAATGATGTTAAAGGCTTCCCGGTGCATTATCCCCCGCACAAGTGCTGTCCTCTCAGGTCCGATGTAGCTCATCATGTCCTGTGAGGAGTAAGAAAGGGACAGAATGCTCACAGATCAGTGAAGAAAACAGAAAGGTAGTCTGGCTCCTGACTTAGAGAACCTGGCCTTTTGCTACTCCTCTCTCTGTAGTCATGGTGAGTTATCAACTAAGTTTTTCTGATCTGAGCCATATATATGTGTTCTCCTATATTTTTATTCCCTTGTCTTTCCCAATAGGTAGAAGTCCAGGCAGCATCCAAATCCTAAGTGGCAAAAAAAATAAAGAGAAAAAAATTTTTTAAAAAAATTTTTAGCAGGGCTGGGGATGTGGCTCAAGCGGTAGCGCGCTCGCCTGGCATGCGTGCGGCCCGGGTTCGATCCTCAATACCACATACCAACAAAGATGTTGTGTCCGCTGAGAACTAAAAAATAAAAATATTAAAAAAAAAAAAATCTTTAGCAGCTGAGGCTGGGGTTGTGGCTCAGCAGTAGATCGCTTGCCTAGCATGTGCAAGGCACTGGGTTTGATCCTCAGCACCACATATAAATAAATAAATAAAATAAAGTTAAAGATAAAATGGTGAACTGGAAACTAAGAGATGGCATGCTGAACAGGAAAATAATAATTAAAAAACAACTGGAAAATGTGATTTATGCGAAGAGCACATGGCAAAGAAGCAAATGCAAGAATGTTCACGACAGCATTTTATCTATAGTGAAAAACTGGAAATAATTCAAATAATTCAATAGTAGCAATAGAATAAATTATGTTTATGTTTATATAATGAAATACAGATACAAATGTATGAATTATCACAGATGAGTCTCCCAAACATGAATGTTGAACAAAATTAAAGTTGAAGCCAGGCGTGGTGGCACACATCTATAATCCCAGTGGTTCAGGAGGCTGAGGCAGGAGGATCACAAGTTCAAGGCCAGCCTCAGCAATTTAGTGAAGCTCAAAGCAACTTGGTGAGACCCTGTCTCAAAAAATAAGGGGTTGGGGTTGTGTCTCAGAGGTACAGCACTCGCCTAGCATGCATGAGGTTCAATCCTCAGCACCACATAAAAATAAAATATTGTGTCTACCTATAACTAAAAAATAAGTTATTTAAAAATAATAATAATAATAATAAATAGGGGCTGGGGTTGTGGCTCAGTGGTAGAGTGTGTGCCTAGCACATGCAAGGCCTTGGGTTCGATCCTCAGCACCACATGATAATAAATAATAAATAAAATAAAGGTATTGTGTCCAACTACTATTAAAAATAATAAATAAATAAATAAATAGGGCTAGGGATGTGGTTTAGCAGTTAAGTATCCCTGGGTTCAATCCCCAGTACCAAAAACAAAAAAATTAAAGTTGCAAAAGAATTGTATTATACCATTTATATAAATTCAAAAATAGGTAAAATTAAATATATTGTTTATAGACATGTGATTGAACTCTAAAGAAAAGGAATAAGAGATACATAAATATGAGCACCTGGGGCTGAAAGGAAACGGAGATCACAGGCTCCAACTATCCTGAAGTTCACAAACTTGGGAATGGGTTTATATAGCCTCATAAAAATTTTCTTTCATCTTTTTATAAGACTTAAATATTTCATTATAAATTCAAAAAGAAAATAGTTCCCTGCATTTTTCTGCTTCTAATGTGAAAAGGTCAATCAATCACTTATATTACCATTACAATCTATTCAAACCAGATAATTCTTTTTGGTTGGTTTTGGGGTTTTGTGGTTTTGTTAGGTGCTAGGGATGCAATCTAGGGGCATGCACATGCTACGAAAACTCTACCATTAAGCTACACCATCAACTCTCCAGTAAATTTTTAAAAAAATTCTTTTTAGGCGCACACCTGTAATCCCAGTGATTCAGGAGGCTGAGACAGGAGGATCATGAATTCAAAGCCAGCCTCAACAAAAAGTGAGGCCCTAAGCAACCCAGTGAGACTCTGTCTCTAAATAAAATACAAAATAGGGCTGGAGATGTGGCTTAGTGGTTGAGTGCCCCTAAATTCAATCCCCAGTACAACCCCCCACCCCCCGCCAAAAAAATTTCTTTCTTTCTTTTTTTTTTTTTTTAGTTGTAGTTGGACACAATACCTTTACTTTATTTATTTTATTTTTATGTGGTACTGAGGTTGAACCCAAGGCCTCGCATGTGCTAGGCACATGTACCCCTGAGCCACAACCCCAGCCCCCCTACAAAAAAAATTCATTTTAATCCCACTGATTTCTGTTCATTTTACGTTTTTATTTATTTATTTTTTATGTTTTTGGTACTGGGTATTGAACCCAGGGGCCCTTTACCACTGAACCACATCATCCCCATTCCTGTTTATTTTTTGACATAGGATCTTGATAGGTTGCTGAGAGTCTCCCTAAATTGCAGAAGATGGCCTTGCTCCTGACTTAGCCTCCCAAGCCCCTGGGATTACAGGTGCATGCCACCATACCAGCTCAATTTCTGTCCATTTAATATGGCCAATAGCACTTACACCACATATAATTCTTGGATTTAGAAAGACCTAAAGTTAATGAATAAATATTCATTGGTATTTTTTTTTTTTCTTTTTTCTTTTGGCATTGCTAGGAATTAAGCCCAGGGCATCATGCATGCTAGACAAGCACTCCACCACTAAGCTACATTTCCAGCACCCTCAGCCAAGCCATTTTCATTTTTTGAGACAAGGTCCCTAAATTGCCCAGGCTGACATTGAACTTGCAACCCTCCTGTCTCAGCCTCTAGAGTAGCCAGGATTATATGTAGGCATGAACCTCCACACCCAACTTTTTTTTTTTTTTTTTGATACCAGGGATTGAACCCAGGATTGCTTAACCACTGACCCACATCCCCAACCAACTTTTAATTTTTGAGACAGGGCCTTGCTAAAGTTGCTGAGACTGGCTTTCAATTTACGATCCTCCTGTCTCCCAAACTGCTGGGATTACAAGCATGGATTACCAAATCTGGCTCTACTGGCATTCTTTTTTAAAAGATGAGGATGGGGCTCGGGATGTGGCTCAAGCGGTAGCGCGTTCGCCTGGCATGCGTGCGGCCTGGGTTCGATCCTCAGCACCACATACCAACAAAGATGTTGTGTCCGCCAAAAGCTAAAAAAGATAAATATTAATATCTCTCTGTCTCTCTCTCTTAAAAAAAACAAAACAAAACATTAAAAAAAAAAAAGATGAGGAAAGTTCTCTGTAGCAAACGGGAAATTAGACAACATTACTAGAAGAACATAACTAAGCTTGGCATAGTAGCACATGTCTGTAATCCTAGCAATTCAAGAAGCTGAGGCAGGAGGATCCAAGTTTGGGCCAGCAACTTAGAGACCCTATCTCAATCAACCAATCAATTAATTGGTCTGGGAGTGTAGCTCAAATGATAAAGTGCCCCTGGATTCAATGACCACCTAGAGAAACAAACAAACAAACAAAAAGGGATGACCTAAGAGAATGAGCTAAAGGGAAAAGGCCAGGCCTCAGCTGCTCTGCTTACCTACCTGGGGAAGAAGTAAGGAGTGTTCAGAGATCACAAACACAGTCAGGGAACCTTCTGATTGCTCCTTCTGCTCAGCTAACATGGCTTCTGCCTCTGGGGATGGAAGCAAGTGTTACACAACAAGCAATGCCATTCCAGCTTCCCCCAGCCCCAACAGAGTGCCTAGGCCACCCTCTATTCTCAGTCAGCTGATACAGTACCAAGACACAATAGGTAAACCAAGTCCAGGACTCTGGTCCTCATTAGGCCAGGATAAAACTCAAGGTACTTCATTCCCTGCTTTCCCAAAGTGGCTTTGAAGGTAAGACAAATCATAGAAATCATACATTTAAAAAGACCAGAAGGAAACAAGAGGGCTTTTTGTCAAAATGGTGTGATTACCCCTTCCGCTACCTTTCACATTGTCCAGTGACAGGGCCTCTTCCTCATGGTCCAATGCCCTTCGATAGGCCTTCTGGAAACGACATTTGATCTTCATTTTGTCTAGAGGGAAAGGAAGTAGCATGATGAGGACAGGCCCACTTTCCCAGACCTAATACTATCCAGCATCTGAGGATAGCAAGATGGTTGTTTGCAGAGAAACACCAAACACTAGGCAGCTATAGCCAACTCTAATTTTTTCTGCACCGATGAAAGTGAACACATGACATCCTGCTTTTCCCTTCTGCCCCAGCTCTTGCTGCTGCCTGTGCACACACTGCTCTTTCAGTCTGAAATATCTTCCCACTTGGGCTGGGGATGTGGCTCAAGAGGTAGCGCGCTCGCCTGGCATGTGTGCGGCCTGGGTTCGATCCTCGCACCACATACAAACAAAGCTGTTGTGTCCGCCGATAACTAAAAAAATAAATATTAAAATTCTCTCTCTCTCTCTCTCTCCCTCTCTCACTCTCCCTTTTAAAAAAAAATATCTTCCCACTGGGGTGCCATTTTGATATTCATTAACATCTATAGGTGAAAGAAGAAAACCCACATGGTCATTCTAACCCTGGTCCCCAAATAATTAAATTCAATAAATGGCCCTGATAAAAATCAAAACATGTGCTTAATGACAAAACACTAAATGCAATTCCATTAAAGTTAATAATAAAACAAGGATGCCTGCTATATTCATTATTCTTATTTTATCCAGCACTGTTCTTTCAGAAGGTGCTGACCAATGTATTCAGTGAAAAAAGAGAAAACTTCTAAATATTTAAAAGGAAGAGCCAGGCATGGTAGTGGCATGACTGTAATCCTAGCAACTAGGGAGGCTGAGGCAGGAAGACTTTAAGTTTGAGACCAGCCTGGGCAAGCTTAGCTGCACCCTGTAGCAAAATTAAAAAAAAAAAAAGTTTTAAAGAATTGGGGATGTAGCTCAGTGGCAGAGCATGTGTCTGGTATGCATTAGGCCCTAGGTTCAGTCCCCAGTACAGGGGGAAAAATCTATTAGAATTAGTAACAGCAGGGCATGGTGGCACACACCTGTAATCCCAGCAATGAGGGAGGCTGAGACAAGAGGATTGTAAAGTTCAAGGCCAACTTAGTGAGAGCCTGTCTCAAAATAAAAAAATAAAAAGGACTGAGGATGTGGCTCAGTGGTTAAGTACCCCTAGGTTCAATCCCCGGTAGCAAAACAAACGAAGAAAAACCAAAAACAAATAATAACAGTTCCGTAAGATGACTAGACACAAGAATATATAAGAATCAATAGCTATATAAATACCAGCAAGATCCAATTAGAAAGTAAACCTTTTTTAAAAATAAAAATCCCAATTGTAATAACAATGAAAATTATTAATAATAACAATGAAAATACCCAGGAAAAAGATGGAAGGAGAACCTCATTGTTATACAGAATACATATATGATATTGTGATGAGAAAAAGAAAAAAAAAAGTGTGTCACATTAGATTGGATAGAGAGAAAGGATGGGAGAGGAGGGGAGGAGTAGGAGGGATAGGAAGGGCAGCAGAATAGAATAGACAATATGATTGATGTATGTACATTCCATGTATGTATTATATGTCAAAATACATTCTGCTGTCATGTATGACTAAAAAAATAATAAAAATAAATCGTATGGTTAAAAAAAAAAGAAAATATCCAGGAAATACCTAGATGGAAAGATAAAATGTTGTAAGACTGTCAATTCTCCCCAAATTATTCTATACATATAAAGTAATCCCAAAGAGATTTCTTTGCCACCTGAAACTTGACAAACTGAACCTAAAATTTACTGGGAAAATTCCTCTTTATACAAGAATTCTAGGCAACATGCAGAATAAATGCTAGAAATGGGGGGGGGGGGCGGAGAACACCATTTGGCACCTGGTAATGAAATCAATTTCAGCAACAAATGGATGCTAAAATCATCAAGTATATGGGGAAGTCTAAAATACAGAGATTAAACTGAAAATACCTGAACTCACTTACATACTTCTACATCACCCAAAATGGATAACCAGCCATTACATGTCATAAAACATGTCATAAAACATATCCATTTTGTATAACCAGCTATTACATGTTTTAAGATATAACAGGAAGTATGTCATGTCATCTATAAAGTATCCTTGCCTAAAAAACTGAATCTGGCTCTAATTAAATCTCTAGATCTAACCACTAGTTTACAAGAAATAAGGATACTAGAGGCTGGGGATGTGGCTCAAGCAGTAGTGCACTCGCCTGGCATGCATGCGGCCCGGGTTTGATCCTCAGCACCATATACAAACAAAGATGTTGTGTCCACCGAAAACTAAAAAAAAAAAATAAATATTAAAAATTCTCTCTTGGGCTGGGGATGTGGCTCAAGCGGTAGCGCGCTCGCCTGGCATGCGTGCGGCCCGGGTTCGATCCTCAGCACCACATACAAAGATGTTGTGTCTGCCGAGAACTGAAAAATAAGTATTAAAAAAAATAATAATAATAAAATGAAAATACTTAAAAAAAATTCTCTCTCTCTCTCTCTCTTAAAAAAAATAAAATAAAATGGTTTTCTCCACCCTTAAAAAAAAAAAAGGATACTAGAAGAATAAATTACATAAAATTGTGGCAGTGATTTGCCAAATCCTGGATGAGATCTATTAAGCAAATACTTAATTTCCAATAAATCAATGGTATGAAAAGAAGTCTATGGGGGTGGGTTAGAGGGGAGCCAATACTAGTAAAGGGTACAAAAGAGACATAACCAAATGTAATGTATTGAGGCTGGGGATATGGCTCAGTGTTAGAGTGCTTGCCTAGTATGCATGAGGCCCTGAGTTGGATCCCCACAACTATGAAAAAAAAGAAAACATAAAAACCAAATACAGTGTGTTGATCTTGGTTAGAATAAACCAGATGTGAATGGATACCTTTGAGATAACTGGGGAAATCTGAATATAGACTTGAGAATTAGGTGATATTAAGGAATTATTGCTAAACTGGTTGGATAATGGTTTCTCTTTTCATCTGGAATGAAAGCCAACACTCTAACCATGATCTACCAGGCCCTGCATGATTTGGCCCCCTCTACTGCCCTGTTTTGTTTTTTTGTTTTTTTTTTGTTTTTTGGGGGGAGCAGGTACCAGGAATTAAACTCAGTGGCACTACACTGAGCCACATCCCCAGTCCTTTTTTGTATTTTATTTAGAGACAGGGCCTCACTGTTGCTGAGGCTGGCTTTGAACTTGCCATCCTCCTGCCTCAGCCTCCTGAGCCGCTGGGATTACAGGTATGCACTCAGCTTGCCCCGGTTTTATTTCATTTCCTTTTTCTCTCCCTTCTTCACATCAATCCAGTCACATTGAAATCTCAATGTTTCTGAAAGGTACCTCACCTGCTCCTACTTTAGGGACCTTAGACTTGCTTTTCCCTCTGTCAAGATGCTCTTTCCCCAGGTATGTGCATTGTTTATTCCCTCAACTCTTTACAATGAGGCCTTCCTTGGCCACTCCATCTAAAACTGTGATCACCTCCCATTCCCTAAGAACACCTCCCTTTCATCTTGTCGTGTTTTTCTTTTCTTTTTTTTTTTTTTTGTAGTTGCAGACGGACTGAATGCCTTTATTTTATTTGTTATGTGGGGCTAAGGACTGAATGACTTATTTTATTTATTTATATGTGGTGCTGAGTGCCTCACATGTGCTAGGCAAGGGCTCTGCCACTGAGCCATAACCCCAACCCCTCTTCATTTTTCTCCTTCTTTATTAGGGATTGAACCCAGAGGTGCTCAATCATTGAACAACTGTCAGCCCTTTTTATTTTTTTTATTTTGAGACAGGGTCTCACTAAGTCGTTGAGGTTGGCCTCAAACTTGCAATTATTCTGCCTCAGCCTCCCTAGTCACTGCAATTAGAGGCATATGCCACCAGGCCCGGCTTCTGCTGTTTTTCTTCTAACAACATTTAACATATTTTATTTATTTTTTTAAAATTGATCTTTTCCTGTTTTGCTTTGGGCTCAGTCCCCAGTACCATACACACACAAAATATGAGGGTTTTTTTTGTTTTGTTTTGTTTTTAATGTCCAAACCAAAGTTGAAGAGCTAGAAAGTAAATGGCACACAGGCACATCACAGTCCAGACATAACCTATCTCTCTCCTATCTCTCTCTAGTCATTCCATGTTTCACTTCATATACCAGTAAGGTAAAACTGCTAATAGGGGGCTGGGGATGTGGCTCAGCAGTACAGCGCTTACCTAGCATGTGTGAGGCACTGGGTTCAATTTTTAGCATCACAGATAAATAAATAAAATCAAGGTCCACCAACAACTAAAACAAATTTTTTAAATAAAAATTTTTTAAAAATCTGCTCATAGATCTCCAACACACTGATTTACCCTTCCATGGTTTTACACAGAAAAAAGTATAGGGGCTGGGGATGTGGCTCAAGCGGTAGCGCACTCGACTGGCATGCGTGCGGCCCTGGTTCGATCCCTAGCACCACATACAAAGATGTTGTGTTCACCGAAAACTAGAAAATAAATATTAAAAAATTCAAAAAAAAGAAAAAAGTATAATTTGTTGGTTAAAAGCTTAAAGAATCAGGCCTGGATTCAACCCTAATTCCACCTCTTACTAGCTGTGTGATCTTGAACAAGTTAAACTCTCTGATTCTTCATTTATAAAATAGAGATTACAAATGTCAGAAAATGATTCAATGAAGCAACAAGTATAAAGTATTTCACCTAGTTTCTGGCACACAGTGAGAAATGAATAATATTACTTAACCCCATTACTGGCTCATGCTATTCATTTTCTGGAATTTTCTCTCCCTGTCTCATTTAACTTGTATTCCTACATATCCTTTAAAAACATAACTTAAAAAATTATATCACTCAAGGGCTGAGGTTGTTGCTCGGCAGTAGAGCAATTGCCTAGCACGTGTGAGATCCTGGGTTGAGACCCTGGGTGCGAGGCCCTGGGTTCGATCCTCAGCACCCATAAAAAGAAATAAATAAGATAACGGTATTATGTCCAACTACAACTAAAAAATAAATTTAAAAAAATTATATCACTCAAAACTTTCTCTTTCCTCCCAGTTAAATGCTTTTTCTAAAGGGCAATCCCTTTTCCTTGTATATTCTATAGTAATTTCTTTTACCTATGTGTTATTTCTCCCCTACCTGAGTATGAAATTTTTGAAGGCGTTATCAATTTCTTATTTATCTCCTAGTTCCTGGTAACCAAAAAGTTCATAATATCAGTAAAGTGTTTAATGTGGCCAGGTGCATGGTGTACTCCTATAATCCCAGTGGCTCAGGAGGCTGACAAGAGGATCACGAGTTCAAAGCCAGCCTCAGCAACTTAGTGAGGCCCTAAGCAATTCAGCAAGACTCTATCTCTAAATAAAATATAAAGAAAGGGCTAGGGATGTGGCTCTGTGTTTGAGAGCCCCTCGGTTTAAAAAAAAAATGTTTAATGTAAAACTGAACAGGACTTGTATATATATGCAATTTAATTTCAAACACTGCACTCCTTTCCATTACATCCCACTTCCTACCCTCTACTCTGATGGGCAATGATTGCTTCTGATTAGATAGCATAACTTATGAATAAATTGCTGCCTTCAAGACAAACACTGAATTTCAGGTCAATTTTTTTTTCAAACCAAACACACTTGTTCATTCAGCGGTATCTTTTAATAGGTTATAGGACGCCCACACTGATCCCCCAGGAACTCACATTTCAGAGGGATCTCTCTCTCGTGCACAACAGTAAAGGGTAACTTCTCCTGGTCATCCAGGGGCACTGAATCACGGGTAAACACTACAGTGATGGGCACCATGAGCCGGAGCTGCAGGAAGAAGCATCAGGGACTTCGACTGAGTCTCCGCCTTGCCGGTGGGCTGTTCCCGGGTATTCCCCCACCCAAGTCTCACCTGCAGGGCATTCAGCCCACTGATCTGGGAGTAAGGCAACGGAGCCCGGTACGTCTCCGTGGTCTTCCACCAGAGCGGTAGCCCCAACACGATGGCCACCGCTGCGAAGAAAAGGGCGGCGCGCTTGCCCCGGATCACCTCTGCAGGCACAGGGGGACAGACTGAGGGGCGCGAAACAGGCTCGGCTACTAGCTCCACCGCTGTCGCGGAGGAGCAGGGACAATCGGTCCTCAAGGGCCTCTCTCCGCCCGCGTTCGGAGATGCCAGTGCTAAGGGCCCTCGCCGGTCTGAAGGGACCCCGTCTGAAGCCACTCTCAACCCACCCCCTGCAGTACTCTTGCATACTTCAGTACCCACCCCTGCATCCCTCCCTCGCAATCCTGGAGCCGCAGCCCCGTCTGAAGCCCATCGCACCTAGATCGGTGGCCGCGGCCCCTGAGGCCGCCATGCTCGTTTCCGGCTGCTCGGGCCGCCGAGGGGCGGAGCATCGTAAGCCTCCCCCAATCGGAAATCTCGCAACAAGGGGCGGGACCACTACGATTGGCAATCACCGCCAATCGTTAGCGGCAGTACGACGCTCGCTGGGGAAAGCCGGCTGGGAGTGGGCCGAATCCGAGTGGAGCGGCGCTGGGCGTTTGAAAGGTAATGCCCACGCCGAAGGGGCGGTGTGGGAGCGGTACGCTGTTGAAGACAAATCTCCCTGCTGCCTAGTAGAACACACTCTTAAATCCCAAGGATTAATGGAGCCAACTCGATTCGTTAAATACCAGCTGGGCAGCAGGGTGCGGTGGTGCTCGCAGGTAATCCCAGCCTCTCAGGAGGCAGAGGCTAGGAGGATCGCCAAATTGAGGACAGTCTGGACAATTTGGGGAGAACTTGTCTTTAAAAAAAAAAAAAAGTTTTTTTTTTTGTTTGTTTGTTTTTGTTTGTTTTAAAAGAGATGTAGCTCAATGAAAGCAGCCCTTGGTTCAATTCCCTGTACGGGGTTGGAGGAGGGGGAGAGGGGGTGCTGGGCATTCGTGGGAGTCCTGTCGCTGTTTCCAGATCTGAAAAAAGGAAGGTATTTTCTTCAGTGAGGTCATTTTTGTAAATAGCCTGGTGCAGGGAGAGCCCTCAAATGTCAGTTGTCACAATTATTGTAGAGTTCCTATTCCTGGCTCCTTCTCCTCAAGCCTCAAACACGGAGGTTGCAAGCTAACACTTTTTTTTTTTTTTTTTTAGCATAACTGGCTAAACTGTACTCTTTATTTATTTAAAAATAAAAATATTTTTGGGGGGGGCTGGGGATGTGGCTCAAGCGGTAACGCGCTCACCTGGCATGCGCAGGTCGCTGGGTTCAATCCTCAGCACCACATAAAAATAAAGATGTTGTGTCCATCGAAAACTAAAAAATAAAATTAAAAAATCTCTCTCTCTCTCTCTCTTTTAAAAAAAAAATTATTTTTTGACACCGGTCTTGCTATGTTCCCCAGGCTGGTCTGGAACTACCAGGTCCTTCTGCCTCAGTCTCCCAAGTAGCTGGGACTACATGTGTGTCTCTGCATCTGGCTTCCAGTATTTTAAAATTCATTTAAATTCATTTCCAACTTGGAAAAGTCAGGACATTTTACTTAAAAATAAATCTCTAGGGCTGGGATTGTGCCTCACACCACATAAAAATAAATAAAGATATTGTGTCCATCTACAACTAAAAAAAAAAAAATTAAAGGAATAATAAATCTCTACAATTCAAGAGCGCAGACTCTGGATCTTAATCACTAGGGTTCAAATTCTGGCTTCACATCTTTTTACCTAAATGATGTCTCTGTGCCTGTTTCCTTATATTAAAATAGGAATAAGCCAAGTGTGATGTGTGGTGGTCCACACCTGTAATCCCAGTGACTTGGGAGGCTGAGGCAGGAAGGTTGCAAATTGGAGGCCAGCTTCCACAATTTAGTGAGACCCTCTGCAACTTAGCAAAATCCTAGCTCAAAATAGAAGTAAAAAGGGCTGAAGATGTAGCTCAGTGGTAAAGTGACCCTGGGTTCAATCCCTAGGACCAAAAATAATGAAAAAAATAGGGGCTAATAATAGTATATGCTTTACAGAGTTTTATTGAGTTAATATATATGGTAGTTAGCACATAAGAAATGCTTCATGTTAGCTATTTTTGTTATAAGGTCTGGCCCCACCAGGGGGAGTAATAGTAACCTCCCCAGTAAATAGAACATGTCCAGCTTCTTCTCTCATCTTTGCTTTTTTAAAAATATTTTTAGTTATAGGTGGACACAATATCTTTATTTTTTTTTTAATTTTTATGTGGGCTGAGGATCAAACCCAGTGCCTCAAGCATACTAGGTGAGTACTGTACCTCTGAGCTACAACCCTAGCCCCATGTTCTCTCATCTTTAATCTATTCAGATAGACTGAGGTTCTCAGCTGATGTTACACCCCAACTGAGTGGTTAAAATTTCAGCATGAGGGCTCACAGGGTCTCCCTTGCCAAGACTTTCAAATTGGCCCCTTTTATACTCTTATCCCAAATGGGAATAAGCATAGTTCTTGGCAACCTCTAGATACCATACTATGGTTAGCCCAGCAGCCACTAGAGCCTTGGAGGTTTACCAAGACCAGGTAATCCTACTGGTGGAATGTGTCAGGCCCCAGCAGGGCTCAGAACTGCCGAGGTGGGAGAACTACCCTCATCCCAGTTTATCCTGCTACCTCCCTGCTTTGAGCCTTGCACAAAATCTGCTTTCAGAAGTTGTTCATCTTGCCTCACTCCATCTTCTGTATAAGAAGCCCAAGTGCCCCTGACATGGCAGACTCCCGACTTAGGAGTCCTTACTGTTCGATTCCAGTTTTGGACATCAACACACAGGATCCTGAGCTGCCTCAAATCCCACCCTTTTCACCTCCATGGTTGGAGGACCCAGAGAGAAAATCAGTAGAGGTCAGAAATGGGAGGTAGAAATTTGATGTGTAAAACACACAGACAAAGTACCATGTTTTGCTACCATTTATTTGCTATGTAGTATGTATTCAAGGCATGAGGCGGGACTAGTGTACTTCTCTCTCATCCTAGGAGAGAGATGCAGCAAGGAGCCCAAGGAGAAGCTATACCACCATGGGGAAATTGTTAGGGCTGGTGGAGGTAGGGAAGACCCAGGCATTCTGTTCTGACTTCTAGCAGGTTCTCCCGCCCTCAGGCATTAGGGGCTCCCTATTCTCCCATCCTATGGTCCCACGTGCAGCAATGAGAGGGGAGGAGAGAAGAGAAAAAGAAGTTGACTTGATGTTGGACAAAGGCATCTCAGTTCTGCATGACTATTTGGCCCTGACCATGACTACAGGCAAAAGAGTACAGATGGCTGGGCCAAGGGCCATAGTGTGGATTAAGTATGCCTCAGTAGGCATGGTTGGCAATGTAGAGGGATTGTGCTGCTGCTCCACCGTCTTCTCCAGTGCCTTCATACTGGCCCTGGGCGGCAAGCCCATTCACCTGCAAAAGGGGAAAGTGGAGTAAACAGGCTGTGCCGGCCCACAGGTATTAAATTGCCCCGGCTGTAACCTCTGGGTGCTGGTCCCTGCCCTGCTACACACTCTACCACCACCACCACTTCTAGTTCCCAACCTCAGCTCGCTTGATGAACTCCTCAGTGGCAGCCCCAGCATTGTCCCTTTGTCCTCGCCAGGCATTCAGTGCAGAGGCCTGCAGCGCACGTCCATAGGAGAAGGTGAGTGCCCAGGGTCGAGGGAGTGGGCAGCGGTTGATGGCATTGAGGTTAAGTGATGCCTCCTCTTCACTTTGACCTCCAGACAGGAAAGTCACTCCTGAGGTAGAGGAGAGAAGACAAATTGATTGGTCACTCCCTATTTTTCCAGGGTAAGGGACCTTTGACAGCCACAAATAGAACTTGAGGATGGACCTTAGGGATAGGAACAAGTTAGCCAGGTAGTACCTGGGACAGCAGGTGGCACAGTGCGACGCAAAGCAGTAACAGTTGCCATGGCAATCTCTTCTGGGGTATACTTGATGGGACAGGCATGGCCAGGGGTCACCATGTTGGGCTTGAGCAGCGTCCCCTCCAGGTACACGTGATGATCACTAAGAGCCTTGTACACGGCAGCCAGGACCTGGGGATCAAAGGAGGTTTATGAAGGGTCTCTGGATCCCCATTGCTTACTGCTCTGTGCCCCCCATCTTAGAGATAGATGAGGTGGGTATGGACTGTGAGGATTCAGTATAGGCTCAGATCTGCAGGTCTGTTTTAGGATCAGGAGAAGAGCACTAGGGGAGAGTGTGCCTGGATCTAAGCTAGAGAAATAGGCATAGGCACTCCTTGCCAGGCTGCCTTTGAAGTATGTGTCTGTGCCCACCTATGAACTCACCTTCTCTGTAACATACTGGCAACGTTTGAGGTCATGGTCTCCATCAGGCAGGATCTCAGGCTCCACAATAGGCACAATGCCATTCTGTAGGCAAGAAAGAATGGCTTAGGTGGGGCAATAAGTGAGAAAGGAAGCTCTTTAATCCTCTCCCCACCAGGAACAGGACACCCAATTGACTACCCAAACCCACATACCTGCTGGCAGATGCTGGCATAGCGGGCCAGCACATTGGCATTCTCCAGAATGGCAAGTGCTGAGGGCGTGCGCTCACTGATTTTCAGCACACAGCGCCATTTGGCAAAGTCCGCACCATCCTTCTTGTATTGGGCACAGCGTTCTGAGAGACCATCCAGTCCTGCAATGATAGTGCCAGCCTCATCACCCTGCCCTCTCTTGCTTGTATTGAACACTTAATCCCTGTGGTACTAAAGCCCACCCACCATGTACCTTGGGTAGTAGTTTCTCCATCTGTCCCAGCCAGAGGCACTACACCCTTATCAACCTGCAGAGGAAACAGGCAGAGGGCTGAGCCCAAGCAGAATTCTCCCTACCACCCCTCCTATACATATTTCCATATCCAGCCCCCAGTCAGGACTGTACCTTAATGCCTACAACAATGCCCTTATCTTGGATGGTTCGGACAAAGGGGACACCATTATCATCTTTCTGGTAGAGTGTCTCATGGAAAAAGATGACACCTCCAATGCACTTCTTCACACGGTCATCAGCACTGAACAGGACCTGGCGGTACAGCCGGCGGTTCTCCTCTGTGTTTTCTACCCCAATTTGGCTCAGCCTCTTGGCCATGCTACCTGTAGGCAAATAAGAGACAACCAACTCCCTGACCATGGCTCCCTGTCTATCTCCACCACCCTGACCACAGGCCCCACTTACCTACAGACTCATCTGCGGCCAGGATACCTTTGCCTGGGGCTACGATGCGGAGGGCGATGTCAGACAACTCCTTTTTCTGCTCAGCAGAAAGGGCTGGGTAGGAGTGGGGCATGGTGACAGCTCTCTGGAATGGAGACAAAATATAAAAGTTGAACCCCACCCATTACCTCCTCTGCTTAGCCAAATGCCTCCCCACCCCAAAAGTGGAACTGAGAGCAGAGCAGCAGTCCTTGGCATGGGTCCTGGGCATCAGAGTGGCACCAATCTCTCTGACAGCTAGCAGGCCTAGAGCCCCAGTTCCCACACCTCCTTTGTCCCTGATGGGCACCCTTCCCAGCCCAGAAGAGAGTTGCAGAGTGGGGGTTGGGGAGATGAGCAGCCCTGAAGCTACTGGTCTTCTCATGAAAAAACTGCTGACCAATTGAGGATGCTAATCCTGAATGTGTCTTTCTTGAGGTAGGCATAAGCTGGATTTTCCAGCTTCCCTTTTTTCAATCTCAATGATACCCTTAAGGAGAGTGCACATATTTCCAAAGCTTTAGAATGAGACAAAAAAGCACTGTTTGCTCCCCATTTCCCAACCTGGCAAGCTTCTAAAGGAAAAGGCTGAAGGAAGGGGGCAGGTTCAGGAGTAGGAGTGGCACATATAACAGTAATAGACTTCTATGACCTTTTCTTTTTACTACAAACCTGACTGCCTTAGCCTACTGCTTACTCCCCAACCCTGTGTCAGACTCCCTGTGTTGACTCCAAAGAGACTACAAAGTGTGATAGGAAAGAGCATCAGACACACCACCAGGTCTTCTCCAGGGCCCAGAGCACTTCTGTGTGGAGGGAGGCATGGGAAATAGGGAGCATTTCAACTCCCTACAACTCAGACACATGGTGGGGAGATGACCAGGGGACGAAGGCGAAAAGGAATGAGTAGGGAGCCTGAGTAAGGGAGGGAGAGATGCAGGAGAAGGAGAAAGGAGAATTGTAGAGGTGATGGTGATGGTGATGGTGATATGGGCTAACCAGTCGTGGAAGGACCTAGACCTAGGGGCAGAGAAGGCAAGAGAGCTAGCTGAAAAGGGAGGAACAGAAGCAGGCTGAGATTAAAATGGCTGGGGGGAGAGGCTGATCCCAGGCGAAAATCAAAGAGGAGAGGGTTGAAAAGTCACATCCACCGGACCCAGGGAACAGGCAAGGCTGGCAAGGGAAGAGTCCAGGAGAGAAAGTGGAGGTGCCGAGCAGCTCTTGCCTCGCCAAGGGCCTTACCAGAACGTAGGGAGTTAGCAGCAGCAGCTACAGGTTCAACGAGCTCCAGTTCTGGTCCGCAACAGACGCAGCTCAGCGCGGGCTCCAGTAAATGAGGCTGCGGATGCCGCAGAGCTACGTGACTCCCCGGGGGGCGGGACTGGCACTTCCCCGCCCTGATTCCACCCCTTCCCAGGACTGGTCTGGGGAAGGCCACGCCCCCAAGGGCGGAGCAACGAGGTGGAGTGACCCCAATCGGGACCTCTGATGTTAGGGGCTGTCCGCCTACCACCTCGTGGAGGGTGTCCCCTTGGGGCCTTGCAGGGAATGGCCTTGCTCTGTCTGCCACAATCACTTTTGCCACGTGCAGAGCACTGTGCTGGATGTTGGGGATTAAGCTTGATCTGGTGAAGCCGAGTCCTTTAAACAGTCACAGCAGATGGGGTAGGTGGAACAGAGGTATCAACCAGGGCCCAAATTCAAGGCAATGGAATAATGAACTGAGGTTCTCTGTCCTCAGCCCCATATTTACCAGGGCCTACCTCATAGGGGGATGGGGAAAATAAGAGAATGGAGTCTTTTCTGTTTCCCCTAGGCCCAGAGCCAGGGTACAAGCAGTCCAGTGCCCGGAATATTTGGGGAAGCAAGAGAAAGGAGAAAGGGCAGACAGCCCTTGCTCTGGATGCAGCAGGAAAATGATCTATGAAGTACATGCAGGCTGGGGGGCCCAGCTGCCTCTTACCTGACCTCATTCAACTCCCCCAACACACAAAATAAGACTCAATGGACTTGAAGAAATACGTTAAATATACTTTATTTAAATAGCATCAAACATAGTTGGCTCTAGGCCAATTGGTCCTAGTGATGGGGTAGGGAAATATTTGCAGATAAAAGGGATGAAGCAGAATCCAGCTCAGTTTTTCTTTTTTGTTTTGTTTTTTGAGATGAGGTCTCACTATGTTGCCCAGGCTGGTCATGAACTTCTGGGTTCAATCAGTCTTTCCACATCAGCTTCCCAAGTAGCTGGGATTACACATGACCAACTACTTAGCTCAGAAATTGTAGCAATCCTTGTAGTTCCTTGCAACTATCCACTACCTCTGGGATGGATAGCAGAGTCTGGGAAGAGAGGCAGAAAAGGAAGCTCAGAACCTCAAGCCTAAGGCCCAAGATCCCAGCCCCAGGAAACACCCAGTGTGTTAGAATGGAGGAAACAGAAGCCACAAAGAAGCGTATGAGAGAGTGTGAGGCCCACCTCGCAGCAAAGGCTGGGAGCTAGAGCTGTGCTCCTTAGTACTTCCTGTGGCCAGGCCTTATGCCTTAGTTTTACTACCTCCCAACCTCCATTACCTCATAAATATGCTGAACAATGTCATCTAGTTTCTTTAACTCTGTTTCAGAGCGCCGAAGGTTCTCCTCTAGGATATTTCTCTAGAAGGCAAATAGATTTCATAGTCCTGTGCTAAGAACAGCATAGCTTGGCAGGATAGAAGTAATATGGCAGGGTGCTTGCTAGTGGTGTTAGGAAATGGCCTTAGAATAGCATGGAAATGCTTACATGATTCTGGAACTTGACCATGAGTTTTGCTTTTTCATTTTTCATCTCCAGGAACATCACCCTCAGCTTGTCTACCTGCAGATAGGCCCAGATTAATAAGGGCACAGTCTGGGGTCCCCACCAATTGTCCAATTTATCTGTTAACTTTGAGTCACCTCCTGAGAGAGCCACACTTTCTCCTGGATCCAGTTGGTGGCCATGGGCTGACAGTTAGGGTCCAGCTGGCCAGCTAGGGTCTCCTGTAGCACTTTGGTTTCTGTCTCTGCATGCCGAAGTGAGCGGGTAAGCTGGGTCACTTCTTCTCTGAGGCTCTGGGAATGAGAATAGAGGTATTTGATAGCATTCGAAAGTCTCTATCCTTCTAATCTCAGGTGGTGGAAAAAAGTGAACCAGGATATCCACTTGTCATGTTTGGGATCTTGCTACCAGTGGCACAGAAAGCAGAAGACTGGGTATCATGAGAAACATACTATAAGCTCGCCACTCTTGTCTATCTGTTCTAGGATCTTCTCATTCTGCTTCTGTATCACTTCTTGGAGCTCCTTTTCATTCTGCAAGAGAAAGGGAGGTGAGAAGATACTGAGAACTGGCTTCACAGCACTTGGTAGGAGGTAGAGGTGTGTATCTGACCTATGTTTGGCCATGGTGGGACCAGCTGGTACCATTCTAATTCTCCTCCATGGCCAAGTGAGTCAAGGCATCTATCAGTTGATGGGAGAGTTCTGTTAAGAATTCTTGACTTCTCTCCTGGGAAGACAGGTCAGCCCATAGCCCCATTCCTAAATATGTAAAATGTGTGGCCCCAGGAAGGGCAAAACTAGGGCAGTAATTGGAAAATCCCCACCACCCAGATTCCTGGAGAGACAATGGCTCCCAGTGGGCCAGTAAACCTGCCCCAGTTCTTCATCGCCCCACTTCTAGGCCCCTCCTTCACCTTGTAGCGTAAGCACAAGGCCTGGTTCAGCTTCTCTATGTCTGCTTCCTTTGCCTTCTGGGCTTCCTGATGCTGTTCTTCCTGTGCCTGCAGCCTATCCTGCAAAGCACAACTTGGGGGAGGGAAGAATCCCACATCATTCCTGCCCTCTCAGAACTGTGCAATGCCCTTATGAGGGGCTCTCTTATTGCCCCCTTTCATCAAGACTGCATCTCACATTTTTTGCTGCAGAGTCCCAATAGCTTCTTCTTTAGACTCTTGCAACAAGGAACACAGGCTCTGAAGGTCAAGAAGCTTAGTACTTATTTCTGCCAGTCTCTCCTCCATGTCTGGGATCTCTGAAAGAGAAAATCCTAGATAGAGGTATAGCCCTTCAGTCTAGAAGAAAGGGGTGTATAGCCATCATTCCCATAACCCTTATCTGTGTTCCCCCACCCATATGATTTGAATATCCAGAACATTACAGATCCCAAAAGGCAGAAATAAAATGAGCCCAAGTAGAATTGAGGTTTTTAGAGCAAAGCACTTCTCACTGCTTTTGTCTTTACTCATCACCACCACATTTTCTAGAAATGAGGCAGGATCCCTGGAGCCCATCCTCACCTGTAGACTGAAGGGAAACCATTGATGCTACTCGGGTGAAAGCACTCTTGTCACTTCCAAGCAAGGGCACAGGAGCTGATTCTGGCTCTAAAACAAAAACCAACCAGGGGAGAAAGCCCAGAAAAATAGATGATGTGCATCTTCACCAGATGAAGATATCGGGAGAAGGGTCATAACTTTCCCAACCAAATCCCAGGACCTTTAACCTTCATCTGCCACTGCTGTCAAGATGCTTCCCATGAAGGCACTGTCATTAGGTGGAGGGTGTTCCTGAGTAGGAGCAAGGGCTGTGTTAGGAAGGGTCTCTGGGTCAGCCTAAGGACAAAGGAGGAAAAAAACAGCAACACTTCTTAGAAGTACTGCAGGCTAAGCAATTGTGCCAATGGAGCTCTAGGTTGAGTGATTTCCTGAGCTCCCAGATATTCCCAGCCATCTCTTCCAGAGTGCTATTCCACCCATTACTTCACTGCTGTATCTCCAACTCCCCAATTAACATTTTTCACCAAACATATTTATATTCTTAAGCCTCTCCCAATAAACCACAATAACTGGAGATTAAAAAAAAAAAAAACTTAAATCCCCCTTTACCTACTACTTCCCTTTCTCTTTCCCTTTATTTAAAAAAATTTTTTAAACTGACTTTTTTTTTTTTTTTTAGTTCTAAATGGACACAATATCTTTATTTGTTTTTATGTGGTGCTGAGGATCGAAATCAGTTCCTCATGCATGCAAGGTAAGCACTCTACCACTGAGCCACAACCCAGCCCTCTCTTTCCCTTTAATTAAGAAGAAAAAGAAGCCAGATGTGGTAGCCATGCCTTTAATTCCAGCAAATTGGGAGGCTAAGGCAGGAGGATAGCAAGTTCAAGGCCAGTCTCAGCAATTTAGCAAGGCCCTAAGCAACTTAGAGAGATCCTGTCTCTAAATTTAAAAAGGGCTGGGGATGTGGCTCAGTGATTAAGTGGCCTAGGTTCAATCCACAGTACATACACACACACACACAAAGAAAGAAAAGAAAAGAAAGAGAAGGTAGGCATAGTGGTTGGCCCATGTCTATAATCCTAACTACTCGGAGGCTGAGGGAAGAGGATTGCAAGCTCAAGATGAGACCCTCTCTCAAAAGAAAATAGAAAGGGCTGGGGATATGGCTTAGTGGTAGAACATCCCTGGATTCAATCTCAACTACCCTAAAAAGAAAAGAAAAGAGAAAAAAATGCCTATAAGTCTTGCCTATAAAGTCTCATCATCTATCGATTCCTGAGCCAACTACTCAGGCTTTTGCCCTGCAACCATTCCACCAAAATTCTTGTCATTTGGTTCAAAGATTTCATTCTTATCTTCAATTATAAGGATACTTTTGAGCTCTTTTATTACCTGGCCTTTTTTTTTTTTTTTTTTTTTTTTTAGAGAGAGAGACAGAATTTAATATTTTTTATTTTAGTTTTCAGCGGACACAACATCTTTGTTTGTATGTGGTGCTGAGGATCGAACCCAGTGCCACACACATGCCAGGCGAGCGCACTACCGCTTGAGCCACATCCCCAGCCCCTACCTGGCCTATTTGATACCGATGACCATGTCGTACTTTTAGAAACTTAACTTTTCTTCTAGGACATGACCCTACTTCATAGATAGGCCTCAAAAATTTTTGAATATTTCTTCCTTCAACCCACAGGTCCTTCTTTAACCACTGAGTTCCAGTCCTTTGCCCTCTTTTCATTCTAATGCATTCCCCAGTGGCCTTGCCTTGGGACTCTACAAAAAAGTTCACTTTAAATTTCCACTTCCACATGAATGACTCTTCAATCTCTTTTTTCTCAATTGGATTTTTTCCCAGTCTCCAGGCCCCAAAACTGACTGCCTGTGAAGAAATCTGCCAGAATGTTCCATAGTCCACATTGAAACTTAGTATGCATAAAGTTGAGTTCACCATTTTCCCTGTCCCGTGTGACCAAATATCTGTTCCTATTCCTGAATTTATGTTCTAGAGCAGAGGGGTCCTGCAGGTCAATCTGGCATGCATTATTGTAAATTCATTATGTATTACAGCCATACCCATTCTTTTACATACTGTCAATAGCTTTACTTGAGCTACAAGGCAGTGTTAAGTAGTTGAGACAGACCCCACTTGGCTCACAAAGATGAAACACTATATTGGCCCTTTATAGGACAAGTTTGCTGTCCCCAATTCTGAGAGTGTTAACAATCTAAGATCATCATTTACTCTTCTGTCTAACTCCTAAATTCAGTTGGTCAACAGGTTCAATTCCTTCTACCTCCTAAACATCTATTCAATTCATCAGCTTCTCTCTATCTCCTCTTTAACTGGCATTTAGTTCAAGTCCTCAAAATCTGGCCTTCACTAGCCTTGTTTCCTGCCTTGTACCATTTAGCTCCTACATTCCAGTCATTAAGAGTTACTTCCCATTCCCCAACCTTGCCACATTTTATGAGTAAGGCCCTTGCTTATTCATTCCATAGTCCCAGTACCCAACACAGGTCTTGTTACAAGGTAGACACTACAAAAAGTCTACACACTGTGTTGTATATATGACTAACATATATGACTTTCATACATATCACTCAAAAACTTTCATATACTCTTTCCTCTGCCTAGAAGGCCTGCCAATATACCTACCCTGCCCCATGAACTTCTAAACCTCAAGATTGCCCGAGGTCATCTGTTTTTTTTTTGTTGTTGTTGTTGTTGTTGTTTTTGAGGGAGGTGTACCGGGGATTGAACTCAGGAGCACTGGACCACTGAGCCACATCTCCAGCCCTATTTTGTATTTTGAGACAGGGTCTCACTGAGTGGCTTTGAACTCACGATCCTCCTGTCTCTGCCTCCCAAGCCACTTCGATTACAGGCATACACCACTACACCCAGATAAGGTCATCTGTTTTGAGAAACTGATTCTCCTTTCTCTGAGCTCCCACAGTGGGTCCATGCAGACTTCTACCATGATCATGTCATGTGACTATATCTGTCTGTTTTTCCTACTAGACTGTAGATTGTTTGGCACTTCCTATGCTCAACATACAGTTGGAGAAGAGGGTCAGGATCTTGGTTGTACTTACTTTTTTGGTTTCTATTTTTTTTTTTTTTTTTTGGTGGTATTGGGGATTGAACCCAAGGCCTTGCATATGCTAGGTAAGCCATCTGTCAGTGAGCTACATCCCCAGACCTATGCCTTTAAATCTTGAACAAGCTAATTAACTCTGTATTCTGAAAGATAGCAACCATTTATTGTTTAGTGTGCACTGTGGGGAAGCCAGAAAAGGAATGCTAAATTTCTGCTTTCTTTAAATGTTGTCTAGTTGAAAAGAACAGATATCCAAGGAAAATTAATTCAATGCAAAAGGAGAATAAGTGACTGAAGAATGCATAAAAAAGGAGAAATTGCTCAGTCCCTGTGACTTGGGACCATTTCAAAGGCAAACTAATGAGCATTGTAATAGAGAAGGAAAAGGAATTTCCAGTTTGAAAATAGAAGATAATTGATATGGGAGCAGCCCAAGGTCAGGTGTGAATGGAGATGGAACATTTGTATTGTGGACAGGTAGCCTAGTTGGAGTAAAGGGTTCATAATAGAGAAGTAGGAGACAAATGAAGGTTTGAGTGACAAGCTGAAGCGGTCCTGTAGGTAATTAAAAGTCATTGAAGATCATAGAGATGGGAAAGTAGGGTTTTAGGAACATTATACTATACAATAAAAATACAGTGGGAAGGGCAGAGAGGGAACACCAGTATCCTACCTTCTCCTTTAGTTTTGTCTGGAGGAAGAAGGTCAGGATCTGTAGTTGCTCAGCCAGCACCCCTAGCTCTTGGGAATACTGGCGTGTCTTCTCTACATCTTGTTTCTGATACTTTGCTATGGTGCTGGCCAGGTCAGCCCTAAAATGAGGAACAGGGAGGATGACCCAAGACAAGGTTACCTTCTCTGAACACCTCTCCCAAATGCCCTGCATTCAAGGAGAGAAACAAGAGGCTTGACACTGTCACAATTCTCTTCTTGGAGATTCTGGCTTCTAGAAGTGTTCATAGATAAGCATGGGGTGGAGGGTTGGGGGCAAGGGATATGAAAAGGGAGAGCTCTTACTTTAGATTTTCTACAGTGTCCTTGAGATTCTCACACTGCAGGCTACGTTCCCGGAGTACTGCCAGCGTGGTTTTCAACTGATACTCAACCTGACCCAGCTCGAGGTGAGCAACCTGATTCTCTTGGTCTGCAAACTTGAAAAGATGGGAGGAAGGAAGGAAGGAAGGAAAAGAGTGGAGAAATGGAGGGGAAAAAAATGAGTTCAAGTGAGGAATTTTAGAGCCCTGGGGACAGAGGCTTTTTCCATTCCACAATTTCACTTAAGTACATCAGGCAAGAATCATACTCCTGGTAGTCATACTACCAGCTTCCTTTTCTAAAGCTGAATTTCTTACCTCCAGGGTCTCCTTCAGGTCCTGCACCTCCTTGGCTAGCACAGCCTGCTGTTGTTGCAGTTCTGCCTGCATGTGTTTTAGTGCCATCTCTTCTTTTTGCCATCTGTCAGAGACTTTATGTTAGATCCTGTTTGGTCCTGTATGTTGGATGCCTACCACTACAATAACCAGATAGGAACTCACTGAGCAGCTTGCTCCTCATTGTTCTGGGTAAGTTGACAGAGCAATTCATCCTTTGTGGCCAGGTCCTGGGCACAATGGGCATGCTGACTCTGCAGCTCTTTTAGCTGGCTGTCCATGTTGGCCAGAATCTGCAGCTGAGCCCAGAGATCTAGATCAAAAGTATCCTAATAATACCATCCAGTCACCAGGTCAGAAACCCTCCACATTTCTGCTCCAAGGCAAGCACTCCAGAGCAGTTATTTGCTCTATTGCCACACTCCAAACCTTCACAGGTTCAAATGCTTGCACATTTGCACACATACACACCTGTTGCTAGGCGACTATTTTCTAACTTCAGTTGTTCTACTTGGCCTTTATAATCCTCTAAATGGTTAGAGACTTGTTCCAGCTCCCTGGAAACCTAAGAAGAAAAGAGTTTTCCTCCTGTAGCACCTCCTAAGTCAAGTATCCCAGGCATTGGAGAAGCTTTTCTTTCTGGACAAGACTGGCTTTCTGGGCAAGTAAAATACCTTAATCCTGGGCAGCAATATTGCAGAAAATAAAGCTGATTTTCAGGGAAAAGTAAAGACAGGAGACAATTTGCTGAAGTAAAGGAGGTGCTAAAAAGCAAAGGAAATAACTGACCCAAGCCATCTTATAGTCAAGGGATTTGATTTGTCTCCAAACCAAGGGTGGCAAGAAGACTAGCGAAAAGAGGATAATGATATCATACATAAGAAAAGGGGAGAAACCAGGCCTAAGTAGTCCCCACTCCAGGTTTGTACCTGCTGCTTTTCTTCAATTGCAGCATCACATTCCTGCAGGGCCTGCCGGCTCTTGGTTATGAGTTTCTCTGTGAGTTGTCGAGACCGACCCAGCAAAGCTGTCCACGTCACATACTACCAGGGAAAGTAAGCAGGTCAGAAGAGTGCATCTGAGGCAAGGTTTCTAATGTACTTGGCTAAAAGTAAGGAATAGTTATGATGGTCCCAAATACTCACATTCAATTGCATGGATGTCCAGTCTTGTTGCAAGACAGAAGTTAGACTCTCTGTCTGCTGAACCAACTGTTTTTGCTCTGTATGAAGACCTATCTAAAAAGGAAAGATTACCTATGGAGGCAGCTAAGAGCAGGGATGTGGCCATCTTCCCAGTGTGTCAGCTTAGATCCCAGGAAAGAAAATGTCCTTAAATTTTACCAGTTGGGTCTGGGCCACCTGCAGAAGGCCTCTGAATTCCCGCATGGATGTCAAATTCTGTTCCAGCTGGCTGATGCGCTGGCTGGCATGTGCACAGAAAGCCTCCAGCACTGTCTCTGCCTGTTTAGGAAAGAGGTTGCAAGGGCACATTTTGTAGTAGTGGGAAATGGCACAGAAAAACATAACCATCCAATACATCAGTAGTTCAGTTCTTAACTCCCCAGGACAGGCAGTTCTTAAGCCACCCATCTTACAGGAACCTTGAAGTGGAGACCTCCCATATCCAGGAATCCCTTACCGCATCCTTGCCTCTGAGGGCCATTTCCTCTCTGTGCTTTGCCTCCTCCCTTTCTGTTTTGAGGCTCTGGAGTTTTGCCTTCAATTTCTTTAATACTTCAAAACAGCAGGAAACCAAGGTTTCTGCATGCCGAGACTATAGGATAAGAATCAGATATCATGTCTGGTTCCTTTGTTTGGCTTTGAGTCCCATAAGGGGCTTCTACCTTCTTTATGCTGCTTACTTCTTGACTCAGAGTTGTTTTATCTTCTTCTACGTGCAACAGAGACAGGTGAAGCAAAGATATCAGCTCTTTGGACACCAGTACCCATGATTGCTATGGAGGGAAAAATGGCTAGGTTAGATCAAATAGTCACTAAGCAGAAAGCAGGGGTTGATAGAGAGGAAAGTCACTGACTCAAATTCCAAGCTCCTAATAGGGAAAAATCACTTTTTGCAAAGGTTTAGGAACCTCTTTTCACTACAACAGCTAAGTATCACTATCTACTAATTGCCTTGGGATTCTCCATTTTCACCTGTAATCCCAGCTACTTGGGAGGCTGTGACTCAGTGGTTAGGTGCCTTGGGTTCAATCCCTGATCCTATCTCAAAATCACCCCAGCGGTGATATAAGGTCAATCAATACTTACCATGACATTCCTTGCCTGCTGTAGGGCCTGTCTAATGGCTTGGTTTTCCTCAAGATGTTGAGGTTTCTTAGTTACCTAGCCAGAGAAATGGAGTTGCTCCTTTTAGTTAGACAACATGCACCAGCAGCTTCTCATCCCCCTTCCCCCTAACCCTCACTGCCCCATGAGTTATAGGAGCCTTTCTATCAAAAGCAGGAGTAAGGCTCAAAACTAGATGAAGTCACCCAGACGTGGGGTAGGTAAAAATTCTTTTTTTTTCCTCCCAGTGCTAAAGATCAAACCTAGGACTTCATGCATGCTAGACAAGCACTCTGCCACTGAGCTATATCCCCAGTGCTTTTCATTTTTTATTTTGGAACAGGGTCTCACAAAGTTGCCCAGCCAGACTTGAACTTGTGAATCTCTCCTATCACAGGAGGGTGCCACCTCACCTAGAAGGAATACATCTGAATACTGATAGTGTCTTGGATTTGATGAAATACAATAATCTGGCAACTTAGCCAGATTCTATCTCAAAATAAAAGATAAAAAGGACTGGGGCTGTGGCTCAGTGGTTAGGTGCCCTGGGTTCAATCCCTAAAGCAAAAAAACAAAAACAAAACACAACTGAAGTCAGCAGAGGTGGCACATGCCTGTAATCCCAGCTACTTGGGAGGCTGAGGTGGGAGGAGCTTGAGTTGGAGATCAGCATGGGCAACATAGCGAGGTCCCATTTCGAGGAGAGGAAAGGACAGAAAAATCATCACTGAGTCATCTTTTGGTAAGGTTGGAGGGTTGGTCACAGGATCCCCCCTAGATACCCAAATCTGTGAAATTTCAAGTCCATCATAAAAAATGGTGTGATATTGACATATAACCTACACATATGCTCTTACATACTTTAATTTTTTGGTTTGGGGATTTAACCCAGGGGGTACTCTAAGCTGAGCCCCATCCCCAGCCCTTTTTGGCTTTAACTTTTTAAGACAGGGTCTCCCTAAATCACCCAGTATAGCCTTGAACTTGCCAGCCTCCCACTTCAGCCTCCAAAGTTTCTGGGATTACAGGTGTGCACCACTGTGCCTAGCCTAACAATTTTTGTGTGTGTGTGTGTGTGTGTATGTGAGGTCCTGGGGACTGAACCCATGGCCTTGTACATGGGAGGCAAATACTCTACAACTGAGCTATATTCCTAGCCTATAATGGTTCTTTTTAATGATTACAGAATATTCCATCTTATGGATATACCATTATTTTTTTTTTTAAAAAAAACCAACTGCTTTCATTGTTATGCAGAACTTTTCCCCCTTAGGCTACATCCCCAGAAGTGGAGTTACTAAGTCAAAATGGAGCTGGGGCTGGGGTTGTACGGCACTGGGTTCGGGAAAAAAAAAAAGTTTGAGCTGTTTTAGTGTTTTAAGGATCTTCCTTGAATTCCCTTCAAAAAAAAAAGATGAACTAGTTTATACCCTACAGACAAAAGGACAGGATTTACCAGCATTATCTACTCAATTCTTAACCCAGGGCTGCAATTCTTTTATTTCCAGTAATTTTTTTTTTTTTTTTTGGTGGGGGAGGGAGTACTGGGGATTGAACCTGCGTGCTCTACTACAAGCTATATCCCCAGCACCCCCCACACCTTTTTTTTGAGATAGGGTCTCATTAATTTGCCCAGGCTGGCTTTGAACTTGAGATCTTTGGGGCCTCAGCCTTCAGAATAGATGGGATTATGGGAGTACACCACCATAACCAACAACCTTCTTAAATATTTATTAGACATTTGTATTTGCTTATTCTTTATCTGCCTATCATTATCTTAGTATAGATAAACATCTTAGATGCCCTATGATTAGATAAGTATAAGCTAAAAGACAGCAGGGTCCTAGAAAAACTCAAGTCCTAAGAGAAAAGAAGGAGACTTCATTACTGCTAAAAGGCAGCCACAATCTGGAAAATGGCAATGGATAGCAGTGCTGAGTTCTGAGGCTGTGGCAGTCTGAATTTAAGGAGGCAGAATTGCATCATCTTCAATCTCTTATAGTTCATGCTTCTATGGAGTTCATTAACTAGTGTATCGTGCAGAAAGTCATGGAGTACCCCATAAGCCCTGGATAGGGTGCACATACTGCTGGGAACGGGGCAGTCAGGCAGGTGATGAGATTAATGTGAAGGAGGCAGCCAAGTGGCAAGGACATGCATGGTGATGGGGAATGGCTGAAGGTGATGTCATTTCCTCTCTTTGGTTCTGCTTCAGTAGCTTCCAAAGGGACCTGGCAAGCTTCAGGGGAAGAAGGTACAAGGCAGATTCAAGGATGGGAAACATGGTCAAGGATAAGAGGAAAGGATACAAAAATAACAAAGAGGAGCTGAGTTTTGGCTCAGTGGCAGAGAACTTGCCTAGCACTTGTGAGGCACTGAGTTCTATCCTCAGCAACACATATAAATAAATAAAAAATAAAGGTACATCACCAACTAAAAAATATTTAACAAAACAAACAAAAAAACAAAGATAACACAAGAGAGAGAATGAACAGCTACAGGAATGAGGAGTCCATGGTTTCCAGGATTTGGGGCAAAAGGTAAAGTCATTACTTTGAGGACATTTTCAACTCAAAAGAGGTCTTTAGGCATTTGGGACCATATCATCTGAGCACTATCTACCTATTACTTCTACAGTCATACTATAGAGGCTCTCAATTCCTTCTCAACACCATTCCTTTCCTTCCTAGGTCCTGTGTTCTCAGAGCGTCCTCTAGAACAGTGGTCTTAAATTGTTTTCCTCTCAGACCTCACACAATAATTTTTGAAAAACTAAGTATCCTTGAGTAGAAATTGATAACAGCCTATTATCAATACAGACAGTTGAAATAAAATTGTTAGATCACTCAAATATACCCAATGGCATAATGCTACATATATTGTAATACTTCGATAACTTTAAAATACATGAAAAAAAGCCAGGCTTGATGGAGCACACTTGTAATCCTGCAGGATGATTACAAGTGCTAAGCCAGCCTCAGCAACTTAGAGGGGACTTAAGCAACTTAGTGAGACCCTGTCTCAAAATTTAAAAACTTAGGAAAGAGCTGGGGATATAGCTCAGAGTTTAAGTTCAATCCCTGGTACCAAAAAAAAAAAAAAAAAAAAAAAAAAAAAAAAAAAAGCTAAACAACCCCAAATAAAATAAAATACAAGAAAAACTTCTTTTTACTGTCAGAAATTTTATATCATCCCCCTTTTCTCCTTGAGCTGTGGGTTTGATCACTAACACCACACACAAATACCTTAATTCTAATATATTTTTATACTTGCAAATCTGTTAATAGTCAGTATTTCTGCAACAATAAGTTCATCCAACCAGGCCTGGTGGTACACACCTGTAATCCCAGCAACTCAAGAGGCTAGGCGGGAGGATCACAGGTTCCAGTTTAGCAACTTAGTGATACCATCTCAAAATAAATAAATAAACAAACAAACAAATAAATAAATGAAGCATAAGACTGGTGATATAGGTAAAGAGCCTCTGGTTCAATCCCCAGTATCTTCCCCCTCAAAATAAAGTTCATATAAATTGAAATTAAAATGTGTTTTAAATCCCTTTGACCAAGGTGGGCATAGTGGCACAGGTCTGTAATCCCAGCGCCTCAGGAGGCTGAGACAGGAGCATCAGGAGTTCAAAGCTAGTCTCGGCAAAAGCAAGGCACTAAGCAACTCAGTGAGACCCTGAGGGCTGGGGATGTGGCTCAGTGGTTGAGTGCCTCTGAGCTCAATCCCTCATACCCAAGGAAAAAAAACATGGTTCAGCAAAAATTCATGACTATTTTCCATTTTAATAGATATAAGCACTAAGAAATCCATACATAATTAATCAGAATCAGTAGAAATTGAAGGACTTGAATTCGTTTGGAAATACTTGCCAAAACTCAGTAACTTTCCTCAAAAATATTTAAGATCCACTAACAAAGTTTTTCTTCACTTTTGTGGAAAACATGCAGAAATGATATTATATAATCACTGTAGTCATTTGCTTTCTCAACGTGTGCACAAATATTTTCTGTTGTCCTTTGATTGCTATGAGAGACCTGGGATGAGAAGTATGCTTTTCTTTAGTAAAGTGGACAAGGGCCAGTGAGAATGGGGAAGTAGAGAAGAAAAAAATTAGTTAAGAATACTTTTGGGGGCTGGGGATGTGGCTTAATCGGTAGCACGCTCGCCTGGCATGCGTGCGGCCCAGGTTCGATCCTCAGCACCACATACCAACAAAGATGTTGTGTCCACTGAAAACTAAAAAATAAATATTAAAATTAAAAAAAAAAAAAGAATACTTTTGGAGGGGCTGGGATTGTGGCTCAGTGGTAGAGCGCTTGCCTAGCACGCACGAGGCCCTGACAATCCTCAGTACCACATAAAAATAAAATAAAGATATGTGTCACCTATAGCTAAAAAATAAATATTAAAAAAAAAAGAATACTTTTGGACCATGAAGATCTAGAAATTGATTTCTTTCAAACTTTCCTTGTTTGCATTCCCTTGCAAAGTCTTGATGTACCTCGGGGTACATTGAGTACCCACAGCTTTGATTGATAAGATTTTTCTAGATTTTCAGCTTTTACATATATACTAGAATAAGCATGTGATTAAGAAGTCCCCTTTGCCCTCTGGCAGCTTATCAGCTTAAATTCTGAGGAAGAGGGCCCACTAGAACATTTCAAGCTTTAGGAGAAAGCTTCTTACCCCACTAAGAGAGGCATCAGTCTGTGTGCTACTGTCCTGAGTTTCTGGATGAGGGACAGCCATCTGGCTCTTCCAGTCCTGCAGCTGTCTAGAAAGAACCTCCAGGATGATAAGAGAGCTCAGCAGGTTATTTTCCAGGTCACGTCTAGACAAGGCAGTCAGATCTGGAGGATTACAGCTGCCGTAGGAAGAAAAGAACATGAGGAAAATAAAGGGAGGGAAGGGGTGTGAGAGGCAGGTAGAGGGGAATGGAGCTCCAGAGGCACAAGGATAGAGGGGACACTTACCCCAACAGGAGGGGCTTTGTCTCCAAAGTACTATCCTTGGTGTCCAGCAAGCCTGTCTGGGATGTGTTTATACTGTTTCCTTGTGCTGGAGGACTAAAGCAAGTCCCCACCGAGCAAGTAGAGAAAGGCGTAGTGCCAATGGCAGCATCCTGAAGCACAGAGGGAAGTGATAAGCTTTGTCGGAGATTTTCTAACATGACTGAGGTATTTACACCTTTTTCTAGCCAAGCCAACGGGGACATCCAAGTCTCTGTATCAGAACTAAGAATCTCACCAGCATCTCCTACTACTGGGCTTGGAGCTGCCTGGGACTCCATTTCCATCGGATTTGGTGTTAGGCACATGGATGGAACATCTTCTACATTTGAGACAAGTGCTTGATCTTCCAATTCAACCTCCTCAGGGAGTATGGAAAAGCTCATTTCTCTTTCCTTTATACCTCTATGCTCTACACTTTCCTCTCCTGCATACACGTGATTGTTGGGGTAATCTGCTGCCAGTGCAGTTGAAGGGGAAAGCCTGAATGTGGAGGAAGGCAAGAAGACATTACTTTCAGAAGACATCAAGTCCTCAGAAACAGCTTCAGTTCTATTGTTCCTCAGGCTTTCCTTAGAGCAGTGTAGCTGTTGCTCAGAACAAGGATTTGGTGGATATTCCAAGAGAAGAGATGGAGAATCCTGCAATGTAGGTTTCTCAAGCATAGCAGCAACAACTTCAGAAAAGGTGTCTTCCATGCAGGATGATGCCTCCTTTATCAGATCTCTTGGCTTCAAAGACTCATTTAGATAGCTGCTGTTTGTCTCTGCCATGGTATCTGAATGATCCTCAAGTGTAATACCTTGCTGCTGCCCCACTGGAGAGGCTTCAAGGACCATGGATTTAACCACATAGTCATTCTTTGGGTCTACTGCTTCCTCAGATGTTTTGGGAGTAGAAATGGTTTGGAGAGTCAGATCTAGGGGTTGTTCATCTGATGCATGCTGACATGTTTCTAGCCACTTTGAGGGAGAGGAGTCTGTCTTGCTGGCTTTAACAAAATCCAACGAAGATGAGTTGTTGCTGCCTTCCTGCCAAAGGAAACAAAAGTAGTTGGTTAAGGTAGTCAATTCAGTTCCCAACATTACAATTATGGATGCAGGATACTATCTGAACTCAACAAAAGAAAAGAGTTCTTACCTCTGCTTAGGTAAGAATTTGGCTAATTCTTGCTCCTTACTATTCAACTAAACAGCAGGGAAAGAAAAGCTAGGAAACCAATTGGGTCCTTTCAGGTGAACCAGCCTAAAGTATAAACAGGCTGACAATATCTATCCATGTCATGGGGAGACACTAGATTGAATGTGACCTTGCCCCTCTCTATTTCTAACTCCAGCCCACTTCTATTGTCTCCTTCCTAAAGTAGGCTCAAGCTCTATCAGAATCTAGAGTTGGCACAGATAGATAGATAAAATTAATGAAATAGGGACAGAGTAAAGCTCAATGGTAGACCATTTCCCTAGCATGCACAAGGCCATGTGTTCAATCCCCAGCACTAAAAGAAAAGAAAGAACAAAATCATGTTCAAAAAAGAAACAGGAGGAACTGGGGTTGTGGCTCAGTGGCAGAGCCTAGTATGTGTGACTCACTGGGTTTAATTCTCAGCACCACATATAAATAAATAAAATAAAGGTCCATTGACAACTAAAAAATATATATTTATATTTAAAAGAAAGAAAGAAAGAAAGAAGAGTCAGGTGCTGTGGCACACATGTGTAATCCCAATGACTTGGGAGGCTGAGGCAGGAGGATCATAAATTCAAGGCCAGCTTCAGCAACTTAGCAAGACTCTGTCTCAAAATAAAAAGGACTAGGGGGCTGGTGATGTGGCTCCAGCGGTAGCACGCTCGCCTGGCATGCGTGCGGCCCGGGTTCGATCCTCAGCACCACATACAAACAAAGATGTTGTGTCCGCTGATAACTAAAAAATAAAATATTAAAAAAAATTCTCTATCTCTCTATCTCTCTTGCTCTCTCTTTAAAAAAAAAAAAAAAAAAAGGACTAGGGATGAAGCTTACTGGAAAAGAGCCTCTGGATTCAATTCCTAGTAGGGGGGGAGCAAATTTTCATATTTCAGGAGTAACAGTAGCCGTAACTGATTAACAATTTTGACTTTGAGCTTTTTAGAAACCAGAGCTAGATGGAAAATATGATAAACATATAGTTTTCATTATCAGAAAGAGAAAAGGATAGCAATTTCTTTAGGAAGACAATTTTTCTAGGCAGTAAATTCTAAAAAGTTTCTTCCAGGAACCTTATGGAAGGGTCAGTCTCTTTCATTGACAAATTATTACAGCAACTGAAAAGCAGTTTGCATATGGCTACTTTTCTAAAGACCTTTTACAAAAGTACAACTCAGGGCAATTCTGCAAGGGAATAGTTTAAGGTGAGCAAATATCCAGCCTTCCAGTGGTATAACTTGATACCAGGGGAGTTGTAACTACCTGCTAAAGAGAATGGATACTGACTGCTTAACTCTTGCATCAGACAGGCCTCTCCATAAGGGAGCCCAAGTTAGAGACCACCACTAATCAGAGTGATAGTATTTTTCAGTAGTTTGAGAAAGGTCGAGGGTGCGGGGAGGAGATAATAAAAAACAGCTAAAATAGAGGTTCGAGTTCTCAATGGATTTCCTTTAACCACCCTAGGGCACCTCTCTGTCGGCCTGAATAGCTGTAAATGGAAATCACTGAGGTGGAAGACTTCATTATCGTTATTAATTATGTTCCAGTCCTGGCCCTCTGTTCCTCTGAGCTCTGGGCCTGGGCAAGCAGCCCAGTCGAGAAGCTGTCCAGGCAAACCTCACCTGCAGCCCCAGCTTGCACAGTGATGGGGTCAGCGAGGAGCACACAGGGGGCCCTTTTCCTGAACTGGTAAGAGCACCAGGCTGCAGGATAAGTTCTCGGAGAGGAGTTCTCATAGCTGGTTTTCCCTAAGAAAGAAAGAGAATTTGGGTTAAGATTGGGCTCCGCCAGCCCGCTCTTTCTCCCTCCCCAAGAAGCTTTGAGGTACTAAGAAGAGCGGGTTTCCAATCCCAGTCTCGCTGAAGAGGCAAAGCGATAAAGACTCCAATCACTCCCCAGCCCCAGCTCCATCCAGCTTTCCAGGACCCTCAGCACCGCCAGCGCCCCCGCCCCAGTATTCCGCACACAGTTCTTTCTCCGTGGGAGCTCTCCCGCTCACCGGCTGGGGTGAAGGTGACAGGCTGATGTTTAATTTTTTCACCCGCCACATCTTCAAAACTGAAAGCAGGTTGATCACTTCCCAGACCAAGTCGAGTCCGCCATGTTCACCCGCCGTCTTTATTTGAACCTGCTCGGTGCTTCAGGATTGGCTGCGGAGCCGCAGTGCGTCAGGATACAGGTCAGCTCCGGGCTCGAGCCTGGTGGGCGGAGCCAGCGTTGGCCACGCCCCTCCTCCCGCCCTGCAGTTGATTTCTGACCTACTCTGGGCCGCAGAAGCCGGCTGCAGGGAGGACCCGCATCAGATCCACGATGGGTCCTGGAGTCTTGGTATCCTCAAGTTGGGGGGGACACCCCAGGTAGCTGGAGCGTCTAGAAGTCCGACCGTGCCCTAATTGAAAAGTTGTCTGTATACCCAGGCCTTAACAAGTCTCTCCTGGCGTTTCCTTCGTGACCTCTTGGTTACTTTCAGCCTCTTCTGAGAGCGGGCCTGGGACCCTGGAAGTGAAAATTGATTGTTTTATTGTTTGTTTTGGTACCAGGGATTGAACCTAGGTGCATTTAACCACTGAGCCACATCCGCAGCCCTTTTTATGTTTTTATTTTTAGATAGGATCTCATCAAATTGCTTAGGGCTTCACTAAATTGCTGAGGCTCGCTTTGATTTTGCGATTCTCCCGCCTCAGCCTCCCGCCTCACTGGGATTACAGTGATTACTGCGCCTGCCATACCGGGCTAAAAGGGAAAGTTGAAAAGGCCTAAATGAAAAATAAAAAGGACTGGGGATGTCATTGGGATTTTGGTTGGGATTGCTTTAAGTCTGTGTAGTGCTTTTGGTAGTATGGCCATTTTGACAATATTAATTCTGCCTATCCAAGAACAGGGAGATCTTTCTATCTTCTAAGGTCTTCTTTCTTTAGCATTCTGTAGTTTTTGTTGTAGAGGTCTTTCACCTCTTTTTAAGTTGATTCCCAAGGGTTTTTTGTTTGTTTGTTTGTTTTTTTGGTGAGAGATTTGAAAACAGCATACTACAGGAACACAGCCACATCAATGTTTATAGCAGCACAATTCACAATAGCTAAACTGTGGAACCAACCTAGATGCCCTTCAATAGAGGAATGGATAAAGAAAATATTATGTATATATACACACACACATACACACACACATGTGCGCGAGCGATGGAATATTATTCAGCAACAAAAGAATAAAATCATGGCAGGTAAATGGATGGATTTGGAGAATATAATGCTAAGTGAAGTTAGCCAATCCCAAAAAACCAAATGCCAAATGTTTTCTCTGATTTAAGGCTGCTGATTCATAATGTGGTGGTGGGTGGGGCACCTGAGGATTAGATGAACTCTAGATAGGGCAAAGAGTAAAAGGGAAGGGAGGGGGCATGGAGGTAGGAAAGATGGGGGAATGAAATGGACATCATTACCCTAAGTACATGTATGAAGACACGAATAGTGTGACTCTTCTTTGTGTACAACCAGAAATGAAAAATTGTGCTCTATATGTGTAACGTGAATTATAATGCATTCTGTTGTCATACGTAACAAATTAACATTTAAAAAATGAAAAAAAAGAATGAAAGAGATATCTGCAATTGCAGTGCCACAAAATAATTTAATTAGGAATAAACTTCTCCAAAAAAAAAAAAAAAAAAAAAAAGGTCTGGGGATGTGGCCAATCCCTGGTACACACACACACACACACACACACACACACACACACACAAATATCCTCATTTTATAGATGAAGGAAATCAGTCAGAGAATGTAATTTGTCCAGTGTTCCACAGTTAATAGCAGGGCCAGTTTTCCAATCCACACTTCCAACTACTCTATTCTACTACTGTCTCTGGAATCCCTCTTTATGGTAAATCTGCCCATTGAGGATGGCATTCATCTTGTTTGTTTTGAGACAGAGTTTTACTACATTGCCCAAGCTCGCCTCAAACTGAATTCAAGTGATCCTCTTCCCTCAGCTTCCAAATAGCCAAGACTATAGACAGCTCCACTATGCCTGAAAAGTAAGTATTCAAGTTAATCCTTGATGATAGTGTTTCTTTGAACCTTTTTTTTAACTTTTGAATATTTTTCAACATTTTTATTGGTGCATTATAGTTGTATATAGTAGTTGGATTTGTTGTTACATATTCATACATACACACAATATAATAATATAATTTGGCCAATATTCCTCCCCAATATTTTCCCTTTTCCTCAATTCCACCCACCCCCATTCTTCTACTCTACTAATCTCCCTTTGATTTTCATGAGGTCATCCCCCTTTCTTTTCCTTTTTACTCTCTAGTTTCCACATACAAGAGAGAACATGTAGCGCTTGACCTTTTGCATTTGAGGTATTTTCCTCAAATGACATAATTTCATTTTTCTTTATGACTGAATAAAACTCCATTGTGTATTTATTTTTATTTAAATTTTTTTAGTTGTAGGGGCTGGGGATGTGGCTCAAGCTGTAGCGCGCTCACCTGGCATGCGTGCGGCCGGGGTTCGATCCTCAGCACCACATACAAAGATGTGTCCACCGAAAACTAAAAAATAAATATTTAAAAAAAAATTCTCTCTCTCCTCACTCTTTCTTTAAAATAAATAATTTTTTTAGTTGTAAATGGACCTTTATTTTATTTATTTATATGTGGTGCTGAGAATCAAACCCAATGCCTCACACATGCCAGGCAAGTGCTCCACCACTTAGCCACAACCCCAGCCCTCCCTTATGTATTTATACCACTTCTTTATCCATTCATCTGTTGATGGAAAGCTAGACTGGTTCCATACTTTGGAGATTGTGAATTGTGCTGCTATAGACATGAGTATGCATGTATCACTATAGTAGGATGACTAATTCTTCAGGATAAATACCAAAGAGAGGTATAGTTGGGTCATTTGGTGGTTCCATTCCTAGTCTTTTGAGGAATCTCCATACTGATTTCCATTGTTGTACTAACTTAAAATCCCACCAATAGTGTAAAAGTGTTCCTTTTTCTTCACATCCTCTCTAGTATTTATTATTGCTTATATTATTGTTTGTATTCTTGATGGCTACTTTTATTGTTAGATATGTGGTGTCTCCCAAAAGCTCCAGTGTGAGACAATGCAAGGTTTAGAGGTGAAATGATTGGGTTATGAGAGCCTTAACCCAATCAGTGAATTAATCCTCGATAGGGATTAATTGAGTGATAACTGGGAGCAGGTAGGGTATGGCTGAAGAAAGTGGGTCCCTGGGGCATGCCTTTGGAGTTTATGTTTTAGGGAGTAGAGACCTCCCTCTTTTTCTTTCTCCTCCCACCTCCTTCCCCTCCTTTCCCTCTTTCTGTCTCTCCTCCCTCCCTCTATCCTCTAATTGTTCTTGTCAGGTTTTTTTTTTTTTTTTTGGTTGGCAAATAAATAAATAAATAAAATTAAAACTTGACTAAAACAGCTACCATTCTGAATGGAGTGAGAGAAAATTTCTCTATGGTGATGATTTGAATTTCCCCAATTGCTAATGATGTTGAACATTTTTTTTTCATATATTTGTTGGAGGTGAGCCTGGGCAATGCATAGATTTATAGTTATTCTTTTGAGAAATGTCTGTTTAATTCATCTGCCCATTTATTCATTAGGCTATTTATTTATTTTGATGTTGAGTCTTTTAAGTTCTTTGTATATCCCAGACTCTAATCCTCTGTCAGAAAAGTAGCTAGCAAAGCTTTTCTCCCATTCTTTCTCCACATTCTTGTTTCCTTTGCTGTGCAGAAGCTTTTTAATTTGATGCCCTCCCATTTATTAACTCTTGGTATTATTTCCTGAGCTTTAGGGGTTTTATTGGGAAATATATTTTCTGTGCCTATATGCTGGAGTTTGATCCTCCATTTTTTTTCCAGGAGTTGCATAGTTTCTGGTCATTCCTAGGTCTTTGATCCATTTTGAGTTGATTTTTGTTCTGGGCAAGACAAAGATCTAATCTCATCCTTCTACATATGGATATCCAGTTTTCCCAGCACCATTTGTTTAAAATAATGTCTTTTCTCCAATGTGTATTTTGGCACCTTTGCCAAGGATCGGTTAACTGCATCTGTGTGAGTCTGTGTCTTCTATTCTGTACCAATGGTCTGTGTGTTTGTTTTTAATGCCAATGAACCCCCCCCCCCAGCTTTTTAAAACACTCTGACAATTTGTGTATGGGTGTATTGCTGGGGATGGAATCCAGAGCCTCCAACCTACTGGGCAAGCACTCTACCACTGAGCTATATCCTCCAACCAAGGACTCTGGAAGTCTTAGTGAACTGGGAAAAGCAGCAATACAAAGAGGAAAAGCTAATCTACAAGCCTCAGGGGATGGGCTCCACTACAACTATTATCTCATACCTTGAGCCCTGGCCATATGACACTGAGTTCTTCAAATGTCTAGTCCAACACTGGGATGTACATAAGTTTAAAATGTACACTGGATTTCAAACTTTGCAGGGAAAAAAAAAAGAATGTAAAATCTTTTTCTTTTTTAATATTTTTTAGTTATTGATGGACCTTTATTTTATTTATTTATATGTGGTGCTGAGGATTGAACTCAGTGCCTCACACATGTAGGCAAGTGCTCTACCGCTGAGCCACAACCCCAGCCTCAATAATGTAAAATCTTATTTTAAAATATTAATTACATGTTGAAATTATTTTATATATTTTGGGTTAAATAAAAGCAAAATTAATTTTGCCCTTTTTTACTTTTTTGAGTTGGCTGGCAAAATTACTTCTGTGGCTTGCAATATATATATATATATATATATATATATATATATATATTTTTTTTTTTTTTCCAGTACCTGGGATAGAGTCAGGGACACCCTACCACTGAGCTATACCCCCAGCCCCCACACCCTTTTTATTTGAAACTCAGTCTCCTTAAGTTGCTAAGACTAACCTCAAACTTTTGATCCTCCCACCTCTGCCTCCCCAGTTGCTAGGAATTACAGGCATGCACCACCATGCCAGGATATTTGCATTATATTTCTATTGGATAGTGTTGGTCTAGAAACATAATGGTACAGCTTGCAGGCACTAGAAATGATCACTGCTTAAATGAAAACCAGGGGGAAAACTATATGCCACCACATAGGTGTATGCCACCACACTGGCCAGTCCCCTTTTCTCTTTTGCTAGACAGGGTGGCACAGGAGTATAATCCCAGCTAGAGATTATCAGCTAGAAGGCAAGAGAATCACAAGTTCAAGGCCAGCCTGGACAATTTAATGAGATCCAATTTCAAAATTTTAAAAAGGGCTGGGAAGGTAGCTCAGTGGTAGAGTTCTTACCTAATATCTTAAAGGCCCTGGGGGGTTCAATTCACAATACTGGTGTAGGGGATCCAGCAAAAAAAAAAAAAAAAAAAAAAAAAAAAAACCAAGGTTGGGAAGTGACAGGAAAACCAAGGCAGAGAACTCCAAATGCCAGGAATAAATGTTTGTATTATAAAAATGAGTTAACTGGAAACTTTTTACTCCTTGCTGCAGTTGGCATGTCAGATGTCAGGACAGCTACAGGCATATGGTGCTTCCAAGCAATTTGGAAAGACCAGGATATAAACAAAATTAGATTATATTGTTTTACCTAACTTTAAAATTTGATGGTTTTCAACAAATGCTATATTGTTCTAGTAAGTGAAACAACAAAATGCAAAGATATGGTAAAGGCAGACTCTCCCATCCATTCTATCCTCTTATGGGACCCAACTATATGTACACCACTATAAAGTATATGCATACACACATACATATATAACAGTTTGTTTACACATACATACAGATTTTATTTTTTCCAAAAATTAGCTGATGCATTGTCTGAGATTGAGAACTAATGCTTTTCTTTCTTTCCCCTTCTTTTTCCCACTTGCATTATACCTCATTCCCTTCCAGGTTCTTTCTCTTACCTTTCTTTCTTACCTCTTCCCAACTCTCCCACATAAAAATACAACACACACACATACATGGGAGGGGGAGACATCATTGAGTCTTTTACAAAAAAAAAAAAAATGGAATTTGGTAACTAATTAGAATAAATAAAAAATAATTAACTAAAAAAATGGAATTTGGGGGTGGGTACTGGGGATTGAACCAGGGTCACTTTACCACTGATATCCCCAGCCCTTTTTAAAATTTTATTGTTGAGAGGGGGGTCTTGATAAATTGCTCCTGTCGGCCTCAAACTTGTGATTTTCCTGCAAAAATCCTGCCTGGCCAACTAATATAGGTCTAATTGTTTTATAAGTTCATATTCCTTATGCTTATTTTGAAAAAAATTCTAGTTTGGGGCTGGGGCCATGGCTCAGTGGTAGAGAGCTCACCTAGCATGCAGAGGCACTGGGTTTGTTCCTCAGCACCACATAAATGTAGACTAAAGATATTGTATCTGCCTAAAACTAAAAATTAAATATTAAAAAAACATTTTAAAGAAGTTCTAGTTTGTAAGAATTCTGTGTTAGAGACATTTTAACTCGGAGGGAGATACTGGGGATTGAACCCAGAACTACATTTTTACCACTGAACTACATCTTCAGCCCTACCTACTCACCAGCATTTTTTTTTTCTTTGAGACAGGGTCTTAGTAAGTTGATTGGGGCCTCACTAAATTGCTGAGGCTGGCGTGGAACTTGAGATCTTCCTGCCTAAGCCTACCAAGTCATATGTGCCACCACTCCTGACACTTTTTTTTAAATATATTTTTTGTCCACTGATTTGATTAATAATATCTTTAGCTATAGTATGTTTTTTTTTTTGGGGGGGGTACTGGTGATTGAATCTAGGGGCACTTAACCACTGAGCCACATCCCCAGCTCTTTTTTTATTTAGAGACAAGGTCTACTAAGTGGCTTAGCCTCATTAAATTTCGGAGGCTGGCATTGAACTTTCAGTCCTACCTCAGCCTCCTGAGCCCCTGGGATTACAGGCATGCCCTGCCACTCTCAGCTAGCTATAGTTTTTATGTGGTTGAGATTTTTTTTTCTTTCATGGCATCTGGATTTCTCATCTTGGTTGAGTCATTCATTCATCAAAATTTTATATAAATTTATTTCTATTATGGCGTTTTCATTTTCTTTCTTGGTTTAAATATCTCCTTCAATTCTTCATTGTAGACCTAGTCTCCCAGATGTATATACATACATTACACACACACACACACACACACACACACACACACATATATATTTGTAGATGGACACAATACCTTTCTAAAAAAATATTTATTTATTTAGTCAGTCTTAGGTGGATACAATATCTTTATTTTATTTTTATGTGGTGCTGAGGATCGAACCTAGTGCCTCACACGTGCTAGAGGCAAGCACTCTACCACTTGAACCACAATCTCAGCTCCAATACCTTTATTTTTTAATGTTATTTTTTAATAAGTTGGGAGAATTATTTTTATATTTTAGTTGTAGATGGACAGAACACCTTTATTTTTATTTTTTTTTTATTTATGTGGTGCTGAGAATCAAACCTAGTGCCTTATACGTGCTAGGCAAGCACCTTACTACTTACAGCCCCAGTCCCTGTTCTAAGATTTTTTTTTCTAGTTGTAGATGGATACAATGCCTTTATTTTTTATTTTTATGTGGTGCTGAGGCTCGAACCCAGTGCCTTCCACATTCAGAGAAAGCACTCTACCATTGAGCTACAAGCCCAGCCTTCTGTTCTAATATTTTTAATGTTTTGATGATTACATTTAAATATTTAGAACTAAGTATATAGCATAATATGAGATAGGGTTTCAATTATTTTAAAATTTATAATTTTTAAATTTTAGGACTAGAAATTTTTTATTTTATAAAAATCTAACTATGTAATCCAAATCAACTACCCTGTAAGTATCCACTAGACATTTTTGAGCAGAATCAAATGATGAAACTAAGGAATTGTTATCCCTGCTTGTCGGGAGCTGCCTTGGATGAACCCACCTTCAAGTCCTGATGCCCTGGGGCTCTGACCAATTACTACATTTTATAGTGACTTGGGTATTATCCCAGCTCAGATAGCAAGGTGTGGCTCCAGGTATAGGCATCACCTGTGGTGGTTGAGTTACACTCACCTGTTCCTTTGTAATCCTACCCTTTTGCCCTTTTGGGGATAGAATGTTCCATGGAACCTCCCTTTGTGTGTTCCTTATTTAAGAATAAAGAATTTTGGTGGCTCTCTCTCTTTCCACGGACTCTTAAGGACACAGAGCTGTCTCAGGAATATTGAAAAGGTATCTCTCTGTGGTTGCATGCTTTCTTTGTCATTTTTTTTTTTGAGTTATTGGAATAGTCAGATTTTGTGAACCCAGCATTAGGTCGCCAGCTAGGATAGACGGCAACACCTGCTATTGTATAATGGTATACCGAACAAGGCAGGCAGTGTGACAGTTGCTAATCAATAGGACTCTGTATACCAGCAAAACTCTTGGAGAGGCCAATAAAATCTGAAACATATTCTCAGAATATAAGCAGGCTGAGGTTGTGGCTCAGTGGTAGAGTGCTTACCTTGCACGAATGAGGCACTGGGTTCGATCTTCAGCATCACATAAAATAAATAAAGGTATTGTGTTCATCTACAACTAAAAGAAGAATATAAGCAAAACCAACCTATAGGGGGAAAAGTAGCCCTTTTGTAAACAAAATAATCATTCCTGATTAATCTTTTCAAATTCTTCATAAGAATTGTATTAGTTTGCTAGGGCTGCCTTAACAAAGTTCTATCTACAGGATGGCTTAAACAACAAAAATTTATTTTCTCATAATTCCAGAAGCTATAATCTGAGATCAAGGTGCCAACAGAATTGGGAGGCTTCTCTCATTGGTTTACACATAGCCATCTTCTTCCTGTCTTCAAATGGTCTTCCTTCTGTGTCCAAATCTGTTCTTGATTACCTCTTTAAAGACTAATTTTTAAATAAAATCACTTTATGAGGTACTGGAGATTAGGACTTCAACATAACAATTTTGGTGAGGACACAATTCAGCCCATAACAGGAATTAATAATGTAGTTTTGTTGTTGTTGTTGTTTTTGGTACTGGGGATTTAAACCAAGGGCACTTCACCACTGAGCTACATCCCCAGTTCTTTTTATTTTTTGAGTTGCTGAGGGCCTTGCTAATTTGCCGAGGTGGCCTCAAACTTGTGGGCCTCAGCTTCCCATGTAGCTGGGATACAGACCATGTGCCAACATGCCCAGCTCATTGGTTACTTCTTTTAAGTAGAATTTTCAAAAAGTTTTTTTTTGTCAAGAGCTTTAAAAAAAATATATGAGTCAGGTGCAGTGGCACATACCTATAACCCAGCTACTTAGGAGGCTGAGGCAGGAGCATTACAAGTTCAAGGTCAGCCAGTTTTTCCAGCTTTTCACTTAATTTTTTTTCTTTTACCTTCTCCACTATACCCTGAAAATCACTGCTGAAGTATACCACTGAAGAGTATGTTGAAAATGTCCTCATTTGGAAATCTAATGTGCTATTCACTGCACCATGGAGCCACCTAAAAAAATGTCCTTATTTGGTAAGAAATAATTCAAACTACACTTACATGATGATGATCTCCAAGCTATCTAATTTGACCTAGGAAAAGGATTCTAGTGACACTATGTTAAACATTTCCTAAGGATCTTACTTAACACATTGTGCTGCTGTGACCAGAAATGCCACATAATGGTGGATAACCTAACATTAACACTGAACCAGAAATATAGTATCATAAAATTTCTCTGTCTACCTTTCAAAAAGCATCACTGAAATCTGAATCCCACCCCTCCACAATTAAGAACCAGTGGTTAGGGCTGGGGATGTAGCTCAGTGGTAGAGTGCTTGCTGAGTATACCCAGACCCTTAGATTAGAGTAAGAAACCTCCCTGGCACTCCCCCTCCCCCAAAAAATAATAATAATAGATAAATAAAGAACCAGTGATTATTTTATTTATCAGGGAACTATGCTCCAGAAGGGTTGAAATGACTTATTTAAAAACAATGAGGGCTGGGGATGTGGCTCAAGTGGTAGCGCGCTCGCCTGGCATGCGTGCGGCCCGGGTTCGATCCTCAGCACCACATACAGACAAAGATGCTGTGTCCGCCAAATACTGAAAAATAAATATTAAAGTTCTCTCTCTCTCTCTCTCCCTCTTTCTCACTCTCTCTCACTCTTTCTTAAAAAAAATAAATAGATTAAAAAAAAAAAAAAAAAAACAACAATGAGATGGCTGGGCACCATGACACATGCCCGTAATACCAGCGGCTCAGAAGGCTAAAACAAGAGGATCTTGAGTTCAAAGCCAGCTTCAGCAAAAAAAACCGAGGCACTAAGGAACTGAGTGAGACCCTGTCTCTCAGTAAAATACAAAATAGGGCTGGGGTATGATATGGCTCAGTGGTCAGGTGCCTCTGAGTTCAATCTCCAGTACCCCTACCCCCAAAAAAAGACAGAGACAGATAAATCTAGGCATCAGATATAAATTCTAAGCTAATGCTCTTAACTGCTATTTTAGAAACCATTAATTCCCATTTTTTTATGTTTATGGATTTTATCCAATATATAATTCTGTTCATTACAACTTTTTTTTTTTGGTTGTTGATGGACCTTTATTTTATTCACTTATTTATATGCAATGCTGAGAATTGAACACAGTGTCTCACACATGTGAGGCAAGTGCTCTACCACTGAGCCACATCCCCAGCCCTCATTACAACTTTTTAAAACATAATAAAACTATAAAAATGAGATAAAAGGATAAAGGATACATTCTCTTTTATTTATTTATATCCCAATCTTATTCCAAAAAAGGCTTACAAAAATGTAGATAATACAGTAATTTTTAAAAAGATTAGAATAGAAAACTGAGAATAAGGAAAATAAAAGCAAGTTGGAACCAAGAATGTGACTAACATGCAAAATACATAAATGGTTGCTGAAGGTGGGGCACAATTTGGGCTTTAAGTAGTCTAGTATTAGCATGAGAAGAAAAAGATAGTCAGTTGAATATTTACTATCTTTAAGGTAAAAACCAAACAGCAATTCAGGAAAAGCACAACTAGATACAGAGAAAATTTATGAACTGTAATGATCAACACCTTTTTACAGACTCAAGTTTTATAGAGATTCATATGGACTGCTGAAGTACAATCCAGAAAAAGCAATTCTGCAGAGACTAACAAAATGCCAATTATATACAGGCAAAATCTGGCTTAATACAGAGACAGAAATAGTAAGCACAAATATACAGGATACTCTCAGACTCTTTGGATTGGAAAAGAGAGTTCAGATATAATTGAAGATATAATGTGGTCTATATAAAAGCAAATTTTTTTTGGGGGGGGGTAATTCCAAGGATTGAACACAAGGGTGCTCCACCACTGAGCTATATTCCTAGCCCTTTTATATGTTATTTAGAGATAGTGAGGCACTAAGAATTCAGCAAGACCCTAAGTTGCTAAGGCTGGCTTTGAATTCATAATCCTCCTGCCTCAGCCTCCAGAGCTGCTGGGATTATAGATGTGCACCATCATGCCCAGCTAAAAGCAAGTTTTCCCCTCAAATATCAGAACTAAAATGAAGTTTTTGAGAAGTTAGTTTAGGAAAATGAAAAAAGAAAGTCATAAAAGATAGAATTATAGGGCTGGGGATATAGCTCAGTTGGTAAAGTGCTTGCCTTGCATACACAAGGCCCTGGGTTCAATCCTCAGCACCAAAAAAAAAAAAAAAAAAAAAATAGAATTGTATGTAAATTCAAGGACCAGGTGATTTTCCTTACAAAAGGGAAAGGTTCTTGAGATACATCTCTAACCTTAAATCTTAAGGTTGATGTATGCCTTTGAATCCCTTGATTTGCCCATAAAAAACTGCATTTTGAGCTGTCTAGGAGAAATGTTCAGCTCACTACTTCTTTTCGTCTTTTGGAAAATATTTTGGTAGCTATTCCAGTTACTCCTAGAGAAGACATTTAATCCTCCCATGTTTTAGTTTCTATTTTCTTTTTCACTTTAGGCTATTGCATTCATTCCCCCCACCTTTTTTTGATATTAATTATTGAACCTAGGGGTGCTTTACCACTGAGTTATAACCCCAGCCCTTTTTATTTCTTATTTTGAGACATGGTCTTGCTAAGTTGCTGAGGTTCACCTTGAACTTATGATCCTCATGCCTCAGCTTCCCAAGTTTCTGTGATTACAGGCATGCACCACTATACCTAGCTCATTTTCCAATTTTTAAAAATTAGATTTACTGACAACTGACCCTTAGCCCCAGTTTTTTGTTTTAGTTCCCCCTAACCCCAGTATTGTGGGTTGAACTCAAGAACATTCTACTACATCCCCAGCCCCCCCCCCCCCACTTTTTTTCCCATTTTGAGACATTCAGTTGCCAAGTCTGGCCTCAAACTTTTCCTGCCTTATCCTCCCAAGTAGCTAGGATTACAGACATGCATCACTATGCCCAACTCCCAGACTCTATTTTTTAGCTGCATATTTAGGTGTTAAGATGCCAACTTTTTAAGCCTTTGAAAAACATATTTCTTCTGACTAGCCTATTAAACATATAAATAGCACCTTTGGAGTCCATGAAGTGTTGTTATTACCCAAGAAAGGAAACATGGCAAAGAAACAAGGAAAGGGAAAGGTAGAGGAAGCCTTTTGCTACAGACTGGAGAAGTGCAACAAAGGAAAAAGTTACCACTCTGACCTGAGATGTTATATAAACCAGTAAGTTGTATGATGGGGAGCTGAGTGCCCAAAGTTTGAACTCTAGACTAATGCCTAGAAGAATAGAATAGTAAGGGGCTACAAAGTCAAAACTGGATCATCAAAGTGGTAATACTGAGTTGGTAATGGAGGAGATCCTCAGGTTCCCAGCTGGGCCCCAATCTATAGTAGACAGGGTCAAGCAGGAACAGAGTGGACCAGGAAGGACTCCAGATCACAGTCAAAGTCCTTGAAGGGGTTGGACTCCAATGGACTGGGCTGAGTATCTTGTGTCTTCATGACAAAGTCCACTGGCTGCTTCTGTAGGAGCTCTGGGTCAAAGGTCACACCCCTAAAGAATGGGTGGACTTGGAAGTGATGTAGATAACGTAGACGGTGGAGGGGGTTCTGGCATAGGAGCTGAAGAGAAATAGAGTATGAAGGATGAGGAATTGGGACAGGAAAGAGACTAAACAAAGATCATGAAAAGGGAGAATGAAGTTCATGGAACTGTGGAGAACAGGAAAAAGAACTCTAAAGAGTAAAAGATTTGTAAAAGGGGGAGAAACAGGCTAATTTGAGGCAAACGTAGAAATAAAGGAGCTAGGATGTGTGAATTTTCAGATGGGAAGAGTGCAGCACTGGTCAAGACTCTGAAAGGATCTGTCTGTTCTGGATGGTGAGGTGATTTAGAGGACCAGGAACTCAGGAATGTATGGTTAGAGGGCAGATAATTAGATTAAGTTGAAGTAATCCCCCAAAACCCCAAAAAATATTAATCAGAGAAATGGGAAATATCACCTTAATGATAGGGCAGTGAATGGTTTAACAGTCAATAAGGAAAGCAGTGCTAACCCTTACCTCATGAAGCAGGAGAGAGAGCTCCTGGTTAAGAGAAGCTGGAATTTCAGAGTCACAGTGGGTCACACTTGCCAACATGGCCACATGATCTCTCTCTGCAGCCACTGGGAACTGAGTTAAGAGGTGGAGGAGGGAATGAGACAAGATTTCCTAAGATCTTCCTTCTTCCCAACACAGGGCAAAGTTCTCTTCTCTGCCCAATACCACTACCAATCTCTCACCTTTCCAGTTGCCAGAGAGAAAAGCAAGACACCCAGGGACCACCAATCAGCAGCATGGTTGTAAGGCCCACCACTCAGGACCTCTGGGGCTATGGATTTGAAAGATACCCATCATGACATCCTTTGGCTATATACCAGTCCAGTATTTACCCACCAGCTTTAGCCTCTCTCACCCATGTATTGAAGAGTGCCACAGATAGTATAGGCTCGGGCTCCCTGGGGCAGGTGGCGGGACAGACCAAAGTCTGTCAGTTTCAGATGGCCTATGAAAGAACATAAGGCAACCATAATAGCACTCTGTTCCACCCCTGATCAGCCATGATAAGGGTATCTCTCATCCTGGGGCTGGGGAAGAAAAGACTTACCTCTTTCATCCAGAAGGATATTCTCCATCTGAAAGATCACAGAGAAGTTATTATTATTCCTCCTCAACTCTTTTATCATGTATACCCTTCAAAATGAAGAAGATGCCCTTACTCAGCATTCAAAGCTATATTTGGGAGAGCCATCACACAAATCCTTGGCACCCACTGGGGCCGCAAGATCAACTGTTCTCAGCTCTCCAACTGCTTTCTTCTCAGACCTGTTGGAAATTCTTATTGAGCCCCCACATCAGACTAAGTGAAAAAGCAATTAACTCTACCTTCACGTCTCGATGGATGATGCCCACGTCATGGAGATAGCCTGTGGATGACAGTAAGCATGGGGTGTACTGAAGTTCTCCTGTTCTTTCCAGTTTCCCTGGTAACCCCTACCTTATCTTTCTCCTTATTCTTTGGCTTCCAGAGTTAATATCAATTCTCTCCTCCCCATCAACTTAATTCTTCCCTTCCCATTTCCCTTTCTTACTTACACAGCACAAGGACCAGCTCAGCCGCAAAGAGACGGATGGAAGCCTCAGGAAAGCAGCCAACAGCAGACCACAGGGAGTACAGATCAGTGCTGCAGTAGCTACACACTGCAAAGCACCAGAAATCTAGGCAATGTTTGGGGGATTACAATGCCAGGGCTCAAGGCATTATAGGCCTCCTATCCAAACTGATATCACCTGCTATTCCCTCTCCCTTTGGAACAGAGAAGTGCTATGAGAAGGGGAAGACAGCAAAGGCAAAATAAGCCTAAAGAGATAGATAACCTTAAGTGGCAACAATGGTAGGTGGACCCTAGGGGATGAGGAAAGAGGCCAGTCACTCACTGATGAAGAGATGCCGTTTTCCCTGCCAGCTGTCCCCCAAGCTGTGTACAAAAGGGTGGTTGATCTGTCTCTAGGGACAAAGAAATCAGGAAGTTAGGAAAAGAACAGTGTCACTGAAGAGAGAGTCAGCCAAGAAACCAGGTTGTGCAAAAATTGAGCAGCTACTTCAACTCTGCATTCAGAGGAACTCAGTAATTAGGACTACCTGGTAATCTTGGAACCAGTATAACACTAAAGAACACACTAGGACATGTTGGAGAGATTTCCCTCACAGAACTTAGAATAATTGTGTTAATAGGTACTAGCTACTTTTTTTTAGGATCTACTTTGGTGTTAAGGTTAAAGCAGATGGGGAGAACAGAACCAGAAAATTTAGAAAAGCTGGTCAAGAATGATGCTTTCCTATGGTTCTTCCCATCATCCTTCCAGGACTCTGTGCATACCTGGATGCTGACCTCCTCTTTGCACTGCCTCAGGGTGTCCCTCTGTAGGACTTTTACCTTGGGTACCACCTATAAAAGGAAAGAGTGATGACTTATAGAGAATCATGCAATTGAATTGTTTATTCCTCCAAAACTCTCAGGAACAAAGATGGGAAGCAGGAACAAGAGAGTAATGTGAAGGAGTACCCAGGCCCCTACCTTCACTGCAAATACAGCTTTCTGGGCACAATCTACCACCTTCAGGACAGTTCCAAAAGAGCCTTTAGCCACAAGACCTAAAATCTATACGGAGAAAGAGAACAGAAAGATGGTTTATAGATTTCCCCCAAAGAGACCCACTCCCAGGGATTCAGATGTCTTACCTTCAACTGCTGCTGCCCCCTAATGGGCCTCATGGGAAACTCTGGTAGAAAGAGGCTGATGAACTGAGGCACTGGCCACTCAGACAAAGGCTTCTCTACCAGCAGTGGGGTCGCCTCTAGGGGCTCCTGGTGTAGGCATTGATGCCCTTGTAGTTGCCATAGTTCTTCCAGACCTGACCTGATGGTCCCCATACCTGACCAGAGGCTCTTCCAGCCTCGGACCCAGGGGCCCTGGAAGTTGTCACCCTGCTGAGAAGCAAGGGAGCCACTCTAAACCTGGCCCTGAAGTATTACAGTTTCTACACATCTTAGTAGGCACTCCCCTCAAATCTCAATCATTAGAGGTACATTTTTGAGTACCAATCAAAATTCCTATTACCCTTGCTTTGTGAGAAGATCTGGATTTCCTGGACATAATTCAAATCCTCTAGTAAAGCAACTGTTGGAATTTTTTTTTTCATGATGCACCGGGAAAACAACCTGTGCCTCAGAACAGGGCTGCAATGCTTTCACATCATAGTCTCCCTGTCCCACCCCCACAATGGGTATCACTGACATGCTAGTAACTAGGCACTTCCTGGGCCTCAGGAGGCCCATGCCTCCTTCACTTTCTCTCAATAGGCTGCCAGAGCCCCCACAGCCTACCTTGTGAGATGCAGTCACCTGGGTGTGTTGCCCCTGCCGACAGCTCACCGCTCCCATTCCCAGCCTCTGCCTCCTCTCTCCTTCCACTAAATCTGCTGTCCCAGTTATATAAGCAATCCCTCCACTGGATGCTGAATTAAACAGGAGCCCCGCCTATTCTAATGTGCACAGACCCATCAGTTTTGGACCAATGTCATACGAGGACTGGCAAGTATCTGTGATAGAACCTTCAGGCACAGAAGAAAAGAGGCCACCCTCAGAGTGGCAGCTATAGGATGTTTCAGGTAGGTGGGGAGAAAAGGATACAGACAGTTTGAACACATGCACTCAACACAAAAAATAAATCAAAAAAACAGTATCAAATTTAAAATATTTTTTTTTCTCCTTAGGTCTTTTTTTTTTTTTTGCCATTCTCCAGGGCATAAACCAGGGGGAAGAGTAGGGAACCCATGGCCAGCCCTAGCTCCTATTGCCATCCTCCCAAGTGAGCACACAGATTGGGGAGAAGCTGATTCTCCCCTAGAACACTAACACCTTTTTCATACAAGGCAATAGAGTGAGGGACAGAGGATCAGCCCCTTCCCCTTGGCTTCCTGGCACAGAGGGAAAGCAGTTATGCTTAGAAATATATTTATATGTGTGTGTGTGTATATATATATATATTTATATATATATATATGTCTATAAAAATTTATCATACTTGATCAGGACTATCCCCCCACCCTTCCACTTGACCCCAAGGAAACAGGATCCTAGCCATGGGCCCATTCCCTGGGGTCTTGCTCTCTTCTTGCCTCTTTGGCCCTGGGCCTAATCAGCTCAGCATGAGATGAACTCAGTATTGTCCACCATGCCCTGCAGGGAACAGGCCAGCTGCTAAAGAGCTATGCCTCCCTCCATAGTACTCTGTGGGCTCTAACCCTCACAAATCCTGGTGGATAAGGGGAAGCCCCTCCCATCCCACAAGTCCCTGGGCCTGAGCCAGAGTCAGATCATGTACTGCAGCCACTTGAATTGCCAGATCACTTGCGCCTGCCAAAGATGGACTTCTTGCCAGGGTTCTTGTCACCCACACTTAAACCGATGAGGAGCCGAGCTTTCTCCTCCTCTTCCTGCTGTTTCATATTCAGGTCTGATTTAGTTTCTAGCTTCCCTCGGACCTCAGACCCTGTTGCAGGCTTCAGCCTTAATTTTTCTTTGATTACCTGGCAGATTGAAGAGGAGTAAAAGGAAAGGTAAATATTAGTGGGGCAAGCAGAATAAATCAAAGTGAACCAAGTCAACCAAGATTTATTAAACATATATACAGATCACAAGAGAGCAGCTCAAATTATAAAATGGTCTCTGCTTTCAAGAAGCTCACAGTCTAATTAAAACCCATTCTAAACTTAAGGTTGTAGTAGCCCTTAGTTCCCTAAAATTAATAGTTGTCAACATTACACAAAGCAGTAATAAACATTTAATTTAATCATTTGGGCAAAGTTGTGGCGAGGACAAAAGAGAAGAAGGCTCTCACTTCAGTCACCTGCCCATTCTCAAAACTACTATTAAATATATCCTAAAACAAAGGTTCCTGAGCAGGGGATCTACTTGCCAGCCCCTGTTAACCAAACAGCCATGAGCCCTGGCGGGATACCTGGGCAACCAGGGCTTTGCGGCTATCCCTTTTGACTGCCATGGCAAAGTCTAGCCATGTCCATGTGTTGTTGTGGTACTCCAGACAAGGCAGCACCAGATTAAGGTCACCCCAGTCCACACTGTTCTTTTCACCCTGCAAGAGAAGGGGGAGAGAAGAGAAGAGGGGAAAAAAGTACATAAGCACTACTCTGAATCTATGCCAGTACTTGAGTGTAAATCAGTCCTGCAACATCAACCTACAGATACTGATTTCTCCTTACCTCAGTCTAGTAAGATGCTAACCCCTGCAGGGAGCAGAACGAACAGCAGATTTACCACCCAGTTTGTCTATAATCTCTGATTATAATCCCTGATGATCTTTACTGGTACCCTTTCCATTCTGTTCTAAATTCCCATTCTGTTCCTAAAAAGTGCTGGGGAGGTACAGACCTTATAGCTGACACACAGTGGAACCTGTGGAATCTTTATGTAGATGAAGGAGTTGTTCATGGCAGCTCGCTCTTTCATCTTGTCAATATCATCCACAGGATGCTGGGAAAAGCACAAGAATATCATGAGCCCCTGGAACTATCAGAAGAAATGCAGGACCCTAAATATCACCCCTTCCTTTCAATCCTGGAGTAACTCAAAGAAAACAAGAGAAATCCCCAGCCAGGCCCAATAGATTCTCCCACTTTTCTATTATCAGGGGTGTATGTAGTACCTCAGGTGATCTGCGAAATGACCTTCTGACCCCAGAACTTCGAGTCAAGCCCTGTGCCACACCCTTCCCAGGGCCCAGAGGTACGGCATCATCTGTTGCAATTAGCTGCCGAGGCTTTACCACTGGTATTCCTATGAAAAAGCAAGCATAGCAACTACCATCCCCCTTCTGAAGCATCTGCTATCTCTGTGGCTGCCACCCCATTCTTTTGGTCCTCCACCATAAAAGTTCTTACCAGTAGTCACCAGTTTGGACTTATCCTCTTCATCACCAACTTCATCATCTTCCACAGTTCGTCCAGGGAAAAAAAAGCCCATCATTCTATGAAAGAACTGGTGTGTCAGCTGGATGGTTAGAGGCACCACATTTACCTAAAGGGAAAAAAAGATGAAGAAATTAAGCTCAGACACTATCCCTCAGTCTCCTACCCCTAATTAGCATAGTATAACACACATATCTTTGGATTGCCCTTTGTTTCTGGGCTCCCAAGGGACTGTACACTAACCTCAAAGTGTTCTTTAACAGAGATACCCCCCACAGGAGGCCGGACTTTGCTGAAGAGGCGGAGGGCTAACTGTCGCCCAGACTGGCAGGAACTCTGGGGCCGTAGGACTACCTGTAGGGCAGAGTAAACAACAGCCCAATCAAATGTCCTCATTGCCACAAATCAACCCACAAATGCTCCATACAGAGAAGCAAGATTCTAAACTGAGCAAGATCTTACCATCTCAGATCCACATTGTTTCTTTTAATGGGTTTACACAGAAGAGCCATTATAAATGCCCTGTGCTTTTAAAAAAGCATATAAACCAGTGAGGAGGAAATAAGACTTGCTATACAGATTTGAAGGTGTAGCTCAGTGGTAAGAGTATTTGTATTGCATATGTAAGGCCCTGGATTTAATCCCCAGTATCACAACAAAAGAGAAAGGAAAAAAAAAAAAAAAAAAAACTTGCCTTATAGACAGCATTGGGGAGAAGGTTGTTCATAGTGAACCAGCCCAGCTCCAAAAGATGTTCTGCTGTGTCATCAGACTTATTCACCTATAAAGACAGATTTTTGCCCCAGTCCACTATAATTAACCTTAGGAGCTTGCTAGAGAACTGCTAAATACCCTGTTTGTTTTCAGATCCTCCATGTGCCTAGTCCCAATCTTTGATCTCTCTTTAAATGTCACAGAATCAACACACCCTCTAAACCAGTGTTTCTCACTGGTACTCCTGGATAAGGATAACAGTACTTCCTAGTCACTATGACATTTAAAAATTTTCTCATTCATTTCCAAACATCCTCTGTGAGAGAAAGTAGTGAATATGTCCTCTTCCCCATCCAAATGAGCACCTCATTTGGATGTGTCTAGAGTCTTAGAAGCTTGACTAACCTATGTTCTCCTACAAATGGACCTTGAGAGCTTATTTGGAGGGTTCTAGCAGGGAAGTGCAGCTACCAAAGAAGTCCTCCTCTATCGGGGAAGGTTGTCCTCTTCAACTGAGCGTGCAGCTTCGGGAAGGATACACATGGAGCGGTGAGGGAGGAAAGGGACACCCGACTACCCAGACAGATCAGCTGAATCAACCCTGGTGATCAATGGGGTGACAGATGTCGCAGCCAGATCGCCCTCACATCCTAGAATGTTTCTATTCTAAGCTAGACTTGGAAGATTACTTCCCTCTGAGCCACATTTGCAGGGATAGATAATCTTAATGAAAGAAGCATTTGATCAAACATATCTATGTTTGTGTCATTTAGTATCTAAGGAAGCTCTGCTCATGTTTCTAATCATGGTCATCATTACTAATCATATATTAATTAGCCCCCCTTTTTAATCTTTTTATATGAACTGAGGACTTGAGGTAGGTCAATGCTTTAAAAAATTGCCTTTGTGTGACTGTATCTCAGATACCTTGCTATAGAGGAACCTCTGTAGCTCCAGTTCAGCAATTCCTAACTGTCCATCTTCCTCTGTCAGGCGCCACCGTGCCTGAGCGAAGTAAAACTCGGTGCGGCGGACCACACTCACATCTTCTTGCTGCTTTCGCAGCTCCATCTTGTTGGCCCTCTGAAGCTGGAAATCCTTAAAACACCTAAAAATGAACAGGACAGCCAAAGCCAATAAGAGAAACATTAAATAGGTTGGGGGTAGGATAGAATACTCTAGAATGATGCAGATGAACCTACTGTGGGTGAGTAGTCTCTTTAAGTCACCCCACCCCACTGGATTTATTGTTTGTGACCTGTGTTATAGAAACACGTACAACAGGGCTGGGGATGTGGCTCAAGCAGTAGCGTGCTCACCTGGCATGCGTGGGGTGCTGGGTTTGATCCTCAGCACCACATAAAAATAAAGATGTTGTGTCCACTGAAAACTAACAAATAAATATTTAAAAAATTTTTTTCTTTCTCTCTCAAAAAAAAAAAAAAAAAGTACAACATTTTTCACCTCTATAGCTTCTTGATAAAAGTGTCTCTCCCCACAAAAAACGTTTATGATTATTATCTGCAATTGTGTTTCTTACTAATCGACTTCAAGGTATTTTCAATACAGATACACGGTGTCAAGGCCACTTTCTCAATTACCCATTTTCTTGCAGCAGAGACTTTTCTAATAAGTATGTTACTAAGGACCCAGAGGAAGGGTTCTCCTGTTCTTGACCTCTTTGGACAAGTCCAGCAATACTTGTGTCTGAATTTATTTCTATGTCAGCCTTTGATAATGCAATTAGGTATAAAGACTGTCAGAACATGGGCAAGGAACCAAGCACAATGGCATATGACTATAATTCCAGCTATTTGGGAGGCTGAGATAGGAGCATCAGAAATTTGAAGCCAGCCTGGGCAACTTAGGGAGACCCAGTCTCAAAAAATGCTGAGGATATGGCTCAATGGTAAAGCACCCCTGGGTTCAAACCCCGAATACATAACAAACAAACAAACAACAACAACCCCCACAACAACAACAACAATAAAAACATGGGCAAGGAAGTGGAAAAGGGCAGGAAAAGACTACTGAGATGGGTACCTGATAAGAATATTGAGCTCTTCACTTTCCAGCTGTAAATTAGCCTTCTCCTGGTTTAGCTGCAACTGAAACTTTTGGTTCAAGTCAAGCAAGTTCTCATTCTTGCTATCATCCTGCAAAGACTAGGGGACCAGGATAGGAGAAATTAAGAGAAGATCTCCCCTAACCTAGAAGACTTCCCTCTTCCCTGTCCTCACACTATCTGGGGTGACTACCTTCATGATAGAATACATCTGCTTCTCCAGGTGCCGTATCTGGGCCACATGCTGCCGCACAGCCTCCTGTAGATGCAATATGCTGCTGCGTTGCTCCTCAGGATTGCTAGAGATCTCAAGCTGGAACCTGACACGCTGCTTCTTCTCACTATGCTCCTAAAGAAATGGAAAGGGAGGGGCTGGGGTTGTGGCTCAGAGGAAGAGTGCTCACCTACCATGAGTGAGGCACTGAGTTCAATCCTCAGCACCATATAAAAAGGAAATAAAGATACTGTGTCCACTTATAACTAAAAAATAAATATAAAAAATGGAAAGGGAAATGAAATAATATTTTATTTTTGTTTTGTTTTGTGTGGTGCTGGGGATAAAAAACAGAGCCTTGCACACGCTAAGCACATGGTTTACCATTGGGCTACATCCCAGTACCAGGAATATTTGTTGTTCCGTAAGATTTTTTTAATAGACAAGTCATGTAGATATCTGTCACCATTAGCAGTAACAATGAGGGGTAGGTGGGTTTCATAAACCAGGCCCATAGGGTCGGGATGGCAAAAATGATATAGTTTAAGATATTTAGAGTTGTTTAGGTGAAGAGTGGAGAATTGGCCGGGAAAAACAGTCAAGGGAAACAAAAGCTCTATAGTCATAAGGACATTCAAATGTTTCCTAGATTAGTGGAATTTCAACTGCTGCTGCTGCCTAGTAGAGGATGTACCAGTCAAAAGGTCCTTTTTCAGTGTGAAGCATGGCTTTTATTACTAGAGTACAAATAAAGCACAAAGTCTATGGATTCCTCTGAGGCTAACCAGCATTCTATAGGGGCCCATACTCACCTTCCGCTTGGGTTCTACATGGAGCAGCAAGTTGTTGACGATGTCCAGGATCATGGCATACTGAGCTGGGTTGGTGGAAATTTCCAACTCATGATGGATAAGTGTGAAGGTGTCCACAGCCCCTAAGTAATTGTTAGCAATTGAATAAGAAACTCAAGTTTCTCTCTAAATATTTACTCCACCTTTTAACCCACATTTGGAGCCACTCCTATTCCCCAAAGAAAGGAATAAAAGATGCTTATAGGTAGAAATATACTCGCTTATTTTAGAACCAGAACAATATCCATTCATCCCAGTTTCTTCCAATAGTATAGATTATTCTCTCAGAACTTACAAAATATAGAGCAAAGTAAAATATTAATGCCAGTGCACAACAGGACTTTTAATAATTACTATCTCAAAAACCACTAAGAAAATAACTACTTTCACAGGTTCCTACTTCTCTCCCTAAAGCTTTTTGAACCCTGAATACCTTCCTGTTTCTTTAGGAGATCTTCCTTTTCCTGGTTCTCATGAACCTCAGGTGGCTTAATCTGAGTTGCTAGTTCAGGATCAATGTCATGGCTGTAACTAATATAGTACATTCGGCAATTACAACGTGAAATGATTCGCTGGACTTGTTGAGTTTGCTGGGCCTCAGCTGGCTGGTTCCAATCTGAAAATATGGGAAAAAGACAAACAGAAAGACATTTCAATAAAGGCATGGTCAGAGTGTCCCAGCTATATCTGCTTTCAACATAATACAAAATGGTCTTACTCCAGCATACACTGATGTTAGGATTAGATAAGTAGGGCTTGGGATGTAGTTCAATAGCAGAGCACTTGCCTAACATGCTCAAGGCCCCCAGCACCACCAAAAAAAAAAAAAAAAAAACATGGAGAGTAGAGAAATAACAAGGCCCATTTGGGACACACATCTGCTCCTAATCATATCATGAGAAGACAGGGGAGAGCTGACCTGTGGTTGTGGTAACCATGCCTCCCACTGCTTGTCCGCTTTCCATCAACTCCTGCACAGAGTCCAGACTACGCTGTCGGTGCTCCTCAATATTCTTCACCTGAAGACAGAAATGCAGCATCTTTAGCTTCTGGGGAAACAGTGGCTTCTCCTAACCAATTGAGTAATAGATCCTATGTTTCAAGCACAGTCATATACATAATAAAGTTTTAGTTAATAAAAGACTATATATGATGATGGTTCCATAAGATTATATTACCTAGTGATGTCACAGCCATCTTAGTTTTTATAAGTACAGTTTATGATGTTTACACAATGATGAAAATACCTAATGACACAGTTCACAGGATGGACCCCACTGTTAAATGACACATGACTTACTCCACTGACTTGAGTAGTTTAAAGGATCTACCAGGGTAGAGGAAATATATGGTTCTCTCTTATCCCAAACCACTCAAATTCTCCAACCTAATTGGGTGCATACTTTACCAGGCCGCAGGTGTGAAAAACAATAAGCTAGGTTAAAATCAAATCATGTGGGGCTGGGGACGTGGCTCAAGCGGTAGCGCGCTTGCCTGGCATGCGTGCGGCCTGGGTTCAATCCTCAGCACCACAGACAAATAAAGATGATGTGTCTGCTGAAAACTAAAAAAAAAAAAAAAAAAAAAAAAAAAAAAAAAAAAAAATCATGTGGGGCTGGGATTGTGGCTCAATGGTAAAGTGCTTGCCTAGAATGTGTGAGGCACTGGGTTTGATTTTCAACACGACATATAAATAAATAAATAAATAATTTCATCAATATCCAATAAAAATATTTTTAAAAAATCAAATCATATGGGAAGCAAAAAAAAGAGTATTACACCCATTTTGGTATCAATTTTGTGTGTGTGTGTGTGTGTGTGTGTGTGTATATTCTTACTGTTTTCTGTCTTCAGATAGAAAACTACTCTGAAACTATTGCTTTTGGTGGAAGGAGACTTTTTTTTTTTTAATTCTCTCTGCTAATCTGAAGTCAGCAGAATGAGTGATATATGAAGAACATAGAAGAGCAAGGCTAAAGGACAGCAGATTTGACAAGTCAAAAAATAAGTCACATGGGAAAGTCAAAATTCATAGTTTCTCCCACCCACACTAAGGATGTCCCTCTAATGCTATTAATATAATCTGAAAATTTGAGTTTAGCTGTAAAAGACATCATGCCTAAATGAAGCAGAGACCCAGAAATGCCAGATAGGGATATCCTGATATCCTGATAGTTCATACTGTTCATCTCTACATGGGTAGTCAACATCTTCTGTACCTATCTCCTAAGACCACTGATTAAAAAAAAAAGATACTGCTTGCCTGAGGTCTCAGCATGACTTCAAATAACAACAACCGTATTTGATTTGACATCTGATCTAAATGTTCACTATCTCTTATGTCATTACACTTGGGGTTGACTGAATTGAGCCCTAATGTACTTGATGTAAGAAGCACTAGCCAAGGAAGAAAGATGAATAAGAGGAATCAGCTTCATTGAGTAGCATAGCAAATAGAGTTACTTTGATCCTCATCAGATGCAGCTAGATACTGTAATTCATTTGAGGGTACACCATGCAGCACAATGTGGGCACTTAACACCTGTTAAATTCCTAATGACAATGCACAATTGGCTAGATATATCTCATAACCATTACACCCTCCAGTAACTCTGATATTATATCCTAGAAATTATATTGTAGATTTACTACCTTGCAATGAGATGACAAGCCCCTTTCTTAGTATCTACCAACTACTCATAAAATTACCATCTAATAAAAATGTTATCTTGGGCTGGGATTGTGGCTCAGTGGTAGAGTGCTTGCCTCACACGTGTGAGGCACTGGGTTATAGATCAAATAAAGGTATTGTGTCCATCTACAAATAAAGGTGACTGTCCCAAAAGGCTTACAGCTACTGTAATGGCAAAATTTTCATTAGAAGTCGCATAACCTAACTCTTAAACAGTCCTTTGTTCAACCTCACTGCCTTGCTGCAACAACCAAATCAAGAAAGGGAGAATACAGTGTTTATCAAAAGTTCTCAGATTACTGCTTGTTTTCTTGACTGCCTGTTGGTTACTGTGACCTTTATTAATAGAGAATAACAACTTTGAAAGTAAGAAAGCTTCAATTCATTTTATTCTAGTGCTAGGAAATGAATTTCTCTCAATGAAATAGACCAGGAGATTAAAAAAAAAAAAAAAAGTACTATGTGCTCACAGATCAGAGACTGCCCACATTAAAGATATTATAGCTAAGCAACAGGTAATATGAAGAATCTTCTAACTATGCTGACGGAAGGCACAAACTATAAAAATTAGGGATATAACAGGCCTTCCTTATCCTGCTAACTAACCTCTAACCAGAGCTGTCGGCCATCTTGCTCAGTAGGGCTACTTTCAGTAGTAGCAAAATACTGCATGCCATCCAATAGGCAAGTCCAGGATGTCTTTTGCTTCAATGTGTCACCATACCAGGCCGGATGGTGTTGGCACTGCAACAATTGGGCTTTGGCAGCTGACACTATGACACAGCCTTCTGTCTCTGCTCCACGAAGAACCATCTATGCCGGAGATAGAAGCAAAGTCAAGATACCAAGAGACCCAATGGCTCAGGGGGCTGAGACAGAAGAATCACGAGTTCGAGCCAACCTCAGCAATGGTGAGGTGCTAAGCAACTCAGTGAAACCCTGTCTCTAAATACAAAATAGGGCTGGGGATGTGGCTCAGGGGTTGAGAACCCCAAAGTTCAATCCCTGGTACCAAAAAAAAAGAAAAAAGAAAAAGACACCAAGGGAAATCAGAAAGCTATTGGGAACACTGTATTAACCAGAGCAGCTAGGCCTATATTTGGCTTACTGAGTGAACTTTTCTGCCTTTAAGATGTGGAAATTATTATTCATAACACCTGTAAGAAGGGAAAGTTTTTGGAACTCTATTCACCTATTCTTATTTAGACATGGGGGGAGGTAAGAATATGGTTATGATCTAGCCTAATACTGGGGTGCTCTGGTAAAGAAAAGGTACCTGACAGTTGACCAGCTCAATAAGGCAGTTTCGGTTATATATGTCATCCGTCTGGCAGGCAGCAATGCCACACAATTGGTCACTCATACCTGACTCCTCTTCTGTGAATACTACAAACCTATCTGTCTCTTCAATCAGCTTCTGCAACATGTAAGCACCTAGAAAAGAAATAGGAAGTGAGGAAAGGTCAGTCTCAAAGGGAAAGAGAATACATCCAAGGCTAAATTCCCAATTTATCTTACTAGGTAAAGAACAGGATATATCCTCCCCAACCTAGAACGTCAGTCTAGCCCACTCCACCCCACCCTTCACACCTAAGGGTAAAATAAGGGTTGTCACTTCATTTTCTCCCTAATGTCCATAAAAGTAACAGATTTCCAACAGAAACTAAGAAATGCTAGGTAAATGGTAGCATTTTTTTTTCCTTAGACATATCCACCTCTGGTTTACTCCTACTATGTTCCTTTTATTTCATTTCCTATTATTTTGCCCTTCTTCCCCATCTCCACACAGTCAAACCATACTAAGCCTTTATAGTCCAGTTCAAATGCTACTTCCTCAATAAATCCTTCCCTGACTGTATTTCCTCCTTCACTCCAGTCAGGAACAACTCCCAGATTTTCACTTCTCTCTTGTGGCATTTAATACTTTTTGTCTTGTCCTCAAATTCACCATATTTTTTTCATACTACTTTGTGTTACATACTGTTTGTGACTACTTCTTTCCACTTGAAACCACACTCCTTTGTCATCAGTGTCACTGTGCTCCCCTAGTTTTGCTACTTCCTGTATCTCTAGACTTTATTCCAAGTCTTAAAAAGAAGAATTTCCTGATCTCCACCCTTGGCATACTCCCTTCTCTTTCTCTTAATAAGCTTGTCTAATAGTGTTACAGTGAGAACAGTCTCTAGAATTATAGCAGTCTGGCTAGATGTAGTGGCACACTCCTATAATTCAGCAATTAGGGAATCTGAGGCAGGAATATCACAAGTTCAGGGCCAGTCTTAGCAACTTAGTGATGACCTAAGCAACTCAGCAAAATCTTATCTCAAAATAAAAAGTAAGGGCTGGAGTTGTGGCTCAGAGGTAGAGCACCTGCCTAGCAAGCATGAGGCACTGGGTTTAATCCTCAAAAAATAAAATAAAATAAAATAAAAAGATCTTTTAAAAAACCCCCAAAAACTAAAAACAAAACCAAAAAATAAAAATAAACAAAAAGTAAAAAGGATTAGGCATGTAGCTCAGTAGTAAAGTCTCCCTGGGTTCAATCTTCAGTACCAAAATAAAACAAAAAACTAGAGAGTACCTACTACTCCTATGACTGAACTGTGTCCCCTAAACAGGAAACAACTATTATTTTCTCCTTGGTGTTAAGTCTTATCTCTATGTTGACATTTCCAAGCCTCTATCTCTAGCCCTAAGCCCCTTTCCATTTACGGCTGTTTGTTGGCCTTATCTAGATGTCCTGCTAGGGATGAAAATTTAGCATATACAAATCTGAACTCAATAACACCCTACACCTCCTCCTATCTGTTTAGCCTCTGGCTCTCTTATTTCTGATATTTATTAATATCATGCCAATAACCAGACTCAAAACTTTGGTCATTATCTTTTTGTCCCTCTATCTTGCTTGTTTATTTGAAGGTACTAGCATTGAACAGAGGGATGCTATACCACAGAGCTATATCCAAAAACACCCACAACTTTATTTTTTTGACACAGGGTCTAAGTTGCCAAGGCTGGCCTTAAACTTGTGCAATCCTCCTGCCTCAGACTCCTAAGAAGCTGGGATGACAAGTGTGTGCCACTATGCTCAAATCTCCCTGCTATAACTCCTCCTTCCAACTAGTGCCCAAATCTATACGCACGTTTCTATCCATCTCCTCATCTCCATTCCTACTGCCATTACCTAGTTCCAGCCCTTGCTGCCTCTTGTTGAGACACATAATAGTTTTCTCTTTTGTCTCCCCACCTGGAGTTTCTTCCCCTCTAGTCCTCCTACATGCCTCTGCCAGATTTATCATCTAAAGGTAAAACTCTAAAGATGAACACCCCTATTCAAAAACCTTCAGTAGTTCACAATTCCCTACTGAATAAGGACCAAAAGCTCCTTAGCCCTGTATTAAAGCTCTCTGATGATTTACCTTCATCTTCCCTTTCCAGACTATTTCTCACTTCTTTACACTGTCAACCAGGATAGATGTTAACCACTGAGCCACATCCCAGCCCTTTCTTATATTTTATTTTGAAACAGGGTCTCACTAAGTTGCTTATGCCTCACAAAATTGCTGAGATTACAGGTGTGCACCACTGTGCCCAGCTTGTTCTCTCTCCTTTGAACATGAGCTTTCCTAACTGCACTCCTACTCGGGTTATTCCCTCTGTGTTGAATGCCCTTCTTCCCCATCTCCACACAGTCAAACCATACTAAGCCTATATAGTCCAGTTCAAATGCTACTTCCTCAATAAATCCTTCCCTGACTGTTTTTTTCTCCTTCACTCCAGTCAGGAACAACTCCCAGATTTTCACTTCTCTCTTGTGGCATTTAATACGTTTTGTCTTGTCCTCAAATTCACCATAAATCTGCATTCCTCTGCACTTGTTATTAGCTCTCCCTAAAATTCCCTCTCCTCTTTGCCTGTGAAGTGTAATATTTCAAGATTTATCATCTTCTCTGTGAAGCCTTTAGAGACTTCTCTACACCGATTTAAATATTTTCTTCTGTAGGCTTTTAGTACCTTTGAACATTCTTACAAAGCATTTTCACAATGATATTATAATTTACCTATCTCATTCCCTGTTAGTTTCTGAGCTTACTCTCATCTTTGTAGCCCCAAGGTTTATGGTCATGTCTGATATATTATCAGCTCTCAACAAAGCTAAAATGAATCTATGAATCAATAAGTGAGCACATTCATTAACTAATCTAAGCTCATTTAGAGATGATAAACTTGTGGAGTCCCACAGAACATCTTAATTATCAAAACATGAAATAATTATCTAATCCTTTGCTTCTTTTCTTTACTCATCCAGCTTTGGTCCCATCACTCCTGATCAACTTCTCTTGCCACACAATCAGACGCTTTAAGGACCTTCTTTATACTACTGGTTATATAAGACTAATATGGCCTAATATGGGAAAATAACAGTTTGATTTCTACACTTAGACAGAACCAGCCAGGATTCAGTTCTTCTTATACCCCAGTCCAAGTCCACATCCAAGTTCTAAATCTAAATCCACTGAGTTTCGTCTGTCTCAGCCTACCTCCTGATGATTCTTTATCAGGCCGTCCACTGAAGCTGGAAGTGTTGACATGAGGTGGGGTTGGGGTACTGGTCAGGAGACCCCGCTTTGGCTTTTTGGTTGACATCTGGGGATCAATCTTTAAACCCTTCAGGGCCTCAGTGGAGAGATTACGTTTGAGTACAGCTGCCTTTTTGTAGCCATCATACAAACCAAAGGCAATGTCTCGATTAGTGGTTGTCCAGGAAATCCTTAAATCCACCAAATACAGCTGGTGTGTATGAAAGGCAGGATCACCATCTCTAGTAGAGGGCTCCTAAGAAACAGGAAAAGAACCTCAGGGTAGTATGGGCGTTCCCACTATTGCTTCTGAACAACAAATGCAAAAAGAACAAGCTTATTGAATAAGAAACCTGTTTTGGAGGAGAAAGAAAGACCCATGAAGAAAGTTTCCGCATTACCTTACATTCTAACCAGACCTAGTACATTTTAAATGACAGAATTTCAACTTAAAATCCTTCCCAAACTGGGCAGGGGAAGTTAGCAACAAATGAGATACTAGTTAAAATCTCTTATTTCCTGAATGGCAAAAGCCTACCTTTTTTTTTTTTTTTCAAAGTTTCATTTTGACAATCATCTAAGCTTTGAAGAGTCTACATTTAGAAGTAGAGGGAGAAAAGGAATTTTCAAAAGAAGGATGCTGATACAGCTAAATCAAGTGAATGCATTATAAAGTTAAGACATATATGCTGGGATATATAGTTAGGCATCTTACCAGGAACTTAGCCTAAAATCTACTCCTATGACTGAACTGTGTGCCCCTCAAATTCGTATACTGAAGCCCTAGCCCACAATGTGATGGTATTTGGATACGGGGGGTAAGAAAGTTCAGATAAAGGCAAGACGGTGGGGCCCTCAACATAAGATTAGTGCTATTAGAAGAGACAGCAGAAGGGTTGGGGATGTGGCTCAAGCAGTAGTGCGCTCACCTGGCATGCGCGGGATGCTGGGTTTGATCCTCAGCACCACATAAAAATAAAATAAAGATGTTGTGTCCACAAAAAACTAAAAAATAAATATTAAAAAATTCTCTTTCTCTCTTTAAAAAAAAAAAAAAAAGAAGAGACACCAGAGTACTTCAATGCACACACCACACTTGGACTCATGGTCTCACTCTTGCACATGCTCTCTCTCTGCCATCTGAAGACACAGAGAAAGCATCCATCTGCAAGCCAGAAAGAGCCCTCAGTAGAACCTAACTATGCCAGCACCCTGATCTTGGACTTCCCATTCCCAGCCTTAAAAACTGTGAGAAATAAATTTGTTACATCAGTCGAAGACTTTGTTTTGTTTTGTTTTTAGTATAGCTTCAAGCAGACCTACTAATATAACTAAGGTAAAAAAGAAACTGTGTCAGGCAGTACCTCCTCAGCAGTACGATTGCTATGTCGTTGATAGGTGAGGGAAGACAGGCTCAGCAGGTGGGTCTTTGTTACCAAGGGATCAAGGCAGTGATCAGCATTCTCTTCAGTGGGCGAGGCCATCAGGTGAACAGTCATCTGACTTAGGTCACTCACCATCTGGGTCACACTCCATTCAGAGATCAGACGCCGCATCACTGTGCCCGCTGAAAAAGGAGGCACACAAAGTCCATGCAGAATATTATGGAAAGATAAAGATAGTGTGAGTCATTAAGGGAGGAAAGAAATAGAACTAAGAAGGAGAAAAGGATAAGGAACAGGCTAGAGAAATGAAAGGAGTCTTTGATCTTACCTTGAGGTATAAGACGCTGAGTTCCCCGAGTGAATACATGGCCCTGACTGCACTCAATCTGGATACCCCGTTGCTGGGCAAATGAAGCCCAATAATGCACCTGGCAACAAGAGAGAATGAGACTGAACAAAGGATGGCATGAGAGGGATGCATAAGAGATCCAATATAAGAATACTAGGGAAAAGGAATAGAAGATATCAAAGGTCAGAGCCTGACCTGCAGCTGTGGAAAGAGTGCAGTATAGGAAAGCTGCTTGTAGTGCTGGCCAAGCTTTTTCTTGCTGGGTTTCAGATTATTGAAGAGCTTGCCCCTGCAGATAGGCCTTGTGACACTAGTCCACGTTGCCCAGAAGTTTTGCATCCAGCGCAGGGTACTACTATATAGTAGAATTCGGGGCTGGGATATTGCTGCAAAGGAAAGGATAGATATATTCTAGCTGAGGCTGAAACACAGAGGTGATGTTAAATCCTTTCCTATCTTCAGGTATTAGAGGTTTAAAATCCCAAACAGCATACAGCCTCATATTCAGTTTCCCTAGCACCTTCTTCTTTCAAGGATCTAAGTTCTTAGCTTTTAAATATTGCTATAGTCTGAATATTTGTGTTGCCCCTAAATTCTTATGTTGAAATCCTAAATCCCAATGTGATGGTATAAAGAAGTTGGGGAGTCTTTGAGAAGGATTAGATCACAGAAATGAAACCCCCAGGAATGGTATCAATGAGGCAAAAGGAAGCTCAGTGACTCCTTCCACCATGTGTGAGGACACAAGAAGGTGCCATCTCTGAGGAAGAGGCCCTTACCAAACACTTCAACAACCAGTACCTTGATCTTCAATTTCCCAGTCTTCAGAATGTGAGAAACAAATGTCTATTGTTTACAAGCCACCCAATTTATAGTACTATTATTTAGAGCCCCAAACACCAACCCTCTTCCCAAAAAAGGTCCTAACCCAAATTCTCCACTGTCCTTCTATTCCCTTTCTGCCTTCAAGCTTAAGTTCTCAGTGTCCAAGCCCATCCTCTAAGCCCTTCCTCCCCACTGCCCCGGGCCCAAGCCTCACTCCCGCTGTGCCGAGTCAGATCCATCTTGATGGAGAGATTGAGGTTCTCAGAACGGAAGGCCCGGTAGGAGTCATGGAGCTGGCCCAAGGGCACCTCAGGCAGGAACTCTGGGGCCCTCAGAGTGACACTGTGGTGATCATGGGGATTCCCATGGCACAGCCACTGCAGGTCCAATGTCATGCAGAGGTCAGGCAGGTGAAGGAAGCAGCAGTCGTCATACCTGCCTCACAACGGAGCCCCAGCCTTCAGTGACCTGTTCACTTGCCTCCCCTTGACTCTTCCCCTCTCCCTCCACCATGAGTCCCCCCCCCCCCACTGAGGCCCCGCCCTTCATTCCACTCACTTAGAGGCTGTTCTCACGTTGATATCCAAGTCACCTTTGAAAACAAACTGACCAGGTTTCCAGTGAAAAGAAAGGTGGCTCCATTCCCAGTGCATATTTTCAGTTGTGTTGTATGGATCCTATAACCACCCCCAAGAACTTGGTGAGATATGGGTAAAAGAACCATTCTCATCTCCCAAATTAGTACCTTTCTCTCTTCCCCTATATGCTATATAGGTCCCAACTATACCACCTTAGTAGAAAAATGACTCCATGGGATCTCTCACCTCAGTGGCCAGCTGGTGCAGGTTTGCCTGTTCAATGTCCATGTGCCAGTCCCCATGGAACATAAGACGGCTCTTGTCCCACCAGGGCAAGGGGGGGCTGGGGTCAGCTGAGGGCTTGGTTAAGAGGTCCACACATTGGCCAATCAGTGTCCAGGCTGGATCCCAGCATGGGCCCCATACGACTGTATACTGGAAGATTTCCGCTGAGGTAGAAAAACAAAGGCTGTATCTTGTTACACAACTCCACCTTCTCTTCCTCCTTCACTCCAAAAGGTCCTCAGCTTATTTCCCACCCCAATCGCCACAAGTATCTCTCAAACCAAATGCCCTCTCTACTCACAGTGGAAGTCATGGTAGAACTTGAGTGGGGGCATATTCCTCTCTACTGCCACATTACCCCATGGAAGCCCCAAGTGTAGAATTTGACGTCGACGAGAGCAAGCTTGACCACTTTGCTCAGTGCCCACAAGTCGACCCATGAGCCGCCAGTCCCGGATTTCAAACAGATACCGTGGATAGTCTCTGATCCGAACTGTTATGATAGAAAAGATAAAAGTAGCTATTCAGGGAGCTGTCTTTGCACTCTCAGGCATTTTTTCCCCCTTGCCACCTCTTTTTACCCACCTACATTTACAAAATTAACTGAGAGCACAAGAGCTGACAGTTAATAAGTAGCAAAACTGAAAAAGTCACAGAGACCCTGGAGCAGAAGGTAAGGAGACTCCCAATAGCACTGAGATCCAAAAGACACAATAACCTTACAGAAGACTATTCTAGTTGTCCATTTATATCAGCCAAGCAATTTCAGGGTGAAATTCAGGAACAAAAAAAGGGAAAGGGATCCCACTCATCCCACTCCACCCATCCAATAACAGTCACATTTCCTAATATAACCTAATATTACAGCTCCACTGTAATCACTCAGAAAGCTCCCAGGAACTCAAAGGACAAACACCAGGCTCCACAAATAAGGAAAATATGACTTACCCAGAAAGGTCTTGACATTGCACTTGAGCATGCGACACCACTGAATGACAAGATCTATTCCTTCAGCAGGAAACGGGCTGCCTGGATCAAGCTCTCGAACCTGTTCTACTACACGCTCAGGACCATGAAAGGAGGCATCTGCAAGAGCCACCAGTTCTAGCCCTGCCAGACTCCAAGTGAGCAGTGCCCGGCGCATGGGTGTGTTGCCATAGAGACGACGAGAGCGCTGGATGTAGATTTCAATATTCTTGCGTTCCAAAGAGGCATAGAGCTCCTCAATTTTTCGGGCTGGCAATAACTCCCCATGCTGCTTCCGAAGGGCAGCCACCTTGGCATCGAGAAGCTGCAATCTTTTGGCACTCTCTTTACTTTCATCTTTCATCAGTTCATAGTTATCATGAAGTTTCACCTCAAAAATGTCATCCAGGAAAACCCATGAGAAGTGCTGAACCTTCAAGAGTAGATCAGGTGGCAGTGGGGCCGGACTTGGAGAGGACCAAGCACGAGACCCTCGGTGCAGGCCCTTTAGCCATTTCTGAACTCCCACTGCCTCATCCAAAGTTCCAGAGAAGTCATATTGATAAGGGAACTCCACCAAGACTGAACCAAAGGAGAGGAGCCAAACACGGTTTCGGAGGGTCTGCAGTGCAGGAAAGGGGTTCCGGTGGAGGATCATCTCCTCCAGCTCAGGCAGCAACTGAACCTCTACCTCCTTGAAGTTGAAAATACTATTGCCGTCAAAGCCAGCAGCCAGCTCTGGGCAGTAAGCCTGCAGTGAACCTCCATGCCGGTTCAGTGACACACTCTCTGCAGCCAGGGTAATGAATTTGTCTTCAGCCACGAAAGCAGTCAGTTTGGCTGCACTCACCTCCAGTGTCAGGTTTAACAGCCGTCTTGGTGGAAGTGGCTCAGGGAGATTGTCTTCTGGCTCAGAAGTAGCTTCTGGAGTCTCTAGTGCAAGGGATGGAATAGTCTCAGAACATGTAGTGGCTCTTAGTAGGTCTCGGCATTGAAGGGTGGCCAGGACATGCTGATATAAATACATGTGATCTGGAGGGCTCCACAGTAAGGTTAGTCCTGCACCACACTGAACCTTTAAGGAATAAAAAGGATGTCAATCATCAAGTCCCAGAACAGTAGAGATAACAGGGATTGTTTTACATGGGTACCTGGCTCAAGAATTATCTCCACCCAGAAGTCTTTCCTGAGTAACCACATTAATTACTGCCTTATTTTGTTCCCCTAACACTAACATGCTGAGCTAAGAGTTGTCAGTTATCTTATACTTGAGTACTTATGCTTTAAGTTCTTCTCAGATTCTAGATGTCAGAGAAAAGGGGCTGTGTGTTATAATTCTCTGTTATCTACCACAATATATCCAGCATAAACATGTACTCAAGAAATCATTTGGCTTTGTTTCCATTCAGGAGTCACATAACTACTGCAATTTGAAATGTTTATGCATTTATAAACACAACTTAATTTGTAAAAAGTAGTATAAAATGTCTAACTATTACACACTAATGAAAACATTAAAAAAAAGGAATTTGAAAAACAAACAAACAAACAAACAAACTGTAATCCGATTGGTACAGGAGACTAAGGCAAGAGATTGTAGTTCCAAGTCAACCTCAGCAACTCAGTGAGGCCCTAAGCAACTTAGCAAGACCCTATCTCTAAATGAACTATAAAAAAAGGACTGGGGTTATGACTCAATGGTCACGTGCCCCTGAGTTCAATCCTGGGTACCAAAAGAAGAAAAAAAGGTTGTGTATAAAAAGGCAACACAGCAACTGAGTTATGTGAAAGCATGCCTCAGAGAAGGGAGTAGAGCCCTTGTTCACTTGAAAAACAAAGTCGGTTCTGAATGTCTAAGCAGATAGAGAAGATTAAAATTCCAGGACAGAAATTCTCTGAATTTATAGTCTCTGAAAAGGAACCTCTTCAGTTTCTGAAGGAAAATAAAGTCTGACGAACAGGAAAATACTCCACTCTCTCTTAATGGGGTCCTAGGTCCTTCTGATACCCTAAGGATAAAGAACAACTTTTTTTTTTTTTTTTTTTTTTTGTACCAGGGGTTTAACCCAGGGGCACTTAACCACTGAGGCACATCCCAAGCCCTTTTTATTTTGACACAGGGTCTTCCTAAGTCGCTTAGGGCCTCCCTGAGTTGCTAAAGCTGGCTTTGAACTTGTAATCCTCCTGCCTCAGCCTCCTGAGTTGTTGGGATTGAGGCATGCACCTGCACCACCCACCCAGCTAAAGAACACCTTTTGAGAAGTTTTTGGAAAGCCTCTCAGAACTTGCCAGTACTTCTATCTTCATATCCCTTCTAGCCTTCTAAGGAGCTGAGTCACAAAATGACACCAGATCATTATTTTTTAAAAGCCCCTTACTTTTCAAAAGACACACACTAAAATATTTATAATTGAAATGATAATATGTCTGGTAACTCTTTTTAAAGTAATCCCAAAGCCCAGGGAAAGGGAGATTAGCAGGAATTCAGCTGAAACAAGTTGGTCATGAATTGGTTATTTAATAAAGCCAGGTACACAAAGGCTTAAATATTCTCTCTAGTTTTTACATGTTTTTAATTTCAAAGTAAAAAGGGAAAAATATATAGAATAAGCAAAAAAAAAAAAAAAAAAAAAAAAAGGAAAAGAAAATACATAAATAACAGACAGATATCTAATAAAAGGACTGAGAGAGATTTAAGCAACAGGAAAGCCCAGTCTGGCCCCACCTCTCTGCAGACACATTACCTCCAGAGAGCGGATGCTGCTGTGATAGGTGAGAGAGAGCATGGAGAGGCAGAGCACTGGAGTAGGGATGTCAGGAGCCTTACAACAGGGCTGCATCTTCTCTGTGACCGACTTTACCAATGCAAGCACAAGACCTTGAATCCCCATGGTGGATGTCTCAGCACTGCCCAGGACAGTCAGTGTGTCTAGTCGTATCTCCGAAGCACCTACCATCCAGAAACCACATTACCCTTGGTTTCCAGCTCTCAAATGGCAATTGTGGTTCTCATTTTCCTTTCTTACTTATTTCCCCTACTCTACTTTTCTTTATTCCACTTGCTTCCCTATACTGAGTCTTTATATTAGGGAAAATTTCCTTTCCCCTCTTTTAACTAAATCTAGCAGAGTCAAAGAAGTTCCCTAATTCCTAAAAATTGCCCAGAGATATATCACTTGTTCCCTAAAACTTAAAACACACAAGGAAATAAAAAGCTATATGGGTTTAATTTTCTTGACTACATCAAGGCTAAGTCTTTTTCTTACATCTTGCTTAATAGTTGCCTTTCATAAGTCATTAAGAAATAGCAAGAAGTAAAACAGTTGTACAAGTCTTTTGGCAATCTAATTTAGAAAAATTCCAAATAATCGGCTCCATTAAATGAGGAGCGTAATCAGCTTAGTTTGCATACTACCCATTTCAGTATAGATCTCCTATCTCACTTACCAACCAGGGCAGAAAGAGTGAACAAGTTCATATCTTCCACCTTCAAGTCCACTTTCCACAGTAATGTCATGGATTCCCCAAATGAAGATTCCCGAGAGAAAGCTGACTTCCCAGATTGTGGACTCATCAAAGATAAGATACGAGACAAACATTGAGCACAAGTGTCTGACGCTTCTACCTGAAGTCCTCGGATAGTACAATCGAGAAAGAGGGTATCTGACTGGGTACTGGACAGGCCCAGAGGTTGGTTATAACTACCCTAGAAAAGAAACAGATGGACCCCATTGAAAGCATGCAGATACAATTTTGTAATGCCCTGACTTATTACCTACCACTAAGAAGATGCTCAGTGAAGGATGTCTGGATAGGAAGCTATATGGGCCTCTATTCACCAAAGCTTCTACATACCTGCAGTGTGAAGGAGTCCAGGACAAGTGCCTCACCCCAAACATGCATATTGGGTGGGTGCGGTGCCCGCTGAATGTGGGAATCACTACCCACTCGCCAGCAGAGGTGGTCCACAGTTAGGACGCCCCGCTGATGGATGCTTTGTGGCCTGAGGTGCTGGTAATCTGAATAAAGGTGGGAAAGGGGAGTACTATTGAGTCACTGAGGCCATGATTAAACTAGCTCCACTAATGGACAAATTCTTATTCTTTTTCCATCCCAGAGCCTTACCCAGAGAGATGGAATTGAATCCCAAGGCAAAAGGTGGCGTATCCCCAAGCTGAATGGAAATGTTGACATTGGAGATGGAAGTGCTGAAGATGATGGGAGCCAAGATTTGAGGGAAGGTTCTATGTAGGGACAAGATATCATTGTGTGATAAGGAAATACTTGCAGCTTTCTATCATGGAACAGATTCCTGAAACTCTCAAAACCAGGATAAGAACTTATAGTTTTGTTGTGATTCTTAGAATTAGCTACAATTAGAAAGTAAGGGGCTAAAGTCATCAGCTAAATGCTGCTCCCAATGATAACCTGCAAGAACCAAAGACATGAGTTTGAACCACATGAAACTGCCATTTTCAAGTTAAAATAGGGTGACAATTAGCATTATCACATGATTCAACCTCATATGACCAAGAAGCATCATTTCCAAACCATTAACCTTAAGTCCTCTATGGAGCACAACCTAAGTATTACATAAAGACAGAAATGGCTCTGCAGATTTGATACTGGCATCTTGTAGCTTAAGGCAGACAAGACACTATAAATCATTAACTTCAATTCAAATATTTATTTTGTTTAAGGCACTATGCTGGGCACTGAGGACACAAAAATTAAGAAGACATCTTCCTATTATCAAGGAGTCCAATCTAACAGGGAAGATAAATAAAACAGTTTTCTTCTGAGGCTACGATTTGGGGAGATCAAACAATCAAATGTGTATTTGACAACAAGATGCCATGTTGAACCAAAAGAGAATCTACCTGCTAAGTTGGTGACTAAAAAAGATTAAACTGACCTTTTTTTCCTTTGTTTAAAAATAGGTAAACTAGTCCCCTGGGTTTCCAGTGCTAACATGTGCAGCCAGTGAGAAAATTCCTGGTGCCGATAGTGAATGATACAAGTGTTCAGAACTAGGGAGGCTGAGAGATCAATGGTGGTCACCTGGAAACATGAAGACCAGAACTGTAGGCTTGGGTTTTACTTTGTTAACTCATAACACAACCATGTTCAGAAACAGAAAAGGGATAGATTCTTGTTATCACGGTCATCATACCTGCACACTAGCCTTGAGGGAGTTGAGGCAAACAATGCGCTGGCGACTCTGGGACAGCAACAACCCATCTGAAAATACCATGGAACAGATGAGACGAAAGCAAAGGGAGGGCAAGAGGTAAAACTAGGTGAGGTGCAGAGGGAGGCAAAGAGATGAATGGAGTGTCACTAAAACTTGTGAGTTGGGGCTATTTTCTCTCATTATATTCCCTCCCCCTACCTCTAGTTACACTGATATTCTCTCAGTACCAGAACCCCCACCCATGAACCTTCTAATAGGAGTTCAGTGTTCATCTGTGCCATATCAGAGTTTACTGTGAAGCTTCGAAGGGGCAGTTGATCCTCATCACGATGGTACAAGAAATGCAGCAGCTTCAGTGTCCAAGTCAGGTGCCTGGCTCAGAAAAGAAAACAGCTCAGAAAGATGTGGAGTGACATTCCCACTTTTTTTCTCCCCAAAGATAAACTCAGAGCAGCTGCTAGACTGGTTACAGAGATCCTGTATATAACTCACATTATCATTCTCCATACTATGTCAGAAAAGGTCTCACCTCTTTTGACTATTCATGGACAACACGACACTTGTATTCTCCATCTTCACTTTGACCTGGTCTGGCAACTGCTGGAGGAGGTATAGGCCAGGCAGAGTTGGTTCAGCCAAGTTCTCTGTCACCTCTGAGAACATGAACGAATAACATAACCGTCATCAATCCTTAACACTCAATTACTCCAAGAAGCTCTGCCCTCTTTGGCCAAATCCTTCCACATAAAACAGGGTAAGCAAATGTCCAAATAAAGCCACAGGCAAATACTCCACAGATCCAGGTACCTGGTGTACTTCCTTTTCCAGACTCTACATATATAACCAGATTGTAGGGATGTAGCTCAGTGGTAGAGTGCGTGTCCACCATGTTCAATCCCCAGCACCACAAAAACAAAAAATAAATGGAATGGGGAATAGGCTGGTGAAACAGGAAGAATATGGATTTTAGAGCCGAATAATTTAAACTTCATTTTTACTAGGACTAGCTGTGACCTCAGCCAAGTTACCTAGCTAATCATCCTAGGCTTCAATTTCCTTATTTGTGAACTGCTGACAACTTACGGAAAAAACATGTAAAACACAATAGTACAGGTCTAATTCATACCACTAAATGTTAGTTCACTAAGCACAAGCAAATGCCCCATTTTCTCTAACTAATCTCAGGGTCAAAGGCTATGAGAAGCTGGGCATGGTGGTACATGCCTATAGTCTCAGTGGAAGCTGAGACATTAGGATCACAAGTTTAAGGGCAGCCTCAACAACTTACGAGGCCCTAAGCAACTCAGTTAGACCTTGTCACAAAACAAAAAATAAAAAGGGCTGGGGATGTAGCTCACTGGTAAATTGTTCCTGAGTTCAATCCCCAGCACCAGGAAAAACAAAACAAAACAAAACCAACAATGGGAAGGAAAAAAAAAAAAAAAAAAAAAAAAAACCAACAACAACCCTGGTGACTAATGACTCATGCCTGAATGAGTAGTGAAACCCCTACTTTTTTCTACTTCCAAAATAACCCTGAGAACAAGACAGCCAAGAAGCTCAATGATCAGGGCTTTACCTGAACAGGGAACAGGCTTGGGTACCAGGCTTGAACCCTGACTCAGCAGTTGACTATGGAAGAGACCTTCATGAAGCTCAGCATGGAGTGTCCACACATCCAGAGTGATAGCCTTCAGATGCCAATTGCTGATGCCCACCTTTAGACACAAGTCCAGGGCCAGTGACAGTTCCACTAGGCATGTATCCTCCTGTTGGGAGGATAAGCCTTTAAGGTGTATGTAGGAAGCTTGGGGACTTTTTGGTCAAAATGCATTGATCTTGGATCCTGGGTATTGCCTTAAGGGAACCACATAAAGTCAGAGAATCTAGAATGTAAGCCCTAAGCTCCTTGAAATCTTATATCCAGGAGGAAATGAAGCATACTCACCAGCTGACCACTCTTTAGAACTTTGCTGTTGATTTTGGATAAGCTCACCTCACAGATTAACCTAGGAAAGAAAAAAATTGCAAGCACTTGGCACCTTTCTTCACCACTTACCTCCAATCAAGCTCTGTTGGCTAGAAGAGACAAGGCAAGTGAAACACCTACTCTTAGCCTCTCCTCAAGTTACAGAGAATAAAAACTTAACACTTTGATAATAAGAAGGCCCTGATATCTACTTTCTCTGAAGCAACACCAGGGCAAGAATGAGACTACTAGATCTCTTCTAATTACTTACCTTTTCCCATCACTATCCAAAAGAAATCTGCTTCTACTGATCTGAATGTGCCACAAGGACTCAGAGGTAGCCACCTTGAGAACCATGATGTTTATAGCATCAACATGAATGGAGAATAGCTGGAAAGAATGAGCAAGGATGAACAATAATTAACTTTAAGGTAGCACACTTCATTTCTAGCTGAGAAAAGAGTGTCAGATCTTAGCATTATGCCCCAAAATAGCATTACAATCCACCCACAACTCCAAAGCCCATCATCCCTGAAGTACAGTGAAGAATAGCAGAAGTAGCAGTCTCACTTGGCAGAAGATCTTCAGTAAAGATGGGCTGAAGGACAACTCCTTTTGATCCACCCCAGTGCTCTGGGAGAATGGGGCAGACAGGCCAGAAACCTTCTGTAGGTCTGTTCTGATCCGTACTTCTCCAAAGCACAATGCCACATAGTGTCTGCCAAGAGAAATCTCACTGCCACCAGATCCAATCCTCACATAACAGTCTCTTCCCCTCCCAAAAAACATAGCTCAATTCATAGCAAACAATCTAATATTCTTCAGACTAAAAGGAGACTCCAGAAAAAACCTGCCTCCCTCCTTGAGTTAAGAGATCTCTGTATAGAATCTCATTCTGTAAAATCAAACCCAAAATATTCCCCAGGAGAAATAAGGAGAAGTAAGGACATAGAGTACTCACGGCAGATCATGGCTAAGGAGTTTGCTGGAGATCCACAAGTTATCAATTTCCTAAAACAGTGCAGGAAAAAACTCTATATACTAATTGCTAGGTAAGCAATGAGCAGCTTGACAAGGCAGAAAAAGGTTTTTGGCTCCTTCAAGGAAGTGCTATGGACTCTCTCACTAAATATGCCCATTCCATTTCCACTGGTTTCTCTGCCAGATATCTTAGTCCTCACAATGACGTTAGTTGCTTAGTATTTCTCTATTACAGATATGTTGTCCTGTTTCTCTCTTAAATTAGAACAGTAAGCTCTTCTAGTTCCTGTTATCTTTCTTCTGTGCTTTACTTCTGCATCCTTCTTATGGGCCCTGGACACTCTGTGCCCTACAAACATCTTTAACCAAACAACTCGCACCAATTCCAGTGTTCCCCAATTAGCTCTAAGATCACCATGGTAAGAGAGGAATGGTGAGGTTAACTAGCAAAGTCCCTCAGAATTTTTTTTTCCTTTTTTTTTTTTTTTTTTTTTTTTGGTACTGGGATTGAACCCAAGCTCTACCACTGAGCTACATCCCCAGCCCTTTTTATATTTATTTTGAGACACAGCCTCTGCTAAGTTGCAGAGACTGGCCTCCAATTTGTTATCCTCCTGCCTCAGCCTGGCTGGGATTAAAGTTGTGTACCACTGGACTTGTCGACCCAGAATTTTGTTTTAAAAGCAAATTAAGGGTTAAGGGACTGGGGTTGTGGCTCAGTGGTAAGGCACTGGGTTCGATCCTCAGCATCACACAAAAATATATGTAAAATGAAGGTATGTGTAAATCTACTATTAGAAAAAAAAAATTTTTAAGTAAATTAAGGATTGAAATTCAACTGCATCACACACGCACCCCTCCTCCCACAGTGAGTTTCCCATAACTCACAACTGTTTGCTGGTGCTGCTGAAACTTAAGACTGACATTCTGGATCCAAAAAAAGCGGAAGGAACCGATCTTTAACTCTGCTTGTAGCTTCCGCTGACACCACCTGGTGGCCAACCGGACCACAAGCCACCTGCAGAAAAATCCGTGTGAGTTCAATAGGGCTCTATCCCAAGTACGGCTACCCGAACCCCTTGTTGGTCTGAGAAGATCTTGCAAAGGATCGTGACCTGAAACTGGATTTTTTCTGGGGCAACTCTCCTGTCTCCCAAATCACCTGTCCGTCACACACAGTCAGCCGCCATAATCAGCACTGTAGGATTCCAGTGACCCTCGCCACCCAGATGAAACCTGATAAACTAAACCTCACCCCCAAGTATGGGGTCAAAAAAAAAAAAAAATCCCTCAGGTCTTTAGAAAGCTGAGACAGAAGAGACCCCAACAGGAGTTAAGGTGGCGGCAGCCGTGCTATCACATACTCCCCAGAGGGTCTGTCTCCGCCCCCACCCTCCAGACAGGTGTCCTGGATAAGTCCGGGGTCACACGGTCAGTTCAAATGCCGCTCTCCCATGGACTCCCAGTCCTCCTGACCTCGCTCTCCAGAGCGAGGAATCCAGCTGCAGGTGCCCTTCGCGCTGGATGAAGGAGACATTCAGGGCGTGTGGAGCGGGAAGGAGAAACCATCGAGAGAGGCCCCGTCCTCACGCATATTCAATCCCCGGAATCAGCATTCCCTCAGGCCCCACCCGCTCCCTCAGTCTCCTCTGCACGCAGCCCCTCCCCGCATCTCTAGCCGCACATTCCCTCCCTTCTCCTTTATCGCGCGCCCCCCTCCTCATAGATATCCTTTCCGCCTCCCGCGCCCGGGCCGCGCGCGTCCCCTCCTCAGGCGCTTCCCCCTCCCCCATCGCTGTGACTGAAGCCCCTCACCGGCCTAGGAAGAGAGCGCTAAGCGCAACCAGCAGCAAGACCAACAGCGCGGAAAGAAGCAGAGGCATTTAGGTCCGGGTCCGGCCCGGCCTGGCCCCGGCCCCAGCCATGCCGGGCCCGGACGCCTGAACCGCGCAGCGCCGCCGCGGGCCGACCAGCCGCGCGCGCAGGGGCAACGCTGAGCCAGGAAGCGTTGCCCGTGCGCGCACGCGCCCCGCCCCCCGCAGCCCTCCAGCCAGCCAGCGCTCTCTCTCCCCCCGCCCCGCCCCCCTCATGAGAGTCAAGAGGGCCAACTGGCGCTTGCACAGAGTGAGGGCGTGGCTCCGAAGGGAATGACACGGGTGCAGGCGACCATCCAGCTGACACAAGCGCCCCGCCCAGGGCGCACCCTGCAGAGCCCCGACCGAGAAGCCCGGGGCGTTCTTCAGGCTGGTGGTGGGTGACCTGGTTGGCTTACTTTGGCCATGAAGAGTTCCATTCTCAAAGCGGATTTCCTAGGTCAGTTACAGGGTATGCTTGTCTGCTCTGGGCCTGGATTGAAGAATCTACCAAAGTTATACCCCTGAAGCAGACGTAGTAGCACTCCTCTGTCATTCAAGGATCCTGTCTGAAAATGATGGGGGAAACCAAGAGGTAATTGAAAGATCTTAGAAGAGCTGGGAATGTAATTTAAAAGTACAGCAGTTGCCTAGCAGGTAGTAAGGCTTTAGCTTCAATCCCCAGCCCAGAAGCAGAGTGCTGAGGAGACAATTCAGAAATTGCACCTTATTCCATCCTCAAGGGAGACCCCTATTTTTTTTAATTCCATTACTGTCTTAATATTGTTATGGTCAATTAATACGAATTAACCTATTGTGTGCATAGAACCATCTGGACACTTCACTGGAGAAATTGAAAGTTGGGGCTGGGGATGTGGCTCAAGCGGTAGCGCGCTCGCCTGGTATGCGTGCGGCCCGGGCGATCCTCAGCACCACATACCAACAAAGATGTGTCCGACGAGAACTAAAAAATAAATATTAAAAATTCTCTCTCTCTCTCCTCTCTCACTCTCTCTTTAAAAAAAAAAAAAAGAGAAATTGAAAGTTTCTGTAATGCAATGTGTATAACAGAAACGACCTAGGAAGGGGGGTAAAGTGATACTAAAGAGGTAGTGAGTATTGTTCTTGTCCTTCAGCAATAGTTTAGGAAGCATACATAATTACATGAAATAAGAATTAAAGGTCAATTCAGTTAGGATTAATTTTGCCCACTTCCTTCTCTGCAAAATGAGGGAATTGGACAAAAGTCCTTTAAACTTGCTGTTTTGTTACGGGTAACTGAATGATTTACTAATACAATACAACCTAAAGAAATTCTGAGGGTTTCAAAATAAGTATTATGAAATATTGTGTCCCATTGTGTAACGTCCTAATTTTCACAAACATATCTCAAAATGTATTCGGAGATTCTTTTTGGCTCTTTCAGATAAAGCATCATTTCAAATTTCACCTGCGCATTACTCAAAGTTGCTTTATTTTACTTCCATTTATCTAGTCCTCTCAGTTATTTCACATATCCCCATGGACCCCATCACTATTTCAAAGTCATACCTGTCTTTCAAGCACTATATTTCTATGTTATCCTCAATTCTCCAGGCTTCTATCAGAGTATGTCCTCAGAGAATGCCCAACAACTCTTAAAGAAGAGTGCCTTGCAAACATGTCTCCCTACTTTCATCTTGTCCAATCTGATTCCTTTATTCAGCTAAAATACTTATCACTTCCTTCCTTCTCCATAGACTAGTTTTGTTTTTAATTTTTTTCTTTTTACATATACACGACAGTAGAGTGTATTTTGACATATTATGCATACATAGAGTATAACTTAGGATCCCTTCTGTGATTGTACAAGAGTTTCTCTGGTCACATAGAGCATTCATATATGAGCATAGGAAAGTTATGTCCGATTCATTCTACTGTCTTTCCTATTCTCATCGTCCTCCCTTCATTCCCCTTTGTCCAATCCAATGTCCAATCCTCCCCTCCAGACTGTTATAATGCCTACTCCCAACCATCTCATACCTTGAATTTTCTATTATTTGTCTGTTTTACTATTTCTCTACTTATTTTAGAAGATGTCCTAAAAAAAAAAAATCAATGCAACCTAAGCAGAATAAGGAAGAATGGCAGGGGCAAAGGCAGAGGAGTTCTAATTCATGGCCCCAGTTTTCTGAAACAAGTCCTTGCCAAAAAAAAAAAAGTCAAGTCAAGTCTTGCTAGGTGGCAAAAACCTGTAATCCCAGATGCTAGGGAGGCTGAGGCCGGAGGATCACAAGTTCAAAGCCAGCCTCAGTAATTTTGCAAGCCCTAAGCAACTTAGCAAGATCCTATCTCAAAAAAATAAAAAGGGTTGGCATGTGGCTCAGTGGTTAAGTGTCCCTGGGTTCAATCCCTGGTACCAAAAAAAAAAAAAAAAAAAAAGTCTTTTAAAGTTATAGGCCATATCTGGCACAGAATGGATTGTCAATTGTTCAACATTAACAACTTAAAGCAAAGAGGGAAAAAAAAAAAAAAAAAGAAAGCCTGAAATTTCTAAAAATAAAAAAGCTTGTTAATCTGGGGCTGGGGATGTGGCTCAAGCGGTAGCGCGCTCGCCTGGCATGCGTGCTGCCTGGGTTTGATCCTCAGCACCACATACCAACAAAGATGTTGTGTCCGCCGAGAACTAAAAAATAAATATTAAAAATTCTCTCTTTCTCTCACTCTCTCTCCTCTCTCTCTCTTTAAAAAAAAAAAAAAAAAAAAAAAAAAAAAAAAAGCTTGTTAATCAAAATTCCAGCAGATGGCAGCTACTTCTGTTCACCACTACCATGTTTGAAGGATACAGGAGCTAACTTTCTGGAATTAACTGGCATAGTAAAGAAGGAAAGGAGGTGAGAATAAAAATGTTCCCATCCACTTTTTCCTAAAAACATATCCTTCTCTTTGGAAGAGGAAGGGAGGATTGTATTCCAAGAGCTAAACATAGTTGTTGTGTAGCAAAAAGAGTGAATAAGACACAGCTGGATTCCTATCCCAAAATTTACTACTTTTTAAGAATTCAGAATTCATGTGAAGTACTGGGTTAAATCCTCAGCACCACAAAAAAGTAAATAAGTACTTAAAATAAGGATATTGAGGGCTGGGGATGTGGCTCAAGCGGTAGCACGCTCGCCTGGCATGCGTGCGGCCCGGGTTCGATCCTCAGCACCACATACCAACAAAGATGTTGTGTCTGCCGAGAACTAAAAAATAAATATTAAAAATTCTCTCTCTCTCTCCTCTCTCTTAAAAAAAAAAAAAATAAGGATATTGAGTTCAGGGGCTGTGGTGGAGTGCTTGCCTAGCATGTGTGAGGCCCTGGGTTCTATCCTCAGCCCCACATAAAATTAAATAAATAAAATAAAGTTGTTGTGTCCATATATAACTAAAAAAATATATATTTAAAAAAATTCAGTTCGAGGCGTGTGCGCCACACACACACACGCGCGCGCGCACACACACACACACACAAAAGATTTCAGGCAATTGTCACTCACTGTTCTGTAAATTGGTAAAATTATAATATTTAGGGCTGGGATTGTGGCTCAGCAGTAGAACGCTCACCTAGCACGTGCGAGGCCCTGGGTTTGATCCTCAGCACCACATAAAAATAAATAAGTAAATAAAATAAAGGTATTGTGTCCAACTACAACTGAAAAATAAATGTTTAAAAAAAAGTTTTAAAAAAATTATAATAGGGCTCGGGAAGAGGCTCAAGCGGTAACGCACTCACCTGGCATGCGCAGGGCACTGGGTTCAATCCTCAGCACCACATAAAAATAAAATAAAAAGATGTTATGTCCACCGAAAATTAAAAAGTAAATATTAAAAAATTCTCTCTCAAAAAAAAATATCTATCCTGTAACATTTTAGTGAAGATGAAATGAGGTAAGAGATACAATATTGGTTTTTTCTACTTCCTATGCCTTTTTTCTTTTTGCACTTGCAATAAGATTCAGAGTGAAACATTTCATTAGTGACTGATTTTTTTAATATTCTTTTTTATAAAATAACTTTAAATATTTTTATGTGGTGCTGAGGATGGAACCCAGTGCCTCATACGTGCTAACCAAGTGCTTTACCATTGAGTCGCAACACCAGCCCTTCATCAGCTACATATTATGTATTGTATTATTGTATTCTTTTGACGGTCTTTAGCCATAATTAGTCAAAAATCTAATAAAGATGAGGCACCTGGAAAAAAGTGAATGGCCTATATTGAAGACTCCTAGCATCTCAAAGAATCTTGGGACTTAAGGATTAAGCAATTCAATAAATAGCACACCTAGTAAATAACAACACAGTGACAAATGTTAGAATTTTTTAAAATCATTTTGGAGAAAGAAAAATAGGGGAAAAGTCACACACATGAGGGGAAAAGTCATACACATGAACATCATGATGTGGGCTGGGGGTCTCCCTCAATGCTAGAGCACTTGCCTAGCATGTGCAAGGCCCTAGGTTCAATTCTTAGCACTGAAAAAGAAAAAAGAGGAGTCATTAAACAATCCATGATGCCAAGCCCCTGAGGAGTAAAACTTTCCCAGCTAAGAGGAAATTCCCTTAGTATTTTTTTTTTTTAAACCAGTATGAATAAAAAGCACCTGCACCTTCAACAAGTCCTCTGCTCAGGACTGACCCAAGTTTGGGAATACAACCAATTCAGATGCAAAGGGCTACAGCTTCCAAACACTACCACTGTTTTCTATTGTCATCTTCATCTCAATGGGGACATGGCTGCTACACAGGGTACTTGTGACAGGGATCCCACGGTGAAGCAGCAGATGTCTATGAACACTGTGTGGTGAAAGCAGCTCAGAGCCTCTGGACTCATAGTTCTGCATGGTGGGCTTCCGCCTTCAACAACTCACTGGGCTTCATGAAAATGCCTTCCATTGCTTTCCAGTAGTTGTTCTGGCTTGGCTGGGCCATGCCATGCACCTCTTTTTGTCCACTGATGGGCCGACCATATTGTTCTCCTGTGACAGATAGCAATACCTCAGTGGAAGAATGTTTGAATCGCACTTCACCATCTCTCACCCAGTAGGGTCCATTACAGAGCACTGTCCAGTCATCCAGGTAATCACCTTCACCTTCCTCACCAAAAGCACTCACTTCCTGGAAGACACAGAAGGTGGCAACATTAGCATGGCTGACACATAGGCTTGAAGAGTAGAAGGAGACACTGGGAAGAAAAATAAGGCTGTAACAAATGACAGTCTTTCTAGTGTTGTAAAAAATAAAATAAACCTGCGGGGGGAAAAACCCAAAAAAACACAAAAAGTATGCAAGAGAAAAAGAAATTAGTTGCCATAAAATTATGGTTCAAACACTTAATTTGCAATTAGTATCATATTGCCTTTTATTTTCTATTATAGTCGTTAAAACATTTTTATTTCTTTAGAAATGGGTTCTTGCTCAGTTGTCCAGGTTGACCCAAACCCCTGGTTTTGAGCAATCCCTCTACCTCAGATTCCCAAGTAGCTGACCACAAGCACATGCCTCTATACCTGGCCTATTAAAATATTTTATAACTGTTTTTTTTTGTTTGTTTGTTTGTTTTTTGTTTCTTAGAGAGAGAGAGAGAGAGAGAGAGAGAGAGAGAGAATTTTAATATTTATTTATTTTTTTAGTTATTGGCGGACACAACATCTTTGTTTGTATGTGGTGCTGAGGATCGAACCCAGGCCACATGCATGTCAGGCCAGCGCCTTACCGCTTGAGCCACATCCCCAGCCCTTATATAACTGTTGTTACTTGGCTTTATTTATTTCTTGCTATTAGAGTTTAAACCCACAGGCCTTTTACCACTGAGCTACATCCCAAGTCCTTTTTATGTTTTATTTTGAGACAGGGTCTTGCTATGTTATCCAGGTTGTCCTTGAACATGCAATTCTACTGTCTTGGCCTCTAAAGTCACTAAAATTATAGGTGTGCACCACCATGCCCAATAAATATTAAGTGAACAAAACATAGCAGGTTCCCTGTATTCCTTTCCTCAATGAAATCTCATTCTCCTGCAGGCCAAATATTTAGGGTTTCTACACAATGATGATTAAAAAAAAATTTATTTCAGAAACATCTGACTTAAATGTACACTAATAACTATATAATTTAGATAATAAAAAGCAGAACTTTGAAAATGGAATCTATATAACTAAAGACAAAAGGAACTACCTTAAACACAGAACACTTACTTGATAAAATAAGTATCCCATGGGAGTTCCAGTTAACAATTCTAAAACTATACTTGTATATGGAAACTGAAGAAGGAAATGGATGGTGGATGGTGGAAGCCTGGTACCTCTCTGTTGCAGCAGGGATTTACAAATAAACATGCTAGAATGATAAATGTAGTAATGGATTAGAGTTGGAGGTATCAATAAGAGCTCATGTTTAACAATACACAGATGGCTAAATATATCAGTATATATGTGTAGACGTATGAGTTAGTATACACACATGTATTTCTTTGCTGTCTGCTAAGAAGACCTAAAAGAAATAATATCCCAGTAAAGCAATAAGCTCATATAAAGTCTAGATTTTAGTTCTAACACCATTCTCCAATGAAGGGAAACAGGGCTCTGAGGAGAAATAAGGAGTCTAAGAGTGGGGCAAGCAATAAGCAAAATGATCCTGAAGCATCTTTTAGTGCCAGAAAGTTATAAGCAAGTGCTTTAAAACACACACACAATGAGATTCTGTCAAATAGATATAACAGACAACAGGAAGATTCCCCAATAGCCAAAGTTGGAATAATCTGAGCAACAAAGTGAAGACAATAATATTGTAAAAAATATGTAATATAAATCCAAGAGTTCATACTGACATAAATGAATAAATAAACTGGGGAAAAGAGACAAAAACCTCCATATGGAAAAATCCCACATAAATTATGTAGTTACTCCAACTGTAGACTGGACTTATTTTATCAACATGCAATTCTACTGTCTTGGCCTAAATGAAAAGAGTAACTTTACAGGAGAAACTCACTAGAACACTACTATAGTTGGGTAATCAAGGTCAATATCAGCAATCAAAAATCATGTATATAGGGCTGGGGTTGTGGCCAGTGGTAGAGTGCTTGCCTAGCATGCATGAGGCACTGGGTTCGATCCTTAGTGCTCTTAAAAGTAAAATAAAGATATTGCGTCCACCTAAAACCAAAAAATAAATATATTTTTTTAAATCACATAGATAACAGGTATCCTTTATAGTATGTGAGGAAAATGTCACTTTTAACTCAGTGACCTTGCTCCCAAAACCCTTTATAAACACAGTCTCATCATGACAAAAACGTCAGACAGATTCCAAAAGAGGAGCAATAACAATACACCTGACTAGCACTTCTCAAAACTGTCAAGGTCATCAAAAACAAGGAAAGCTAGAAAACTGTCAAAACCAAGAGGATCCTAACAAGATATATCAACTAAATATAATGTGGTATCCTGGAACAGAAAAAGAACATTAGATAAAAAGGAAACTAAAATAATCTATGTACATTAGTTGAAATAATGTATCAATATTATTTCATCAATTCTAGCAACTGTACCTTATTAAGGTAAGGTGCTCATAGCTAATACTATGTGAGGTGTGTGGGGGGGTGCCAGAGGGAAGAAGTCATTAAGGGGTTTATATCCCCTGAAAGCTCAAGGATTAAAAAAGTGGTAGAGAGGCTATGTGTGTAGTTCATTGTTAGGGCACAATTTAGCATGCGGAAGGGTCCTGGGTTCCATCCCCAGCACCAGGGGGAAAAAAAGTGGCAAAAATTCATTTTCCCATTGTGGTTAGTTAGCATCATTAAAAATATAATCATTTTGGGGCTGAGGTTGTGGCTCAGTGGTAGAGCACTTGCCTTGCACCTGTGAGGCACTGGGTTTGATTCTCAGCACCACATAAAAATAAATAAAATAAAGGTACTGTGTCCATCTATAACTAAAAAAAATTTTAAATAATAATCATTTTTATTGCAAGTTTGGAAACATTGGGTTTACTGCAGAATTTATCAGAACTTAATTCATAACTATTCTCTGTTCCCTCCATTTCTTGACTTTTATCTAGATGCAAAGTTTCCATGGGGCCAGAAATAACCTTCTTCACACTTATGAAAGTCATTTCTCCAGGTCTGCAGAAAAGAACATTCACATCTGGAAAGGAAAGGGTTAAGAACCAGGAGCTCAAACAAGAGAATCAAGTATTGCAGAGCAAAGTGATCCATTAGATGCCACCTCACCTGGTTTCCAGAAAGAGGTGAAGTAAAATGGTGACTATGGAGGTTTCGGCCAGTGTTGACATGTGTCAGTCGGATGGGCTGGCCACATTTGATGGGGGTTCCCCTTTCACACACCGTGGCAGTCTTCCCCCGTATCCTCCAGTAACTGTTGCTGTCATCCACAGAGGTTACACCTGTCACTGACTGCTGGCCACTACCTACAGTCAAAAACAGAAAAAAAAGAGAGAGCAAGTAAACTCAACCTAATTCTATGGCCCTAAAAATGTGCTCTGTGTCATAAAACTGGCAGGAGGGATGGGGAGGGAACATTATAGCTGGTAATATTTTTTCTATGACATTAAAATATTTATGAAAATATTAAATGTTCATATACTGTAGTTTTAATTATCATATATTATACTTAAAGGAGTGCCATATCAAAAAATTCCAAGAATTTGCATCAAAAGAATTAGATACAAATCCACAAATATGTGAGGGTTTTTTTAAGTATAGGCAATGTTTACATGTATGTACTAGACTGGATAATCCCAAATATATGTCAGGTATCTAAGTATATAATTTTAACATGTTTGTAATATTTTCAATGCTTACTATGCATTACAATAAAATTTTTTATATTTTATAATTAAAATAAAATGACTTTATATCATCAACTTTAATCCAAGAAGCCATAATAATTCTGAAACTCCTGTTAAGTAGTCTATCAGTACATTATAAAATTACTCTGAGGACATCTAAATTTGGTTAATCCTGCCTTAACTGGTACAATTCTGCAGGTTAAAAGGCACTGAGTTAAATATGTAGCTACAGCCAGGAAAAGCAGCATTCGCCTGTAATCCCAGCAGCCCAGGAAGCTGAGGTAGGAGAATCACAAGTTCAAAGCCAGCCTCGGCAACTTAATGAGGTTCTAAGCAACTTAGCAAACTGTTTCAAGATAAAAAATAAAAAGAGCTAGGGATGTGACTCAGTGGTTAAGCACCCCTGGGTTCAACCCCTAGTACCAAAAAAAGAAAAAGAAAAAAGTAGCTATATAGACTTAAAAATAAAAAGGAGGGCTAGGCTGTAGCTCAGTGGCAGAGCGCTTGCCTAGCATGTATGAGGTACTGGGTTCAATCCTTAGCACTGCATTAAAAAATAAATAAATACACAAATAAAGGCATGCTGTCCAATTTAAAAAATAAAAAGGAAATATATACAAATAATAATTTGTACCTAATATGTCCTGAGCAGTTACCAGGTATCGGGCACTAATCCAAGTCCTTTGCTTGAATATTCTTATTTAATACATGCCTCTATTCTCTTAGATAGGAATTATTATCATCTTCAGTTTATGTTGGAGTGTTAGAAAGGCTGACTAGTATGCCCAAGGTTATGCAATTCTAACAAGGTTGGGGCTGAACCTAGGAAACCTGATCTTAGAACTAACAGTCACTCCATCACAGTACATCCCACAATAAGGATATCTTCCCCCACTCCAAGAATTTTTGTCACAATACCTTTATTCCATTTATTTATTTTTATGTAGTGCTGAGGATCAAACCCAGGGCCTCACACGTGCTAGGCAAGCGCTCTACCACTGAGCTACAGTCCCAGCCCAATGACATCTTTCTTTTTCCAGCTTTTTCTGTCAAGTTCCTCCAAACAGGCTACTCTCTAATAAACTCTAGGGATTTTTTTCCCCCCTGCTAGGCCTTATGTACAACCCTTCTTTGAAGGCATCTCATATTTCCCAAATACTTACCTTAAATACTCTCACCTGCACCTCCCAGCTTTGCCTTGAGATCCATGGACCTGCCTAACCACAAGCTTTTGATATTTCCCTTTTACTGTGTAACACTGTGCCTTGTACTTCTCCTTTGAGTAAATGCAACAAACTATCAGCTCCACTCCACAGGGTTCTTTCAACCTGGTTATGACTTTGTTACATCTTAAAAAAAAAAAAAAAAAGGAGGAGGGCAGGCAACTAAACTCCCTTTTTGCTGTCTCAGTATGCACAACAGTGTTTACTAAATCATAATCTACTTTTTATTTCTTACCTTTCACACTTTCTATTCAACCCACTTTTTCCTCTCACAATCCCTAAATCTTGAGATTATCCAGAATTCTATAACTGGACCTCATCTCTATTCAACTTTTTTTTTTTTAAAGAAAAAAAGTGTGTGATTGGTTTTTTTTTAACGATTTATTTTTATGTGGTGTTGAAGACTGAACCCATTGCTTCACATGTGCTATGCAAGTACTCTGCCATTCAGCCACAACCCCAGCCCATAGACCTCATCTATTTGTATTAGAGGTTCTTAATTGGGGGTCAGGACAAAAGCATTTGTATCTTTAACAAGTTTCTCAAGTAATTCTTTTTTTTTTTTTTTAAAGAGAGAGAGAGAATTTTTAATATTTATTTCTTAGTTCTCGGCGGACAAAACATGTTTGTTGGTATGTGGTGCTGAGGATCGAACCCGGGTCGCACGCACGCCAGGCGAGCGTGCTACCGCTTGAGCCACATCCCCAGCCCTCAAGTAATTCTTATATTAAGAACCATAGTCATCCTGGGTAATTTCATCTACTCCCATCACTCTTCAACCATCACCATTCAACAATGTTGTATAACTTTGTATCTCAGATTCAGCAGAGATCCTTCTGTACTCTAGACTGAACCAGGTTCTGAAACTATCAGACTTTTATGCTAGGCATCTCATCACCTCCATTTTAATTCAGTAGATCTAAAGCAGAGAATCATATAAAACTAAAAAGCATTAAGCCTGGAATGGTGGCAAATGCCTAATCCCAGTGACTTGGGAGGCTGAGGCAGGAGGATCGTGAGTTAGCAAGACCCTAAGCAACTCAACAAGACCCTGTCTCTAAATAAAATATAAAAAAGGGTTGATTCACTGTTGCATCTCCTACCAGGCATAGAGGCACACACCTGTAATCCCAATAGCTTAGGAGGCTGAGACAAGAGAATCACAAGTTCAAAGCCAGCCTCAGCAACAATGAAATGCTAAGCAACTCAGTGAGACCCTGTCTCTAAATAAAATACAAACTAGGGCTGGGGATGTGATTCGGTGGTTAAATGCCCCTGAATTCAATCTTCAGTACCCCCAACCCCCCAAAAAGAGGAGTGCTAGGGATGTGGTTCTGTGGTGCCGCTTGGGTTCAATCCCTGGTACCAAAAAATAAAAAGAAAATTTTAAAAAGCAATACACCTGACACAAAATGAGTATTAACTGAATGGTTGCTAGGATTATTAAGACATCCCAATAATAACAACTCAGTTCCTTCCCTAATCAAACTGGTCAGACATGTTTTGGGAAACACGAATTACAGATTAATCCATCTGAGGGAATTCCTTCATCACTGAATGAACAAGCATCAGTCATCCAAGTTATCTTAGATGCTTATCACGCATCTAAGATAACTTGTTTTTTTGGGCTGGGGATGTGGCTCAAGCGGTAGCGCGCTTGCCTGGCATGCGTGCGGCCCGGGTTCGATCCTCAGCACCACATACCAACAAAGATGTTGTGTCCACCGAGAACTAAAAAATAAATATTAAAAATTCTCTCTCTCTCTCTCTCTCTCCTCTCTCACTCTCTCTTTTAAAAAAAAAATAATAACTTGTTTTTCTTTTTTCCTTTTTAATGCTGGGATCAAACCCAGGGCCTTGTGCATGCTAGGCAAGTGCTCTACCATTGGAGTTAATTCCCCAGTCCTTGAAATTCTATTTATCTATTTTTATTGTCTTCCTTGTAACTTGATTGATTCACTATTGCATCTCCTGCATCTAGAACAATATCAGGCACACAGTAGGGGCTTATTAAATCTATCCTGAATGAATGGACCCATAAGTAACTGATTATCAAATATTTTAATTTCATATAGCAAAAAGCAGTTTCCTGGGCTGAGGACTTAGCTCAGTGGTAAAGTGTTTACTAGTACTTGCAAGGCTATGAGTTCAATCCCCAGCACTACCCCCATCCCCCCCCCCCAAAAAAAAGCAAAGCAGTTTGCTCTACAATGTCTGTAACTGCTTTAAGGGTTTTTCTTTTGGGGGGGGGGTTTGTTTTGGTGTTATTATTATTTTAAATCGCAATACTAAACCCAGGGTTTTTCACATGCTAGGCTAGTACTCTACCCATGAACTACTTCTCCAGCCCTTTTTAAAAATTTATTTTGAGACAAGGTCTAAGTTGCCCAGGATGGCCTCAAATTTATAATCCTTCTGCTTCTGCCTCCTATGTAGCTGGGATTGCCCGCATGTACCACCACACCCCTCTGCTTTTTTAAAAGGAAGTTAAGATTGAGTAAAAAGGGACCAAAAGATAGGACAACGTGAGCTAGAAGACAGAGGGATGTAATCAAAGAGTAAATTCTTGGACTTTAAAACTTCAGAGATATAGCACTTACTATAATTTTTTATATCATTTTTCTCCCAAACTAGTGACAACCCAATGTAGTGGAAAGGCTGGGTACGGTAGCTAGCGCTTGCCTGTAATCCCAGCAGCTCTGGGAGGCTGAGACAGGAGCCTCAGCAACGGTGAGGCCTTAAACAACTCAATGAGATTCTATCTCTAAATAAAACACAAAATAGGGCTGGGGATGTGTCTCAGTGGCCGAGTGCCCCAGAGTTCAATCCCCAGTACCCTCACTCCAAAAAAAAAAAAAAAGCAGTTGAAAGGTTTTGAATCTTAACTGATTTGGATCAAACTTAGTTGCAAGGCTTTGAACAAGAGATTTAATTTTTTCTGAGTCTATTTTCTCACCTGAAAACGAGGATAACAATAGCATCTATCTCACTGGAATGTTAAAAAATTGAAAAAGAAAAAAAAAATGCCGAGAATGGTAGCGCACGCCTGTAATCCCAGCGACTCAGAAGGCTGTGGCAGAAAATCGAGGCCAGTCTCGGCAAGTTAGTGAGACCCTGCCCCAAAATCGAAAATAAAAAGGGTGGAGATGTAGTTTTGTGGTTTAAAAAAACAAAAGAAAGGACACATCGATTTGCCTGGCACTTAGCTTGCCAAATAGAAGCTGGTATTACGATGAAACTGGCCTTAGAACAACTCCGTTTTTCATCCTCTCTGGACCTCAGGAGCCTCCCCAGGGGACCCCTAAGTCTCCGAGGCTCCGCCCCCTTCAGAATCTACCCGGCCTCCCCAGCCCACCCAAACCGGGTCCCCGGCAGTACCTGACCCATAGCGCACGTCGTGTGAGTGCAGCCGGACGTTGTGGCGCGTATTGAGTAACTTCACCACAGATCCACAAGTAACGACAGCCAGACTGGACCCCCCCACAACGCTCCACAAACCCCCAAACAACAGTAGCTGTAAAACAGCCATCCTAAGTGAATCGCAGCGTCCCTAATCCTCCAAGAAAATTTGGCCCCTCCCCGGAACCGGAAGATGAAGGCGGAATTATTGAGAGGCGGAAGAAGCCTTGATCTGATCTTTATGGTTCATTTGGCTAGAGCGGTCTGAGGAACCCACTCCGCTCCCCGGTTCAGGTTGATGTTGATCACCTTGCTGTGTTTGGGGGACTCTTTGGCAACTGCCTTCCTGAACGCTACCTGGTAGCTTTCGCATCCTCCGTCGAAACTCCAGAGAACCCGGTAGAAAAGAGGTAGGAACAGCCCGCCCACTCCCAGTGACAGGGAGCCGGAAGTGACGTAGCACGTTGACGCAGCAGCCGCGGCGGTGGCGGCGGAGGGGTCGTGTGGTGGGTCCTTACTATCCTTTCCCAGTCTCGGTTCGACGACTCCATTTTCCTCAGTGGGGGCTTTTCGCATCAGAGGAACGGCGGGCTTCAAGCAGGTAGTGTTCAGACCGGAGATTGTGTTTCTTGCATGGGTCAGGTGCGGAACCGGGCTCCTATGGCCTGTTCCCGTAAGGGAAGAGGCTCTGGGGACCCGTCTGCGGGAAGAAGGGGGGGCGGCGGCCTTCCCTGCTCTCTGCGAGGAAGGGGAGAGGATAGCAGAGTAGTTGCTGAGTCTCAATGCCTTTCTCAAAGCCTTCTCATCCTGAACCCGGGAATTGGGTGGCCTACTGAATCAACAGGCTTCCTGGGATCCCATCTGTCTCCGTAGTTTCAAAAAACTGGGCCACGCGAGGGAATTAGGAATGGAAGGGAACTAGGGCTTCTAACCTGGATCAGGTGAAAGAATTGTTTGTCCTAGAAATGTGTCTCTCCTACCAGGTTTTAAACAGCTCAGCCATCAGACATGCTATGCTAAATTCTAGCTCTTCCCGTATTGTTGAATAATAGAGTCAGAACTTTAAGTAAATGGCTGCATCCTTGATCCCTTTCTAAAGATCAGAGATCTTGTGGAAGTACTGAATCCCTTCATTCTTAATAGATTCATTTCCCCATACATTTGCCAGCACCTGCCATAAACATCAGACTGGCCGTTAAGTCAAAACTCTATCCTGCATTTTTGCCTGTTTCTCCAGCACTCTGAGCAGTTTGTTTCCCTGGGTTCTCACAAGAACGGATACTTATTCCTTTAAAAAGGACACTTAAGCTTTCCGAAAGACTTCCATGGAATTTCAGTGTAATATCATACGTAGCAAAGAAATAAGATACACCAGAGTGTTAGTAATTTTGTTTGATTAAATTTATTCAGTAAAAATTTTCTTAAGTGAAAAAGTTTGATTTATTCAAAATTTACCAGTTTCTAAGTTTTCAGTATTTCTTTGTTTTTGCTTTTTTGTTTTATTTTGAGATGGGGTCTTGATATGTTATCCATGCTGGCTCCAACTCTTGAGCTCAAGTAATGTTCCTGTCTTCACCTCCCAAGTAGCTGGGACTACAGGCCTATTCCACTATGCCTGGCCTAAGTCGTCAGTGTTTTCATTACCAAGGCATGATTGCTCCCAAATCAGTTGTGAATTTAGGACCCTTTTCCATGACTAGTCTCCTTTCCATCAACACAAGCTCACTTTTATTCAGTTTTTTTTTTCCTTTTTTTTTGGTTAGGCTACTAGATTAGATTAGTGTAGCATTACTCTTGAAATGTTTTAATCTTTTTAAAGAGATTAGTCACATCAGAAAGTGGTATAGTCTGGGCCCATGCAGTGGTGCACACCTGTGATCCCAGCTACTCAAGAGGCTGAGACAGGAGAATCCCAAGTTGAAGTCCAACCTGGGTGACTTAGAGCTGTCTCAAAAATAAAAATGAAAGGGATTGGGGTGTAACTCAGTGGTAGATGCCTGTGGATTCCATCCCCAGTTCCAGAAAAAGAAAACATCTTTAGAGACATAGTCTAATTTTACTTTTTTCTACTGTGAAGTCCTCTTCCATGAGAAGAAAGCCTACCTACTGTGGTAATATCTGATCTTGGAGGCAAATAAATTTTCCTTTGCTTCTATTCTTCATCTCAATAAACAGCGCCACTATCAGTCCTATGGGTAATCCTTGGCTTCTTTCCTCTCTATTATTCTCCATACAATCAACCACCAAATCCTCTCCATAAAACTATTTCCCTAAGAATACAATTTATATTCTGGTATCTCTCAAATGCCCCATCCTAATTTTTAAAATTTTCCTTCATGACCAGATTTCTACCTGTGCCAACTCACCTTTTATTCTTTCTTCAGGCTACACCAATCTATTTTTCTGACCAGCAATTGAAATTGCTCTTGTCAGGTTGCCAATGACTTCTATGTTGCTAAATCCAGTGGATACTTTGTTCTCATCTTCTTCAATCTCTGGAATATTCAAAACAGTTTCTCCATTTTTAATTTCTCTTCTCTTGGCTTCATTGACAATTTCTCTTGGAATTTCTGCCCCCCACCCCTTTGGCTATTTCTTTTCAGTCTCCTTTGCTAGCCACTTTTTCTCTCTATGTAATGACTAAATGTTGGATTTCTCATTTCTAGTCTTCTCTCTGTGTTCCAGAATCATAATGTCATAATGCCTGCTTAATTATATTAGTTTAGTTATGTTAATATAATATAAATTTTGATCTTCTGATCTTCCCATCATTCCAAATCTGGTATTCCCCATCTTACTAAGTAGTGCTCCAACTATGTGGTTACACCAAAGCCAGAACTCTGAGACTCATCTTTAACTCGTCTTTACTACCCCTTTTTCCCAGCCTTTCAATAATTCCTGCAACTTTTACCTGAAATCTGTTTTCTATCCTCTGTCTTCACTGCTACTGCCCTATTCCAAGCCATTATCTTTTACCTTGGCTACTGCAGTAGTATCCTCAGTTTTCCCAGTTCCCACTTAAATCCCCCTCCAATCCATTTCCCATATAGCAGGATCCTGTCAAGTCAGATCTTGTCTTTTTCCTATTTAAAGCTCTAGTGGCTTTCCATGGCCTTTATTCCCTGCTTAAACATTTCCCTCCTCCTCCATATTCTTCTGCCTTTCCCATTCCCTAGTCACATTGGCTTTAGAATATTAGCTGCCAGATATCAAGTTCTTGCTCACTTTTTCTACTGGCTCCCCTTCACTCTGGCTCTGTATGCTTTATATCCTACCCATTCTTCACATCCCAGCATAACTAAACTTTCCTCATAGGTGAGTTGTATATATTTTCTTCTTAGTATTCATAGAATTAGCAAGTAAATTAATTGTTTTAGACACTGAGCTATCTTCCTGTTATCTTAAGGATGGAGTCTAAAATCCTTAGATGGTGAGATCCCTGTGTCTTCATGTCTGACTCATGAACCATTCTCCCTATTACCAGTCATATCAGCCCTGTTCTGTTCCTGCCACAGTGCGTGGCTTACATTGGAAAGTTCCTTTACCCCACTACTCCCTTGCCAATTCCCCTCTGGAAAAAATAAATTTTTCTAGTTAATTCACTCCTCATTCTTTTTTTTTTTTTTTTTTTTAATGTGATGATAAGGATTGAACCCAGTGCCTCACAATACATTAGGCAAGTGCTCTGCCACTGAGCACTGAGCCCTACCCCCTCACTCCTTACTCTTAAGGTCTTTGCTTGAAGGCACTGCCTCAAAACCAGGTTAGGTTCCACTGTTGGAGGATGCCATGGTACTTTCAACATCAATTCTTTAAAGACCTGTACTTATGGATAATGGTCACCAAAATCATGTGAGTCAAATGAAGCCAGTCTAGTCACTTACATACTATCTGTATGCTTTTATGCTACAAGGCAGTTCTGGCTCTAATAGAGAAAAAGATTGCCAGCCCCTACATTAGAGCAGGAACAATGTGTGTGGCACAAGGCTCAGTAACTGTTCTCCCTCCCTGTGTTGCAAGGGTTCTGAATCTGGTTATATATGTCATTTTTTTTGTTGTTGTTGTTTCTGCTCCTCTTTTGCACTTTTCATGTTCCCCAAGGAAACATGGAAAGAAAAGTGATAAATGCTATTTTAAAATTATCAATATTAGAAACTAATATTGACAATAATGCTTTTTTATTGAAAAGATTATCATTGGGGCTGGGGATGTGGCTCAAGCAGCCCGGGTTCGATCCTCAGCACCACATACAAACAAAGATGTTGTGCCCGCCGATAACTAAAAAAAAATAAATAATAATAAATATTAAAATTCTCTCTCTCTCTCTTTAAAAAAAATAAAATTGAAAAGATTCTAAAACATATTTTCCTATAAAATATGATGTGCATGTTAAAAATAACAAAATTAACTTTTTTGTATTTTAACATATTAGTTTAACAGTTCTAAATCCTAGATTTAAAAGAACTTAAGCCAGGCATGGTGGAGCATGCCTGTAATCCTAATGACTAGGGAGGCTGAGACGAGAAGATTTTGAATTCAAAGCCAGCCTCAGCAACTTAGACCCTCTCTCGAAATTCTAAAAAAAGGCCTAGAATGTGGCTCAGTGGTTAAGTACCCCTGGGTTCAATCCCTGGTACAAAAAATTAAAAGAACTTAGGTAGGCTTTGAAACTTTAACTTTTGGGTTTTTACATTCCAAGTTGGTATTCACTCATAAATACCTTTGAAAAAGGCCTTGACTCTTGCTCAGAAAATGCAGAATATGAGGGCTGGGGATGTGGCTCAAGCGGTAGTGCGCTCGCCTGGCATGTGTGCGGCCCGGGTTCGATCCTCAGCACCACATACAAACAAAGATGTTGTGTCTGCCGAAAACTAAAAAATAAATATTAAAAAAAAAGAAAATGCAGAATATGAAATATCTTGTAGTTTAAACTCTACAACAGATTTGGGGGCTATTGTCTTATCAAGCACAAGTTTTTGCTCATATTTCCTTTTTCCAGACTTAATTCTTCACTCAGGCATCATCTTTCCTGAGGTATTCCCCAATATCTGTCTTCACATTGATCTCATCTTCCTAGTATATAGCTTAATACAGCATTAATTTTGGAGTTTTGTTTTTTTACTTTGCTTTTGTGATGCTGGTGATTGAACCCAGGGATGCTGTACCACTGAGCTATATCCCTAAGCCCCAATCATGTTCTGTCATAACTTTATTTATTTATAAGTTTTTGAGATAGATAGTGAACCCCACCAGGACAGGAAGAGCACAATTTTTTATCTCTGGTTGTACATAAAGTAGACTCACACCATTGGTGTCTTCATACATGTACTTAGGTAATGATGTCCATCTCATTCTACTATCTTTCCTACTCTCATTCCTTCTCCTCTCCCCTCCTTCCCCTTTACCATATCTAGAGTTCATTTAATCCTCCTATGTCGCCACCCCAACCACATTATGAATCAGCATCTTTAAATCAGAGAAAACATTCGGCATTTTATTTGGGGGATTCACTTAGCATCATATTCTCCCAACTTCATCCATTTACCTTCAAATGCCATGATTTTATACTCTTTTAATGCTGAATAATATTCCATTGTGTATATATACCCCATTTTCTTTATCCATTCATCTACTGAAGGGCATCTAGGTTGGTTCCTCAATTTAAGTTTTTGTAGGTGTCCACAATTAGGATGATGGAACAAAATGGGTTAATCAAAGCTGTAAAGCAAAAGGAATTAACAGACTAGGTTTCTTTTTGCTCTGTTCTCTTAATTTGCCTCCTACAACTTCTTGTTCAAAGTGAGGGACTTCTGGAGGACCTCCCCTATGGCAATCTGATCCCAGCTCTGTTCCTTTTCCAGAAAATGTCATGGTAACTCTTCCTCTCTCTCTCCCTCTCCCCCCATCCCCACCCCTCTCTCTTTCTGTATCTCTCTGCTGCACCCACACTGGACTTCTGCCTGGAGAAATCTTCTCCTCCACCAACCCACTCCCATTCCAATTGCAGATTTAACTTACATTCTGAATATGGGGAAAATTTGAAGAGTGTAAGTACTAAATGCAAAATCCAAACCACATTAGGTTTGTCCCAGATATCATGTATCAGTAGTATCTACAAGCTGGGAGCTATGGCACATGCCTATAATCCCAGCTATTCACAAAGCTAAGGCAGGAGGATTGCAAGTTCAAGACCAGACTGGGCAATATAGCAAGACCCTGGCTCAAATTTTTAAAACATAGTAAAAAGGGCTGGGGATGTAGCTCAGTGTTAGAGCACCCTTGGGTTTAATCACCAGTGCTGGGGAGGGAGGCAGGAAGGTCATATACAAACAAAGAATTATTATCTTTGTTCTGGAGCAGTTGCTACTTGGCATCCTTAGCCTGCAGTGCTGCTGCAGCGCTGCTGCAGCACTCTGTATGCACATCTAGATCCTGTAAGTTGTAGCAAGTCAGGATCGCTTCTGGTATACTTTTTTTAACTGGTAGTCTTGACATTGAGCTAGATTAGAGGCATTCCCCAGCTATAACACAGCATGTGCTTCTTTACTAGCCTAGGCAATAGAAGGGAAGGCAACACAGCTGTCTTCCCAAGCTGTGTGCAGCCCAGAGCACCAGCTGCCCTAGGGATAGAAGGCAGACTGTCTGATCAGGTAGACTTTATTCTGGTAAGCAGGCTGTGGGCATCTGGTCTGCAGGAGCTTGCATTTATTTATTTTTTTAAAAAAATATTTATTTTTTAGTTGTAGTTGGACACAACACCTTTATTTCACTTATTTATTTATTTATTTATTTATTTATTTATTTATTATGTGATGCTGAGTATCAAACCCAGGGTCTCACATGTGTGAGGCGAGCACTCTACTACTGAGCCACAACCCCAGCCCCCAGGAGCTTGCATTTAATTTGAAGATATTGAAACCTTAAAGGACTGAATTTGTGGGTCTCAGCCTAATTAAAGCAAATGGGGGTAGGTGGAGCTGTACTACTCAAATCTATTTTTAATGACTCAATTCAGGGCTGAGAGAGCAATGTCAAAATTAAAAATTAGAGCTCCAGATTTCATTGGCAGAAGTTTAAGACATTCGCTTTTGTGGCAATACTTAAGCTAAATGACCTTAAGGTTACAGATCTCAAAAAAGAAAAAAGAGGGCATCAATCTAATCCTAAGGTTTCTTTTGTCATAGCCCTTTGGGACCCTATGATGGCTCTCAAACCTTTTAATCTCAGGATCCCTTTATAGTCTTGAAAATTACAAAGTATTAAACCCACTACATTTTAACATAAATAATATTCGTTATAAAAAATAAAAATAGGGATTGGGGTTGTGGCTCAGTGGCAGAGTGCTTGCCTAGCACATGTGAGGCACTGGGTTCGATCCTCAGCACCACATAAAAATAAATATATAAAATAAAGGTATGGGGTGCATCTATAACTAAAAATATTTTAAAAAAGAAAAGAAAGAAGTGAAAAATAACAATAGTATTTAGAACAAAAAATTGCCAGTCACACACCTGTAATCCCAGTGGTTTGGGAGGTTGAGGCAAGAGAATTGCAAATTCAAATCCAGTCTCAACAATTTAGCAATTTAGTGAGACTCTGTCTCAAAAATTAAGAAAGGGCTGGGGATGTGGCTCAGTGATTAAGTGCCCCTGGCTTCACTCCCTAGTACCCCCCCCCCAAAAAAAAAAGAAAGAAAGAAATTAGTAATTAGAGTGATATTGTTTTGATCTGGGCACTGTGGTGCACACCTATAATCCCAACAGCATGGGAGGCTGAGGCAGGAGAATCACAAGTTCAAGATCAACCTCAGAAATTCAGTGAGACCCTGTCTCAAAAAGGACTGGGCATGTAGTCATTGGTAAAGGATCTCTGAGTTAAATCCCCAAAAAAGTGGTATTTTACCTTTTTTTTTTTAAGATGAATGTTTTTTTTAATATCTTTTTTATTTTTTAGTTATGGATGGACATAATATTTTTATTTTATTTATTTTTATGTGGTGCTGAGGATCTAACCCAGTGCTTCACATGTGCAAGGCAAGCACTCTGCCACTGAGCCACTCCCCACCCACTCCCTTTTTTTTTAAGCAGAATTTTTAAATATCTGCCTTAAGAGAATACAGATAGATTTTCTTATCTGTTTCTATGTTCTGTCTTTTCTAATGCCATGTGTTATATAACCTCTGAAAAACTCCACTGTACACATGAGAGAAAAGATGTGGTGGTGCTTGGACCACACTTTGAGAACTGACATAGTGTAAACAACTATGGAGTCAGGTAGACCCTAACTGTTAAGAGTTGTGTCCTCTTGAGGAAGAGACTTGATTTTTCTCGATTTATTTCCTCCCTTTTGGAATGGATACAGAAATGTGTTATAACTCATAAGACAGTGTGGTTATTAAGGATCAGAGTACATTTTAAGTGTCTAACACTTGGTAGTTGTGCAATAAACTTTTTATTTTTCAGTTCCTAAAGTACCAAGAAGAGACCTGTTATTAATTTTAGTTAGATTTGTTTCTTATTTTCTGTTTTGTTTGTGAGCAGTGCTGGAGCTTGACCCAGGGCTGCTCTACCCAGTTTTTCTTGTTGTTTTTGTTTTTTGTTTTAGTTGTTGTTATTTTTTATTTTTTTGGAGACATGGTCTCCCTAAGTTGCTCAGGTTTGCAATCCTGCCTTAGCCTCCTAAGTAACTGGGATTACAGATGTGCACCACTGTGTCCAGCTTGGTTAGGTTTTTTGTGACTTGGGTGATGTGTACTGTTTTTTTTTTTCCAAGTCCTACTCCAGACCCATCAAAGTTCATGATATAGTTCTTGGAGTTCTTCACTGCACTTCTAGGCATTGAGTAAGTCTGAAAGTAGGAAAGTAGAAGATGAAGTTGGGATTGGTTGGTACAAGGACCAGGATTCAAATTCAAATATGGTTAACATTTATTGAAATAGTAGGTTCTTTCCTCTATGTCATATAATATTCTCAGCTACCCTATGATCTAAGTAGTGCTGCTATCATATTCCAGATGAACTGATACCCAGACACATCCAATAATGTAGTTAAAATTATTAACCACATTAATAGGTGTTAGGTGAGGAGATCAGAATATAATCTCTAAAATTAAGCGCAGTACTATCTATGTCTTTCTTTAGATAATGCCTCTGTTTTGTCAACCCTGGAAGACTGATTTCAGAGTTTTTTTGCAAGGGCGGTAAATGATAGAAATGTAGTCATGGTTCTGATGTTTCTAAAAAAAATTTTTCCATCACAGTTTTCCCAACCAGCAATTTTACAAGTGCCTCAAATTCAGGAAGGGGTTTTTGAAAAGGGATTTTTCTTTTGACTGCTAATAACCAGAAATAGTGTATATGAAAGCACCTTTCATAAAGGTGTCACTTACTGTTTTCCCAACCTCTGTAAGCAAGTCACAGTATCTCACTTTACTACCATGTCCCCACCTATATAATTATTCATACATTAGTTTATTTCCTTATCCACCCATTCCTGACTTTGAATAGTAAGTAAGATAAATAAAAGTCTGAGTAAGAGAAATGTTACATATACAAGTTCAGTAATTGTTCCCCCCCCCCCTTAAATATACATGTGAGAAGCAACCCTGGGAGAAATGGGAAGTGAAAGAGATGGAGTCAGTGGGTGGGAGTGGTGGGAGATGCTGGGAATCAAATCCAAGGGCTTGTGCATGCTGGTTAAGTGCTTTACCACTAAACTGTACCCCTAGCTATCTGATTCTTTCTTCTCTTTAAGTAGAAATGATTGAGTGTTCAGAGCTGGGACAGATGGCTAAAAGACTTTTTGTGAAAAGGTTTAAGATTTCTCTGTAAGATCATGTGTCTCATTTTTTTTTTTAATCCTCATCTCCTTCCCTTCCTTAGTCTTCTTCAGGCAAGCTGTAAGAAGCGGCAGCAATGTCTGATTTTGTGGAAAGTGAGGCTGAGGAGTCAGAGGAAGAATACAATGATGAAGGCGAAGTGGTGCCCCGAGTCACCAAGAAATTTGTGGAAGAGGAGGATGATGGTGAGGAGGCCCCAGCCTCAAGCTTCTCCCTACTATTACTAAGCTTTGGATAGTTGGATTCTTGCTGATGAAAGGCTCAGACTGAGCACAGAAGTTCTCACACATGAGGTACCAACTTGAGAACTTTCAATCATTCTTACAAAATGCTTAGAGCATCTGTCTGCTGTATGCCAGGCACTGTACTTAGAAGTAGGAACACAAAACACAAGCTATTGTAGAATTTTTTGGGGGGACAAACAGTAAATAAATACATATATAATGCTTCCTGCCTTTAGTCCTAGCGGTGCTTATGCACATAGTTTCCTATTACCCTGGCCAAGCCCAACCTTTAGGATCATCAGCAGAAAACTCTAAAGTGACTTTAAAGGGAAATATAAGTTTTATCAAAGATTTATGGCTCAAAGAAGGAATGCAGCCACTGAGTTTATAAACAGAGGAAAATTAGTTATTGGTGTCTATAAAATTGCTAGTAACAATTTTGTAGAGCCAAAGTAATTAAGATGGTATTTCCTAAAGACAAATGGTCAATGTAGAAAACAAACTGTCCTGGTTGATGGCTATGTTTTGTACCTTTACATGAACAGAAGAGTTATTGTGGCACCTGTACCATCATTAGGTTCAGGGTGGATGAAAAATTATAGTTAAGCAGGTGGCCCTGCACCACCATCCATCCTGTTCCCTGAACTCCATGCCTCAAACATACATGTTTTCCAGATGAGGAGGAAGAGGAGGAGAATCTAGATGATCAAGATGAACAAGGCAATTTAAAAGGCTTTATCAATGATGATGATGATGAAGATGATGCGGAGGAAGATGAAGGCAGTGACTCTGGTGATTCAGAAGATGATGTTGGCCACAAGAAGAGAAAACGCAGTGAGTAGTGTTTCCTCAGGTTAGATGAGGCTTAGGTAGAAGTTGCAGTGGGGAAGGGGCCTTCCCATTGTTATGGGTAACACTTTGTTTTCTTTAGCATCTTTTGATGACCGCCTGGAGGATGATGATTTTGACCTTATTGAGGAGAATTTGGGTGTCAAAGTGAAACGAGGAGTAAGTGTATTCTTTGTCTTTGTCCTGGGGGTGTGAAGGAAAGCCCTTGAAATTATATCTTTTGGAGAGGAGATAGATCCAGAACAGTTTGGGGAACTTCAGAGAAGAAAAAGATGTTGGTATCATGCTGTAGAGCCCAGATCTGAGGCTTGTCAGTTTCAAGGGTGGGTCATGGGGCCAAAAGAGCATCACACGCATGTTCTTTCTAGTCTCCCTTGGCTAATATAACTAGAGTAGGAAGATGAGAATGAGACTAAAGAGCAGGCATTCTTACGATAGAACCTTCAGATCCTGATGAGACAGGTTTTCTCACCACCAGCAAAAGTACCGGCGTGTCAAAAAAATGTCAGATGATGAAGATGATGATGAAGAGGAATATGGCAAGGAGGAACATGAAAAAGAGGCTATTGCAGAAGAAATATTCCAAGATGGGGAAGGGGAAGAAGGACAGGAAGCCGTGGAGGCCCCCATGGCTCCTCCAGAGGAGGAAGAGGAAGATGATGAAGAGTCAGGTATGTGGCATTGGGCAGGGAAAACAATGTTTAGATAGTCATTGAGATGTCCTGGCCCCTAGGAGCAGAATAGGAGGCCATTCTTCAGCTACAGGGCCTTGCATTTGACACAAAAGTTGTTTTTTTCAGTCTTTGTACTTTTTTTACTGGCAGGAACTAAAACCATTTAGTCCTGCATCAGCCTTTGACCCTGAGTACTAAACTGTTACTTCTCTACCCAGATATTGATGATTTCATTGTGGATGACGATGGACAGCCTCTGAAAAAACCCAAGTGGCGGAAAAAGCTTCCCGGATACACAGATGCGTGAGTGGGGATCTGATACAAAGTGGTGATAAAGGCATTGAGTATGCCCACCCGGCAAGGCACATCCTTAGCTCTCAACTATTTTTGCCTCCCCCAAAAGGCACATCCCCAGCTCTCAACTATTTTGCTTCGGTGTCTTAGATACCCTCTGTTTGGCAGTGATTTCAGACTTCCTTTACGCCCTGAGAGGTCACTTTGCATTTTAGGGCTTCTTAAAGAATTAAGATATGGGTAAGGCTCCAGCATCCCTCTTCTTCCTGCAGCTCCATGTTTATTCATTTATATTTATGCCTTCTAAATGTGATTTTTGTGGGAAAAGGATACAAGTTAGAAAGCTTGCCAGGTATGGTAGTGTATGCCTGTAACCCTGGTCGCTTGGGAGGCTGAGGCAGGAGGATCATGAGCTCAAAGCCAGCCTAAGCAACTCAGCAAGACCCTATCTCTAAACAAAATATTTAAAAAAGTTAAGTATGTGACTCAGAAGTTAAGCAACCCTGGGTTTAATCCCCAGTATCAAAAAAAAATAATAATAAAAAGTAACTTTGAATGCTTTTGCTCTGAGGAAATACAGTAATACCTTAGTGGAATATAGATCTGCCAAGTAGAGTGTTAGACCCATCTGCCCTATTGCTGTTTGATTTCTGTCACTGACAGGTGCCAAAAGTGGGCTTTTTATTCTCTGATAAACAATAGTTTGCCCAGAAATATCCCCTAGGTAAGCCTTTATTCCATAGTGAATATGGTTCTTTTATTTTTATTCTTCTTCTAATTTTCTTAGTTACCTGGAGCAAGTCAAAGATCTGTACAGAGTCTACATTTCTCTACTCTCACCCACAGAGCACTGCAAGAAGCCCAGGAGATTTTTGGCGTGGATTTTGATTATGACGAGTTTGAGAAATACAATGAGTATGATGAAGAACTGGAGGAAGAGTATGAGTATGAGGATGATGAGGCCGAAGGTGAAATTAGAGTGCGCCCCAAGAAGACCACCAAGAAGCGTGTGAGCCGCAGGAGCATCTTTGAGATGTACGAGCCCAGTGAGCTGGAAAGCAGCCACCTCACAGATCAAGACAATGAAATCCGAGCCACTGACTTGCCTGAGAGGTTCCAGGTAAGAAACCACCAGCCTCTGCCTTCTGTTGATTCACCATCATTTTGAGGCCATGAAACAATCTCATAGCAATCTGAAATTACGTAACCTGTTAACCCCATCTGACCAAGGTCCAGGGAGTCTAGCTCTTATAGAAAATATACTATCACACTGCTCGTGGATCTTGAAATGGGGCTTTTTAGCAAATTTATGAAGTGTTTATTTCGTGACAGACAATACTGCTGGGTACTGGAAATGTGTGCCAAAGTATCACAGTTTCTCTCCAGAAGAAGTGTATGTTTTCATAAACAGGATACAAGTTTTTTTTGTTTGTTTGTTTTGTTTTTTAAAGAGAGAAAGAGAATTTTAATATTTATTTTTTAGTTTTCGGCGGACACAACATCTTTCTTTGTATGTGGTGCTGAGGATCGAACCGGGCCGCACGCATACCAGGCGAGCGCGCTACCGCTTGAGCCATATCCCCAGCCCAAGGATACAAGTTAAAGTCAATCTCACCCTCTTATTTGCTACAGCTCCGCTCCATCCCAGTCAAGGGGGCCGAAGATGATGAGTTAGAAGAAGAAGCTGACTGGATCTATAGGAATGCCTTTGCCACGCCAACCATTTCTCTACAGGTAGCTAAAAACTTGACATGAAATAGAAGTCACTTGATTAAGATGGGGGGTGTGCTTCTTCCCTGACCTATGCTTCTGTGTGCCTCATACTGAAAATGTGTGTGTGTGTGTGTGTGTGTGTGAGAGAGAGAGAGAGAGAGAGAGAGAGAGAGATTTTTTTCTAGATTTCATCTCAAGTAAGGCAATCTTGTGCTGTGAAACAGTTCTGTATGATAAGGCAAAGCAAGTAATGGTATCTTGCTGTTTTTTCTTTTCCTACTATAGGAAAGCTGTGATTACCTGGACCGAGGGCAGCCAACAAGCAGCTTCAGTCGAAAAGGACCAAGTACAATTCAGAAAATTAAAGAAGCCCTGGGCTTCATGCGAAATCAGCATTTTGAGGTAGCTGACTCAAGCTTTAGTAGTCTATTGGTTAGAAATTCAGTTAGAGGAGGAGAGAAAAGTTAGCTACCTAAGTCAGAAGGGACCCCCCTCTTCCCCTTCCCCAGATGTACTCCCTTAACTCAAGTGTTAGAACTAGCGGACTCATGAACAGAGGAGAGTCTACCCTGTTTGCAATATTATCCTCCCCTGTTGGGAAGGTCATGCTTCTGACTTCAAATTCCTGGAGCTGTTAGTGAAAAAAAAAAAAAAAAAAAAAGATTATCCTCTGGGAGAGGAGATCCTTGCAGATCTTCTAGGTGACTGCAGTCTTTTTGCTACCCTAGGTACCTTTTATTGCCTTCTACCGAAAAGAGTATGTGGAACCTGAGTTGCATATCAATGACCTATGGAGAGTATGGCAGTGGGATGAAAAGGTAACATGGATACATGGCCCCGAAGGCACTATGGGCAGGGTTGGTCACCACTACAACCAGGGTACTATAAATCCAGTGCCCCACTCCCTGATCTTCCTCCCTGGTCTGCTGGTCTCCCCCCCACTGGATCTCTTGATGAAGGAATAGCAGCCTTGGGTCTTCAGGGCTGAGTAACAGTCCTTACTCCTGCCCTGCCCGCCCTAGTGGACCCAGTTGAGGATCCGCAAAGAAAACCTAACAAGACTGTTTGAGAAGATGCAAGCTTATCAATATGAGCAAATCTCTGCTGATCCTGACAAACCTCTTGCTGATGGCATCCGGGCTCTGGACACCACTGACATGGAGAGGTAGCACACACGGTTTGTTTCATTACAGGGAGCCCTCAGACCAAAGGCACCCCTGACCCCATCAATGTCACTTTGCAGAATTCATGGGTCAGGGCCTTACCCCTTAGAAATCCAACTTGTCAACACATTAAAAGTGATCTTCCTCCAAATTAACCTTAGTTATCCATGTTGATATAGAAAAAGATAAACTTTTGATTTATTTACCAACAATTTACCTATTAGAATTTCAGGTACTTACATTTGGTAATCTGTACATTTATTCCATGTAGATAAAGCTATATGGAAAGCAAATTATAATAAGCAAGCTTGTAGTCAGGGTATGGGATAGTGGGGGAATATATGGGATCAGTATCCAAATTATGAAGTTGAGAAGAAGTCCCAAGAACTTTTTGAACTTTGCGAGATATCTGCCTCATCTGCCTCTCCTTTAATGATTTCATTTCTAACCACCACCAGTCATCTTCAGTTTGATATACTCCTTTAAGATACCTTGGTTGCACTTAAGTTATGGTCTGGAGCTTGTATATGTGTGTGTGTGTGTGTCTCCAGGTATTGGGAATTAAGGGGCACTCTAATACTGAACTATATCCCCAGCCCTTCGTATTTTTTTATCTTGAGGTAGGGCCTCCCTGAGTTGCTGAGGGTCTGGTTAAGTGGCTGAGACTGGCCTAGAACTTGCTATCCTTCTTAATAATTGGGATTACAGGCATGCACCACTAATGCAGGTACCCATCCTACTTGGGATATTCCCTCCTGAGAATTGGATGTCTTATAGAAAAACTGAGTTGAGCGATAACTGAGTAACTTCCTCGGTGATAACTGAGATCTTATGTCCTTTCCCTTCAGGCTCAAGGACGTACAATCAATGGATGAGTTAAAAGATGTCTATAACCATTTCCTGCTTTACTATGGCCGTGATATCCCCAGGATGCAGAATGCTGCCAAAGCTAGCCGCAAGAAGCTAAAGCGTGTAAGGGAGGAGGGAGATGAAGAAGGTGAGTACTAGAAAAGAAAATGCAGGATACTTGATGGATGTAGCATTTCCAAGGGTGCCCTTGGCTGGGTGCCCTTCTGGGCTTCTCAACATATGTCAGATTCTTGGGAGTGATTGAAAGCTAAAGCCTAACAACCTATGAATTTTCTTTCCAGGTGAAGGTGAAGAAGCAGAAGACGAGGAGCAGAGGGGCCCAGAGCTCAAGCAGGCCTCCCGCCGAGACATGTATACCATTTGCCAGAGCGCAGGGCTAGGTAACAACCAGCCTGGGCATTCTACCCTTGAGCAAGGGAGTTACCCAAGAGGAGGGCTAGTGGGTAGGAAGAGGAAAGGATATCTAAAGTCAATCACCAATCCATTGCCAAACCAACCTACTACAGGGTCCCCATAAGCACTTTCCCTCCCACCTACCTCTACTCTATGCTAATGGTCCATCCTCTCCCTGAATTCCTGAAGTCATGAGAAATTCACACTCAGAGGAAGAATCTGTCCTATTTCATGTGTCTAATAAAAGCTCTTCATGTGCTTAAAGTCAGTTTTTTTTTTAAATATTTTTTAGTTGTAGTTGGACACAATACCTTTGTTCCATTCATTTATTTTTATGTGGTGCTGAGGTTTGAACCCAGGGCCTCACGTGCTAGGTGAGCGTTCTACCACTGAGCCACAATCCCAGCCCCTAAAGTCAGTTTTTTTCATTGTCCTTTTACAAGTCCAATTCTACTCATTCATGGCCCTTTTAAAGTCTGGTTCCCACAGCAGCTATTCTGGACTTTGAAAGCCAAAAGGCTTATCAGTCCAGGTGCTTCCTTACATTTTACTCTCTTGTTTGTTTCATTAGATGGCCTGGCGAAAAAGTTTGGACTTACTCCTGAGCAATTTGGGGAGAACCTCCGGGATAGCTACCAGCGGCATGAGACAGAACAATTCCCGGCAGAGCCTTTGGAGCTGGCCAAGGATTATGTTTGCAGGTAGGCATGTAACAGGTGACTGGTAGGACAAGAGCCTGAGGGCCAAGATACCGTTATCCTTCAGCTCCACTGTTTTCCCCACAGCCAGTTTCCTACTCCAGAAGCTGTGCTGGAAGGTGCCCGCTACATGGTAGCACTACAGATTGCACGTGAGCCCCTTGTCCGGCAGGTGCTGAGACAAACTTTCCAGGAGAGAGCCAAGTTAAATATAACCCCTACCAAGAAAGGTAGAAAGGTGAGCTGGGCAAGGGGCTTTGATCCAAGATTTGGCTCTGCTCTCTGTTTGATCAAGTTGAATCTTGTGTCTTCTGTTTAGCTGAGCTGTCTGCCTACAAAAAGTGGCAGTCTTTTTTTCTAAGGGTTAGGACCTGCCTATCCATAGACTAATGATTCCCTCTCAATGTATACAGGATGTGGATGAGGCCCACTACGCTTATTCCTTTAAGTACTTAAAGAACAAGCCTGTTAAAGAACTGAGAGATGACCAGTTCCTCAAGATAGGCCTGGCAGAAGAAGAAGGACTACTCACCATTGACATCAGCATAGATATGAAGGGAGTAGAAGGGTAAGCAGAGCCCTGGTCTGGCATCTTTCAGGAAGACTGATGGAAGCAGGGGTACCTCATGAACCACCATTTCAGAATTGAGCAAGCCATTGTCCCTGGCTTGCTCAGTGTTCATGGACATCTGGGTGTCACCTTTATCCATCCCTTACGTAGTTTGTATCTCTCCCCAGCTATGGCAATGACCAGACATACTTTGAAGAGATCAAACAATTTTACTACCGAGATGAGTTCAGCCACCAGGTGCAGGAGTGGAACCGGCAACGCACCATGGCCATTGAACGAGCATTACAGCAGTTCCTCTATGTGCAGATGGCCAAAGAGCTCAAGAATAAGTTGCTGTCTGAGGCCAAGGAATATGTCATAAAGGTGAGGATATAAGCCTGGTGTGGTGGCGTACTCCAACAATCCCCACTACTTGGGGCTGAGGCAGGAGAAGCCAACTTAGATGACTTGGCAGGACCTTGTCTAAAAATAAAAAATTTTAAAAGCCTAGGGATGTGGCACAGTGGTAGAATAATTGCCTAGCATGCACTTGGCACTAGGAAAAATCCCTAGTACCATATACAAAAAAATAAATAAAGACTTGTCCATTCTCTGTAGTTGTGTGATTTCTCTAATAGAACTAAGAATGAAGGAATCCCTTAGTCATCCTGTGGCCAATGTAGAAATACTGAGGCAATGTACCACATAATCTCAGAGGCAGTGGAAGCAGGGCGTGTGAGCTCTCCAACTAAGGACCCTCTCCTCCCTTTGCCCACATCAAAACATTCTTGTTTGTGTCACTGTCTCTGTGCACTGCCTTGTCTCCAAAAGCAAAATATGCTTTTGGGTTGTAAGTCTGCATAAAAAAGTAGGAGGATATGCACATAATTAATGCACTTCTTTGCATATGTGTGCTCTTCCTTGGCACACTTGGTGACTCTGATGACTAATGTGTGTCTCCTCCCAGGCCTGTAGCCGGAAGCTCTATAACTGGTTGAGGGTGGCGCCCTACCGACCAGATCAGCAGGTAGAGGAAGATGATGACTTCATGGATGAGAATCAAGGGAAAGGCATTAGAGTCCTAGGCATTGCTTTCTCCTCTGCCAGGTACCTAACTCTTCCTTCCTGCCTGCTCTGCACAGTCTTTTATCTGGCTTTTCATTTTATTCTCTTTTTCATAGCTTTACATGACTGAATATTGCTCTGTTCTTTTTCTGGGGGCTACAGAGATCACCCTGTGTTCTGTGCTCTGGTCAATGGTGAAGGAGAAGTGACAGACTTCCTCCGGCTGCCCCATTTTACCAAACGGCGAACTGCCTGGAGAGAAGAAGAGCGGGAAAAGAAGGCAAGTCTCCAGGATGGGGGTTTGTTAGCAAGTATACATCCTATAATTCAGTGGGATAAGTGTTAAGCAGCATTCCCTGCAAGACCCTGATTATCTCTGATCTGGTCACTGACTTTACATCCTGATATCATTCTCATTCCATGGGCAGTAGATGGCACTCATGTTATCTGATTCAGAATTTTCAGAGACCTTGTGTGCTTCTGGGCTGCCTTTGTTACCTCTTTTCTCATTAGCATCTAGGTCAGATTGTTCCAGGAGCTGAAAGCCACTGGGACATGCAGCCAAACTTTTCCCGCTTTATTGTTTCAACCCTTCTTTTGCTAGGGAAAGAGGATTTAAATTCATCTAGTTGGTATACTTCTGAATTATTTTTTCTCCCATAACAGTATCTTACAATTTAATTGTCAGAGCCTCATTCAAAAAAAAAAGAATAACAAAAGCTTATTTAAAATTTTTTTTTTTAAAAAATCTTAAAATGGAAATCAGAACATCAGCATAGTCCTAATAGGCAATGATTTATATAAATAAGGCCCAAGTGTATTTATACCACACCCCAAGTTTAAGTCAGAAGTATAATAATCTTAAGAAATATTAACACATGGGCTGGGGATGTGGCTCAAGCGGTAGCGCGCTCGCCTGGCGTGCGTGCGGCCCGGGTTCGATCCTCAGCACCACATACAAACAAAGATGTTGTGTCCGCCGAGAACTAAGAAAAAATAAATAAATATTAAAATTCTCTCTCTCTCTCTCTGTCCCCCTCTCTCTCACTCTCTCTTTAAAAAAAAGAAAAGAAAAGAAATATTAACACATGCTTAGTACTCAAACAAAAGGCCCCAAACTCCTTGTCTTGTGTTCTGCTTATATAGCATGTGACACCATGTCTAACATTAAATATCTATTTTAAGAAGAACAAAAACTATTTAGACACTTACCCCACTGGGCATGTAGTTACACCGGAGACCATCTGAACCTTGCCCAGCTATATTTGGGGGATGACAGAGGTATTGAATTATTCTACCTAGGAAATTAAGAGATATTGGAAAGTTGGGAGCAGCCCAAGAAAATGAGGGCCAATGGCTAAGTATTAGTGGAATATGGGTTTTGGTTCATAAAAAAAGAGAACAGTTTTCTACCTCTCCATTCTTCAGATCTGGCCAAGAAAAGGAGAGATGTACAACATTTCTAGAAAGGAAGAACAAAATGACACTAGAGTTAGAAATCCAGGGACTTATGGAACGTCACCAATGAGAAGTTCCCTGGGGCTCAGAAAAGCCTGCTTATCAATCTCATTATCATGTGCCAGATTTTGCTTTTTGTTAACACTGCTGCCCCCCTTCACTATGTTATACTTAGATTTTCAACAGAAGTCACACCAGAGTGGGGCACGGTGATACCTACCTATATAATCTCTGCGGCTTGGGAAGCTGAGGCGGGAGGATTGAGAGCTCAATGCCAGTCTCAGCGAAAGTGAGGCACTAAGCAATTCAGTGAGATCCTGTCTCTAAATAAAATACAAAATAGGTCTGGGGATGTGACTCAGTGGTCAAGTGCCCCTGAGTTCAATTCCCGGAACCCGAAATAAGAAAGAAAAAGTTATACCAGAAATGAAATAGGGAGGCTGAGGTTGTTGCTCAGCGGTAGAATGCTTGCCTAGCATGTGTAATGCACTGGGTTCAATCCTCAGCACCACATAAAAAGTAAATAAACAAAATAAAGATGTTGTGTCCATTTACAACTAAAAAAAATTTTTAAAGATAAATAAATAAAAGAAACGAAATAGGAATCCACAAAAAAACTATAGGATATCAAGGTGTCAAAAAGTTAAGACATAAGAACTGTAATAGGAATTCCACATCTTTGTACTAAGGAAGAGGAGACATATTTACCATGTTGACCTTTTCAAGGGGTCCTCACCCAAAAGAGGGCAAACTCCAGTTCTTTGTTTTCCTTGATAAAAACTAGGACCTGAGTGGGTGGTGGGGAAGAACTAGGGCCAATGGCTAAATGTTGGAGGGAGATGGGTTTTGGTTCACAATAGAAGAGAACAGTTTCCTACCTCTCCATTCTTCATATCTGGCCAGTGGTTACTAATGTCATCAGAGTGAGTTCTAGTCAGTAGAAGGGTTAAGCAGAAGCAGGCTGGCCAGGTGTGTGGGAATGGATCCTTGATAGCAACTTGGACCAGATGTTCTCTGAGACTCTTCTAGCTTTTGCTGTTCTCCAGTCTTATAAGATCTCAAGCTACATAGGGAGAAAGAACTACCTGAAATCTCCATGCTCAGAGCCAATTAGCTCTGATTTTCTTTCAATCCAGGCTCAAGACATTGAAACCCTAAAGAAATTTCTTCTGAACAAGAAGCCTCATGTGGTGACAATTGCAGGAGAAAACAGGTAGAGGCACTGGGCTAGGCCTGGTTGAAGGCCATGACCAAAAGTAACTCATCCCTTATGGTTGAATTTGGCATTTGCCTATAATGGTTACGAGTTTTTTGATATCCCCAGGGGATATTGTTCCTTTTTGTTTTTAAAGCTCTTTCCTCCTCACCCCATCCCAGATGAGAGACCACCCATTCCTGAGAAAATATATCCATTGACCAATATTCCTCATCCCTTCAGGGATGCCCAAATGTTGATTGAGGATGTGAAGCGCATCGTGCATGAGCTGGACCAGGGCCAACAGCTGTCTTCCATTGGGGTGGAGCTGGTTGACAACGAATTGGCTATTCTCTATATGAACAGCAAGAAGTCAGAGGTAATGCTGCAGCCCCACCCTTAGGGCATACCCAGATAAGTGCTGTTAATCTCAGAGATATTTAATAGGAAAAGAAAGCCCAGCTCTGATAAATACTTTTAAAATAAGATTAGTACTTTTCTTTTTAAAAGACGAAGTCTATATTTATTGCCAGGCGCAGTAACGCATGCCTGTAATCCCAGCAGCTTGGGAGGCTGAGGCAGGAGGATCATGAATTCAAAGCCAGCCTCAGCAACTTAGTGAGGCCCTAAGCAACTCAGTCTTTATTTTAAGACTCTGTCTCTAAATAAAATACAAAAATGGGGTGGGAATATGAGTTAGTGGTTAAGTCTCCTGGGTTCAATCCCCGGTACACACACACAAAAAAGAAAGATTATTGCACTCTACCTGTTCACTTAACATTTGCAGAAGTTTTCCATGTTGCCAGTTATAGTTCATTTGGGGAGCCCCTGAGGTTAAATTGGTTCTAGGAAAAATGGTCCTAGAAGAGAAAAGAAAGTGGCTTCAAGCCAGAATGGTTTGGATTTCCTCTTGGTGGTGGTATGAGGGGACTTTAAGGCCCTGCTAACCCTCATTTGACTCTAGGCAGAGTTCCGGGATTATCCTCCTGTACTGAGACAGGCAGTCTCTCTGGCTCGGCGCATCCAAGACCCTCTGATAGAATTTGCTCAAGTGTGCAGCTCTGATGAAGACATCCTATGTCTCAAATTTCACCCCTTGCAGGTGAGTAGATTTGACAGGCCGACTGTTGAGTAAAAAAGCACAGTAACCTTATCCCTGCCTGCTGTATGTCAATAGGAACATGTTGTGAAAGAGGAGCTGCTGAATGCCTTGTACTGTGAATTTATCAACCGGGTCAATGAAGTTGGGGTTGATGTCAACCGTGCCATTGCTCATCCTTACAGCCAGGCCTTGATCCAGTATGTCTGTGGCCTGGGACCTCGAAAAGGGACCCACCTCCTGAAGGTAGGATTGGGTTAAATTAGAAAATTCAAAAATTACCATTTCATTACACATGAAGACATATTTATCAGTATGACTTGACAGATCAGGAAGACCATGGTCAGAAAGATAAAGCATCTTGTTCAGAATCACTCAACTAGTGAGAGTTACCACTTCAGACCCAGGTGGCCAAAGCTTCTTCGCTACTGTACTCTAGTGGCTCATAGAATAGATGGCCATAAGCCATGATTTGAAAGAGGAGAAAGCAAAGGAATGCTAGAGGTGAATCTCAGGATAGTGGAATAATTTTTCCAGTGGGAAGAAAAAGCATTTAGCATTTTTTGATCTTCAAAAGTATTGGTAATATTCTTTTCCTTAAGACGAGTACATATTGTGTCAAACTTTCAAGTTTGCTAATTATAGATAGTCTGATGGGTATAATCTAGTTAATTGAAGAAATGATTTTAGTGGTAGATAATGTGGTTTTGTGTATAGTTAGATATTGAGTGGGGACAGAGTTCCTTTGTGGAGTCATGGAGGGCTAATAGAGAGACCTGAAAGCAAACTAAAGAGGTGGGGCATGCTTACTGTCCTGGCTTACTTGAGTTCTCTCCCCCAGATTCTGAAGCAGAACAACACACGCCTTGAAAGCCGCACCCAGTTGGTCACCATGTGCCACATGGGTCCCAAAGTCTTCATGAATTGTGCTGGCTTCCTCAAGATTGACACAGCCTCCCTGGGGGACAGGTGATGCCCTCTGCCTAGATGGGCCAAGAGGAATTCCCTTTGGACTTTGATTTGGGGTTTCAGGGAATTAGGGCTGCCAAAGGGCCCCAAGACATTTAAATTAGGAAATGTTTTAAAGATAAAGAGTCTTTATTTGGTCAAGAGCCCCTGACCTATGGAAAAGATCAGCTCAATAATGTGAGGCTTTTTTCATGTGACAGAAACATAAAAGGTCCAATTTAGTTTATAAATTAAGGACAGAAAACACAGATTCTGTTCAGTGAACACAAACTTATTTTGTTATTATGGTTTGATGCAGCCATGTAAGGGTGGGAATAGCAGGGGCAATGGAAAAAGTGTGGGTATGAACAGATATGGAAGGGGGAGAGAGATTTGTTATGTTTTAAGATGATGTTATTGAGAGAAAGTTCTATTCACTTGGACTTTGGACTTCACTATTGACCTCTTCCTCTCCAGAAGTTATCAACTCAGTCTTTGGAGGATCTTTTCCACGGGCACATAGCTCCTCATTCAGTAATGGAAGTCAGTGGGGAAATAGGCTTCAAGTTCTAAAACTTCATTTTCCACTCAGCTTTGCTGTAACACTCCACGAATAACATAGGTCCATGTGAGTGCACGGGCAAGACCAGCCTGGGAAGGCTTTATGGGGGAAAATAGCTGTCAGCAAATTCTCAGAGGTCTTTTTTTCCCCCTTCTTGTTTTATCTTAAGACTCATATAAGTTCATTATATAAAATTCAACATATATAAATATTATGCAGAAAGTGGAAGTCCCCCATAATCCCACCCCCCAGAGATAACTACCATAACAATTTTTATGTATATTATAGTTTTTCTAAATTTTATTTTTGCTATGCATTTACTAACTACCCATTTACTACAAAAATGGGATCATATGGTTCATAGTGTTTTGCAGTGCATTTTTCACTTATCAGTATATCGTGGCCATCTTCCCATATCAGCACACATAGATCTACCTCATTCTTTTTAATGGCTGTATGGTGTTCCATCGTATGGAGGTGCCCTGATTTATTTAACAGTTCCCCATTGGTGGACATTGGGTTGCTACTAGAAGCTTCTCCTTCTATATCCTGCTCCTTTTCTGCCTTTCCTTTAGCACTGACTCATACATTGAAGTCCTTGATGGTTCTCGTGTCCACCCTGAGACCTATGAGTGGGCTAGGAAGATGGCTGTGGATGCCCTGGAATATGATGAATCAGCTGAGGATGCCAATCCTGCAGGAGCCCTTGAAGAAATCTTGGAAAACCCAGAGCGACTCAAGGACTTGGACCTTGATGCCTTTGCAGAAGAACTGGAGAGGCAGGTGGGTGAAAGTATGGAATACCTGGCAGAAAAACCCATCACAAGTGGCCAGAGAAACCTTACGTTAGTAGAATGGCAGACTTGATCCTCTATTATCCCTGAGCATGCGCTATCAGGTCTCTCAAGGAAAGTTTTAGCCTGCTTCTTAAGGAGCCACAGAAGTCTTTGATGTTGGTAACTATAATTATGAAGAGCAGGTAGGAATTATCAGGGTATCATCACTACAGTTTCCTTCTAGGCCTCTTTCCTCCTTTCTGACTGCAACTTTGCATTTATCTGTTTTACACACAGGATTTCATGAAGCATTTTCAGTACACAACAGTGCCCCTTGCCTAATTTTGAAAACTTCCTTTAGCCAGGCATGGTGGCACATGCCTATAATCCCAGCTACTCGGAAGTCAGAGGCCAGAGGATTGAAAGTTCAAGATCGGGGCTGGGGATGTGGCTCAAGTGGTAGCGCGCTCGCCTGGCATGCGTGCGGCCCGGGTTTGATCCTCAGCACCACATAACAACAAAGATGTTGTGTCCGCCAAGAACTAAAAAATAAATATTAAAAAAAAATTTTCTCTCTCTCTCTCTCTCCTCTCTCACTCTCTCTTAAAAAAAAAAAAAGAAAAAAGAAAGTTCAAGATCACCCTAGAAATCTTAGCAAGACCCTTTCTCAAAATAAAAAATAAAGCTAAGCATATGGTACACACTTGTAATCCTACCTACTACTGGGTTCTAGGCCAGCTTGGGCAACATAGTGAACATAGTAAAACCCCATCTCAAAAGGAAAAAAAGAAAGTAACCTTTACTAAATGTCTAAAAGAAAGAAGAGAAGAATCCCAGCTTGCCTACTCCCTTCATTGCCCTGGTTTAGGTTGGGGAACAGTTGCAAGGCTTTTCCTGATGAGCATCTTCCTTAGGGCTATGGCGACAAACACATCACATTATATGACATCCGGGCAGAGCTGAGCTGTCGGTACAAGGACCTCCGAACAGCCTACCGCTCTCCCAACACCGAAGAGATCTTTAATATGTTAACCAAAGAAACTCCAGAGACTTTCTACATTGGTAAGTTCTGGGGCTATATTTTTTGTTGGGGAGGAGGATACAGTGGAGAATGAAAGAACACTTACAGTATGCATCAAACCAAGCAATGAAAGCAGTGGTTCCATTAGAACAAGGCAGATCTATACTATAGGTGGGGAATACCAGAAAATCTTTTAAAATAAAAGAAAGTAGGAGCCGGGAGTGGTTGCGCATGCCTGTAATCCCAGTGGCTCAGGTGGCTGAGACAGGAGAATAGCAAGTTTAGAGCCAGCCTCAACAAAAACAAGGCGCTAGGGATGTGGCTCAGGGGTTGAGTACCCCTGGATTCAATCCCCAGAACCACTTGCTCCTGCCCCACCACCCCACCCCACCCCACCCCCCGCACCGCCAAAAAGAATGTAGGGGTTTGGGGCTGGGATCGTGGCTTAGCGGTAGAGCCCTCATTTAGCACATGCAAAGCCCTGGGTTCAATCCTCAACACCACATAAAAATAAATAAATAAATAAAATAAAGGTATTGTGTTCAACTACAACTGAAAAATAAATATTAAAAAAATAATAATAATGCAGGAGTCTGACATGGTGGCACACACCTATAGTCCCAGCTACTCTGGAGGCTGAGGCAGAAGGACTGCAAGTTCAAAGCCAGCCTCAGCAACTTATCAAAACCCTGTCTAAAAATAAAAAGAATGTAGTTCACTGGTAGAGTACCCCAGGGTTCAATCCCAATATGGCAAAAGAAAAAAGGAAAAAGTTCTGTCACTAAAAGGTTGGTGGGAAGGAGTCACCTCTCCTGTTTTCAGTCTGTTACCTATTCTCTCCTTTGCCTCCAGGAAAGCTCATTATCTGCAACGTCACTGGCATTGCTCACAGGCGTCCACAGGGTGAAAGCTATGACCAGGCAATCCGCAATGATGAGACGGGGCTGTGGCAGTGCCCCTTCTGTCAGCAAGACAATTTCCCTGAACTAAGTGAGGTATAAACTGCATTGTTATCATAATTGTAATCATTAGGCTTCTTTAATTGAATGGCTTGATCTACAAAGGAATCAAAAATGGTATTTTAGATCATGCTTTTACCAAACAAGTACACAAAAAAGAAAGCAGGGGTAGAGTATTTATAGGTGTTTAACATGAAGTCCCTCTATATGCTTCTGAGCTATATGTTTTCCTTTATTCTGGAGCAGTCACCTAGCCCTTAATTCTTGTCTCATTCTCTGATCAGCTCATTCCACCCTATTATGGAAGTAAGGATTTGCATTTCTTGCCTATACGGTAGTCTTAGCATCCCCATACTTTCTTTTTTTTTTTTTTAATATTTATTTTATTTTTTAGTTTTCGGCGGACACATCTTTTGTCTGTATGTGGTGCTGGGGATCGAACCCGGGCCGCACGCATGCCAGGCGAGCGCGCTACCGCTTGAGCCACATCCCCAGCCTCCCCATACTTTCTTGTTAGAAGGTATCTGTAGGGCTGGGGATGTGGCTCAAGCGGTAGCGCACTCGCCTGGCATGCGTGCGGCCCTGGTTCGATCCTCAGCATCACATACAAACAAAGATGTTGTTTCCGCCGAAAATAAAAAATATATATTAAAAATTCTCTCTTTCTCTTTAAGGAAAAAAAAAAAGAAGAAGAAGGTATCTGTAAAAACTGGGTGTGGGGGCTGGGGATGTGGCTCAAGCGGTAGCGCGCTCGCCTGGCATGCGTGCGGCCTGGGTTCGATCCTCAGCACCACATACCAACAAAGATGTTGTGTCCGCCGAGAACTAAAAAATAAATATTAAAAATTCTCTCTCTCTCTCTCTCTCTCTCTCTCTCTCTCTCTCTCACTCTCTCTTAAAAAAAAAAAAAAAAAAACTGGGTGTGATGGAATGTGTCTGTAATCCCAGCAACTTAGGAGACTGAAGCTGGAGAATCATAAGTTCAAGTCTATCGTGGGCCTAACCCTTTCTCAAAGTAAAAAATGAAACGTGCTGGGGATCAATTGCCAGTACTGCAAGAAAAGAGAAATCTATGGTTTCTCTTAAATATTTATATTATCAATAGGTTCAGTTTTTTTTTTTTTTTTAAGAGAGAGAGAGAGAGATGAGATGAGAGAGAGAGAGAGAATTTTTTAATATTTATTTTGTAGTTTTCGGTGGACACAACATCTTTGTTTGTGGTGCTGAGGATCGAACCCGGGCCGCACGCATGCCAGGCGAGCGCACTACTGCTTGAGCCACATCCCCAGCCCAATAGGTTCAGTTTTTATATTCTCAACATTTTTAACTTTTCCCCATATTCTACTAGACATCATCTGCCTTTCTGATGTCATTAAAACCACCCAAAGACTTTTTTGGGCCTTCATATACTATTAGGCAGATTTTCTCAATTTTACCCAATAGAAGAAGCTGATATGAATTATCCAAGGGACAACCAAAGGATGTCTGGTTCACTTAGTGAATTGTTCTGAGAAGTCTGACACAGACAATTCTGATGCTTGCTAGGGCAGAACACAACAGGAGTGGCCTTGGTTGGAGCTAGAGGGTTGTAGATTAGAGAAGCATGGCCCATGGTACCAAGCATCAGCTATGAATCAAAGAATGCTGTAGATGTTACAGTTGTGTCCTAGCAGGTGACTGAGTCATGTTTTCAGACCAGTGCCAGACCTCAGTGGTAAAATAAATTATAGCACCCCTGAGTGCTCTTTTCTGAACATGTGAATCTTAATAATGAACCTTCTCTCCTTGTGCTTCTTCAGGTCTGGAATCATTTTGACAGCGGGTCATGCCCGGGCCAGGCTATTGGTGTCAAAACCCGGCTAGACAATGGTGTCACTGGCTTCATCCCCACCAAATTTCTTAGTGACAAAGTGGTAAAGCGGCCAGAGGAACGAGTGAAGGTAAATGATTGGCCTAGGGATATAGGACAGTCTTTAGCCACCCCAGTTAGACTTACTTTGGGCTTATCCCCACTAGAAGTTAAGCTCTGTTCCCAGTGGCTATTGGTGGAGAGAGTGTCAGGGAAGATTTATAACTAGCTTGCAGAAGCCAGGGTGAGAAGCATCTGAATGAGTAGCAGCTTTTGTTCACTGCTTTTGTGCAATTCTGCCAGTTGTCAGCCCTTTCAGAGAGTGTTCTTTTCCATTGTGGGAAACTGCAGCTTAGGCAGAGAACAGAAAACAGGGCCCAGCGTCATGTGCTGCAAAATAGGAAGTCTCTGCCTATTTCTCCAAGGCCAGGCAATACTCCTCTGGGAGATGGAAAAGGAAGTGTGGCATAGCCCATGTACAGAGCACTTCTGGGGTTTCACAGCAGAACCAGAGAACACAGAAGAAAATTTCAAATGGTTTCTGCCCAAGAGGATTGGAAGTAAATTTCTAAGTTCTTTAGGTCTTAGTATTATCCTGTCATAGCTACCATTTATTACATACCCACTAAACATCAGCACTCCACATTGGTGTTTGCTCTCTCTAGTCCTACAACCTGATGGGAATTTTTTTTTTTTCCCCAGAGAAATTCAGGTGTCTTTTCGAGATCATCCAGTCAGTGACATGGGTAGGGCCAGATCTGCCTAGTTCTCCGGTTTTAAGTGTTATAAACCGGGAGATGTTTGGGCTCAGAAGGGCTAGGGAAAAACATTCCTAATAACAAATCTTAGATTTTCAACATGAGGAGGGCCATGCAGAGTGACTGATAATAGGGCTCACAGAAAACAGCTATTACTTTGCTTCCCCTCCAAAAGGACAACCCCTGGGAGCAGTAACCAGCCAACTTCATGCAAAAAGGGAAGAGTACAAGTGACAGGATAGATTCCAGCAGGCTCCAGTTGTTTTTCCTGCCTAGAGTGGGAGGGGCCATTGCGGGCTTGGCCTGTAGGCTGCATAGCATGCTCATCCCCCTGACTACTCCCCTGCCATTTAGTAGCAGGCTGTCTTTGAGCAGGTCCCACCTTCCTGCCTGGACTTTGGTTTTCTCATATGTGAAGTAGGGCATAGGGCCAGATAATCTTTGTCCCTTCCAGCTCACATATTCTGTGGATGTAGGTGGGAATGACTGTTCACTGCCGCATCATGAAGATTGACATTGAGAAGTTTAGTGCAGACTTGACCTGCCGTACCTCGGACCTTGTGGACAGGAACAATGAATGGAAACTGCCCAAGGACACTTACTATGACTTTGATGCTGAAGCAGCAGACCACAAGCAGGAAGAAGACATGAAACGGAAGCAGCAACGGACCAGTGAGTTTGCCTACCACCATACCCTTTGTCTTGGCAGCTATGCTGCTATAGGACTCAGGCCACAGGATGCATGTATATCATTGTTCCAATAGGAGTGGGGTCTCAGCTTCAGGATACTGAGGTCTGGAGTCATCATGAAAAAGAGTCATGGGTAGGAATGGAACCCAGAGTCTCTTGGATTACATTTTGTTTGTAAAGGCTTGTAACTCTCAAAGCATCATTGTCTCAAAATCCCAGGAACCCAGGCTAACATATCATTCATATCAGAGAATTCAGGCCCAGAAAGGGTGAAAGAGTTTCAGAATCCCATAGTGAGTCAGAATCTGGTATGTCCCATTGCTGCTACCTCTTATCCCCATCACCTGATCTGTACTTCTCTCCTGCCCTTTCCAGCATACATCAAGCGAGTGATTGCACACCCATCCTTCCATAATATCAATTTCAAACAAGCAGAAAAGATGATGGAAACCATGGATCAGGGTGACGTGATCATCCGACCAAGCAGCAAGGGTGAGAACCACCTGACAGTGACCTGGAAAGTCAGTGACGGCATCTACCAGCATGTGGATGTGCGGGAGGAGGGCAAGGAAAATGCCTTCAGCCTTGGAGCTACTCTTTGGATCAATAGTGAGGTGAGAGCCACACCTGGCCACCTGCAAGCCCCATTCCTGGTTCTAGAAACAAGCCCTTCCTGGTTACTTTCACCTGATAGTTGTAACTTGGATGCATTGTACATAATTTAGCTGTAGAGCAGCAAAACAGGAGGTGTTTGGTAGAATGAATCGTTTTATTGGTTTTTATATATTTTTCCCTTCCTTCCTATCCTCCACATTGTAGAATAAACTACTTGGAGAGAGCCAGTGAGGAAGCAGAGATAACAGTATATGTACGCATACACATACCAGATTTCTTGTTCCTATGTTTAGGAAGAGAAATCTAGTGATGTTCCCTGTTTTTTCAGTCAGGACCTAAAGGACATAATGCCCCATAAGCCAGTGTGTCTGGACATGATTCAAAACTATGGATCAGTCAAGGGGACCTTGTAGTGAAGTGAGGCTTTGGCAGGACCAGAAAGTCCACCACCTGCCATGGTTTTTATTTAGGATGAATTTGATGAAAGGCTAGGAGTCTCACCTCTGAATGTGACATATGGGGCCTTTATCTTCTTCCCTCAGGAATTTGAAGACTTGGATGAGATTGTTGCCCGCTATGTCCAACCCATGGCATCCTTTGCCCGGGACCTTCTTAACCACAAGTATTATCAGGATTGCAGTGGTGGGGACCGCAAGGTGAGCCCAGGGCCTCTGAGGGATGGCACCTTACAGGCTCTTAAGGATGTATGCTTTCCCTTCAGTGTAGGGGATGTTCAGGTGGTGAAGGAAGTGAACATATATATGCACCAGACATTTTGTACCAAGCATGCTGCTGTCCCAACCTCTCCCCCTCATTTTACCCCCAGAAATTAGAGGAGCTGCTCATCAAAACTAAGAAGGAGAAGCCCACCTTCATCCCTTATTTCATCTGTGCCTGCAAGGAACTGCCCGGCAAGTTCCTCCTGGGATACCAGCCCCGGGGTAAACCCAGGTGAGCACTGGTGCTGAGGAGGTGCTGCCGCTGGGGTCCACAGACAGGCTAGAAGGGAGTTGTATCCCACTGGTTCTGCCTGCCTTTCTCCTCTTATTTGTTCAGAAAGGAGGTGGAGGTTGGAGGTGGGGAGTAAGGGTGATGATTTAGAGAAAAAAAAAAGAGAGACAAAAAAAAAAAAAACCTGAGAAAGACATATTTATCAGCACTGAAAAAGAAGTTTCCTTCACCTCACTTCCTTGCCAAAGAGCGATGGGCAACACCAGGCACTCTCTGACCTGACTGGCAAGACTGGAGTAGCACAGTGGTCTCCTCTCTCCCTGCTTTACCCTCCCTAGGGCTCTCAATATACAGCACTTGATGCTGCAATGTGTTGACTCTTTCTTGTGCCTACACTGAAGGTGTGGGTCAGGAGCATTTCTGCGTCTCCTGCTGTGCTCCCATCTATACATGACTGGCAGGCTGCCTTCCTCAAGGCGTCCTTTACTACTGTGTCCCTCTAGCTCTTTTTGAACCTGAAGGATAAATGGTTTCTTTAGTCTGCTTTGTTTAGTCTGTTGCACATGCTGGTAAGCACACCAGCCTTCTCTACACAGGCCCTGCCCCATCCTCCCCTTGGCTGTCCACCCAGATATGGACATTTCTGCTCTTATACCCTTACTGACCACATGTGATGCACTGCTTTGACTGTATTAGTGGGTCTCATTGGCCAAGTGGTAAAGAGCCCTACATTCTAGGCCCTGCATTTGGACATATCCAGAGTGTCGTGCTCCTTTTCTGAGAAGCCATTTCTGATTTCACCAACATGCCTCCAGAAGATAGCGGGCAGGGCTCTGGAACTAAAACTGTTCCATGAAGAACAGTTGAGCAAGCTGGAGACATATATCTAGAAACATATTTGGTGTGATAGCTTCCTGTGGACTCCTTGCACATTCTCCTTATGTGACAGAGTTCACACTTGGAGAAGATTTAGTAAGCAGATTTCAACTGAGTTAAGTGAGAACTTTGCCACACTAAGCATTGTCTTTGGGCGGTTGAGAAATTCTCCTTGACCGAGTATAACCTGTGTTTGGTGTTGTGGTAAGCTCATTTAGTCCTTAGACCCACCCTGTGGATTTCAGTGCTATTGTCTTCATTTTATAAATGAAGTAGAAACTCAGGTTTAGTATCTTGGTACAGCATCACTTAGGTAACAAGTGGCAAAGTTCAAGTCAGAACTGAACCCAGAGTCCCTCCTTTTCTCTTCCCCTGCCCCCAGTACTGAAAATTCAACCCAGGGGCACTCTACCACTGAGCTACATCCCTAATCCTTTCCAGCCCTTTTATTTTTTATATTGAGATAGGGTGTCATTACATTGCCCAGACTGACCTTAAACCTGGAATCTTCTTGCCTCGGCCTCCCAACCAAAGCCCTTCCTCTTAACCACTTTGCTGTTCTTGGAAGTATCTGATAAGGCCAGATTAACCACTTTCCAGGAGCACTACAGAAATTCCCACACTTTGGTACCCAGGAAAGCCCCATCTGCCTAACATTCTGTGACCTCGGTCTCACCCTTACCTTCACACTGCAGCCCATATGTCATTCCTCCATTAAACTTTCCTTCACGGCCTATATGCAGCACACACGGGCTGCTGACTCTTGGCCTTGACTGCACTCTGCTATGTGTAGCTCCCCTCACAGGATCAGGAACAGGCTTTGTCATCTCTCCTTTCCCCCAGCACCCATTCTGGCTACTTCACATGGTGGACATCTGTTCTGGTCATTCTCTCATAGAGGGCTGCAAGTGGAATCTGATATATGTTTCCATCTAAAACCCCAGGATAGAATATGTAACGGTGACTCCTGAAGGATTCCGGTACCGAGGCCAAATTTTCCCAACTGTGAATGGGCTCTTCAGATGGTTTAAGGATCATTACCAGGATCCTGTGCCAGGTGAGTTCTGGTGTCTCCTGACTTATAGGGTATAGTTGGAGGAACATGACTCAAGTGATCACTGGCCTCTAGGGGAGAGGGGAAGGGTAGGCTCTCATTGCAGCTGGGAGCAGGAATGTTATAACTGTAAGGTTCTCCAATGGGCCTGTGCAATTTCCCCTTCACCTATCTTAATACCTCTTCTAGCCCCTGAATTAGGAAGCCAGAAATAGGTTTCTGGATGAACATAACTAACAATAGCCATTTCCTTACAGGCATTACCCCCAGTAGCAGCAGCAGAACAAGGACACCTGCCTCTATCAATGCTACTCCTGCCAACATCAACCTTGCAGGTGGGGCACTCGGGCCTGGGTCTATGGAAGGGCTGGAACCAGAGGAACTTTCACTTTTTACATGCCATCCTCTTCTTTATGTGCTTACAGATCTGACACGGGCTGTGAATGCCCTACCCCAGAACATGACTTCACAGATGTTCAGTGCCATTGCTGCTGTCACAGGCCAGGGACAGAACCCTAATGCCACCCCAGCCCAGTGGGCCTCCAGCCAGTATGGCTATGGAGGCAGTGGAGGGGGCAGCAGCGCTTACCATGTACGTGGCTTGGGGAGGGGTTATCTATATGGTGTGGGGAATAGCAAGAGGGAACAGACATCTTTTACCAACCCAAGTCCTATAGACACCTCTGGCTGTGCCCACCACAAAGGGCTTCATATGCAGAGACGGCTTCCTTAACCTTAGGAACCATTACCAACAGATGTTCCTTTTCCCTAGCCCACTTGACTGGAAAGGGAATAGAGGGGACCTGACCTTTCAACTGGGTCCTTTGAGATCTTGGGGGAACTCTCAAGCAACTAGAATCCTAAGGCCTTCAAAACCAGTGGGCCTCATGTGCCATTGTCAACCCTCTTGCCTCCTTCTGCTTTTTGGAATCACATGCTGCTCAGGGTTGGGTCACCTGGGAAGCTCTGTTTTGAGCCCATCCTTTCAGCTTGCCAGAAGTTCACAATGACCAAACAGGCCCAGAGCCCATCCCCACTTACTGATCCACATCTTTCCAGGTATTCCCAACACCAGCTCAGCAGCCAGTGGCCACACCACTAATGACCCCCAGCTACTCCTACACAACCCCGAGCCAGCCCATCACCACACCGCAATACCACCAGCTCCAGGCCAGCACCACCCCACAGTCTGCCCAGCCCCAGCCCCAGCCCTCTTCCAGCTCCAGGCAACGGCAGCAACAGCCAAAGTAAGTATAAGGTGGAGGCACAGGGCAAGGTTATTAGAAGGGACAGATGTTGTCTTGAGTTGGGGGCTTAAAGTCCCTTCTTTCCATCTCCCAGGTCCAACAGCCATGCAGCTATCGACTGGGGAAAGATGGCAGAACAATGGCTACAGGAAAAGGAGGCAGAACGGCGGAAACAGAAGCAGCGGTTGACACCTCGGCCCTCCCCAAGTCCCATGATCGAAAGCACCCCCATGTCCATTGCTGGCGATGCCACCCCGCTCTTGGACGAGATGGATCGGTAGGAGGCCTGCTCCTCAGACTCTGGTTACCTCTGAGGCTTTGAGGGCCTGGCCGCCCACTGCCTCACTCCCTGCCCATCCTTTTCTGTCCATAAAATGGCGTTAAATGACATTTTCTTTGGTTGTTAGCCTGGACAGGTAACAGGCTAAATGTCCTTGTGAGCTTGAGCTCAGTATACGCCAGGCAGCAGTTCACCCACTCCAGACCCTCATTAACCACCTGTCCTAGGATCAGGCTGGGAGGAGGGTATGGTGGGAGGAGAGGGGAAGATGAGGATGAGAGTGAGCAGTTTTGTATTCTACTCCCTACAAGCCATTTTGAGCTTCTGCCCTCACCTGACTTTGGGCTATGATAGGGTACCAAGCTCAGCATGTGTGTCTCCCCCAGCTCTTGTGGGGAGAGGGATGCTATTTATTCATTTTGGGCAGGAGGGAGAGGAGGGAAAGTATTTTTGATCCTGATATCAACATCATTGTGGCTCTCAAAGCAGGATTGCAGGGGACATAAAGGGAGCAGTGTTAACCTGCTAGCCCCTGCCTGGCTGACCTTACCCGCCTGCTGCTGCCACATTTCCTGCCTGTCATTTGAATAAACAGTGTTTCTACACAGCACTTGCTGAACCCTCTCTCTCCAGCTCTCTGCTCTTCAAGGGGTAGCTTTCAAAGCAGTTTGGAGCTCCAAGGGCTCCCCTGACAACTCCTGATACATCTGAGAGGCAGTTTCATAGAAGAGCAGGTAGCCTGTTCAGTCTGCCTGAGGTCACATTCCTCCCCCGTTCTGAGCCCTGTAATCTGTGCCATCCCTGCTGTCTTAAAACTGGCTTTGCTTTCTCTGAATCCTACCTCATCAGTCTGCTATAAGGACCAAGCTGGGGCAGTATGAACTGCTCAGCCCAGTGCCTGACACCTCATAAATGTCAGTTTGCTGTTAACTCCCCTTGAACAGCTGTCTCACTGGGCCAGAGTCTTCTCTGGCTTATAGATTAAAAAGCCACAAGTAAATCTGAATTTCTCAACTTGAGCCCCTGTAGCTCCCTCTATTCCACTTTCGTAACTGGGCCCTGGTCTCTGACAACCTCTAAGCAAGTCAGAGATTTCTGCCCCAATATGGGTCCCCAACTCATCTGTTTATAGTCACAAAGGCCCTGGAAGTAGGAGCTGGCACATTCCAGAAGAGGCCATTTCCCATTGTTCTCTCTCCCCCACTAATTGGGACCAGCCAGCCACTGACTCTTGTCCCTTCCTACAGTCCCACTGCCATTTTTGTTCTGTGCTCCTGGTTGCCCTGTTTCTTCACAAGGGCTTCATCTCACAACTTTGAGTCAGTGCTGAGAGAAGGAGGCTTTCCCCTCTCTCCCCACTACTTGGGGGTTCAGCAGGAGTCAGAACGAGACCACTATTGCCCAGACTTGGTGAATTCCCTCTCTCTACTTTTCCTCATTCAAGATCATTTTGTGTGTAGGCAAGAGCCACTGGAAGGGACTTGAGAACTCAATTCTTCATTCATCATAAAAGGTCTACAAGGCTCTAGCAGGAGCAGGACCACAGCTGGGAAGTTCATGTCCTTGTGACACTATAAGCACCTTCCCCAGAACCACTTGAAGAGAAAAAGTCTAGATATAATGGCAGAGCAGGTGAAAAGGTCAGTTTATTTGAGGTATTGCTGCATAGTGTTGCCTATCCCAGAATTGAGTTTCAAACACACCAGTCTCCCCAGGGCAGGAACCCAATCCTCCCACCCCCAACCCATCTAGACGTACTCTTCCAAACTGGTCCTAGGATGCTAGGAAGAAAGAGTGCTATGCCCCTGCCTTTTCCTCCCACCCACCTCTCCATGGACTTCCTCATTGAAAGCCAGATTGCCCTTCAAAATCCCTGTAACCCCCAGCCCCTTCATTCTAGTACACCCAGGGCCCACCACCTCCCCCCAAAGTAGCCCTTTTAGAGGGAGAGAACAAGCAAGAGCGGGTCAGTGTCAGGCTTGATGGCATTTATTCTTCACCCTGGGCACCCTGGCCTCAACTGAGATTTGGGTTGGACACTGGGGGAGATTTCCTCTTGATCACTTTCCTGGTTGGTGAGGTCTTTCCCCTGTTTTTCTTGACATGGGCAATGCATTTCTCTCTCTTCCTGGGTGATGATGACTCTACGATGTCGTCACTGGAGGGCTCTTGCTGACCCCGGTCATTGTAACTATCCTCACTCTCCAGGTCTTCTGGGCTTTCTGGGCTGGACTCCGACATCCTGGCCAACATTCTTGGGCTTAATGTTCGGCTCAAGTCTGGAGGTGCAGACTCTGATTTCATTGGGCTTTTCTTCTTAGTCAACTTGCCCTTCTTGACTTTTTTCTTCAGCTTTGTCTTCTCATCTGTCATCTCCTCCTCCTTGTCTTTTTCCTTTTTCTTCTTTATCTTCTTAATCACCTTGATGTCCTGGTTCTTCCTTGTGGGGCTCTCAGAGCGCCAGATGGTGATGGGCGCTGCTGAGTCAGGGGTCCCAGTGACTGTGCTGGTGCATGGTTCAGTGGGCGCTGTGGTGGGTCCCACCTGAGTTGGGATGGGAGGCCTACTTTGATCCTCCTCTTCCTCTTCTTCATTTAGGTCATCTGCCCCACATTCATGGTGGATGGGATGGTGGATCACTGCTACAGAAACAGGCCTATAGCTTTTGCACCTGTAAAGAAGGGGACCAAAACAGAAGGTTGACAGGGAGGGGGTCAGTGCTCTCTGGAACCCTTTCCCCATTAGCCTGCCAGCACTCACCAGCCATACCAGAATCGTTCCACACATTCTTCCTCTGGGATGCACTCAAGGCAAGGGTTTTGAATGATGTTGAAGCCGGTTGACTCCACATCACGGGAGCAGGTTGAGCCCGTGTCTTGGGAGCTGCTGCTATTTGTCTTCTCTGAGCAGTCCTTCAGCCTGCCACACACAGGACTCTCAGCCTGACTCCCACACATCTCCACAACTCCCCAAGGGCTCAGAGGGACCAAGCTAGGGCATAGTGGGCTTCCTCCAGACTTGGCCCAGACTGCCAAAAGATCTCCCCATTACATATGGAGCACAGCAAGTTTTATAAGCTAGGTCTGGGCTGGCAGCACACAAAGCTGAAGAGGGAAATCTAAGGCTAAAATAGGGAGCCACAATGAAAATTTGAACCTGGTTCTGCCATGATTCTCCTTCAAGAAGGGATCCTCACCTAGAATCACAGTCGCAGTGGCTGACAGCATGTACGTGTAGGTTGGGGTGGCCATAGTCAGGGAAGGGGTGGATGATGTGCCCAGCACACTGCTTGTGGTTCCAGCAGCAGCTGTCAGTCTCCTTGCCTTCACCTGAGAGAGGAGGATTCTGAGTCACTCAGCACAAAATACACACTTCAGTCTAGAAGCCCTTACCAAACTTGCTTGTTCTCATCGCCACTCCCACCCTGAACTTTTTACTTTGGTAGAGGGTCAGTCCTTCAGCCTGCTCAGTAGTCACCACAGGCCCCAACACTTCCCTGTCCACCATCCTCTACATGAAGCCCCTACGAACTCCCTGAAAAATGTGTGGTGCTACATCTGGTATGAAGGAGGTCCTCCCCAGTCTCCCTTTCTGTTCTGTGACACCATACTTCTTCCTTTTCCCCTCCTTCATGGGAGCCCATCTACCCTCCAGGGCCCTCCATAGCAATCCAAAAGGTGCCAGATATTGCAAGGTCCTCTTGCTATGGCAGAATCCTTGGCCGCAATCAGAACCCACAGCCATCACCTCAGTCCCTGTGCCTTCCTTGCCTAGGTCCAGACAGCCTCCACCTGACCCTCATGATCTCTGACACACTCCAGTCCCAAGGCCTGCCATGGTGAGGCACAGAGGCCTGATAACTGTGCAGCATGGCCCTTGCCTGATCCTTCTACTCATCCCTCTCTTGTGGCCACTTCCCTCCCCCACACGCTTCTTTTCTTCTGCCTCCTGATTTCTTACTGTATCTCCAGCATCCCACTGCATTCTTCTCTGTTACTCAAGTTCCCATTCTTCCTCCCCAGCCCCTAGAACCACAGAATTCTGAGCAACCCACCCTAGCCTTGCCCCTCCATCCTGTTAGTCATTACAGATGCCAAATCCTCCTTTCCTAGGGCACAGAGGGAAGACGCTGGGGTGGGACCTGGGGCTGGGAAACATGCTGGAAACACTTCTTCCTCTGATGCTTAGCTATGGAGTTTGACACTGCCTAGGGCTCCAGTCCACCACTGGCTCTCCCCTTGGCCCTGTCTAAAAAATAAGCCATTCCATGTGGCTCCACATATCTCACAGTTCAGAAGCCAAGGGTCTCCTCAACCTGACAGAGGACAAGGGACCTACTGTAGGTTCCTCTATAATGGGCTATAACCCATGTGGGTTCCATGGATGAATCTCAAGGCAGCACAGCAGGGGTCACTGTAGCTGGCTAGCCCCCATTAACAAGCCACAAGGATTGTGCCTTTATCCAGCTCTTAGAAAGGGTGGGACTGGGTGAGACCTTATGCAGGTCCCCACCAGGAATTCAGTAGTTAACCCACACTAAGAGTATAGAAGTCCAAGTGGTCATAAAGTGCTTGAGATAAGACCATGGTAGTAGGCTTTTACCACATTCCTCTTTCCTTCCCGCCCCCCCCACAAGGCTATGAGGCTCCCAGGTCCCCACCATTCCGCTGACCCACTTGGTGTCCTTCTTTGCTCCTCTCATACCCTTTCTCTACCCTAGGAGATATTAAGGGAGATATAAATGACATGACCTTGAAACATCATCCCCTTTTCAGGTTTCTTTGGCACTGCTGAATTGGAACAAAGGAGAGCATAGTGGCATATGCCCTACTTGAACTTGCAGTTAGACAAGCCTAAATTCAAGTGTGTCACTAGCTGAGTAACCTAGGGCAAAACTTTGCTTCTCTGAGTCTTTGTTTCCTTATTCACAAAAAGAGATTGTGGTAATACCTATTTGCAGGGTTGTTGGGGTAGGGGGATTCAATTCACATGTGTTAAAAATATTCCTGTACCATAACATGCTCTATACAGGAAAGGGGCCTCTTTGACATGGAATGAAGAATGGGCAGTTGGGTAACCCCATCAGGACCAAACACCTCCCTCCCTTCCTGCTTCAGGACCAACCACATCCTTCCCTCCACCAGCGTGTCATCTTTCCCAAATGAGGGGTGGCAAAGACCCCTGGAGCCAAAGATCCCCTGAACCCACCTTCAGAAGATAAGGTAGATGCATCAGTGCTGGATGCTACACGAGCCAGCAGATGTCCTCTCTCCCAGCTGGGTAACCTGTTTATATCTGAGAGAGAACAGAGTGGCAAAAGCTACAACAGCCCCTTCCCCATGCCATTCATCTATCAAACATTTCCTGAGAAGTTCTGGGTGTCAGGGCCCAGTTACATCCTGGAGATGCAGATATTTAAAAGGAAAAAAACAGTCCCAGCTCCAAGGGGCTGAGGAGTGGGGTGAGAAGAGTGATGTAGATAGAGGAGGGAGCACAGAACAAGGGCTACCTGAGGAAATTACTTGGAATGGGCTGGGGTCTAGGCAAGGAGGGGCAGCTCCAGAACTTTTCTCAAGAGTGTGGAGCCTGGTCAGAGGGTGTCCCTGGGCAGACCTCCAACTTTTGTAGTGCTGGAAGTAGAACCCAGCGCCTCATTGCATGCTAGATACTAAGCTTCACCCTCAACTGCAATTTTGTCCTTTGAGGCACTAAATTGGAGCCCTGCTTAAGGAAAAGAAGCTGATTGCTTAGGGTCTTCAACAAGTCTTCAGTGGCACTTGGTCATCCTTCTGTAGGTCCCTGGTCAGCTCCTGTTTGCCACAGCAAAGTACTGAGAATTTATTTTTATTAATATCTTTTTTTTTAATTGTAATGGACACAGTACCTTTATTTGCTTTTATGTGGTGCCAGGTATAGAGTAGCAGCAGCTACAACAGCCCCCTCCCCATGCCATTCATCTATCAAACATTTCCTGAAAAGTTCTGAAAACATGGTAGGCAAGTACTCTACCACTGAGCCACAACCCCAGCCCCAAAAATACTCAGAATTTATTAAAAGGATAGAATGAATAAATTCAAGCACTTATTTCAAAATCTTGTACTACTACTATTCCTCTCAAGCAGATAATTTCACAATCCCTTTCTGTGACTGCTTCTACCCCACCCCCATCAATTCTTCTTCCTGCCCAAACATCTATAACCTAGGTCTTCTGAGCCAGAACATCACTTTCTTTACTGGCTTTTATTTTCCCCCCTTGCAAACTATGATCATCTTTAAATAAAACATTCTACCAACCTGGTTTCTCCTACCCCTGTATATTCCCCCATTTCCTTTTCTTTTTAAATACATTTTTTAGTTGTAGGTGAACACAATACACTTTATTTTATTTCTATCTGGTGCTGAGTATTGAACCCAGTGCCTTACATGTGCTAGACAAGCGCTCTACCACTTACCTACAACCCTAGCGCTCCCCCTTTTCCTTTTCAACCCAAGTTTATTTGTGCATTCATTAAACAGACCTGTATTGCATAGCTCCAATAGGCACCAGGCACAGGCCCTACCTTCAGGGAGCTCAATGACTCCTGTCTTTTCCTTCCAATTAAGCCACCTACAACATGACAGTCATCTGTCCCTTTATCAGAATAGCCTAGGCAAAGGTCACCAGCAGTTTTCTAGTAGCAGAGCCCACTGGCCTTATTCTCACTTGACCCAATCAATCTGCAAACACTGTTCCTTAGGTTTCCATGACAGATCCCTTTTACCTTTTCTCTTTGTTCAACTAACTCTTCATCCCTCCCATGCTGTCTTCTCTTCCTCTGCTATACCCATTATATTGGTGATTACCAGGTTCTGTCTTTGGCTACTTCCTCAGAAGAGTCTAGAAGTCTATCTTAGAAAATGTTATCCACTTCTGATTTCAACATTCACCAAAAAATAAATCTGGGTCTCTAATTTAGACCTGTCTCTCTTTCCTTTCCTTTCTCTCTCTCTCTCTCTTTTTTTTTTTTTTTTTTTTTTTTTTTTTTTTTTTTTTTTTTTTGTGTGTGTGTGTGTGTGTGTGTGGTACTGGGTCAAGCCCAGAGCTTCCCACATGCCAAGCAAGTATTTTCCATTGAGTTACACCCCCAACCCCAGGCTGCTTTCCTGAGCATGCACAACCAATATTCTCTTGGATGTTCCCAAAATATCTTTGTAACAGGGTCTCACTAAATTTCCAAAGCTGGCATTAAATTTGCAATCCCCCTGCCTGAGCCTCCTGAGTCACTGGGATTACAGATATGGACCATCAGGCACACCTCTCCAAAATATCTTAAAACTCAGCTGGTATGGTGGCATTAGCCTGTAATCTCAGTGACTCAGGAAGCTGAGACAGGAGGATTTCAAGTTCAAAACTGGCCTCAGTAACTTGAGAGGCCCTCAGCAATTTAGTGAGACCCTGTCTTAAAATAAAAAATAAAGCCAAGCATGGTGGCACTTGCCTGTAATCCCAGCAACTTGGGAAGCTGAGGCCTCAGGATCAAAAATTAGAGGCCAACCTCAAAAATGTATTGATGCCCTCAGCAACTTAGCAAGACCCTGTCTCAAAAAATAAAAAGGCTGGGGGGCTGGGGATATAGCTCAGTTGGTAGAGAGTTGGTAGAGTGCTTGTCTTGCATGCGTGAGGCCCTGGGTTCAATCCCAAGCACCACACAAAAAGGGGGGTGTGCTGGGAATGTAGCTCAGTAGTAAAGTAACCCTGTGTGTTCAATCCCCCTACAAAAAAACTTTATATATATATAAAATCTCCAAGAAACACCTGCTCATCTTTTTTTTTTTTTTTTTTTTAGAGAGAGTGAGAGAGGAGAGAGAGAGAGAGAGAGAATTTTCCAACATTTATTTTCTAGTTCTCGGCAGACACAACATCTTTGTTGGTATGTGGTGCTGAGGATCGAACCCGGGCCGCACGCATGCCAGGCGAGCGCGCTACCGCTTGAGCCACATCCCCAGCCCAAACACCTGCTCATCTTGAGAAGGAAAATGCTATCCAAAAACAATTGGTCACATATGTCTTTTGCCCCTTTAACCTACTATCATAATACCTTGAACTTGTGACATTCATGTATTTGCTTCTTGAAAACAAGGCCCATATTTCATCTGCCACAGAGCCATGGAAAGTGCTTAGAGAATGTTAGTTTTGAGCCAGACCCAATGACACATACCTGTAATCCAGATTCAAGTTCAAAGCCAGCCTCAGCAATTTACCAAGGCGCCTTAATAAATTTATTGAGACCCTGTCTCAAAAATGTGTGTGTGTGTGTGTGTGTGTGTGTGTGTGTGTGTAGCTGGGATGTGACTCAGTGGTTAAATGACCCTGGGTTCAATCTCCAATACCAAAAAAGAAAATGTTACTTGAATGAATACATGAGAGAATAGGAAAAGCCCATTTTGGAGCCACAAAGAGGATTGGAGATGCTGTCCATGGGGGAAGGAGGTGCTGGACATCAAACCTGGGGCCTCACACATACTAGGCAAGCACTCTACCACTAAGTGTCATCCCCAACCGCACTGGGGGCTTTTCTGGAGGAAGATACTTTACTCAGGATGCACACCTTCACAATGACAAGTTCTGAGCTGGGCTGTATGTATGTGTGTACGCCCAGGTCTTCTAGGAAATGCCTCCCCCGCCGTGTGTGTGTGTTTGTGTGTGTATGTGTATGTTACTGGGGATCAAATCCAGGGGCCAGGGGCATTCTACCACTAAACTACATCCTCAGCCCTTTTATTTTTTATTTTGAGGCAGGGTCTAAGTTACTGAGGCTGGCCTGGTACTTATGATCCTTCTGCCTCGGTCTCCCAAGTCACTAGGATTATAAGCATGTGCCACTGCACACAGCTTTTAAAATATGCCCTTAAAGTCTTGCCAACTCCTGAAGCTGAGGAAGAAAGATTACAAGTTTGAAGCCCAAATTAGTGAGACCCTGTCTCAAAAAATTAAAGGGCTAGGGGGTGTGGCTCAGAAGTAGAATTCTTGCTGAGCATGCATAAGGCCCTGAGTTCAATTCTCAGCACTGCAAAAAAAAATTAAAAGGATTGGGGATATAGCCCAGTAGTAAAGAGCCGCGGGGCTTAATTCTCAATACCAAAAAAAGATGCCTTTGGAGACTGGGAATAGTCAATAGGAGAGTGCTTGCCTAGCAATGCTTAAGGCCCTGGATTTGATCCTCTGTATAGTGGGGGCAGGAACAGGAGCAGGGGAGACTTTGATTCTGAATTCTATGGATGAGGATACAGAGACTCAGAGATAAGTTAATAGTCCAAAAGATATGTTAATAGAAGACAGCAGTAGGGTTCAAACTCAGTTCTTCCCAGCTACATAGCTTGCATTCTTTCAGCCCTGTCTACTTAATTGTTTGCTGGGCAAGACACAAACATGAACTCCACAGCCAAGTCTTTTTTTTTTTTTTCTTTCTTAAACTAGAGTTTGAACCCAGGAGCGCTTAACCATTAAGCCATATTCCTAGCCCTTTTTATTTTTTATTTTGAGAGAAATAAAAAAAAAACTTAGTGTCTCACTAAGTTGCTTAGGGCCTCAGTAAGTTGCTGAGGCTGGCTTTGAACTTATGATCCTTCTGCCTCAGCCTCTCAGGTCGCTGGGATTATAGGCATGTGCCATTGCACTCAGCCATAGCTGATTCTTAAAACCAGTTCAGCTCCTTATCCAAAATCTGTTTTCACCTCCTACAACAGCTGCTTTTCAACTCCAACACTGCTAATTCCTCTCTGTTAGTCTAGATCAGGATCAAACTCTGCTCTAAACTTCACTGGGCTTGCTCTATCCAGAGTCATCATGAAAGAACCTGTTTATTCTCCACTAACTCCCTGCAACAAGCCCTGATAACTATCACTTGTTTCTGGAAGTGGTGAAGGCCAAAGTGGGAGAGGAATTAAGTAACTCAGATTTAAGAAAGGCAATCTGCTCTTTTCTCCCCTTTCCCCACACTGTGGGCAGAACCCAGGGGCACTCTACCACTGAGCAATATCCCCAGACCTTAAATTTTTATTTTGATATGAGTTCTCGCTAAATTGCTCAGGCTGTCCTCACACTGCCTCAGCCCTCTCAAACAGCCAGGATTGTAGGCAAGAGCTACTGGCGCCTGGCTGCTCTTTTTTTATGGCGGTGCTGGAGTTGGTACTCAGGGTCTCCTGTACTACACTAGGCAAGCACTGCACCTTTGGGCTACACCCCCAGATCTGGGAACTGCTCTTTAGTCCCACAGAAAACAGAGGACAACTCCTACTGAAGCAGCAGTCCAGAGCTCCTGCAACAGCTGGACCCTGTGCTGTGGTTGGACACACAAAGAACCTCCTAAGGAGTGAGGAGAGATGATAGCTTGAAAGAAAAAGTGTTGCTATTGGTCTCTTCCTTGGTGGGGCATTAATCTGAATTAGAGGCCTAACTCAACTCACAGATGATGCTCATTTGTAAAGTATCCTCCTGGTCCTGGGGCCGAAGAGCTCCCCGGCCTTAGAGGCACAAGGAATTGGCACCAGAGCAGCCGAAAGGGTAAGGGAGGGGGAGGGAGGAAGGAAGGAATAAGGAAAGGAGGGAAGAGGAGAAAACAAGGGAGGGACAGTACCCTGGTCTCCTAGGAAATGCCTCCCGGCCCCGCCCCCATCTAGAGGCAATTGTGATGTCACATGTGGAAGCCACAGACGCCTTCCCGCCTTTAAGGTCAATGGAACTGCTCGCCCCAGCTCCTGGGTGGGCAATGGACCTTGGGCTCCAGCTAAACCGAGCGCCTCAAGAGCGGCGGCCTGGGCCTGGGGTTTCAGTGCACCGGTACCTTCCAACCTTGGCTCCCGCCAATTCCGCTAGCAAGCCTCTAGGGCCTTGGGATCACTGGTTCACTGCTCGACGTGAGCCCGCCCCGACTCTAACTCCGCCCCAGTCCAGGCTTTGGCCCCGCCTCCCTCGTCAAGACCCAACCTCCGGTTCTACACCTTCTTAGGGTCGGTCCTCAAGCCAGCCCCTGAGGCACGTCCTGGTCTTCTGCCCCGCACCTCCTTACCGCTGCTCTCGCTTTTGTCCCAGGCGTGGGTCTCGCAGCCAGTCTTTTCCTCAGTCCATCTTTCAATTGTCAGTGTCGTCCTGACCCACATCGCTCTCAGCTTGGTTCTTCCACGGGACTCTTGCTTGTGGAGTCCAACCTCGAACATCAGCTTGGCGGAACCCTCTGTCCAGTCGTAAGCTCCAGTCTCAGCTTTGCCCCAGTTCAGGCCCTAACTCCGCCTCATGCTTGCCCAGTCCCCCCGCCCGCCTCCCCCCTCCCGGCCTTCGGCTGCGTTGTCTTCCCCGCCGGGGTCTAAGCGTCAGCCGCGTTCTTCATCCGGGGCCTCCGCTCCTCCCAGACACCTCTTTGTCACACCTTTAACGCCAGTTACCCACCCCCCAGCCAACCCCTTACCTCAGGTCTTTACCTTACAGGCCCAGCCCTCAATCCCACCCCTAGCTTCTCCAGACCCAGACTTTAGCGCCGCCCGAGACCGTAGCCCCGCCCGTAGCCCAGCTCTTGGCCCGGACCCAGCCATTCTCCGAACCTCACTCTCCCGCCCCTCCCCGCCCCTCCCCGCCCCTGCGAACCCAGCCGCAGCCCTTAGCCCCGCCCCTGCCCGCCTGCCGCGGAGCGCCCAGTTCTCCCCGCTGGCATCCTGGATTCTCCCGGGTCTCTCCGGCTCGGGCAGGAGGCAGGCTCTCCCTGCCGAAGACTCTTGGAGGACATGATGGCTCCTATCCTCCCTATGTCAGCCGAGCCTCAGGGTCACTCAGCTCGGCCACCCCAGGTCCACCTCTCCCAGCTGAGGTGGAGAACCAGGTCTTACCAAACTGACCAATAAAGAGTTGGCTTGTATTCCAGTCTTTTCTGGTCCCGAGAGTAGGACAGGCTGCATTCATGGTAACTTTAACCAAGTAACACATCCTTACATACATTACACAGTATACATGTTTATCACACACAGCAACTCAGAAAATCCACTCGCCACACACAAACCTGACACAACATGCATACACCCCTCATACATTGTACAGAACACGAAATTCCCCCCAACCCACACAGCATAAACAGCGCTGTGGTCTGGGCTTTGTGCACAGAGTTAACAGACTTTGTGCAAGGCAAGGCTGAGGAGCCCAGTGTTGTGTGAGAAAAACCAATTATAGTCCAGTGTGCAGATCAGAGTTGCCTCAGACATTCCACACACCACACCTCCCAGTTTCTTCTGGCACCATCTTCCAAAGCCACAGTGTGCCTCAAAGGGCAGAGAGGATGGGAAAAGATGGTATTTAAACCTTTTCTCCCGGCCAGGGTCATCCTCCAGACCCAAGTCCTGAGTGGGTAGGGAGGGCCGTTGCCCAAGTTCTCCTCACTGTAGTTCTAGAGTCTAGGACCAGCAGGGAAGGGGAAGCAGGAGGAAGGAGGTGTGTGAGAACAGCCAACCCTTCCTGGAGAGTGTAGCTGGGTGGAAATGGAACGAAGCATGGGATGAACTGAGCCCGTGCTGAATGGGAAACAGAATCTGTTTGAATCATCCTCCTTGGCCTTTCAGGATGACACTAGTCCTCATGTCCCCCTTTGTTGGCCTGGATATCTGAAATACTCTCAGCCAATCTGACTTGAGGTCAGATGTCAACAGAGAGCCAGGGTCTTGGTCACTCTTCCCCATATATAGTTTGTTAGTTTTGTATCATGGATTGAAGGGGGGGGGGGGGGCAGGTGCTCAACTCCTTAGCCACATCTCCAACCCTTTTTATTTTTTGAGATAAGGCCTTGCTAAATTGCTGAGGCTGCTTAGGGCCTCACTAAGATGTTGGGTAAGTTGTTGAAACTAGCTTTGAACTTGTGCTTCTCCTGCTTCAGTCTCCAGAGTCACAGGGATTACATGCAATGTGCTGGTGGCCATCTCCCATATAATAACAGTTTATAGTTAGATAGGCCTGGTAGCACAAGCTACTGGGGAGATTGAGGCTGATCTGAGGCAGAAGAATCAAGAGTTCAAGGCCAGCTGAGCCTGGTGGCACATTCCTATAATCCCAGTGGCTCCAGAGGTTGAGGCAGGAGGATTGCAACTTCAAATCCAGCCTCAACAAAAGCGAGGCACTAAGCAACTCAGTGAGACCCTGTTTCTAAATAAAATACAAAATAGAGCTGGGGATGTGGCTCAGTGGTCAAGAGTTCAATCCCCAGTACCAAACAAACAAAAAAAGAAACAAAAAGTTGAAGGCCAGCCTGGGCAACTAAATGAATCTCCATCTCAAAGAGGACTGGTTCAATGGTACAGCACTTACCTCACCTACCTAGCATGCACTAGGCCCTGAGTTTGATCCCCAGTACAGGGGGGTTAGGGGACAAGTTAATAATTAAGGTTTTGGAGTTCTTTCTATGTATATGTTAGTGATTTATTCACATCACCTCATGAATTCAGTATTATTAACGCCACTTTATAAGGTAAGAAAATTGAAGCACAGAGGATGATTTGCCTGTGCTTTCATCGTTAGTGAAAGTGGGAGCAAGAATTCAAACACAAGACAGGCAACACACACACACACACACACACACACACACACACACCAATCCAATGATGGAAATTTGGAATGGGAGGCATTAGGGGAGACGGAACCAAAGGAAAGAATTCTCAAAGCCAGCCATAACTTATATAGTAAGAGTCTAGTCAGCTCCCCAAATCTTTTATATGAGGTCTCAGCCTACCTAATCCCTGAATCCTACCTAGGGTTGACCAGAATTCCCTAGGGGACTCTAGTCCCCAGTGACCATATAGCTTGGCTCATTCTACATTGTGGATCACCAGCAAAGGACTCAGCCCCCAAAATGCTAATAACAAAGAGACTTTAATGCATTAAGGCACAGTATAAGTCTGAAATCATTAGGCATCCTCATACCCAAAGGGCCCAGCAGGCAGAGCAAAAGCAGCAGAGATGCTGCCCCACTCCCCACTGCTGGACACCCTGGAGAGCCCCCAGAAGAGTAAGGGGATCCAGTCTTTGGCGTGGTGCCTGGGGAGCAGGTAGTAACTAGCATGGTCCCAGCTACCCCTCTGGAGGGGTACTGCCACTAAGGGGCAGCTCTTTGGTCTAGAGACAGTTTGTGTGAATGTCCAGGGGTCAATCTCTGTGGGTCAGGGGGATACAATGCCCCAGGGATGGGCAGTCGCTGGACAGTCTTCTCATCCCTCAGGGACAACACGTGGGCTTCTTTTTGCTGGCAGTTAGGTAGAGGTTGCTGTCATCACTATTGATGCCTAAAGAAGGATGAGAAATATGTGAAGTAGGGATTGCAGTTCCCCTGGCTCTCTGCCACCCTCAACCAGGTGGACACTCACGGACAATATCTCCAATGCGCCGAGCCCCTGATTTCTCCAGCTCAGCCAGCACATTGGCCTCAAATGTCAATGCTGCCACACGAAAGAAGAATTCTCGGACATTCTCACCTGACATGGAAGCAGATGGGTGCTTAGTGGCAATGCCAGGTCTGAGGCATTGGGCACAGCTAGAGGTATATGAGTGAGAGGACAGGTGGGCAGGAATATAGAAAGCCTGAAGCCTCCACTCACCAGTGAGAGATGAGACTGCCCAGTATTCAGCCTTAATCTCTTGGGCCACCTTGAGAGCATCTTTCTCCATTAGTGTATACTGAGCAGAAGTCTGCAGGAAGGTCAGAGTTAGATGTGGGGGGTCCCATCACCAAGTTGGGAAGTCCCCCCACTAGCACACTCACACTCAAGTCCTTCTTGGAACCCACGAGGAACAGAAGCACACTGGAAGGGTCATTCTCCTTGAGCGCATCAGCAAGCCACTGCCTGCCACAGATGGTGGACAGGAGTGGGGAATGAGTGAGCCTGACAGATTCCTCCCACCAATATATTTATATGCCTAATTTATTTCTCTGATCCTAGATGCATTCTCTCTGCCCCTCCAATACCCACTTGTTCTGGGGATTAAACCTAGGGCCCTGCCTGTGCTAGGCAAGTGCCCTGCCACTAAACTATACCTTCAGCCCCCCCAGATGCATTCTTCTTCTCCTCTGACCACCCTCCCTTCCCGATCCTCCCATTGTGTTCTAGCATCCTCACATACTTGGTATGTTCCAGGGACGCCACATCATTTAGGTTGAAGACAATGATGATGGCTGGAAGAATGGCAGAAACAATCCCAGGTTGACAAGAAAGACACCACTGGATCAATCCCCCACCCTCCACACTCTAGATCAGATTCTAGGAGCACTCTTAGACCCACCTGGCCCATATGGCCCAGTCCCTACCTTGAGCTCCACGGTAGTAGGTTGACGCAATGCATTTGAACCTCTCCTGACCAGCAGTGTCCCAACTGGAGGAAGAGCAGAACCCAGGAATGTGGGGGCATGGTTATAGGTGCTGGGGCAAGATAGCTGGAAAGGATGAAGGAATTACTCACAGCTGGAGACTGAAGGGGACACCCAACACTTCAAATCGTTCCATCTCAAAGTCCACTCCAATTGTAGCTTTGTAATTCTTATCAAAGGTGTCTTTACAGAACCTGAGGAAACATCCGATGCTCTGACCTATAGCCCAGCATATCTTACCAGGCATGACTCCACCCTGCCCAGCACCCTTACCTATTAATGAGGCAAGTCTTCCCCACTGACAGGTCCCCCACCACAATGACCTTGGAGATCTTAAATCTGCTGAACACAAGAGTGAACAGGATGAGTGAACACCAGCTTTTTACCCTAACGGGTTTGTTCCTGTTCTGTTATTTTAATAAGGATTAAACCCAGGACCTTGTACATGCTAGGCATGCTCTCTACCATAGAGCTATACCCCCAACACTGAGTAGCCATGTGACTTTGGACAAGTTACTTAAGCCCCTTTGAGCCTCAATTTCAACACTGATTAGTGTAGATTTAACATATATTTTAATGGGTTGTCGTGAAGGTTAAAATGAGATTTATGTCATATATTCTAGGGAATGTCTACATCTTCTCCCCATTTTAATATCTCTTAAATCAGAATCCATCTTTAGTGGTAGTGTTTTCTATTTGATAAAAGACGGTAGCATCTGTTGGGCATGTAGCACATGCCTGTAATCCCAGTGGCTCTGGAGGCTAAGGCAGGGGGATTGAAAGTTGGAGGCCAGGACTGGGGTTGTGGCTTAGTGGTAAAGCACTTGCCTAGCATGTATGAAGCACTGGGTTCAATCCCCAGCACCATAATAAAGGTACTGTGTTGATCTATCCATCTACAACTAAAAATATTTTTTTAATTTTTCTTAGTTACACAAGGCTCTTTTAATGTCTTTGTTTTGTTTATTTATTTTTATGTGGTGCTGAGGATCAAACCCGGTGCCTCACAGGTGCAAGGGAAGCGCTCTGCCACTGAGCCACAATCCCAGCCCTAAAAATATTTTTAAAAAGAAAAAAAAAAAAAAGTTGAGGCCAGCCTCAGCAACTTGGCAAGGCCCTAAACAACTTAGCAGGATCCTATCTCAAAATAAAAAGTACAATAGAAAATGGGCTGTGGATGTAGCTCCATGGTAAAGTGCCTCTGGATTCAATCCCCAGTTTAAAAAAAGATAATAGCATCCAACACACTGCCTCCCACACAGAAAAAGGCTCTTTTAATGATGGCAACTCATTAGTATTACCCTCCTTTTTTTGGGGGGGGGGTACTGGGAATTGATCCCAAGGGCTTTACTACTGAGCTACATCCCCAGCCCTGTTTATTTTTATTTTGAGACAGGGTCTTGCTAAGTTGCTAAGGACCTCACAAAGTTGCTAAGGCTGGCCTTGACCTTGTGATATTCCTGCCTCAGCCTTCAGGTACCACCACGCAGAGCTTCTATTACCTTTTATTTTTTTAAAATATTTTTTAGTTGTTGATGGACCTTTATTTTATTTGCTTATTTATATGTGGTGCTAGGAATTGAACCCAGTGCCTCACATGTATGAGGCAAGCGCTCTACTGTTGAGCTACAACTCCAGCCCCCTACTATTTAACCTTTTTATTTATTTTTTTTTTAAAGAGAGAGTGAGAGAGGAGAGAGAGAGAGAGAAAGAGAGAGAATTTTTAATATTTATTTTTTAGTTCTCGGCGGACACAACATCTTTGTTGGTATGTGGTGCTGAGGATCGAACCCAGGCCGCATGCATGCCAGGCGAGCGAGCTACCGCTTGAGGCACAACCCCAGCCCTATTTAACCTTTTTAAATCCACAATGAGACTTGTCCCATTAGGTAGCGTTCGTCCCTGCCCTGGGGTTCAATGGATGGTATGTGACCATTTCTCCATGTTGAATACCTTCTCTATATCTGAAATCCAGCAACCCCATTTCCTACAACTCACAACAACCCTGTGAGGAAAACACGTTGGGAGGAAAGCAGGCTTAACAATTAGCTGGCAGGACTGAAATGGGTCTCCACGAGTGCAGTGGTGTACATTTGGTATGTCTTCAGGGTTTGGGGGGGTGGTCTTTCTTTCATTGTTTAAGAGGATATCCCTAACTCACCCCACGGTGCCTGTCCGGTGCTCCTGGCAGGCGCAAGTGACGCGGGGGTGGAAGTCTTTGCGCGCGTGCAAAGCGGCCTCCTTCCTCAGGCACTGAAACACAGGCAAGAGAATGGGGCTCAGCCACTCCAGACTAGTCCCGCAACCAAACAACTCGAGTGGGGGTGGGGTGGGAAGCGGACCACCCAGAAGCTACAGGCCTTGCTGGGCAGCAGGGCTGGACCGTTGTCTAACTGGTCTGGTGCCGCCTATTTCCCGCCCACGCCCTATAGTAGTCAGAAACCCGACGTGGCCCTGGCGCCTACCTGGGGCAGCTCCGCCAGGACGCGGTCCCTCCGTACCGGCGCCAGAATGTTCATCCTGCCTGCGGACTTGCGGGGCACCCTGAGACGGCACCGAGGCCTGATCCGACCCGACGGCCCGGCCCCGTAGAGACCCGACTATCACCCGCGGCCGAGGGGTCCCGACTATAACTCGGGGCCACGGGGAGCCGACGGGAGCCCGAGGCCTCGGAGACGCTACGACCACCGCAGGCCACGGGGATGAAACGAACACCTGGGGCCGGGGAGAACCCACAATCACCCGGGCCCGAGGCGTCCCAAAGACGACTCGGGGGCGGGGAGACCCCTCGGCCGCCAAATGGGGACGCGGAGTCCCGTCCGGGGAGGCCCGAACCCGCGCTGATCCTACAATAACGCGGGGCCGTAGAGTTCCTACGACAACACGGGGCCGCGGAGACCCGACGACAACTCGGGGTTGAGGAGGCCCTACCATAACAGAACGGCCTGGGGGCGCAGAGCGGCCCCGCCACACGGGGTCAGTGTGGGAAGGGGCGGCGCTGCCAAGGCCGCTAGAGGAAGGGGCGAGGGGCCAGGTCCGGCAGCAGGGCCTCGCGTCCCACTTTGCTCGCGCTCAGCTACTGCTGTAACCTGATCCCCGGAAATTCCTGGAGAAGGGCCGCCCCCTACCCCTCTCCCAGCGGCTCCTAGACTCGCTGCCCGCCCTCGCCTCCCCCTCTCTTCTCCTCCCCACTGCCCAGACTCGGACTACCCCTTCAGACGCTCACCCCACACCAGGACCGCCCCCACGCAGACTGGAGCGCATCCAAATCGGGATCCCCTAGGCCGTTTTGCCTGCACCTCGGTGCTGGGTTACGTCTTCCTGGAGACCCTTACCCAGCTGAATTGGTGATGGGGAATCAGTGATTGCTGCGCAGCATCTGGCAGGGACCGCGAGGAGGAGAAAGGGGGAGAGAAGGGGCCCAAGGAGAGGCGGCGCTTCCCTCCTCGATTCCTGGCCCGGGACATGACTCATAGAGTCTGCCCCTGCTCGCCCTTATGCCCTGGGAGGTGTGTGTAGAGGGGGAGCACGTAAAGGGTGCCAGAATCAGAACAAACTGCCCAGTGGGCAGTCGTACGAAGTCCGATGTCTTTTCCTTCAAGGCTGCTCTGTAGATCGAGGGGTAGTAGGGCTGATGACTAAACTGCCTCCCTGGATGGGAAAGAAGGACTAGGTGGACTGAGAAACCTCCCCCTTCGAGTTGTCACCATTCTGGGACGCGGGGACACCCCTCTGATAGGGTTCATTTTGCTGTCCCTTTTGGAACAGTCTTCTCTCCGCCCCCAACCAGGACTTTTCTTTTTGCAAAGTCTTGCCAGATAGAGGAGAGGCCAATTTCACCAACAAAGGGACATTTGGCTCCAGAAGGGAAGAGTGAAGACAGAAATGACGAAATGGGGGAAGATTAGACACAGACTCTCAGAAGAATATCCGAGCATTATGAAACCTGTGTCTGGGTGCTCACAGATACGTTTAAAGAATATTATCAGAGGGCTGGGGATGTGGCTCAAGTGGTAGCGCGCTCGCCTGGCATGCGTGCGGCCCGGGTTGGATCCTCAGCACCACATACAAACAAAGATGTTGTGCCCGCCGAAAACTAAAAAATAAAGATTAAAAAATTCTCTCTCTCTCTCTCTCTCTCTCTCTCTCTCTCTCTCTCTCTGTCTCTCACTCTCTCTTTAAAAAAAAAAAAAAGAATATTATCAGAGCCTGGACAGATGGTGCATGACTATTCCCAGCAGGAGGATCACAAGTTTTAGGCCAGCCTTAGCAAGTTAGATCCCATCTCAAAATAAAATATAAAAAGTGCTGAGGATGTAGCTCAGTGGTAAAGTGCCCTGGGTTCAATCCCCAGCGACAAGAAGTAAGAGAAAAAACGAAAAAAGTATTATCGGAAAAACGTAGAAAAACTGTCAGGGTAGATGTGTACCTCCTCCCATACTTTGCAACTCATTGGGGTATTTGCTGAAGCACATCCCTCTCAGGGCCTCAATTTTCCAGGAATGTTGTCTGAAGGAGTTAATTTTAGGCAAATCCTGCTCTGACATTCTAGAACTTTTCTTCACCCGCTCCTTAATCAGTCTAACAATTTTTCTTTTTTTTTTTTTAAAGAGAGAGTGAGAGAGGAGAGAGAGAGAGAGAGAGAGAGAGAGAGAGAATTTTTTAAAATATTTTTATTTTTTAGTTCTCGGCGGACACAACATCTTTGTTGGTATGTGGTCCTGAGGCTCGAACCCGGGTCGCACGCATGCCAGGCGAGCGCGCTACTGCTTGAGCCACATCCCCAGCCCCAGTCTAACAATATTTCATCTAGTTTGCAGTGTTACTCTTCTCCTGGCGCTGCAAACCTCTTCGGCAGACATTGGAAGTTGCTCAAGATGGAAAGCACCAGGGACCTATCCACAGGCCCAAGCAAAGAAACACACATCTGAAAAACTACAACTTCCAAGAAGCTTTGCGGCCTTACGAGGGGCGGGGTGGCGCATGCGTAGCTCTGCCAGCAAAGACATCCAACTATAATTCCCAGAAGGCCATACAGCACAGGTTATCCAATCATCTCTAAGTAAACAGCATCGCGAGTCTTCAATGAGATTTGGCACTATAAGCCCATGGGACCGGGCCTCGTAGACCCTTTTCACTAAGATGGCGCCGAAAGCTAAGAAGGAAGGTGTGTGTTGGGGCTGGGGACCACGGTGGGTTTTCCTGGGATGTCAGCAGAACGAACGGCCTGGGAGGACAGTGGTTGAGCTAAGCTCCTGGAGAACTTTCCCCGGAGCCGCTTCCTGGGGTTGGGCGAAACTGAGGCGTATGTGGGCCGCGTGGACCAAGCCGCATGGGCTGGATTCCAGTAAGGGGGTTTGAGAGAACATTTCTCGCATCATCCGCCTGTGAGGCCAGACAATTGACTCTAGGGAGCTACACGCAGTCACAGGCCAGTACTCTCATTTATCCAGATATATAAGGAATTAAGCTTCTTCAGCATTACTCATTATTTTGTCGTATTCAGCGGGGCTATATGCCCTTCTCCTTCGGAGTTAATGATGGTATGTATAAAACTCTTTAACACAGATCTCGGCAAAATTTGGGCGTTCGATCAGTACTAGTTGGGTTTTCCCCTTGTATCCTTTAAGTTGTTCCAAGTTGATTATCTTCGCTTCCGGTATCGTGCATATGATGGAAAAATCGTGATTTCCTGAGATTTGTGAAGTTTTCAAAGGAACCACTGATGCACGTGTTGACAGAGGCACCCGTCCTGAGGCCGGAAGTGGCCAATTTCTGAATTCGCACCCTTTTTTTTTTTTCCTTCTCTCCCAGCTCCTGCCCCTCCCAAAGCTGAAGCCAAAGCAAAAGCTTTGAAAGCCAAGAAAGCAGTGTTGAAGGGTGTCCACACTCATAAAAAGAAGAAGATCCGCACGTCACCTACCTTCCGGCGACCCAAGACATTGAGGCTCCGGAGGCAGCCCAAATATCCTCGGAAGAGCGCCCCCAGGAGAAACAAGTCAGTACTGCTCCTACACCCATGAGAATATTTTTCATTGGTGATTTAGGCAACCTGGAGTATGGCCTCTCCAACACATTGATGTCCGGTGTGCTGCTCTGATGTGAGATTTCTTTCTGCCCTAATTAAGAACGAGGAAACTATTTGTTTTATGGGAATTGAACATAGGGCCTTTCTTCTCTGCTAGGCAAACGCTCTACCACGGAGCTACAATGCCTATCCTTTATTGTTATTTTTGAGATGATCTTGATAAGTTGCCAAAGCTGCCTTCGATCTTGTGATCCCCCTGCTTCCACGACCTAAGTAACTGGGATTGCAGGTATTTGCCACTGTATCCGGCTCAGAACAAGAGACGTTTTGCATTATTGACGGGAATTAAGGCAATATACAATCTATCAATTTTTATTTGGATTACTTATCGCTTCACATGTGGTCAGAGTTTGAAAGACCACTTTATTGGTTGTATGAAGTAGAACTAGAGAGGTGCTTCTTATTTTGTAGTTCCAATTTTAATTACTTGCTGGTGACACCTATTACTTCTGGGGGTTTTGTTGTTGTTGAACCCAGGACCAATTTACTTCTGAGCTACATCCTAGCCCTTTTTTGAGATTGGGTTTTGCTAAGCTGCTGAGGCTGGCCTTGAACAACTCCTGCCTCAGCCTCCCGAGTTGGTGTGGTTACAGGTGTGTGTGGTCCTGGGTGACCTATTGCTTAAGAGTGAGAATGTGTACTGTTTTTTTAGTAGATAGGATGATTATATTATTTATTTACAGAATCTAACCTAGTTGCTTAGCACCATGCCATTGCTTAGGCTTGCTTTAAGATGTCCATCCTCCTGTCTCAGCCTCCTGAGCTGCTGGGATTATAGGTGTGTGCCAGTGTGCCCAGAAGAATTCAGTAATTTTTATTTGTGGCAGTGATAGCCTGCCAACAGTGTAAAGGAATTTCATTCACTCCCAAAGTTCAGGCTAGGCTCAGGAAGGGTTCTGGGGAAGGGGTAAAAAGCTGTTGAAAAGCAGAAGTTAAGAGATGAGAATTTAGTGTGATAAGAGATGAGTCCTGACCTTGCTTCAAAACAGGAAAATAGTGACTGGCTGAGCAGAGCTGGTTTTGTCCATTTAACCAATAAAAAGTTGGTCTTAAGTAGCTCCCAGCCAGCATGGTTGTGCATGCTTAGCAACTCTGGAGACTGAGGTAGGAGGATCCAAGTTTGAGACCACTCAAAGCAACTTAGCATGATCCTGTCTCAAAAAAGGGCTGGTCAGTGCCCCTGGCTTCAATCCTTGGTACAAACAAAAATCCCAGCAATTCTGGGAGTCTGAGGCAGGAGGACTGCAAGTTCCATGCCACCTGGGGATGTAGCTCAGTGGTAAAGCACCCTTGGTTCCAATCCCAAATACAAAAAGAAAAAGAAAAAGATTAACTCTTGAGTACCGCCACTTTTTAGCAAACAGAGGTAGATGAAATGTTTGGTCCAGGCTCATAGTGAAGCACCAATATGAAACTCTAGCAAATGAAAGGGTTCAAGTAAAAGGTGAATCTTCAGTCATTTAAGGATGCAAGCCCTCAGGTTACACAAAATGCATAAAGGATCTACCTACAGGCTGAGAATTAAGATGGATTCAGGGTGCAGCTGATGACAGCATTTAGCGACCAAAGTCTGATGAAACTGATTGCTACTTATTGTCTGATGCACCTATGCTGTATTTCCTAGGGTTCCAAAGGAAGGCCCATCCTTTCTTATACTGGGCCTGCCTAGGCCAGATGACTGCAGTTTGCTTCTTCCCCTAGGCTTGACCACTATGCCATCATCAAATTCCCTCTGACCACTGAGTCAGCCATGAAGAAGATTGAAGACAACAACACACTTGTGTTTATTGTGGATGTCAAGGCAAACAAACACCAGATCAAACAAGCTGTAAAAAAGCTCTATGACATAGATGTGGCCAAGGTTAACACCCTGATCAGGTGAGTGGTGCCCCATGGAATGGGAGGGAGGAGGCTGGAGCTATGGAGGTCAGACATTGGTTTTACAGTGTACAAACTCCCTGCTATAATTATAATCCTTTTTATGGAGTGTAGACATGAGGAAATTATCTTAAGATATTGTTCATGAGGTTAATCAAATTCTGGTTCCCTACATCTATTTGTAGAGGAGACAAAGCAATTTGTCAGATTACCTGGTTTATGTCTTGAATGTAGTGTTTCCAATAAAAGGAATTGTTTTTTTGTTTTGTTTTGCTTTTCTAACCCCTCGGTGCAAATGATGGAAAATTCACTATTTGGAAAAGAATGACATGAACAAAGGAACCACTGATGCACCAGAGGATTAGAGGATGGGGAAAGGGTATGTGGGGAGGTAGGACATGAGATCAGCAAGGACTAAGACTTCCTTCTCCACCCAGGCCTGATGGAGAGAAAAAGGCATATGTTCGACTGGCTCCTGATTATGATGCTTTGGACGTTGCCAACAAAGTAAGCTTGCTTCTTTTGCTACAAACTGTAATACCCACTCCCTGGGTGTAAGTGATGTGTCTGTTAGTGACCAAAGCCTGACTTGCTGATTAGTCATAACTGACTGACTACACCCCTATCCTTGATAAGCCCTACCCTCCTGGTCTCTCATTTTTCCTTTTTAAAAACATGACATTTCAGTTCCAATAACAAAGCTCCCTTTTGTTTTTCAGATTGGGATCATCTAAACAAAGTCCAGCTGTCTAATTCTAAATATACTTTAGTTTTTCCAACATATATATGCTTCTTGTCTTTTGTTTGGGCTGGGGAAGGTCAGATAGTGAAATACACCAAGGTAACAGGTCTTCAGGGATAACCTGAATGAACCCTTGGCCTATCAAGCCACCATACTTGTTATAACCCCTGAGGGTAAGGGCTTGGGTTCTAGAGGTATTGTTTAGATGAGGATTAGATATCTTAGGCCAACTAAAATTTGCCTTTCCTCATCATACAGGTAGGAGAATAAACCAGCTGGGTATGGTAGAATATACCTGTAATCCCAAACCTTGAGAGAATGAAAAATCTGAAGCCAGTCTTGGCTACTTAAGGAGACTCTTATCCCTGAAAGGTTGTGTGTGAAACCAGTACCACAGGGACCAGAAGGATTTTTATAATAGAGTTGCATCCATTTCAGGGCAATGTGGGTTGGCTGCAACTGGGGTAGTGCCTAGTCTTCACACCCACCTACATGTCCAACCAGTCTGTCTGCTTCCCTCACCCCTTGCCCAAGAAATCACGACTTCAGAGGAGTGTTTTCATTAGTGTTTTCAATAGTGCAGGTGCCGATTTGAGGTGGAAAGGTTGGCCCCAAACTTAGTGCAGAGTCTGCTTATGTGTGAGGCTGCTTCTGTCCTTGATTTTGCTTGCTGTCCTTGTCACAGGTCCCAAGCTCTACACCTCATTCAGTCAAAAATTTGTCTTTGTGTTGCTGGCCAGGGACCAGTCCAGGGCAGAAGTCAGAGCGGAGGAGGCGGGAGAAGTAGATGAGGATCATTACATCCAGCATGAGCAGGATGCCCAATAGAAAGGTTCCCAGGGTCCTCTGACCTGCATACTGCAGGAAGAAATTAGTGAGGTAGGCCTGAGGCGCCAGGCGGAAGAGAAAGTACATGACCAAGTTGACATACTTGTTGACCCTGTAGAGGAGAAGATCCTGGGCATTGTTGATCTTCATCATCATGCGGATGGTGAGGAAGATGTTGCTGACTTCCACCAGTAGTGTTAGAACACCCCCACCTACAAAGCTGCTCCAAAAGATGCCTGAGAAGAAGGCACCCATGGCCTAGAGGACAAGTGAGAGGAAAGGGCTGGGAATCCGGGTGTCAGGGCTTTCCTGGTGTTACAAGACCACCAACCAAAATGGGAAGTGGAAAATGATTCCCAATTTCTTGTGGAATAAAGCTTGCATGGATGTTTTTTCTCATTAAATACAATTAGATTTTGATCCCTCTCCGTTAGTTCTGGCTATGAGTTTCCAGTCTATTTACTGAGTTAACAGGTGAACCCAGGAATTGACTCCGTGAGCAAGGACACAAAGAAGGAGCCAACCTCAGCATTCTAGCTTAAGAAGCAGGTTGCAGGGCTAGGGACTAGGCTGGGAATGGCTTTCTCTCCTAGGTTTAGAAATACAAGGCTAGGTTACCAACACCAGGCCTATAACACTTAGAGGGCTTCTCACTTACCATAACATGATGAACAAGGTATTCCCAAGAAGCTCGAGCCTGATGACTAACCACGATATCCACTGTGTCATGGATGAAATACCCTAATGGAGGGATAGAAGAGGTCACAAGGGGCAGAAAAGAAACTTTCTCTTTTTCTCCACTTACCTGAGGTTTCATGGGCAAGACTTACCTGCGGAGAAGCAAACAAGCAAATAGCCTGAAAGTGACCATGCTGTCTCAATCTCCACCAGCATCTCCGGGGTCTGCCATAAACTGGGAAGGAGAGAAAAAGGGAGGTCTCTCCATTTCGGCATCCCCACAGACCCTCCTCCCCGAAACCCTTGCCAATCCCAGGGCAGTCTGGACTCGCGCTATTGGCTGACTAGGCAACGAGGAGGGGCTTGGCCGAAACCCAGGTGCCTCTGGTTTCCCTGGGCTGCTCCTGGTTGGGTAGTTTTCCAAACAGGGAATCAGGTGAGCGCCAAGGCCTCTGCTGGCCGAGAGTGATGAGAATAGTAACTCGGAAGCCAGTCCCAGCACCCCATACGGGATCCCCTGGCCACCTCACTCCCCCAGTTGCTCACTCACCACAGCAGCGCCCAGATCCCTGACACAATAGAGTGCGCGAAAGAGACGAGTAGGTTGTGCCAGCGCCAAGTGCGCAGGGGGTCGGTGCGCACGTGCGCAGGCAGGGGTAGGCGACACAGCGCGCGCCGGAGCGCCCGGAAGGTCAGCGTGGCGCCCAGGAGCAGCGGCAAGGCGGGGTGCAGCAGTGGGAGCATGATGGCCCTTCCTGCCCTCTGTCTGTCCACTCTCTAGGCCGCCTCCTCGGGCTGTTCTGGGAACAGGGTTCGCTGTCCGGCCAGTCCACCCCGGCCGCCTCTCTCACCGGCAGCAGGAGCCACAGCTTTCGCGGAGCCGTCTAGGCCCCTTCGCTCCTCCCCGCCCTCCCGGCAAGGCCTCTGCCCCCGCCCCCATCCGCCCCGCCCCGCCCGCCTGCCCCCGCCCCTCCGGCGCCTCTGCCGCGCGGAGGGCCAGAGCCCGGTTTCCCCCGGGCCTCCCCGGCCCCGCCCGGGCCCTGCCCACTTCAGGCGGGAAGGGGCTGTCCTGGGGGTGCCACCTGAGAGGCACCCCTCACTGGCGCCTCTCGACTGGCGAAAGGAGTCCCCAGCCGCCCTCGCTCGCACGGCCTCAATTAACCCGCATCCCCACTTTCTCCGAGGCCAGCAGCTCCCTGGGCGGGTACTGGGAGAACTCTCCGCCCTCAACTCCTTTCTGGGCAGAGCAGGGCGGGAATCATCACACACACACCCTCTAAACATTGGTCCTGGGAAGGGGTCGGAGCCCCTCAACGGGTGATGGCTCCGCCCAAACCCTGTTCCTCCACGGTCTGGAGACCGACGTGTTTACCTACCTCTCCCACGCCCCCCACAAGTGGCGCTTAGGAACTGTTGAGTCACCCATCATTACTTATCCTCTAAGCCCGCTCTTGGGTTCCTGGGGCCAAGCGGCTGTCACAATCCTCCCACAGACGGTCTCAGCCTTCTTCTCCTGGCTCCCTGAAGGCTGGGGCGGGGAAGACTGTGGATTTGCCCAGACAGCTGGGGTGACCCTCTCTCCAAGCCATTCAGTGTCTGAAGTAGTTGCGGATACGGGCCACTAGGTGTCAGCCTGACCTCACTGTGGCGAGGGTCTCCTTCGCCCTCCAAAGGTGTAAGGCAGTTGCTTTGGGAGGAAAATAGGCAGACCCTGGGCAAAAAAAGAGGCAAGCTGAAAGCCTGTGGAGGAAGTGAAGAGGTGTTTGTGCTGAGGGGTGGAAGCAGAGGAGGGGAAGGTAAGAGTGGGAGCAAGGGAGGGAGGAAAAGCTAGAATCCTGAGGCACAGGGACCCAGGAACCAAACCGTTTGGGTGTTTATTGTGTCTCCCCTAATGGCTCCAAGGTTACATATTAACCCCTATGGGACTCATGGGTCACTCAAGGTCCAGTCGGTTTCCAGGTGAGGACATGATGTCCTGGGTGAGTGGCTTTCCTCCTTTGCTCAGAGGGTAGCTTGCCAGCCAGCTGACACCGGCCTGGGCCATGGATTCCAGGGGCCTTCGTGGGGCTCTTTCAGCGTTCATTTCACATGGGCGAGTTTGGGGTCGTTTCAAGAGGTGGGACAAAGGCAGAAGATAAAACACCCTTTTCCCCACATTCCTCGCCCACTCAAAAATAGGGACGCTAACCTTTAGCTAAATAATTACCCTTCTCCTTTGTACTGAGCTTTTATGGAGCTCCCACAAAGCACAGGTGCCAGGAAGCTGCTAGGATTATACTCACTTCTGGTTTAGATCCAGCAGTCCTACTAACCAATCCACCTACGTCTGGGCAGAAGCATTGAGTCCATCTGTGGGAAACCGGAGGGTTTCCCTCCTTTCCTTCCCTGACGCTTTCGGATAGTGGTCTGCTTCCACTCCCAGCTTCTCCCAAAGAGGAGGGCTAGAGTTTGTGGCTCCGTAGTAGAATGTCCACTTAGCACATATGAGGCACTGGGTACAATTCTCAGCACCATGTAAAAAATAAAATAAAGATATTGTATCCATCTACAACTAAAAAATGTATTTTAAAAAAAAAAAAAACAGAGGGCTGGGGATGTGGCTCAAGCGGTAGCGCGCTCGCCTGGCGTGCGTGCGATCGGGGTTCGATCCTCAGCATCACGTACCAACGAAGATGTTGTGTCCGCCGAGAACTGAAAAATAAATATTAAAAAACTCTCTCTCTCTCTCTCTCTCTCTCTCTCTCTCTCTCTCTCTCTCTCTCTCTCCCCTCTCACTCTCTCTTTAAAAAAAAATAATTAAAAAAAACCAGAATCTGTGTCCTAGAATATTGGGGGGGGGGGTGTAAGCATCTAAGATGGATTCCCCTACTGCAGCATTCTGGGTATGAAGCTGGTGATGGGGAGACTGAAAGTGTGGACTAGCACGTGCTTACTCGTGGCAACAGCCCTAGATTAATCAATTTGCACAGCTTGGGGCGTTCACTGCGAGTCAAACGAGAAACCCACAGAGAAACCCACAGAACGAGAGCTTGCCCTAGGTTCAGTTCTGGTTATCATTTGCTTGCCAATGAATAATCCTTCTTCTGAAATAGCGTAGTCATGGGAAGCTGGGGACTCAGTCCTCGCTTCCCACCCCATCCGGCCTTTGGGGGGCAACTCTTGAGCGTGAGGCATTCCATCCGGTCTCACAAACTTTGCAAGAGTCCAATGGGGCCATGGGTGTGAGAAGCGGCTGGTATCGTGCTGGCCATTGAGGGACACACTAAGAATTGAGGTATAGCCGTATTTGTTGGGCGCTACGAGTGACAGGGTGAGGGAAAAACGACTTTGTGGGTAGTACGGTGAAGTTCAACTCAGACGCAAACAGACTTTAGCTCTGCTTGTTCCGCCCCGCAAAGATTTTATAGCGTAAAGGGCGGGGCTCCAGAGTGGGCAGGTCCGCGCACGCGCCTCATAGGGGTGTTCCGGAAACGGTGTTCTGAGAAATGAGATGGAGAAGTACGAGCGGATCCGAGTGGTGGGGAGAGGTGCCTTCGGGTGAGCCAAGGGTAGAGGGAAGAAAACTGCTGGGGAGTGGGAAAATAAGTCCCAAAACTAACCGCGAAATTGCTACCTGGCTAGCTCCGCCTCCTAGGCGTGAGCGACTATCTGGGAAGCCCCGCCCAGGCTTCCGGTCTCAGTCTGGCCTGGGAGATCCGTCTTCAATGAGGCCACGCCCACAGTCCTAAGCGCTCGGGTGGCATTCTTCTGTTGGTTCCCTTGTACACAGGCTGCATAGGTCTTCAGATTCTGGGCTGTGTGTATATAGATATGACCAAAACTGGACGGGTATCCGGGTGTGATGGCTCACTCCTGTAATCCCAGCGGCTTGGGAGGCTGAGGCAGGAGGATTGCGAGTTCAAAGCAAGCCTTAGCCAAAGCGAGGCTGCTAAGCAACTCAGTGAGACCCTATCTCTAAAAAAAATATAAAATAGGGCTGGGGATGCGGCTCAGTGGTCAAGCCCCTGAGTTCAATCCCTGGTACCAAAAAAAAAAAAAAAAAAAGGACTAGTCTTTAGTCTTTTCCTTTCCCTTTAGGAACTTAGCCCTTTTAATTTTTTATTTTGAGATAGGGTCTCTCTTCTTTAACAAGACATTATTAAAGGAGTTATGTTATAGCAGTTATGAAAGGTTATTAAGCAACATGTACAACGGTAGAGAATAATTACTTGGGGTAGCTAGGGAGGAATTCTCTGGGAGACGAGATGTAAAGATAAGGAATGAAGACCAGTACTCTGAAGGAAGAAGATTTTCAGGCAAAGGAAGCAGCATATGCAAAGGTCCTCACATGGAAAGAATTATTGAGAACAATCAAGAAACAGATGCCAAGCTTGATGGGGAGGCTGAGGTAGGAAGATTGCAAGTTCCAAGGCACTCTTGGCAATTTAGCGAAACCCTGTCTCAAAATTTAAAAAGTTAAAAGGGCTGGGGATGTAGTTCAGTGACAGAGCACCCTTGGGTTCTATTGCCAGTACCAAAAAAGAAACTGAAAAAAGATTAGTGTAGTTGGAATGTAGTGGGCAAGGTAAAGAATGATGTAAAATTTGATTGTCATGGAAAGGGGTTTAATTGATTTAGTATAAGGGCAAGAGCGTTTGTTTGTGCTGGAAATTGAACCCAGGGCCTCCAAAGGCCAAACACATGCATTGTTACTGAGCTACATAGACACCCAGCCCAAGGAAGAGTTTTTATTTATTTATTTATTTTTATCTGGTACAGGAATTGAACCCAGAGTCACTTAACTACTGAGCCACATCCACATCTCTTATTTTTTGAGATGGTCTCACTAAGTTGTTTAGGGCCTCACTAAATTGCTGAGGTTAGATTTGTGGGGTTTTTTGTTTGTTTGTTTTTTAAAGAGAGAGAGAATTTTTTAATATTTATTTTTTAGTTTTCAGCGGACACATCTTTGTTTGTATATGGTGCTGAGGATCGAACCCGGGCCACACGCATGCCAGGCAAGTGCGCTACCGCTTGAGCCACATCCCCAGCCCAAATGAGGTTGGATTTGAACTCACAATCCTCCTGCCTTGGCCTTCCCAAGCTGCTGGGATTATAGGTGTGGGCCATAATGCCTGGTCCCCTAACTTCTTTTTTTTTTTTTTTTTTTTTTTTGGTACCAGGGATTGAATCCAGGAGCGTTTAACCACGGAGCCACATCCCCAGACCTTTTTATAATTTTGAAACATTGTCTTGCTAAGTTCCTGGGGGCCTCATTAAATTGCTGAGGCTTGCTTTGAATTTACAATCCTCCTACCTCAACCTCCCTAGTTGTTGGGATTACAGTGTGTGCCAGCATGCCCATCTCCGTCACCTCTTTTTTATTTTACTTTATTTTGAGAAAGGGTCTTGCCAAATTGCTGAGGCTAGCCTTGAACTTGGGATCCTCCTGCCTCAGCCTCCTGGAATTGCAAGCACATGTCACAACCAGCCATCAGAGCTTGTTTAAAACCAAAGGCTGGAGATTTAGCTCAGTGTTAGAGTGCTTGCTCAAGGCCTTGGGTTTGATCCCCTGTACTCAATAAAAAAGAAAAAGGAAAACTGTTCAACAGTAAGTGATCCTCCTGCCTCAGCCTTTAGAGTAGCTGGGATTACAGACTGAAGAAAGCCTGCCTTTGTTGTTTGTTTGGTGGGGGTGGGGGGAGTATTGCTGGGGATTGGTCCTAGGGCTTCTTGCTTTTTCATGTGGCAAACACTCTTCCACCACTCACCTGTATCCCCAGGCTCTGTGTTGGGTGTTTTTTTTTTTTTTTTCTTCTCCAGTACAGGGTACTGCAGATTGAACCCAGGGCCACTCTACTGCTGCTGAGCAACACCCCCAGCCCTTTTAATTTTTTTTATTTTGAGATAGGGTCTCACTAAATTGCCTAGGCTGACCTGGAACTTTCAGTCCTCCTGAGACTGGGATATGCCACCACACCTGGCTTTTTTTTTTTTTTTTTTTTTTAATGAATTTAGGTGTGGGCCTATACTTAGGCCTCATTGGTCATTGAATGGTATGCAACTTTATTTTACAGTGGTGAGGATTGAACTCAGGGTCTTGCACATACTATACAAGCACTCCACCACTGAATTTTACTCTCAGCCCCAACATGTCTGATTTTAATAAGTCGGAAATGGTGGTGTCATTTACCCAGATGGAAGAAACAGGAGAAGGAAAGGTTTTGGGACAAGAATCAAGAATTTTGTTTTGTATTTGTTAAAATTTAGGATGTTTGTGAGATATGCAGATGGAGTTGGATATATCAGTCTGGGACTCATAGGAGAGGGAGATAAAAATTTAAGACTTAAGTGATAAGATTACAGTCTATTCATTTACCAAATACCTACAGAAATCCTACTGAGAGCAAAATACTGGGCTATATTCTAGAACAAGTTCTTGTTGTACAACAAGAAAAATGTAGTTCCTGAATTTATGGACACTGACAGAGAGTTGAAGTCAAATACTAATATGGTTGGGCATGGTGACTCATGCCTATAATCCCAGCAGTTGGGGAGGTTGAGGCAGGAGGATCCCAAGTTCAAGACCAGCCTGGGCAACTTAGGGAGACCTGGCTCAAAGTGAAAAAAAATTAAAAGGGATGGGGTTATAGCTCAGTGATAGAGCATTCCTAGTAGAATATCCCAATACCCACCCCCCCACACACACACATAAAATTAATGAAATACTAATGTGAATGACTTCCACCCAGTAGTACTTTTTTAAACATTTTTTTAGTTGTAGATGAACACACAGTATATTTATATTTATTTTTATGTGGTGCTGAGGATCAAACCCAGTGCCTCACACATGAGAGGCAAGTGCTTTACCCCTGAGCCACAGCCCCGCCCCTGCCTTATTTTTTTTAATGTAGTGCTGGGGATTGAACCCAGGGCCTAGTGCATGCAAGGAAGCACTCTTCAAATTGAGCCATAACCCCAGCCCCCATTAAGCACTTTCTATGGGCCAAGCACTGTGCTAAATTCCTTACATACATTTACTCATTTGATCCTCTCTCAACAACTCTATTTTCCAGATGGTGATGTCATATAATGTATCTAACACCAGTTAATTAGGAAGAGCCAGGATTTAAACCCAGGCAGTTAACTCCAGAACTCAATCTCATTGTGCCAAGGGTAAAATGAGGCCCTGCATAGAGTTTGTTACCAGTTCTTCCTGTTCCTATGTTCAGTGGGGTTTTTGTTTATTGGGTTTTTTTTTTTTTTTTTGGTGGGGGGCATTGAATCCAGGGTGCTTAAGCAGTGAGCCACATCCCCAGCCCTTTTTATTTTTTAAGTCTTGCTTCACTAAGTTGCTTAGGGCTTCATTAAATTGCTGAGGCTGGCTTTTAACTTGTGATCCTTCTGTCTCAGCCTCCCAAACTGCTGGGATTGCAGGCATGGGCCACCACATCCAGCAGCCCAGGGATGTTTTACCACTAAGCTACCTTCCCAGCCCTTTTTTTTTTTTTTTTTTTGCGGGGTTGGGGGGGGGCGGGGGGAGCACTAGGGATTGAACTCAGGGGCACTCAACCACTGAGCCACATCCCCAGCCCTATTTTGTAATTTTATTTTGAGACAGGGTCTCACTGAGTTGCTTAGTGCCTCACTTTGGCTGAGGCTGGCTTTGAACTCATTATCCTCCTGCCTCAGCCTCCCGAGCTGCTGGGATTACAGGTATGCACCACCATGCCCAGCTCCCTTTTTGTTTTTTGAGACAGGATATTGCTAAATTGCTTAGGGCCTTGCTAAATTGCTAAGGCTGATCTCGAACTTGGAATCTTCTTGCCTCAGCCTCCCAAATTGATGAGATTACAGATGTGTGCCACCACAATCAGGGATGGGGATATAGCTCAGTGATAGAGCATTCCTAGTAGAATACCCTAATACCCCCCCCCACACACACACATAAAACTAATGAAATACTAATATGAATGACTTCCACCCATTAAGTACTTTAACAGTATCTTTATATTTATTTTTGTTTTTATGTGGTGCTGAGGATCAAACCCAGTCACTGAGGAACATCTAGTCACTAGCTCTGCTCTGTCTGATATATGGCTGGAAGTTCAGCTAGTACCCGCCCTCTACTTTGTCTCCAGGATTGTGCACTTATGCCTCCGTAAAGCTGACCAGAAGCTAGTGATCATCAAGCAAATCCCAGTGGAGCAGATGACCAAGGAAGAGCGGCAAGCAGCCCAGAATGAGTGTCAGGTGCTCAAGCTGCTAAATCACCCCAATGTCATTGAGTACTATGAGAACTTCCTAGAGGACAAGGCCCTCATGATTGCCATGGAATATGCACCAGGTAAGTCAGCTCCTTGCATTGGCCTGGCTGCAGGGGTTCTTTACTTCCAGGATCAGGCGGCTTCTCCCCTTAGAATGGATTTGGCTGAGGGTCAGAGGTATAGAGTTCTGGCCCCAATTTTGTGACCCTGGCAGATTTCTTGTCCTCTCTGGTTCTAGTGACCTGTTCAGTAAAAGGAAAGGGATTGTCCTGGGTATGGAAAAGACTGGATCTTGATTAGTTTCTTGGGCCGCAGGTGGTACCCTAGCTGAGTTCATCCAAAAGCGCTGCAATTCCCTGCTGGAGGAAGAGACCATCCTGCACTTTTTTGTGCAGATTCTGCTTGCCCTGCATCACGTGCATACCCATCTCATCCTGCATCGGGACCTCAAGACCCAGAACATCCTTCTTGACAAACATCGCATGGTTGTCAAGATTGGCGACTTTGGCATCTCCAAGATCCTTAGCAGCAAGAGCAAGGCCTACACGGTACCTGGACTTGGAGGGAGCCTTGAGGGTGCTAGAGGTCTTGAGGGCCAAGGCCTATTCTACATCCCTGCCTCCTCCTTTTCCCCTCCAAAAACTTTGGCTCAGCCAGGTATGGTTGCACATGCTAGTAATCCCAGTGACTAAGGAGGCTGAGGCAAGAAGATGGAAAATTTGAGGCCAGCCTCAGCAATTTAGCAAGATCCTGTCACAAAATGGAAAATAAAAAGGACTAGGGATGTAGCTCTCAAGTAAAGCACCTCTGGGCTCAATAGACCTTAGCTCCTTGGCCCCTGGCTGTAGAGTCTTGCAGGAGGAAACCCCTTGGCCTGCTTCAGGGAGAATCTGTCTCTCACTGGGCCCATGACCAGAGCCTCTGTTTTTCCTCCCCCTCCAGGCTGTAACTGAGATTTCTCTCCTGCAGGTGGTAGGTACTCCATGCTATATTTCCCCTGAGCTGTGTGAGGGCAAGCCCTACAATCAGAAGAGTGACATCTGGGCCCTGGGCTGTGTTCTCTATGAGCTGGCCAGCCTCAAGAGGGCCTTTGAGGCTGCAGTGAGTATAAGCACCCCTGAGGGAACTGGGAAATCCCTCCCTCACCGCAGCCCTCAGCTCCAACCACTTTTTTTTTTTTGTGAGAATCCCATCTGTCTCTACCTCATCCAGACTGGTGGATTACCCAGGGCAGAGCTGTGGTTCTTGCTCAGACTATGAATTTCTGAGGGTAGGGCTCATTTCCTCCCTTTAGAGAGCTCCTGATGGCATGATTATGTCTCTTCCATGAGATTAGGACACTACCAAGAGCAAGCCCATGAGTTTTGTCAACATGGAGTTTCACAGGAGCAGCTCCTGAGAAACTTGGAGCAGCTCCCTTATGGATTCCTGAAAGCAGGGTTTGGCTCCCCTATCATCCTGGGAATCCCCTAATGAGAATGAAGTCGTCTGAAGGCAGGGTTGTTCTTTCACCATCAGAACAGGGGGCTGAGGGACAAGGGTGTTCAAAAGCCCAATTCAACACTCAGGCCATCCCTAATTTGGCACCTTCACAGAACCTGCCAGCGCTAGTGTTAAAGATCATGAGTGGCACCTTTGCGCCCATCTCTGACCGGTACAGCCCTGAGCTACGCCAGCTTGTCCTGAGTCTGCTCAGCCTGGAGCCTGCACATCGGCCACCACTGAGCCACATCATGGCACAGCCCCTCTGCATCCGAGCCCTACTTAACCTGCACACCGATGTGGGCAGCATCCGCATGAGGAGGCCTGTGCTGTGGGGAAAAAAAGGGATAGATCTTGGGTGGCAGAGGTTGGGAGCACCCTGTGGGGCACAGGAGACCTCAAGCAAGGCTTCTATGCCTGTGTGTAGGATTGTCAGGGAGGTTCTGTGTCTGAGGTCCCTATCTGTCCTGCAGAGCAGAGAAATCCCTGGCCCCAGGAACACCCATGGCCCCGGGCAGCACAGGGAGCAGAACCACTAGTACCCGCTCCAGGGGTAAGTTGAAGTGGGTACTTGGGCCCATGGTTCCCCACTATGCCTGCCAGTTTAACTGACCCAGTGTCCTGTACTGGCAGGTATCCCCCGGGGACCTGTGAGGCCGGCCATCCCACCACCACTATCATCCGTGTACACATGGGGTGGCGGGCTCAGCACCCCACTGAAGCTGCCGATGCTTAACACAGAGGTGGTTCAGGTGGCCACTGGGCGCACGCAGAAGGCCGGGATCACACGTTCTGGGCGCCTAATCCTGTGGGAGGCAAGCAGTTTGGCTGGGGGCCTGGACTAGGTAGAGGGTGGGAGGTCCCTGAGGAGGATGAGAGGTGTTCAGTGCCCTCCCCCACAGGCCCCACCTGTAGGTGCCCTTGGAAATGCCCTCCTCCCAGGGGCAGTGGAGCAGCCTCAGCCCCAGTTCATCTCCCGTTTCCTGGAGGGCCAGTCAGGTGTGACTATCAAGCATGTGGCCTGCGGGGACCTCTTCACAGCCTGTTTGACTGGTAAGCCTCTCCGGGGGACTACCCCATGGGAATTTAGGAGAAGACCACAAAGAGCAACTTCCTTCATTGCTCAATTAATGCTTCCATCTCTTAGTTGTTAAGTTATTGTTTCTACTTGCTGTTGAGATTTATTTATACCATCTCCTTTACTCTACAAAACAGGCATGGAATCATCCCCATTTGATAGATGGGGAAACTAAAGTTCAGAGAGGCTGTCACTTGTCCAAAGTCACACACTGCACAAGGTGGTGGAGAAGGCCTGTAACCCCAGCTTCATCTTGCTCCTCCAATCCACGAGTGACCTAGTCACTTAGAGAACAGTCTAACTCCTGTCCCTCCTCTTTCCTTACTGACCTCTCCAGACCGAGGCATCATCATGACCTTTGGCAGTGGCAGCAATGGATGCTTAGGCCATGGCAGCCTCACTGATATCAGCCAGGTAGGTGTCACATGTACTCTAGAGAGGGGAAGTGAGAGGATGGCAGGGAATCCACGTATGAATGTTGACATCAGGCTGGGGACAGGGAAGTCCCCAGGTGCATAAAGTCTCTGTAGCTCCTAAGCTGCACCTGCTCTGGGCTGCTTTAGGGGAAGTACAGAAAGACCAAACTTCCCAGGCACGGTGGTGCATGCCTGTAATCCCAGTGGCTCAGGAGGCTGAAAGCGGGAGGATTGCAGGTTTGAAGCCAGCCTCAGCAACTCAGCAAGGCTATATGCAACCTAGTGAAAACCTTTCTCAAAAAGTAAAAAGGGCTGGGGATGTGGCTCAGTGGTTAAGTGCTCTTGGGTTTAATTCCTGGTAGGGAAAAAAAAAAAAAAAAAAAGACCAGGCTTCCCCAGTGTCTCATGTGGCATTGAGCCTTATATGACAGGAGTTAGACAGCACTTAGAATCTGCAGCCTCTTTCTCTGCACAGTGGGTGCTGTGGCAGAGTGTATGTGTGTGTTTAGTATCAGATCCCAGTCTCCCCTTGCTTTCTCCCCTTCTCTAGCCCACCATAGTGGAGGCCCTGCTTGGCTATGAGATGGTACAAGTGGCCTGTGGTGCCTCCCATGTGCTGGCCCTGTCCACTGAGCGAGAACTGTTTGCCTGGGGTCGTGGAGATGGTGGTAAGCTCCCTACTCTGGCTTTAGCCTCTTGGTTCTGTCTCTTTAGCCATGATTTGTTCCCCTTTGTACCCACCTTCCACCCCATGGTCCATTCTCTCTTCTCTCATTTTTTTTTCCCCAGTGGTACTGAGGATTGAACATAGTGGTGTTATATCACTGAACTATGTCCTAGACCTTTTTATTTTGATTTATTTATTTTTTAGTACCTTTATTTTATTTATTTTTATGTGGTGCTGAGGATCAAAACCAGTGTCTCACACATGCTAGGCAAGTGTTCTACTATTGAGCTACAACCAACAGCCCTTTTTATTTTTTTTTTTTTTATTTTTTAATTTTTTTGTGGTGCTGGGAATTGAACCCAGGGCACAAGGCAATCACTCTACCAACTGAGCTATATCCCAGCCCCACCTTTTTATTTTTTCAGACAGGGTTCTTCTAAGTTTCTTAGGGCCTCACTAAGTTGCTGAGGCTGGCTTTGATCTTGTGATCCTCCTTTCTCAGCCTCCTGAACCACTGGGATTATAGGTGTGTGTCATTGCGTTAGGATGTGCCCAGCTTTTCTATTCTATTAATTAATTCAACAAATTTTTATTTCATGCCCATTACATGCTCACCCTGTGCTGGGTACTGAGACAAGATGAATAAGATGTGGCTTCCCATGCTGGGCATGGTGGCACATGCCTGTAGTTCCAGCTGCTCGGGAGGCCAAGACAGGAGGATCTCAAGTTCAAAGCCAGCCTCTCAGCAACTAGTGAGACCCTGATTCAAAATAAAAAATAAAAAGGGTGGGCGTTTTGGCTCAGTGGTAGAGTGCTTTCCTAGCAAGTGCGAGGCACTGGGTTCAATCCTCAGCACCACATAAAAATAAACAAATAAATAAAGGTATTGTGATTGTGTCCATCTACAATGAAAAAAGTATTTAAAAATAAAAAAATTCCTGGGTAAGGTGGCACATGCCTATAATCCTAGTGACTTGGGAGGCTGAGACAGGAGGAATTCAAGTTCAAAGCCAGCTTCAGCAATGGCGAGGCATTAAGCAACTTAGTGAGACCCTGCCTCTAAATAAAATACAAAAATAAGGGGGCTGGGGATGTGACTCAAGCGGTAGCGCACTCGACTGGCATGCGTGCGGCCCGGGTTCAATCTTCAGTACCACATACAAAGATGTTGTGTCTGCAGAAAACTAAAAAAAATAAATATTAAAATTCTTTTAAAAAAATAAAATACAAAAATAGGACTGGGGATGTGGCTCAGTAGCCAAGTGCTCCTGAATTCAATTCCTGGTATCCCCCAAAAATAATAAAATAAAAATTTTAAAAATAAATAAAAAGGGCTGGGGTTGTAGCTCAGTAGTACAGCACTTGCCTGGCATGTGTGAGACACTGGGTTTGATTCTTAGCACTGCATATAAGTAAATAAAATAAAGGTCCATTGAGAACTAAAAATATGTAAATATTTTTTTTCTTTTTTTTTATTGTTGGTCGTTCTTAATATATCATATTTCACAGTTTGATTCAAGTGGGTTATGAACTCCCACTTTTACCCCGTATACAGATTGCTGTATCACATCAGTTACACTTCCATTGATTTACATATTGCCATTCTAGTGTCTGATGTATTCTGCTGTCTATCCTATTCTCTACTATTCCCCCTCCCCTCCCCTCCCCTCCCCTCTTCTCTCTCTACCCCCTCTACTGTAAATCATTTCTTCCACTTGTATTATTCTTCTCTTACCCCTCATTTCCTCTTATATGTAATTTTGTATAACTGTAAATATTTTAAAGTAGGGGGGCGGTGCTGGGATTGTGGCCCAGTGGTTAAGTACCCCTGGGTTCAATCCCTAGTACCAAAAAAAAAAAAAAAAAAAAATTATGGGGCTTCTTTCTTGTGCTTACAACATAATAATGGAGAGATTTGGGGCTGGGGATGTGGCTCAAGCGGTAGTGCGCTCGCCTGGCATGCATGCGGTGCTGAGGATCAAGCCCAGGGCCTCATACATGCGAGGCAAGCGCTCTACCACTGAGCTCAACCCCAGCCCATCCCCATTACATTTTGCTTTTTATGTTGAGACAGGATCTCACTAAGTTGCTCAGGCTGTCCTCAGACTTGAGATCCTTCTACCTTAGCCTCTCCAGTTGCTAGGATTACAAGTATGCACCCTTGTGCTGGGAGAGTACTCAGTCATTTTTTGTATGTGTGGTGCTGGGGATTGAAATCAGGGCCCTGTGCATGTGAGGTAAGCACTCTACCAACTGAGCTATATCCCCAGCCCAGAGTACTCAGTCTTATGAGTACTCTAGCATGCTAGAGGATAGACAGTGTCAGGGCTACATCCAAGGTTCAGAGGTATGGGAATTCAAAGAACAGCAATGTCACCTGGAAAGGGCAGAGGTGGCATCTGAAGATTTTGACCAACAGAGGGGCCTAGGAAAGCCATTTCAGGCTGAGAATAGCCTCTACTCATTTTGTTCCCTCCTCAGTAGGCCTCTCCTCATTCTGGCATCACCAATCCTAGAGCTCAAACTAACCCCATCCTGGTTTCTTCTTTTAGGCAGGCTGGGACTAGGCACCAGGGAGTCCCATAGCTGTCCTCAGCAGGTCCTGATTCCCTTAGGACAGGAAGCCCAGCGGGTTGTATGTGGCATCGACTCTTCCATGATCCTCACCGTGCCTGGCAGAGCCCTGGCCTGTGGAAGCAATAGGTGAATAGATGCATCAGGATGATTACCATGTTCCTTTGCCCTCCTTGGCTGCCACATGTCCCGTGCCTCATTGCTCTCTCCCACCAAGGGAACTAAAGGGGGTTGAGGGTGCTGCCTGGTTCACCTCAGGATGAGATCTGTCTTCTGATGGGATAGATCCTACCAGCCCTATCCTAGGGAGGTGGGGGGAGGCAGTGTATACAAACTGTCAGTTGCATTGGTTTGTGGCTTTGCCTTTAGGTTCAATAAGCTGGGCCTAGACCATCACTCCCTTGGAGAGGAGTCTGTACCCCACCAGCAAGTAGAGGAAGCCCTGACCTTTACTCCATTAGGCTCTGCACCCCTGGATCGGGAGCCCCTGTTGAGTGTTGACCTAGGTACTGCTCATTCAGCTGCTGTGACTGGTGAGTAGTACTTGAGGGGGACTCACCTGGCCTCCTTGGGACCTCTGTTAAGGTGTCTCTTTCCTTCCTCTTCCCTTTTCCACAGCCTCAGGTGACTGCTACACTTTTGGCAGCAATCAGCATGGGCAGTTGGGTACTAATGCCCGCCGGGGCAGCCGGGCACCATGTCGAGTCCAGGGCCTTGAGGGCATCAAGATGGTGACAGTGGCCTGTGGAGATGCCTTCACAGTAGCCATTGGTGCAGGTGAGGGTAGGCATGATGGGGCAGACTGAGGTATAGATAGTGGGGAGTTATCATGCTCAGGACCACTGGCCTCAGCAATCTCCTGTTGGAATCAGTATGGTTGTATAGTACTTGCTTAGGCTGTACCCTTTCCCTTCCCCTTCCCACCTTGGGATTCTCTCTGGCAGAGGGTGAAGTTTACTCTTGGGGCAAAGGAGCCAGAGGACGACTAGGAAGGAAGGATGAAGATGCTGGGCTCCCTCGGCCAGTGCAGCTGGATGAGACACACCCTTACACAGTGACGTCTGTGTCCTGTTGCCATGGAAACACTCTCCTGGCTATTCGACGTGAGTTCTTTTCCCACCTTATACACATAAGTGTTAACCCAACTGTCCTCTCCCCACAAACCTATCCTCTGCAGTTATACCACAAGCCCCCAGGATAAATGAAAGCAGAAGCTTCCAGGTAAAACTCTGAGCTTTCTGCTTGGGTGGGCAAGGACTGGGTTTTTGAGCCTCATTGAAAGGGCTCCCTGCTCCCCAGAGCTCACATGCATTCTTTCTCCTCCTACACCCTGGGTCAAGTTGATGTTGAACATCCATTGCTGGCCCTGGACATTCCAAGGCCCAATAGGAGTGGAGGTGGATGCAATGCTAGCTGGAGGCACTGCCCTCGGGGAAGCTGCAGGGATTTCTCTTTAATACTCTCCAGCAGTCACAGATGAGCCAGTCCCCCCTTGAGGCACCGGGACACCTCTGGACCACCCTGATATTGCTTCTCTTCTGAGTATTCTGTGAAGTTTAGGTGCCTAAGGCATGACTTCCCACCAGCCTTCTGGATTGTGATATCATCAGGATGGAAGTGACAGTGAAGGCCTGCTCTGCTTTTGACCCTAGATAGGGAAACCTCAGCCACCTGTATTCCCCAGCATCTCCTTTCCCTCTTTCCTTATTCACTATTCATAGTGGTCCAGCCTCACTGGAGTTGGCAGCCAGACCTAGTCTTTGGAAGCAGGGTGATCTCCAAAGCCATCCCTAAAAAAGCCATCCCTATGGCTCTACTCAGTTCCTGCCCTCTCCCTCCGCTCAGAAATAAGTCCTGGGTGACCCCTGTGAGACCAGCTCCAAGCTTCAGTAGGGCAAGCTGGAACCTGCCTGGACTGGCCATTGGGCCTGCCTAGTCCCTGCATGGCCTGAGACAGGAGCCTCTGAGGGAAGCCTCCTGCCTGCCCCAACCCCTCCTGCACAAACTCTGAGAGTCTTCCTTTATGGGAGTGCAAGAGTCATGAAGACAATCAGGGCAGAAAGTTGCCCAACACCCCCTGCCTGTCCCCGACCGGGTTGGGGGAAAAGGTAGTTGGCTCAACTAGACAGGTTTCCCAAAAGACTGGAAGTAGCTCTAATAAAAATTATCAACTGCCTGCCTGGAGCATGGTCTCTTCAGGGGTGGATGATGGTGGCCAGAAACCTCAGTACTGGGTTGGGCCCAACTACTTGCCATTGCACGGCCAAAGCTGAGGCCCAGGGAGGAATGTGGGAGCCGCCAGGGGCTGGGGCTGAGGTTCCTCTGGCCCAGCGCCCAGCCCGTCCTCCTCATCCCAGCCCAGTGGGGCTCTGATCTGGTTGCCAGGCTTCGGCTGCCTAGCACCTGGGGCCCCGGGTCCCTGGGTGGTGCGTGGCCCTGGAAGCCCAGCTGTGGCCTCCGGAGAAGCAAACTTTTGTAGCACAGCCCCACTCCCCCAGGGCCCTGCGCTTCAACCCAGCGCCAGGGAGAAAGGAAGCTTGGTGCTAAGGGAAAGAAGCCCCTGTTTCCGGGAGTGAACGAGCCCGGCTCACGTACGTGGCCCGGGAGTCAGTCTACTCACAACTAACCCCAGAACTAAGGCTTAAGGTGTGGGCGGGGCGCCCGGCGGGCCAGGCACTAGGACCGCGCGGGCGCGGCTCCGCCCCCTCTTCCGGCGGGCGGCGTTGCTGGCCGGGCTTTGGCCGGGGCTGCCAGTCGGCGCCGCCCGGAGCCGCGAGCGCGGCCGGAGCGAGGCGCGGGCTGTGGGGCCGCCGCGTGCCCGGCCCCGCTTGCCCGTGCCCGCCGCTCTCCCGCCATGCCCGGCTTCGACTACAAGTTCCTGGAGAAGCCCAAGCGGCGGCTGCTGTGCCCGCTGTGCGGGAAACCCATGCGCGAGCCCGTGCAGGTTTCTACCTGTGGCCACCGCTTCTGCGACACCTGCCTGCAGGAGTTCCTCAGGTGCGGCTCGGGGGCATCCAGGGATCGCCGGTGGCGGAGAGGGAGGGAACTACTTGGGGAGGGGCCCAGTCCCAAAGCACGCCGGGCCTTTGTCTACGCCGCGGGCCCGTGACCTCAGGGGCGCCCACCGTGACGTCACAGGGCGGCGATGTTGTCAGACCCCAGGGGAAGACCCCACGCACTTATTCGTAGGGTCCCTGATCCCAATTGCCAGGCGCCAGGCGGGAAGAACTCCGAGCCTCCCAGCCATGCGGACAAGGGAAAGACGCTTTTCCTGACCTATGGCCGGCCCTTCCCCCTCACCTGAGGGGAGCGGCCTTATCCTTGAACTTTACATCTTTCAAGGAAGAGAAGGACAAAAACCCTCTCTCCCCCACTGCACTTTAAGCCTTTGGAGAGTCCGTCGCTCTAATTTCTGTGATCCTTCGGGCGCTCAGATACCGGTCGCTATTGTTCTCCCATTTCACAGATGATGAAACCAGAGATTCAAAGAAAGGCCGCGACTTGCCCTGGGTCACACAGTCGAGGGCTTGATTGTGATTCGGGCATGGGCTCCTTGTAGTCACACAATAGAGGGAGCATTGTGATGCTACAACCCTTCCTTGAAGCGGGTGCCCTCTGGGTGTCTCTTTTCTCTTGGAGAGGGGCGGTCTTGAGTACAGCGGGTGGGCAATACACTGTTAAGGCGGGGGTCGACCCCTGAACGCCCCTGCCCACTCAAGACCCAGATCACTCCTTGTTTCTTGGGCATCCATTAAGTTTCTGGGCGCCCTGCGCGGTCTGGAATCCAACCTGCCCACTCTGGAAACTGATCGGGCTAGGGTGTGGGGAGAGGAAGTGAGAGAGCGTGGGGACTCCTGGCTAGGTCTTGCCGTCGGAGCTCGGGGATCAGCCACGGTTCAGGAGGCTGTTTGCTGCGCGGAGGGGCCCAGACCGGGAGAGCATGTCTGGGGCTCCGGCTGCAGTTATCCCACCCTCGGCTCTCCGCAGCCCCTAGCTGGCGGAAATCTCCACAGGCCCTTTGTTTTTTGTTCCCCGCAAGCCGCTCAGCCCCTGCCCTCACATACGCTCGTGCACAAGCTGCTGTCCTGCCCCCTCCTCCCCTTCCCCCTCCTTCCTCCCTGTGGTGTACACACTTAACTCCCCTACAGACACACACGGGGCCCATTGTCTCGGCAGCCCTTCCCCAGCCCTTTGGTTTCCAGATGAGGCCAGCTGAGCCAGCCCCCTCCAGCTGACCCACCCTTAACTGTGATTCAAGCCTGGGGAAGGAGAGGGGGGTGGGGACTGTCAGACCCGTTTCCCTCCCTCCCCATCTACTCCTCTGGCCCCAGTCCGTTGCTTCTGCCCCTCCCCCTCCCGGAAATCCCCTCTTCCTCTCCCACAGCCCCCTCCCCCCATCCTGTCTTCTCCCCTGGGCCTGGGCCTCCACGGCACAGCCTGGAGCAGGCTCTGTCCCTGCTTCCCCCCTTCCCTCAGCGCTAGGAGCTCTGCTGCCCGCGCTTCTAGAGGGAAAAGGTGGTTGGGCAGGCTCTGCCCCTGGTGGACACTCCTACTGTACAAGCTCGGTTGTCCATAGCCCTAGCCAAACCTTTGTCTGGGCTGGGCCCCAAGCGATAGGGTAAGCTTCTTCCTGAAGCCTAGGAACTTGTGTTACATCGTCTGCCCTGTGTCCCATCCACGCCCCCCCCCCACAGCTGTTTCCAAAACCACTAAGTCAGCACATTCCTGAATCAGCCAAGTGGACCCCTCCCCCTTTGTCCACCCCTCTTTCTTTCCCCATTCCTGCCAGAGCCATTACTCAGGTTTGCCAGTAAGACTGGGCACATACTGTTCTTGGCATTGGTGGAATGGCCAGTGGTAGTGAAGGCAGGGAGGAGATGGGTGCTAGAAATCGTTCTGGGCACCTGGGGCATGGGTCGCCCAGGCCCGGAAAGTGCCTTTAAGACAGGACTGTTGTGAGGCCTCTGCTTCCGCCTTGATGCCTGCCTGCCTCCCACCCACCTGACTCAGACCTGCCAGGAATGCCATGCCTAGGGGCCTTCAGTCCTACCAGACATGTGTGACTGGTCCTGGCTGGGGTCAGCAAGGGCATGCTGCAGGAGGAAGTGTGCCACCAGAGTCCTTGAATACTAATAGCCAGGTAGGGATTGGTGGAGAAGGGGACAACTGAAAGGAGGATGTGTCAGAAGCCTAGACAGCTGTGACCCAAGTCTCGGCTGTGTTTGCCTGGACATTTTGGCCTCCTCTGTGCCTTATGGTACAGTAGAGCCTGTCTGGGCTGCTGAAACGGATATAGACATATCCAGGTGCTACTTCATCTGTGAGCCTCCGTTCTTTCACCTGTAAATGAGAACATTTCAACTCTCCTCAAGCAGGTGGTGAGGACTGGGTGGGAATGTAAACACAGTGCCAGGGATCTTGTCTTTCCTCCCTTTTCTTTTAGGAGACACACCCTCAAAGAGGAGGGGAAGGATGGCATAAGTGGCCCCAAGCTGACCTTTGCCTTGGTTCTTGGCCTGGTACCTTCATGGGGGCTGGGTAGCCCTGGCACTTAATCTCAGCCCATCCCTGTTCACCCTCCCCATCAGCTTCAGCCCAGCCAATGAAAATGACCCAGGGGGGAGGAGGTAGCTGGGCAGTTTGTTTTTTCCCCGTGCCAGCTGCCACCTGTTGGCCAAGTGCTGTCTGAGGCAATTCTCTCTGCCTTCACTGGACCCTGAACCCCTTTTCCCAGGATTAGGGCTAGGGTCTTCTGAGGCGCTAGAGAAGTGGGTCCCCTCAGGCCTCTGCTTGCCTCATTGTCTCAGCTGTGGCTGTTTGGGAACCGGTCTGGTAAGGGATGGAGGCTCCTCTGGTTTAGGGGGTGGGGCTCAAGATCTCCCTTCCCATAATAAAGAGCCTTGACACTGTCCTCTCTCCTTTTTAGTGAAGGAGTCTTCAAATGCCCTGAGGACCAACTTCCCCTGGACTATGCCAAGGTGAGCCTGCAAAGCTAGTCGGAAGCCCAGATTCAGGCTGTTGCCCTTGGTGGAGGCTGGAACTTACTGGCAGCCAGTGGGCTCAGGGCCAGTGTCAACCCAGAATCTTGGGATCGCGTGCCCCCACAAAGGTAGCCTGTTCTCTCCCACCAGGCCAGTTTGCAAACGGAGGCCTGTGTTTGCCCTGGAGGGCAGGCACAATGCCCAGCCTATGGGGGTGCACAGAGCTGCTCTGTGCGCTTAAGAAGTGTTCCTTCCCTTTCCGGTGGCAAGTTAGACCTGTGGCTGAGGGCCAAGACCCCTGTATCAGGGGGAAGGAAGCAGAAGGTGGGGGGTGCTACAGCCTGGGACTGAGTAGGCTGATTGGCTGTCTCTCCAAAGGGTGCCAAAGGCATGTTAGGGACTCTGGGATCCAACAGCAAAGCAGACACCACCTGCCGTGCCTTTTATCTTTGGGCACAGAGCAGCAAATAGCCCAAGAGAGGCTGTTACTGGCTCTAAGTGGAGCCAAGAAACTGGGGGTGGGGAGTGGGATGAGACTTGGGGTTTATAACAGATTCTGACCCTGGCCATTTCTCCCCATTCTCGATTCCAGATCTACCCAGACCCAGAGCTAGAGGTCCAGGTGCTAGGCCTGCCCATCCGCTGCATCCACAGTGAGGAGGGTTGCCGCTGGAGTGGGCCACTTCGTCATTTACAGGTGAGGTTCTATTGGTGGGGGTGGAACTATCCCATCCTCGGCAGATGCTGACTGCAGTTCTTCCCACCAGGGACACCTGAATACCTGCAGCTTCAATGTAGTTCCCTGCCCCAATCGCTGTCCTGCTAAGCTGAGTCGCCGTGATCTGCCTGCACACTTGCAACACGACTGCCCAAAGCGGCGCCTCAAGTGCGAGTTCTGTGGCTGTGACTTCAGTGGGGAAGCCTATGAGGTGAGTGGGTCCTGGCTGAGGGTGAAGGGAGGGTGGGGCAGCAGATGGCCCAGGCATCCCTTAACTCAACCCCTCCATCATCACTACAGAGCCATGAGGGTATGTGCCCCCAAGAGAGTGTGTACTGTGAGAACAAGTGTGGTGCCCGCATGATGCGGCGACTACTGGCCCAGCATGCCACTTCTGAGTGCCCCAAGCGCACCCAGCCTTGTACCTATTGCACAAAGGAATTTGTCTTTGACACCATCCAGGTAAGACCTTTCCTGAGCTGTGGGTTGTGGGGTAGAAGATATAGGGGTCAGTCTATTGACTGCTATCTTTCTCTGTGGTCCCAGAGTCACCAGTACCAGTGCCCAAGGCTGCCTGTGCCCTGCCCTAACCAGTGTGGCGTGGGCACTGTGGCTCGGGAGGATCTGCCAAATCATCTGAAGGACAGCTGTAGCACTGCCTTGGTGCTATGCCCGTTCAAAGACTCCGGTTGCAAGCACAGGGTGAGATGCCCCTTCTTCCTGTCAACCCCTCTTTAGCCCATGAAGTCCTAGATGAAGGCTAGGTTTCCTGGCAGTTTAGTTCTTTGAGGTCCTTCCCCCTGCTGATCAGCTGCAGGTTCTTCCTAGCACCCTGTCTTCCTCATGCAGAGTTGGGCGCCTGCTACCCCTGTGCCTTCCCCTTTTGGTAACAGTCCTCCTTTCCCTCATTGCCTGGGGCTTTGCCAACAGTGCCCTAAGCTGGCAATGGCGCGGCACGTGGAGGAGAGTGTGAAGCCACATCTGGCTATGATGTGTGCCCTGGTGAGCCGGCAGCGGCAGGAGCTGCAGGAGCTGCGTCGAGAGCTGGAGGAACTATCAGTAGGCAGTGATGGCGTGCTCATCTGGAAGATTGGCAGCTATGGGCGGCGGCTACAAGAGGCCAAGGCCAAGCCCAACCTCGAGTGCTTCAGCCCAGCCTTCTATACACATAAGTATGGTTACAAGCTACAGGTGTCTGCATTCCTCAATGGCAATGGCAGTGGTGAGGGCACACATCTCTCTCTGTACATTCGTGTGCTACCAGGCGCCTTTGACAATCTCCTTGAGTGGCCCTTTGCCCGTCGTGTCACTTTCTCCTTGCTGGATCAGAGCGACCCAGGGCTTGCTAAGCCACAGCATGTCACTGAGACTTTCCACCCTGACCCAAACTGGAAAAATTTCCAAAAGCCAGGCACTTGGCGAGGCTCCTTGGATGAGAGTTCTCTGGGTTTTGGATACCCCAAGTTCATCTCCCACCAGGATATCCGAAAGCGAAACTATGTGCGAGATGATGCAGTCTTCATCCGTGCCTCTGTTGAACTGCCCCGGAAGATCCTCAGCTGAGTGCAGAGCTGGCAGGCTCAAGGGGAGAAGGGGGCATGGATGGGACATGATTTATCAGGCACTGGTTGAACCTGGAGAGGGGGCGGGACCTCCTTTCAGCTGCTTATGCTGCCTGGGTTGTTACCCTGTTTTCCCCCCTACCACTACCACCCTCAGGTGCCTCCAATTGGTGCTTCAGCCCTGGCCCCTGCGGGGAGCAGGTCTCTGGGTTATCAAGGGCTGGAAACAAGTGATCCCAGGGCCTGTCTCCCCTCCTGGGCAGGGCAGGTATGCCTTGGTGCCAACCACATTCTACCTGGACTGAGGTACCTGCTCAGGTGCTATGTCCCAAGAGCCATAGGGGGAGGGATTGGGAAAAGGAGGGGTAGTTAAAAAAAAAAAATCTGTCTTGAGATTTGATTTTTCTTTCCCCAGCTGTGTCCCTTCTGGTTATTTATTTCCTTAGCACCAGGAAGGCACAACAGGGGAGCCCTGATTTTTAATAAATCCTTAATTGTATTTATTAACTTGGTTCCAGCCTGTCTCCTCCGAGTTAGTTAAGTCCCTGGGAGGTTGGGGCTAACTGGGCAAAGGACCACTGAGAGAAGTGCTGCCACTATGACCCCAAGATCAGCTGCCCTGCTGAGTCGCCCCCTGGTGGGCACCAGGGGGAACCACAGCAGACTTTGGAAAAGACCTGATGCTGCCTCCTGGTGGTTAAATGGGAAAGGTGCAGGATAAGGCTGGAATCCCCAGTTTTTTACTCACCAAAAATCAAATGCTATGTCATAAGCCCCAGCCCCAGGCCTCTGGTACTGGGGATCGAACCCAGGGGCACTCTGTTAATGAGCTACATGCCCAACCCTTTTTTATTCAGAGGGGTCTCAGTTGCTGAGGCTGGCCTCGAACTGTGATCCTCTGCCTCCTGAGTTGTACCATCAAGCCTGTCTCCTGATGACAACTGTCATTGATTTAGTACTTTCTGGTTACAGACACTGCCAAGAACTTGATGCAAAATATTTCTTTCCGTATAGCAGTCAAGTTAAATTAACTTTTACATCATAGTAAAAGGACCTGTCTTAAGTGGGTCTTATTGAAGTTAATGAGACAATACATGTTCCTGACATTTATTCTAAGTGCTTAACAAATGTTAACCGAAGCCAGCCTATACCTGGGGACTGAATAGAGGTGTCTTCAAGATGTACAAGGCAAGCTAGGTTTGTGGCTCAGTGGTAGAGCGCGTGTGTGAGACACTGGGTTTGATCCTCGGCAACATAAAGAAAACAAAGATCTACAACTAAAAGAAAAAAAGAGATGCAAGGCACTTGAACCTTTTTGTCCATCCTTCATATAGGCCTCAGTGGCCACCTGCAGTCACCCATACTTTACCAGCTAGGGACATTAGTGAATTATTAGTACTCTTTCAGCGGTCTAGGACAGGGCTGAATTTCTTTTTTTCCCCTGGTGCTGGGTATCCTTGTGCATGCTACCCATATGCTCTACTGAGCTACAACTCCAGCCCAAAGATTCTTTTAAAACTCCAGAAATATAGCTCCAATTCTGGCAATACACTTGGGCTTGCATTTGGCAAGTTTCTTAGCTACATGGGAATTAATTATGCTCAATTCTAGATTTTGTTGAAATGATTAAATGAACTAATCAAAACCTGCCTTAGTGGTCTTGTTTAGCCTTGGGAAGAAGCCCAAGTTGTGGAAACTGTTACCTAGTAAGGGAAAGTTAAGGAATTATTTTTGTCAAAGGGTAATGTGAAAAAGCCATTTATCAGCTGACAGGGAAGGACTAAGCCAGAGCCTGGGAGCTCTCCCCTAACCATCTTTTCAAAGAAGGTACATTTCACTACCAGAAGTTGGGGCCCTAGCTGAGGAGACAAACCAGCATAGTACAGTGATACCTGGAAACTGGTAGAGAAAACTATCAGAGGAAATACCTCTACCAGGCAACAGGTGAAACTGCCCTTCCAGCATCTCAAAGAGAAACTAGAAAGCCTGAATCAAAGCTGGGTGTTCTCTGCTGCCAGGACGCTGCTATTGCACGATTCCAGGAGGGGCACATTGATAAGAACTGCCTCTAGAACTGTACACAAATCACGCAGTTGACTCCTCCAATCAGCCTGATAGGGCTGGCTCGCTCTCCAGTGCCATTTATTATTTGTGAAACTTGGGCCAGGTTCTGCATCAGTGTGTGCCTAACTCCCAAGTTGTCTCACCTGCCACTGCTTAGCTCCACATGACTTGGTGGACTGCCAAGACTCTTCTGAGGAGGATTTCTTGGTAACATGAGGAGTAAAGGGGGCAATGCATCCTTTTTGTACTGGAGACTCAACTCAGGACCTAGGTAAGCACTCTTATCACTAAGCTACATTAATTGTTAAGGCTAGCATTTGCACCACTGCCTGTAATCCACAGTGGTGTTTACCCTCTTGCACATAAATGATGTAAAGTTCTCTATTAGTCAACATGAGGAAATTTAATTCACCAAAGGAGCTTTCATGTTGCAGACTACAGCACCTCCACCTCTGTCAGAGGCCCTCAGAAATCGCAAAGCTGAAGCAGGGAAGAGAGAGGCCTAAAATTTTTTGGTTCTCTTATGGGCAAACCAGATCTCCATTTTTAACAACTCATGGTCTTTATAGTGAAAGTGGCAGAATCCTTTGGGCTGCTAGCGAGAGGCAGCAAACCATACTTACCCCCAAAATTTGACAGGCCCTAGGAGCCCAGCTTGGATGGAGGGCTGCCATCTTTCTCAACCCCCTGGGGGAGTTGCCAGGCATATGGCCTGGACTAAAATGGGGACGGTTTGAGTGGAATTAATATTACAGGACCCCACTACCACAAGTAGGGAGACAAGTTAGAAAATGACATAAGAAAACATCACCTCAAACATTCACCACAGTAAACGAATAGAACAAGGTCAAAAGGTGAGTTTTTTCTTTTTACTGGTTGATAATAATCTTAAAAACCCCATCACACCCATAAACCACCACAGGTGAGGTGAGAGATGGAGAATGAATGCTACAGTATGTGGATATAGAGTGGGGAATCCAGGTATTCCCTAGGGGTGGCACAGGATGTGTGGATAGGAGGCAGGGAGTGTGGGTAGGAGGCCCTGGCTTGGACCCTTATTGCTGGTTGGGGGTTGGCTGGCAGAGGAGCAGGGGACTCAAGGTTGAACTAGGAAACATCTCACACCAAAGGCGAGGGTAGTTCGTTGGGGGTGGGGGATCACAGTACATTTTCCATGCAGACTAGGGGTGGGAGTGAGAGCTTCAGAGACTTGCACCCCTACACAGGAAGAAATGGGTTTGAGGTTGTTTGACTTAAAGCCCCCAAATTGGTGTCTGGTCCGGTTTCCTAAAATGGCAGCTCACCTTTTGGGGAGAGGGATGGGGAAGGGGGTTACAGCAAGAATATCTGATTTGGAAATCAAGCAAGAGATAAGGGTAAACAGTAGTGCTCATTAAACTTAGAACAGCAGGACTGGAAGGGGGCCCTGGGTGAGACAGTGGCCAACACCTGGGGAGAAGGCACCACCAGAAGCTGCAGGGGCTCCTGAGGGCTCAGGGATAAGCGGGGGTACCAGTGTACACAGACAGTAGGAAAACAACTGGGAACAATAAATTAGGACTTCATGTTGCTATCATTTGGCATAACACAATCAGGCAGTTTTTTCTTTTTTTTTTTCTTTTTAAATATAAGGCAACTTGCCAACACATAATTTAAAAACTGGTCTTCAGTCACATTGCTTCAGATCACTAGAGAATTTCTGGCTAAGGAACAGTGGATAGTAAACAGAACCCAAAATCTTAAATATCAGCTTACATTCCCCAGAGACAGAAAAGGTAAGGGCTTATTTGGTTAAAAAAAAAAAAAAAAAAAAAAAAAGCCCATTGTGCATCTTTAACAGAAGATGGGTGCATAATTTACAACAAAACAAAAATCTAAGTTTAAAGTTACATAAAAGTGTTAAGTTTCTAGCCAACTAATTGTCACTTGGGAATGAGATGTGTTGAGCATGGAGTAGGTGGGGGATGCTCTGAGAATGGACTGTGGTAGGAGGGGCTGTTTCCAATATAAGCCCATCTCCACTAGTTAAAACCATGCTCATTTGGTTGAGGAAGAATTCAAAGAGCTTAAGGCTTTGTGTTTGTTTTTTCTTTTCTCTCCTTTCTTCATTAAACTGAGGGGCTGCAAAGGAGGTGATTAGGAGGGTGAATGTACCTGTGGGGCCACTCATACACAATGCTACTCAAACCCACACTACATTCATACAGAAACATGACATTTAAAACTTACAGTGTAGAACAATATTCTTAGCCAGTGTAGAGAGAACCAAATGCTTTTTTTTTTTTCTTTTTGTTTTTGGTGTTTTAAATTTCAAACTCCAATGTGATCATCCCTTACCTACCTAATTCCTTGAGTAAGGTAGTTTTTGTTCTGCTTTTCTGGAGGGCAGAGGGGAGAGGGTAGGAGGATAAGGACACAGTTAAGTTAGGAGAGAGGCAACAGTGAGAAGGGGTATGCTAGATGGCCACTGAATTTCTCCAGGTCTGGAAGCAAAGTCAGGAAACAAGATGCCAATACAAAGACATTTTTCTCCATGTAGCAAAGACTATGGCCAAATACCTGCAAGATGGCCTTGAGTCCAGTGTGGCAAAGGCAAACACAAGTGCAGTGGCTATAGAAAGCAATATAAAAGCAAACCAAAGCCTTTAGTAAGGAGTGGGGAGGAGATGAAGAATAGGTCAGTTTTGATTTGAGATCTTTGGGTGAATAAGGATTGAGCTTCCAGAGCACTTGCAAAATCTGGCTTATTAGTTCTAAAGGGAGAGGCCTAGCTTAGGGCCTAAGGCCCCTTCCCTTAGTCACACTTCAGTCCTAAGGGAAACAGGTAGAGGTTCAGGAAAAGATGGAAGGAGGTTGGTGGGAAATGGCCAAGGTGAAGACAGACTAATAGGCAGGCAGTGGAGATGATAAAATCCTGGCTTCAGGGATACATTGTTAACATGAAAACAAAAGTTGCTGAAAGGGAGGACAAGAGAACCCCTTCTTCCCCTAATTGGATTCCGTCAAGTTCCCTCCCTTAAATGTCTTAGAATGATCACACTGGAGCAGTGAAACTTTGAAACTATCCAGTTACTTAAAGTAAGACTAAACCTAGAAGGGTGATGTATGAAGTGTTGCTTAAGGAGGGCACCATGGCTCCCTATCTATACCCCGGGTGCTGAATATGAAGACTTCGACTATCAGTGGGATCAGGGGCTCGGCTGCCAGGGGCTCGGTGGGCCTTGCTCAGCATGGCCAGGCTCTGTTCTCGGAAGCAGGCCTGTTGGAAATCCCCACTCAGGTAATCCACCGTTTGCATCAAGCTGTTCTGGCTTGCCACTGGACCGCCCCCAGTCCCTGCTCGGTAGTGGGCCCCAGGAGCTGCCGCACAGTCGAGGGGTGCACCTGTGGGCTGCCCACCGTGGAACGGCATGGCAAGGTCCTGAGACCCCGAGCTGTCGCTATTGGGAGTGGGCAGAATGTTGTTCCATAAGGGTTGGAAGTAGTGACCATTGGGGTAGGCCAATGGGGCTGCCAGGCCGTTGACTGGTGGGGATGGGGTCGGCTTCTCCAGGGGTGGCTTCAGGTGGAACGACTGTGCCAGGCAGAGTTCCTGCGGGTAGGCAGGGGCCTTACTCACAAAGCCAGGCCCTGCCAACTCACGTCCTGCTGCATGCTTGCCTGTCAGGCCAGGGGCTGGTGTCCCACCAGCCTCGCTGCACATCTGTTGTAGGTGGGCCAGCTGGTGCTGGTTCCAGGCAACTGGCTTGAGGTCGCTAGAGTAGCCAGTGGGGGCTCGAGAGATGCCTGTGGGCAAGTTGACAGGACCTGTGGCAGGCAATGCGGCTGGAGCCGCATGGGTGTGCTCCATGGGATTGACCACACATGAAGGCATTGGTGTGGGGACGCTGTGGGTTGATACCCGAGTGCTTGCATTGATGAGCAGACTGCGACTAATGGGGCTGGGGTTGGCGATCTGGCCCTCACACACTGAGGTAGTGCTGATGCCTGCCCTCGTCTGGCAAAACTGGTTGATCTGGTGCACGATGCTGCTCAGGTCCGGGGGCTGGCTGTGCTGCAGGGTGGCCGCCATTGAAAGGGGGATAGTTGAGGTAGACACGGTCACATTCGGGGGGGCATCTGAGTCTGGCATCTTCCGGCCTCCATGCAGCAAGGGATTGGGGGGGTGCTGGAGACCCTGGTGAGCCAGGGCCTGAGGGTGGACCAAGCCCTGGGTTTGGGCCATGGGCTGAGTATGGCCCAGGCCCTGAGGCTGCTGGAGGCTCTGAGGGTGAGACAGCGCCTGTGGTGGCGGGATACCCTGAGGGTGCTGCAGTGTCTGGGGAGGGGCATGGGCCAGGGTCTGTGCATGCTGCAGGGCCTGCTGGCGGGCCAGAGCCTGGGCCTGGGGATGGGCTAAAGTGCTTGGTGCCACAGTAGCATAGGGTGCCACTGGGGGGTTCATGATGGCCTCAGGGAGTAACCGGGCTCGGGTGCCGTCAAAGTCCTTGAGTATGCTTTTGGCTGGCACTTTGACAATGGCAAGCAGGCCTGCCTTGGTGGCAGCCTGAGTCGGGTAGGGGCTGTAGCGCTGGGCTGATGTGTCGAGGCCGTTCACAGTACGACGAACGTGTTTCCGCTGGGGAACCTTCACACTGTTGGGGAAGATTTTTATAGTCAGTGGGTTGTTTGCGACCTTCTTAGCATACGCATCCAATTCGGCTGGGGTAGGATAGTGAGCAGTTCTCATTTTCTGTGTAGTGTCCCCTAGAGAGAAAGAGAGGGGAAGGAGAGCAAAGAGGGAGGGAGCTCATCAGTGCCAAGCCAACTAGCCCTTCTAGACTCCCCTGTTGAGATCCTAGGAAAGGGGTGGGGATTAGGTTGTCATCTGCAGCTTTCACTGCAGATTTAGCCTCCGCCCTCACAATCATGGGCACTGCTAACATTTAGTATAGTACAGTGGGCCAGGCAGGCCTTGTGTTAAGCGATAGGTTATCTCAATGATCTTCATGACTGTTGGAGAAGGTAAGTACTATCATGTCCTCATTTTATAAATGAAAAACTGCAAAGCAGCTTTCTAAGACTCTCATGGTAGAGAGCCAGAACCTAACCAATTCTCACATAGCTAACCAAGAGTTCTTCCCCTACATGGAACTTTTAAGTTCCTACCAGCCCAAGCTGATATGGGGGTTGAAGGTTCTAAGCAGAGTAGCATGTCAGGAACACTCAAGTCCCTTCCTATAACACTCTGGTAAAAAGGGTACCCACAGTGGCTACTGTTCAGCCTGCAGTGGCCAGTGAGGCATCAAACTTTCCCTTGTGCCTTCCTTGGCAGCTGGGGTGCCATGGGTAGACATGTCCATCTGGCACAGCTGACAGAATGCTTCTTTTTCAGGAGCAGAGGAAGAAGCTGTCAACATCTCTTCCTCATCCATGTCACAAGTTCACTTTTGTTTAAGTTTATTCTGTGCCTTACTGGGTGAAGATCAAAAGGCTTTATTTATTTCCCTGTGTGGAGGGTGATAATAAATGACAGGGCAGCAGGGAGGGAACTGAGCATCTTTAAGTCCTGGGTGCCAAAAATAGTTCCTTTTTGGTCCACAGCAACTGTCACTTTCCAAAAAGAAAGAGGAAAACCTGCCTTCCCTTGGAGACTGCGGAAATACCCACTCAATGTGCCTCATTAATGTTAACAGTCTCTTTGTTCCCATCTCCCAGGGCCTCCCATCAGGAGGCTCCAGCGGATGTAGGGCTTCCAAAAAGGAAAAGGTTCCCCGAACAATAGCTCTTTAAGGATGCCTGGCTCCTGCAAGGGGTCTCTGCTTAGTGCTCACTCTCTCAAAGGAGGGACTCCCCTGAGTATACACAAAAGGTGCTTAATAAATGCTTGCTGAATGAGAAAGTACACACATTGACTGCCCAAAGGAGAAGGAAAGTGCTTGGCTGTGGGCCTGGGCTCAGATAGTCGACTCCCTCCCTGTTTCCTCCCTTGCAGAAGACAGACAGGACAGATCAAGGACTCATCTGCTGAATGCCCAGCTTGTGGCCTCAGCTGGCCTTGGCCCAAAGTAGACCCCATTCAAGTCACTGGGCACCAACTGGAACAAGAGCAAACTAGTGAATGTCTTAAATGGAAAAGGGCACAGCTGCCTATGTTTGGTGACATTGCTGGTTAGCTGGCAACAACTGCTTAGAAACTGCTGCTCTCTGAAGCAGGAAAAGAAAGCTCAAGTTTAGGAGGGACGGGGAAATTTGGTCTCATGCTCAAAAAAAAAAAAAAAAAAAAAAAGACAGTCGTAAGTGAAAAGAGAGCATACAGAGAAGAAAAAGGTCTGTTCCTTCAAATACTTTTTTTTTTTTTTAAAGAGAGTGAGAGAGGAGAGAGGATAGATAGAGAGAGAGAGAGAGAGAATTTTTAATATTTTTTAGTTCTCGGCAGACAACATCTTTGTTGGTATGTGGTGCTGAGGATCTAACCCGGGCCGCACGCGGGCAAGGCGAGCGCGCTACCGCTTGAGCCACATCCCCAGCCCCCTTCAAATACTTAATAGATGTCTCCTATATATTTAAGGACCTGCTTTAAGGACTTGCTTTACTTGCTGAGGATAGGATAGATGCTCATGCATAAATGAAATAAATGTTGTGAATATCTGCTTTGGGAATGGTCATTAAAAAGATAAATATGCCAGGCGTGGTGGCGCATGCTTGTAATCCTAGTGACTTGGGAGGCTGAGGCAGGAGGATTGCAAGTTTAAATCCAGCCTCAGCAATTTAGCGAGGCCATAAGCAACTCAGTGAGACCCTGTCTCTAATAAAATATAAAAAAGGGCTGGGGATTTGGCTTGGTGATTAAGTGCCCCCGAGTTCAATCTCTGGTACCACTCCTCCAAAAAAAAAAAAAAAAAAAAGATAAACGTGAGGTGATGCTTGGTGGCACACGCCTGTAATACCAGCAGCTCAGGAGGCTAAGGCAGGCTGATTAACAGGCTGATCACAAGTTCCAGGCCAGCATCAGCAACTTCGTGAGACCCTATTTATAAGTAAAAAATAAAAACGGTTTAGCACATCTGGGTTCAGTCTACAGTACAAAACAACAACTAATGGTGACAACTGAGGGCAAGAAGAAGGGGAAGGTAGGGAGGCCCAGAAATCTCCTATCCACAAGGCAGGACTATCTGATCAGAGTATAAAGCCCTAAAATCAGGGTTTCGGTTCTATCATTTCTTTTAAGCCACTGACCCTAAATGGACTTCAGTCACCATTCAGAGTGGCTATTTTCTGTCCCTTCTTAGTCTCCTGGACAAGAATTAAAAAAAAAAAAAAAAAAAGTAGTAGTAGTAGTAGTAGTAGCAGTAGTAGTAGTAGTAGTCTGGGATCACTAAGAGCTAAACTCAGGGCAGCAGAATTCTAGCACAGGGGCTGGGGATGTGGCTGGGGCTGTGGCTAAAGCGGTAGCCCGCTCGCCTGGCATGCGTGCGGCCCGGGTTCGATCCTCAGCACCACATACAAAGCTGCTGTGTCCGCCAAAAACTAAAAAATAAATATTAAAATTCTCTCTCTCTCTTAAAAAAAAAAAAAAAGAATTCTAGCACAAGTTGCCCTGATTAGCCACTGTACATAAGAGTCTGACTGGTCAGAATCATGAGATAATCCTAGTACTGTGCCTTACCCGAAGCAGACACAATTAGTATAGGTACTGCATGACTGAACAAGTGGGGCTCAGCTGAGGAATGGAAGGCAGAAGCTGCTGGGTATTAGTTCAGACATGAAATATAGGTCTGCCTTCGGGTCCTCAACACCACTTCTGCGTAGGTGGGCTTTTCTCCTTGAAATCCAATTAGGAGGCAGAGGTACAATAAGTAGCTTCTTGAATAAGAGTTCCTTTCTTCCAACTCTCAGGTTGGTTTTCTCTGTGAGAGGAAAGAGGTCAGGTTGGCCTCATTCAGGAATATGGAAAGGATACTTAATGATACTGATTAGTTCTCTCTCTCCTATCTTCACTGATGCTGGCAGTGGTAACAAGGACAGTCAAATGAAGCAATCAGAAATAAAGAAAAATAAGGGTGGGAAAGGTGCGCACAAGGTACATACAGAATCCTTCCCCTCACCCTCAGTAGGGTGGAATGATTGAACCCAGGGGTGCTCTACCAACTGAGCTGCAACCCCAGTCCTTTCATTTTTGAGATAGTACCTCAGTAAGTTGCCCAGTTGGACTTAGACTTGGAATCCTCCTGCTTCAGCCTCCTGAGCCACTCTTTTTTCCTTCTTCTTTTTTGTTTTATTTTGTACCAGAGATTGAACCCAGGGGTGCTTAACCACTATGCCATATCCCTAGCACCTCTAACCCTTTTTCTTGGAACCAGGGATTGAGTGAGGAGTAGAATTCTTAGGTCATGAAATTGTTTTGAAATTTTCACCAAATTAAAAAAAAATACATAGAAGAATGCTGGGTATACAATAGATATTCCATTATTATGAGAAAAATGTTCATATCAAATTAGGGTTTTTTTTTTTTTTGGGGGGGTGTTGCCGGTACTAGGGTTAAACCTAAAGGTACTTAACCTTTCTTTCCTTCTTTCTTTATTTGAGATGGGGTCTTACTATGTTGCCCAGGCTGGCTTTGAACTCCACGATACTCCTACCTCAGCCTTCTAAGTATCTGGAACTATAGAAGCATTCAACCACAACCAGCTTCTTTCTCAAAACTTTCTTATCACATCCCACACAAGCATGTTGGCACCTTCCTTTTGTAAAATATTCCTTTATATAATCAACACAAATACCACAGTTCTGTAAGAAATTTAGTTAAATATCTGGAACCAATGGTGTCATTAATAGAGATATAAAATAGGACTATGAATTGGGATTCCATGGTTAGAAAACACTATAGTTTTGTCCAGGAGCTAGAGTAAAAAAAAAATCTTGAATCTGGGGCTGGGGCTGGGGCTGTAGCTTAGTGGCAGAGCTCTTGCTTAACATATGTGAGGCACTGGGTTCAATCCTTAGCACCACAAAAAAAATAAATAAACAAAACTATGCTATCCATTGATAACTTAAAAAAAAAATTAAAACAAAAATCTCGAATCCAATCTTCCCTAAAGAGACTGCTCTGCTTACTCATCTATTCTAAAGGCCAAAAGACTGGAGAGAAACAGGCAAGTGTGTTTTAAACACAGGCTTTGGAGACTGATCTGATTAAGTTTTGGCCTAGTCACTGACACAGATAAATGACAAATCCTTAAAAGAAAAATAAGAGAACCAATAATCCTAGTGACTCAGGAGGCTGAATCAAAAGAATTCCAAATTCAAGGCCAGTCTCAGCAATTTGGCAACTAAACAACTTAGTGAGACCCTGTTTCAAAACAGAACACCGCTGGATATGATGGTGAACACCTGTAATCCCAGTGACTTGGGAGACTGAGGCAGGTGGATTGCAAATTTGAGGCCAGTATCAGCAACCTACTGAGGTCCTAAGCAATTTAGCAAGACCCTGTCTCCAAAAACAGTCTGGGGATGTAGCTTAGTGGTAAAACACCGCTAGGTGTAATCCCTAGTACCAAAATGAAAAAAAGAAGGAAGGAAGGAGAGTCTCTTATATAATAATACTAAGGAATGAATGAGAACATATGGCTAGGTGCAGTGATGTATGCCTGCAATCCCAGCTACTTGGGAGGGTAAGGCAGGAGGATAACCTGAGCACCTAGGAGTTTGTGACTAGCTTGAGCAATACAGTGTCTCCTCATCTTAAAAAGAAAAAAGAGAGAGAGAGAGAGGGAGGGAGGGAGGGAGGGCCAGAGCCCGCACACAGGAGCTGGATGTGTTGGCACACACCTGTAGTTCCATCACAGTAACCTGGGAGGTCAGGCAAGGAGCAGACACTGTATCAATTAAAAAAAAAGCTGGGTTTGGTGGTGTATGCCTATAACCCAAAGGCTTGGGAGGCTGAGATAGGAGAATTCCAAGTTCAAGACCAGCCTCCGACTCAGTGAGACCCTAAGCAACTTAGCAAGATACTGTCTCAAAATAAAAAATAAAAAGGGCTGGAGATGTGCTCAGTGGTAAAACACCACTGGGTTCAATCCTCAGTACCAAAAAATTTTAGAAATAATTTATTTTCTTTTTAATTTAAAAAGGATTGGGGCTGTAGCTCAGTGCTTGCCTAGCATGTGTGACACACTGGATTCAATCCCTAGTACCATCCAAAACACCCCCCAAATCAAACCAAACAAATGAACAAGGATCTGTTCTGAAGACATTAAAAATAGCATGTGGCACATGTCTAGCAGTCAACAAATGTTAGCTATTATTTCTAACAATAATGAATTTATCCAGTCATTGGGTAAATAACCCATTCCAGGGCCCTCCACTAGGGGGTAGACAGGCATCTAAAGTGGTAAAAGGTAACTTGGGCATTTGTCCCAAGACCTCTAAGTCTCTGCCATAAAGTGGGATCAGTTATTATTTAAAAGATGGAGTGAGGACCAAGGACTTTTGACCATTTCAGCCATTTTCACAGTGAATACTTTATGAGCCACTATTATATACCTGGATCCTGAGCTGGGGAAATGAGCAGAGGTTTGGCAAGGGTAAGGAAGAAAAACTTTCAAAATCACATTTTATTGGCCATTTTAGAAGATGGTCAGAGAAAAAGTACAGAGTTCTAAAATAGCTGAAGACTCTTAAATGACACTATGGCATTTCTAGAAGAATTCCATGAAAGCATCCACGTATAATCCCAGTGACTCAGGAGGCTAAGGCAGAGGACCCCAACTTCAAGACCAGCCTGGGCAACTTAGTGAGACCAGCCTCAAAATAAAAATTAGAAGGACTGGGGATATAGCTCAATGGGGAAGTGATCCTGGGTTCAGTCCTCAGTACCCTGCACAAACACACACATAAAATGATGGGAAATGTTTTATATTCACACACACATATTGAAAAGGAAGGGGAGAAAGGGACAAAGGGAAGGAGAAGAAAAGAGTTAGAAAGGATCAGTCCTACCATTTTGAACACAAGGGCACTAAAGCCTGGAGAAAAGCCTTTAGCCAAATGACTTCACATGCTGGGCCAAGAAACTACATACTACATCTCCTGACACTTTGTCCACCTCCACTACCTTGCTACCTTCAGATGTTTCTTCATTTTTTCCTTTTCCTTTCCCTCCCTTCGTTCCTTCCTTTGCAGTGCTGGGGATTAAACCTGGCTCCCTGTGCATAGTAGGCAAGTGCTCTATCCCTGAGTTAAATCCTGAGCCCAAGATAAATCAAAATATAAAGTACCTTAAGCTATAAACACCTGTGCACCATTCTATTCCACCAACCTCTGTGTCTAGCAATTTGTAAAACCTGTCTGAAGGGCTAGGAATGTGGCTCACTGGGAGAGCACATGCCTAGAATGTGTGAAGCCTTGAATTCAATTCCTAATACCCCAAAGGGAGGGGAGAAAACAAACAAACAAACAAACAAACAAAAAAAACCTCACACCCTCCTAAGGATGTAGGGCAGAAAAAGGATAAATAGCAGAGTCTAAAAAATATTTTTGCTTTTTGTGCTGTGGACTAAATAAACTTAGGGCCTCCAGCATGCTATAAGCATTCAAGCATTCTATTATTGACCAATACAACCAGCCCAAACCACAAAAATATTTTTATGGGGGGCTGGGGTGGTGGCTCAGTGGTAGAGGGCTTGCCTAGCACATGCGAGGCCCTGGGTTTGCTCCTCAGCACCATATAAAAATAAATAAAATAAAGGTATTGTGTCCAACTTAAATAAATAATACATATCTAAAAAAAAAAACAAAACTTTTTTTATTTACTACAGCTGATGGGCCTGGGCTTTGGTTACTGGGCTCCACATTACCTTAACTGTAACTGTTTAATGGTAGCAGGTATGTCACATTATAGGATGTTTTCTTTGAGGGGTGAAAAAAGAAAGCAGGTAAGCTTAAGCACTATTAAATCACCTCTTCTGCAAAGGTTGGGTATGTTTAATGATAGTAACAAGAAAGCTAGAGGGGATCAAATACATATCCTCCATATGAAATATAACAGCCTAAAACAATAATATCTCAGTATGTGTGTGTCTGTTGCTGGGGATCAAACCAGAGCTTCATGCATGTCCATATCTTAATTCTTTTTTTTTTTTTTTTTAAGCGGAGGGGTACTGGGGATTGAACTCAGGGGCACTAAACCACTGAGCCATATCCCAAGCCCTACTTTGTATTTTGAGACAGAGTCTCACCAAGTTGCTTAGTGCCTCACTGTTGCTGAGGGTGGCTTTGAACTTTCGATCCTTCTGTCTCAGCCTCCAGAGCCTCTGGGATTACAGGCACGAGCCCTTGAACCCTGCCAATATCTCAATTCTTAAATCCATAACTGAAGACAGTGGTTATCAGAGGCTATTTGGGGCTGCTTTTAGGAAAACAAAGTGGAGATCTAAAGTCAGCATCAAGTGGTGCACACTTGTAATGCCAGTAACTTGGGAGGCTGAGGCAGGAAGACAAGTTCAAAGCCAGCCTTGGCAATGTAGCAAGACCCTGTCTCAAAATAAAAAATAAAAGGGCTAGGGATATAGTTCAGTGGTAAAACACCCCTAGGTTCAATCCCCAGTCTCTCAAAAAAATATAAATAAATAAATAGTCAACACTATTTGCATTTTCCCTTAAATGGCTCTTCCCTTGATATATCTCTGAGTGAAGTTGCTGTAGTGTGTTAAGCAATCTAGAAAAAAACGAGTTTTCTCTTTGTCATCTTATTGTATATATCCAAGTATATTTCCTCTCCAATTGTGCCTAAAAGCCTAGAACTAGGCACAGTGAAGTTAATGTGATGATTTGGATGACGATGGAAAACAAAATTTCATCACTAAATTATCATTCAGGCTAGGTATACCTCTCAGTAGTTAGAGCAATTACTAGGATGAGTCAGGCCCTGGGTTCAGTCCTCAGCACTGCAAAACAATTTTTTTTTTTTTGGAAAGTGAGAGAAAGGCTGAGTTCATCAAAGCTGGTATTAGAGAACTGGCTTATATATTAGGGAGTTGTAGAAGAAAACTGTCACCTTCAGCTTTGTCCTTTCACAAAACTGGATTTGTCAGACAAATTCAAAACTATCAGGTTCTGAGTCTATGCTCTCTCAAAAGGCTAGTTTTTTTCCCCCCCCAGTGTATATGGGGTGCTAGGGATTGAACCTAGGACTTTGCCCACGCTAGGCACATGCTCTCCCTCTGAATTATACAGTCCAAAACTAGACCACTTTTAACTTCTGATGATCTCGTAGAACAGGGGTGGCAAACTACAGCCTGTATACCAACTCCAGCTGTTTTTGTAAAAATTTTTATTGGAGGGCTAGGGTTGTAATTCACTGTATGTGAGGCACTGGGTTCAACTGTCAGCACCTCATATAAATAAATAAAAATAGGGGCTGGGGTTGTGGCTCGGCAGTAGAGTGCTCACCTAGCACATGTGAGGCCCTGGGTTCGATCCTCGGCACCACATAAGAATAAATAAATAAAATAAAGGTATTGTGTCCAACTACAACTAAAAAATATTTTTTAAAAAAATAAAAATATGCCCTTCAATAGATGAATGGATTAAAAAAATATGGAGGGCTGGGGATGTGGCTCAAGCGGTATCACGCTCGCCTGGCATGCGTGCGGCCCGGGTTGGATCCTCAGCACCACATATAAACAAAGATGTTGTGTCCGCCGAAAACTAAAAAATAAATATTAAATAAAAAATTCTCTCTCTCTCTCTCTTTCTCTCTCTCTTTAAAAAAAATAAACTTTAAAAAAATGTGGAATTTATACACAATGGAATATTAATCAGCACTAAAAAATAACAAGATCATGGCATTTGCAGGCAAATGGATAGCATTAGAGCAGATTATGCTAAGTGAAGTTAGCCAATCCCTAAAAAACAAATGCCGAATGTCTTCTCTGATATAACGGGGGTGACTCAAAATGGGATAGGGAGGAAGAGCATGAGAAGAAGACCACCACTAAATAGGGAAGAGAGGTGAGAGGGAAAAAAAGGGAGAAGGGGAGTTGCATGGAAGATGGAAGGAGAACCTCATTGTTATACAGAATACATATATGATGTTGCGATGAGAAAAAGAAAAGTGTGTCACATTAGATTGGATAGAGACAAAGGATGGGAGAGGAGGAGAGGAGTAGGGGGGATAGGAAGGGCAGCAGAATGGAATAGACATTATGATTGATGTATGTACATTCCATGTATGTATTATATGACAAAATACATTCTGCTGTTATGTATGACTAAAAAAAATAAAAATAAATCATATGGTTAAAAAAAGAATAAAATTTTAAAGACCTATAAAAAAATAAAAATAAAAATAAAATAAAGGTCCATCAGCAACTAAAAAATAATTTTAAACATTTTTTTATTGGAACATACATATTCCTTTGTTTACATATTGTCTATGGTTGTCTTTGCCCTATAATGGCAGAACTGAATATACAGAGACTATGTGGCCCACAAACCAAAAACTATTTTCAATCTGGCCTTTATAAAAAAAAAAAAAGTTTGTGGCTCAGCGTTAGAGTGCTCGCCTAGCATGTGCGAGGCCCTGGGTTCAATCCTCAGCATCACATAAAAATAAATAAAATAAAGGTATTGTGTGCAACTACAGTTAAAAAATAAATACATTTTAAAAAAAAAGTTTGGTAAATTTTGTTTTGTTTTGGGGACTGGACACAGGGCACTCTACCACTCAGCTATATACCCAGACCTTTATATTTTGAGGCAGGGTCTTGCTAAATTGCCCAGGGTGGCCTTGAACCTGCAAGCTTCCTGCCTTAGCTTCCCCAATTGCTGGGATTACAGGCATGCACTAGCACACCCACCTTGCTAATTCTTGTAAAGGATTCAGCTAAGATGCTTAAGCACTCTGTTCTATTAAAGGAAAACCTCACTATCTCATTGATAACCCCTTTTGTGTTCTGAAGGGAGGGTTCACACCAAATTCAAAGCTGTTTTTATATCTGATATTATATGTAATAATTAGCCAAGAATGGAATATTTTTCTTGCATGTCATGTAGTGCAGGGATAGAAGGCAAGAATCTGGGAAAATATGAACTACAATGATCCAATTTAAGTAATTAAGACAGGAATCTTAACAGTTCTCAAAGGCTCAATCTTATGGGAATTATACTAGCAGGCAAATGCCCAGAGAGGCTGAGAAAGCTAGCTCACAACTCTTCAGAGGACAAGAGTTCCTTTACTTACTGTGAACTGAAGTCACACTGGCTCAGAAGGCAGACAACAAAACCAAAGGGAACTATCTGTTTCCATGGTACAGTGTACACAGGTCAAAACAACATAACAGTGTAAATAGTTTACTTCAGAGATACGGTAAGTAATCTGGACTATAAGTTTTCATCCAGTTCCTCAGGGGGTTAACTGAAACATGTTTTTGAAGGGTACGTATCTTATAAAGCACCTTAGTAACAATTAAAATCACATAAACTGGAGAACTGTAGTATTTAAGAGGATTTCTGTAAGATATAAAAGTTATCTCACATTGCTGACAGGTAAGGGCTTTTGCAACTGCTCTCCTGACAAATACCTTGGAGGTACAAAATTCAAAATCAACATGCCCCAGATATGCCTCTGGGATAACTCACATGTAGGGACTAAACAAAGGATCACACATCCTTTCTTGGGGATCCAGATTACTTACATTTCTGAAGTCCAGTGTTCATCTGCGTGTGAGAAAGAAGCTGAAAGGACAGGTCACCTGGCCCTGGTAAACAGGCTAGCATGGCAGACCGGCATCAACACAACATGGGGCAGTGGCTCACACTGTAATGACAAAAAAACAAGGTCATGGAACACAAGGCAATTCATTCAGGGAAGATACCAGGGAAATCAGATATGAGCAGCACAGGCCCAAGTTTAGGTAGATAAACAATTTAATTAACAGTATGTTTGCTGAATAATATATCTACATGTTTATTTGTAGCACCAACCATTCTGATGGCTAAAATGTTATTTCATTCAGCATAGATGTACGAGTGGAAAAAATACCTATTCATACAAATAATTGGAAAATAAGGTATATTTGTAAAGTTTCCACTTTCTTAACAAGTACTAGAACTTACAGTAAGATGACTAACAAAAGCACCCAAAATCCAACTTGTGATCTGGTAATCAATCCTAACTCACTTTTAAAATAAAGGAGTCAGGTGCAATGGATCACGCCTATAATCCCAGTGACTAGGGAGGTTAACCCAGGAGGATTACAAGTTGAAAGCCAACTTCAGCAACTTAGGAAGACCCCATCTCAAAATAAAAGAAATAAAAGGGGGACTCGGGTGTAGCTCAGTGATAGAGTGTGTGCCTGGTACATGTGAGGCACTGCTAAGTTCGATCCTTAGTACCACATAAAAATAAAAAAAATAAAACAAAGGTATTGTGTCCATCTACAACTTTAAAGGGACTGGGGCCAGGTGTTGTGGTGCATGACTGTAATCTCAGCCTCTCAGAAGGCTGAAGCAGTAGGATCACAAGTTCAAAGCCAGCCTCAGCAAAAGCAAGGTGCTTAAGCAGCTCACTGAGACCCCATCTCTAAAAACAATAGGGCTAGGGAGGGACATGACTCAGTGTTCGAGTGCCCGAGTTCAATCCTCAGTAAGGAAAAAAAAAAGATTGGGCTGGGCATGGTGGTGCATGCCTATAATCTCAATAGCTTGGGAGGCCGAGGCAAGAGGATTGTGAGTTCAAAGCTAGCCTCAGCACTTTAGCAAGGCCTGGTGATGTGGCTCAGTTGTTAAGCATATTTGGGTTCAAACCCTGGTATCAAAATAAATGAATGAAAATCAAAAACAAAGAAATAAAACCAAGAAGGAACAAAGAATCCTAGGACATCCAATTAACTGGTTTTATTGTTGTTGGGGTTTTTTTTTTTTTTTTTTTTTTTGGCTTTTGCTGAGGCTTCCTTTGAACTCCCTATCCTCCTGGTTTAGACTCCCAAGCCATTGGGATTACAGGCATGTGCCACTGTGCCTGGCGCACACCCCCCACACACACTTTTTTTTTGTGTGTGTGTGATATTGGGGATTGAACCCAGGGCTTTATGCATGCAAAACAAGCACTGTACCAATTGAGCTATATCCCCAGCCCCCCTGGAGCCCTTTTCATTTTTTAAATTTTGAAATAGGGTCTCTCTAAATTGCTTAGGGTCTTGATAAGTTGCTGTGGCTGGCCCTCAAACTTGTGATTCTCCTGTCTAAGCCTCCCATTATAGGTGTGCACCACCACACCCAGCTATAATTAACCACTTTTTAAAAAGATATTTATTTTTAGTTTTAGGTGGACACAATATCTTTATTTTATTTTTATGTGGTGCTGAGAATCGAACTCAGTGCCTCATGAATGCTAGGTGAGTGTGCTACCACTTGAGCCACATCCCCAACCCCTAATTAACCACTTTTAAAGCAAAATTTACTTGTAAATTTTGAAGAATTCATCTTTTGTATCATGTTTCACACAATTAGGCTTCCTGGACCCCCCAAAAAAGAAAAGGGAGGGCATTGCTCCTAGGCTGCCAGCAGTCCCCTCTGGGTAGGTAATACTAACATTATATCAAAATGGTATGGACTACTGCTAGGTGTGGGGCTACACACTTGCAATCCCAACTACTTGGAAGCCTAAGGCAGGAGGCTGACAAGTTTTAAGGCTGGCCAGGGCAACTTATCAAGACCCTGTCTCACAATAAATATTTTAAAAGAGATAGTGATATAGATCTGTGGAAAAGCACTTGCCTCTCAAGCATAAGGCCCTTCTAGGTTCAATCACCAGTACCACAAAAAAAAAAAAAAATTGATTTAATTGGTGTTGTGTAGCAAAGAGACATATACAACCCAAACACACAACTCTGCTGTAGTGAAGGAAGTATTATCAACAATGCAAGCTCCTATGTACCTGGAAACAAGCTTTTCTCAAATTAAGTAGATTACAGTAAAATACATGAACTTCCTTCCCAATACTACAAAACCCAGAAACCATGATGGTGGATTATGGTTTAGATTACTACAAAAAGGAAGAGTGCTCAAAAATTAAACAAAGGCCTCAAAATCTCTTTATTTCCCTTAGAGGATTCTCTCAGGTATGTGAAACTACCTCGTTATGATGAGTATCTTAGAGCTCTAGCTTGCAAGACCAGGAAACCGAAAAGACACTTTATAAAAGGGAATGCTTAAACTGCATCTAAGATAGCAACTGCATAAAGAACTGAAGATTGGATGACTCAATGAGAACAGAACTGCCCAAGAGTTTTGTTTTTTTGGGGGGGGCACAGATTCGATCTTAAGTCTGTAGTGAGTGGGACAAAAGAAATGAACACAGTGTGCCAACTGCAGAGCCTTAAGAAATAAAATGTCGGGCTGGGGATGTGGCTCAAGCGGTAGCGCGCTCGCCTGGCGTGCGTGCGGCCTGGGTTCGATCCTCAGCACCACATACAAACAAAGATGTTGTGTCCGCCGAAAATTAAAAAAATAAAAATATTTAAAAAAATTCTCTCTCTCTCTCTCTCTCTCAAAAAGAGAGGGCTAAGGAGAATTATTTAAAAAAAAAAACTTAAACAGTACCTATTATTTGGGCAGAAATTTTTCTTTATACTTTGGCACATTATTTCTATAAATAAGTTTAAAATAAGGAAAAATTTTCAGGCATGATGGTGCACACACCTGTGCATGCACCATCCCAACGACTCAGAAGGCTAGGACAAGAGGATCAGAAGTTCTGGGTCAGGCTCAACAAATCAGGGAGACCCTCAGCAACTTAGACCGTGTCTCCAAATAAAAAATTAAAATGGGCTAAAGATGTAGAGTAGTGGTAAAGTGCACTGGAGTTAAATCCCCAGTACCAAATAATAATAATAAATACAAATAAAGAAAAATTTACCAAACTCAAACCCTCAAACCTAAAGCAATGTTCACATGTGGATTGCTGATACACTGATAATGAAAGTTCAAAGCAGACATTCACTCAGCAGTCTAGCAGATACCACTCTGTCCCTGCACATTTTTTTGTGTGTTTATTTATTTTATTTGATACTGAGAATCAAACCCAGTGTCTCATTACATGCTAGGCAAGAGCTCTACCACTGAGCCACAAACCTCCCCCACCCTGCACTTTTTTGTTGTTGTTGTTGTTTTAATTTGTTATACATGACAGCAGAATGCATTTTGATTCATAGTACACAAATGGGGCACAATTTTTCATTTCTCTATTGTACAAATAGTAGAATCACACCATTCATTTGTTCATACATGTATCCCCTCTGCACTTTATATATATTTTAGATGTAGTTGGACACACAACCTTTATTCTATTTATTTATTTTTATGTGGTGCTGAGGATCAAACCCAGGGCCTCACTCGTGCTAGGTAAGCGCTCTACCACTGAGCCACAACCCCAGCCCCACCCCTGCACTTTTTAATAATTTGTTTTCCAATATTCGGAATTTTTTTTTAGTTTAATGATCCTAATTGGCTTTATTTTTTTAATCCTAGAATTAAAGATAACACTTCAATCCATACAATAACAGAATAAGGGTTTCTTAGATTTCTCTCCTCCTACAACCCAGAGACACATTTATTTAGAAAAACAGATATATATTCAAGGCAGAATCTATCCCTTGAAGCTTCCTGGCTTGTGGAGGTTGTAATCAAACAGGAAAAAAGCAACTTCCCTCCACAACCCATTCTAGAAAGCAGAGATGTCAGTATAAAGCATTCTCCCTTGCGAGCTATCTCAAGGAAGAGATATATTTTGAGGTAAAATGAGAAATACATGTTCAAAGAAGAATGTGGGTCATCTTGAGCTTTTGGAGTAAAGCAAAGAATCCACATTCAAGGGAGAATATCGACCATTCCCAGAGGGAGAGAGCAACCCTAGAATACTTTTGAGCTCTCTCCCTGGCATCCCTCTGGGTTGCTAAATATAGAAATTCTAATTTGTGACACCCCCTCCCCCATTTTTAAGAGTTCTGGGATCCATCTGCCATCCTTTCCAAAAGACTGCCTTCAATGCTAAGGGAGGCTTCAAGCCCCTTGACCAGTTTTACTCATGTCAAGAATCAAATCCTGCTAGGTCAGGGAAGAAATGGAATGGACTCAAGACTGTGAAGTTTATAGGGGCTGTGATTAAAAGGGAAAAAAGTAGGCTAGGGTTGTAGCTCAATGTTTGAGCTCTTGCTTCACATGCATGAGGCATTGGGTTTGTTCCTCAGCACCATATAAAAAATAAACAAGTAAAACAAAGATATTGTGTCCATCTACAACTAAAAAAATAATAACAACAACAATAAAAAAAGGAATAAAGCAAGTTTCCTCCACAACTCATTCTAGAAAGCTGAGATGTCAGTATAAAGTATTCCTCTAGAGGTGTGGCAGCTAAACACAGGCCTTTTATTTAAAAACTTTAAATCACCTCCACATTATTATCACATCTGCTTTTTCTTAAACATAAATCCCAATATAATTTTACAGCTCATATTTCCAGGAGCACAATTAGACTCAGAAAATTAACACTAGCATTATCTTCTGAAAGGGCCTCAAAATTCAACTCCTGCCTTCAGAACAGATCAAGTAGTAATGCTGCAGACATCACAGCAAAAACAGAATGGTTTCCTTGGCCTCTCTGTGAGCTCTCAGCAAGCTTTGCTTCTACCAGCTGGTAAGCCAGGACTGCTACCTGAGGGGCCAGAGCTATGGTATCACAGCACAGAACTAGGGTGTTCAAGTTCTCCTGAGGCACCTGCACAAGGGCTGGCATTTCCCAGGCTACCACTAATTAAGGAATAAACCTATTTTCCCCATTGGAAAAATTCAAATGTACTTTCATCTCTCTCTCCTGAGCCTTGCCTCTGTTCAGAAGAATATTAGATGTTTCATTAGAGTTGTGATATGACTTTCTCTGCTCTCCTGGGTAGAATCTGATAAAGGGTCATCTTTGCCTGGGGTGGGGGATCCGTGCTGGTAGGGAAACCTCAATCTGCATTTGTACTGTTTCTCCCTTCTCAAGTTTTTTTTTAATATTTATTTTTTACTTGTAGTTGGACACAATACCTTTATTTTATTTATTTTTATGTGGTGCTGAGGATCGAACCCAGGGCCTCACTCGTGTTCTACCACTAAGCCATAACCCCAGCCTTCCCTACTCAGGTTTAAGACAACTGAAGGATAAGTAAAAGAGCAAGAACATTCCTCATACATGATTTGGTGGGAAAAGATACATTCTATTAAATGAAAACTTCCTTGGGGAGTGATGGAGGCATATGATGAGCCAATTCAACTTCCCCTGACAGTCTTACCATCCACCATCTATCTATCTAGTGCCTTCAATACTACTTCACCAGTTTTTTCCTGTTTTTCTTAATCTGCCTTCAATCCCCACCTTGAAAACAAACCAAAAAAACCCTCCTTGGTCACCCCAAAACCCAGATTGATCAGCCCAGCTTCTGACTCACGCTGTGACTCAAAAATTTAAATCTGCCATTTATGGACTTTAATTGTGGCTCAGCAGAAGAGTACTTGCCTAGCATGTGAGGCACTGGGTTTCATTTTCAGCACAACATATAAATAAATAAAATAAAAGTCCATCGACAACTTAAAAAAAAAAGTCAGGTGCAGCAGCACATGCCAATAATTCTAGGTACTCATGAGGCTGAGGAAGGAGGATTCGATTTGAGACCAATCTGAACAATTCAGTGAAACCCTGTCTCAAAGAAAAAGAAAAGGGCTGGGGCTGTAGCTCAGTTGGCAGAACACTTGCCTAGCATGTGTGAGGCACTGGGTTCGATCCTTAGCACCACATAAAAATAAACAAATAAAATAAAGGTATTGTGTCCATCTACAACTACCCAAAAAAAAAAAAAAAAAAAAAAGGCCAGAAAAGTAGCCAGGTGTGGTGGCGCATACCTGCAAATCCAGTAGCTCAGGAGGCTGAGGCAAGAGGTTCACAAATTCAAAGCCAGTCCCAGCAACAGCAAGGTGCTGAGCAACTCAGTGAGACCTTGTCTCTATTAAAAAAAAAAAAAAAAAAAAGTAGGGCTTGGGATATGGCTCACTGGTTGAGTGCCCGAGTCCAAAACCCAGAAAAGTGTCTGGGGACGTAGCACAGTAGTAGAGTGCTTGCCTAGTAAGCGCAATGCTTTGGGTTCAATCCACAGTACAACTCAAAAAAAAAAGTGGAATTGGGAATAGTGCCTAAATCAGAGCATCACTGCCACCCCAGGTACGGGGGGGGGGGGGGGGGCGGGGGGGGGATGTTACATCCATTGTTTATCTGACTCCTAAATACATTCATCTTAAAGAGATTATGATTAAGAAACTCAATTAGGGGCTGGGGATGTGGCTCAAGCGGTAGCGCGCTCGCCTGGCATGCGTGCGGCCCGGGTTCGATCCTCAGCACCACATACCAACAAAGATGTTGTGTCCGCCGAGAACTAAAAAATAAATATTAAAAATTCTCTCTCTCTCTCTCTCCTCTCTCACTCTCTCTTAAAAAAAAAAAAGAAAAGAAAAGAAAGAAACTCAATTAGGGGCTTGGGTTGTGGTTTAGTGGTCGTGCGCTTGCCTAGCACATGTAAGGCACTGGGTTTGATCCTCAGCACACATAAAAATAAACAAATAAAAGAAAGGTATGTGTCCATTTATAACGAAAGGAAAGAAAGAAAGAAGGAAAAAAACCAAATTAATTAAAATAATTATTACCAGTATCTTTGACAAGCTCTGTCATTCATAAGTCAAAGGCTTAACTAAAAATTTGAGAACTTTTGATAGTCAGGGAACATTTTATCCTGTTCTTTTACTCCTGCAGTCCAAGAAATGTGAGTTATTAAAACCTAGAGGGAGGACTGAGGTTCTGGCTCAGTGGTAGAGCACTTGCCTAGCATGTATGAGGCACTGGGTTCGATTCTCAGCATCACATATAAATAAGTAAATGAAATAAAGGTCCATCAACATCTTTTTAAAAAATTAAACAAACAAACAAAAAAACACCAAGAGGGAGCCAGGCGTGGTGGCACATGCCTGTAATTGCAGTGGCTTGGGGAGGCTGAGACAGGAAAATCGCAAGTTCAAAGCCAGACTCAGCAAAAGTTGAGGCACTAAACAACTTAGTGAGACCCTGTCTTAAATAAAAAACAAAGTAAGGCTGGGGATGTGGCTCAGTGGCTGAGTGTTCCCGAGTTCAATCCCTGGTACCCACCCACCAAATAAAATAAAACCTAGAGGGGTTGGGAGTGTAGCTCATTGGTAGAATGTGTGCCTAGAATGTGTGAGGCACTGGGTTAGATCCTCAGCACCACATAAAAATAAATGAAATAAAGGTATTGGGGTCCATCTAAAACTAAAAAATAAAAATAAACCTAGAGGGACCAAAATACTTCTCTTGGAAAAATAAGCAGCACCAAAGATGGCAAAAAATTATAAGTTTATTGAATTAGATTCTGCATGATCATCTTTTTTTTTTTGGGGGGGGGGGTCACCAGGGCTCTTTACCACTGAGCCACATTCCCTGTCCTTTTTACTTTTTATTTTGAGACAGGGTCTCAGTAAGTCGTTGAAGGCCTCACTAAATTGCTGAGGCTGGCTTTGAACATGAGATCCTCTTGCCTTAGCCTCCTGAGTCACTGGGATTACAGGCCTGCACCACCACACCCAGTCACTGGGATTACAGGCCTGCACCACCACACCCAGCAAATCAGTCATTCTTTAAGGTGTTTTATAATCTATGCAAAAGGTACTTCGGTCACCCAAGTAACTGTGAAATCCCTGCTAAAATTATCCTTTCACTATTTGTTCAAGCTTAATAATGTTCAGACACTGCTTAAAGGCCTCTTTCTTCTCTATTATGAACCTAACAGGGGACCTAAAAGCCACTTGCAATTTTAACCTTACAACTCTAGGCTGGGGAAAGAATGGATGTTCACTCTGGACTTAGCTTGCTGAGACTCCATGACTGTGTCTGCTACAAACCAACTTTAGGGGTTTGGAAATCTCCTTCAAAATTCTACCATTACAAAATTTATCACACAGGTTCTCACTTTATTTCCCATCCCTACCCTAGTCCTCAAAGTACTTTCGGTGGCAAAAAATTGTTCTTCTATAGATCACTAACTACTTATTTCTAATCCAGTGCTATCTCTTGAATTCTTATTCAAGTACCAAAAAGTGTTCTCTTCCCTTGGACATTTTAACCTTTTGATTTGAATGTGAACTTCCTAAGACTGGTGCTTATCTAAACTTTTTAAAAAACATATGACAAATGTATTATCAATAAGGGAGAAAAAATGGTCATGCTCCCTCTTTTGGAACTGTGTCACCTTTCAAGTTCTTTCAGAGATATGTGTCACATATATTTAAACATGTGACTTTTTTTGCAGGGGGTTAGAGGCAGTAGGGATTTCACCCTGGCGTGCTTTACCGCTGAGCTACATCCCTGCTTCTGTTTTATTTTGAGACAGGGTCTCATTAAGTTGCTGAGGCCCTGGAACTTAGAATCCTCCTGCCTCAGCAACTTGGGAGGCTAAGACAGGAGGATTGCAAGTTTGAGGCCAGCCTCAGCAACTTAGCAAGACCCTGTCTCAAAATATAAAATAAAAAGATCTGGAGGGCTGGAGCTCAGCAGTAGAGCACTCATCTCACATATCTGACGTCCTGGGTTTGAGTCTCAGCACCATATAAAGATACATAAAATAAAGGTATTGTGTCCATCTACAACTAAAAAAAATATATATATTTATTTTTTTTTAAAAAAAGGTCTGGAGATATGACTGTGAAGTATCCCTGAGTTAAATATCCAATACCACCCCATCACCACCAAAAAAAGTGTCATCTTAAACTGGATTGGTCTAGGTCTAAGAAGTGAATAGCTGTTGCCTCCTTTCATGAATGAAGGTGTGAAAGATCAGAGTGGATCCCTTTTCAGTGCAATTCAATAAGAATTCTAGTCCTTCATCCACAGAGTAGTTTTATGAAAATAAACATAGAGGCTATATATATATCATGAAGTTACAGTCTGGACTCTTCCCTTCAAAGTTGTCCCATTGTCTTGGTAAAATTTGTGTGTCTCAACCCTGTTTTCCCTTCAATTCTTGCAGTGCACTCAGTCCCTTTTATAAAAGGACAGTAGAAGTGCTGGGTGCAGTGGCACACACCTGTAATTCCAGCAGCTCAGGAGGCTAAGATGGAAGGATTGCAAGTTCAAAGCCAGCTTCAGCAAAAAGTGAGACACTAAATAACTCCGTGAGATCTTGTCTCAAATAAAATACCAAAACAAATAGTACTGGGGATGTGGCTCAGTGGTTGAGTGCCCCTGAGTTCAATCCCCAGTACCCAAAAACAAAACAAAAGAGGAAAGCAGACAGTTTTTACTTCAATGGTAAAGACCTGGAGAGAAATGCAGAGCCTACCTTTTAATTATCCTTCCAAGTTACAGGGTCAGAAATGCGATTATTCATATAATACATGTTACTGGCTCATATTTCTGAACTTCAGGTTCTGACACTCCCCCCCACTCCCCTGGCCCCAGTACTGGGGATTGAGCCCACTAAGCTATATCCCCAGACAGGGTCCCACTAAATTGCTGAGGCTGGCCTTGAACTTGTAATTCTCCTGCCTTAACCAGGAGTTGCTGGGGTTATGGGTGTGAGCCACCATGATCAGCTGAAACTTTTTTTTTGGGGGGGGGAGTGCAGTGATGGGGTATTAAACCCAGGGCCTTAGCATGCTAATAAACAGGTGCTCAACAACTATGTGAGGTACCCAGCACTGCAACTTATTTAAATTCTTACCATTGAAGCACATAACAGAAGTGCTAACTAGTGTGTATGTACTTTCACTCTAGGAGTGAGAGAACATAAACATACCTGGGTACTTTTATTGATAAGTTATCATTTGGGGGCTGGGGCTGTAGCTCATTGGTAGAGTGCCCGCCTCACACGTGTGGGGCACTGGGTTCGATCCTCAGCACCACATAAAATTAAATAAAGATATTGTGTCCAACTACAACTAAAAAAACTATTTAAAAAAAGAAAAGTATCATTTGCTTTCTGTACTTTAATCCCCAGCCTAGTAAAAATGAGTATTCCTAAAAATGTAAATAAGCAGGCTGTATTTATTGAGGGCAGTTAACCCAGAACTTTCAAGTTTTCATTTTGTTATATAACAGGTTTGAGTTTCAGAAGCCCTATCAGGGCTGAATCACTATAACTCCACCTCAGAAGGGTAGAATGACCTTAATATTTAATCACAATCATAATCACAAGCAGAGTTCTCAAACTGGAAACAATTTTGCTCATAAATACTTGGGTTTATGCCCAGAAAGACAATGAAAACAAGAGACCAAGAGAATTCTACCAAACATTTAAAGAATACTACCAGTGCTTTTCAAACTCTTCCAAAAAACTGAAGAGGGAATACATCCAACTCATTTTATGAGGCTAGCATTACTGTGACACCAAAGCAAGACAAGAACACTACAGAAAAATTCCATGATGAATACAGACACAAAAATCCTCAACAAAATGATTACAAACTGAATTCAACAGCACATTAAAAGGATCATTCACTTGATCAAGTGGGATTTATCCCAAGGATGTAAGGATGGTTTAACATAGGCAAATCTATACAGGTGATGAATCAGACTAACAGAATTAAAGAAAAATATCTGATCATGTCAACAGAAGGAGAAAGCCAGGTACAATGGGATATCGCTGTAATCCCAACAACTCCAGAGGCTGAAGGAAAGAGGATCACACGTTCTAGGTCAGCTTCAGCAACTTAGCAAGACTGTCTCAAAATAAAAAGGCCATAAAAAATAAAAAGGCTGAAAGCTTTTTTCTAATGTCAGAAGTAAGACAGGGCCACTCTTGCCACTTCTATTCAATATAGTACTGAAAGTCCTAGCCAGAGCAATTAAACATGAAAAAGAAATGAAAGGCTTCCAAACTGGAAAGGAAGAAGTAAAATTATGTTTGCCCATGACATGATCTTATATACAGAAAATCCCTGAAAGCTCATCAAAAAACTGTCAAAGTTCAATAAAGCTGGAGGCTAGTTGGAGAGGTAGCTCCGTGGTAGAGTGTTTACTTACCATGCACGAAGTCCTGGGTTCAATCCTAAGTACTAGGGGGGTGAAAAAAATAATAGGGGGGCTGGGGATGTGGCTCAAGCGGTAGCGCGCTCGCCTGGCATGCGTGCGGCCCGGGTTCGATCCTCAGCACCACATACCAACAGAGATGTTGTGTCCGCCGAGAACTAAGAAATAAATATTAAAAAAATTCTCTCTCTCTCTCTCTCTCCTCTCTCACTCTCTCTTTAAAAAAAAAAAAATAATAATAATAATAATAGGGCTGGGGATTTAGCTCAGTTGGTAGAGGGGCTGCCTTGAGCACAAGGCCCTGGGTTCAATCCCCAGCACACACACACACACAAAAGTAATAAAGTTGCAGGATACAAAATAAACATACACAAATAAGCTATATTTCTTTAAAATAACAGTGAACTCTTGTAAACCCCAGCTACTGAAGAGGCTAAAGCAAGAGGATTCCAAGTTTGAGCTCAGCCTGGGAAACTTCAAGTTAAGCAAGCACTCTACCACTGAGCTAGATTTTTTTTTTTCTTTAAAGGAAATCTGTAGGAAAGATATCAAAGTTGACCATAATTTTAAGTTTCAGTGTGTTTAGAAAGTTCTTTAATAGGCTCTGAGTGAGGTCAAAAGCAAGTCAGACCATGGGACTGGGGATGTGCCTCAGTGATAAGAGTGCCTATCTGGCATTGAGGGTTGGGGTTCTAATTCCCAACACTCCCCCGCCCCCCCCCCCCAAAAAAAAGACCAGAGACAGGTTTTTTTTTTGTTTTTTTTTTTTTTTTTAAAGAGAGAGAGAGAGAGAGAGAGAGAGAGAGAGAGAGGAGAGAAATAATTTTAATATTTATTTTTTAGTTTTCGGCGGACACAACATCTTTGTTTGTATGTGGTGCTGAGGATCGAACCCGGGCCGCACGCATGCCAGGCGAGCGCACTACCGCTTGAGCCACATCCCCAGCCCCAGAGACAGGTTTTTATTCTGATAAAAATGGAAAAAAGTTCCCCAGTATAGCTTCTATAATCTTATAAATTGTAGGTACAACGTGGAAAAATAATTTTAAAATTTAACAAGGTATTAAATTTCAGAAGTCATGTGTTTAGAGAATACTAAATAAATAATTTATGCCCTTTCCTCCCTCCCTTAACTGCATAACATACAAGTGGCCAAATTTCCCCAGTATAGAATCCTTTGCCTCAGAGTCACCTCACCAGAAAGTAAGGACCTTAAAACCTAGTCTAGAGTCTAGAATTTCAAGTTGAAATGATAATAAAAATTTAAAACTTAGAGTCATTTAGAAAATTTGCTCTAGCAGGGCTCAATGCTGTACACCTGAAATCCCAGATACTCAGGAAACTGAGCAGGAGAATGTCATCACATCCGAAGTCAGTGTTGGCAACTTAGCAAGATCATATCTCAAAATTAGAGGTGTGGGGGTGGAGCAGCTGGGGATAGAGCTGGGTAGTAGAAGCACCTCTGGGTTCAATGCCCAGTACAAGGACAAGAAAAGAAAAGGAAAAGAAAAAAAGGAAAGTAAGCAAGCTTGCTCTATTTTCCCCCTACCCTTGTACTGGGAATTGAACCCAGAGGTGCTTGCTACTGTACTGAATACCTCCCCATTCCTTTTGATTTTTTCTTTCTTTTCTTTTTGTCTTTTTTGGAACTGGGGGTTGAACCTAGGGCTTTGTGAATGCAAGGGAGATGCTTTGCCAGTGGGCTACATCCCAGCCCCCTTTTTATTTTTTGAGACAGGTTCTCACTAAATGGCTGAGATTGGTCCCTGTACCCACCCAAATTTGCCTGTTCTAAGTTTACAACTTATAGTTAATTATTCTGAACCAAGTCTAAATCAAAGTTTTTGGTTCTATATACCTCCATTTTCTGACCCTATTACTTTGATGAAGTACTGGTACATAGATAATGCTCCTTTTTGGTGACTAAATGTCTATAATCATTGTACACTGCTGGGCTTTTTTTCCTTTCTTTTTGGTACTAGGGATTGAGTCCAGGGATACTTTGCCACTGAGCTACATCCCCAGATCTTTTGTTTTTCATTTTGAATCAAGGTCTTGCTAAATTGCTTAGGGCCTTGAATTTGCAATACTCCTGCCTCAGCCTCCTGAGTCACAGAGATTACAAGCATATGCCACCATGCCTGGCTGGGCTTAAAATTTTTAAGAGGCAATAAGTCTATATTTTTACTTTATAAAGAGTAACACTGAAGGCTGAGTTGTGGCTTAGCAGTAGAGTGCTCACCTAGCATGTGTTGAGGCCCTGGGTCTATTCTCAGCACCACATATAAATAAATAAAATAAAGGTATTGTGTCCACCACAACTAATAAATAAATAGATAGAGAGTAGCACTGCAAGAAAGCACTGTTTAAAAATGTTTTAAGAACAGTTTAGATGAAATTTTGCATAGGTAAAGTATTATATAAATGGGAACAGTGAAAGAGAGAGGATTTATAACAACAAGGAGTGCATTTGAGGGGAGTGTAGACACTATTCCCACTAAAGGTATTCGTACAGAAATGTAAGCAGTTACTTTTTATATTCAGGGGGGCAGGTACCAGGAATTGAACTCAGGGGCAGTTGAACACTGAGCTATGTCCCCCAACCCTATTTTTTTTTTTTTAAGAGACAGGGTCTCATCGGGTAGCTTAGCACTTGCTGTTGAACTCGCTTGTTCAAAGGTTGGCTCTGAACTCTCGATCCTCCTGCCTCAACCTCCGAAGCTGCTAAGATTACAGACATGCGTTACTGTGCCTGGCTGTATTTTTAAATAATGCAAACTGCAAATACAGTGTAAATCATTTTTTTAACCTTATAACACCAACAAATATTTTTTTAAAAAAATCTAAAACACCCCAAGTTGAAGACATAGTGAAGGATAACTACAGTGAGATATCAAACTGATCCATTCTTATTGGATCATATCAACAGTTTTTTAAATGCTCGTACTAGCTAGGCCCAGTGACGCAAACCTGTAATCCCAGGGACTGAAGCAGGAGGACTACAAGTTCAAGACTAGCCTCAGAAACTTACCAAGATCCAGTCTCAAAATAAAAAATAAAACAGGCTGGATGCAGTGGAATATGCCTATAATCCCAGCAACTTGGGAGGCTAAGGCAGAAGGATCAAAAGCTCAACCCAGCCTCAGCAATTTAGTTAGGCCTTAAGCAAAGTAGTGAGAACCTGTCTCAAATTTTTTTTAAAAAGGAGGGGAGGGCTGGAGTTGTAGCTCAGTGGTAGAGCACTTGCCTTGTAACTGGGTTTGATCCTCAGCACCACATAAAAATAAATAAATAAAATAAAGGTATTGTGTCCATCTACAACTAAAAAATTTTTTAAATAAAAAGGGCTGGGGATGTGTCTCAGTGTAAGCACCTCTGGGTTCAATCATTAGCACCAAAAATTAATCAATCAATTAATTAATTAAACAAGCTGAGGTTGTAGCTCAGTGGTACAGAACCCCTAAGCTTAATGCCAGTACTAGTGGAGGGCCAATCAACAAATTACCTCATAATCTTTGATACAGTAATTTCACTTCTAAAATCTAATTTAAGGAAATAATCAAAGATGTTAACAAAGGTTAACAACAACTCTATTCACTGCCCTATGGTTCACATGGTGTAAAACTAGAAACAATTTGAACGTCCAAAAGCAAGAAAATAGTTAAATATATTACAAGATATTTGTTTTAATAAAATTTGCGTATACCAACTTTAATTTTTTAAAAAAATATTTTAGGGGCTGAGGTTGTGGCTCAACAGTAGAGCACGAACATAGCATGTATGAGACACTTGGTTTGATCCTCAGCATCTCATAAGAATAAATAAATAAATGTATTATGTTCATCTACAACTAAAAAATATTTTAAAGAACATACATGGGCTGTAGTTGTAGCTCAGTGGTTGAGCACTTGCCTCGCATATGTAAGGCACCACCAGGTTCGATCTTCAACATCACATAAAAAATAAAGATATTTTAAAAAAGAAAGAACATACACAGACAAAGAAAAATGTCTATGATGGAATCCTAGGTAGAAAAGTATATTTAATATGTAAATAAGGAGCCAGGTACAGTAGTGCATGCCTGTAATCCCAGTAAATCGGGAGGCTGAAGCAAGTTTAAAGCCAGCCTCAGCAACTTGGTGAAGCACTCAGCAACTGAGCAAGATCTTGACTCTAAATAAAATACAAAAGAAGGGCTAGGGATATGGCCCAGTGGTTAAGCGCCTGGGTTCAATCCCTGGTTACCCCCCACCAAAAAAAAGTAAATATGGTACATAATAATATCAATTCCAGTCTTTTATTGCTGAAGACTGAGGGCATTTATATCCAGAGAACATTCTATAGTTCAGTTATACTCCCTGCATAATAAAAATTTTATAAACTTTATTAAATATATGTAAAAATTATGAAGTCATTTACATTTCACCATTAAATGCATAAAAGCATTTTGTGGAGATAAATTCTCATTACGGGACTACCTAGTTTAGAAAGACATTCTATATAGCTTGTGTTCCTTGAATATAAAGCTGACAGACTAGGAAGTAACCAGGAAAAACTAGATGGCAAGAGTAAGTCGTTTTTGGAAAAGAATCCTCGTTTAGATAAATATCAACCAAAATCAGATCACCTTAAGAAACCTGAATTGACAAGAACGATACTTAAGTAGTTAACTATGAAACCAGGCACAGTAGCACATGCCGGTTATCTCAGTGACTTGGAAGGCTGAGACAGGAGGATCACAAGTTTGAGGCCAGCCTCAGCAATTTTGTGAGGCCTGAAAGGAGGGATGTGACTTAAAAGTGCCTTGGGGTTCCATTTCCAGTACCAAAAAGCAAATCAACAACAAAAAAAGACAAGACTTTGAAAGAAGTTTGGCTGGGTTTGAATCTGTCACCTATTAACTGTGTAATCTTTTAATTAACCATCATCTGTAAAATGTACCCTACTCTCAACATTACGTACATTCTCAAGACTGAGATCCTCATTAGAGTAAGATATATTCTATACTTGTATACAAGATATCAAAATAGGGGCTGGGGATGTGGCTCAAGCGGTAGCGCGCTCGCCTGGAATGCGAGCGGCCCGGGTTCGATCCTCAGCACCACATACCAACAAAGATGTTGTGTCCGCCAAGAACTAAAAAAAAAAAAAAAAAAAATAGGGGCTGGGATTATAACTCAGTGGTAGAGAGCTTGCTTAGGATATGTGAGGCACTGGGTTTGATTCCCAGCACCACATACAAATAAATAAAATAAAGGTCCATCAACAACTAAAAAAATTTTTTTAAAAAGATATCAAAATATATTCTACTGTCATGTATATATAAAAATAACAAAGAAAAAAGTTTAAATAAATAAAATAAAACATGCCCTACTTCAGGAGACTATTATGAAGATTCAATGATGTATATAGTAAGGACTATTTTTATGATGGCTACAATTATTTTCTGAATCTATTAAAATATAGGTCACTTTCTTTTTTGTCAACAGAAGCAAATCACCACTTTTTGTTTGGCAGTTTCTTATGTTTAGTTTTTTGAGACAGAGTTTCACTGTTACCCAGGATCGTCTCCAACCTGTGAGCTCAAGGGATCCTCTCAACTCAACATCCCAAGCAGCTGGGACTAGAGTCATGTACCACCACACTTGGCCAATTTCTTTATACTCTGAATCATGTTCAGATATGTTGTTTCATCTTACATTTAAAAAGCCATCTTCTAAACTAGATGAAACAAATATCATTTCCCTGGATTAGGAAACCCAGACTCAGAAGAATTAAGTTACATGTCCAGTATTACATAGCCAGCATAGTGGTTCTGGTATTCAATCTCTGTTTTAACTCCTAGACTTATGCTCATTCCATTAAACAAAAAATTTCCAATCTATAACTTTTAAATGAAATGAGAAATATCACAAAGTAACATAGTAACAATGTTTACTGTTTCATAACTAACTACTTCAATTACCTGTATTATAAGAGTGTTTACTGGGTTGCAATCCTTATTGTAGGCATAGATAAAATATTTTTAAAATACCACACTATCCAATGGCTGCCAATCATGTCAATATTTATCAAGCTCCTATCATATCCTATGCCTTTCATTACACCATTATATACAATAAAAACATTCTAAGCCATGGTTTTACTTATACATGTGAATGTAATTACTGGCTTTCTTTCAATTAGGCAGGAGACTGGCTGGGTATGAATCCCAGCTCTGCCATTTATTAGCTGTGCCTTGCCAAAGTAACCTACCATCATTTGGAAAATGTACCCTACTTCATGAGATTACTATGAAGATTCAACGATGCACATTAAGCATTATTTACCTCTCCCAGATCAGCACTATGCACTATAACTCTATTAAATTAGCCTAATGCTTTTTTTTAATGGACACAATATCTTTATTTATTTATTTATTTTTTAGAGAGAGAGAGTTTTTTAATATTTATTTTTCAGTTTTCAGTGGACACAACATCTTTTTTTATTTTTATGTGGTGCTGAGGATCGAACCCAGGGTCTCACACATGTGAGGTGAGCACTCTACTGCTGAGCCACAACCCCAGCCCTAGCCTAATGCTTTGGAAGTAGTTCTTAGTGAAAATCCTTTCAAGGTAAGCAATAAGCCAGCAACTATAACCAAACCAAGAATGTACTGGAAAACTACACACAGGCAAAGAAAAGCTTTAAGTTCAAGTTTTTCCCAGGGCAAAACTGTATCATTCACACAGAGTAAACTGTATCAGAGAATAATACAAATAAATAATACAGTTTCCAATCTTAGCACAGAAAACTCTCCCCCCTCCTACCCTCATCTTCTTTCCTGAATGGGAGAAATAAACACTGACTAACTCTGAATCTACTCTCAACTCTTATCTTTTCTGAGTCAGTTTCCTTTTGGACACTTGTGCTGTGTCATCTTTCAAAAATGGGGCATCAAAGAGCCTGCCAAGATCTCTATAAGGAAATATTCCTCTGTTCCCCGAGTTATTTTAAATTTCTTAGCAAAGAGGAGTTCATACTTATCCTTGGTCACATACATACTATGTGTTCATTTGGTCTATCACTGTAGAACAAGCACTCTGTGCAACATGCCTTGAACTTATGTGCCCTGTATTTCTATTGGGAAGCTTCAGAGAGGCTAGTAAATTCTGTGCAGGTTGAGAATGAAGCTTTATTTATAACTAATAAACACACTGACTGCCATCTTCTATTTTTCTGCCATATAGAGCTAATTTACCAACAGGCAGATTTTTAAAGTACTAGGACAAGGACAAGGCGAGATTAAAACAGGCTGAATATTCCTCATCCAAAATTAATCTTATGAGGGCTGGAGATGTGGCTCAAGCGGTAGCGTGCTCACCTGGCATGCGTGCGGCCTGGGTTCGATCCTCAGCACCACATACAAATAAAGAAGTTGTGTCCGCTGAAAACTAAGAAATAAATAATGATATTCTCCCTCTCTCTCTCTCTCTCTCTCTCAAAAAAAAAAAAAAATTAATCTTATGAACAATGGTAGAAAACAAAAGTTCACAACTCTATTTTATTACTGTAACATGTCTCTTTCATTCCATATATCCATTCACTATCTTCTCTAGAATAAATTATTATTCTTACTTTATTAGTTTTCAATGGACCTTTATTTTATTTATTTATATGCAGGCTAAGAACCAAACCTAGTGCCTTACACATGATAGGAAAATGCTCTACCACTGAGCTACATCCCCAGCCCTTTTTATTTTTTAATTTTGAGACAGGGTCTTACTAAATTCTGAGGCTGGCCTTAAACTTGTGATCCTCCTGCCTCAGCCTCCCAAGTTGCTGGGATTACAGGTCTGTGCCACCAGCTCTAAACTAATTTCTTCTCAGTGTGGGATGTCCCTTACCAACTGAGAGTTCTTACAGACTCCAGTGCCTTCTGTTATTTTACTTTAATTGGATTAGAAATAGAAACTACCTAGCCAGACACAATGGTCTGGCTAAAATCACTTGAGCCCAGGATTTGAGGCCATCCTGGATAACACAGCAAAACTCCATCTCAAAACAGACAATCAAACAAACAAACAAAAATTGCCAGGTACAGTAGTGCATACCTGTAATCCCAATGACTCGGAAAACTGAGGCAGGAGGATTGCAAGTTCCAAGCCAGACTTGGCAACTCAACAAGGCCCTGCAACTTAGCAAGACCCTGTGTCAAAAAAAATAAATAATAGACTGGGGATGTACTTAGTGGTAAAGTCCCCCTGGGTCCAATCCCCAGTACCCAAAATAAATATATGAATAAATAAACAAATAAATCCCAAACTAAGTGAAAGTGAGGTAGATATCCACAAAGGAATAATTGCAGGAAATCAGAAACTAAGTAGTTTGAGGATCACATCCCTAGATAGGATATAGTAATCACTCCCGTAAAACAGAATGAGCCCCAATAAGGCCCACTCAGATCTTAGCTACTAATTATTACATTCTCTACTAAGAAGAACCATGACCCCCTGGAGAAATGGTAGAGGCAGAGAAAATACATCTTCTTATACAGAAAAGGAAGTTACTAACTATTCAAAGAATAATACTGACATGTCAAAAGACAGAAATAAAGATGCTCAACTGGTGGGGGAAACCTCAAAGAGAATTTTACACAGTGGAAATTAGAGGGCAATGAATTGGGACATGCATGTTTCATGTTTGAAGAAAAGAAGTCATAAGCTCCTGTTTTCTATCACTGTTGTTAATATGTTATTTTGGATAACACTGATCAATTCTTTCAAATAAGAGAACAGCAGAGAAGCCACAAGTCTGAGGTCAGCCTCAGCAACTGAGCAAGGCTTAGGTAACTTAGCAAGACCTTGTCTGAAAATAAAGTAAAAGGGGGGTGGGGGCTGGGGATGCAACTCAGTGGTAAAGTGACCCTGGATTCAATCCCTAGTACCTGGAGAAAAAAAATAAGTTACAAATAAATGCCACATGTGATCCTGAACTGTAAGCTTTTCCTATAAAATACTATATTGATAAAAATAGCAATATTTGAAGGGGTTCTGGTATTCATATATGGCAGTCATGTATCAATGTTAACTTCCTAATTTTCACAGTTGTATTATGGTAATACTACAGAATGTCTCTATTTGTAGGAAATACAACTAACTTTTTCAGGGGTGGCAGAACAATAAAGGTCAGTAACTGACTCTCAAATGATTCAAGAGAAAAAAAAATTGTACTATACTTAAAAATATTCTAGAAAAGTAAGACTGTTTCACCAGACACGGTGATGAACGCCTGTAATCAGTGGCTAGGGAGGCTGAGTCAGGAGGTTCAAAGCCTCAACAACTGTGAGGTGCTTAACAACTCAGTGAGACCTGTCTCTAAATAAAATATAAAATAGGGCTGGAAATGTGGCTCAGTGGTTGAGTGCCCCTGAGTTCAATCCTCAATATATAAAAAAAAAAAGTGAGATTGTTCCAAAATAATATTTTAAATATATAGATACAATGCTGAGTTCTAGAAAGGGAACTATAGATCATAAAGAAGAGTAGGAGAGAATGTATATTAATAATTATTCTTTTTATAGGCGGAGTACTAGGGATTGAACCCATGAGCAACCTACAACCAGGCTACAGCCCCAGCCTCTTTTTACTTTGAGACAGGGTCTTGCCAAATTGTTGAGGCAGGCTTTCAACTTACAGTCCTACTACTTCAGGCTCCAGAGTAGCTGGGATTACAGACGTATGTGCCACCATGCCTGGCCAATTCTCATCCATTTTTATTTTCATTTATTATTATTATTTTCTATTATTATTATTAGTAGTAGTAATAGTAGTAGTAGTAGTATTCTGAGGATTGAATTCAGGGGCACTTAACCACTAAGGCACATCCCCTGCCTTTTTTGTGTGTATTATTCAGAGACAGGGTCTCACCAAGTTGCTTAGAGCTTTCCTAATTGCTGAGACTGGCTTTGAACTTGTAATCATCTTTCCTCAGCCTCCCAAACCACTGGGATTACAGGCATGAGCCACCTTGCCCAATTCTCATGGATCTTAATGGAAATGTCTTATTTCAGAATTGGTGAGTATCCACACTGGGGGTCTTCCCACCTGGAATAGGTTTCCTGCATCTTTCTGCCTCATTAGCTTCCTATTTCTTTTCTATGTTTACCTGAATAACATTTTCTCCAGGGTCTATACTTCAAATTCTCTCCCCACCTCCACCTATGTGATTTGGCAATTCTTCACTGTGAGACATGCACACACCTTATTTTATCCTTGTGATAAAGAATTTCACCACTGGAAATGTTCTAAAAGAAAGGATTATCCAGAAGGAGTCACTATCAATGACCCTCTTTACACCTGATATTCAATGCCATCTCTACCTGATATGTTCACATTTTGTGTGTGTGTGTGTGTGTGTGTATGTGTGTGTGTGATGCTGGAGGTGGAACCCAGGGCCTAAGCATTTATTCTTTAGTTGTAGATGAACACAATACCTTTATTTAGTTTTTATGTGGTGCTGAGGATGGAACCCAGTGCCTCATGCATGCTAGACAAGTGCTTTTCCTCTGGGCCACAAGCCCAGCTTTTTTAATAAGAACTTTTCAAGGTCTCTCTTTGTAACCATATGCAGAACCTCATGAATTGTCATGCAAACTTCCCTGCTCTTAAGTTTCAGAAAGTCTGCTAAATAACAAGAGTAAAACAGAGTTTTGACTTATTCCTCCTATTACACAAAAAGTTTCAAATAAACTCAGGAACTTTATCTTCAATTTTCTAAAAAGTACCCATTATAGCTGGCTTCTCCATTTTCACACCAACAGCAGGTGGCCAGCAGGGTCTTGGCTATTCTACAGCAGTATGTTTTTCAGGAACAGCCAATGAAGAGCTTTAAAGTAGTACAAGGATGATGTTTATCACTCCTTCTTTCCCCTTCCTTTGTATTTAGTGTGATCTAGGAAGTTTTGGAGGAAGAACAAGTGTACTAGGCCATTCCCCAAGCAGTCATGATCAATTTATTCCCCTACTTTAAATAAACACTAACTAAACAGGCTCTCAAAATACACTGACATATAAATTAAAGATTAAAAAAGAAATGAAGGCCCCGCAGCCCCGCCTGCAGGCGGTGGGCTGGGAGGTTGTTTCTGTTCAGGTCTTGGGAGCGATCAGACCCTGGTGCTGCGGTCGCTGCTTGTACCTCTCATAGGCAGCAGGGAACACTCAGGTCGAGGACCCTCTTGTAACCGCGACGCTTGCCTCTGTTCCCTGCCCAGATACCTCGACCCCTGCCCTTGCCCCGGTGCCACCCACCGACAGAGGGACGCCTGCGCCCCCCCCCCCACCACTGCGACTGGTTCCTGTGTCGCTTCCCCAGGGCCTGGACTCCATTCTTGCCTGCGTGCCTCAGGACGGAAACCCCTTCCTAACCCTGCCCGTTGGGACCGCGACCCCTATCCTGGATCCTCGACCCCTATCCTGGATCCTCGCGCCTTTCGCGATGGCGACCTTGGCCCAGAGTCCCCTCCCCGCCCCTCCGCCCCCAGCGAGGCCCTGGGTCTGGAAGACTGGCTTTTGCAAGTGAGGAATGTGGACGAAGGGTTGGATCAGAGAAACTAAAGGTGTTTTCAGTAGCTCCTGAGCGGGGTCCAGGAAAACTCCGTGCGATTTCAACGAGAATGGAAAGACTTCCAAAACAAGAATGTCTTAACCCTCCCTTGATCAATTTTAGGGGGGAAACCACAAAGCATTTCCTTTAAGCTTATTGCCTGGTTTTCTGTATCCTTGCTCTTGATGATATATATCATACATGAATTATTTCAAATTTTGTGGTCCCCCTCCCCCGTCCCCATTAAAAAGGCGTTGGGCTAAGGGAATGTGACTTAGTACTAGAGTGCTTGCCTAGCCATGGGTTCTCCCCTCAAGCACAGGGGGGGAGACTATTCTGGATTTGAGCTTTGGGTTCTGCCCCTAGCATGGTGGAGGGTTTGAGTATGTCTATTCGTGGTCTTTGTTTACCTGTGCTGCTTGTTCCTTCCTATCCATGATGTTCAAATTCTGACAGTTCTACATTTTGGAAGAAAGCCTCCTGGACTCCTCCCCCCTTATATTGGGTAGATGTGTAATGCCATCCTTGTAATACCTGTCACATCCGAAAAAAATCGCAAATATTCATAGCTATATTTTTACAGATAATAATCACCTAAGATTGAGTTTTCCTCTAATATTGAAAGCATATATGATAATTCAGGAGAAAAAAATGAATTAAAACATTTCTCCCTCTCCCTAGTATGTTTGCCTTCTGTTACTATCCATCATTCATAGTGCCAACAAGCATTTCCTTAAAAATTTTTGTCACCACCTTTTCATTAAAAGTCTTCACTGGTTCCTTGAAAAAAAAAAAAAAAGAAATGAAAATACACTGCCACACTCCTTGGCAACTTATTCTCAAATTTTTATGCAATTATGTACAAGGAAACTGATAAATCCTTAGGATAATAGCTTAGCAACAAAAGACACTTAAGGCGAGCAACATCTGAAATGAAAGTAGCAGCAAACCACCAGAAGATCTAGTAAAAGTCTCGGCTGAAATAAACTTTGTCTTTTGCACTTTAAGTAGATAAGATTTTGCTTAAAAACTAATTACTTTGCATGATAACCATTAAAAACCAATACTAAACAGAAAGTTTAAAGGAAAATAACAAAGGGGGCTGTTTATGGCTCAGTGGTACAGTATATGCCTAGCCCATGTGAGGTACTGGATTTGATTCTCAGCACCACATAAAAACTAAATTAATAAGGGATGGGGATATAGCTCAGTTGGTAGAGTGCTTGCCTCCCATGCACAAAGCCCTGGGTTCAATCCCCAGCAATATATATATATGTATGTATGTATGTATGTATTGTGTCCATCTATAATTAATAAAAATTTTTTAAGAAAGTAACAAAGGGACCTAGGAGACAGCTTTAAAGAAAAGACAAGTTATTTCCCTTCTTCTATACTTCTTCTACCTACCAACAGTTGTTTCCAAAGATATCTGCAACTATGTACTAGAAGAAGGTTCTGATATTGCTATGGAGCTAGAAAAATGTCCTTAGCATCCTACTTATTTTAAAGGGCAGCCTCAGCAACTGTGAGGCGCTAAGCAACTCAGTGAGATCCTGTCTGGGGATGTGGCTCAGTTGTCGAGTGCCCCTATATTAAATCCCTGGTACTGGGCTGGGGATGTGGCTCAAGCGGTAGCACGCTCGCCTGGCATGCGTGCGGCCCGGGTTCGATCCTCAGCACCACATACCAACAAAGATGTTGTGTCCGCCGAGAACTAAAAAAAAATAAAAATATTAAAAATTCTCTCTCTCTCTCTCTCCTCTCTCACTCAATTCTCTCTCTCTTTAAAAAAAAAAAAAAAAAAAGATGTTCTGTCTGCCAATAACTAAAAAATAAAAAAATATATTTAAAAAAATGATTATACTGCATAAAACAAAAGGGTGTTATGACATAATTTCATTTAAAATAAATAAATAAATAAATCGATCAATCAATAAATCCCTGGTACCCATCTCTCCCCAAAAAAGGGAAGTAAGTACAATCAAAAGGTGCTCAGGATTGCTCAGTGGTAGAGTGCTTGCCTAACATGTCCAAAGGCCTGCCCAGGATTAGATTCCTAGCACCCCCAAATTTTAAAACAATAAATAACAAAATACAATTAGCACATACATTGTTTATTTTTTTTGTGATGAGCAACAGTGAAGGCTATGATCTCAAAATATAAAACTCCATTAAGGCTAATGGATTCCTAATAGATTTGTTTTAATATGATCCTGCACAGCTCTCCAAAAGGAGAATGTGTTCTAATTTTGTGATGGATCTTTACAGTGTTTTGACCTCCTGTCTAAAAGAGATCTAGGAAAGAATGGCAGTGGAGGGAAGGATTGAAATGTGCCATACTGGTTATTAAAATCCATCAAGTTCCTACTTCAGCCTTAAGATAACTGCAGCCAAAAACTGACTTGCAAGTAATTATTACCAATATCTGCAATAAAAGTTAATTGGACATAACTGAACTAATGCCCTAATCGGAGGGAGACTGCAACTGGTGAAAAGCCCATTCTTCCTGCTCCTTCCATCTGATAGCAAATGAAACTGCTAATGATAATTTGTGGATGAACAGGAAATTGCTCTCATAGTTTTCTCACTGAAATCACTCAGCAATTCCAGCTAATGCCTAGCATGTTAGCAGGAGGAAAATCATTAACCAGTACTTCCTTTGATAAAAATGAATATTGGGCCAGGGTTGTGGCTCAGTGGTAGAGTGCTTGCCTAGCACATGAGAGGCGCTGTGTTCAATCCTCCACACCACATAAAAATTAAATAAAGGTACTGTGCCCAACTACAACTAAAACAAAATATTTAAAAAAAAAAAAAAAAGATTAGGGCTGGAGTTGTGGCTCAGTTGTAGAGCACTTGCCTAGCATGTGTGAAGCCCTGGGTTTGATTCTCTCAGCACCATATATAAATTAAATGAAAAACATAAAAGTCCATCAACATCTTTAAAAAAAAAAGATGAATTTTAAAAATAACCAAGCACATTAAGGCTGAGGGTTGCTAAGAATTGTAAATTCCCCCAGGACACCCTAAGTAAGGCACTGCAGTCTTATTCCCATGCCCTAGTACTATGTACTGTATACACCCCTGTGCCACTACTGTGTACTAGAAAGAAGACATATTATGCAAGAACAGAAGCTACTATAATAATACATCTTTTTTTTTTTAGAGAATCCTGGATAATCTCACTGTCAGATAGGCAAGTGGCATTGTTAATCTGCTTCAACAAGAAAACTCAAAATCAATTTTGAGTGGACTTTGGATATGACAGATTTCTGCTGCCTGGCTCATCTACCTCCACTTCTACTCAAAAACCATGCCCTTTCTCATGGAATTTAGTATTAGATACATTCTTTTTTCAACTGTGTCGATAGCCCTAGAGAACTAAGCCCTACAGAACTAAGGGTATAGTAGGTCTCAAGCACTCACTCCAATTTTACAGAACAGGGCAATTATGGTTTGCTTTTTTAAAAAAAAAAAAAATTTGTTTTGGGAAGTTTCTTGGGTGGGTATGCTATGGACTGAACCCAGGGGCATTTAACCACTGAGTCACATCACAAGCCCTTTTTTTTTTTTTTTTGAAGACAGGGTCTCATTAACTTGCTTAGGGCTTTGCTCAGTTGCAGAGGTTGGATTTGAACTTATGATTTTCCTGCCTCAAACTCTGGAGTCACTTAGATTACAGGCATGTACCACCATGCTCAGCCAATTATGTTCTTTATATCAACAGTTACCTGCAATATAGGCAGAAGACAGGTACCCTACACTGAGGGGACAGAAGGTAAAATAGAAAAGCAGGTACAAAATGCTACCTCCACTTATTTTTTGTTGGGTGGTTTGAACTCTATTCTGGCACAAGATTGCCAGATATTAATACAATCAGAACTTTTCCATAGAAGCAACTAGATCAGAGACCCACTTAGTATGCTTTCAGTAAGTTACTTTGGAAGGTTCAAGGTCATGTTTTCTGGTCATTAATAAAAACACACTTGTGGGCAGGAGAAATAGCTCAGTGGCAGAGTACTCTCACCTAAAACTCTGGGTTTTATTCTTAGCACCAAAGGAGGGGGGACACTCTCCATGTGAAATATGGAAAAATATAGGATTAGCTCACTTAAGATGTAAAAGATACAAAACAATTTTTATAGTCAAGGATCTAGAAACTCTAATATGGATAGAAAAGGCAAACTAAGTTTAGCCTGAAAAAAAAAAAAAAACTTAGTAAGGATATTATTCATTCACTCCCCAATTACCTACTATGCATCAGTATTGTGATAATACCATGTACTGGGAAAACAAATATGACAAAATCCCTGGTGAAAAGTTGTTTGAAAATCCAAAGAATGAGGGGCTGGGGCTGTAGCTCAGGGGCAGAGCGCTTGCCTAGCATGCGTGAGGCACTGGATTTGATCCTCAGCACCACATAAAAATAAACAAATAAAATAAAGGCATTCTATCCATCTACAACTACCAAAAAAAAAAAAAAAAAGAAAAAAAGAAAGAAAGAAAAAAGAAAAAAAATCCAAAGAATGAAACATACTTCAAGGGACTAGTGATTAAGAAGAGAATAACACAGGTCACTGAAAGTTCAACAGTAGCATAACACTAGAAGTACTGAAGCAAAAGCAATGACCATTCATCAAGAATGATGGAAAAGGTTTTAGTTGCCTTTAACTTTTCATCTCTTTGATACCCCTTTCCTTTTTTTTTTCTTTTTTTCTTCTTCTTCTTCTTCTTCTTCTTCTTTTTTTTTTTTTTTTTTTTGTAGTTGCAAAGGGGCAGCATGCCTTTATTTTATTTCTTTATCTTTATGTAGTGCTGAGGATCGAACCCAGTGCCTCACACATGCTAGGCAAGTGCTGTGCCACTGAGCTACAGCCCCAGCCCTTAATTTTTTTTTTTTTAGTTGTAGTTGGACATAATACCTTTATTTCACTTATTTATTTTTATGTGGTTCTGAGGATCAAACCCAGAGTCTCACACGTGAGAGGTGAGTGCTGTACCGCTGAGCCACAATCTCAGCCCACCCTTTTCCTTTTAGTGTAAATTAAGACCTATTTCTTACATAGGAAGTGTGAAGACAAAATGGCAAAGGTAAAAGGTGCTTTAACTTAAACTTGTGGAAGAATCAAAAAAAATTTATGACTGATATGCTTCTCTGAAGCAATGCAGATGTTATCTAAATCACCTAATTTCTGCAAATGGCATCAAGTCTGATTTTAATTTAGTTTAGCAACTGATCTTCAAAAGCACTTTGCTAATGCAAAGAATTAGTGATTGGTCATCACAGAAACCTTGCCTTTTAAAAATCTTTGTTATACCAGGCGTGGTGGAGCACACCTGTAATCCCAAAGACGTGGGAGGCTAAGACAGGGGGATCACAAGTTAAGGCCAACAACTTGGTGAAACCCTGTCTCAAAATTAAAAATGAAAAGGGCTGGGGATGTGGTTCAGTGGCTCAGGATTTAATCTCTGGTACCAAAAGAAAAAACATAATCCCAGTTATTCAGGATGCTGAGGCAGAATCATTAGTTTGAAGATGGCATTAACAATTTAGTGAGACATGTCTCAAAAAAAAAAAAATTTAAAAAGGACATAGCTTGATGATAAAGTGACTCTGGGTTCAAGCCCCAGAACCAACACCCAAAGAAAAAGCTCTTGGCTACATTACCTACTGATGAGTTGAACAACCAGAGAAAGAAAACAAATTTCTAGAGGTCAGTTTATTGAGTTAGAAAATCACAGTTAAAAATGTTATATCTGGGGCTGGGGATGTGGCTCAAGCGGAAGCGCGCTCGCCTGGCATGTGTGTGGCCCGGGTTTGATCCTCAGCACCACATACAAACAAAGATGTTGTGTCTGCCGAAAACTAAAAAATAAAAAATATTAAAATTCAAAAAAAAAAATGTTATATCCACTGCTTAAAATTATGGCCTTGAAGCTCAAGACAGTAGTATACACCTGAAGTCCCCCTCTACTCAGGAAGCCAACATGGAAAGACTGCTTGAGCCCAGGAGTTCAAGATCAGCCTGAGCAACACAACAAGACTCTGTTATCAAAGATAAATAAACACACACCCTTGCAAATATCTTTGGATTTTACCTGTCTATATCTTGCCTATTTGCCCTTCTCCAAGAATAAAGATCTGACTCTACTAGTTGATCAGGAATGAACCCTTAATTCAAGTTCTTTCCATATCTTGGTAAAGATAACTCTCCCACCCTTTTCAGCTAGGTGGGAATGTTAAAATTCAGTATATGACTGAATTTGATCTATTCAGCCCCAGTGCTCTCTTCCTGATATCCATCAGCATCAAAATATAATAAAATTTCAATTTGCTCTTTCTTTTATATATCTATCTTTTATGCCCCCAGTACCTCATCCTGAACCTTTTTCACCCTTTTTTTTTTTTTGTGTGTGTGTGTGTGGGAGGTGGGGATGGGATGGGGGGATTGCTAGGGATTGAACCCAGGGTCTTATGCATGTAAAGCAAGCACTCTACCTACTCAGCTATATCCCCAGCCTTTTCATCCCCATGTGTGGTGTGTGTGTGTGTGTGTGTGTGTGTGTGTGTGTTTTGCTGGGGATTGAACCCCAAGACCTCATACATGCTAAGCAAAAAAGCTAACACTGAAGTACATAGCCAGCTCCTATTTTCTTTCTTCTCTTGTTAGGTAATAACATCCTGGATTCCCTTGACAACCAGAAAAATAAAAAAGAATCTTTCAGGGTAGAGATAGGAACATGTTAAAAACAATTTATTTTTTGCAGTACTGGTGAACAAATCCAGGGCCTTGCACATGCTAAACATGGGCTCTACCACAGAGCTAGCTACATTCCTAGTCCGAAATAATTTTTTTTCTAATATATTTTTGGTTGTAGAAGGACACAATACCTTTATTTTATTAGTTTATTTTCATGTGGTGCCAGGGATGGAACCTAATGCCTCACATATGCCAGGCAAGCGCTCTACCACTGAGCCATAACCCTGGTCCACCTGAAATCATTTTTAATAAGGATTCAGAAAGTTATTGTTGAAAATAGTTGAATACATTAGGAATTCAGAGAAGGGAAAAATCTGGAGACCATGGCTCTGGGTCTGGTATCACTACCAAATCACTAAGTTATCTGGACCCTAAGAGCATGCTTATTTAACTCAATGGATGAAAACTAATCAAGACATTAAAATTTTTATATTAATACTAGATATGATTCTTAAGCTAAAGAAATGATCTTTTTTTTTTTTTTAGGTAAGGGATGAGGGAAAGTTTATCACTGAGCTATATCCCTAGCACTTTCAAGGTCTCACTAAGTTGCTTAAGGCCTCTCTAAACTACTGAGGCTGGCCTCGAACTTATGATCCTCCTGTCATAGGCTCCCAAGTCACTGGGATTACAAGCATGGGCCATTTGCCCAGCTTGTCTTAACCTTTTGTGAGCTGTTATGTAATTATGCTCTACAATACCACATGTAATTTCAAAATAAAATATGTACTCAAAGTTCCAAAAAAATCCTTTCGGCCGGTCCAACTTTTTCTTTTACATTATAAATTTACAGATAATGAAAGTTCTGTAAAGTTCTGTTTTTGTTTGGCCAGATATTTGATAATTAATATCTGGCTAAACAAAAAACATTGTGCAGTGTTATAGAATGTTAACATATAGAACAAGGGGCTGGGGTTGTAGCTCAGTGGTAGAGCACAACCAATGAACAAGTTATGTACTTGAGTTTATATTTAAAAAATTATTTTGTAGTCAGGCATGGTGATGCATACCTGTAATCACAGCAATTTGGCTGAGGCAGAAGGACCACAAGTCAAATGCCAGTCTTTCCAATTAAGTGAAATTCTGTCTTTAAAAAAAATAAATAAATAACAACCTTAGGGTTGGGGTTGTGACTCAGTGGTAGAGCGTTCACCGAGCATGCATGAGGCCCTGGGTTCAATCCTCAGCACCACATAAAAATAAAATAAAGGTATTGTGTCCACCTAAGACTAAAAAAATAAATAAATATTATATATATATATATATATATATATATATGAATGCATAGGGGGCATATATATACCTATAATCCCAGAGACTCAGGAAGCTGTAGCAAGAGGATCACAAATTTGAGGCCAGTGACAGCAATTTAGAGAGGCCCTAAGAAATTTCTTAAGACCCTGTCTTAAAATAAAATTTTAAAAAAGGGCTGGGGATGTAGGTCAGTGGTAAAATGTCTCTGGGTCCAATCCCCAGTATAAAAATTACAGTAAACCTGACATGGTGGCGCACACCTGTAATCCCAGTGGCTGGGGAGGATGAGGCAGGAGGATTAAGAGTTCAAAGCAGCATCAGCAATTTAGCGAGGCACTAAGCAACTCAGTGAGATCCTGTCTCAAAACACTAAATAGGGCTGGGGATGTGACTCAGTGGTTGAGCACACCTGGGTTTAATTTCTAGTAGCAAAAAATAAAATAAAATACTAATAAAAATTTTAAAGGCTGGGAATGTAGCTCAGTGTTTATGTGTCCCTGGGTTTTATTCCCAGTGAGAAGCAGGTGGGGAGGTAACTTTATTTTGAATGGCTGTAACAATCCCATAATGCAGGAAGTATCAAACACATTCTAGGTAATTAATTCAGTGATCTTTTCCTCTTTCACTGCCAGATTGAACAGCTTTGAGGATAATCTCCCTTGCTCTCCCAGAGCTCACTTGCAAGATTCATTATTTATGCCCTCATTTGTTTACTTTGTCCTATTTTTTCATATATTCAGGCTCACAGGCAGTGTTATCACTAGCCTGTTTCCAAAATGAATGTATTAGTTCATTCCCTACTAGTTATAAAAAAAAAAAAGATAATGGAACACAGTAGTGTCTTAAAATTGGGAGAGCAATCCCACCCGCCAGTTGATCCAAAAGAGAAGTTAATGACAATGCTGGCCCAGATTACCAAAAGCTAAATTATTTTGGCTGAAGTGAAACCCATACATCATTCTGGTCCTTTATTTTGAGCAATACATACACACAACCAACAAGGACTCTTAAAGGGCAGTGTCATTAAAAGGCAGCTCTGGCCCTCACCAAGAGTAGACTTATAAACTAGGGAGGATTAAAATGATTGAGATGCAATCTGCCTAGCAACCATTCTTTAGGAAGACATAAGTAACTCAGAAGCAATCAATGCCAGGACCTTATCTGAGTGATAAACAAATTACAGACTATACCAAGCCTTCTGCCCTTAAAATCCAGACTCACAACAAACAACTTCCACAAAAGCCTAGGGGTGTGAGGGTTTAAAACACTTGGGGATGTGGCTCAAGCGGTAGCGCGCGACCCGGGTTCGATCCTCAGCACCACATACCAACAAAGATGTTGTGTCCGCCGAGAACTAAAAAATAATAAAAAAATTCTCTCTCTCTCTCTCCCCTCTCTCACTCTCTCTTTAAAAAAAAAAAAAAAAAAGATTGCTAAAGAAAATTAAATCAGCTACTTTAACCTTAGCAGCACTATGTCCTTCAACCTAAGAAATTATAAGCCACTGCTTCAGATAATTGTTTCCTTGCAAAGGACTAAATGTGAGAGCTTCCAAGCTCCTTAAAGGATACCAGGAGATCAATGTAAATACACCTATCAATAGATATATATAGCCTTTTATCTCCTTGGTAAAATTCTTCACAGAACCTAATTACTGCACCGTGCAAAATACTGATTACACAAATCAGTCAAAAAAACAGAAAAAAGCCAGGTGTGATGGCATACACCTGTAACCCAGCAACTCCAGAGGCTGAGGCAGGAGGATCACAAGTTCAAGGCTAGCCTCAGCAATTTAGCAAGACCCTCAGCAACTTAGCAAGATCCTGTCTCAAAATAAAAAATAAAAAAAGACTGGGATATAGCTTGGTGGTTAAGGCACCCCTGGGATCAATTCCCAGTATCCCCCCCCCCAAAAAAAAAAAAAGATAAAAAAATACAGTGAGCAGTTTTGGCTCAGCTGTAGAGCCTAGCACATTCAAGGTGCTGGATTTGATCCTCAGCACCACATAAAAAGAAATAAATAAAATAGATATTGTGTCCATCTACAAATAAAAAAAATTAAAAATAATAAAATAAAGGTATTATGTCCAACTAAAAATTTTTTTAAATACAATGAGCAAAATGTAATATAATTTTATAAATTAATTGCTCTATCTATGGGTTGAGGAAAAATATAAAACACATAGGATATCAAATAGGAAGGCAACTTGTTTGTTTGGTAGAAACAAGTTGAAATGCTATATAGCTTCCAAGTCCTTTTTTGGTCACTTCCCCAAGATGCTACATCTTCAACATCAAAGTGTACTTTATATACTAGCTAGTATATAAAGCTTAAATCAGTGATTTTTAACAGTTCATTCTCAGTAATAAGTTAGGTAAGACAACGTCTGAGAAATCTTTTCCCTCCCAATTTAAACATAATTCATGGAGCCCATTAGTATAAATGAGTAATAAATTAAAAACCCAAATGCAACATAAGATTACTATGAATCTACTTTTTTTTACACAATTCCATACTAAGGCTATTTGAAGTTATATTTGTGATATTATATATATAAATAGATACCTATATCAATATATCATTGTTTATATATGGTTTCCTAATACTATTTATTTCCACAACTGTTGTTTTTTGTTGTTGTTTTTTGGGGGTTTTTTTGGCATCAGGGATTGAACCCAGGGGTGCTTAAACACTGAGCCACATTCCCAGTCCATTTTTTGTATTGTATTTAGAAACAGTCTCTCGGACTTGTTTAGGGCCTAGCTAAATTGCTAAGGCTGGCTTTGAACTCTTGATCCTCCTGTCTCGGCCTCCCAAGCTGCTGGGCATGCACCAACACACCAAGCCTGACATGGTATTTTTGTCCCACCATCCCTATTCTTTATAAAACTTGCTTTCACCCCAAATTACTCCTGATTTAAGATCCAATAAATCAAGGCAAGAAAAAGTACTCATCTACCTAAAACTGTATTTAAGTCAGTTCTAGTGCTATCAATTCTGTCTTTAAACCTGGACTCCGGTTAAAAAATCTTTTGGAAACTGAACCTAGATTACAAGAATAAACTATGAATCACTTTAATTAATATTTACCAGTATTGCAAAAAGAGAGAGAGAGAGAGAAAGATTCATCCCTTCTGACATTGTAGCTCTTTGCTAATCAACATAAAAATAAACCTGCTCCAAACACCTTCAGTTGAAAATGCCCAGTTAAAGCAAGGAAACACTGCCACCCAACATATGCACACTAGATGAACATCATACCCTTTGTTTCTAACATCATAAGTTTTGGATATTCAACCTTCAATTGGTAACTTTCCTCTCAATTTAAAACATAATGAGGGGGCTGGGGATGTGGCTCAAGCGGTAGCTCGCAACCCGGGTTCGATCCTCAGCACCACATACCAACAAAGATGTTGTGTCCGCCGAGAACTAAAAAATAAATATTAAAAAAAAAAAAAAATCTAAAACATAATGAGGTTTTTGTTTTTGGCTGGGATGAGACACATGTCCCCCAGAAAAGATCCATAATTTACCGAAGCAAAGGAATTCAAAAAGAGAAATATCTAAACTGTAGTGTTATAGCCATTCAATTTCTTAAAAGTTGAGGGAGAAGAACCTTTAAAAAATATATGAATGAATTAAAATCTATTTAGATTTTTTCCTTAGGTTTGATTTTGGTTTCATATAAATATCCCCCTGGGAACCTATAAGAAATTTACCAGCAGAGAAACAGTTTAAGACTTTAAATTTCAATAACAGCAAGGTAACTTTGCCAGTTCTAGCTCGGTTTCTCCTACAGAACTGACCTACTACACAAAGCCGGCAACAATGTAGTCCAGAGATGAGACCTGAGCAGAGTTAATAGCTAACAACTATCAGGGTTTCCTTTAACCACCATTTGATAGGGGATGATCCCTTTTTCTACTAAGACCTCCTCCCCTTTCAGATTGTTGTTGCTGATTAAGGCAATCCCAAAGAGGAAAATGATGAAGACAGCCTAAATGAACACGGATGCTGCACAGTTGCAAAAACCCACTTCTACCTTGCTTTTTGCTTTTTCCTTGCGGTTTACTGCAAAAATTGACTGACTCTCTCTCTCTCTCTCTCTCTCACACACACACACACACACACACACCCAAAAAAAGCTCCCCTTTTTTTGTGCATTTTACTATGCGACCGATATCGACACATCAGTCAAAAGATGAGTCCTGAATTTCTTTACCCAGCTACAGGGGATGAAGGAAAGGAAACAAGAATGAAGGCTATAATTATAATTGGAAAACCAAAATATACTGATAGGATGTGGAGATGTTACTTCCCACTCCATTTACCCTTTTCTTACAAGGTTAGGTCAGCCGAACTCCGGGTCACGTTAAAAAAAAAAAAAAAAAGCGCGCGCACGCGCGTGCACACAAAAACACACACACACACACACACACACACACACACACACACACGCGCGCGCGCGCACGCACACACCTTGCACCCAGGAAAGGAGGTGAGGTTCGTTCCACAGCACTCAGAAGGACTCCAGGTTCCGCCCCGCCTGTCTGGGACAGCTCAGCCCTGCTCGCCCCCACCCAGATAAGGTGAAGGGGCTTCCAGAGGGAAGCAGGGGGAGGGGGAGACGGCTACTCCGGGTGCCAGGCTCTCAAAGAGCGCAGCACTCGGCGGTGCGCCGACACCCCCTCCCCCAGCCGGCTGCTGCTTGCTCCCCTCCGCCGCCGGAAGCCAACCCCGCCCCCTCAACTCCATTCCAGCTCTCAGCGAGCCCCCTCCAGTCCCATAGCCAATGGTGAGCCAGGGAACCAACAGAGCGACTTGCCGTGCAGCCAACTGGGGAGGCCCACTGGGAGGTCAGTCGCCCGGGATAGGCCAGCTACCCGCGGCCCCGGTACCTGTTCAGCTCCTCTTTGTTAGCGCTGCCCCTCTCTCTAGTGGCCCCCACCCCAAAGCTGGGAGCCAAGCATTTCGCAGCTGGGCCAGGTGATGTCTTTCCCTTCTGCTCCCCCACGCACTGCTAGCCAAAGTACTAGGAGTGATCCCCCACCATTACCGAGGCACTCTTAAGAGTGCCTCAGACTTCCAAGCAATTGCCATCAAGAAACATCGATAGTAAAAATAGCGTTCTCCAGGCCTCTCTCACTGCCCTCCAGGTCTCTCTCACTGCCCTCCAGGTTCATCAACTGCTAGTCCTCAAACAGCGGACAGATTTAGGTTTACATATTAAAACGCACGCCTGTAATCCCAGCAGCTCGGGAGGCTGAGGCCGGAAGATCACAAGTTCAAAGCCAGCCTCAGCAACGGCGAGGTGCCAAGCAATCAGTGATTCAATACACCCCCCTACATAAAAAAAAAAAAAAAAAAAAAAAAAGCTCACATCAGTCCTCCCTGTCAGAAAGTCCTGCTTCCCAAGAGCAGAAATGAAGGAATAAAGAGCGCAACTGGGAAAGTCTGTATCTGCAAGTTGGAGAGGAACACATCAAATAATCTGCTAAAAACAAAAATGCAAATATATCAAAACATACACACAACTGGTTCCAACCCGTGTCACATACAAGACGTCTACCTTCAATTAAACCAAAGATAACCACTCCCTGAGCAGGTTTCACACAATCAGAACCATAACCATATTCCATCCTAGTATTAGTAAAAACTCACAGCAGCAACTGCCAGGCCACCACATAAATGAATTTGCAACAAAATGTTTATTACTAATGCCAGGCTTATGGGCATAACACTGCTGAGATGGAATGTATAAAGACTGTAGAAGATTTTCTTAGATGCAGTAGTGGAGTACATAGGACTCATTAAAAAAAAAAAAAAAAAAAAGGAGGCTATGACAGAGGATCACAAGTTGCAGGCCAGCCTGGACAACTTAGAGACCCTGTCTCAAATTTTTAAAACTATCCTCAAACAAGAAAAAAACCATTTTCCCAAATCTAGGGAAACATCTTATTTCAATTATTTTTCCAGACCCATACCTCCACAGAATGAGAAAGTGTTTTTCACAAGTGAACAGAAAGCAGATCCCTGATTGTCTAGGGTTGGGGATGTGGAGGGTACTTTCTGGGGTGTAGGACTATTTTGCATCATTATATGACCCTAACGTTATCAAAATTAAACAAATATACACTTAAAGTGGATGAATATTAATCTACATAAATCATACCTTAATAAAACAATTGGGGGGGGGGACCAGGGATTGAATTCAGGGGCACTCAACCACTGAGCCACATTCCCAGCCCTATTTTGTATCTCACTTAGAGACAGGGTCTCACTGAGTTGCTTGGCGCCTTACTTTTGCTAAGTCTGGCTTTGAACTTACAATGCTCCTGTCTCAGCCTTTAGAGCCTCTGGGATTAAAGGCCTGTGCAACCACACTTGGCTACTTTGTCATTTTTGCCCAGTCTTCTTGCAGTTGTGAGGTGTTAAATACCTATGTACACTTCACATGCCCTCCTCAAGTACTTCAATAATTTAAACAAATCAAGGATTTTTAAGTATGTGGTTCTGTGGTAAAGCTTAGCAGGTGCACATAAAAATAATAAAAATAGAACTTTAAATTTTAGTAGCCACTTCTTATGTGGAAGGGACTTGGGTGTTGTTACATATTTCATACACAATAACCTCAGTCTTCTTGGAAGACAGAAAAGGAGTGAATGGTAGCCAGTTTTAAAGCCAGTTCTAATTTTTCTAACCTAAGTTAAAAGATTCTGGCAAAACAGTATAAAGGGGGGACTGGGGTTGTGGCTCAGTGGTAGTGTGCTTGCCTAGCATGTGTGAGGCACTGGTTTTGATTCTCAACACCACATACAAATAAATAAAATAGGGCTGGGGATGTGTCTCAAGCGGTAGCGCGCTTGCCTGGCATTCGCAGGACGCTGGGTTCGATCCTCAGCACCACAAAAAAATAAATAAAGATGTTGTGCCCACCGAAAACTAAAAAAATAAATAAATAAATATTTAAAAATTCTCTCTCTCTCTCTCTCTCTCTCTGATTAAATAAATAAATTAAATAAAGGTCCATCAACAACTAAAAGATATTTTTAAAAAAATAGATGTATTGGGGCTGGGGATGTGGCTCAAGTGGTAGCACGCTCGCCTGGCATGCGTGCAGCCTGGGTTCGATCCTCAGCACCACATACAAAGATGTTGTGTCTGCCGAGAACTAAAAAATAAATATTAAAAAATTTTCTCTCTCTCTCTCTTTTGAGACAGGGTCTCACTAAGCTAATTAGGGCCTCGATAAATTGCTGGGGCTGGCTTTAAACTTTTAATCCTCCTGCCTCAGACTCCCAAAACACTGGGATTACAGGCTAGTGCCACCTGGCCTGGCTAATTATTCTTAAACTATATTGATCCTCATTTTTCATAATCAATAAATGATATTAAAATATAAAAATCTCTCAAAGATAGAAAAATCAAGAGTTTGGACTGAAAGCTAGTTTAGATAACACTGATCTAGTCTGATCAGTTTGAAACTTGTTATTTCTTGAGCACGTTATTTCGAAAATTTCCCAAATGGCATTTATTATAAGGCAAAAAACAAAAACCAAAAAAATCTACTTTGACACTTAAGTTCATTCTAATCAAAATATATATATACAGTGTTCAAATAACTGAATAACAAACAAAAAATTAAAATGATCTAACCTGAACAAGAAGCTGAACACTTTTTTCTTTTTCTTTTTTTGTGTAGTGCTAGGAAATTGAACCCAGGCCGCATGTATGCTTGGCAAGTTCTCTGCCCCTGAGGTGTACCCCCATTCCTTTATTAAATTTATTTTGAGACAGGATCTCACTAAATTGCCCAAGCTGGCCTAGAACTTTCGATTCTCCTGCCTCAGTTTCCTAATCACTAGGATTACAGGCATGTGCCACTGTGCCCAACTGCTGAGAAAACTTAAAATGGCATTTAGTCAGGTGTGCTAGCACATGCTAATCCCATTAACTCGGGATGCTGACGAAGAAAAATTAAAAGTTCTAGACCAGGGGCTGGGATTGGAGCCCCATGGCAGATCACTTGCCTAGCATGTATAAGGCACTGGGTTCAATCCTCAGCACTACATTAAAATGAATAAATAAATAATGGGGCTGTAGCTATAGCTCAGTGGTAGAGCATTTGTCTAACATGTGTGAGGCACTGGGATCGAACCACAGCACCACATAAAATAAACAGATAGATAGATTTATTTTTGTCTATCTGCAACTAAAAATATTTATAAATAAATAAACAGATAAGGTAGATAAAGGTGTTGTGGCTGTCTACAACTAAAAAAAAAAAAATAGTTATAGGCCAGCCTAGACAATTTTAGTGAGACTGTCTTAGAAACTAAAAAGAGGATATGGCTCAGTGGTGATGTCCCTGTGTTCGATTTCTAGTACCACAAAAAAAAAAAGAAAAAGAAAAAAAAAAAGCAGTTTTCCCCTAAAGACTTGCTATATGACATGGATTTCAAATACTCATGACACAGAACAAAGAAACTGATGATTAAAAAAAAAATTCACTTAGAGAGAGTTAGCCAGTCTTGGTGGCACACACTATAATCCAGCTATTTGAGAGACAGAGGCAAGAGAATTATAAATTTGAGGCCAACCTGGGTAAGACCCTGTCTCAAGAAATTTTAAAAGGGGCTGTGTATGTATTTTGGTGTTAAAGCATCCCTGGGTTCAATCCCCAATACCATCAAAAATAAGAGAGCGAAGAGCAGATCTGATCAATGCCTCAAACTATTCTGTATAGCAAAGTATTCTTTCATAGTTTTTTTGCTGTTTTTTAACTGGCTGCACTTTCTTTTTCAGGCACTAGAGGGAAATGTAAAGCCAATTCACTGTATCTTAAGAATTTTCACTTAGGGGCTGGTGTTGTAGCTCAGTGGTAGAGTGCTTGCCTAGCACCTGTGTAAGGCACTGGGTTCAATCCTCAGCAATGCACAAAAATAAATAAATTAAATAAAGATATTTTTTAAAAAGAATTCATTTTGGGGCTGGGGTTGTGGCTTAGTGGTAGAGCACTTGCCTAGCATGCATGAGGCACTAGGTTCGATCCTCAGAACCACATAAAAATAAACAAATAAAATAAAGGCATTCTGCCCATATATAACTTCAAAAACATTTTTTTTTTTTTAATGATATGGGGGTTGGGACTGTGGCTCAGCGGTAGCGCACTTGCCTGGCATGTGTGAGGCACTGGGTTCTATTCTCAGGACCATGTATAAGTAAATAAAATAAAGATCTATCAACAACTAAAAAAAATATATTTTTTAATGATACGGGGGCTGGGGCTATAGCTCAGCTGATAGAGTGCTTGCTTTACATGCACAAAACCCTGGGTTCAATCCCCAGCACTTACAAAAAAAAATTAATATTAAGGTAGAGTGGTAGTGCTTGTGATCCTTGCTACCCAGAACAGGGGATCACAAGATCAAGGTCAGCCTGGGCAACTTCGCAAAACCCTATCCAAAAATAACAAATAAAAAGGGTTGGGGTTGTAGCTTAGTGGTAAGGTACTTGCCTAGCACGTGTGAGGCACTGGGATTGATCCTCAGCACCACATAAAAATAAAGGTATGTGTCTGTCTACAACTGAAAAAAACAAAAGGACAAGAAGATGTAGCTCGGGGCTGGGGATGTGGCTCAAGCGGTAGCGCGCTCGCCTGGCCGCGTGCGGCCCGGGTTCGATCCTCAGCACCACATACAAAACAAAGATGTTGTGTCTGCCGAAAACTAAAAAATAAATATTAAAATTTTCTCTCTCTCCCCCTCTCTCTCTCTCTCTTTAAAAAAAAAAAAAAAAAGATGTAGCTCAGTGGTAGTACTTGCCTCTATGATAAAACAGGACAGGATAAATTGAGTCTTTGGGTTCAATCCCTGTATTATAAATAATAATAACAGCAGCAAGGTACAGCCTATAGTCTTAACAACTTGAGAAGCTGAAGTAATAGAATCACTTGGGCCCAAGAGTTCAAGACAAGCCCAAGCAACACAGAAATACCCCATCTAAAAACTTTAAAATAAAATAATAATAAAGGCAAACTATAACAGAAAATGCACAAAAAGAGAGCCAAACTCTAGCCTTTGGGAGAATCCGGCTTTGAAGCAGGATGGAAGAAGAAATATTTCTAGCAGAGGGGGGAAAATATGTGTCCATGTAATAACTCAAATTAAATAAGCCTATCAAACTGGCTTATTCTACTAAAAATCTTCCTCATTTTTAGTTGTTGTAGATGGACACAATACCTTTATTTTATTTATTTTTAATGTGGTACTGAGAATCAAACCCAGTACCTCACGTGGTGACTTCCAAGTGTAAAATATAGAGGCATTATCTAGCAAGGATGATATGCTATAATAACTAGCTGGCTAGGTTTCAAAATCAATTATACATTTGGTTCTGTTTGTTTGGGGGGGGGGGTACACTGAGGATTGAACCCAAGCAGGCTCTACCACTAACCTAGGTCCCCATCCCTTTTTATTTTGTTATTTGGAGACAGTGTCTTGCTAAATTGCCAAGTCTGTCCTCAAACTTTCAATCCAACTGCCTCAGTCTCCTGAGTTACCTAGAATTATAGGCATGTGCCCCATGCCCAATTATACACATTTTAAAAGGTATGCAGCAGATACAATTGAAGTTAAGACTTATTATGTGACAATTTAAAACTCTCATTTGAAATCAGGATAAATTACTCTAAAACCTACTAAAAAGTGTGTTAAGGATAAATGAGTAAGTATAAGTTTCCTAAATGTGCTATCTTAAGACAAACTGCTTCCTGGGTTAGAAAATAGAGTATTCTGACAATCAGCTTCCAATGATACCTTTGAAAAATCTCTGTGAAAAGACATGTTGATTAGCAAATCATTTCTACACCTAAATAATTCAAGACTCCATAAGAAAGACTTTCACAGACAAATCAGAATTAAAGCTCAAAGTCACACTAAGGACACTAAAGGGAATGCCTGTGTGGTGAATTTTTTCCTCATCCTCAAAATGAGTACTTCATCTTTTGTTATGGTTTAGGATGTTTAGGTTGTGTGTTGGTATGGGGAGTTGAAGAGAAGGGAAAATAGTTAATTTATCATATTGATGGGGTAGCACATTGTAGAAAAAGCAAAAAAACAACACCCTGAAAAAGTTTCACACACACGGAGAAAATGAGACAGCAAACTTGTGAATCAAGCATGATTTGGCATCTTTAAATGCAGAGCCATTTTTCTTCTAGTGCCAAAGCCAATGGCTTCTCCTGTAGATAAAATGGCACAGTTCCTGAAAAAGCCCTGGACGCTGTTTCCCCACAATCCTATAATCTGTCAGAAGACAGAAAACAAAAAGAAGGCTATGCCAGCCAGAAAAATCAAATTATAGCCAACAGAGAGTCAACACTTTACTTCAAACAGAAGGAGCCTTTTCTATATATCTCTGAAAGGAAAGAGACAAAAGAAGCTTACCATTGTTTAAATAATCAAAGCAAGCAATTAATTTAACCAAACAGCATCTTGGATTATCATCTGATTCAACAGCCTGGCTTTTCACTTCTTATTCATAGCTTTGAAGAGTACGTGCAATGCTTATTAAAAACAGTAGATTCCAGCGCTGTGGCACACAAACACCTGTAATCCCAGCGGCTGGGGAGGCTGAGGCAGGAGGATGTCGAGTTCAAAGCCAGTCTCAGCAAAAGTGAGGCACTAAGCACAGCAACTCAGTGAGACCCTGCCTCTAAATAAAATACAAAATAGGGCTCAGGATGTGGCTCAGTGGTCAAGTGCCCCTGAGTTTAATCCCCAGCACCAAAACAAACAAACAAAAACAGTTGATGACTATAATATACAAAGAACTTTTATAAGTTAGTAAAATAAACAAAAAGCCAAAGGTGAAAATATTCAAACACCATGAACAAATAAGTCACATAAGAAACACGCAGTTGGGCTGGGGATGTGGCTCAAGCGGTAGCGCGCTCATCTGGCATGCGTGCGGCCCGGGTTCGATCCTCAGCACCACATACAAACAATGTTGTTGTGTCCGCCGATAACTAAAAAATAAATATTACAAAAAATTCTCTCTCTCTCTCTCCCTCTATCACTCTCTCTTTAAAAAAAAAAAAAAAGAAAAGAAACACGCAGTCTAAATACATATACTATATTCTGCATTGTTAAGATAGTGGTGGAAACTTAATTTATCCATATTCAGGAGGTTGAGCAACAAGGATCACAAATTTGAGGACAATCTGGGTAATTTAGCAAGAGTCCCCGTGAAGGGAAAGTGAGGAATGAGAGACAGGTAAAAAAGAAATAAAAGACAGAGACCAGGGCTGGGGATGTGGCTCAAGCAGTAGCGCGCTCGCCTGGCATGCGTGCGGCCCGGGTTCGATCCTCAGCACCACATACCAACAAAGATGTGGTGTCCGCCGAGAACTAAAAAATAAATATTAAAAAAAAAAAGAGAGACCAGGCAGAAATGCACAGAAGAGTTTGTCTGTCAGAGCTGACAAATAAAGGCCATCTCTCTATAGGAGAAAGGGGCAAAACAGTCTTGAATTCTGGGACTTTTATGGGGGACACTCAGAAATCAGATCAAGGTGGGTCCTAATGTTGTGTTGGTATGAGGGAGTGGTGAGCCTTTCTCAGAAAGGCCCTTGGGTGGGAAATCGAAATTTTTTTCCTTAAAATGGCAGCAATACATGATATTTTTGTGCATTATATTATACATAATAAATGGCATCTGTCACTGAAGATGGTCATCCAAATGCTAAGGACCTTATACCCTGTCCCCCTAAAAATAAAAAAGGGCTGGAGATAAAGCTCAAGAGTAGAGCACTTGCCAGGCATGCTGGAACATGCCCTCATCTCAGTAACTCAGGAGGCTCAGGCAGGAGGATCACAAATTCAAGGCCAACCTCAGCAACTAGGTAAGACTCTCGGCAACTTAGCAAGGCACTGTATCAAAGTAAACAAAAGTACTGGGGATGAGCCAAGAGGGGTGGCACACCCTTGTAATCCCCATGACTGGGGAGGCAGAGGCAGGAGGATTGCAAATTCAAAGCCAGCCTCAGCAACTTAACAAGGCCCTAAGCAATTTAGTGAGACTACGTCTCAAAATAAAATAAAAAAGGTCTGTGAATGTGAGTCAGTGATTAAATCCCCAGTAACAAAAATAGTAGAGCACTTGCCTAGCACATTTTAGGCCCTGGGGTTCAATCCCTAGAACTGCAGCAGCCCCAACCCTCAGAAAAATAGTTCTTTCTTCAAATAATCCTAAAGACATTTTGGCTTAGTGGTATTACCAAAAACTTGGAGAGGAAACTCTGACTAGTCTAAATGAAAAAAAATTTTTAAAAAAAGGATATCTCCTGTAAGTAATACAATCCTAAAAATATTTAGCATATCAAGTGCAGTAGCACACACCCATAGTCCCAGATACTCAAGAGGTTGAGTCAGAAGGACTGTGTGAGCCCAGGGTTCAAATACAACTTAGACAACACAGAAAAACACCATCTAAAAATATAAAAAATCTTAGTCAGAACAGGGATGAAGTTCAGTGGCAGAACTCTGTCCTACTGTGTATGAGGCCCTTGGTTCAATCCCTAGCACTGCAAAAAAAAAAAAAAAAAAAAAAAAGGCAGTTTTGTGAAATGCCTAATCTGAGAAGGAAGCTATTAAACATATGGATACAGATAAACTGCAAATCCAGTCCAAAGGAACTAAAATAAAGCCAGGCAGGGTGAGGCAAATCTGTAATCCCAGTAATACAGGAGTCAGAGACAGGAGGATCACAAGTTGAAGGCCAGCCTGGGCAATTTAGCAGGACCCTCTCTCAAATTAAAGAATTTTTTAAAAGGGTTGGGGATGTAGCACAGTGGTAAAGTGTCCCAGGTTCAATCCACTCCCCTCAAAAAAGGAACTAAAATAAGAACATAAAATAAACCTTTACCTATGAACATAGTGTATTGGAAGACAATCCTCAGTCTACAATGAACAAAGCAAATGATGAAAACAAATAACAAAAAAGTCTTAATACTGGGCTGGGGTTGCGGCTCAGCAGTAGAGCGCTAGCCTAGCACGTGCGAGGCCCTGGGTTCGATCCTCAGCACCTCATAAAAATAAATAAAATCAGAGTATTGTGTCCAACTACAACTAAAAAATAAATATTTTTTTAAATTCTTAATACAATCATAAAAATAAAATATATCCAAGAAAATAAGCTTACTCAACTGCCTTTTCTGTGCAAGTAGGCCATTCAAGGATCTCTTTTCTAGTCACCAAATGTGAAATAAAAGCAAATAATGCTTGGTACAAAAGTATGCACGGTCTTCCCATTAAAGAGGCAAAAAAACCCCAACCTTTTACTTGTCCTAGATACAAAGATGTAATAGATTATAGGAGAATTTAAATTCCAGAAAGATTTAATTCCAACCTATTATAAACTAGTATCTTCATATCACTTTGTTCTAAAATTAGCAATACATAGGTCCCTATACCAAACGGGATACCCAAGATACCAAATGAGCTGTCAACAGGATAAAGTTCTAAGCATTTTCTATTGCTTAACCATTTCAGTTTTCCCTTACCAGTTTTAAGCAATATCCTGATTTTTTCCTCTGCTGTTTTTGGTTTGTTTTGGTACCAAGGACTGAACCTAGGGATGCTTTACCACTGAGCCATATCCCCAGCCATTTTTTTAAAATTTATTTCTATGTTTTGTTTTTTTTTTAAGAGAGAGAGAGGGAGAGAGAATTTTAATATTTATTTCTTCGTTTTCATCAGACACAACATCTTTATTTATATGTGGTGCTGAAGATCGAACCCAGGCTGCACGCATGCCAGGTGAGCGCGATACCGCTTGAGCCACATCCCCAGCCCATATCCCCAGCCATTTTTATTTTTTATTTTGTGACAGGGCTTTACTAAGTAACTTAAGGCCTCACTAAGTTACTGAGGCTGGCCTCCAATTTGCGATCCTCCTGCTTCAGCCTCCCTAGTTTTGGGGATTACAGGAGTGTGCCACCACACCAAGCTCATCTATTGTTAATACCACTTTAGAGGCTGAGAAAAATTTAGTTCAACAGATTCAAATTTCAAGCATTTTCCAAGTACATTACAGGTAATGATGCCACTGATTCTATATTTAGACTCAGGAATGGAACAAAGAGTGCTAGTTTTACCTGAAATGGCACCTTGTCATTCTTCAAGTTCTAATTGAAACCACCATCTAACCCTACATAAAAATGTCTGAATGGGGGGGGGGGGGGTGCTGGGATTGTGGCTCAGCAGTAGAGTGCTCGCCTAGCACATGTGAGGCCCTGGGTTCAATCCTCAGCACCACATAAAAATAAAATAAAGATACTGTGTCCAATTATAACTAAAAAATAATAATTTTTTTTAAATGTCTGCATGGCATCACCTACAATAAATTAAAATGCTTTCTCAACTTTCTTGTGAGTGGTCCTATTGATTGACTGTAATGATTTACATTATAGACAAAAAAATCACCCCACCAGTACTTTAAATGTTCAGCATTGTAACTACCATAGGGTGGCAATCAAACCCCCCAAACCCTGATAGCACCAAATAGCCAAGATAATTAAGTTTGTTTTGTTTTGTTTTTTGTTGGTAACGGGGATTGAACCCAGGAGCATTTAACCACTGAGCCACATCCCCAGTCCTTTTTATTTTTATACTTTGAGACAAGATCTTGCTGAGGTGCGTATGGCCTCATTGCAAAGACTGATTTTGAACTTGCAATCCTCCTTGCCTCAATCTCCCTGGCTGCTGGATTTACAGGCATGTGCGACCATGCCCAGCATAAAATTCTTATATTAGGAACCCTTTAAAGTGGTATTACAATAAATCTTTAGGGAAATTTTTTTTGGGGGGAGGGACCTGGGGATTTGAGCCTAGGCACTTAACCACTGAGCTACATTACCCTTTCACTTTTTATTTTGAGACAGGGTCTCACTAAATTGCTTGGGGCCTTGCTAAACTAAGGCTAGCCTTGGGGCTGGGGTTATGGCTCAGTGGTAGAGTGTTCATCTAGCACATGCAAGGCACTGGGTTCAATCCTCAGCACCACATAAAAATGAATAAAATAAAGGCATTGTGTACAACTACAACTAAAAAAAATATATATTAAAAAAAAAAAAACTAAGGCTAGCCTTGAACTTGGCGATCTTCTTGCCTCGGTCTCCCAAGTAGGTGGAATTACAGGTGTGCACCACTGCACTGAGAAATATCTTTAATAAAAAGTTGAGAAATATCTTTAATAAGAAGTTGTTTCGGGGCTGGGGATGTGGCTCAAGCGGCCCGGGTTCGATCCTCAGCACCACATACCAACAAAGATGTTGTGTCCGCCAAGAACTAAAAAAAAAAATAAATATTAAAAATTCTCTCTCTCTCTCTCCTCTCTCACTCTCTCTTAAAAAAAAAAAAGAAGTTGTTTCATAATTGTTACATTTCAAAAATTAGGGAAACAATATCTTCTCCCTAAATCTGAGCTATTTTTTTCCTCAAATAGTATTTATAAAAATGTATCACCTTTCTCAAAAGGAACTTAAGGCCTCTAACAGACATCACATTGCTAATTTTCACAACATCCCAATAAAGAACTATTATTTAACGTTTATATCACACTTGAACTTGCAAAAGTGTTTTACAATTATTTTCATTAGTAGTTATGCCTCACAACCACCCACCTGAGCTAAACTGGTCCTGTTAGCCTCATTTGACAGATGGGAAAACTAATGCATACTAAGGCCAAGGTCAAGCCAGTATGCTTTTCCAAGATCAAGGACGATCCCTTGAAAACAGTCTCATTCACTCACCAGTTATCTATATTGCTTATAACAACACTAAACAGTGTTTTTGAAGAGCAGAAATCCCCCTAAAATAATGTCACAAAAAATATTAAGAGATTAACACAATTCAAAGTTACCCAAATTATATTGTTAAATTATGCGCACAGAAAATATTGTAACAGGGTGCTTTCTCATGCTTGTAATACCAACCACTATGGAGGCTGAAAGGAGGTTGACAAGTTCAAAGCCAGCCTCGGCAAAAGTGAGGCACTAAGCAACTCAGTAAGACCCTATCTCTAAATAAAATACAAAATAGGGCTGGAGATGTGGCTGAGTGGTGTAGTGCCCCTGAGTTCAAGCCCCAGTACCAAATAAAAAAGAATATGTAACAACAAAGCCCACCATTATGTACAATTTACTATAATGCACCAATAAAAATGTGGAAAGAGAAATAAAAATCAAAAGATTATAATAACTCAACAAAGCATTATATACAATTAGAATACCAATAAGTAAAGATTTAGTAACAACTGAAATTTTTCAAAGAAATTGCCTTCCAGCTGAGCCAGGCAGAGTGGCACACCCTTTGTAATCCTACCTGTTGGAGAGGTTAAGGCAAGAGAATCACTTTAACCCAGGAGTTCCAAGCCCACCTGGACAACATACAGACCTTGTCTCAAAAAAAAGGGGGGGGGGGTGGCTGGGTGAGGATACAGCTCAGGGATAGAGTATTTACCTAGCACATGCTAGGCCCTGAGTTTGATCCCCAGCACCCCTCAAAAAAAAAAAGAAACTGGCTTACAAAATCTCGTTGTCATCCAACAAAAATTTTAAAATGATTAAATTCTTCTTCATCTAAATCAACTAAATACAGACATCACCATTAATCTGTAGGTTGTCAATCTCCTATGTGTACTTTTCTATTCTTACCTGACTTCTCAACAGTTGACCACTCCTTCCTAAAACACTTCTTTACTAAGTTTGTATAACAACACTTTCCTAATTTTCCACTTACCTCACTGGCTGCTCCTTTCTCATTGAAATCTCTATGCTATATCTACAAACAATACCCAGGTTACCTCCATTTGAATTCCAAGATTCAAATTTCATCTCCATGTTAATGACTTCCAAGTATATAATTCCAGCCCAGAATCTCCTAGGAAATACCAGGCTTTTCTATCCAACTGTCTATTTTATACCTCTATTTCAAACATCCTTGGCATGACTAAAACAGAACTCTTGACACACATGTTTTGCAACAGTCTTATCTCAATAAAGAACAAGTTCATTTACTTACCTATTTGCTTCAGCCAATAATTTAGATGTTATCCATGATTTCTCTTTGCCTTATCCCCCCAGGTATGAAAACCCCAGAGTAAGCCCTATAAACTTCATTTCCAAAAGACAACTCTCCTTATCATCCCTGTCCAAGTTGCCATTAAATCAATGCTCATCTGAATTAGTCCAAGAGTCTTCTAACTGGTTTCCTTGCCTCTAGTCTTGATACCCCTCTGCAATTCATATCCATGCAGCAACCATGATATTCTTTATAATCACAAATCAGTTCACATCATTCCCCTTCCCCAGGGGAAACACATTACCCTAGCTTTCAAATGTTATTTTCAATTGTTCTCTGCCTTATTCACCTTGCATTCTCCCTCTTACCTACCACAATCAAACCACAATGATCACAAGCTAGGGATGGTGGTTCATGCCCATAATCCAAGTAACCCAGGAGGCCAAGGTAGGAGGATGGCAAGTTCAAAGGTTCACCATTCCCTCATACCAACACAACCCTTAACCACCTGCATTAGGACCCGCCTGGCTCTGATTTCTGAAAATCCCCCATAAAAGTTCCAGAACTCAAGCCTGTTTTTCCTCTCTCTCCTATAGAAAGATGGCCTTTATTTGTCATCTCTGACAAACTCTCCAGTATATCTCTGTCTGGTCTCCTTCTTTCATTTCTCACTTACCCGTCTCTTGTTCCTCGCTTTCCCTTCAATAATAACTTCTGAGAATAAATAGAGTGTATCCATTTTGCCTATGGAATGGATTTTGGAGGAAAAGATGCAAACTAAATACAGAGAAATGGAGGGATTATATGTATGGAATTGAAGAAATGATTGGAGTTATATAGCTCAGTGGTAGACTGCTTGCCTATCACTCATGAGACACTGACAGGAGGAGGAGGAACAGGAGGAAAGGACTAAAACCATAATCACTGGGAACAGCAACATTTAGGGAGTTGGTAGGAAAAAAGGAGACTAATAAGTAATAGGAAGTAAGGGAGGTGGGGGAGAAATGGACATTATCACAGTTCAGTGAGACCCTGTCTCTAAATAGATACAAAATAGGGCTGGAGATGTGGCTCAGTGGTCAAGTGCCCCTGAGTTCAATCCTGGGTACCTTCCCTGCCAAAAAAAAAGAAAAAGCTGGAGGGGCTGGGGATGTGGCTCAAGTGGTAGCGCGCTCGCCTAGCGTGCGTGCAGCCCAGGTTCGATCCTCAGCACCACATACAAACGAAGATGTTGTGTCCGCCGAGAACTAAGAAAAAATAAATAAATGTTAAAATTCTCTCTCTCTCTGTCCCCCCCCCTTTAAAAAAAAAAAGAAAAGAAAAAGCTGGAGATGTAGCTCAGAAGTAGAGTGCTCACCTAGCATTCAAAAGACCCTGAGTACTATCCCCAGTATCACAAAAATCAATCAATAAATAAATAAATAGAAAAATAAAGTAAAATAAAGAAGCAGAGGGCTGGGGTTCTAGCTCAGTGGTAGAGCACTTGCCTAACATGTGTGAGGCACTGGTTCAATTCTTAGCACCACATATAAATAAATTAAAAAAAGGTTCATTGACAACTAAAAAATATTTTAAAAAATAAAAAAGCAGAGAGTTAAATTAAGGACTGAAAGTGTTATCTGGTTTAACAATTAGGTCACTGTGCAAAGCAATTTCAGTGGAGTGATGCAGACAAAACAAAATTACAAGAATTGAGAAAAAATAGACTGTGATGAGTGAAGAAAGAAGGGGAAAACTACTTTTATGAACTGAAGGTGAGAAACTCAGCATTAACTGGAGGAACAGTGAGGACAAAGAGGTGTGAAAAAGAGATAGTAGAGCTGGATATCTACCTTGGTGATAGAGCCTAGCACTCATGAGGCCCTGGGTTCAATCCCCAAAACCAAAAAAAGAGCAGAGACAGAAAGATGAAGATTGAGATAAAAAGGCAACAGTGATATAAGGTCAAAAGAGAGATTCACAAACTGGACCACATCATCAGCCCATTTTTATTTTTTATTTGGGCGTGGTGGTGCACAACTGTAATCCCAGCTGCCTGAGAGGCTGAAGCAGGAGGATCGCGGGTTCAAAGCCAGCCTCAGCAAAAGCCAAGCACTAAGCAACTCAGTGAGACTCTGTCTCTAAATAAAATACAAAATAGTGGAAGTGAGCTCGCCTTGCATGTGTGAGGCACTGGGTTCGATTCTCAGCACCACATAAAAATAAAGGTCCATCAACAACTAAAAAAAGCATATTAAAAAAAAAAAAAAACAAAGGCTGGAGTTATGTTCTACAGTAGCATACTTGCCTGGCATATGTGAGGCACTGGGTTAGATTCTCAGCACCACATGTAAAGAAATAAAATAAAGGTATATCAACAACTAAAAAAAAAAAAATCTTTAAAAAAAAAACAGGGCTGGGGAGGTGGTTCAGCAGTCAAGTGACCCTGAGTTCAATCCCTGGTCCCCCCTCCCAAAAAAAGGGAGTGAGGATTAACAGCATAAAAACAAAGGCAACATAAATACACGTCAACTCTGTAAACTCATTCAGTAATTCAGAGTACTTCATTCAGGTAGGTAAAAAATAAGTAAAGATAATTTCCACTATATAGTCTTTTGAGATAAAGGTTAAGGAAGATTAATATTATAGGATTAGAGATGTACTAAATTAACAATTTATTAGGAGCAAGCAAATATTTAGGTGAGACATAGGATCTTTTTTTTCTGCACTGGGTATTGAACCCAAGGGAGCTTAGTCACTGAAACATATCATCAGCCCATTTTTATTTTTAATTTTGAGACAGGGTCTTGGTAAACTACCTAAGGGCCTTACTAAATTTCTGAGGCTGACTTTGAATTTTCCTTTTTTTTTTTTTTTAAGAGAGAGAGAGAGAATTTTTTTAATATTTATTTTTTTAGTTTTTCGGCGGACACAACATCTTTGTGTGTGGTGCTGAGGATCGAACCCAGGCTGCACGCATGCCAGGCAAGCGCGCTACCGCTTGAGCCACATCCCCAGCCCCTGACTTTGAATTTTGGATATTACTGCCTCAGCCTCGAATATTGACCAGATTACAGGCATGTACCACCAAACATGTCTGGGAATAATCTTACTTTATCTAAATAAAGCCCTTACTAGCTAATTGTGGTGGTAAACCCTTCTAATCCCAGCTACTCAGGAGGCTGAGACAGGAGGACCATAAATTCAAGGCCAGTCTGGGCAACTCAGCAAGACCCTGTCTCAAAGTAAAACTTTTTAAAAAGGCTAGGGATGTAGCTCAGTGGTGCAGCACTTGCCTAGCACGCTCAAAGGCCTGGGTTCAATAACAAAACAAAACAAAAAAAAAAGAAGTCTAAAAACACACTGGAGACTGGAGATGTAGCTCAGTAGTAGAGCACTTGCTTAGCCCCCTAAGTTTGATCCCCAGAACCACAACCACAAAAAAAAAAAAAAGACAGAAATTTGAGATTATATGGAAAAGCAGAGCAGTCGTGGAAAAAGCAGAGCAGACACAAGATACAGAAACATTGGCAAACCATTCAAACTGCCTCTCAGAAGAAAGCAACAGCAGCAAGAAGAGGGTGGGTGCCAAATGAGGAAGGAAATATTGTTAATCAGTGCTGGACCTAGTCCACCTACCCAAAAAAAATCACAGCCAATTTTCTCAATGTTTTCCCAAATCTGAAAATCAACACTCACCTGGAAGCCAAAATACACATATTTCAGTAATATATAAGAATACCTCTTGCCATAATATTCTTAGAGTCCAAGCTTCGGTCTATTAAGCAATGCTTGGTGAGAACAGAAAGCTTGGATAGACTTTGGATGAGATCCACATATTAATCCCCAATTAACTTTTTAAATCTCACTACTGAAAATTATTTCATGAACTGAAGCAAAGGACATATCTTTAGTTGACACATCAGTGTCCTAGGACAGGAAGAGAGTAGAATAAGGAAAGCTAATTGCATCATGCTTAACAATAAACCAAACTAACAAATAAAATAGAAAAGAACTGACAAAGTATTTTTAATCTTAGTCTTAAAAATCAAGAATACATCACTACCACTGCTGGGCATAGTGGTGCACATCTGTAATCCTACCGTCCTAGAAAGCTGAGACAGGAGGATTATAAATTTCAAGTCCAGCCTGAGCAACTTAGTAAGACCATCTCAAATTGTTAAAAAAAAAAAAATAAAAAGAAACCAGGCACGGTGGCGCACACCAGCACACCCTGTAATCCCAGCAGCTTGGGAGGCTGAGACAGGAGGATCACAAATTAAAAAAAGCCAGCCTAGTAATAGCGAGGCTGCTAAGCAACTCAGTGAGACTGTGTCTCTAATAAAAATAAAAAATTGGGCTGGGAATGTGGCTCAGTGGTTGAGTGCCCCTGAGTTCAGTCCCTGGTATCCCAAAAAACAAATGAATAAATGAATAAAAATAAAAAGGACTGGAGATGTAGCTAAGTGGTAAGTGCCTCTGGGTTCAATCCCCATGACCACCAAACACACACACATACACACATACACACACACACACACACACACACACACAAACAAACTAAGCCAGGCATGGTGACACAAACCTGCAATACCATCTAGGGCAACTGAAGCAACAGGATCAGATTACTCGAGTTAACAAATTCAAGACCAACCTGAACAGAGCAAAACCCCATTTTCCAGGAAACAAAAAAGAGGTCTTGGGCATGGGTTCAATCCCCAGCCCTACAAAACAAACAAACAAAAAAGAGGTCTTGACTGGGGTTGTGGTTCAGTGGTAGAGCACTTGCCTAGAATATGTTAGGCACTGGGTTCCATCCTCAGCATCACATAAAAATAAATAAATAAAGGTATTGTGTCTATATACAACTATAAATACTTTAAAAAAAAAAAAAGAGGGCTTGTCTAGCTTACACAAGAAGACCCAAACACTGCAAAAAAAAAAAAAAAAAAAAAAAAAAAAAGAATACACAACTGGTTAAGGCCCAAAGTTAAAAAATGGGAGGGGCGGGGGATAGGCAGCAATTACAACTCAGCGGTACAGCATTTGTCCAGGACTAAAAAAAAAAAAAAAACACAACTACACAACTGATTAATTTTCAAAGTAAAATAGCAATATTAAAAGGAATTTAAATTTGGGGAGACTTTGCAGAGGATTTTGCTAAATTGCTGAGGCTGGCCTTGAATTTGTAATCCTCCTGCCTAAGCCTCACAAATCACTGAGATTAAAGATGTATGCCACTACCCAGCTACTTTGTCTCAAATACAGTCTTGCTAAATTGATGAAACTGGCCTAGAATTTGCATTCCTCCTGCTTTGTTTTCCAGAGTAACTTGAATTAAGCACTGTACCACCAAGAATGGCTAAAATAAATTTTTTAAGAGATAGCGCCAAGCCTGGCACAGTGGTACATGCCCCTAATCCCAGTGGCTTGGGAGGCTGAGACAGGAGGATCACAAGTTCAAAGCAAGCCCCAGCAATGGTGAGGCGCTAAGCAACTCAGTGAGACCCTGTCTCGAGGGAGAAAGAAAGAAAGAAAAGAAAGGGCTGGGGATACAGCTCAGTTGGTAGAGTGCTTGCCTCACATGCACAAAGCCCTGTGTTCAATCCCCAGCACCACACAAAAAAAAAAAAAAAAAAAAGAGAGAGAGAGAGAGGGGGAGAGAGGGAGAGAGGGAGAGAAAGAAAATAGGCCAGGCACTGTGGCACACACCTTTAATCCCAGCTACTCAAGAGGATGAGGCAGGAGGATCACAAATTCAAAGATAGAGATTGGGCAACTCAGCAAGAACCCATCTACAGATATACAGATATAGCTCAGTGGTAAAGCTCCTCTGGGATCAATCCCCCACCAAAAATAAAGAATAGACCCTACTGTTTTTTAATAAGGCCAATCCAGTCCAAAAATTTTTTTAAAATGCTGGGTGCAGTGGCACACACCTCCAGTGACTAAGAAGGCTAAGGAAGAGGACTGTCAAATTCAAAGCCAGCCTTATCAATTTAGAGAGGCCCTAAGCAACTTAGCAAGGCTCTGTCTCAAAATAAATAAAAAAAGGCTGGGGATATGGCTCAGTGGTCAAATACTCCTTAGTTCAATCCTGTACCAAAAGCAAAGTTTAAAGTATTTAAGCCTAGTTATGACTTACTGATGGAAAAAAAATACACAAATATATACTTATGTTATTTCTCATATTTCACATCCTTCAGTTATTTCTCAGAAAATCACTATCCAAGTAAGCCTTTTAAATCGTTTCTTAAATGACCTGTATTTTCCCATTAGGCAGTTTTATGACCCAGTAGTGTACCAAACCACTATTTTATAAATAAGCTATCAAATCCAATTCAAGGCATCTTTTTTGGGGGGTAGGAGGTACCAGGGATTGAACTCAGGGGCACTCAACCACTGAGCCATATCCTCAATCCCATTCTTTTTTTTTTTTTTAAAGAGAGAGTGAGAGAGGAGGGGAGAGAGAGAGAGAGAGAGAGAGAGAGAGAGAGAGAGAGAGAGAGAGAGAGAGAGAATTTTTAATATTTATTTTTTAGTTTTCGGTGGACACAACATCTTTGTATGTGGTGCTGAGGATCGAACCCGGGCCGCACGCATGCCAGACAAGCACGCTACCGCTTGAGCCACATCCCCAGCCCCTCAATCCTATTCTTGAATTTTATTTAGAGACAGGGTCTCACTGAGTTGCTTAGGGCATGCTAAATTGCTGAGATTGGCTTTGAACTTTCGATCCTCCAGCTCCAGCCTCCCGAGCTGCTGGGATTACAGGCATGTGCCACGGCATCCAGCTTCAATACATCTTTAATAAAGAAAACTTATGCCAGGTATGGTGGTGCAGTGGTAAAGCTTTTTTTTTTTTTTTTTTTTTTGTGGTGCTGGGGATTGAACCCAGAGCCTTGTGCATACAGAGCAAGCACTCCATCAACTGAGCTAAATCCCCAGCCCTGTTGTATTCTTTTTCACCCTAAGTCAAAGCTCAGAGAGACACATAATCAAGATTTTGAGAAGCAGGGAAAAGACAAAAATAGATATTAAACACTTCTGTAAGAAAGTATTCACCTCTCACCAAAAGTAAAGTGACTTCACACTTATCCCCACTCTGGTCAGCTGTAAAGTTTCAGCCCTTTCCCTGACCACTTTGCTTCTCACATTTACTCTCACTTCTCAATTTATTATATTAGAAACATTTTTAAGTCGCTATAATATTTTAAGACTTCAAATCTAAGTATTAGGCTCATGTTTCTTTTGAAAATCTTCCAAGCTTCCTGTCCTGCTCTGCTGCATTATACGGTGTTACTCTGCCAAAGTCTTAGCTCATTTCCTCCTCCAGCTTGTCCTGATATGGTGGTATACATCAATAATGCCCTCTCTCTTTCCATTTTCAGACTTCACTAAGAAATTGGAATGTCCTATCTTCCTTGTCCAACTGTGAGGGCCTGTCATGCAGGTTCAATACCTACACCCATTCTTATAATAATAATAAGCTGTATCTCAACCATAATGGAACACTTATTCTACTTCAACAATTAGAAGACACAGTTGTTTCTTTCTTCATGTTTTAGCAACTCTGAAAACAAGATACATTAGCAACTTAGCAAGCCCCTGTCTCAAAATAAAAAACAAAAAGAACCGGTGAGGAGGTGCTGGGGTTGTGGCTCAATGGTAGAGCACTCACCTAGCACATGTGAGGCCCTCGGTTTGCTCCTCAGCATCTCATAAAAATAAATACAATAAAGATATTGTGACCATGGGCTGGGGATGTGGCTCAAGCGGTAGCACGCTCGACTGGCATGCATGCGGCCTGGGTTCAATCCTCAGCACCACATACAAAACAAAGATGTTGTGTCTGCCGAAAACTAAAAAATAAATATTAAAAAAATTCTCTCTCTCTCTCTCAAAAAAAAAAAAAAGATATTGTGTCCAACTACAACTAAGAAATAAATATTAAGACATAAACATTTGGGCTGGGGATGTGGCTCAAGTGGTAGCGCGCTCGCCTGGCGTGCATGCGGCCCGGGTCCGATCCTCAGCACCACATACCAACAAAGATGTTGTGTCCGCTGAGAACTAAAAAATAAATAAATATTAAAAATTCTCTCTCTCTCTCTCTCTCTCTCTCTCCTCTCTCACTCTCTCTTTAAAAAAAAAAAAAGACAAACATTTAAAAAAAGAAAATATTAAAAAAAAAGGACTGGCAAAAGGACTCAGTGGTTAAGTACTCTAAATAAATAAAATAAAGAATAAAGATGGGCATGGTGGCTTAAGTTTATAATGCCACTGACTCAGGAGGCTGAGGCAGGAGGATCATAAGTTTGAAATCAATCTCAACAATTTACCAAGGCCCTGAGCAACTCAGATCCTGTCTCAAAATAAAAAAATAAATATAGCTCTCAAAATATAGCTCAGTGGCAAAGCACCCCTGGATTCAATCCCAATACCAGAAAAGAAAAAGAAAAAAGAAAAAGTTAAAGTGATTCACTTTATCAGAATAAAAATGAGTTAATAAACCTTATTAATTTTCTTTTGACCTTTGGTATGTTCGGGATTCACTGGAAGACCTTACATTCTCACAGCTCACTGCACACCTTGGGCAGGCCGCTCACACAACAGGCAATCAAAAAACTGGCTACCTCCTTTCCTATTCCAGGAAAAAAGTCCTTGTCTGTTGACTGTTACTTACAACATAAAAGTTTCCATAAATAGGAAAGAGAAAAAAAAGAAAGGATAAGAAATTCTCATTATAGCTGAAGAAATATATATTATTTTACTATAACACAGATGACATTTATAACTTGTTTGAACTGATGGAAATTTTCATATAGGGACGTATGAATTACCAACATTTAAAATAAATGTTCAGGGGCTGGGATTGTGGGATTGTAGCACATCCGAGGCCCTGGGTTCGATCCTCAGCACCACATAAAAATAAATAAAACAAAGATATTGTGTCCAACTACAACTAAAAAATAAATATTAAAAATAAAATAAATGTTCAAGAACAGGGATGTAGCTCAGTGGTACAGCACTTGCCTACCCTGTACAAAGCCCTAGGTCAATCCCCGGTGGTGCATCAATCAATCAATCAATGCACGAGCAGGCACAGTGGCACATTTCTGTAATTCCAGTAATTTAGGAGACTGAGCAAAAGAACACAAGTTTGAGGCCAGCCTCAGAGCTTTAGAGCGCCTAAGTAACTTAGTGAGACTCTGTCTCAAAATAAAAAATAAAAAGGCTGGGGAAGTAACTCAGTGGTGGAGCACCCCTGGGTTCACTCCCCAGCACCAAATATAAATAAATAGGGCAGCTACAACATTTTCTGCTTCTATTTCATCTACTATGTGGTAAAGACAGAATAAACCTATATTCCATAATGACCTGTGGTAACTGAAAATACTTTCTTTTTGCAGTACTGGAGATCAGATCCAGGGCTTGCACATGTTTGGGCAGTGTTCTACAACTGAGCTACATCCCATCCTAGCTTTTTTTTTTTTTTTTTTGGTAATGGGGACTGAACCCAAAGACACTTTATCACTGAGCCACATCCCCAGCCCATTTTATTTTTGTTTTGAGACAGGATCTCCTTTAGTTGCTTAAGGTCTTGCTAAACTGCCCAGGCTGGCCTAAAATTTGTGATCCTCCTGCTTTAGCCTCCAGAGTTGCCATCATATAGGAATGCATGAGGACACCCGGTCTGATTTTTTTAAACTATCTTCTAAAAAAGAATAATTAGGGGCTGGAGTTGTGGCTCAGTGGTAGAGCGCTTGTCTAGCATGCATGAGGCAGGGTTCGATTCTCAGCACCACATATAAGCAATTAAATAAATAAAGGTTCATCAATAACTAATAAAAAATAGTAATTAAAAAAAGAAGAAGAATCAATGTTATGGGCAAAGAATTTATTGAAAGAGCCAAGGAATTAGAAAGAGCAGCAAGTTTAAAATTATACATCATTGTGCATTTTCAGGAAAAGATAAAATACATTTTACTACATAGAGAAGGTAATGAAAACTCAGTTTTGTTTCTACCCTACCTGTAAAATAATTCATTCCTCATATCTGTCAATTTTCAAAGATTTAGTATAGCCATTCCCTACCTTTACTCACCAATTTCTAAAAAGCCCCAACATTTTAAGCTCTCAGTCTACAAAACCAAAAGAAAACTAAAGCATCTGTCTCTAAAAGGAGTTTGGAAACTTTTTGTCAAAAGCTATGGCTAGAAAACAATTTTCTCTCTCTGGAAGCAAATAATCTAATCTGTCCTTTACTTTGTCTATCCTTAAAAATAAAGGCTCAGAAGTGTTCTTCCAGTCTCTCAAAGAAATCACCCATTTCTTGGGTTCCTGCACAATTGATGCCTTTTTCACTCCACCTAGCAGGTTTCACAAACAAGCAGAGCAGATTAAAATAACAGCCAGGCCCACTGGTGCACACTTATATAATCCCAACATCTTGAGAGGCTGAGGCAGAAGGATCAAAAGTTCAAAGCCAGCCTCAGAAATTTAACAAGGTCCTCAGTAACTTAGCAAGACCCTGTCTCAAAATAAAATGGATTGGGGATGTGTTCAGTGGTTAAGCACACCTGGGTTCAATCCTTGGTATCCCAAAAAAAATTAATATTAAAAAATAATTTTTAAAAAAAGGTGCTAAAATGAGCAAAGTAGCACATGCCTTTAAGTTAAAAAATAATTAATAATCCTAGCATCTGTTGAGGCTGAGACAGGAGGATCACAAGTTCAATGCCAGTCTCAGCAACCTATCGAGGTCCTAAGCAACTTAGTGAGACCCTGCCTAAAAACAAAAAATAAAGGGCTGGGGATGTAGCTCAGTGGTATATTGCCCCTGGGTTAAATCCTCAGTACCCCACCCCCAAAAAAAGGGAGCTAAAAAGTTGCTGAATGTATATATTTTTTTTTAAAGAGAGAGTGAGAGAGGAGAGAGAGAGAGAGAATTTTTAATATTTACTTTTTAGTTCTCGGCAGACACAACATCTTTGTTGGTATGTGGTGCTGAGGATCAAACCTGGGCCGCACGCATGCAAGGCGAGCGCACTACCGCTTGAGCCACATCCCCAGCCCCCTGAATGTATATTTGAGCTGCAAAATAGTCAAGGGTGGATAAGGTAGTGCACACCTGTAATCCCAATGACTCAGTAGGCTGAGGCAGGAGGATTGTAAATTCAAGGCCACACTCGGCAATTTAGACCATCAGCAAGCTGGACATGATGGTGCGTGCCTATTAAAAAAAAAAAAAAAAAAAGCACTAGAGATGTAGGGATATAGCGCAGTAATAAAGTGCCCCTGGGTTCAATCCCCAGTACAAAATAAATAGATAAAATAACAGGGGCTGGAAGGTAGCTTTCATACACATTAGGCAAGTGTTTTACCATGGTAAAACACTTGCCTAATGTGTATGAAATCCTGAGTTTGATTCCCAGCATAGTGAAGAAGAAGAAAGAAGAAGAAAGAAGAAGGAAGGAGGAGGAGGAGGAGGAGGAGAAAGAGAAGAGGAAGAAGAAGAAAATTAAGTTTTGGGCTGGAGGAGTAGCCCCCGGTCCAGAGTTCAATCCCCAGCACTGCAAAAAAAAAAAAATGTAAGCAATTTATATTTGCACACCCGTCATTAGACAGCCCTCCCAGCTTGTCTCAAACTAGGTTCCTCAACTCAAAGCACTTCAGTGCCAACTGTATTACAAGGGAATCTGAGATAGCTACCTTCGGAAAGCATTTGGTCCTCCATTCTCTATTTCCTTCCTCTTGGATGAGGAGCTGCACACCATTTGTAAAAGTGCCAGAGTATGGTATTTTTTTCTACACGAGTCTGACAGCTAATTTGTCACATCACAGAAGAAACTGGTATTTTTGCACTTGATCTGCTGTGCCTTTGTAGAAACCTCATATTTGTCTACTGAGGTTTTACAAACAACACGTTTCACCTTAACAGAGAAATCAGTCATTCTATTAGTAACAATAAGCTCCATAATGCATTGATAGTGTTGATAATATATCGACATTTACACGGTACTTACAATTTACAATTTTCATAAACAATCTCAACCACCTACACGATGCTTGCCAAAACCCGTCTGAAGTCCGACATCTTCCAAAGGTTCAGAAAGAAGTGGGCCCTGCTCAAGGTTATCTATCAGTTTTATCAGTGGTGGACTTACTCTTGAATGTTTCTGACTCCAAACCTTTATCCCTTTTCCCTAGACCCCTCCCAGCTTTAAATGGCGGGTTTCCAACTGCCACCCTTTACCCAGGGCAGCCTACTACGCTGGGCGACCGTCTCTTCCCTGCCGGGTTCAGAGTTGGCTTCTTCAGCTCCAGCAGGGCTTTCATCCTCCACCACCCTCCCCCAACAACCATTCTCTGAAAGAAGCGGAAAGGGAGAGGCGACCAAAGCTCCTGGGGGAAGGGATGATGACAAACGGGGGAGCGCAGGACACTGACCCTGCCGTGAACGCCTTCACGCCTCAGCGTTCAACCCCTTCCGTCCGCCAAGAGGTCCAACTCTTGGACTCCCGACCTGGCTACCCATGACCCAAATTCTTTCAGCATCACCTCAAACTGTCCCTCCCCCACACCCCTCAGTCCCCAAAGGGCAAAGCCCACCCCTCGAATCAGCGTAATCTTCCACCAGGTCACCCCCTTTTCCCCTGCTATCCACTCCCATTCCACGAGGACTCACTGTCTGTGACTGGGCCCTGCCCTCATGGCTGCTCCGTGGCCGCCCGCCGCCACCACACCGCTGCTCCACGCCCCGGCCCCTCAGTCGCCGCCGCCGCCGTGGGGACTCGCCGGGAGCAGCCCCTGCGCCTGCGCAGCCTAGAGGGCCCGGGCCCTTTTGGTCATCTTGCGCCTGCGCAGCGCGCGCCTAGGGCGTCCTCTTCAGTGCCTGACGTACTGGACTTGTGGGTCTCAGATGGACATGGCCGCTGGCAGGCCCTAGGTCTTCTATAAACTTAGAGAATTTGGCGGCTACCCCAGGGTTTGAATCCTCTACAGTATCTTGGCTAGGTTATTAAACTCTGGGACTGCGGTTTTCCTAGGGGTCCATAGATGGAATGGCACTTCCAGTATTCTGGATCCTGCTTGCACTTCAGGGAGCAAGCACTTAGGTGCTCTGAGGTGACCACTGACAGTACATTTTGGTTTTTTTCATGATTACATCCAGCATGCAATGAGGGTGCAGGGTGCGGTGGCGTACGCCTGTAATCCCAGAAGCTAGGGAGGCTGAGGCAGAAGGATCACAAGTTACTTAGCGAAGCCCTATGCAACTCAGCAAGACCCTGTCTCTAAATGAAATATTAAAAGGGGGGGGCGGGGGGCGGGGGCCCCCGGGAGTTCCCGCTGGGGTTGTGGCTCAGCAGTAGAGCGCTCGCCCAACACGTGGGAGGCCCTGAGTTCGATCCTCAGCACCACATATAAATAAATAAAGATATATATATATATATGGCCTTGAGATGTGGTTCAGTGGTAAAGTGGGATATGGGTCAGTGGTAAAGTGCCTCTGGGTTCACTCCCAGCTACCAAAAATATAAACAAACAAACAACAAACCGATAGAACCCAGGGGTGCTTTACCTCTGAGCAAAATGCTCAGCCCTTTTTATTTTTTGTTTTGAGACAGTGTTGGACTATGTTGCTGAGGATCTCGCTAAATTGCTGAGGCAGGCCTCAGACTTGCTATCCTCCTGCCTCAGCCTCCTGAGATGCTGGGATTACAGGCATGAGCCACCAGGCCCAGCCCTGGAAACTTTATTAAAGAGGTGACCTTATCTGGAATACACAGGGACACTGCTAAATAAAAGTGCAAGCTGCTTATTGGACATGTTCTAGCTATCCCATATATGCCATTGAGGAATTTACAAGCAAATAACCCCCTACTTTTCAGCTCTCACCATGGAGCCTGGCCCTTTTGCAAACTGGTAAATGAAAATCAGACCTTTAGCCCAGTGAAGCCCAACTATCAACCCTTACACAACTGTGCTGTTTTGGCATAGGTCAAAAAAACAGGCTTAATTTAAGTCAGACTCCCTTAGGCTAGTTTGAATATGTAGTCCCTACCAGGCTCAATCTTTTTCTGGGAATTCAACAATACAGACTTCAAAGTAGCAGGCACAGCACTTTAACCAAAGTGGGGAGGAACCGGTAGGAAGCATTGATCATTACCAAGAATCTTCCATCACATCCAGCCCTCATTTACTCACTTTATAGAAATAAAGATTGGAGAGGCCCAGTGCAGTGGCACAAGCCTGTAATCTCAGCAGCTAGGGAGACTGAGGTAGGAGGATCCAGAGTTCAACGCCAGCTTCAGCAATAGTGAGGTGCCAAGCAACTCAGTGAGACCTTGTCTCTAAATAAAATACAAAATAGGGCTGGGGATGTGGCTCAGTGGTTGAGTGCCCCTGAGTTCAATCCCCGGAATAGATATAGATATAGATCTCAAAGATTGGAGAGACTGCCCCAGGTCGCAGTAATCCCAGTAGTTTGGGAGGCTGAAGCAGGAAGATCTTGAGTCAAAGTCAGTCTCAGCAATTTAGCAAGGCCCTAAGTAACTCAGGGAGATCCTGTCTCTATGAAGTATATAATTTTTTAAAAAAGGGGAGCTAGGGATGTGTCTCAGTGGTTAAGCACCCCTGAATTCAATCCCTGATTACAAAAAAAAAAAAAAACACCTTGGAGAGAAAGTGACCAATGTCAAAAGTAAGACAAAAAAGAGGAGGTAGGGAGAAAGAGGAAGAGAAAAAGGAAAAGGTAAAATTCCAGTCTTTCTATGAAAAATGTTAAATTTTCTGTTCTTTTTTTTTTCTTTTCCCTTTTTACCCCCTAGTACTGGGTATTGAACCCAGAGGCACTCTACCACTGAGCTATATCCCTATGCCTCTTTAAAATGTTTTACTTTGGGGCTAGGAATGTGGCTCAAGCGGTAGCACACTCACCTGGCATGCGTGCGGCCCGGGTTTGATCCTCAGCACCACATACAAAGATGTTGTGTCCGCCGAAAACTGAAAAATAAATATTAAAATAATAAAATAAAATGTTTTACTTTGAGGAAGGGTCTTGGAAAATTTCCTGGGCCAGACTATCCTTAATTTGAGATCTTTCTGCCTCAGCTCCCCAGTATCTGGGATTACTAAAGAAAGGAAAAACTGCAGGGCATGGTGGCACATGCCTGTAATCCCAGTGATGTGAAAGGATTGAAAGGATTGTAGGATTGAAAGCTTGAGACAAACCTCAGCAATTTAGTGAGGCCCTAACGAATTAGCAAGACTTATCTCAAAATACAGCATAAGGGCTGGGGATACAGCTCAGTTGGTAGAGTTCTTGCCTCACATGCACAACACCCTGAGTTCAATCCCCAGCACCACAAAAAAAGAAAAAAATACAACATTTTTTTAAAAGGGGATGGGGACATAGCTCACAAGTTAAACAACCTTATGTTCAATCACCTGTACCAAAAAAAAAAAAAAATTCTGATCTCAGAATCTAATACAAACCTTTAGCAAGCATGGTGGCACATGCCTGTAATCCCAGCAATTTGGGAGGCTGAGGACAGAGGATCCTATGTTTGAGGCCAGCCTGGGCAACCTAGTGAGACCCTGTCTCAAAAATTAAAAAAAAAAAAATCTGGTGATGTAGTTCAATATCACTTTCCCCTGGGTTCAATGACTAGAACAAAAAAAAAAAAAAAGATCTAATATGAATGTTTGAACTTCTAATCTAAGATAAAGGAAAGTTTTCTTCATTTTGGAAAGAACAGGCCCTAGAATAAAAACTGAGAATGCTGAAAGCAGAGTGTCATTGAGATGCTTGAGGCAATAGAGCCCACTTGTTACTAACTGAAGGAAAAGCAAGGAACAAGAGACAGGTAAGCGAGAAATGAAAGATGGAGAACAGGCAGAGATACACTGGAGAGTTTATTTGTCAGAGCTGACAAATAAAGGCCATCTCTCTATAGGAGAGAGAGGCAAAACAGGCTTGAGTTCTGGGATTTTTTTTTTTTTTTTTTTTTTTTTTTTTTTTTTTAGAGAGAGTGAGAGAGGAGAGAGAGAATTTTTTTTTAATTTTATTTTTTTAAAGAAGGAGGAGGAGGAAACAAAGGGAGGGAGGGAAGCCCAGGATTTATTTTTTTTTAACAGAGAGGAGAGAGAGAGAGAATTTTTTTTTTTAATATTTATTTTTTAGTTCTCGGCGGACACAACATCTTTGTTGGTATGTGGTGCTGAGGATCGAACCCGGGCCGCACGCATGCCAGGCGAGCCCGCTACCACTTGAGCCACATCCCCCCAGCCCTCTGGGATTTTTTTTATAGGCCAGGCTCAGGAATCAGAGCCCAGTGGTTCCCAACACGTGTGATTAAGGGTTGGGTTGGTATGAGGGAGTGGTGAGCCTTTCTCCGAAATGCCCTCAGGTGGAAAAGTGAAACTGTTTCCTTAAAATGGCAGCTGTCACTTAAGATGGCTGTCCAGATGCTAAGCAAGGACCTTATTTCTTTTTCTTCTGTAAAAGTTGCCAGAAGAGGGGCTAGGGTTGTAGTTCAGTAGAAAAGCATTTTCCTAGCACATGTGAGGCACTGGGTTCAATCCTCAGCACCACATAAAAATAAAAAATAAAATGAAGGTATTGTGTTAATCTACAATTAAAAATATTAAAAAAAAAAAAGTTAGCCGGGTGCAGTGGCACACCCCTGCAGTGGCACACCCTCTCCAGTGGCTCAGGAGGTTGAGACAGGAGGATCCTAAGATCAAAGCCAGACTCAGCAATGGTGAAGATAAGCAACTCAGTGAGATCCTCTCACTAAATAAAATATAAAATACGGCTGGAGATGTGGCTCAGTGATCCTGGTACCAATCTACCCCATCCAAAGAAAGTTGCCAGGATGATATGTACACTTACCTGTAATGGGATTCTCAGGTTACCGGGAAACTAAAGGTTATTCTTTCCTGCCTTCTCAGAAAAACACCTAAGAATCTGAGGGTGTTTGTTTTATTTGTTTTTGGCTCGGGGGGGGGGGGGGGGGGGGGGGGGGGGGGTGTCTCTCTGTTGTTTCTGGTCTCAAACTCTAAACTCTAACTTTAGAGTCCAAAGTAGCAGGGATTTAGAGTCATGTGCCACCATTCTGTTTTGGGTGTTTTGTTGTTTGGGTTTTTTGTTGTGTTTTGTCTTGTTTTGGGTACTGGGGATTGAACCCAGAGGCATTTAACCACTGAGCCACAACACCCAAACCTATTTGTATTTTATTTAGAATCAGGGTCTTACTGAATTACTTAGAGCCTCATTAAATTGCTGAGGCTTGGTTTTTTGTTTTTTTTTTTTTGGGGGGGGGATACAATACAGGATTTATTGGTGTGTGTGTGAGATTAAGAAGGGGACAGCACAGTGAAAGCCTTCATGTGGACTGGGGATGTGGCTCAAGCGGTAGTGCGCTCGCCTGGCATGCGTGCGGCCCGGGTTCGATCCTCAGCACCACATACCAACAAAGATGTTGTGTCCGCCGAGAACTAAAAAATAAATATTAAAAATTCTCTCTCTCTCTCTCTCTCACTCTCTCTTAAAAAAAAAAAAAAAAGCCCTCATGAATGCAGGGCCCGCTACTTGTCCATGGGACCACGATTGGGGATATATTTGACCCCACAGCCATCAGGAATGAGGCGCTTCTCAGCCACCATGTCTTCAAATTCGTCATCCATTAAATTTGGTAAAGCCCCACTTCTTTGAGTTGTGGATCTTCTGGTATCTAGGGATCTTGAACTTGGCCCTGTGTAGGGCCTCAATCACATGTTCCTTGTTCTGCAGCTTGGTATGGATGGACATGATGACTTGGCCACTGTGAACCCTGGCCACTGTTCCCTGGGATTTCCCATGGCACCTCACATACCTGTTTGGAGTCTGTCAGCCCCAGCACAGGACAACATCTTGTTGATATGGATAACATGGAAAGGGTGGAGCCGCACTCAGATATGAAAGCCATCTCTGCCACAATATTTTATCACGTACTTGTTGGCACAAATACAAGCAGTCTCCAAGACTTCAGAGGATAGCTGCGCATATTCATCAGACATCATGTGGCCACAGAGTGGGAACTCATCTACTTGTGCCTTTTTCCACCCAAGGTCAAAGATGCGGATTTGGCATCAGGGACACCCTGGCGGAAAGGAGACTTTGGGTATGGCTTGTTTTTACAGTACCAGTAACACTAGGCAGGGCCGCGGCCCATGGTGAAAACTCACGATACTCCTGCCTCATACACTCAGCTTTTGAAGTCTTTTTTTCTCTTCAGATGCTTGCAACTTTGGGGATATAGCTATATGCTGCTTTTGAAAAACAGTATAAAATTTGTCATCTAATGCAAGCCCTAGAAGAGCAAATCTATACGTAGCTTCAGGCCTAATGTATGAGCTGCCTACCACCTGGTCAGTATCATCTTGCCCTATGTAGAGTAACAGATAACAACTGACAAAGCAATGTGTTTGGCAGAAAGAACATCCTGTGGGTGGAGCCCAGGATCAATCCCTAAGACTAACTCCTGGCTTTGAAGAGTTGGCAAAAGTATTACCCTTTGGAGAGGGAGCACAATTGGCATCACAGGGGAACTACAGAGGCAGAAAGGAGGAAGAATTATATTGACACTATGTTCTAATGAATAGATGCCTTTTTTAAAAAAGCCCTAAGCTGATCTTGAAATTTCTGGGAATTGTGTCTTCCTTCTCTGTGCTCTGTCCTATATCATCAATATTTTCCTGCCGGGGCTGGGGATGTGGCTCAAGCGGTAGCGCGCTTGCCTGGCATGCGTGCAGCCCGGGTTCGATCCTCAGCACCACATACCAACAAAGATGTTGTGTCCGCCGAGAACTAAAAAAAAATATATATATATTAAAAAATTCTCTCTCTCTCTCTCTCTCTCTCTCCTCTCTCACTCTCTCTTTAAAAAAAAATATTTTCCTGCCTACTGGGGTATTGCCACATGCAGCCTCCTGGGAAGGCCTGCTGGAGTTTATAAGATAGTGTATTTTCCTATATTTAAGCCTTTCTGGGTCTCCTGGGCCATTTCCATATTTGAATTTCTTACCAACGGCACAATAGTGGATTTTTTTAAATTGTTGGAAACAATACCCTTATTTTGTTTATTTATTTTTATGTGGTTGCTGAGGATCGAACCCAGGGCCTTGCACATGCTAGAGGAGCAATCTACAGCTGAGCCACAATCCCAGCCCTAGTGGATTTTTTTTCTGCTAAGTATTCATTCACAATATCCAGTATAGTCATTCAAAGAACTACCCTTACTCTATTTTCAGATTATATGGTTTGGATGAGGCTTACTCTAGGCATGAAGCACATACCCCAGACCCAAGTTGATCAGGATATAACATTCCCGAAGATGCTATGATTGTTTCAGGGATGTTTCAAAACAGAGTCAGAGACAAAAAGCACAAGAATTTTGCTTCTGAGAAAATCTATTATTTTTTCCCATTGAATCTGGACATGAGAAGATGTAATATCTAAAGCTGCTGGAGCCATAAGATACCACAAGGAGAGAGCTGATCCAGAAAAAGATGTCATTTATTCACTCACTAAACTAAAATTTATTTAGTACTATTCTGTGCCAGAAATGATTCTAGGTGCAGGAGATATAGCAATGAACAACGTATCCAAACCCTGTTCTCACAGAACTTACAGTTCAATAGAATATAGTAACAACATCAAACATTTACACAGCAATTCCTTCTCTATTTTCTTGCAGTGCTAGGAATTGAACCCAGGGCTATGCATGTGGCAGGAAAGCACTTTACTACTGAGCTAAACCCTAGCCTGACAATTCTCTCAATCATCATAATAATCCCATGAGAATATTATCACTATCTCTATTTTAAAAACAGAGGTTACTTGTCCAGGGTCATGAAATAAATAATAGAGATGAGAATCAAACCCATGATTTCTGGCTTTTATAATTTATGTGTTCCATTACAATATCATAAATTTAACTGGGTGCAGTAGTGCACACCTGTAATCTCAGTGACTCAAGAGGCTGAGGCAGGAGGATTGAAAGTTCGAGACCAACTTCAGGACCTTAGTGAGGCCTTAAGGAATTAGGAAGATCCTGTCTTTAAATAAAAAAATAAAGATAAAAAGGGGGGGCTGGGGATGTTGCTCAAGCAGTAGCACGCTCGCCTGGCATGTGTGCAGCCCAGGTTCGATCCTCAGCACCATGTACAAACAAAGATGTTGTGTCTGCCGAAAAACTAACTAAATAAATAAATAAATTCTCTCTCTCTCTCTCTCTCTCTCTCTCTCTCTCTCTCTCTCTCTCCCCTCTCTCTTTAAAAAATAAAAAAATAAAAATAATAAAAAGGGTGGGAATGTGGCTCAATGGTTAAGTGTCCCTAGGTTCAATCCCCATAGGAAAAACCCACAGTATTATAAATTGCCTTGTCATAGACAGGTGAAAAAAAGTCCTCCAAGCTTTAACCAGCTGGGCATGGTCAACACATCTGAAATCCCAGCTACCTGGAAGGACAAGGCAGAATGATGGTGAATTTGAGAAAAGCCCGTGAAATTTAGCAAGACTCTGTCTCAAAATATAGCTTAGTGGTAGGGCAACTACCACTAAGAAAGAAGGAAGGAAAGAAGTAGAGAGAAAGAAAAGGATTTAAGCAGTCAGGGAAGAAACAATCTATTAGCCTGGAAGTGAGAGTTTTTTTTTTAAAGATAGTGAGAGAGGAGAGAGAGTGAGAGAGAGAGAGAATTTTTTTTTTTTTAAAGGGGGGGGGGGAGAGAGAGAGAGAGAGAGAGAGAGAATTTTTAATATTTATTTTCTAGTTCTCGGCGGACACAACATCTTCGTTGGTATGTGGTGCTGAGGATCGAACCCAGGCCGCACGCATGCCAGGCGAGCGCGCTACTGCTTGAGCCAATCCCCAGCCCGAGAATTTTTTTTTAATATTTATTTTTTAGTTCTTGGCGGACACAACATCTTTGTTGGTATGTGGTGCTGAGGATCGAACCCGGGCCACACGCATGCCAGGCGAGCACGCTACTGCTTGAGCCACATCCCCAGCCCTGGAAGTGAGAGTTAATACCAGCAAATTGGAGGATCTAAAAGAAATTTAATTGAGCAGGAAAAAGAGAGTGACAAGAGAATGGGACTTACAAACAAGCCAGAATAATGCTAATTAGTTTGTGCTTTATCTTCAGAGCAGTGAAGCAATAGAGTGACTTGGTCAGGTTGGGGCCACAGGGAGATTGGTAAGATCAAAGACAGAAAGACCCCTTTTGATCATTTCAGGTAGTAATAAAACTATGAAGAAGAGCCTCTTTGAGACAGTGATATTTGATCTGAGACCTGCATGGGGAACAGATACAAGATCTTACAAGATCTGGAAGAGTACAGGAGGCAAAAGTAGCAGGTTTAAAGGCTCTAAGGCAAATACAAACTAAGTTTATTCAAAGGATATAAACACCAGTGTGGCTGAATTAAAGGGTGGTTTAAAGCACAACTTTTTTTTTTAAGCCACATCTCCAGTCTTTTTTTATTTTATTTTTTTAAATTTTGAGACAGGGTCTTGCTAAATTGCTGAGGTTGACCTCGAACTTGTGATCCTCCTACCTCAACCTCCCTAGACACTGGTTGTAGGCATGGGCCACCACGTCCAGCACAAACTACTGATTCTATCATTTTAAATCTCTGGAATCCATCTGCTTTTCTCACCATTTTCACTGTACTTTCTTCACATATTAGTGAGAAAGATGAGTGACACTTGGAAAAGGATTTGAGATCAGAGAAGTTTTTGAAGATATTATGAGATATTATGCAGTTTTAGGGCTGGGGTTGTGCTCTTCTAGTATGTGTGAGGCCCTGGGTTCGATCCTCACCACCACATAAAAATAAATAAAAGTATTGTGTTCAACTACTTCTAAAATATATATATATATATATATATATATATATATATATATATACACACACACATATATATATCTATCTATATATTTTTAAAAGATATTATGCAGTTTTAAATTAAATGTTAATGAAATGAATGTAGTACAGATAAAAATTCTCTGCACAGAAAAAAAAAGAGATAATTCATGGAACTAAATCCCTAGGGGAGTAAAATAATTAGCCTTAGGATAAAAACATATATTGTAAGCCTACTTTGTTCTAAGTCCTGGATTCAAATGAACATATGTTCCATTTGATGTTTATGGTCATCATCTTCATTTTACAGATAAGGAGAGTGACAGAAAGTTTAACTCTTCCAAACTCACAGTAAATAAATGTCAATGCTGGGAAATGAACCCAGATTTCACTTGATGAGCCTATCCTAATCCAACAAAATATAAAATCCCCTATGTTATCATTTGAGGGAAAATATCTACTTACAAAAAGAATTTCTATGGGTAGGGTTCAGTAGTAGATTCTTTGCCTACCCTGTGAGAAACCCTGAATTGGATTCCTATCACTGCAAAAAGAATTGATAAGTCACTTTAACTCATTTTACTTCGGTTTCTATATCATCCTGGGATTCTTCCATAATTGTATCTGTTGCTAGCCCAGCAATATTTAGTATGTGTTCCTTGGATGATTTTGTGTGTGTGTGTGTGTGTGTGGTTCTGGGGATTGAACCCAGGGCCTTGTGCATGCCAGGCAAGCACTCTACCAACTAAGCTATATCTCCAGCCGATTCTTGGATGATTTTGCATTTATATAATTAAGATCTTCATTCACTTACCATATTTAACCTGGAAATTTCTCTTTACTTTAATTACAATTGTAATGGCATTTCACCAAACTGTTCATTTAATACATACCAAAAAGTTTTACAAATTTTCTCATTGCTGGCTATCCCATATATTTTAGTAGCATTTTTCCCCATGGGCACCTCTATGCCCAAAGAACATCTAGAATATAATGTTCCCAAAAGGCTATTCCTTCCACTAACAAAGCAGGCTTCCTGAAATCTGAGGCCCTGGTGTCATTTGCAGACCATCACTGCATTGGGTTTCCAAGCCTTTGTCAATTCTGTGTCATTCAGATTCTCTGGATACTAATTCTCTATACTTACAACAGCAACACTTAGTTCTTTCCACCTTCAAAATTCTCCCCTCTTCTGTCCTATATCATCACTTTAAAAAATATTTTTTAGTTGTTGATGGACCTTTATTTTATTTAGTTGTATGTGGTGCTGAGAATCAAACCCAGTGCCTCACACATGTTATGCAAGGGCTCTACCACTGAGTCACAACCCCAGACCCTATATCATCACTTTTTATTTTTCCTGTCTACTGGATGATTGTCATAAGCAAACAAAAATGTTCCACTTCAGCTTGGCGGTGGTGGTGCACGCCTATAATTTGAGTTGGGAGGTTGAAGCAGGAGAATCGCCAAATTCGAAGCCAGCCTCAGCAACTTAGCCAGATCCTGTCTCCAAAACAATAGCAATAATAATAAAACAAAAAAGGGCTGGGGGATGCCACTCGTGGTGGCACACACCTGTAATCCCAGTGGCTGGAGACACTGAAGCAGGAAAATCGCAAATTCAAGGCCAGCCTCAGCAATTTAGCGAGACTCTGTCTGAAAATCAAAAGGGCTGGAATATGTCTCAGTTGGTAGAGCGCCCCAGGCTGGGTTCAATCCTTGTACCAAAAACAAAACAAAATGATAATGCGGGGGCGGGGGGGAGACTGGGGATCTAATTCCATCTTTAAGTCGGGCGCGATGATTGTCCCTTGTTTTCCCACAGATTCAAGAAGCTTGAGGCAGGAAGACCATGAATTTGAGGCCAGCCTGGGCAACCTAGGGAGACTCAGTCTTAAAAAAAAAAAAAAAAAAAAAAAGTGTAGCTTGGTGGTACAGCGCCCCCGAGTTCAATACCAGTACCAAAAAAAAAAAAAAAAAAAAAAAACCTTACAGGAACAGGGATCAGAGCGTCCCCTACCACGACCCAAACCACTAGCCGTCTGCACACACGAAATTTCTCCCGTGGGGCGACTCGAGAAGTGAGGAAGAGGTTTTCTGTCGCTTGGCTACATGGGAGATGTAGTCGTTCAAGTGACAGACTAGAAAGACCTTTTACAAAACCTTGGCAGGAGAAGAAAATATGTTATGCGAGCCCAAAACTATTGTCATACTTATACAGACCCTAAATACTACACGGGGTTTTTCTTTCCTTAGCCTCATCTAGTCTCCAGAGCGTTTCCTCCCCCACCAAACCTCCAACATCCCACACGCCTCTGTTCTGTTTGGGCCTGTCTATCTCTCTTCTACTCCCTGTTTTGTCGGACTCGCTGTCCAATCGTAGGAGCGCTCTGGTCGGTTCCCGGAGTGCATTGCGATGGCAATGGCTGCCCCTGGCAGGTGTGGGGTTGAGCTTGTTCGCGCGGGGTTGAAAGTCTGGCAGCTGGGTCCCCACGCGGTGAGGGAATGGGTGGCCCCGTTTCGTTCACTTTTAGGCTGTCAAAGGAGGTGCGTGTCCAGTGTGGGGGCTGCCACTTTCTCTAATCCCCGCCTGGCCTCAGCCTCTCGCCATTATGGCCAGGGCTCAGCTATGGACCACTTCGTTGGAGTCTCTCAGCCCGAGAATTCGCTGACTTCATGTGCTCCGGCGGTGTCCATGTATAGAGGTAAAGGAATTAGATAGGTTTTCCTGGGATTGTCTTGGCTTTGGCACTGAAAGTTTCGTGTCGGAAAGACTCTCTGGGGATATCGTCTTTGGCCCGGTTTTATAAAAAATGAATTTGAGCAGGGAGTGATGGTCCATGCCTGTAATCTCAGCAACTCAGTAGGTTGAGGCAGGAGGATTGCAAGTTCAAAGGCAGTCTCTGCAACTTAGCAAAGCCCTAAGGAATTTAGTGAGACCCTGCCTCAAAATAAAAATAAAAAGGGGTCTGGGGATGTGGCTCTGTGGTTAAGCACCCCTGGGTTCGATTCCGGGTACCAAAAAAAAAAAAAAAAAGAATTTGAGGCCATGAAAGTTATAACTTTTGGGTAGGAGACCAGATCTGGTCGTAACCAGCAACGGTAAAAGAGCACGAGGCAAGGCAGAGTTGTGCCTCCCTGCCTCCATGTAGCAAGCAAATTTGATCCAATAAATGTATGTCCAGCTCCTTCTACTTGACCCCCATCTACAGTGTAAAGACACTGAGTTACATCTGGGAAATAGCACACTTTATTCTTCTAGTGGCATAGACTAGAGTCTGGTAGGGATGCTGGACATAAACTGTTAATTGCATTACAGAGTAATAAGGAAAGACAAAGTTTGCAGAGCTTTCATAGTGCCTTTATTAGGATTATATGTCAGAGCCGGAGAGAAATTTTTAGTCTTGTCTAATCAAGCTGTACCACCTTCTTTATTTCTTTTCTTTTTTTTTTAAACAGGGTCTCCCTGTTACCCAGGCTGGTCTCCAACTCTTAGGTTCAGGTAGTTATCTCACCTCATCCTTCTGAGTATCTGGGACTATAGGAACACTGTGCTTGCACTTAGCTATAACGGATGCATGTTTTCTAGACACAGCTACACAGTACAATTACACGCAGTAATTGAGCATCTGTTAATTGCTATATATTATACTAAGTGGTTTTGCACAATTGCCAGTTGTCAAAAGAAAGTTATAAGTAGGTACCATAATGTCAGCTCCATTTTACATATGAGAACATTTAAGGGGCTTAGATTAGAAAACAAGAACAAATTAAAGACCAATCAAAGTCTCAAAGTCAAGTCTAGGAGGCTTCAGCCTGGTTCATTAATCTTATATCTTTAAAAAAAAATTTTTTAGTTGTAGATGAACACAATACCTTTATTTATTTACATGTATGTGGTGCTGAGGATTGAACCTGTCATGATTCCAGTGCTGCACATGTGCTAAGCAAGCACTGTACCACTGAGCCACAACCCCAGACCCTTAATCTTATTTCTTTTGTGGATGGAAAGGGCTGAGTAGCTAACAGAGAGTCCGGATTGCACTATATCTCACTTCTTTCCCCACTTAAACACAGATGAGCAGAATCTCCTCTTGGTTCAACCCCCTGACATGCCTGAGAATCCCCGAGTGCTACGAGTGGTCCTCCTGGGAGCTCCCAATGCAGGGAAGTCAACGCTTTCTAACCAGCTGCTAGGCCGAAACGTATGTTTCATTTTGATCCACATATACTGCACCCACTTTTTTTTTTAATCTCTTCTTGTTTTGCCTTCATGGATAGTCCTAGAGGGATCTAGTATCTCATTGGAACTTCTTTGTTCCTGACAGGTGTTCCCTGTCTCCAAGAAGGTGCACACTACACGTTGCCAGGCTCTGGGGGTCATCACAGAGAAGGAATCTCAGGTGGTAGGTACCTGCAAAGGGAGTTCTGGAAACAGTACAGAGGATAAAGCCAAGAAAGTCTCCCCTACCATTAGACTTTAAGAAAATGATACTTAGTGTCACTTGTCTGAGGGAAGGGAGTCTCCTCTTCCTTGAAGTTCAATGCAGTTCTCTCTACTTTTTCTTCTTTGCCATCTAGTTTGAAGTTATCATTCCTTCTTTACTGCCCTGCAATCTTACATTGATTCACCATCTTCCTCTCGGATCTCATCTAGAATTAAAGCATTGCTAAATGGTAATAAAGTCAGGCTGAGTGCAGTGGTATATGCCTATAATCCCAGTGACTCAGGAGATTGAGGTAGGAGGATCACAAGTTTGAGGCCAACCTCAGCAACTTAATGAGACCTGGCCTCAAAGTTAAAAAATCATTTTAAAAGGCTAAAAATGTTACTCAGTGATGGAGAACCTCTGGGTTCAATCCCCAGTGCCAAAACAAAAACAAAACAAACCCTAAAGTCATTAAAAGTTTGGCTAAGAAGGGAGGACAGGCTACTAACATTAAAGACAGCCTCTCTCTTATTCCCTAGTCTTTTCTTCTGGGGTCTGTCTATCTTTCTTTTCTGATTCTAGATTCTACTTGACACACCTGGAATCATCAGTCCTGTTAAACAGAAGAGGTAGTGGCTGTGAAAGTGGTGGTGGTAGAGGGGAAGGTATAGAAAATCGGTGGGGAGATTCCATCATAGGGGCTAGAAAATCCTCTTACCACAACCCATTCTTAATCAAGAATGCATCAGTCATGCTGGGCATGGTGGCTAAGCTCTATAATCCCAGCGGCTTGGGAGGCTGAGACAGGAGGATCAAGAGTTCAAAGCCAGCCTCAACAATGGCAAGGTACTAAGCAACTCAGACCCTATCTCTAAATAAAATACAAAAAAGAAAATGAAAATAAGTCTTGGGATGTGGCCCAGTGGTTGAGTACCCCTGAGTTCAATCCCTAATGATGCCCCCCCCAAAAAAAATGCATCTGTCATGAGACCTTTCCTCACATATGTCTGTCCCCCAGGCACCATCTGGAGCTCTCTTTGTTGGAAGATCCATGGAAGAGCATGGAATCTGCTGACCTTGGTTAGGCTCAGTATGGGAATATAAATTTACAGGGGTCATGGCCTTTCATCCCTGGTAGTTTGGGGGTTGGAGACTTGCCAGAGCCCATAGCATGGAAGTTTTTATGAGGACAGGAAAAAGAGTGGCCACATACTAATTTTTCTGTCTCTCCTGCCATCTTCCAGTTTTAGTTCTTGTGGATGTCTCAGACAAGTGGACTCGAAATCAGCTCAGCCCTCAGGTGCTCCAGTGCTTGACCCAGTTCTCTCAGGTTCCCAGCATTCTTGTCTTGAACAAGGTAGGCACTGCCCACCTGAGAAAGGGATCTTCTTCTCTCAAAGAGCTGTGGTCAGCAGGACCACATACTTTGTTTATTCCTCCATATCCAGGTAGATTGCCTGAAGCAGAAATCAATTCTCCTGGAGCTCACAGCAGCTCTCACTGAAGGTGTGGTTAACGGAAAGAAGCTTAATATAAGACAGGCCTTCCACCCATGTCCTGACACCCATTGTCCTAGACCAGCAGCCAAGGACTTAAACACACAGTCTGAGAAAAATGCTCGAAAGATTGGCTGGCCCAACTTCCAGGAGATCTTCATGTTGTCAGCTCTAAGCCAAGAGGATGTGAAGACACTAAAGGTCAGTTGGCCTTGGCCCTTGATTTCTTTCTTTCTTTTTTTTTTTTTTTTTTTTTGGTGGGGGGGGCAGGTTCCAGTGATTGAACTCAGGCACTCAACCACTAAGCCACATCCCAGCCCTATTTCATATTTTATTTAGAGACAAAGTCTCACTGAGTTGCTTAGCACCTCACAGTTGCTGAGTCTAGCTTTGAACTCACCATCCTCCTGCCTCAGCCTCCTGAGCTGCTGGGTTTATAGGTATGTGCCACTGTGCCTGGTGGCCCTTGGTTTCTATTGTGTCAAGATAGGTCTCAGATTTTCCTAGGAGCAAGAATGTGTTGGAGTTAAGATGCCACATATTCCTTTGTGCCCACAGCAATACCTCTTGGCACAGGCCCAACCAGGACCCTGGGAGTTCCACAGTGGAGTCCTCACTAGCCAGACACCTGAAGAGATCTGTACCAACAAAATCCGAGAGAAACTCCTAGAGTACCTCCCCCAGGAGGTGCCCTACAATGTGCAGCAGGTGCGAGCAGAGTGAAAGGATCTGGGGGCACCAGGCATACTCAGAACAGTACAGCTGGGTGCCAGGAAGCAGAGATGGACCTATCTGATTAGTCATATTTCCCTGTACAGAAGACAGTGGTATGGGAGGAAGGACCAAGTGGGGAGCTGATAATCCATCAGAACCTTCTGGTACCCAAAGAATCTCATATGGTAAGTGAACCTACTCATGGGAGGGACAAAGGCTATGTTGGGCAGGGGTTCTTCCCCCCCACGTGGAGCCCTGAAAGCAGACCATGTCCCTCTCTTTTACCCACTCTCAGAGGATCCTGATTGGTGAGAAGGGCCATCTTATCTCCCAGATTGCCCAGGAGGTGGGCTGCGACCTAATGGACATCTTCCTCTGTGACATTCAGATACGCCTTTCTGTGAAGCTACTCAAGTGACAACCCCTACTGCCCTTCCCAGGGCATCCCACTCTAGCAGAAGTCATTGACCAGAACTATCCCTGCTGAGGGGACCTCCAGGGCCTAATGAGTGGCATGGACACTGGCTGGTTCCACTTTGCTGAGTCCTGCACAATTCCTGCCCAGCTATGTCTCCTGTTGGAGAAAGGAGCCTGTCTTGGCTCACTTCCCAGTTAGTTTTCCTAGGTTAATAGCTATGGTTGGTCTTAGAAACTGACCTCTTGGTAGGGGTAGTGCCACCCTCCTCTCAAGGCGTTGTGCCTAGAGTGTTGTCCTAAGTTGCCAGTTCTTAGCAGGGAAGATATTTTTGTCTTCTCCTTAGTTCCTGCACCTTGAAATCTTTTTTAACTTTATATTGAACCCAGTGCCTTCCATGTGCTAGGCAAGCGCTCTACCACTGAGCCACAACCCCAGTCCACCTTGAAATCTTATAAAGGCCTGAGTTTCCCGAGTAAGATAGTGCCACCCACTTGCTCCCCCAAGTTCCTGATCCTTTCCACCCCATTCCTCTGCCCATTCTTAGGATACTAATAAAATTAAAAGACAATTGTTCTGGTTCTCATCTTTATTTCTTCAGAAAAGGGAAGAGAAAACACCCATTCCCTCACCCACTGACTCCTGTTGGAGCTGGAGTCTCTCTCTCTTCTAGGAGGCTGCTCCAGGGTCCTCAGCACTCTTTCTGGCCGTTTTGGGGAGCAGCAAGAGAACCGTTACCATTACTAAACTCAGTAATGGTAACGGTTTCCTCGCCATTCCCAAGTGCCCCAGCAGTCAGCAGTTTGAGCGGTGAGCCCTTGGGCTTGCAGCATCTCCCCTGCTTTCTTCATTAGGATCCAAAGCTGGGGGTACCCGGACTAGTACATCATCTATACTGTAGTATCTCATCACAAACTTACAGTATATGATGATATCCCAGCCAGAGCCCTACCGGAGGCTCAGGAAGCAGGCTTGGAGAGCACAGTGGGCAGGGAGAGCTAGGGGCTGGGGACAGGGCAGGAAAGGTAAGAACTGGACATTCCACAACTTTCTCCTCTCTGTTTCTCAGTTCCTTCCCAGAACTGAGAAGACAGTGGTGTGGGAGGAAGGACCAAGTGGGGAGCTGATAATCCACAGCCCAAGTAGCTTAGGGGAAGGGGACAGGCCTGAGGAAGCCCCTACAAAGTAGGGTCTGTTGGGATCCCAGGGACCCAGGACCAGAGTAATGCAGAGATAACATAATGAAGTAGGTTTCCTCTGGTCAGACTAACAGGAAGACAGGCTAAGCCAGAAAGGAGCTCTTACCTGGAGCTGGAACTGCACACCGGGGGATGCCTTTGGATGTAAGGAGGCCTTGGCTCTTCCACTGCACTGCACTCAAGCTGCTTGCCTTATAACCCACCAGCCCCTCCCCTGGGTGGGGCACTTTTCCTGGGTTCTAGAAAGCCTGGCCTCTTAACCCTTCCCTTGCTGGGCTTCATAGAGCAAGGATTACTGTACCACACATCACACATTCTCAGTCCTAGGCTTTTTTTTTTTTTTTTTTTTTAATGTGGTGGTGGGGATGGAATCATTCTACCTCCTTCTAACCATCATTCTTTTAAGGATTTTACTAAACTTTTCACCCTACTCTCATGGAGCTGGTCATCTGTCTGCTGAGCTAGGGAGTGGAAAGAGCAGCCTTTCCCCATCCTTCAGGGCTGGGTTATTAATCAAAACCCAGGTGGAAGGGTTTGTTTTGGGTGAGGGTAGGGAATAAAAATTGAATTTCTATAGGTCAGGGAGGGTCCCAGCAGCTGGATCTGTGTGAAATTTGGGAGCAAGCTTACAAGACCCTCAGGCCAAATTTCCATTCCCAGCTCCTGCCCCTGCCTTTATTTATGCTGAGCCCAAGGTGGCCAGAAAGGGCAGAAAGATTTCTTGCCTATTATTACCCTGGCAAGATTTCCTGATAGAAGGGTGCTGCTGAATCCCCAAGTCTTGTGGCAGCCAGTGTAAGAGTGACTGGGAAGCTGGCACAGTGGGGCATACCTATAACCCCAGCTATTTGGAGACTGAGGCATGAGGATCTTAAATTTGAGGCCTCACAAGACAAATTACAGGAGACATTATCTTAAAAAAAAAAAAAAAGGCGGTGGTGGTGGTGGTGGTGGTATGGGATGTACTTCAGTGGTAGAGTGCCCCAGAGTTTAGTCCCTAATGCCATAAAATAAAATGGTGGCTGGAGGCCCATTTTCCAGAGTTCAAGGCACTTAAAATGAGAGCCCAATGCTGTTTGGTTCTCTGCCTCTACAATTCTGGGTTTCTGGGAGAATTCTGGAGTAGAAGCTCTTCAAAGTAGGGCTTCTACTATTGAGACCCTCATTCTGAAGAAGCTCCCTCTCCTTTACAGGGTAAACTAGATCAAGATGGGGAGTAGGAAGAGATATTCAACTTTCTTTAGGTTCTTTGAAGGCATTCTGTTTCCTTCTGCCATTTAATTGACATATGTTCTACCCTTTGCTTAGCATAATTTTCCCTCCATTCTTGTCCAGTTAACTTCTGTTCCTTCTTCATATATGTGTTACTTAATGGAACTCTTCCTGGTCTTTCTATTTATATCCCCATTATCACATGGTGGTACCTGTAATCCTAGCTACTGGGGAGGCTGAGGCAGAAGGATCACAAGTTTGAGGCCAGCCTCAGCAACTTAGCGAGACCCTATGTAAAAAACAAAAAACTGAGGATGTAGCTCATTGGCAGAGCATCCTTGGGTTCAATCCCAAGTACTGCAAATAAATAAAATAAATAAATCCCTCCATTATGTGATTTTTTTTTTTTTTTAATTTCAGTGCTGGGGATTGAACCCAGGGCTTTGAACATACTAGACAAGTGCTTTACCACTGAGCTACATCCCAGCCCTATTTGTATAAGTCAATAATCATGAGAGCTGGTTTATTCATCAATGTATTTCTACCACACACTCACTACTAAATTAAGTAAATGTTCATATCTGATGGCTAACATCAAGCTGAGCCTACTACAATAAGGAGAGAATAAAGACAAATCTGTAGCTTTCTCAGAGAAGCTACTTTCTCTCTTGGACCCTCCTTTTCATCTGTAAATAGGCATAATAATAATCCCTGGTTCAAACAGTTGTGAGGACTAGGAAATCAGCTGCTGATAAAACACTTTACACAGCCCTAATGCTGGCCCACAGGAATTTAAGCAAGTTAATTCCCATGTCACCTCCTTAGAGGAACCTATTAAATGCCATAGAGAGGGCTGTTGTTGAAAACCTGAAAGCTCCCCCTCCCCCAGCTTTTTTTTTTTCTTTTTGTATTGACAATTGAACCCAGGCTTGCTTAACCACTGAGCCACATCCCCAGCTTTTTTTGTTTTTTATTTTGAGACAGGTTCTCACTAAATAGCTTAGGGTCTTACTAAGTTGCAGAGGCTGGCTTTGAACTTTTACCTCCTGTCTCATTCTCCTGAGTCACTGGAATTACAGGCATGTGTTACCATGCCAGACCCCATGGAATATTCTTAAAAACAGCTTGGGACCATAGAGGGAACCCAGGTTTAGTTGTGACAGGCCTTGAATGACAGTTTTGACTCATTGCATACAGCTTTGTGCTCTCTGCCTCAGTTTCCTCAAATGTAAAATGAGATCAATCAGTATCTACTTTTTTTTTTTTAACATCTTTGTATGTGGTGCTGAGGATCGAACCCAGGCTGCACGCATGCCAGGCGAGCATGCTACTGCTTGAGCCACATCCCCAGCCCCTGATCAATATCTACTTTATACAGGATTCTATGAGCACTATTCTCAGGCTTCCAGACCAGAGCCTAGCACACGTGAAATAGTGCAGGTTTACTTCCCTTCTTTATTTTTTAATTCACTAACTGTATAACTGGGGCAAGTCACACTTCTCTGAACTTCAGTGATGAATAGTTCACCAAGTTTTAAGAATCAAGTGTGAAGTATTTGGGTAAGAAATTGTCATCAACCCAGATGCTTCAGCTAGGTAAGAATTATTTGTCTGCTTCTGCCTCCTTGTAGCCCACCTCCCAGGCTACCACTACTCAGAGACCTCAGATACTTGGACTCCTTTACTGAAGTGAAGGCTTCATGCACCAGGACCAAAATTCTTTCCACACTCTATTCCTAGACTTCTGCCTGGTCCCTGGGGACCAAATCTAAAGGTGAGTCTGGGTAGAAACCAGGGATCTGGGAAGTAAAGGACAGAGATATCTCAACAAGTCAGATCCTATAGCTGTGGCCCCTAGCTGGGCGTGGGGGCTGCTTTGATCAGGGTGTGAGCTGCAGGACAGTCTGTGCCTGGGTGGGGTAGTCTGGGAACCTTGATAAGTAGACATTATGTTATCAGGGTGGGGCCCAGCACCTTCTGCATATCAGGAGCCATCATGGCCCAGAGCAGGACCTTAGAATGCTTTCCTACTCAGGTCTGTCTTCCAGGATGACTGTTCTTTCATTCCTCTGCCTCCCTAGTACCTCACACCTGAATATACATAGAAATACATACCTGCAGAACATACACACAGATATGTATGTGTACAATGCCCATATATATAGAAATTCCTAACATATCCACTGAAAAAATAGATTCTGCCAGTAAAATTACTCCTGTAAATAAGAATATAATTATAAAGCAACTTGTGATTGCTTTACTAAGTTTTATAGTCTGCCCAGGTAGAAGCTGTGGTGCACACTTGCAATCCTAGCTACTTAGAGACTGAGGCAAGATAATTATAATTTTGAGGTCAGCCTGGGAAATTTAGAATAGAATAAATAGAAGATTTTTATAAAAAGAGCATGAGAGGGGGCTGGGGATGTGGCTCAAGCGGTAGCGCGCTCGCCTGGCGTGCGTGCGACCCGGGTTCGATCCTCAGCACCACATACCAACAAAGATGTTGTGTCCGCCGAGAACTAAAAAATAAATATTAAAAAATAAATAAAAAAATAAAATAAAATAAAAATTCTCTCTCTCTCTCTCTCTCTCTCTCTCTCTCTCTCTCTCTCTCTCTCACTCTCTCTTTAAAAAAAAAAAAGAAAAAAAAGAGCATGAGAGGGCTGGGGATATTGCTCAGTTGGTAGAGTGTTTGCCTCGTAATGCACAAGGCCATGGTTTCAATCCCTAGCACCATACAAAAAAAGAGCATGAGTGATGTAGCTCAGATGTAGGACACTTGCCTACCATGTTTGAAGCCCTGGGTTTGGTCCCTATCGCTGCAGGAAAGCAAAAAAATAAAAATAATTAAATAGATCATTTAATGCTTTTACTTATTCAATGTCTCATTCATGGCATAGTCAATATCAAACATCAAGGACTTTGAGAAGCTCTGGGAGTTCTTGCTCTCCTGTTGTGCTTTAGATATACAGGATCCAAAGCAAGAGCCTGGTGTGGATCTAGGAGTCAACATAATATGGAAACAAGCACATGTTTAGCATTCAGGAGGCTCTGGGTTTGGGCTGGGGATGTGGCTTAGGTGAAGTTCTTGCCTAATACATGCAAGGTCATAGATCATAGGTCGGTTCCATCCCCAGCCCTGTGGGGGTGTGGGGGGGAACCTAGAAAACTGCTAATTCTAACTCTCCCTGTGATACATGGGGGCTTGGGATTTGGGGGTGGGGTGTCAGAGATGAGTGTTGAGGGTTGCCTGTTTATCCCAGCCCTGGTTCATCTCCCTCCCCATTGCCCCTGACCTCTGCCAGGTACTGGGGTTTGAATCTAGTGATGTTCTTCTACTAAGCTATACCCCAGACCTATTTATTTTATTATTTTTTTGGCACTGGAAATAGAACCTAGGGGTGCTTTACCACTTAGCTACATCTCCAGCCTTTTTAATTTTTATAATTTTTTTATATTTATGTTTTAGGTAAACACAATATTTTTATTTTACATTTATGTGGTACTGAGGATCGAACCCAGTGTCTCATGTATGCTAGGCAAGCACTCTACCATTGAGCCACAATATCAGCCCCCCAGCCTTTTTTATTTTGGGATAGTTCTCATAAAGTTGCTTAGGGCTTCACTAAATTGCTGAGGTTGGCCTTGAACTTTCGATCTTTGTGCCTCAGCCTCCTCAGATGCTGGCCTTACAGGTGTGCACCACTGTGCCCAGATCTCCCATGTCCTTTTTATTATTATTATTATTTTAATTTTTTTGGTAGTTGTAAGTGGACAGAATGCCTTTATTTGTTTATTTTTATATGATGCTGAGGATCGGACCCAGTGCCTCACACATGCCAGGCAAGCACTCTGCCACTGAGCCCCAGCCCCAGCCCTCCCCCATGTCTTTTAAGCCTCTTCCAGTGCTGCTGGTGACCAGCTACAAGCCAGGAACGATCCTCTCTCCTTTACCTGGACAACTTTGGTTTGTAAACTCCTCATGGAGCTTCTCCGTCCTGAACTTACAGGCCATTCTTGGCTTGAACCAGAGATACCACCTTCACAGTTCAGAGGTTGTGCCTTAGAGTTCTTGCTTGTTTTTCAGACCACCTCTCCCGGATGGACTCAGAGCCAGAAGGAGAAAAGCACAGGTGCAGATTTGCCAGTTTGGGTTCCACCGCTGCTTGCTGAGTGGCCCTGGGCCCTGGGCCCTGATCTTGCAGCCTTGGCTTCCTCATCAGAAAAATTGGATTGAAATTTTCCATGATTATTGTGAAGATGAAATGAGATAGTAAAGGAGCTGGGGATGTGGCTCAAGCAGTAGCGCGCTCGCCTGGCATGCGTGCGGCATGGGTTTGATCCTCAGCACCACATACAAAGATGTTGTGTCCACTGAGAACTAAAAATAAATATTAAGGGCTGGGGATGTGGCTCAAGCGGTAGCGCGCTCGCCTGGCATGCGTGCGGCCCGGGTTCGATCCTCAGCACCACATACCAACAAAGATGTTGTGTCCGCCGAGAACTAAAAAATAAATATTAAAAATTCTCTCTCTCACTCTCTCTCCTCTCTCACTCTCTCTTTAAAAAAAAAAAAAATAAATAAATAAATAAATAAATATTAAAAAATTCTCTCTCGGGGCTGGGGATGTGGCTCAAGCGGTAACGCGCTCGCCTGGCATGCGTGTGGCCCGGGTTCGATCCTCAGCACCACATACCAACAAAGATGTTGTGTCAAAAAAAAAAAAAAAAAAAGATGTTGTGTCCGCCGAGAACTAAAAAATAAATATTTAAAAAAATTCTCTCTCTCTCTCTCTCTCTCTCCCCCCCCACTCTCTCTTTAAAAAAAAAAAAAAAATTCTCTCTCTCTCTCTCTTAAAAAAAAAAAAGAAATTTCCTACTATTAAAAAAAAAAGATGCTGTGTCCACCAAAAACTAAAAAAAATAAATATTAACATTCTCTCTCTCTCTTTCTCTCTTTAAAGAAAAAAAAGAAATGAGATAGTAAAGATGGAAATTTCTAACATAGAGCCTGTTTCATATACAGCAGGAGCTCAACAAATGATGGAACCTTCCCTTTTGGGTTTGCAATGGGTTTTCCCTGCTCATCTCCCCCAATGGTACTTGTACAATGGGCATGTGTGCTCACTCTGGTACCTGTGCAGGTGCACATGGTAGTGTGTTCCTTGCATATCTGCTGAGACACCTATTAAATGTTAGAAATGAAAACTTTCAGGGGAGGGAGGAGAGGAAGGAAAATGGAAATGATATTGGCCAAATTACATTTTTATATTGTGTGCATGTAAGAATATGTAACAACAAATCCCACCATTATATACAACTATAATGTACCCCAAAAAATAAAAAGGAAAAGGCAGATGTGGTGGCACATGCCTGTGATTCCAGTAACTTGGAAGATTGAGGCAGAAGGATCACAAGTTCAAGGCCAGCATGGGCAACTCAAAATTAAAAAAAATAAAAGGGGTTCACTGGTACCCCCCCAAATAAATGGAAAATAAATTAATAATAATAATTTTTTTAAAAGGCTGCTCATGTAGGTCAGTGATAAAATACCACTGAATTTAATCGAAAAAAAGGAAAAGAAAAAGAAAAACTTTCCTATCAACACTTCCCTAAGTCTGCTCAGCAGTTACCAGTTCCTGTTCTCTGGGTTGTTGGGGCCCTCTGTGTCTAAACAAGGGCCATAACCTCTCCTGTCTCCAGTTACAACCCTGAAGGTAGTTTCAGGGTGAAAAATTAGATCACCAGGGAGCCTGGGAGCCCCTATCTTTACAAATTCTTCCCGCCATCATCCAGGCCCTTACCTCCCTCCCTTCCTGCCAGGTCAACCTGTTTGCCTCACAGCTGCTGTGGAAGAGATAGGCAGCCTGGGTTATCAGGGCAGACAAGGCTCCTGATGACAGTTCCCACCCACACCATAGGCAAAGTTCCTGGGACCTTAACCCTCTCTGTGCTGGGCCCTCAGGTCTAGGGAGTAGGAACAGCAAGGAAGGTGGGTAGGCCATGTGCCCCCCACCAGCCTGGGGTCAGGTATCTCAGTATGTGGGAAACTGTCAGCTGTGCCCTCCAGGAGCCCAGTTTGTATATGGGGGGCCCTTTCCAGCCCCATTCTGAGTCCATGCAGGCCTAAGAGGCAGCCGGACACACCTCTGAGGGTATAGGCAGAAGGTCCTCTGCCATCGACTTCACTTCATCCTCTTCCCTGCTCTAGAAATCCAGTGGCTTTAGCACAGGTATTGATACAGCCTCTCTTCACCACTGATCCCCAAATCATTTCCCCTTCCTCCTCTCCAGCATCCTTCAGGACTCCATCAGCAAGGACCATCTTTCTTCTTGCTGACCACCTTTTTCCAGGCCCTTTTGCTCATCTTCCATGGCTGATCACTGTCTCTCACACTTAAGGTCAATCAGGCCTATCTCCTACTTGGGTTCCCTTATAGCCTCCATCCAGACTTCCTTTTCCTGAAGGTCTGCAGGAAGCAGTGAAAGGAGCAGGAACTTCAGAGTCTAAGAGTCTGTGTTTGGTTCTGGTTCTGACTCAAATACTGTGTGACCTTGAGCAAAATCTCTTCATTTCCATATCCCTCAGTTTCCTTATTTTATCAAACTGGGGCAGTAGCTATTTTCTTTTTTTTTTTTTTTAATATTTTAGTTGTAGACGGACACAATATCTTTATTTTGTTTATTTTTTTTTTATGTGGTGCTGAGTATCGAACCCAGTGCCTTACACATGCCAGGCAAGTGCTCTACCACTGAGCCACAACCCCAGCCTCCAGCAGTAGCTATTTTCATAAAGTTGAGTTAGTGAATAAAACATTTAATGAGGTTTTCTTTTTGCTGTATTAGGTATTGAATCTAGGTGTAGATATCACCAAGCAACATGGCTAATGTTGAATTTTTTTTTTTTTTTTTGGTATCAGGGATTGAACCCCGACACTTTACCTCTGAGCTATATCCCCATTCCTTTTCATTTTTTATTTTGAGACAGTCTTGCTAGGTTGCAGAGGCTGAACTTGAACTTTTGATCTTCTTGTTTTAGCTTCCCCAGACATTGGAGTTACAGGCATGCACCACACTACCTATCTGAAATGAAAAGTCTAATTAATAGGTAGAGAAAAACAAAAAGCCTGTGAAAGGGACTTTATAAGTTGGCTACCAATCAAACAATCAAAAAATATCAATTAGCTCTTTTTTTGGGGGGGGTCTCAGAGATTGAACCCAGGGGTACTTAACCACTGAGCCATATCCTCAGTCCTTTTTTATTTTTTGAGACAACAGGGTCTTGCTAAGTTGCTTAGGGTCTTGCTAAATTCCTGAGGCTGGCTTTGAACTCATTATCCTCCTGCCTCAGCCTCCTGCGCTACTATGATTACAGGCATGTGCCACCATGCTGGGTGCAATTATTTCTTAAGGAAGAGTTCTGCTTGATGTTGAACACATGCTATATCATTAGTCCTTACAACCCAGACTACAGATCTCTAAACTTGAATTCAACAGGCTCAGTCATTGGCCTTCTTCTCCCTTCTCCTCACACTCATTCCTTTGAAGATGTCACCTTGTCCCATGGCTTCAAATATTGTCTACACTCTGGTGAGACTTTTTTCCTCCCCTGTATTGAGGATTGAACACAGGGGCATTCTACCACTGAGCTATATGCCCAGTCCTGTGTTTTATTTTGAGACAGGTTCTTGCTAAGTTGCAGAGGACCTGGCTAGTTGCTGATACTAGTCTCCTACTTGTGATCCTTCTGTTTCAGCCTTCTGAGTACTGGGATTACAGGCCTGTGCCACTGTGCCCATCTCTTCTAGTGACTCTTTAATCCATGTTTTCAGTCCAAGCCACTCCCCTAAAGTAATTTGCAGGATGAACCTCCTATTTGTTAATTTCTCTAATAGGCACTTTGGGGTTTTTGGGGGGACGTGTGGGAGACACTGGGGATTGAACCCAAGGGTACTTTACCACTGAGATACATTCCCAGTTCTTTTTTTTTTTTTTTTTTTTTTTTTGGTACCAGGGATTGAACTCGGGGGCACTGGATCACTAAGCCACATCCCCAGCCCTATTTTGTATTTTATTTAGAGACAGGGTCTCACTGATTTGCTTAGTGCCTCCTCGCTTTTGCTGAGGCTGGCTTTGAACTTGGGATCCTCCTGCTTCAGTTTCCCAAGCTACTGGGATTACAGGTGTGTGCCACCACACCCAATTTATTCCCAGTTTATTTTTTATTTTGAGACATGATCTCACTAAATTGCTGAAGCTGACCTTAAATTTGTGATCCTCCTCCTTAGCCTCCCAAGTAGCTGGGATTACAGACGTATGCCACTGCATCTCTCTTCTCTTTCTCTCACTTTAATTCCCCTCTCCCTCCTCCCCACTCTCTCTCTCCTTTTTTTGTACTAGGGATTGAACACCTGGGGCACTTAACCACTGAGCCACATTCCCAATCCTTTTTATATTTTATTTTATTTTTATTTTTTTGGTACTGGGAATTGAACTCAGGGGCACTCCACCACTGAGCCACATCCCCAGTTCTATTTTGTATTTTATTTAGAAACAGGGTCTCACTGAGTTACTTAGTGCCTCACTAAGTTGCTGAGGCTGGCCTTGAACTCCAGATCCTCCTACCTTAGCCTCCAGAGCAGAGCCACACGCCTGGGTATATTTTATTTTGAGACAGATCTCTAAGTTGCTTAGAGCCTTGCTAAATTGCTGTGGCTGGCCTTAAACTTTCAATCCTCCTGTCTCAGCCTCCAGAGCTGCTAGATTTACAAGTGTGTGCACCATGCCTGGCCACTGCACAAGTTTCTGACAGGTACCTTAATTTTTTTAATATTTATTTTTTAGTTGTAGATGGACACAGTATCTTTATTGTATTTATTTTATGTGGTGCTGAGGATCGAACCCAGGGTCTCACATGTGCTAGACATTCACTCTACTGCTGAGCCACATTCCCAGCCCCAAGGTATCTTAAATTTAACATGTTAAAAATTGAGGTCCCAAACCCACTTCAGATCTCCTCCCGCCAGGCAGTGTGGCACATGCCTGTAATCCCAGCAACTCAGGAGGCTGAGGCAGAAGGATTGCAAGTTTGAAACCAGTTTTAATGATTTAACAAGACCCTAAACAATTTAGCAAGACTCTGCCTCAAAATAAAAAATAAAAAGGGGTGGGAAAGTGGCTCATTGGTTATGTGCCCAGGTTCAATCCCTGGTACCAAAATATAAACTATAGCAAAAATACTGGTCCTTCAAGTGTTTTTCCCATTTCAGTAACTAACTCCATTCTTCTACACATGCCAAAAATCTGGAGGCAATTTCTTTTTTCTTTTCTTTTTTTTTTTTTTTGGTACCAAGTATTGAACCAAGAGGCACTCTACAACTGAGCCAGTCCTTTTTATTTTTTATTTTAAGACAGACTTTTGCCAAGATGCTGAGGACTTCATTGGATTGCTAAGGCTGTCTTTGAACTTGCTATTCTCCTGCTTCAACCTCCAGAGCTGCTGGGATTACAGCATGTATTACTTTGCCCAGCTTCCCTTCTTCTTACTAGTAGTAGTAGGGATTGAACCCAGGGCTACACTGGGTAACTGAGTAGTAGTACTTTTTATTTTTATTATTATTCTTTAAAATATTTTTTTTGGCGGGGGGGGGGTGGTGGTGCTGGGGATGTGGCTCAAGAGGTAGCGTGCTCGCCTGGCATGCATGCAGCCCGGGTTCGATCCTCAGCACCACATACCAACAAAGATGTTGTGTCCGCTGAAAACTAAAAAATAAATATCAAAAAATTCTCTCTCTCTCTCTCTCTCTCTCTCTCCCTCTCTCTCACACACACACACACTCTCTCTCTCTCTCTCTCTCTCTCTCTCTCTTTAAAAAAAATAAAATATTTTTTTTAGTTGTTGATGGTCCTTTATTTTATTTGCTTATTTATATGTGGTGCTGGGAATAAAACGCAGTGCCTTACATGTGCAAGGCAAGTGCTCTACCGCTGAGCTACAACTCCTGCCCCAACACTTTTTATTTTTTATTTTGAGAAAGGCTCTCACTAAATATCAAGGTCATTCTTGAATTTAAGATCCTCCCATTTCAGCCTCCTAAATCTCTGGGATTCCAAGCTTGTCCCACTAGGCCTGGCTATCAGCATACATTTCTACCAGCCAGCATATGAAAGTTCTAATTGCTCCACATCCTCACATGTACTTGGTATTGTCACTCTTGTACATTTTCTCTTCTTTTTCTGATCTAGGAATTGAACCAGGGGTGCTTTGCCTCTTAGCTACATCCCAGTTCTTTTTATTTTTAACTTTTGGTACCAGAGATTGAACCCAGGGATGCTTAACCACTGGTTCAGATCTCCAGCCCCTTTTACTGTTTATTTGAAGTCTCACTAAGTTGCTTAGGACATGCTAAGTTGCTGAGGATGTCCTTGAACTTGTGATTCTCCTGTTTCAGCCTCCTGAGTTACTGCAATTATAGGCATGTACCATTACTTTTCTTTTTTCAGTGCTGGGGATGGAACCCAGAGACTTGCAAATGATAGACAAGAATTCTAGCATTCAGCTACACTCCAACTTCTTAAACAACTTAGAGTTACACCTTAAACAACCAATAGTCCTTTTATTGTCTTTCATATTTTCAGAGATCTGGATTTAAGGAATATAGCTGGGTAGTCCTCACTTTGGTCTGTTTTGTGGTTGCAGCCTAGATGGGGGCTACAGCAGCTAGGGCCTTAAGCAGATAGCTCTTTCTCTCTTTTCATCTAATTCAGGGCATATCCCTGTGATCTCTTTGGATGTCTTCACATTGCTTACATGTTGGTTGAGGTTTAAAGAAAGAATATTCCTGCAAATAAAAAGGAAGCTAAGTCTTTCATGATCTATCATTGGAAGTCACAAAACATCCCCTCTTCTATACTCTATTAACCTAAATAGTCACAAAAGTGCACCCAGTTTCAGGGGAAGGAGGCATAGACTATCTCTAATTGGAAGGATGTCAAAGTTTATTGCAAGGGGAACATGTGAGATAGAAGATATTGTTGCCACTATCATTGGACAATACAATCTGCCACACACATTTTCATATATCTATTGGCCATTCTGTGTAGTGCCTGACCCTATCATTTGTCTACTTAATTGTACCTTTTTTCTTATTTATTGGTAACATGTATTCTGGATTCCAGCTTTTCCCCCCATACATATGTATTGCAGATATTTTCCCCATTACTCTAGGGAAAACCTTCTCTATCTACCCCCACCTTTTCTTTTGTACTAGAAATTTCATCCAGGGGCACTTCACCACTGAGCTATGCCCCTAGCCTTTTTTTTTTTTTTTTTTGTAGGGGATTGGGGATTGAACTCAGGAGCACTCAACCACTGAGCCACATCCCCAGCCCTATTTTGTATTTTATTTAAAGACAGTGTCTCACTGAGTTGCTTAGCACCTCGCTTTTACTGAGGGTGGCTTTGAGACCAGGGATCCTCCAAGCCGCTGGAATTACAGGCATGTGCCAGTGCATCTGGCTCCTTTTTATTTTTTATTTTGAGACTGGGTCTTTCTAAGTTGCTGAGGCTGGCCTTGAACTTGTAATCCTCCTACCTCAACCTCCTGAGTCACTGGGATGACAGGTGTGTTACTGTTCCTACCTTTAATTTTTAATATTCCAATTTATCAATCTTTTCATTTGTTTTTAAAAACTGTGTTTTAAGAATATTTGTTTAAAAATAAACAAAAAATAAAAATCTTTGGGGATGGGATGTATCTCAGTGGTAGAAAGCTTGCCTAGCACATAAAGCCCTGGTTTTCATTCCCAGTGGAAAAACCAAAAATATTTGTCTACCTTGAGGTCATGATGTTTTATTGTTTGACTTTTCACATTTAGGTCTACAGTCTACAGTCTACTTGGAATTGATTTTTGGTATAGGTTCAGCGTCAAGAACCATATTTTCCACATAGATATTTGGTATCTTTTATCGAAAATTCCTTTCTCCACAGCTCTGCCTTGTCACTTTTGTCATAAAACAGTATCCATGTGTACATGGGTCTATTTCTGGACTTTTTTTTGATTTTTTTTTTTTTTTTGCAGGGGATACCAAGAATTAAACTCAGGAGTACTCAACCACTGAGCCATATCCTGAGCCCTATTTTGTATTTTAGAGACAGGGTCTCAGTGAGTTTCTTAACGCCTCACTGTTACTGAGGCTGGCTTTGAACTCAGGATCCTCTTGTCTCAGCCTCCCTAGCCGCTGGCATTACATGTGTATACCACCTCCCCCAGCGATATTTTATTTTGAGACAGGGTCTCTCTAAGTTGCTTAGGGTCTTGCTAAGTTGCTGAGCCTGGCCTTGAACTTGTGATCCTCTTGCCTCAACCTCCTTAGTTGCTGGGATTACAGGAGTGCGCCACTGAGCCTGGTTGGATTCTTTCTTCTATTCCATGTGCCAGCATCACACTGTCTTCATTACTATTACTTTAAGACCTGACACTTGATAGTTTGAATCTTCTGATTTTGCTCTTCTTCTATTTCATCTTTTTCATATAGTACTGAGACTCAAATGCAGGGCTTTATGCATGCTCAGTATGTTCTCTATCACTGAGCTACACCCCAGCCCAGTTTTACTTTTTTCAAGTTTTTCTTGCTTATTCTTGGTTCTTTATAGAACTTTCAGAACTTGTTTGCCTATTAGATATCTGTTAGGAACCAGACATACCTGTAATCCTAGCATTTAAGGAAGATGGGGCAGGAGGATAGCAATTTCCAGGCCCCCTTCAGCAACTTAGTGAAACCCCACCTCAAAATAAAAAATAAAAAGGTCTGGGGATGTAGCTAAGCAACATAGTGAAACCCCACCTCAAAATAAAAAAAATTAAAAGATCTGGGGATGTAGAGTGTCCCTGGGTTCAATACCCAGTACCATGGAATGAAAACAAAAACCAAATCAAACCAAAACAAATCATTGAGCTCAATAAAAGACCACTTGCTTTGCAAGTGAGGGACCCTGGGTTGGATCCCTAGCACTGTGAAACAAAACCAAAAACCACAAGTTTCAAATCAAATCAAACAAACAAAAACTCTCTCTTGGCATGGCACATGCCTGTAATCCCAGTGGCTCAGGAGGCTGAGAAAGGAAGATTGCGAGTTCAAAGCTAGCCTCAGTAATAGTCAGGCACTAAGCAACTCAGTGAGACCCTGTCTTTAAAATACAAAATAGGGCTGGGGATGTGGCTCACCCCCAAAGGAAACAAACAAACAAACAAAAACTCTCTTGGTTTCTTTTCTTCTTTTTAGGGCAGGGAGGTGTTTGGGCATGATGTGGATTTGTGGATTCCTTTTTTTTTTTTTTTTTGTACCAGGGATTGAACTCAGGGATGCTTAACTACTGAGCCACATCCCTATCCCTTTTTATTTTTGAGACAGGGTCTCATTACATGGCTTAGGCCCTCGCTTCATTGCTGAGGTTGTTTTCAAATTGTGAGGGGATGCTGTGGATTGAACCCAGGGTCTCATACCTGCTAGGCAAGTGCTCCACTACTGAGCTACACCCTCCAATTTTTGTTTGGGGGTTATATTGAACTTATAGATAAATATGGGAGAATTAATATCTTTAAAATACTAAGACTTCAAATTTATGGACATGGCATATTGGAGGCATTGTTTATTTCTTTTTTCTCTCATACTGTGTATGTCAGTACCTCCTGTTAGGTTATAAATATATCCAGAATCTGAGTACTTTTCACTACCCCCATTGGTTCAAGTCTCCATATTTCATCCGTATTATTGCAATACTGATAAAACACAACTGATCTGAAACAACTGATAAGAAACAACTGATCTCTTAGTAAGGCATTCAGGGTGATGTTCATATTGGGTTGTGTATTACTGATTTATAGGAGTTTTTTATATATAAGATTCAAGTCCTTTGTTAATGTATCATGAACATTTTTGACTGTATTTGACTTACCATGAATTTTTTAAATTAAAATGGCTTTATTAGCTTTTCTTTTAATATAAACATGAGAAATAAAAACCACATAAGTTGTAACATTCTTTTAAAAATAAAACTGCAATTAATATTTGAATATCCAAGCTCTGAACTCCATAAATAATGTTTTTTTTCCTTGAGGTGGTAGATTGTAATATTTCAAATACCATTATTTATCACCTATGTCTGTCCTTTAAAAATGATGGAAACTGCAGGGCTGGGACTGTGGCTCAGCGGTAGGGCACTTGCCTAGCATGTGTGAGGCACTGGGTTTGATTCTCAGCACCATGTATAAATAAATAAAATAAATATCTATCAACAACTGAGAAAAAAAATTTTTTTAAATGATGGAAACTGGAGCACTCAGTACAACATGAAGCATTTTTTTTAAGAGAGAGAGAGAGAATTTTTTAATATTTATTTTTTAGTTTTCGGCAGACACAACATTCTTGTTTGTATGTGGTGTGAAGGATCGAACCCGGGCCGCATGTATGCCAGGCAAGCGCGCTACCGCTTGAGCCACATCCCCAGCCCAACATGAAGCATTGTTACATTGAAGAGTATTCCTGGCTCATAAGTGCAAGATTCCTAGGATTACATTTACAAAGAGAAATGGATTTCACATAGTCTAGAACACTAATCTTTTTATATTTCTTTTTTTTTAAATATTTTTTTAAAATATTTTATTTTTTTAGTTTTTGGCGGACACAACATCTTTGTTTGTATGTGGTGCTGAGGATCGAACCCGGGCCGCACGCATGCCAGGCGAGCACGCTACCGCTTGAGCCACATCCCGAGCCCCAATCTTTTTATATTTCAAATTTAGGTGACATTGTTATCAATCTCTTATGTTATTTACTCCTTGCTTGAAGTAGAGGTTCCCAAGGTTCATGTAAGTTCTCTCTTATATAGTAGGACTTGAAATGAGATACCTACAACCAGGTTAACACTTAGGATTAAAAAAAAAAGAAAAAAAAACAACTTTCATATCACCTGCTATTAGGGTCCAATTCCTTTTCATTTATTACATGTGAATTAACACTCATCTTTCATAATCTTCCTTTACCAAATCTATAGAAAAGAAATTTAGGTGATTAAAGCAGATACAACACAACCCTGCATAAAACAACTTTAAAAGAGGAGGGTACTTTTTTTTTTAAACTTTTTTAACCTTTATTATTTATCTCCACAAATTTTAGTGCAATTTTAAGCTTTGACACCTGTAGAAGTATAAACGCTACAAACTTCAGAACATCATTTGAAAGTTAAACTACATCTCCCCCAAACTTAAACTTAATTTTGCAAAAATATTGAGCCCTCAATTCTTTGTTCCAGTCAATGTTTGCCATCTTTTTTTTTTTTAAGAAAAGGGAGGAATAGGGAAAATTGAGAGAGAGAGAGAGAGAGAGAGAGAGAGAGAGAGAGAGAGAGAGAGAGAGAGAATTTCCCAATATTTTTATTTTTTGGCAGACACAACATCCCTGTATGTGGTGCTGAGGAGCGAACCCCGGGCTGAACGCCTGGCAGGCAAGTGCGCTACCGCTTGAGCCACATCCCCAGACCAATGTTTGCTATCTTAAAGAGGGACTGCTAACAAAAAAATTGAAAAGCTCAACATCCAAATTTATAAAGTTAAAGAGAAATGCAATTAAACCCCCAAATGATGCCTTGAAAGAGTTTGTAGGTTTTACACTTCCACAGTAGGGCATAGTTACCAAAACCTAAAATTGCAATAAAACTTTCAGGACACCTGGTCTTTATCTGCTCAGTTATCACTGGACCACCATGTTGGCTAGCATTATGAAAATATCTTTTAATACATTTACTTAATAAGAGGAAAATTATCAGAAAGTGAGAAGCACCATTAATAGTTCACAAAAAATGTAGTGTTGACCCAACTGAAGTAGGTAGTCAATAGGTGATACGTTCTCTTTATGATCCCAAACATGCCAAAATGCTAATAAATAGTGCCGCAAAATACATGAATGGCAAATGTTATCCAGTAGCTTTTTTTTTTTTTTTTTTTTTAAAGAGAGAGTGAGAGAGAGGGGGACAGAGAAAGAGAGAATTTTAACATTTATTTATTCTTAGTTCTCGGCGGACACAACATCTTCGTTTGTATGTGGTGCTGAGGATCGAACCTGGGCCGCATGCACGCTAGGCGAGCGCGCTACCGCTTGAGCCACATCGCCAGCCCCATCCAGTAGCTTTTTGATTTAAACTGATTGCCAATAATGAATAGTAGCTTCAATGATATGATACAGTGGGAAGGAAGAAACTTCAATACCTAAAAATGTTACAGTTTGCTCCTAAGTGGCTTCATGAGTGTTAAGTGGGCTGGGGGGTGGGCCAGTGCATTTTTAGCACACGCTAGGCCCTGGCTTTGAGCCCCAGCACCACAAAAAAAAATTAAAAAAATAAGAGTACATGTTTTAATGGTAATACTACATCAATTCTAAAGGCATATGCAGCAATGGGGAAGGGGAAGAAAAACAGAAAAAACAAAAAGTTATATAGTTAGTATATTTAAAAGTACAAACGTTTAAATGATTAATTAAAAAAACCTCAGGGGGTGGTGGTGCTGGGGTTGTGGCTCAGTGGTAGAGTGCTCACCTAGCATGTGTGGGGCCCTGGGTTCCATCCTCAGTACCACATGGAATAAATAAAAAAAAAATAAAGGTATTGTGTCCAACTACAACTAAAAAAAAAAATTCTTAAAAAAAATAAATTAAAAAACCTAACATAGTTCATAGCTATTGGCCTACACAGTAAGCAAATATCTACATGTGGGTTGAGAGCTTTTGCTTTGGAGTGGTTTTTGCTAACTCTGTTTACATGAAAAAGGACAGAAAGTGTGTTTGTTGCTTTGACAAGGTCCCATTCTTTCCTATGGAGTGCAACTGTCATTGTCCATGAGTCTCTTGAATTTGAGGTCTTTCCTTCTGATGAAAATACTAATTTTTCTGGTGTTTTTAGCAGGAGTGGTGATATTTCATCCAGTCTTTGTAGATGAGAGGTTTATGATGTTATTACCCCTCAATTCTCCCTTTTAAGAGAGGATAACATTAAATAAAATATGGAGGGGCTGGGGATGTGGCTCAAGCGGTAGCGCGCTTGCCTGGCATGTGTGCGGCCCGGGTTCGATCCTCAGCACCACATACAAACAAAGATGTTGTGTCCGCCGAAAACTAAAAAAATAAATAAATATTGAAATTCTCTCTCTCTCTCTCTCTCTCTCTCTCTCCCCCTCCCTCCCTCCCTCCCTCTCAAAAAAAAAATAAATAAAGGTATTGTGTCCATCTACTACTAAAAAAAAAATAAATTAAATAAAATATGGAACGCTTCACAAATTTGCGTGTCATCCTCATGCAGTGGCCATGCTAATCTTCTCTGTATCATTCTAATTTTAGTATATGTGCTGCGGAAGCGAGCACACCATTAATTGTTTGTTTGTTTTGGATGGACGGAGTTATTTTGATGATCTAATAGGTCAAACTTTGGCTAATTTTTGTTGTTGTTGGTACTGGGGATTGAACCCAGGGGCCACTTTACCATTGAACTACATCTATCCCCATCTCTTTTTATTTTTATTTTTTTAAAGAGAGAGAGAGAGAGAGAGAGAGAGAGAGAGAGAGAGAGAGAGAGAGAATTTTAATATTTATTTTTTAGTTTTTGGCAGACACAACATCTTTGTATGTGGTGCTGAGGATCAAACCCGGGCCACATGCATGCCAGGCGAGCGTACTACCGCTTGAGCCACATCCCCAGCCCCCTTTTTATTTTTTGAGACTGTCTCTAAGTTGCTTAGGGCCTTGCTAAATTGCTGAGGTTGGCTTTGAACTTGCAATCCTCCTGCGTCATTCTCCCTAGTTGCTGGAATTACAGTTGTAGGCTACTGTGCCTGACAAGAATATTTTTAGATGTGTGAAATAATATCACTTCTTTTTAAAAGCCCTCCAGTGGTTTCTCATGTCAGAACAAAGGCCCTAAAAAGCCTTATTAAGGCTTCCTGTGATCTTAAAGTAGGTTTCCATCTTTTTTTTTTTTTTTTAAAGAGAGTGAGAGAGGAGAGAGAGAGAGAGAGAGAGAGAGAGAGAGAATTTTTAATATTTATTTTTTAGTTCTCGGCGGACACAACATCTTTATTTGTATGTGGTGCTGAGGATCGGGCCGCACGCATGCGAGGCGAGCGCGCTACCGCTTGAGCCACATCCCCAGCCCCTAGGTTTCCATTTTGACCTCATTCACTAATACTCCACCGGCTCACCTTCCACTTCCAACATGCACTGACCCTTCTTTGATCATGCCACACACTTTGGATTGGAAAGCTTTCCCTTCAGGTGCCTGCATGGCTCATTCCTTTGCCTTTGTCAGTCATACCTTCTATTAAGCTCTTCCTAGCATGCCCTAAAATGTCAGCACACCCCAAACTTCCTATTCATTTCCTTATTTTCCTCCTTGCTATTTACCTTTATCTAACATACCGTATATTTAATTTTTCTTATTGTTTCCACCTGGATGCAAGCTCTAAAAGCTAGGCATGTCTTGTTCAGTGCAGTCTTTCTAGCATGAAAGACAAGGCCCTTCACATAGCAAGCATCTGATAAGTTTGCAAAATGAATAAGAATATGGAGGCCCAGGAAGATAAAGTTACTTACCCAAGATTACACAGGTAATAAACAAAAAATAGAGCTGAAATTTAATCCCGAGCAGCCTTATGTTTATGCTATTAAGCCTGAGAAGTGGGTCCCAATACTGAGTAAGGCTCAGCACTGGCATAGGTGTCACAAACCTGGCAGTACTCTCCACCCTTTGCTTGCAATGTCTCAGGTTTGTTTTGGATGGATGGAGTTATTTTGATGATCTAATAGGTCAAACTTGGCTAATTTTTGTTGTTGTTGGTACTGAACCCTACCTGGTAGGTTGTCCTACCCAGAACCCCTGTTTCAGGTTCCCATGTCTCAGGTCTGACCTCAGCACATGGATTGCTGCTGCCAGGCCCAGGACAGCTATTGTGGGCAAGGCCAGTGTGCTGATGCCCCCCTGTGGCTAGGGTGGGGAAGAACAGGCCAAGAGCAGCCCTGATGCTAAAAGTGTGTATGAATGATTCTTGATTCCCAGTCTCTCCCCTCACAGAATACACAATGCAAGGGATGACATAAGAGATCTTTATTTTACCAGAGGGGACAGGCAGTGGGGCAGTGCGACATCCAAGCCCCAGACCAGACATGCAGCATCCACATGCAGAATAGCTACACAGGCTGGGGCAGGGCCACAGGTAGGGGACTAGGGCTGTGGGACACTCATAGCACCCCCTGGCGGGATGCTTGGGCCCTGGTCTCTTCCATCTCCACTACTGCAATGAGACAGGAGACTGAGCTGCTTCCCATGGCTGGAACCCTATCACTCTGGCCAGGAAGAAAGATGGCACAAGGGGAAACGGGATCTGGCCAATTTACGGCACTTGATTCTGTACAGGGTTGGCACAGCCTTGCCCACTGGAAGGGTCACATACCCAGGACAGTGCAGCACTAGCATGAAGCTGTCTCCAACTGACCCCAGAAAGGCTTAGTGAAGTTGGGACCAAGACCACCTAGTAGGGACTTTTCCATGAAGGGAACTTCTGTGAGCACAGCAGGGCCTCCTAAGGCAGTAGTAAACTGAGGAAGCTGCTATAGACAGGAGGCCTTGCCTCTGTGCCCCTGGGGTCAGGGAGAAAGGGGTAGTAATGAAAGCAGGCCTGGCCTGGGGAGGGAAGAAGTAAAGGGCAATGGCCCTGGGCCCTATAGGCCATGGCTACGCAGGTCTAGAGGAAAGTGGGTGGTCTATAGACTTCCTAGAGGAGCATTCAGGGAAAACCAGGCCAGGAGAGGGGAGAGAGGTTGTCCTACCCAGAACCCCTGTACCTATGCTGCACTCTGGCCAGGGATACAGGGAGGACAGATGGATACAGGAAGAACTTCAAGGCACCAGGATTCTGAGGAGCAGCAGGGCTACCCCCCACAGACAGACAGTGATTGAAATAAACATCTTTAGCTTAAACTATGTGATCTGCATAGAGGGAGGGAAGACAAGAGAGAGAGAGAAACACACAGGGAGATGAGGGAGGAAAGACACAAATTAGATGAGTGTGGCAGTGAAAGTGAGGATAGAAAAGAGGAAGAGACAGGAGAGAAGGGAAGACAGCCAGAGATGGCCTAAACACGCAGCACTTCTGGTCCCTACAAAATAAGGCACCAGAGTCAGTAACGTTCCCGTTGTCCCTGTGGTATTAAAACAGGTGAAGGGAGGGGTGGGCGGCTGCTGAAGGGCGTGGGCCTGCAGGAGCCTCACACCTGTGCACCAGTGGCTTTCTTGATCAAGGGTATCTGCAAAGATGGGAGATGCCATGAGGCCTTGGCTGTGGAGGTCCTGGACCCATATGCCCAGGGCAGTGGGCTGCCCAGGTAACTCCACTGCAACCAAGCAGATACATACCTTTGAGAGGTCCACACCTGTAAGGGCATGCACAGAGGCAGGCAGCTCAGCCAGCAGCCGGTTTACTTCTGATGTCACCTTGCTGTTGTCCCCGCTGAGAACCACAATCTCATCAACTTTGGTCAGTGGGGCAGCGATTTTGGCAGCAATCTAGGTGGGGTATGAGATCATGGTTAGATTCTGACTCCATCCACCTACCCTATCCAGCACCTTTCCCTCTCTTCTCTTACCCAAACCCCTAAATAGCTGGGGTGGCTCTAATTTGCAAGCCACAATAGGAAAGGCCTAGGGGCCAGGGATGGCCTAGGCCTATTGGAGGGTTCCTGCCCTCTACTGAGTATTTCCCCTCTTTAATCCTTTCAGCTGGCTGGTGGCTGCGTAACTGACTAGGAACAAAATTGTTCTGGCACTTGTCTTGCTAATCAGGTGAGGAGACTTGAGCTCTGGGTGCCAACTTTGGGTGCCAGTTTTGGGTGGGAGCCTCACCTGCGGCAGGGCCTCCAGCACCAGGGCCATCTTGGCTGCATCTCCATATTTCTGGTAGGCTTCAGCCTTGAGTTTCATCCGCTCAGCCTCTGCCTTGCCCATTGCCTCGATGACTGCCGCCTCTGCCTCCCCAATTTTGCGGATCTTCTCAGCCTCTGCCTGTGCCAAGAGGACCTGCTTCACCCTGGGGGAGCCCAGGCCAGGTAGATAAGCAGGAGGTGCCAGGGTCCCCCAAAACCTTGTATAAGGTCTGACAAACCCTCTAGTCCTGTTCTGTTGGCTGTCAAGAGCACGAGACATTTGAAGTGGGTGCCCTGGCTTGTTGGATCAGGCCAGGGAGAGGTCCCGCACCTGGGAAAGGAGACTGACCGGGAGGCCCTCTGTGCCAAACACTATACCAGGCATGCACTCAAGCCTTCTTTATCTCATTTAGTCTTGTTGACTGAACGAGGTAGGGGTATGCCGCTTCACAGGAGGGACAAACATGGGGGAAAGTGGTTTCCCAACTGTGGTCAGAGAGAGCACAGAGACAGCAGAGGAGCTGACTAACCCCGCCCCGGCACCCAGGCAACTCTCACTTTTCACCCTCTGCGATCTGCTGTATGCGATGGGCCTCAGCCTCAGCCGGGCGGCGCACAGTGGCAATGAGCTCCTTGTCAGTGCGCAAGATCTCCTGCGCCTCCACTGCAATCTGCTTCTTACGCTGCACAACTTCAATTTCAATCTCTTCCTGCCGGATCTTCTGCTGCTCACGGGCCCCTTGTAGCTCATAGGCCAACTGGGCCTCAGCTGTCTGTGATGGGAAGGTCAACACATTAAGAGGCTGGCCACCAGGTCCCGAGCCCTGAGCCCCAAGTTAGGGTGCCCTGGCTTCTTACCTTGATATTGACTTCTTCACTGAAGGCTGACTTTTGTAGCTCAAAGGCTCTCTTAGAGTCAGCAATCTTGGTGTCTGCCATGAATTTCACATCAAGCATCTCCTTTTTGCACTCAGCTTCCTAAGAGGAGGGGCAGGTGCTTAGAGTCCCCTGAGGGACCATAGTCCTGTCACCCCTGAGTTCCCTAATCCCAGGGGTAGAAAGGAAATCCCAAGTACCCGGATGCCTGCATCCCGCTCAGCCTCGGCCACACCAATGTCAGCATCTCTCTGCACCACGGCAGTCTGAGTCTTGCCCAGGGAACTCAGATAGTCCACTTTGTCATAAACATCCTGGGGAGGGAAGGGAGAGTCATTCCAGGGAGCAGCCATGGACACAAAGGTGCACCCGCCACCCCTACCAATCCCCATCTCCCAGACGAATTCTGAGGGTACAAACTTTCTGTCACATCTCACTTTGATAGTGAAGCTGAGGATCTCAATGCCCATGCGGCCAACATCTGGGGCTGCCACCTCTCGCACTAACTTGGCAAACTGGTCCCGATCCTGATATATCTGTTCCACAGTCAGGGTCCCTGGGGATAGAGAGAACATGGGCTTTCTCTCCAGGGTCCCAACCAGCTGGGAAAGGGAGAAAGCATACAAGTAGAAGTCTGGGTGCATACAGGGGTCATGCAGTCTGAACTGGGTCTTCTTGGGGTTTCTTCTCAACAGTGTTTAATACTGAGCCTTATGCAGAGTCCTGGAGGACGAGGAAGTGTCCCAAGAGACAAACTGCCCTCTATCCCACTCCCATGCCCTATACCAAAGCCCTCTCTCACTCAAAACATCCTAAGTTTTTTGTTTCTTTTTGGCACTAGGAATTGAACCCAGAGTCTCTTGAATGCTTAAGCAAGTACTCTACCCTTGAGCTACATCCCCAGCCCAACTGAAGTTTTGAAATTAAATGCTTGAGGAAAAAGTTTCAGCTCAAAACCTCAGAGGAACAGGCTCCCTGCACAGCTCTGCTACCTATCCCTGGCCCTGGCTTCAGAACTATGTGAGGCTGGGCAGGGTCTCACCTAGGATGGAACGCAGATGCCCCTCTAGGGTCTGTAGGACAACGTTCTTGATATCCTGTACATTCTTGCCCAGGAACTGCTCGCAGGCCACGGCCAAGAGTTCCTTTTCTGTCATGATCTTCACCTGCCAGGGTCACAGAGGTGCCCGCGTCAGGCTGGAGAGAAACAGATGGAAGCCCCAGACCCAGAGGTACAGAGGATGGTGGCTGTGCCCCTCCCCATCTTTGTCAAACCTGCAGGCCCTGGGAATACGAGGTAGGTTGGTGTATTTGAGCTCTCTAGTAGGGCACTCTTCACTGGAATTCTTCACTGGCAGCTGAGGCTCTGACCCAGCCTTTCTCCTGGGCATTTGGGGCTCTTCTCCTCCCTCTCCAGCCTACTATTTACTCTCTCACAGACTCCCCACATGTGGGAGACCTTCAGGCTAAGGGGCAGTGAATATGAAAAGGAGAAAGAGCAATAGGGACATAGACAGACAGATGGACTATGAAAGAGCCTAGATGGGGCAGGAGACAGGTCCCAGGGGATATATAACTGATGGTGCCTTTGCTTCTGGAGGTATTCAGCCAACTCCCTCATCAGAGGCCTGTAACACAGTAGAACCTTGCTGCCCTGGAAGTCCAGAGATGGATTAGGGTGTGGTGCCTCTCCCAGGCTCCTAGCTGGGGATATAACACAGCCTTTGACCCCACAAGTCCTCTGCCTCACAGGGCCTCTCCTTTTGGGCCATCCCTCTAACCCCCTACCCAGGGAACAGGTGAGGCCTGGATTTTGGGGCCGGGCATATCCAACACCTGCAAAGAATGGGACTGGGTTAGAGAGATAGGAGCCCTCAGCACTGGTTCTGTCCCTCGAGGGCCACTGAGGAGAGAAGGGGTATCTGTTAGTCTTGCTGGGTGGCCAAGGGGGCCAAGTGAGCATGTTCCAGTGGTCACGATTCTCTCGTTGGGGGGTGGGGTGGCAGAGATGCTGGACAGACTACCCCTGGCTGCCGTCCTCTCCTCCTCCCCCCAAACTCCAGCATGGGGATGAGGCACCTCAACAGACATGCGCGGGGCTGCTGAGTTACTATACCTGGGCGACACCCGTCACAGTTAAAGCTACCCCCTCGGCCGTCTCTACGTCCTCGCAGCGGGGCTGCAACGTCATAATCTCTAGGGAAATCCTGCCAAGAAACGCAAAACAGGGGCATGGGTCTGGGGGCCCGGGGCCTGAGGTATGGGGAATGTCTACCACCTCACTACTCCAGATGGGACAGGCCAAGAATCCTGGTGAGGAGGGTGGGGAAGGCTCTCTAGGGTTTGTAGCTGGCAGTGTGTAAGAAGGTAGGCAGGGTGGGTACAGACAGCTCCAGGGAAGGAGGGTAAGTAGGCTACACATGTGCACATAGGTCCTTTGCTCAAGTCAGCCTGGTTTAAATTGAGAGGAAAAGGAAGTAAGAAAGAAGTGCCTATGGTGGTCTGGGGCTGTCAGGAACCGGAAGAAGCCAGTGCAGCTGTGTGTGTGTCATAGGACAGCAGGTAGGTGCTGGTACTCCAGGCTGTGGCATGGAGGCTGTCATGGATGACATGTGAACATATGTATTCTCTGGGTCTACTCAGCACCCCAAAATGCCCCAAGATGCTGCCTAGAAAGCCCTGCCTGGCAGGTGGGCATACTGGGAGTATGCCTACTCCTGAGCCAAGACAGAATTAATCCCCTCCTTTGCCAGGAAGCTCTCTCTGATCCCTCCAACTAGCCAGAGGCTATGACTTGAAGTCCACAAGGCTAAGACTTGGGACCAAACATGTCACATGGGGAACACAGGCTGGGATCACACTGGCTGGGGTCACACCAAAGCCTCCTGGCTAAGTAGCATTAACCTTTGAAAGAGTTGTTCTGCCCAGGCAGTCTAACTCCTCAAGCATCCACATTCACTCAACTTAAAAGGACCTGGGCACTGGGAAATGTTTCAAGTATAGTGTGGGTTTGGAGGGTTGGGGCTGCTTCAATTAGAGTTGAGGGAGGCCTGGACCCTACCCATTCCACAGAGGTCTCTAATCTCCTCTCAGGCTCTTACACTGCAACCTGCCCTCCATGGCTCAGGAGATGGGATGGTGTCTTTCCTGACTAGAGCTGGAAGAATGGGTGAGGAAGGGAATGGTGGTGCTAGACTTTTGCCTGAGAAGGCTGCAATGCAACTCAAGGCATGAGGAAGAGGAAAGTGCAAGATGCCGGCCATTAAGGCCTCTCCAGCCTGGGCACCTGTGAGCAACGGGCTTTGAGGGGAAGGGGCTTTTGGATGTTCATTGCTGCATTCTCAGTGCCTGAATCCAAGAAAGTGCTCAACAGAGAACTGGTAAACAAAGTGATGAGGATAGGAACCTGCACATTACAGAGAACACACTTGGAGTTGCTGAACATTCTAGCCAAGAACAGATTTCACTAGCTATGGCTGCATGGTAATAAGGCTTGGCATTTAAGGACACTCACTGGCAGAACTGGGCTTTCAGAATCCCTTGCCTTTTCCCCACTTGCAGCCCCAGTGGGCAAAAGAAGGTGCCCTGGAGATCTACAGGGATTCACCCTGGCACCCAGAGCAGCAGAGATGGGGATAACGAGGGGTGAGGCACACTCTCAGGAGGGGAGTCCATCCAGTTCCTGCCTGCTAGGCCCCAAAGGGCAGAAAGAGAGAAGGTTAGATACAGAAGAGGAAGCAGGTGGGTTATTACCTGTGCAACCCCTGTTACGAATAGCGGGACCCCCTCCGACGTCTCAATATTCTCACAGCGACACAGGATGGTCATAACCTCCAGAGACAGTCTGAGAAGCAGCCAGGGGGTAGGGAGAGGTAGGGACAGGAAGGGTAGGAGGGGACACAGCAAATACACAGAGTGGTTACCAGATAAGCACCAATGCCTGACATGTGGGGGCAGGACAGGGGTGCTTTCAACACTTCAAACCCCTGCCAGCTTGGTCTAGGGTTATGAAAGAGCAGAGGCAGCCCCTTGCTGGCCTGAGGCTTCTGGGTCTCTTCTATAGCCCTCCTCCCCTTCCAACGAGGAGCTAATGGGCTGGGGAGATGCTTGCCAATACCCCGGGGGGCCAGGGCCTGAGGTCACGAGGCCTGTAAGCTGACATTCACGGTGCTTACCACCTCACATTCTTAGTAGATTCTTGCCACAATCTGGGAAACAGCTTTAGTTCTACCCTCCTTACACAGGCAAACCTGTTTCTAGAAATTGAGAGAAGATAGCCACTCTGGGGATTAATGAGCCAGAGCAAATATTGAATCCTGCTTGGGGTGCAAACCCTTAAGGTTTGTGCTACTACATAACATTAAGAAGGTAATTTAGGGTCAGAAAAGTCCAAAGAAAAGTTTTGATGTGATTTAGGGGTGCAGAGGTCAAGGAAGGTTGAGCAAGAAAGTATGCTTCTGCCAGATATTCACAGGGATGGATGGGAGATGATGGACTTACTCACTTCGGAGTTTCCAAAGTTGAGCATAGGCAGACAAAGAGTATTGGCAAAGAAAATAAGGTGCCTTGCAGTTACTTGGCCCACTCTAGCATATGTGTGTGTATGTGTGTGTGTAGGGTGGTGGTCCAGGCAGAGGCAGACTGTGCATAGTGTAGAAGAGTTCCTTAAACCCAAAGAAGGAAGAGGAGATAGAGGCTGAGGCTAAAAGGCAGGAGCAGGTAGGTGGGGGATGAGGATCAGTAGGCAACATGGAGCCCCACATTAACCCTGGGAGTAGGCAACATGGAGCCCCACATTAACCCCACATTAACACAGTGGCAGCCCTGGGGGCTTGGCCATGCAGACATGCAAAGGTTGCTTTCATTTGAGTCCTAACAATAGCACCCTTGGGCCTAAGAGGACTCTCTCCACCCAGCCCAGACAGAAACCCATAAGCTATCTTCTGGGGAAGGAAAGAAAGAAATAGAAGAGAGGGAGGGAGAAGGGGGAAGAGGAGGGAGGGAAGGTAGATGGGAGGCTGCAGCTCAGAGGCCAGAGGTGGGGGACTTGCTTAGGTAAGGGAGAGAGAGAGCTGCCCACATCAGGGACTCAGATAGTACAGGGTGTTGCAGCAAAGTACAGCAGGAGGGACTGCACTGAGCCTGGAGGAAGAATGGCTGACATCATGGGTAGGTGAAATACTTCGAAAGGGAGGCTGAGTATGAAGGCTGAGTTAAAAACCTCTATTCTGACCTGAGAGGATCCTACCAGCCTAGGGAAATAAAGGCTCCAGCCTGCGGAGATGGCCCAACCAGGCTGGGGGCAGGGGAAGAGGCTGTCTCCCAGAAAGGGGTATAGAGTGGGAAGAGGTGCAGGGACAGACTAACCAGCAAGTGGGACCAAAGGGAGGATGTTGAGCCTGAGGTAAGTTTCCTAGGAAAAGGTAAGGCCTCCCCATCTCTCACTTCCAAACCTGTTGTCAGGGAGGCCTGGCCATCCCACTCTGGGGCTCTGCTCCTGGAACAAAAAGTGAGAGTAGGAGACCAAGGACATGGAGAAGGTCTGCAGGGGTGTTGCCCCAGTAGTGGATGCCCACTCGAAACAGGTCTCTGGGCAAGTCACAAAACTGTCCAGGCCTGGCTATAAGTTGAGGTATTTGAATAAGATATTATGTTGTGCTAGGATTGCATGTTGTGTGGGTAGCTGTCTCTCTGAGGCCCATGACTCTGGCAGGCCAAATGACACACTCAGCTGTTCCTAGGACCCTCTGGAGTAGAAATTGTAACCATTATTGATCAGTCTCTGATAGTTTTGGTCTTGGATCAGAAGTTCCCACAATCCTAACAAAAGCACCCTTGGGCCACAATCCATCACCTCAGGGAATGTAAAGTGATGGGAGGAGAGTGAAGGGGGTTATCGGGAAGTCAGTGATGGTAAAAAAAAAAAAAAAAATTGTGACATACTTTCTATGACCCGGATCCTAGTAGATACCCGCAGACCCCCAGGAGCCTCAAGCATCAGGAACTCAGCGCAGACATGGGCTTCTCTTTGCTGACTGATGAGGGTGAAATGGAGTGGTATTTTCTGTTGGAATTTCTATTGCTTCCCTTTGAGATGCCCAACCCCCCCATTCCTTCATAACTTGCTGTCCTTGATGCCTGAGTCCCGGCCTAGAAGACTCTACCCCTCCCTCATTTCCCACTAGGAAAGGCGGCTGGACAGTGTGGTAGTAGGAGAGCCCAAGTCTGGTTCTACCCTGGGCTCTGGAGGCACCAGCAGGGAGAGCAATCTGGGGCACTAAAACCTTCCTTCCTTTATTAACTCTTTCCAAGACATATTTAGGAGACCTGTCTTGCTTGGTGTCAGCACCTTTTCCTTAGATCACCTGCCCCTCCTTGTCTCTAACCCACTACTATCACAGAGAACGTCTAACTATACATCTATTCTCATTTAGCCTCTGCTTGAATTATTCCAGGGCCTTCATGGTGAGTGTGTGTGTACAGGTTTTCTTTAGCCTTTTCTCCTTCAGTACACCCCCTCTAAATGTAGTGTGTAATTAAGACTTCTTGAATAACTTTAAGCTAGAACTGGGAAATTGAGATATGATCCTGAATTCTCTGGGACAGAAAGTAATGTCACCTCTCATGCAAAAAAGAACACACAGAAAGGAGGAGGTGTCTAAAGACACACCTTCTTTTTTTTCTTTCCTTTTTTTTTTTTTTTTTTTTGGTAGTGGGGATTGAACCCAGGGGTGCATTACCATTGAATTATATACCAATCCAGTCCTTCTTATTTTTTGAGACAGGGTCTCACTAATTTGCTAATGCTGGCCTTGAATTTGCAATCTTCCTAGCTCAGCCTCCACAGTCAATAGGATTACATTCATGCACCACCACATTCACCTAAGCCAGACCTTCTTGAAGTGTGCCTCCTGAATGCCTGTCAGCCTATTTCACCTATTCCTTATGGGACTCCTTCTTCCAGAACAGAGGTAGCAAATGGCAGATGTTCTAGCTGATCTGTAGGGTGAAGGGGTAACACTGGAAACACTTCTCTCCCTTGCCCACCATGATAACAGGTTCCCAAGCCCTCAGGCCCTTACCTCTGAGTGTCGGAGATACACCACCAGGCCCAGGCCCAGCCGCCAAACACGTACTGTTTGTAGTCAGAACCACAACAGCCCCCTGGGGAGCAAAGCAAATCACTACTGGTTAGGTCAGTCAGTTCCTGGGTTTATCTCCTCCAACCCCTCTGACAGCAACTCTGCCCTTGTACTTGCTGAATTTTGATAATGGTAACTGTTGGGTTCCAGGTGCTGAGATTATACATAAAATGTTCTCCCTGACCTATAGGGACTTAAGAACTTAGAATCTAGATTTTTATGTAAATTGTCTAATTTACATAAAAAGGATATCCAATTAATAATTCAGAGTGTAAGTACTTCCAGAGGACATAGCAGACAGGGGTGGTCTGGAAAAAGCTTCCATTTTTCTTTTCTTTTTTTGCAATACTAGGGATTGAAGCCAGGGGCGCTCTACCACTGAGCTATATCCCTAGCCCTATTTATTTATTTACTTACTTATTGGTAGCAGGGATTCAACCCAGGGGTGCTTAACCACTGAGCCAAATTCCCAGCTTTTTTTTTTTTTTTCAGTTTTTTTTTTTTTTTGAGAGAGAGAGAGAGAGAGAGAGAGAGAGAGAGAGAATATTTTTGATATTTATTTTTTAGTTATTGGCGGACACAACATCTCTTTGTATGTGGTGCTGAGAATCGAACCCGGGCCGCACACATGCCAGGCAAGCGTGCTACCGCTTGAGCCACATCCCCAGCCCTTTTTTTTTTTTTTTTTTTTTAACACTTTGAGATAGGGTCTAGCTAAATTGCTTAGGGTGTGTGTACAGGCTTTCTTCAGCCTTTTCTCCTTCAGTAGTTGCTGAGGGTGGCTTGAACCTGCATTCTTCTGCCTCAGTCTTCAGAGCCACTGGGGATTATAAGCATGCTCTACCACATATAGCTTTTATTTTGAGACAGGGGCTCATTCAATTACTGAGGCTGGCCTCCAACTTGCAAACCTCCTGCCTAAGCCTCATAAGTAGCTGGGGTTACTGGTGTAAGCGATTATATCCAGCAAAGCTTCCATTTTTCATTCAATCATTCGTTCATTCATTCAACAAGTAGAGTCTTTTTTGTGTGTGTGTCAAGAACACAGATATGGGGAAGGGAGGGGGTAGAGGGCTAGGAAAGACAGTGGAATGAAATGGACATCATTACCCTAAGTACATGTACGAAGACACAAATGGTGTGACTCTACTTTGTGTACAACCAGAGATGAAAAATTGTGCTCTATATGTGTAATATGAATTTTAATGCATTCTGCTGTCATATATAATCAGTTGAAATTAAAAAAAACAGATATGAAGGGGCTGGGGCTGTGGCTCAGGGGTAGAGCGCTTGCCTCGTGCGCGTGAGGCACTGTTGTTCGATCCTCAGCACCACTAAAAAATAAATAAATAAAATAAAGGTATATAAAAAAAGAACACAGATATGAAGATACAATTCCTCTTGCAGGAAGTAAAATAAGGGATGATCATAATACCACACAGCTCACCTGCTATCACGGTAGGACAGACTGAGAGAAATGCAAGAGGGCAGCGCTCTGGGTCATGGGAAGGAGTCTGAGCCAAGGCAACAGCCTCTCTCTGGCAGGCAGACACATCTCAGTGAGCCTGGCACTCCACTCCCAGAGCTTTCAGAATGACTTTGCTCCTTTAATGGGAGCAGGTTGGGAAGGAAGGTCTTCAAACTAAGGCCTACTCACGGTATTAACTAGATAAAAGAGGATAAAGGGAAAAGGTCTCAAAAGAAAATGGTTCCTGCACATCAATTAGACAGCTAACTCAGCCATAATCTAGATCCAGGCTGTGGATGTACTCAGTGTGTTCCCCACCCAGAAATGACAAAAATTAATTTCTGAAATTCTTGTAGTAAATTCTCCTATTAACGCCAAAGTTACTCAGGTTCAAGGAAATGTGAGTAAAAACTGAAGAGGCAGTTAACATGCAATAAAAAAACAGATGAATTGAAGGAAATGGAATTTGGAAAAAAGCCAGAGAGTGTTGTCATTTCCATGTTCACCGACTTGTTTTGTGAAAGCTTTAGGATGTTTGCCTCCCAAGGTCAAAGGTCTAGGTAGTTTCATGTAGCTTCATGTGGGTTACAACATTTCTTAGGACCCATGGCAGGGAACAAGGCAGGTAGAGGGGCAGAGGGTAGATCATGGAGTGTCTTTTGTGCAGGCCAACAAGCTGTACATGTGAGTATGCAAGAGTGATGGGGAGCCACATGGGGATTGAAGATGGGAATTGATAAGACATTTTTTTTTTTTTTATTGGTAGTGGGACTTGAACCCAGAAGTGCTTAGCCACTGAGCCACTTCCCCATCCCTTTTTATGTTGAGGCAGGGTCTTGCTAAGTTGCTTAGGGCATTGCTGAGGCTGGTCTTGCAATCCTCCTAAGACACTGGGATCACAGGCATGTACCATTGTGACTCAGACTGATAAGGCATTTTAGAAACAGATACCACCTTGCATATGGAGGAAGGTACTGAAGCCAGGAGATTGGGTAAAAACCTTTTGCAGTAATCCAGGCAAGGCATGGAGGGTGATGAAGGTGGCTAACTGCTAGAGGAAGCAATTTTGTCCAAGAAAATTTTCTGTGTGGAAATGTGTTATATTTATGCGGTGTAGTATGACCATATGTAGTATGGCTATAGATTGACTATTTGGAATGTGGCTCATACAAGATATATTTTTTTAATACTGGGGATCAAACCTAGTGTCACTTTACCACTAAGTTATATCTTAGTCCTTTTTATTTTTTATTTTGAGACATGATCTTGCAAAGTTGCTGAGGCTGGCCTCAAACTTGTGGTCCCCTTGATTCAGTCTCCTGAATTGCTGGGGTTATAAGTGTATGCTAACATGTCCAATTTCATATGAAATTTAATTATTATTATTATTTTTTGTAGTGCAAGGGATCCAATCCAGGACCTTGTATGCTAGGCAAGTGCTCTACCATGGAACTACATCCTCAGCCTCAATTAAATGGAATTAGAATGGCTACATGAGGCTAGTGGCACCCACACTGGACAGTGCACCTAGAAAGTCCAGGTTTGGACAGTGGTGAGGCCAAGACTGAAACAAACAATGTAGAAAACAGAAAATGGAGACAAGTTTTGGATGGGTGTAGGCAACGAACAAAGACCCTCCCCATTCCCACTGCCTCTCAAGTCGCAAGAGTTTATAAGGCTGGAGAGCTGACACCTGAGACTGCTCCAGGCGGCCAATTCCAGTTTCCTGGGTCAGCTACAGTGTACAGGGTGCTAGTGAAAGTTAAGCTTCCCCAATCTGAAAATCCCCAAATTGGACACTCCAAAACTGAAACTTTTTGAGTGCTGACAGGATGTCACAAATGGAAAATTACACAACCGATTTCATGTGACAGGTTGCAGCCAAAACACAGGTGCACTAAAAATATTGTATAAAATTACCTCAGGCTATGTATGTAAGGTATGTATGAGACAAATACATGTAGTGCTTAAACTCTGGATCTCATCCATAACATGTCTTGTTATGTCTATTGAAATATTTTCAAATCTAAAATAATCTGAAATCCTGTGGTCCTAATTATTTCCAATAAGAGATATTCAATCTGTAGCCAAACCAGAGGTCCAGGGATCATAGAACAGCCTCAGTGTGGGCAAAACCAGTAAGAGGTCTTAGGTCTCTTGTTTCTCTGGGATAGAAATATCTGTCCACAGGGCTGCTGTTCAAGGTGAGCCTTTAAGGGCTTCTCTGTCCTGGGAGGTATAGGAGAGGCTTCTGAGGACAAGCAGTCAATCTGAAACCTAAGTCATCTTGGGATCAAGTGAAACTGGAAGAGGGCCAAAAATCACAGCTTGTTCTTCATGTTGCGGTCTGGTGGGGGATGGGGCACGGCTACCTCCAGTCAGCTCCAGGGGACTTCTCAATGTGCTGTGGAGGAGGTGGGAGTGGCAGGGAGGGATGGAATAGGTGGATGTCCACTCTTTACCTTTCAGTTATTATTTGACCTTGAGAACAGACTGCCACAGCTCAAGCTGGGCCTTGGCCAAGGGCAACATGGCCAGGTTCCCAGGGGCAGTAAAAACAGGAAGTTGGGACTGGCCAGCCACCCCATCCCCAGCAGCCTCCTCTCCTGGAAGGCATCTTCCTCTTAGGAGCCTGAATACCACTCCCAAAAGGACAGTTAGGTGCCTCTTCTCCCACCTCCCTAGGTCTCACTCATCTTAAGACTCAAAAGTTTCTCTAAATTTTTCCTTTTCTCTTTTATTTTTTGCTAGGGAAGTTCTTTCCCAGTGGACTACACACATTTCCAGCCCAAAAGGTAACTTTCATTCTCGCTTTTTTTTTTTTTCTGTACTGGGGATTGAATCTAATCTAGGGGTGCTCTATCAGTGAGTTGCATCCCTAGCCTTTTTTGTTTTTGATTTTCAGACAGGATCTTGCTAAACCACCTAGAGCCTTGCTAAATTGCTGAGGCTGGCTTTGAACTTTTAGTCCTCCTGTCTCAGCTTCCCCAGCTTCTAGGATTACAGGTGTGCGCCACTGCGCCTAGCCCTTTTTTATTTTTTGAGAGTGTCTTGCTGAGCTGTGGAGGCTGGCCTGCAGCTTGTGATTTTCCTGCTTTATCCTCCTGAGTAGCTGGGATGACAGGCGTGCACTGCTGCACCCTCTTCTAATTTTCTTAACTTGCTTTCCCTTGCTCTGGGCTCAGTCAAGCTGAAGGACTACAAAATACCCTATGATAGCTGGGCACGGTGGCACACACCTGTAATACTAGCAATTTGGGAGGCTCAGGCAGGAGGATCAGGAGTTCAATGCCAGCCTCAGCAACAGCAGTGCATTAGGCAACTTGGTGAGACCCTGTCTTTAAATAAAATACAAGAAAGGGCTGGAGACGTGGCTCAGTGCCTTAGATGGAGGCAGTTTAGTGAGGCGCTAAGCAACTCAGGGAGACCCTGACTCTAAATAAAATACAAAAATTGGGCTGGGGATGTGACTCAGTGGTCAAGTGCCCCTGAGTTCGGTCTCCTGTACAGAAAAACAAAAACGAAACCAAAAAACCATGATAACTTTCCCTACCCCCCAAACAGTCTGAGACTATTGGGGATACAGAGAAGGCAAAATATACTGAGTTTCAAAAAAGAAGTGCCTATCAACCGATAGAACACAAAACAAGCAACTCATGGGCAACCCAGCTCTTGTCCTGGCCTGCAAAAAATAGTGCGATGTGAGGGCAGTACACATACTCAAGGAAAACTGATTAGAATTATCTAACCCTATCCTGACTCCACCTCTAGTTCAGACCCTAGCTATTGTCCCTCTAATAAATATTAAAACCTCAGGCTAGCCAGACATGCTGGCATATGTCTAATCTCAAGGAGGTTGAGGCAGGAGGATCATAAATCCAAGGCCACTCTCAGCAATTTAGTGAGGCTCTAGCAATTAAGTGAGACCCTAAATAAAAAATAAAAAGAGCTGGGGATGTAGCTCAGTGGTTAAGTGCCCTTGGGTTCAATTCCTGGTACCAACAAACAAACAAATAAACAACAACAAAAACCCCCAAACATCAGCCTGGGAATGTAGTGCAGTGGTAGTAGAGTGCTTGCCTGGCATGCCTGAAGTTCTGAGCATAAGAAAAAAAAATTATGTAAATAATAAAATCTCAGACTAGGTGTTGCTTTTCACTGTTGAGATGGCCTGCACTCTCCCTTTTGCTTTCCTAAATATATCTTTGTGCCTCAATATCTGATGCATGATTATTACTATTTTTTATGGTGTTGAGGATTGAAGCCAGGGCCTGGCACATCCTAGGCAAGTCTTCTATCACTGAGCTATACCCCCAGCTCAACATGCTGAAATTCTTTTTTGTCAGGTGCACAAAGGACCCTATGCTCCTGAGTGCAGGGTTCCTTCTCTGTGACTTTCTCAGACCCTCCTCTGGTAACAAGCTCACTGCTACCCTCTCAGGAGCAGTCCCTTCCCTTCCTGTCTCTCCTCAACCCTCTTCTACTATAAAAGACTATACCCTCAAGGTGGTTTTATTCTTTTTAAAGCCACAAACACTATTAGTAGTCCAGCACCTAAGGACCCCTTCTTAGGATGTCTATAAATGTCTAAAATACAAAAGAAAAAAAAATGCTAAGACAACCAAATGTTATAATATGTGCTTCTTTATTAATTTATTAAATAATAAGATTTAGTGATAGCTCTAATTACTAACTTAATTTCAAAGTACTGATGAGTGTAAATTATTTTCAAGGTACCTGCAAATAACTATAGTATGGCTGGAAAATACTGCTAAGACTATCATGGATTGTTGCTGACATTTATAATCAGTTCTGGTTAGTAAAAATAAAAATGTACTCCTCCCCCTTCAAAATGAAGAAGACTTTTCTTTTAATTTTTGAAGATATAGAGAAAATTCTATTACAAATGAAAGGAAGGAGGTTAGATAAACAATTTTAAAAAGATGGAAAACATGACCAGGAGACCTATCAGAATCATCTTGAAACTGGGCTGAGTGACTTGCTTCTGGACTTAATGCACGTCTAAGACCTGAATGGGCAGGGCTGGAAACAGGTGCTCTGCTCTCCTGGGAGTCCACATGCAAGAGGGATCTACCATTCAGCTGGATCATCTCAAATCCCAAGGTACTGTTATGCCAGGCATTATCTCTCCTTCTCCTCTCCTGCCTGTTCTTGAATCTGGCACCTTCAATTCTTAGCATGGGCTTCCTCTCCCCACCCCTAAAACAGCTTCTGTGCCAGCTCTGTATTGGCTTTGGCCTAAGGAAGAGGTTCTCAGTGTGTGAAAGGTACAGAGCAGAGCAACCTATCTTAATGGGTCCTCTCACCCTGTAGTCTTAAAAGACTTTCCACCAGGGTAGAACTGAAGCTTTTATCTCCTCAACCCAGAGTCTGGACTTCTTGAAAGAAACTACATAACATAAAAACAGTGCAGTGCAGATATAGGTTTCTAAATGCCTTCCTAGGGGTGGGGGCTGGAGACAAGGCCAGGATTTATAGAGGGAGTTGGCCTTTGTGCTCTTTGGGGGTCTTTCTCCTGACCACAGGGCTATCTGTGATGGGTGGGGGTTGTGTGTGTGTGTGTGTGTGTGTGTGTGTGTGTGTGTGTGTGTTTGGTACTGGTGACTGAACTTAGGGGCAACTATGACTGAGCTACAACCCCAGGCCCCCTCACCCCATTGCGACAGGGTTTCACTAAGTTGCTGAGGCTTCAAAGGAGATCCTCCTGAGTAGCTGTGATTACAGTCACCCAGAGGGCCAGATTTGGGGATAGGGTATTTTATTTCCCCTGCAAGAGCACAGTCCTGATCAGGAACAGTGATGTTCCTGCTCAGAGACATTCTGAGATCCAAAATGAGCCTAAGACCCTGTTTTAGGATGAAAGCTTCCAATGTGTTCATCACATCTCCCCAAGGGTGGGCAGCTACAAGCCCTGACCCAGGTATTCTACTTGCTTGGGTAGCTACCCTGCCAACTCTGCATACAGGCTGCAACTCAGCACTGTCAGTGGGAAATAAGACTTCAATTTCAGGGAACCCTACAGCTGCAGGAATCCCCGAAAGCTGTCAGGCAACAGGCCCCCTCCCCAGCACATAGGAGCTAGGGGCTGCACAACCTGGTGGCTTGAAAGGCTTCAACTACCTACTAAAACATTCCAAATACACAGTGTAAATAGCAGTCTTAAGAAGAAACACACTCCCCTTCCCCAATGCTGCAGTTCCCAAGCCCCACCTAGATAGAAATTCTGGAGCTTGCAGCATTTTGCAATTCAGAGCGCTGCAGCTCAGGGCTGGATTTCCCAACCTGTAGAGGCCGCAAGCTGCGTCTCTGGGGCGGGCTATGCCAGTAAACCCCAGCAAGTCCCAGCCCGCTCAGAATTAACGGGTCTGACTGTGCCAGGAGAGAGGACCCATACACATCTCAGAGCCCCTCCCCGTTTAGGCACCTGCCCTCCAGAGCCGCGTGACTCACCCCCTGTCCTGGTCGCTGGAATCCAGCAAAACTGCTGAGTTCCGGGGACCCCAAGGCATTAGTCTGCGACCCTTTAGCCCACGGTGGTGTAGAGGGAGGCCCTGCTTCGGGAGGTGGAGGAAAGAAGAAATAAGCACAGGGAGACTCTTCACAGGAGGGGGAGCCCCTGTTGGATGCCCGAGGGCTTGGAGCCCAGAAAGAGAGAATAGGGGTCTCTTCTGGAAGGGGTCTCAGGTGTGGCAATGGGGCCAGCGCCCTGCGCAGCGCGGAACGCTCAGGCCCCGCACGCGGCACCCCACCTCCCCACTCCCCCACACCAGCACTGGGTGGCCCAGAACCCACCTCCGTGGTCGCCGCCTTCTCACCTGAAACCACTAGCGCTTCGTTGGGCCCCACCGTGTGACAGTTGCCCATGGTGTCGGTGGGACGCAGTGGCTTCGGCCGCCCGGACCTGGACAGCAGCAACGGGTCCGCAGCGCCGGCCGCGCCCAACCTATCCCGCCACCCCCAGCGGCTGCCCGCCCGCGCCCCTCTGTGGTCGCGGCCCCGCCGGAAGTGTGGCGGCGGAGGGCGGGGCCCGCTTGCTGAGAGAGGCAGGAGCCAGCCGCGAGCCTTGGCAGTCAACTCGCTTTATTACAGGGGGCTCCAGATGGCGGGGCCCAGCCCCAAAGCACCCCGGAAGGCATCCCGCTTACTCCCTCGGGGGCACCTGGTTACGACTGCGCAGTCCTGGCCCACCTCCCGTCACGCACCTTACAGCAGTCGGCCCTGGTGTCAGACCCCTGGGTTCACCCGTTACTCCTTCTTACTAGCTGAGACCGTGAGTCCGTCCTTCGCTGGGGAACCTAATCCCGTTTCTGTAAAATGAAGGTAATTTAACCACCCAGCTAGATGGTTCAGTACTTCTCAGCTTTGGGCAGTGCATTAAATTACAAATTGCCTGGCTTGGCCCGAGAACTGATCAGAACCACTCAGGGTAGGGCCTGAGAAGCCGTTCCTGGCACATTACCTTCCACCCCTGAATCTGGGGCTACAGTCCCTCTCAGGAAGAAGTATTCATCCATTATTTCCTTCTACCAGGAAAAGAGCTGTCCTGGATACACTTAGAGGCTCCAGAAAGTAACCATAAAGGTAAAAGTGGAAAACCCCTCAGTGCCCAGGGCTTGGGCTGGCACACCGCTGAGGTTTTCAGCGTCAGGAAGTGCCATGGAAAGCATCCAAGTGTGGGGGTTAGGAGACTTGGGGTTCAGGCTCAGTTTTAACCTGAATTCGATGTGTAACCTTAGACAAGTCTGGTGAATTCCGAGGACCAGGGAAAGGTTCAGAAACTGTGGGCTCCTCAGGGTGGGGAGTGTTTGGAGAACATGGGGCCCCTGGGTCCTCAGGTTGGAGCTCTTCATCAGGTTCATCATTCTCCCCAGGCCTAAGCCCTGCCAGCCTCATGCTGGCCTCCCACAGTCGCTGGGCTATCCTGTCATCTCGGGCAGCTGGGAGCACCTCCTCCACATGGCAGTTGGCAAAGTATCTTCCACTGAGGGGCTCAATGCCCTCTTGTAGAGCACAGTACAGGGGAGTCTGGGCACCTCCTTTGGGCGCCCGGAGTACCAGCCAAGCTAGTGGGCGCAAAAGTGGACGCAGCCATCCAGGAACATGGCGCAGGAATAGTTCTGAGTTCACAGGCCCTGTGAGTAGAAAGGAAGGATGATGTAAGAGTAGTTAAACAGAGCTAGAAGGGAACCGGGGACAGAATCCCATTTCAGGGAAAACAGGGTAGTACCTACCAGGCATTCAGGGGCCCCCAGGTGAGTTCACTCAATTCCCAATAGGACACCTCCTTCTATCCATCCAAACTGCATATGCCCCTCTCCCAGATTTGGTCATGCTGTGTCTCCTGCCTCCCAGGCTCTCTCTCTTAATAGCTCAAGCCCCATTCCCTTGTTTAACCAGCATTTATTAAGTATCTATGGTATATCAGGCACTGTTTTGGACATTAAGGATATGAAGTTTGGGCATCAGAGATAGGAAGTTTAAAAGCTTAATAAAAGCTTAATGAAGGCTAGTTATGAGTATGCTTATTATCACTATTATAACTACTAATATGCCTCAAGCAATGATTATCTAAAATGCAGTCTGGCAATATCAGTAGGGCAGCTCTTACTATCCAGGTATGACCTAGTCTCTCTCTCTCTTTGATCCTCCTGCCTCAGTTTCCTGAGTCAACTGGATTACAGGCGTGCATCACTATGCCCATATAACCTATTCTCTAAATCTACTGGTCAATTACCTCATCTAGAGTAAAAGTTAAATTGCTAAGGCTGGCTTTGAACTTTCGATTCTCCTGCCTCAGCCTCCTGAGACACTGGGATTACAGGCATGCATCACCATGCCTGGGTTTCTTTTCTTTCTTCTTCTTATTCTTTTTTTTTTTTTTAATTTCTTTTTGTAGTACTGGGGATTGACCCCAGGGGTGTTCTACCACTGAACTATATCCCCAGCCATTTTTATTTTAAGGCAAGGTCCTGCTAAATTGCTGAGGCTGGCCTAGAATTTGCCAACATCCTCCTGCCTTAGCTTCCTCAGTCACTGGGATTATAGGTGTGTCTCGCTTTAAATGTCACATTGTCAGATGTCTTCATTGATTGCAATTGATAAAATAGGACCTTCTGGCATTCTATATTCCCCATACCCTTTTTTATTTTTTCCTATAGCTTTTTTCTTCTAGACATCAACAGATTTATTTAGGAAAGCAGATAAACATTCTTGGGAGAAATGTGGGCTTTCTCAAGGGACAACATCTTTTGGAATAAAGTAAGAAACACACATTCAGGGGAGAATGCAGCTATCCTGAGAGTGCAAAGGAAAACGTGGCCATCTTGATGGTGAGAAGCTTTTGGGGTAAAGCAACAAATTCACATTGAAGGGACAAAGTGACCCTCTCCATGTGGAGAGTGTTTTTTTAACCCTTGGTGTGGGGTGTTAATATTTACAGAGGGGTGGTTGCTGGGGGCTGGACTGTAGGTGCAGTCAGGGGAGTCATACAATTTTGAGCCAGCTTCTCCAGCATTTGATCTTTACCCCATGTCCTTTTTTGCAGGCAAGGTCAAGGGCAGGAGCCAAGGACATGGGGTGGGCTGCTTATTGTGTTGCAGGTCTGTGGGGAGAAGATAGGAATTTGGGGATACAGAAAAGGAAAGATAGATTGAGTCCCTGTGTTCAATCCCCAGTATTAAAAATTAAATAATTAAAAAATTGGGGGCTGGGGCTGTAGCTCAGTGGCAGAGCACTTGCTTACCATGTGTGAGGCACTGAGTTCGATCCCTACCACATAAAAATAAATAAAATAAAGGCATGCTGTCTATCTACAACCACACACACACACAAAAAAAATTTAAAATTTAAAAATAAATTTAAATTTATTTTTAAAATTTAAAAAATTAAAAATAGAATGAATAGGATGAATTTATTTACAGTTATACTACTCCCTTTCTCTATAGTATTTTATCACCCACCTGCCATTGGCATGTGTCCCTACCACTGAGTTATACCCCAGCCCAATGTCTGTGTTTTGTTCACTGTTATATCCCCAGTGTCATGAATAATGCCTGATACGTAGCAGCAGGTACTTAGTAAATGCTCCTTGAATGAATGAGGAGGTTATTATTAGCTATCATAAGCATCACGTTATGTTCAGTTTAATCAGTATCAGTGCCCCAGTGGGGTAAGATCCCAGGTCTTATTCTTGTCACACGCTATCCAGCAGTCAGTGTCAGTGCTTGAGGCATGACAGGAAGAACCCACATGGGGAGAGCCTAGTTCCATGATTAGCAAGGAAGAGGTCTCCTCCTTGAACTATGCTTCTTTCCTGCTCTGAGATTCTGTGATTCAGTGGGAGGTTAGGGAAGTTCAGGATGGGGCCAATGAAGGGAGAAGGGGAAATAGCAAAGAGCCAGGCCTTACCTGGGTGGGCTGCATAGCAGGTGACACCAGTGCCCTCAAGCTGGGTGGCGAGCTCTCGGGCAAATAGTACGTTGGCCAGCTTACTGTCGGCATATGCCCGCAGCTCCTGCTGCCAGCCCACCACTGGGCGGTCCAGGCGTGTGAAGTCAAGGTGTCCACGCCGATGGGCAGCTGAGGATACCACTACCACACGGCTAGGGGCGCATGTCTTCAGGCGAGGGAGCAGCAGATGTGTCAGCAGGAAGGGGCCAATGTGGTTCACCCGCAGCAACAAATTAAAGGTTTCTCGGGTTCGGCCACAGGAACTGATCCCTGGGGTAGGGGCTAGGTGTGAGTAGCTGCTCCAGAAGGAGCCTGGCAGGCCTCAGCATCCCAGTCTGTGAGATGGAAATAGGGGCAACCTTCCCATGTGTCTACTGGCCCCTGGCAGGGCCCAACTGGAGGGAGCAACTGCCCCTGGCCACCCCCCACCCCCCTACAGGGCCTGCAGCCCCTCACCGGCATTGTGGATGAGGATGTCCAGCCGTGGCTCAGACCTCAGGAAGGCAGTGGCAAAGGCCCGCACCGAGGCTAGACTGGCCAAGTCCAAGGCCATGAAGATGACCTCATTGTTCCCACTCTCCTGTGGAGTGGCAAGGGCTCGGATTGTCACCAGGCACTTCCCTCCTTTTCCCTTTCCCCAGGCACCTAATTCTAAGAGTCCATCTCCTGTTACTATTGAAATCTGCCCTTATGTATCACAGTGTAATGGAGCTGGGGATACAGTTCTGTTGGTAGAGTGTTTGCCTCGCATGCACAAGGCTCTGGGTTCAATCCCTAGCATCACACACACACACACACACACACACACACACACACAAACAATAAAAGCAACTTGTATTAAAGTGTAATGGATAATGGATTCAAATCCTGACTGCCTCTTACTAAAGTGTGACCTTTGGCAAGATACTTAAATCTTTCCGGGCCTCAGTTTTCTCACTTTAAAATGGGAATAATAATAATAATAATAATACCTATTTCATAGAATTGTTGTGAAGATTAAATAAGTTAACATTTGTAAAATACCCACAGCCAGTATTGTGTAGGTATTTGCTAGTATATCCTCTTTCCCCATTATCACTTACCCTAAAATCTGTAACAGACTTTTCATTGTTTTTTTTTAATTACCCACTCTTGCACCACACAGTCACAAAGGTTTCATTTCAAAAGGCCACTTTTCTATCAGAGCCTACTGAGATCTGTTTATTGATCTCAGCTGCCCATCCTAAAAGTTCAAACTCCTCAATGTAATGTGTAAGGGCTCTAGAAACTGAGCCCCTTCATGTTGCCTCTTCCTCAAAGGTTGTGCTTCAGCCTCATTAAATCTCTCTCTCTCTCTTTTTTCCAGTTTCTCAAATGATACTCTAGCTTCAGGGCCCAATTTGCATATGTGGTTCCCCTGCCATTCCCTTTCCTACTGCTCTTCATTAACCTAACTCTCATTGATCCTAAAATATCTTAGATGAGCAATTTCTTCCTTTACAGGAAGGCTCCCCAACAACTTAGTTGTGGTCTCCTTCCTTTTCTGACCAGAGCACTGCCCCCTCTTCCATACTTCATGAACTGAGCAGCTCTTTCAGGAACTGGATCCCTCGAGCCTGGTTCCCCGTCCCATCTGCTCCGGCTTTCCCTCACCTGACGGAGGTCGAAGGCGGCTGCCTCCCCGCGCTCCCGGCTGCGGCAGGCCAGCACCACGCGCGCTCCCCTGCGCGCCAGCTCCAGCGCCGTCATCTTCCCGATGCCGCTGTTGGATCCTGCAGGCGGCGGGCGGGAGCCAGCTGAGCCCCGCGGGCTGCCGCCCCGCAGCGGCGGCCTCCCACCACCCGCACGCCGCACTCATCCCGGCACTCACCCGTGACCACGGCCGTGCGGCCGCGCAGACTGCCGATGCCACCGCACGGTGGGGCCTTCACTAGGTTATAGTAGATTAGCACATAGGCGCCTAGCACCAGCCCGGCGCCTAGCAGCAGTGTCTCCATTCCGACTGCGCCGCCGACTCCTGCCAGGCTGCGCTCCACCCCAAACGCTGCCCTGAAGCTGCGGCCCTTCCTGGCCTGGGCCTGGAAGAGCACAGGGCGCGCCTCAGCGAAGGCAGCTGGAGGCTGGGCAAGGGTGTGTGTGCGTGCGTGTGCGCGTGGCCCTGCGAGCGCCCCCTAGGCGTGCGTCTGCGTCCTTTGGCGGTGTGCCTTTGTGAACACCTTGGAGCTGCTTTCATACATCTGGGCCCGGGGAGCGCCCCCTAGGTGTGTGCCCGCCAGCGCCAAGGGAGTGCCCGTTAGAGATATACAAGCGTCTGCAACGTCTGTGGGTGTGTGAATGACTAATATGTGAGTATATGCCCAAGGGCCTTGGGGTCACCCTTCAGTTGTGTGGGTGCCTCTGGATCCTGTGAAATACTTCGTGGGCGTCTGTGCCCATTCAGGCAGAGTCCCTCCAGGCCTGTGCATGCCTCTGCAACCTCCACCAACGCTGTTTGAATGAGCATCTGTTTACTCTAGGTGTGAATATGTAGCAGAGTCCCTCCCTTCTAGAGACATGAATGGGCTGTCTTTGAGAGCCCAACTACACGCCTTTTCCTTCAATGAACAAATCATTCAATGTCTCATCCACACATTCAGCCTATCGGATTCTTCCCTATCCTTCCCACACAGCCCAGAAAGGGAGCAGTACTCACTCAAGGTGGCACTAGCAGTTGACTGCCAGGATTCACTCAATCATTTGTCTATATTCCCCTACCCCAAACCACTTCTGAAGGGAAGCAAAAAGATAGTAAAACATGTTACTGCTCTTCAGGAGATGTCTCTGGACTAGTTCTCATAGAGGGTAGAAACACTAAGACACTAAGGATGGTAAAGGTGGGCAGGGACATCTAGGCAGGTATGGGTAAGGGCACTCCTGGCCAGGTAATTTGGCAGGACCTTGTCTGAGAAAGCCATTATGATTTAGCACCTTATGTTTGGCACTTACAGTATACCAAAATCTCAGGGAGATGACAGGCAGGAAACATAATTTGAAGTATAATTTGGAGTATTTTAAATACTGAGCAGAATATAAAGCTTCTGTCCTTAGAGTTCAAGAAGCCCATTGTAACAGGGGTGCAGTGGCAGAGCCAAAACTAGATGGGAACAAGGACAGACTTGAGTCCAGAGATCTCCTGCACTTTGGACTCAGTACAATTACAGATGTTGTGTTTGTTCTCTAACCCCCTGGGGGGGGGACACTAATACACAGATAGGTACCACCTACTCAGTCAGTGCTGGAATGCACAGGTGTTCTTGAGGAGACTGTCCTCAGGAAGACCTTCCTGGGGAGTCTCTCACTAAGGTCTGGAGAAGGACAGAAAGATTTGCTTTCATGAGGGGTCCCCAAGGCTTTAGAATTAAGATAATTAGCAGACTTGCCTTCTGATGGGAACAACAGTTGTCAAGTTGGGATCATATGCCACACAGAAGTGGCATAGCAGACTCTACAGACCAAATTCTATATTAGGGTTCTCCAAAGAAATGACACTCCCTTAGCAGATGCACTCCTACCCTTCCTTTGCCCTCCACCCCACTTAGGCTCATTCTTTTCCAACACCACCCCTCTCCTAGGCTTCTCTTGGGGGAATATCTGAGGAAGAGACCTATTCTAAGGGTTCCCTATATATTGGGCCCAGATTTCAGGGAGGGTCCCCTCTGAGGGAGATGACAGGTAGGACAGACAGGCAGAAAACATAATTTGAAATATTTTTGTTTTTTTATATACAGAATACAGGAAAGTTTCTGTAAAGTCTAAAACATTACAATTACTATGTACATTGGTACTAGTTGTGGGGGTGGGAGGAGAGAAGGGAGCCAGGGGTGGGAGGAAAAGGAGAGAAGTGGCAAGAGAACAAAAAAAAAGGAGACAAAACAGGTTTACGACAAAAACATTTTTGCTACAATAGACAATTTGAGAAAACGCTCTACCACATGTAGTACTGTACACAGTTTTTAAAAACATTGAAAAAATGTCATCACTAGATGTATTTACACAAAATCCAAATACACTTTTTCCTTATTTGAAATAAAATAGATGGACAGCCAGAAAAAGAATTCATTTCTCATTTGTCCATAATACACAGTAGCTACCTGTAGTGCAACCGCTGCAGAAAGGGAAAATAACTTGGAGGGTGGGAACCATGGAAAGAGGGTGGGTATCGATCTTTATATTAAATAAAACAATGATATTGTATAGATTTTGCTGTATGAAAACTGTATTTTTTCTTTTAATATAAAACTATTGTCACTGCCACAAAATAGAACAAGTTTCTGATTATTTTACAACGGCGGGCGAGGGGGAGGGAGCAGGAAGTGGGGGAAGGGTTTGTATTGGAGGAAATGTCCAGACCATGGATCTTCCCCTCCCTGCCCACGCTGTTCCTCAGCTCGGGTCTGCCGCTTTCCCATGAAATGTTGAGTACAAATATATGTGCAAATGCCCCCTAGAACTTGAGAAAAGAAAAAGGATTTTTAAAAAAGTCAAAAGGTTTTCTTCATTTCATGCAAAGATTGTAGTTGAAGGGTTTCTGGTAGAGTATAGAAAACACCCGGGCTTGGTTTGTGTACATTTTTGCATTGCAGGAGTCTTGGGTGGGTATATAGGCTGGTGGCAGGGTAGTCACCAGCCCTAGGGAACGGAGTTGGAGCGCAGCACAGGGCCCTGGTGGGGCTTGAGAGACAACTTCTCAGCCAAGACCCCATCCTGAAGCAGGCTGGCATCGCCTTTGGGCTGTTTGGTCGCAAACTCAGTGATGCTGAAGACAAACTGCAGGCAGCCCAGCTTGATGTAGCTGCCATGGTGCAGTAAGGCCGTGCCCTCCCAGCCGGCCCCACTGCCCCCAATCAAGCTTGAGCTGCTGGCTTTGCAATTGCAGGGTCTCCGCGGTGGCCCCTGGGCCTGGGAACTCATCATGGCTGCCTCTTCACTTGGCTCTTCATCCTGTTTCTGGTGGCGGCGGCGCCCTGGGGAAAAGGGGGATGGTCACAGGAGAGGTACACTGAACAGCTGTCTCATCTGGGCTTTATGCCAGGATTGGGCCCCCACATCTCCCCATTCCAACTGCTACATGACTAGGGGTGAGGGATACTCAGAAAGGGCTGGAGAAGTCTGAAGTATCCAAAGAGGTCTGTATACACATGTGGGTGCTCAGCACTTGCTTCTCCGTGGCCTTCCCTGGGCCCACCAGCAAGGAGAGCTTGGCCACTAGGACTAGGAAGGCAAGAGACTGAAGGTCACTGGCAGCATGGCAGAACCACTGTGAATGGGGCCTTAGCTTTGTGGCCACAGGCCTCTGCTCCAACTTACTGATGACACTCTGCACTTTGGCAACAATACTGCTTGGGGGGGTTGGCGGGGTCTTCTCAGAGAAGTCACATGAATACAGCACATTGTCCACTGTTGTCCCATGCTCACTGTAGTTTAACAGCTCATAATGTTTGGTATTCTGAGGAGGAGGGAAGATAGATGTATGGTCAGCTGTGTGGGGCCTGTGACTAAGGGGAGAGAGAGAACATATATATGGAGGCCATACTGCTCTACTGAGGGAATTCTAATATTTTTCCCTAGTCACTGCCCCAGCCTTTCAGAATGGGGCTCAAGACTCACCTTGGGAAAGTCTGCCTTCCTAGTGACCCATACCCCCCTACTCTCCCACTATTCTTTTCCTCTGCCTCCTCAGCACTGGCTCCTGTTGATAAGATATTCATCATGATAATCTCATAGGGACACATCCACAGAGCTTGCCTTCCTTCTGTTAGTCCCTTCCCCTACACCTATGAGTAACTTCAGCAGAAATGATAACCCTGCTCCTGGAAGCTGGTAGCCATGGTAGGATGCTTTTTTACACCAAGATTTCTCCAGGAATGACAGGGAAGAAAAGGACTCCCAACCCTCTTCCCTTCTTCTCAGGGCACTGAACCAAAACCCAGTACCAGGGAAAGGCCTCAGATTCCCTCCCACCCCATCGCCACCCCTCACCTCATCGTAGAATATGCAGGCATGTTTCCCGGACACGTAGTTACAGTGACCATAGTTTGTAAGGCACACATCCATGTCAGCTCCTGAAAGGTGACAGAAGTAGAGGAAAAGGAAGGCAGAAAACAGATTATAAGGTGTATGTGTGGGGAATGTGGAAGAGGTGAGGGAGGGAGGGGGAGAGATTCGCATTTTACAGGTAAGCTATGTCCCAGCTTCATTAATTTATCTATTAATTCATTCTTATTTATTTATTTAGGGTACGAGGATTAAACCAGGGGCACTCAACCACTGAGCCATACCCCCAGCCCTATTTTATATTTTATTTAGAGACAGGATCTCACTGAGTTGCTTGGTGTCTCGCATTTTTCTCTGAGGCTGCCTTTGAACTCATGATCTTCCTGCCTTAGCCTCCTGAGCTGCTGTGATTACAGGTATGTGCTACAGCACTCTTTTTATTTTTTGAGATGGGGTCTAAGTTGCTGAGACTGGCTTTGAACTTGTGATTTTCCTGCCTCAGCCTCTCAAGTCACTGGGATTATAGGTATGTACCACTTTTTTTTTTTGGACAAAAGCTAATGTCTTTTCCAAACTCCTGCTCAACAATAACTGCTTAGGACTGAGACTACTCAGAACCTGAGTTACTAGAGGATGGGATACTTCCATGAAAACATAACATGGAGGTGCAGAGCCTTATAATAATAATAATAATATCTCAGGAAATTTGTAGGCTGAGAGCGAATCTGTACTTCTGTACCAGATGCAAGGCTAACTGAAGACTTAGTGTGAGCCTATCATTTTTCTTTTTCATTTTTTTTTTTAAAGAGAGAGTGAGAGAGAATTTTTAATATTTATTTTTTAGTTCTCGGCGGACACAACATCTTTGTTGGTATGTGGTGCTGAGGATTGAACCCAGGCCGCACGCATGCCAGGCGAGCGCGCTACCGCTTGAGCCACATCCCCAGCCCAAGCCTATCATTTTTCAAAGACACCCAGGGACAGGCATTTGCCCTCTGCTTGCATCTTTCCTGGCAGAGTTTCAGATGACTGAGTAGTAGTCAGAGCTAATTCTCATCCCTGATAAGGCCACAATGGGGACAGACAAAGCAAAAGGGACAAACACAGAGAGAAGCACCTGATTATTTTGTTTCCTAAGTCACTCTTGTCTGGATATCCACTGGGTTACCCATCAACTCTGGAAAAAGGCTTCCATCACCTCTTTCTAGCTTGCTGGTAAGAGTGTTAGGACTGAATAGATCCAGTGCCTCTCCGGCTTCCAGGCTGGCTTACCTGTCCCGATGTAGAGGGTTCGATAGCACATGTTCACAGCTCCTCCCAACCCTAAGAGGGGGTAGAACACAGCTCGGGCCTGTACTTCCTTTCTTTGCACTGCAAGACAAACAAGGATAGGGTTATTCAGAAACTCAGAACCTGTGACCCAAACATGAATAAAACCTGGACTTTTGGTTTGTGGCCTAGAGAAAGTCCCAGTGAATGATTCATGTTTCCAAACACATTGAACACTTAGGATAAAGTATTCCTTCCCAATTCACATCATTTCCAATATGGGATAAGGACCATCTTTGAAAATGGTCACAGAATTTGAGAATATTAGTACTATAAGCTTCTGGGCTGCTGGTTAGCTAATCAGGGACATTCCAGATTATATTAAAGGGAAAACATGGAAAAATGGAAGCATAAACCAGTATTTCTCAACCTTTAATGTGCATATGAATCACTTGTGGATTTTGTCCAAAAGTAGATTCTGGGTTAAGGGTACAGTTCAGTGGTAGAGTGCTGGCCTAGGGTTCAATCAGAGGAAGAGGGAGTGGAAGGGGAAGGAAGGAAGACAGGAAGGGTAAGTACATATTCTGATTCAGTAGGTCTGGGATGTGGACCTTCAATTTGCTTTTTTTGGTTGTAATGCTGGGGATTGAACCCAAGGGCATTCTACCACTGAGCCACACTCCCCAGCCTTTCAAAAAATTAAAAAAAAATTTCAGACAAGGTCTTGCTAAGTTTCTGAGGCTGGGCTGGGGTTATAGCTTAGTGGTAGAGCACACTGGGTGAGGCACTGGGTTTGATCCTCAGCACCACATTAAAAAGAAAAAAAAAAAAATATATATATATATATATAAAAGCTTCCAAAGTTGGTCTGGAACTTGTGATCCTCCTGACTCAAGTGTCTTGAATTGCTGGGATTACAACTGTGTTTAGAATTTACAGTTTATTTTTTTTTTTTTATTTTTTTTTCTTTTAGTTGTAGATATTTTTATGTGGTGCTGGGGCTCGAACCCAGTGCCTCACGCATGTTAGGCAAGCACTCTGCCACTGAGCCACAACCTCAGCCCCTACAATTTACAGTTTTATGGTCTCATGAGATGCTGATGCTGCTGGTCTGGGGACCACACTTTGTTTGAAGCAGCAAGGCACTAATGTTCAGAGATAACCAAGCAGAGTTATCACTTGAGAATTTCTAGGAGGTTTGCTCACTGTTATCCTATTTCTTACCTTGAACTCAAAAGTTCCCTCTTGGGAAACCTTTCTAACTCAAATATTAGGAAGCAACTGAACAGACAGAATACAACATATACCCCTAAGAAGTGGTCTCTGTTTTGCTGTGTTTCAAAGTAGATTGGTATGAAAGAGTGATTTCCCTAAGTCTGACTTGGGTAAGTGACTCCCCCAAGCTGTGGTTGTCATCTCATTCCTGCTCTGAGAAAAAAACATACGGTGTTTTAACCAAAAGTACACAAGGAGATTTTGACTATCAAAAGCTGATTCTCTGGGGAGGCAAGATAGTTAATCATAAGATCTGATGGTGTGGTAGCAGGCATGTGCATGCACACCTTCTGTGTGGTGTCCTCCGGAAGTCAGCGGATGTGTCCCAACACTGCCCGGTGAAGCCTGGACCCGGGAGGGGAAAAGCTGATGTATTCTCTGCAAGGCCAGAAACTTGATCAGCTTCTCGTCCAGCATATTTATCTCGATTTCTATCAATCAAAGAGAAAGGTTAAAAAACAGCTGAGATGGAAATGTAATGTGGAAGTTGTTAAGGGTCATGCAAATAGTTCAACATTTCTGAAATCCAGATGAGTGATTTTTGCTCAAACAGAATAGAGTACAGAGTGGTACAAGGCTCCAGAGCTGGTCATCTCACTTGCCATTCACAGTGAGAGAGTGCCCCAGTGTAGCCTGTGAAGTCACCTTCTATAGTAAGGTGGATTATTTCAAGCCAAGTGTCCTAAAAGGCCAGAGCAAAGCAGACTAATTTGCCTGTTTACGGAGAGGGTCTGGATATCTGATAGACTTGAATTTTCAACCCACCCTTTGTTCACAGAGATCAAGATTTGTCCCTGTTCTCCTTGACTTTAGAGTTTCCCACAGACGAGGCCCCTCTGGGAGTGAGGCTCCCGGTTTTGTTCTACAAGTTCAGGTGATCTGCCTAAAGATCTTTTTCTTTCTCATCAATTAAGCATAGCTGTCTTCCCTTCATCTTGGATTATGTGTTATGTGCAAATACAGAACACAGAGACAGGAGATGAAGCCTTCTTTTTCTTTCTTTTTTTTTTTTCCCAGTGCTGGAGATTGAACTAGAGGCACTCAAGAAGCCTTCTTTTTTACCCTACTCCTCTACCCAAATGGTACTCGTCTTCCCCATTTGATATGAGCTAAATTTTGCCTGCAACTTTACCACAGCAGCTGGCTCACTCACCTCCATTGACATCCATAAATGCTCGAAGTGAGTTGGTGAGGTCCACCATGGCAGTAGAGTTGGCTGGGAAAGAGGGTACGGTTAAAGCGCTTCCTATGGATAACGTGCCGGGGCTGACCTTGCCATCTGGGGACGGAGCAGGAAGACTGTTACTTACGTCGCCTGAGGGAAACCCACCGGTCCAATCCCCCACAGCTGAGACAGGTCTGGATTTCGGACCCAAGGTGATGTTCCCTTCTTGATTCTCAACCCATAGGCTCTGGAACTCCTAGAGCTAAAAACGTGTGGTGAGGAAGGGCAGATGGAACGACAATGCACCCGGGCACGCAGGAGTTTCCAGAGCACTGATAACCATTGCAATCCACTGCTCTGGGGAAAGTGGTGGGGTAACTTCATTCCCCGGGCCATGACCACCTCCCTGTTGCTTCTAAAAGAAGTGATGCTTGCCCTTGCAACTCCTGCCTGCTGAAGTATGATTCGGAGCGTGCAAAAATCTATTCACGCTGGTATTAAGAAACAGTGAGAAATAGGAAAACAGTCTGAGTAGGGCCATCCTGGGACCAGGGGCCCCCATGCAGAGAAATCACAGTCACCTGGTTACCGAGACTCCCAGCTGACTAGGAGGCCAGCTTCAGTTCAGACAGGAGAGACCACAGGGGGTTCCAGCAGCATCTGAAACCTGGTTCAGATGCTGGGGTCAGCAACCTTGAGGTCCTGAGTGCTGACTAGGGACAGCTGAGAGAACAGGTCCAAACTGGGTCAAGTTCAGACTTAACAGATTGCCCTTTGGCATGTGGCCTGAGGGCAAGCTTCTGGGCCAGACCAACCTCTGTGGGCATCCCACTTTGCAGCTACTCTGAAAGGCAGTGCTGCTTTCTGTCCCTGCTTCCCTGACACGGAAGTTCCTCAAATGAGTTGGCTCTGAGAATCTGTAGCAGGCGTAGCTTTAGTCTCTTATGTGGATCATGAAACACTGAGGCCGTTACCCAGAACCTCAGGCTGACCCCAGTGGTTCCAGAGAGCATGCTGCCTTCTTCTAAGGTGACGGAACAAGACAGGCAGAAGACTAGGCCTGGAGGGTGAGAGAAGGAGTCAGGAGACCCAGGCTGTAGTTCCAGTCCTGCCACTGCCTTGGTAGGTTACCTTAAGGAAATCACTTAAGCTTTTAGAGCCCAAGTAAGCCCACCTATAAGACGGGGACAAGTTAACACGTGCTTCCTCTTCTATAACAGAAATATGGGGAGGACAAATAACGTAGAGATTAAAATCCTCTGAAGCATTCATAAGGATATAAGTGTTTTTAGAATCTTAAGTCTTATTTGCCAGGAAAAGCATAAAATTATTCCAAGTCACTGGAGGCTGAGCAGCACTCACCTGATGATGGCGCTGGTGAGCAGAATCGTTGGTTGGCTCCTGTGGCCAAGATCCCGTCTCCTGCTGCTTGAGGGGGAGTGAGCACCCGGGTGGCATTTGGGGGTGAGCCCAGTGGCCTTGAATCTGTCAACGGAGGTCCTATCTGTGATTGGACAGTCTTTCTTTGCAAAGTGCTGGTGTTCTCGATGCTGGCACAAGAGCTGGGAATGGAAGGGGGCAGGCTTGGGACAGAAACCAAACTCCTCTGGGGGCAAGAGCTGGGGCCAGTGGCATTCTCTGTCTTCACAATGATGCCGACGGTGTGATTTTGAAGCCCCCCAGCCGCTGGTGGCGTGAGGGGCCGAGGCCAGCCTTGCCGATGTGAAAGGCCAGGTAGGGGGGTGTTGGCGCCTGGAAGTCGCCGGGGGTCCGTGGAATCAGTGGGGCTGCTGTAGAGGTGGGGGCCATTGGCTTTCACCTCTGTGTTCACTGGCCCGTTGGTAGTCCCACAAGGGGCTTTCTTGGATTTTTCCACACAAGAACTGCAGCTGATGTCCTCTAGGGCTGGGGGCTGGTGGGGTGGAGAGCAGCTCAGGGAATTCTGGGTGCTAATCCCTGAGGGGCAGGACAAGGGGTAGTGGGAAGGTGTAGGTGCCTTGTCAGCGGTTTGCAGGGATGTGGTGATTGAGCTGTCAGTCACAATAACAGGCTTAATATCAGCCTTCTCTGTCTGTTCAGAGTCCCAATGCGAAGGCATCTGCTTAGCAGATAAATGTTTCAATATGCTGCACTGGAGCGCAACAACACTACAGAGCCACTGCAATGGAAGGAGAGGAGAGGAGAGGAGGGTGAGAGGCCCAGAAGGCGCCAGTCCATCCTGCCACAGTGGCCAGGGCTACAGCAGAGCTGACAAGCACTGTTTCAGAGGTCCCAATGTGAATGCCCAGAAAGGGTGTGCTTGACTTCTGATAGGACTCCATTTCCATTCCCAAGCAAGACTTGTTGGTACACTTGGCAGGCAACCCCTGGTCAGCAGAGCTTGGGATTCTTGTTTTGGCCCTGGCCCTAAGGCTCACCTTGTGACTAATATTCAGCAAGTACTCTAACACCTGCTGTGTGTCCAGCACTATCAATTAACCCCTCTAGGGATCTACTCATCTTTCTACAATACAGATTTGCCCGGCTCACAGTGCATTGGGGGACTGACGGAGAGGAGCAGACCAGTCGACTCTGTAGTTCTCTTACTTGACTTTAGGATCTGAGCCAGAGGTTCTCTGTGGAATACTCAATGCTTATGGGGGAGAGGGAAGGGGTGCAGTGGGAATGACAGACACTGAGTCTACTTCTAATAACAGCTATGATGAGACGGAAAGAAGATTGAATTTAGAATCCCAGTTCTGCCTTCACTCACCTCTTGCTGTTCTGCTTGGGTGGCTAAGTGCTCAGAGTTCAAAAGGTGCGTCTGTGATTCCTCAGGAATCCCATTGCAGATCAGTTCCCCGTCCCGAATGGCCGCAGGTGCAATGAGAGGGGGTGGAAACTGGTACTGAGATTTTATAGCATCGGGAACCTGTTCAGGATAGACAGAAGAAAGAAGGAAAAGGAGATAGCGCCAACACGTTCAGTTGATTCTGTCCTGGCACACCATTCTGATTGTGGTGCTGACAACCATGGGATCATTTACTCTGGGTCCACTAAGGACAAAGAGGTTCAGTATGCTGCAACTGATCTGTTGTTCCCCCTGACTCTCACACATGCTTACTGGCTTAAAAAGGAAAAAAAAAATGAAAATAGCAGGTAGGGCCTCCACTTTTCTTCATCAAGGTCAAAGGCCTGCAGAACTCAGAAACCACTGTATGCTGTCTTCTGCTTTGGCCTGAAAAGTGTAAGGCTGACAATGGACAGGGCTTCAGAGTGCTGCTCTAGGTTCTTACTGTTCAGGGTCAATTTTGGGAGACATAAGTTAAATGAGGCCACATTCATGGTGGGAAAGCTCAGCATGAGGCCTGTCTAACTAAAGCACTCAATCAAGGTTAGTTTTCACTATTCATGACTAATGATACAACTGAAGATTTTTTTTTATCCCCTTAAGACTTGTTTGTTGCACAAAGACAGAAGACACTCTCTGACTCACACCATGTAAGCATGAAAAAGCCATACAAGCAAAGACTCATTCATACATTCAAATAACATTTATTGAGCACCTCCTGAATTGGGCTCTGTTCAAGTACTAAAGGTCCAGAGGTGAATAAAACGTAAGCTTGCCCTCAAGGAGCTCACAGCCTAGTATGGAGAAAACCTAGAAATATTACAATACATGTAATTGATCCTAGAATACAAGCATGTCAGAGTTGCTATCAAAAACAAACAAACAAACAAACAAAAAGGAGAGTGCTTATTTTAGTTCAGGGGACAGGAGCTTGGGATTAAGGAAGATTTTATAGCAAGTATTTGAACCAAGACTTGGAAAGTTAAGAATTTCTAGGCAGATAAAGGGGAAATAAAGGTTGGAGCAACATGTATGGCACAGAGATGTGAAAGCACTTGGTGGATTTGGAAAACATCCAGAGAACCAACAGATTTGTTTACTAAAACCTTATGGAATATGGGAAAAACTAGAAATGGTTTCCAGAATTTTGGCCTCAGGGACTGGGTAGAGATCACTATCATTCACTGACACTGGAAATATAGAGGGAAAGGAGATTCTGAGAGACTTTTGGTCTAGGGTAGGTTGAAACTGAGCTTATCTGTAGTATGGGCAGACAGACCTGCATGAGAAAAAAGGCAAAGAATAAGGAGGTAGGAGTCATCAGCTGGTACCTTGGGCTTTTTGAGATCAACATCAATTAGAGGAGGAGGATGGAACAGTGGGCTAGTCTAAGGCTTCCTGGAGAAGAGTGAAAAGGTAGGTGAAGGAGGAACTCCTAATATAGATATCAAGTTCTCAGCAGATTTTACCTATACTGTTACAACTAAGAGTAAAGGCCACTGTCCTATGTTGCTATAGTCCTCATTTCACTCTTAAACTGTCCTATTACAAAAAGTTTATCAGGTAACTCATGCCCTGTTGTTGATTTTCCTCGATAACAGGGAAACATTTAATAACATGGAGGGAGCCAGGAGTGGTGGCCACGTGGCTTGGGAGGCTAAGGCAGGAGAATCACGAGTTCAAAGCTAGCCTCAGCAATAGCAAGGCGCTAAGCAACTCAGTGAGACCCTGTCTCTAAATAACATACAAAATAGGGCTGGGGGTTTGAGGTTGTGGCTCAGTGGTAGAGTGCTCACCTAGCACGCGCGGGGCCCTGGGTCGATCCTCAGCACCACATAAAAATAAATACATAAACAAAGGCATTTGTCCATCTACAACTAAAAAAATATGTATTAAAAAAAAAAAAAAACAAAAAAAAAAAAAACAGGGTTGGGAATTTGGCTCAGTGGTCGAGTGTCCCTGAGTTCAATCCCAGGTAACAACAACAACAACAACAACAACAACAAAAAACAGTGGAGGAGGAACAAAACAATGATGGGACTTTATCAAGGCCTCCTGGGCGTTCACTTCAGTAGTCAGGCTTGCTTCTCTGTCTACACAGTAAATCACACAGTCTTGATTACTTGCAGATCCATTTAACTGAGGTCTGAGGCATGCCACCACTGGAAACACTTTAGTTTTAGAAAACTCGTGTTTCTATTGAAGGAGAAATATTTATCCAGTTAAGAGTTTGTTCCGCAATTTTCAACAGTTAGCACCTTGCTAGGACTAACACCCACAGGAGGTGATGGGTGTGGTGCGATTTGAGTTTAAAGTGTGGCTGCCATCAAGTGGCCACTTTTGAGAATTGCTGTTTTTTTGCTGGTATATACGACTGTGAGTTTATCTCAAAAGAGAAAGATCCAGATGGCTCTTGGACAGAAGACATATAATGGGGACAGACAGGGTGACTTCAGGTGAGGAGAAAGTGACAGCCAAGCACAACTAGGTTTGGTGGCATGGGCTGAAGAGTGCTTATCTTTGGAGAACCAGAGACTTGCAGACTTTGAAAGCCTACTTGAGGCTTGGCCCTCAACATGCTCAAGTACTAAAACATAAGTTTAACATTCATTATTTGGGCTGGGGATATAGCTCAGTTGGTAGAGTGCTTACCTTGCATGCACAGGCCCTGGGTTCAATCCCCAGCACCACAAACTAACAAACGTTTATTACTTGCTGAGACACCAAAGACAAATCTCTGTAGGTCTTCACGGTCTCCATGTTTGTAAAACTGGGAAAATGGCCCTCTCTATTTATCAAGCAAAGGCAATCAGGACACCATCATCCTGCCTGTACCAGATCTGTGACTCACCTTCAGGCTTCTTCTTTTGACTGACTGGAGCACACGGCGGTTAGGAGGGTGCTTCTTATGGATTCGGTTCAGGAAGTCCACTTTGACAACATGCTGTGAAATGGTGTCCTGGAAACGATCAAACACCTGGCACCGATTGCTCAGTGTTATATTCTTCTGGTTCAGCTAGAGACAAACCAGAAACACCCTTGTGGTGAATCTTGAAAGGTATCCCCACCTTCAGGTAGCCCCATTCTCTGAGATATTAAAAACAACAACAAAAAACCAGAATTTTTCAGCCAAATGGGATCCTTCAGTCAGGGACAAGATGCCAACACTCTTGCTAGAGAGTAAGGCAACATGGATGAGACTTTCCTCCTCAGCTGATATGTTCCTGTTTCCCAGTGAGGCTCAAAGAAAGGAAACAGAGAATTAGTCAAGAAGTATCCTTAAGAATTCAGCCTGACAGTCGTCAGTTCTAGTTCAGAGTACTCTGTCAGGGTATCCTCCCAGCAACACCAGGTTTCAGACCCCCAAGAGACCCAAACTCCCAACAGGAAGGGACTCACAGAGGAAGCAGGACTGTCCCTACAGAGGAGCTTGCCCAATAGTTGGATGAGGATCCTATATGCCCTGCCCCTTTCCTGCTCTAGGGTTCAAGGGAGCACCTCTGTGAACCCATCCTGATATGACAGTCTTCCTTCATGGAAGGGGGGAAACTTGGCCACCTCTTAAGAGGCTAACAGGAAAGAAGAAAGAGTTTCTGCAATAGCCTACTAAAGGTATGGAGAACCCACGCCACTCTCCTCTTCCACATTTGGTTCCTACGCTTAAGTTCAAAAGAAAGAATCTCCTTTGGAAGCTTCCTAATTGGCAAATTAGGCACAACCTTTAAGTAGCTAATAAAATTAGCTAATTAGTAATTTCTCATTCACTGGAAAGTTGCTCCTTAAGATCTGTATTTGGATAAACTGCTTATGGTCTTTTTTTTTTTTTTTTCCTGGTTTGGCAGGAAGCAAAGAGTCACTCACAATGAGCCTTAGAGACACTTCCTTTTCTTTTTTTTTTTTTTAATATTTATCTTTTAGTTGTAGGTGGACACAATATCTTTATTTCATTTTTAAGTGGTGCTGAGGATCAAACCCAGTGCCTTATGCGTGCTAGATGAGTGATCTACCACTGAGCCACAACCCCAGCCTGAGACACTTCCTCTTAGATAAATCTAAGTGGCACGAATCAAAAGAACACAAAGTAACTCTTCCATATACAAAGGAGATCAAATGCAGGGCCTCACAAGTGCTAGATAGCACCTCACCACTAACTCACACTCCCAGGTTCCATGTATGGCAGTCTTTAATTATTTCATGACTAATATCATTTGGTAGGTGATATTCTTTTTTGTTTCCAGTGCTGGGCATTGAACTCAGGGCTAGGCAAGTGCTCTACTATTGAGCTATATTCCTCATCCCAGATTTGACAATGTCCTCCCCCCCCCTTTTTTGGTACCAGGAAGTGAACCCAGGGGGTGCTTAACCACCGAGCCACATCCCAGCCCTTTTATATATACATATATTTTTTTGGTACCAGGGACTGAACTCAGGGGCACTCACTCGACCACTAAGACATATCCCTAGCCCTATTTTTTATATTTTATTTAGAGACAGGGTCTCAGTTGAGTTGCTTAGTGCCTTGTCCTTGCTGAGGCTGGCTTTGAACTCATGATCCTCCTGTCTCAGCCTCCAGAGCCACTGGGATTATAGGTGTGCACCACCACACCCGGCTTCTTTTATATTTTGAGACAGGGTCTTTCTAAGTTGCTTAGGCTGGCCTTGAACCTTCAGTCCTCTTGCCTTAGTTGTTGGGATTACAGACTACACCACAATGCTTTTAAGCAGCTACCTTTTTGGTTTGGAAAGGTTTCTCATAAGTAAGGGTCTCCTCCTGGAGCCCTCTCCCATTCCATCTTGTTACCTATTCTAACTGCCTAGAAGGACAAATCCTTTTGGAGATAGCTAATGACAGCTGTGTTCTAGCCTCGGAAAGCCGTGTAGAAAATGTATCCAAGACTCCTGGTGATAAACATTCATTCCTTTTTTTTTTTAGTTGTAGACAGACACAATACCTTTATTTTATTTATTTTTATGTGGTATTGAGGATCAAACCTGAAGCCTCACACATGCTAGGCAAGTACTCTACCACTGAGCTATATCCCTAGCCCTACAACATTAATTCTTTCAACTTACTGAACACCAATACATGTGGTTATAAAGAATTAAAGCAACAGAAGAAATGAACTTTATTTGGAGACTGCGACACATATATTCCAGATAGCCAACCATTTATTTCCTTAATATTAGATCTTCTAGGGCTGCAAAATCAACTGCTTAATCCACAACAGAAGAAATTACTCAAAAAACAATCAAGTGGGTTAAGTATGCTTTTGCAGCCAAAACAAGGTATTGTGGGAAAAGGCAAAATGCACAGCTGAGGTATATCATAATAATCAGAACTGAGTAGGACTGTCTATAGAAACCAGCATCTGTGAGATTATTGTGAACTCTGGAACAAAGCTGATCTTAATATGCTTTCTACTGAATCAGTCCACACCCCAGCTGTGCCCATAGAGGATTGATTGGACACTGCTGTGCTTACCACCACATGTTCGATGTGATTCGGACACATCCATCTGCCCAGGGGCATGGCAGTGAGCGGTGGCTCGAGGCAGTCCATATGAAACAGGAGGGGGCAATAGTCACACTGGATGAGAGGGGCCACACGGCAGCTCCTGCCAAAAGAAAAAGAGATGTTGGCCACATCTGTATTAAGATGGGAAAATTCAGAATAATTCTGCACTGTGGAACAACCCCCTCTCCTTAATCCTAACAGCATTTTCCCACATCTTCCTACCCCAATGATTCAGTTATATTTCTGATCAGAAAGATGGATGAATTTGGGGGCTACCACCAGGTTCTCCATTATTCTCTCTTCTGACAAGAATGTCTCTTGTGATGACTTGAATGTTTATTTGGAGTATAGCTAAAGTGGCTGTCAGAGCAAGAATGGTCAATGGTCATACCCAATGGAGAAGACAGTGAACTCTGCTCTCTACTCCTTAAAAGAGAGAAACTACTTTGTCTATTTCCCTATAGCTTTTGTTGTGAGATACTTCTTCCTTTTGTTGTTGATAAAGAATACCTTTTCCCCCCTTCAGTATTGGGGATAAACCCCAGGAGCGCTTTATCACTGAGCTATACTCCTGCCCCACCCCCCGCTTTAAAAAAAATTTTTTTTTGTAGTTGCAGATGGACAGAATGCCTTTATTTTGTCTATTTTTATGTGGTGCTGAGGATCTAACCCAGTGCCTCACACATGCTAGGCAAGCTCTCTGCTGCTAAGCCACAGCCCCAGCCCACTCCTGGCCCTTTTTTCAAAGAATTTTGAGACAAGGTCTCCTAAAGTCACCCAGTTTGGTGACTTATGATCCTCCTGCTCCAGCCTCTTGGGTACCTGGGATTACAGGTGTGTGCCACCACATCCATTAAATACTATCTTCTTCTTCTTCTTTTTTTTTTTTTTGGGGGGGGGGGCTGAGGATTGAACTCAGGGACACTTGACCACTGAGCCACACCCCCATCTCAGTTTTTGTATTTTATTGAGAAATAGGGTCTCATTGAGTTGCTAAGTGCCTCATCATTGCTGAGGCTGACTTTGAACTTGTGATCCTCCTGTCTCAGCCTCCTAAGCTGCTGGGATTACAGGCATGTACTACCATGCCCAAACTGTTTTTGATAGCTATTTTCTCCTGCTATCCTATCCTGAACATAATGTATTCCTTCTAACATACCCTAGCCAACAAGTTCAGCTTCAGTAATTGAAGTAGCTGATTTCTGTCACTGAGATCCTATTTGAAGAAATCCAGTGACCCAAGGAAGATATAACTGGGGTAGTACAGGGGCTATTTCTAAATAAATCATTCAGACCAAACTACCATATATACTTGTACTTTTTGTTTTGGGTACTGGGGATTGAACTCAGGGACACTTGACCACTGAGGCACATCCCCACCCCTATTTTGTATTTTATTTAGAGACAAGCTCTGAGTTGCTTATTGCTTAGTGCCTCGCTTTTACTGAGGCCAGCTTTGAACCTGTGATCCTCCTGCCTCCACTCCTAAATTGCTGGGATTACAGGTGTGTACCACCATGCCCAGCATCTTTACTGATTTCAAAACACTTTGTCTTTTCCAGGAACATGAGGCCTTACCGACCATAATTTTTCCTGTTCTCTAATCTAAATAATCTCATGCTTCAGTTCAAGACCAACTTTTCTTGTTCTAGTCTTAGCAACATAGTTAATAGTACTCCTGTACTATTATTCTTCAGGGAATTTATTAATACTTTCAAGGCTCTGGTCATTCAATCAGTCAATTTCTATGTATTCATACCATCAATAAATAAAGAGGTGATAGAAGAAAAAAATGCATCATTTGCTGAATATATAAAGGAAGAGCCCTTTGGTATAGAAAAAAATACCTGTTACACGTGAAGCAGACTTTGACGGGTAAGGGAACAAGACCATTGTGATCTAACTCATGCTGTGTCTTCTTTACATTTTTCCCTGTGGTTTCCTCCTTTCTTCTCCTCTTGCTAGAACCTAGAAGAGAAATTGGTGATGCTGAACTGCCCAGACATGGATCTTTCTGAGGCCCCCAGAGCTGGTTTTGAGTGAGAAAATGAATAGGAAGAGAGGAAAAAGGAGACTCAGATATAAGTCAGAGACTGTTCATGAGGGAGCAAAAGTCACCTGTTCTATAGCAGTAACACATCTGTTTTACAAACAGCAAGTGATCAGAAACCTGGGTTTGACACTGGCAACCTAAGAAATATAAATGCCCAAGTCAAATGGTCAACAAAGACTATTCTGTGAAGGTAGCTGAAGAAAAGACTACAAATTTACATTTTTATAGAAATCAGAAATGCCTTGATTCCATATGCATCTTTTAAAACTTTCCACCAATTTCTCTTTCTCTAGCAAGAAAAATAGATCTAAAAGCTTTGTGGTATCAATGGTATCAAATAGAAACCAAGACTTGATTAAAAAAAAAAATAAAAGAGGGTAATTGGTAATAGACAGATATTACAAATTGGTAATTTAGTAATATCTATCAGAGCTATCAATGCATACTGACCCAGCAATTAGGAATTTAACCTACATATAATACCCACATATCTATTACATGTAGTACACAATGATGTAATTACAAAGTTATTTGTTGAAGCACTATCTTGGTAACAAAAGATTAGGAACAACTTAAATGTCAGTTCATAGGAAACTGGCTAAATTGTGGCACATCTGTACAATGGACCATTATGCAAGCACAAAAAAAAATTGAGGAATTTCTATATTAATATATTAATACCTCTAGAATATTTTGTGAAGTGAAAAAAAGCAAGGTGCAGAACAGTATATCTAGTATGTTATTTAAAGAAAAAATACACACACATATCTGTATTTGCTTATACACGCACAAAGAAATTCTAGGATACACAAGAATCAACCAGTGGTTTCCTGTGAAGGGTAGGAAGGTGGATAACAGGCGTGGAAGGGAAATTTTTCATTGTAAGTGTTCATATTTTATATATATATATATATTTGGTGTGTGTGTGGTCTTGGGGATTGAACCCAGGCGTACATTACCAACAAACTACATACCCAGTCCTTTTACTTTTCTAAGACAGGGTCTTGCTAAGTTGCTGAGGATCTCACTAAGTTGCTGAGGCTGGCCTTGAACCTGAGATCCTCCTGTCTCTTGAGTCGCTTGGATTACAGGAGTGTGCCACCAGGCCCAGCTTATATTTTTAATTTTGCACCATGTGAAAGTAGCATCAATTTGGAAAAAAAAATAGAAGATACTGAGAAGGGGCAGGAAAGGAGTTTGGAGACTCAAAAAAAAAAAAAAAAAAAAAAAAGGAATATTGAACAAGCACTGTACTAGCTAAAAACCTTCAAAGATCTCTCCAGGCATAACAAGGAATAGGAATGTGAGACAGTGGCTACACAGGCAACACTGCTCTTTGATGGATGATAATCCTTTGGGGAAGCTGGGGTAGGGGAGGAGATATGATGATGGTGTGGCTAACCTGGTAGTGCAGTGGTACAAGTCAGTTCATTGGGCAACTGAAATTGGGTGGGGTTCCGCTCCATGGCGGCAGCAATAAGCAGCTCAAAAGGCCGCCTCAGCTGGGGCTGCACATAGTCCGGCTCTGCTGCTACTGGCTCCTCGTCCACATCAATGATGTCCTCATCAACGTCGTTCTGCTCAGAGGTGGGAGTCTCTGTGCTGGCGTTGGATGTGGGGGTGCCAGGCCGGCTGGCTCTCCTTTCCAGAATCCGGGCATGGGCAATGGCCTTGAGTTCAGTTTTGCTAGCTGATCTGTCCAACAAGTCAGTGTCACTGCTGGGTGATGTAGTCCGTTTGCCAGTTTTGTCCACCAGTCCATTGACATGGCCCAGCTCCTTTTTCTGCTCTCGTTTCTGTGCAAATGAATAGGTGGGCCCATCATGAAAAGTACCACAAAATAGAAAGAGATGCGTGTACAATGTCCTGCTAGATCATTAATGAAAATCACAAAGTCCCTTACATATCACAGAATCATTCACCTTGGGACTTGGTCTGTTAAAGTTGACACACTAAATTGAACTAAACTAAAGCTGAGAAAACTACTGCAGTGGGGAAATCACCAAAAAGTATTGGAAAATTAGAAACAATTACACAAATTACACATCATTAACTCTAACTCATCATGATACATATCATCTGTATACAAAGTACAGGTTCAAAAGGCTAAAAAATTAACACAATGAGAATAAATTTAATAAGAATAACAGTGAAAATCAACAAGAGCATTGTAGTCTGCTTTGGAGCATCCTGACTTTCTGATGACTTTTAAAACTTTGCTAAAATAGAGAAAATGTTCCAAAGCAAAGGTAAAACAGGCCAGTAGAGTTCCCCTTTCAGGGAGGCCGGGTGCTGGCACATAAGATAATTAACTACAAGGCAGAGCTGATAGCGTGTGGAGGTCAATCATGGTGTCCAAGAAAGATGGCTTCCAGTGTTTCAACTTTAACTAGAACTCTGAAAGTGACACTTCTTAGAAGATGGAGAAATGGAAAAAGCTTAAGTGTACTCAGTAGGACTGGATGACTGATAATACATTTTCCTTTAGGATTCCAAATAGACTGGCCAAGGGAAGGTTTAACACTGGTCTCCAGTCAGAAGATCTGGGATCTTGTCCCAGTTCTGCCACCGATTCCCTCTGACCTTGGGTGACTCAGGCTGGTGGGTGGAAATTTCTCTACCTACAAAGCGAGATGAGTAAAACTTTATTCTCTTTTTCTGGGAAAAATGGTAGAGACAAAGAAGGTCACATATTTGAAAGGGATGGCTCTGAGCTGGGGAAAGACCTAGCTTCCACTAGGAATCATGATAGGACCTAAATATCAGAGGCCCAGAGGATATTTCATTTTAATCAACTTCATTATAAATACAGGAGCCCCAAACAGAGTGATGATGGTGAAAAAGGCAGATTTGTACCAGTAAACAAAGAGGTCCATGTGAATGCAGGTTGGAGTGGCAACTAGGAGAAGCACCCTATTTTGAAAAAAGCTTACTATAATTCCCAGCAAGTAGCCCAGCTTCTTAAAAAAAAAAAAAAAAAAAAAAAAAAAACGGATAAAAGACACAACAACAGAGCTTTAAAATGAGATAGAATTTGGTTCAAATATTGGCTCTGTCAATTCCTTTGAGTCCATGGGAAAAGTTACTCTACATTTCTCAGTCTCTGTTTCTTCCTTTCTAAAATAGAGATCTACTACTAGCATCCATAGATGGCTGCATAGATTAAATGAAATAAGAGTAAATAGCAAAACACCTAGCATATGATAGGTATCGACATAATGTTAGTTCCTTTTCTCAATCCTCATTTTCTGGCTTTACCTCTTCTGTTTCGTTTCTCCCAACCCTTTCAGGTCCAGCTTCTTTGCATGGCAAGTTCCTGAAATGCCTTCTGGCTGGCAGGTATCTCCAACTGGCCTAGTTCTAATCTAATTGAGGATGCACAGGAAAGGATGTTGGAAGACAGCCTGGTTTATGGACTTTAAAAATTAAACTATAGCTGTGGTTAGGTGACTGACTTGGCTTGGGCTTGCTTTTTAATAGGAACTCTTGTGCACACATTGAAAAAAGATCAGCCTGTTTATCTTCTTTTTAAAGGCCCCAAACTGTTACAGACATAAACCACAATCTCTGAATCATCTCCTCATCCTGTTTCTGCAATCAAGGAAGTCATTCTCCATTGTGACATCATATTCAGGGGCCAGGAAAAGGTGGTGATGTCACAACAAAGGAAAGTTGCTGGGTGTATAATTAGTGTGCAGGAGGGCAAGGGTTGGCTAACAACTTACAAATTCTAATCCACAGCCTGTAATCTGAAGATTGGGTCAGTCATAATCTGAGTGGAAACGCTTCTACTTCCTTTTTTGACAAGTGAGAATTTAACTCTTATACCTAACAAAAATTCTCAAAGCAGGAAATAATGAACCATGTTCCTAAAGCCAGTACTGAATTATCAAAGCCAAGGGAAGGGTAGGTGAAGAGAAAAATGGGTTCAAACTCCTCTCCCCAATACACCTGGCCAAGTCTCTGGAAACCAGTGACTTATTTGCCTTAGGTAAGAAGAAAAACCCCTTTTCCATCAAACTGGAGAAGTGGCCTTTCCTCTGCTGTTTCCCAGCTATGGCTGCCACATTCAGGCCATTTACAGGAGGTCGGTAAGATCAGACTACTCCTGTCACCAGTAACTAAATGTAGCTCAGTAAATTAACACACTTCTGCCCATTTTAGCAACCCATGTTTGGATTTTTAGGCCCTACTAGATTCCAAACAGTCACCATGGGGTGAGTAGGGTGATTTCAGACTGAGAAGAAACGCGAAGGGATGAAAATGCCTTCAGGGCCAGGCAATCTTAGCTCCAGAGTATCAGTGCTCTAGATCTGGCATTGTGAGCAAAGCCTTCAGGAAGCAGCATTATTACCTTTCGGCGAACAGTGCACCGGTGACACATCCACTCCCCGGGAGGCAACATCTCTTCACTCAGTGGAGGGTTACTGTGAGGAAAAGACAAGGGCAAGACTAAGTAACTAACCCTTTGATGCAGCAGGAAAAAGCCTAAGTAGGCCTGGCACAAGCTGCATGTTCCTAAACTCCTATTTGGATATCTTATCCTTCAAAATGCTTACTCAGCATCATTTATAATCAGTTGAGCAATGAATCTTCCTTCTCAACCTTAAAGAAGCCAAATCCAGCTCTATTAACACTGAACTTGTGGGAAAAGGAATAAAGAACTAGTTTGGAGCCTGAAGAATCATTCTCAAACTCTGCACAGTGCCAATAAAATCACCAAGAGGTCTTCCACAGTTTTTAAAGTCTTTCAGTCTAAGCCTAAGCTCTTCCACTTGCTGTTCAAAGTCCCCTGCCACATAGCCCCATTCCATCTTCCCTGGCCTACATCAGCTACCCTCTCTCCTGATTAAACTGAAAACTTGCTATTTCTTCCTTTGGAATACCCTTCCTTTAGGAAAGCTATGCCTGTCAAAACTCTTTTTTGCCATCCTTTAAGGCCTGCCTCAATCAACCTGTGGTGGATTCAAAATGGCTGCAAATTTTTGTTCCGCCTCCCATTCAGAGGTAGTTCATTTCCCATCTGTACAATTGGGCTTGTTTTGTGATTTGCTTTGATCAACAGAATGCAGCAGAGATGACGTGGTATAACTTCCAAGCCTGAGCTTTATAAGATCTGCAGATTCCACTTTTATGTGCTTGGAATGTTCCATCTCAGAGCCCTGCTGTCATGCTGGGAGAAGCCACAAGGAGGATACTTGAGGTGCTCCAATGAACAGCTTCAGGTGAACTCCAAGTCAACAGGCAGTACCAGATACTGCTATGTGAATGTGTCATCTTGGACATACCAGCTCAATCTGTCCTCCAAACAACTGCAGTGTCTGCCAGCAACACGTGGAACAGAAAACCATCCAGCTGATCCCAGTCAACCTTCAGAATTGTGAAAGATAATAGCTAGTTTCTGTTTCAAGCCACTGAGTTTTGGGGTAGTTTGTTATGCAGTAATAGATAACCAGACACAGTTCTCTCTCCATGAGCTCTTTCCAGATTATATATGTAACTTGTATCTCTTTCTGCATGGTTTAGTTGTCATTTTTTGGCACTTGTATTTTGCTTTGTGTCATAGTTCTCTTATTTATTTTTTGCTGCCTTATTTTTTGGTTTCCACACCAACCTTTCCCCAATGCCAAGGATTGAACCCGAGGGCCTTTTGCCTGTTAGGTAAGTGCTCTGTCACTGAGCTAAATCCCCAATCCCTCTTTATTTATTATTATTTTTTCAACTACAGAGACCAAGACAATGATTGTATCTCCTCCCTCTTTGTATTTCTGTAATAAGGAGGTTGTATATGCAGGAGATACAAAGTCAAGACTGAATCAAAATGAGCTGTGTAGGGCTGGGCCTCACAAATCCTCGAGGTCACTGATTTCCATTAAGGTACACCAAAAGCCATGAGACTATTAAATCATTGAGAGTCACATTTCTACTGCTTATAACAGTGGTTCTCTCTCTCTCTTTTTCTGGGGGACTGAGCACTGAGGTGCAGTCTCAGATCCCCTGTTTTGATACTGGGGATTGAATCCAGGAGTTCTTTACCACCAAAATGTAATTTTTATTTTGAGAAAGAGTCTCGCTAAATTGCCAAGGCTGGTCTTGAACTTTTGATCTTCCTGCCTCAAGCCTCCCAAGTCACTGAGATTATAGGCATGCACCACTGCGCCTAGCCAACAACAGTGGTTCTCAAAGTATGGTTCCCATTCAGCAGCAACACAGCATCCAGGAACTTATTAGGAATGCAAATTCTGACACCATTTCAGATCTATTGAATAAAAATTTCTAGGATGGGCCGTAGCCACTGATGTTTAACAAGACCTCAAAGTGATTCTGTTGAACATCAAAGCCTAAAAACCAACCACTCTGCACAGAATAAGGTTACATTTATGCTTGTTTAAGAAATTTCTACCTTTTACTCTTGGAGTCACCTTCTTAGAATGGTAGGAAAATTTTTTTTCAAAGAATGTAACAAATAGTAAAAACAACAAATCCCCCAACTCATGTAATTTTTAAAAAACTTTTTATTTTTTATTTTTTAAGTGGACACAATATCTTTATTTTACATTTATGTGGTGGTGAGGATCGAACTCAGTGCCTCAAGCATGCAAGGCGAGCACTCTACCACTGAGCCACAACCCCAGCCCAATTCATGTAGTTTTACGATGCTAAAGGACTCAGATTTAAATCTTAAAATTTTACGGTTTCTACTTAAAACAGCGCTTTGGCCTGGCAAATTTCCCTAGCTCTTGCCATGTTTCCCTAGAGTCCTAAGCATAAATGCAGATGCTCACCAAGCCTTCACAGTTCATTGCTTCCCTTCCTCCCTGTTTCCTTAATAGAATCTCAGGAGGATGCTTACCAGGAAGCAGAAAACTGGAGACATAGTGGTCTGTTGGGACAGGTCTTCAAGCCCTAGAAACCACAGGTGAATGTCACATAAAGACTTCCCTGGTTCTCTTCAATGTATTTCTACAATAGGCCATATCCAAACTAATGAAATGCATGCATGTCATTTGCAAAGGCCTACAGACTCTGCTATGCTTCAGCAGCTGTCATATTAAAATTAACCCTGAAGGCTGTCACTTCTGATTCTGTTTTTCATCATTTCTTTTCATCTGCCCGCTGGCATTGTACCAAGATATCCTACATCAAATATGGAAAGCAGAGAAGGGCAAGACAAAGTGATCTGGGCTTAGATCTTTCACCAAGATGTGAATGGTCTCCCAGCTACCCTTCATGCTTCCCTTAATTTCTTCCCAACCTTGCTGACAGAATGATTTATCTAAAACACAATTCAGATCACATCACTCCCCTGATGAAAAAACCCTTCAAAGGCACCCTTCCATCCATTGCAAAATAAAGTTAAAGCTCCTTAGTATTGTGGATTCTGTCTCTTCTGCAGCTCCATCAGTCAGCTGGATCCCTAAACACTGCCCATGCTGTTTCTCACCTCTGTCTCAGCTCATTTCAGTGCCATGGCCCACAATCACACAGACCTTCCCCTCACCAGAACTTCATACTTAATTCCACATTTAAACATTGTCTTTTGTGTGTGTGTGTGTTGCAAAAAGAACCCTGGGCATCATTCATGCTAGGGAAGTGCTCTATCACTGAACTATATCTCCAGTCTTCCAATCTTAAACATTTTTAATTTGGGGGCTGGGGCTCAACTCTAGAGAGCTCACTTAGCAGGCCAGGCGAGTGTGCCACATCCCCAGACTTTTAAAAATATTTTATTTAGAGTCAGGGTCTTGCTGAGTTGCTGAGTGCCTTGTAAAATTGCTGAGGCTGGCTTTGAACTTGCGATCCTCCCACCTGTCTCTTGAGCTGAGATTACAGGCGTGGGCCACTGTGCCTAGCTCATTTTTGATGCTCTCTCCCTCTCAAAATAGGAAATGCTTAAAATTTTTCTTTAAAGTAGCTCTTTGTAGGTTTTTAAAGTATCAGTTTTAGAGATACTAGGTTTTAAGAACACACATTTCCCAGAATTCTACACTATGGCCACAGGCTTCTTTTGTTAGATTGCCTTAAAGTAAGGCACAGGAGCTATGAGTTTAAGGAGTGGTTCAAGGAAGTCCAGGTGTTGTCTCCAGGATAAGCACAGAACATCTAGAAGAGTGAGGCCATCATTTCATTACTTGATTAGATTTGCTGCTTTCTTAGATTCAGAGTAGCCTTTTGAAACAACAAATTTGATAGCCAGGTGCATGCCTATAATCTTAGCAACTCAGGAGGCTGAGGCAAGAGTATCCCAAGTTTGAGGACAGGCTGGGCAACTCAGGAAGACCCTGTCTCAAATAAAATAAAAAAAAAGAATGAGAAGAAAAAAATACAAAACTGAAAAGGGGGTACCTTGAGAGAAGGCAGTGATATCTAAGAGGATGGACAGGGAAGGAAGGTCTACATTTCTAGGAAATTATCATACGCACAGCTGGAACATAGGCACTGTCACCATAAACCTTTCTTATAATTGTATTTTCTCTCTATTCTAAGCAATTCCTTTTAAGCTTTTTAGAAGGCAGCTTTCAAATCAAATTTCTAGAGGAAAAGAATTTATGAAATGGCTCCAGAAAAGATAGACTGCCACTGGGAGAGCTCAGGAACCAGTTCCAAAAGAGGTTATTTGCTCCCTATCAGGAAATTTCCAGGCAGAAAGGTGATTCTGCATCCTTGTGGTATCCATGAAGTCGGTTTTAAGGACTTTCCCACCTCAACTGTCCATCTGGTAATGCTGAGCTTCTTTTACCACTTTCAGCTGCTCACCAGTAAAATTCATGAAAACTCTATGGTGAGACAATGCTGCCTATAAAGATACCAATATGCTTCCTAATCACTAAAGCCTAGAAATAGCAGAATGAGAACTTCATCTACTATATTACAGTTCACAAGTATTCAACAGATGCTGTTATTTGATCCTAACTACCATATTAGGAGATAATTAATTCTAATTCTCATCATACAGGTGAGAAAACTGACTTATTTAAAGTCATGGAGCCAGTTAAGCAGCAGAACTAAAATCCAAATCAAAGTTTCCTGGCTCTTAATACTCTTGAAACCAAAGGCTATTTTTTTAATTTATTTTTTATTTTTAGGCGAACACAATATCTTTATTTTGTTTCTATGTGGTGCTGAGAATCGAACCCAGTGCCTCACGCATGCTAGGCGAGCACGCTACCACTTGAGCCACATCCCCAGCCCCCAAAGGCTATTTTTAAAAAAGACTTTTAGTAGTTCTCTTATTTCTGGGGAACCCGGTAGGGTACCTTCCTTAACTTAAGGGCCAAACATTTCTTTCAACATCAGTCAATATTTACTGAGTTTTCACTGTTCACTAACCATTGAGCTAGGTACCACACTGGAGGATGAATACAAAGCAAAACTAATGATTAGTTTTTTATATTTTATTTAGAGATAGGGCCTCACCAAATTGCCTAACCCTAACCAAAAAAAAAAAAAAAAAAAAAGTGGGGGGCTGAAAAATGTAGCTCAATGTAGAATATCCCTGGGTTCAAGTCCTGGCACTGGTAAGACAATTAATTAAAAAGACAGGCTGTGCAATTAAGGATTCAGGAGGAAACCACAGTTTCAGAAGCAGATTTATTTCTGCTTCTTGACAAACTACCTGATAGTTTCTTGAAATGGGAACATTCATCCTGGGAATAAATGTTTAAGTCTAAATAGAGTAGGACAGTGTTTGAACCTTTAGCTTCCTTCTCAGAACTGTTCACATCATAGGAATGTAAACCCTGGAACAGTGTATTCTGTACCCCAGCTGACTTGTCTTGGAAAACAAGTAGCTCTTTAGTGAACAGGGCAAGAACCTCTATTTTCTGGCTTCAAAACAATATGGCATGCAATACTGTGAGACAGGTAGAGAAGAGTGTTCTCTGAGGACTGAGCTCTAGCAGAACATCTTCTCTGTCATGCTTAAGTTTCCTTCCAGATGATCTGTTAAAAACCTTTGGCCTTGGGCTGGGTTGGTGGCTCAGTGGCAGAGCGCTTGCCTTGCACATGTGAGGCACTGGGTTCGATCCTCAGCACCACATAAAAATAAATAAACAAAATAAAGATATTGTGTCCACGTATAGCTAAAAAAATATTAAAACAAAACAAAACAAAACAAAAAAAAAAAAAAAAACAAAAAACCTCTGGCCTTAAATAAGAACAAAGGCATTTGCAGGTAAATGATTGGTGTCAGAGAAGATAATGCTAAGTGAAGTTAGCCAATCCCCCCAAAACAAATGCTAAATGTTTTCTCTGATATAAGGAGGCTGACTCATAGTGGGGTAGGGAGGGAGAGCATGGGAGGATTAGATGAATTCTAGATAGGGATGAGGGGTGGGAGGGAAAGGGAATGGGCAGGGGATTAGCAAGGATGGTGGAATGTATTTGACATCATTATACAAAGTACATGTATGAAGACTTGAATTGGGTGTCAACATATTTTATATTCAAACAAAAATATAAAAAATTGTGGTATATATGTGTATTAAGAATTGTAATGCAGGGGCTGGGGTTGTGGCTCAATGGTAGAGTGCTCACCTGGCGTGTGCGAGGCCCTGGGTTCGGCCCTCAATACCACATAAAAATATATAAAAAAAGGTATTGTATCCATCTGCAACTAAAAAATTAATATATATATATAAAAAGGAATTGTTAAAAAAAAAAGTACATGTATAAAGGCATGAATCGGCGTGAACATACTTCATATACAGAGATATGGAAAATTGCTCTATGTGTAATAAGAATTTGAATGCATTCCACTGCTGTCATGTATTAAAAAAATAAAATCAATAAAAGATTAAAAACAAAACAAAACTTCTGGCCTGCAATTTCTGGCCCAAAACAACTGTTCACTGCTTTCCAACTCACTACTTTAACTATTACCTGAACTTAAAAACACTCTGTTATAAAATAGCTTATAAATGGGGCTGGGGTTGCAGCTCAGCAGTAGAGCACTTGCCTAGCATGTGTGAGGCCCTGGGTTCGCTCCTCAGCACCACATATGAATAAATAAATAAAACAAAGATATTGTGTCCAAGTACAACTAAAAAAAATAAATTTGAAAAAAAAATAGCTTATAATAATGCTTTGAATCTTCAGATTGTATGTACAACTGAAAGATATGCTTCTCAGAGTTTGGTGTGGCTCTCTCTGAGGCAGGGAGAAGGCTTACCAACTGTTAAAAACAGTATTTATACACAACCTAATTGGAAAGCTGGTCAAGAACATTAATTTTCCAAAAATTCAAATTTCCTTGGGTTTGGGTTGTGGCTCAATGATAGAGGCTTACCTAGCATGTGCGAGGCCCTGGGTTCGATCCCCTGCACCACATAAAAATAAAGAGATAAAGGTAATGTGTCCAACTATAACTTAAAAAAAAAAAAAAAATCCTAAAGCCAGCCTCTACAGTATGACTGCAACATATCCAGACTCCCATAAACAAATCCAAATAGCTCATTCCTACTACTGATGAAGGAGTCTAGATGGATCTATTCTGGAGTCCTAAGGAGAAAACCATACACACACCCCAAATCTTACCATAATGCCTGCGCAAACCTCTCTGTGTCAAAGATTCAAAGCCCAGAGCCAGATGATCCCAACTCACAGCCAAAGGATGTAGTCCAGTTTTAATTTAGAATGCCTCTTTCATTCACTAATGAGGCTGCAACTCACCACTGCAAGTGGAAGATGTTAGTAGTTGTCATGGTTCTTGGCTTTCTAATTAAGAGGATCTATTTCAAGACCTATAAGCAGAGTGGCTGTATCTAACCTCACTTATCTCCCTCGCCTATTAATACATGTGAACCTGCATGATATTAACATTTACTTCAGATTTAGTCACCACCAGTGGGACCTGTTGCTCCATAGCACCGTGTTAATTACCTACCATTGCAAACAGTTTTTCTATATGGAACTGGAAGAAGAGAAGGGGGAGGGGAAATAAGAGAACAAAGAGAGGAGGGGAAAGGTGGAGGGAGACCACAAAGCAGAACGACTGCCTTTTATTTCAGAGACCTGTGTGTGTGTGTGTGTGTGTGTGTGTGTGTGTGTGTTACAACATTCAGATAAAATGGTGTTAAGCTCTGGACCTTCTTTTTCTTTTTTTTAATATGTGAGGTTACTGTAGTGTGGTTTTCAACTGACCATACATCTAAGTGATAGAGGCATCACAAAACCTGAGCCAACAGTAACCTGAGAGACATGAAAATCTCACTTAACCAAATTAAAAGTGTTAGTGTATATCTTAGGACAAAAGAAAACAAGACAAGAGGATGAAAAATATTTATGAAAGAACACTCCACTTTTCTTTCCTGGACAAAATATTCAATTTAATACAAATACTTAACAAGAACACTATACAAACAACATGTCTGAACACAATATACCAAGAGTCTTCCACTCAGATTCTTTTATAAAAGAGGTCAGTCACATGAACTGGTAGGGGTCCCTCCTGTCAGAATCCATCATTCTCCAGGAATCAGAAGCTCTCTACCCATTTATGGCATATTCAGCTGAAATATCAGACTAAGAGAGTTTTGACTGCCCCCATCATTATCTATATGTCCCTTGTCTTCTTTTGGTGGGAGGGAGTGTTCAGCAAGCAAACAATAGCACTGAGCAGTTTTGATTTTTAATTTCACAGTTCACAGGTTTCATCCATCCATCTAAGGTCCACTATCATATAAAAATCCTGCAATTATATTTAGCAGAATTCTGTAAGACCAACAGCAAAAGATAATATATACTCTTCTCAGACTGGCCCTGCTGCTCTCAGACAGTTCAGAAAATGTACTAGTAGTAGCCAAAATGGTGACTGAATGTGATTGTTGACAGGACCACAATAATGTCTCAGCCTCCTGGCAGCCATCTTGATCTATGCAGGGACCTATGAGCCTTTTAAAAAATTATGGTGGTGCACACCTGAAATCCCAGGTTCTTGGGAGGCTGAGGCAGGAAGATTGCAAATTTGAAGAAAAGGGAAAAGCGCTGGGGGTATATAGTTCAGTGGTAGCATGCCCCTGGTTTCAAAAAAAAAAAAAAAGAAAGGAAAAAAACCTCCACAGAACTTTCTTTCTGTGAACTAAAAAAATGTTCTAATAAAAGCTTAAGACATATTAGGTATAGTTTAATTATTTTTTTTTTCTCTTTTGTACTGGGAATTGAACACAGGGATGTTTAACCACCAAGCCACATCCCCAGCCCTTTTTATTTTTAACTTTGAGACAGGGTCTTCTTCAGTTGTGTAGGGCTCACTAAGTTGCTTAAGCTGGCTTTGAACTTGTGCTCTTCCTGCTTCAGCTTCCCAAATCACTGGAATTACAGGGGTGTGCTATTGTGCCCAACATTTTTTCCACATTTTAAATTGGTCCATTTTGGTTGTACATTTGGTGAGATTTTTTATTACTTATTTGTACATGCACACAACATAATAATATAATTTGGCCAATGTAATTCTCTAGCACTTCTCTCTTCCTCCCCTTCTTCCACTCCCTGATAATTAAAAAAAAATTTAATTTAAATTAGAAGCCATAGCAATGTAGCAAATTTAACGATTTATGCTTTGAAGAAACAGAAGAACACAATTTAATGAAATTCAAATGTCAGTAGAAACAGCAAGCATTCTCTGGACACTTGGGTAGGTCTCAGCTTTTATCTTCAAGTATGGTTTACCTTTCAAAGGCAAAGAAGATGGCCTTACTGAAGGATGTTGGAGAGATGAAAGCAGAAAGTTCATGGGGTGCCTAAACCTTAAATCTGTTACCCTCCTTTATTCTAGCTACTGACTCAAATACAGCTAATACCACAAAGTACATAAAAAATACAAGGACTGCTAGTTTTTCATGCAAAGCCTCAGTGGCAATGTTAACAAGGAAACCAATGAAGTGCCAGGCCACTACAAATGCCCCATTGAGAAACTTAGCTAGTTGCGTCACTTCCACAGGCATACAATTCTTTCAAACTAGCTGACTGTGCCCCCAAGTTTTATTGCCTTGTATTTTGAACTGGCTTGTAATATCCTCTCAGCAAAGGGCACCTGAAGAAGAGTGCTAAAAGTTAGTTCAGGGAAAAGAGGGAGGGTAGAGCACCAGCAACCTTACTGGATGTTTTCCTCCGCTACCTTTTCCACAAGCTGGGCCCAGTGCCACAGGGTCTGCTGTATCGGTGGCCTGGCTTGGCTACTCTTGTAATCCTGACTTCTCTACAAAAAAAGTTGGGCTGCATGCAACCATTTTTTAAATGGGGCTTCATTCATCATTTCATGATAAATGCTGGAACCTAATGGTTTTGGAAAAGGGTCAACATTCTGACCTCAACAGTCATTCCCCCACCCACCCACCCACCGTGCCCCCAGCATAGTATTAGGGATTGAATTTAGGAGTGCTCTACTACTGGGCTATCCCTAGCCCCTTTAAAAAATTTTTTTGAGACAGGGTCTTGCTAAATTGCTCAGGCTGGTCTTGAACTTGCACACCTCTTGCTTCAGGCCCCCCAACAGCAGGGACTACAGGAGTGCATCAGGGTAAATAATCATTTTCTAATACTACTACCAGGGAATGTTCCATTGGAAGGAAGAATTGACAACTGCAACTGTGTATTCCATACAAGACTCAGAGCTATGGAAAACTGCTTACTGTTCAGTTGATAGTGATGTATCAAGAAAAAGGAAATAGCCAGGACATATTTTTTTTGCAAACACACCTCAAGAATCTGAGCCAACAGGGCTTGGTGGTACACGCCTATAATCAGCTGGGAGGCTGAGGCAGGAGGATTGCAAGTTCAAAGCCAGCCTCAGCAATGGTGAGACACTAAGAAACTCAGTGAGACCCTGTCTCTAAATAAAATACAAAATAGGGCTGGGGATATGGCTCAGTGTAGAGAGCCCCTGAGTTCAATCCCTGGTACCCCCCCCCCCCAAAAAAGAAAAGAATCTGAGTCAGTTTACAGTGATTGGACTTAAAATTTTATAAAGGCTTGGAAAACTAAGAACACTAAAAATGTCCATACTTAAAAATGCAACTAAGGGGCTGGGGGTATAGTTTAGTGATAGAATGCTTGTCTAGTGTGCATAATGCCCTATGCTCAAGCCTTAGCACTGAAGAAAAAAAAAAAAAAAAAGAAAGAAAGGAAGAAAAAAGAAAGCCAATAAAAATAAATAAATAAATAACTCGGCTAAATCCAGAGAACAAGTTTTTATTTAAGACTCAGTTGCTTTACCCTAAAGAGGGATTTCTGCTTAATTTACTTCCAATGACAGGGTCATAAAAAAGGTAAGGAAAGAGAATAATATTACTTGGTTCACAAAGCACAGGACTTGCTCCCTCCTCTTACCATTACCCTCTCCCATCCCCCAATTTTTCTCAAACCCCAGCCCCCCCAAACACACAGGACTGAAGTAATCTCCTGGGCTTGCTATCACAAACCATGCTGTCATGGTTTGTCACAGCTAAGTGCTAACCTGGGCTTCCACAGCCTTTCACTTATACCCCCAGTGACCTATTTAGCAGTTTAATATACTTCTCAGAGATAGACAACCATGATTTTTCCCTTTGATCCACTTTTCTCTAGGATGACCCTTAAGCAAAGAATGATCATCCTAAAGGTCTACCCATAGGTGTACACAAATGTTAACAATTGAGGGAAGCCCTTTAAGAAATGCAGAAGGCATACAAGCTTTGGACATGAGTCATTTGCTGTTAAACTGCAGACTTTTCTTAACATACAGCTTACTTCAACACCAACAAACCACAGCCTACAAAGATGTCGGATATCACAAAATTAGGTGTTTCCTTTAGTATGACAGTTTGCTAAGTCAGAATGGCTATGGCAGGCAAAACCATGACAACCACAAAAGAGGGATAAAGCAAACAATGTTTATCAAAAAGTCAAAATTAGTGACAAAATTCTCTCTATACTTAAGCTGATGCTCTTTCAGGGTAGGGACAGTGGTGCATACCTATAATCTCAGCTATTCATGAGGCTGAGGCAGAAGGATTGCATTTCAAGGTCAGTCTCCACAACTTCAGCAAGATCCTGCCTTAGGGGCTGGGGATGTGGCTCAAGCGGTAGCGCGCTCGCCTGGCATGCGTGCGGCCCGGGTTCGATCCTCAGCACCACATACCAACAAAGATGTTGTGTCCGCCGAGAACTAAAAAAATAAATATTAAAAAAAATTCTCTCTCTCTCTCTCTCTCCCCCCTCTCTCACTCTCTCTTTAAAAAAAAAAAAGAAAAAAAGATCCTGCCTTAGGCTGGGGTTATAGCAGGGCTAAAGCACCCTTGGGTTCAATCCCCAGCACCAAGAAAAAAAGATGATGCTCTTTCAAAAAATGGCAAGCAATGGGGGGGCTGGGGTTGTGGCTCAGTGGTAGAGTGCCTGACTAGCACGTGTAAGGCACTGGGTTTAATTCTCAGCACCACATACAAATATATAATAATAATTTTTAAAAAGATCCATTGACAACTAAAAAAATTTTTAAAAAAATGGCAAGCAAGATCAAGGGAAGTTAAACATAGTCAATCTATTCAGATACATTTTGATGAAATTAATGGAGTATAATTTTCAGTATTATCCAACCAACAATTGATGATTTTCAATTGAAAAAGTTCACCATATAGTTTATCACTAATGTTTCCAAAGCTTTGTTAAAACTGATAATCAGGGTGCTGGGATTGTGGCTCAGCGGTAGAGTATTTGCCTAGTACGGGCGGGACCTGGGTTCGGGTTCAATCCTCAGCACCACATAAAAATAAAGGCATTGTGTTGTGTTCATCTAAACCTAAAAAAAATAAATATTAAAAAAAAAACCCCGATAATCAGCAGAACTCTAGCTGATGGTTCAGTGAATGTGGGAATTTTAAAGCTTCTAGCTCATCACAGAAGCCGAAGGCGTGGTAGAAAGAAAAGAGTAGATCTGTGTTGCCCAATTTCATAATGCAGAGACTTATTTAGATTCACTCAAAGTTCTGTGCAATGCATTAGCTTCTCTGCACATATATAGACAAGAGAAAAATAATATTCAATATCTCTCAACTGGGCCTGTAATACCAACTACTCAAGAGGCTGAGGCAGGAGAATAACAAGATCAAAGCCAGTCTGGATAACCTGAGCAAGACCCTGTCTCAAACAAACAAAACCCCCAAACTATCCCTCCCTGGGTCATGTTAAATAAAAACCTGCAAGTGTACTTGTGTTGCCACAAACAGGGTTCCACTTGGAACTCAAGATTGCTAGTAATTCTGAGGTTCCTTCACCTCTGCCTGGCCTGGAGCTAAAATTATGTCTTTATGCTGTGGTTAAAAGTCAAACCTCAAGAAGAGTCCTCTATTGCTCTCTCAAGCTTATTTCAAAAAGAGTTTCATGCAGAGCCCAGATCAGTGGGAAAGATGACACTATGTTCTGGCATGGAGTGTCTCCCAATCTTGCTCTTACTCTTAAGTGTTTTTTGTTCTGTCAAAATTGGGAAACATTTCCTGGGAGATATCCTGTATAACTTATCAGGAAATAGGAGAAGGGCAAAAATTAAACAACAAAGTGATTAACATATAGGAAAGCAAATGTAATTGGGGGAAGCAATGGTCACCTTGTGTGTGTGTATTAAATGAAGACATCACCCCCTTGGAATAACCCAGATATCGTTTCCATCCCCCAATCAATGTTTTTCTTTGCATGTCTCTCATTTGTAATACTACTTGGTATTATACAGCAGTGAGAAGAGGGAAAGGGCTTTTAAGCAGTTTTAGTGAGCATCTGTTCCGAGCAAAGATAGTAAAAGGGAAGGACAAATGGCTCTGAATGAACAAATCAAAGTTTTCATTACTGGGCTGGGAATATAGCTCAGTGCTTAGCATGAACTAAACCCTGAGTTCGATCCCCAGCACTACAAAGAGAGAGAAAAAAATGTTTTTCATTACTTAGAAAATTTCACCAGCTGGGTGTGGTGGCAAATGCCTGTAATCCCAGGAGGCTGAGGCAGGAGGACTGCCAAGTTTGAGGCCAGTCTAGGCAGCTTAGTGAGACCCTTTCTCAAAACAAAAAGGTCTGGGTTATAGCTCAGTGATAAAGTGCTCCAGGGTTCAATACTCAGAACCACCAAGAGAAAAAAGAAATGAAAATCTTCACTTATCTACAAGGTACATCAGAAATTTGCTTATTGTGAAATCAATAATTGCTCCAGGTAGTGGTCAAGTTCCTTCCAGTCAATGGGTCAAAATCAAATCTTTTCTTTCATTAATAAATTTTGTAGCCTTCAGTTTTGCTTTCTATACAAAATATGCTAAAACCTCATTTTTGTTCTCATTTGCTGAGACCTAGATTTACAAATACCTTAGGCTTGGGCTGAGGTTGTAGCTCAGTGGTAGAGTACTTGCCTAGCACATGTGAGGGTTTGATACTCAGCACCACATAAAAATAAATAAAATAAAGGTATTGTGTCCACCTACAACTAAAAAAAGAAAGAAAGAAAGAAAAGACTTAAAAATAAATAAATAAATACCTTAGGCTTAAAGGATGAGGATTTTGGTATCTGGAAACCTGCAGGCAGGAAAAGGAGTCACCCTCTCATTCTTCTTAACTGCTCTCAAGTCATGGGAAAAGCAATCAGCTAGTGACCTGTGCATGCGTCCTGGGCATAGTGTCAAATCTGCAGTAGCAAAGTGCCTTTCTGAAATTTGGTCTAGGACTTGTACTGAATACAATGTCCTCCTCTTTCAGGAAACTGGCAAGGAGACAGTCCTACTCCTGTCCTGTGTCTCTTGGGAGACTAGCATTATGCAGAGGTGCTCTTATAAGTGTCACTCATTGAATGGCAATGCAGCTGATCATGTTGTACTCCCTAGGACCTTGAACTTAAAGAAGAAGCCAAGAGGTGGGGGAAACAGACTTTTTTTTCCCCCTTAATTTTCTGGTGACTTAAAACTCTGACACCTTAAAACGAGAATACATTTCCAGGAGCCTGCGCCACATTAATTTAGCAAGGGGCCATCAGAAGTCCAAAGAGACTCTTCTGTCACGGTAGCCTTGTTAACCACAAACTCAAGGAATTGTATATGTGCTGGGGATTGGACAAGCAAGTTTAGAGATAGATTTCTTACTCATAATCAAAAGAACACAACATTCAGCTTCATCTAATTCTCTATTACTGTCATATGTAGGAGAAAAACTGTACCCATTTTTGTTAAGAAGGAAGACATCTGCATTTCTAGGTAGCAAAAATCCTGTCTGGAGCATTAAAGCAAACTATTACTTTTTATGAGCTATATAAAACCTTCAGGCAAATATTCTCTGTATTCTTGTCTCCCTATTTACTACTATCTAGGCTTACACAAAGATACATAAACAGGTGAGCATGCTGCAGTGTACAAACAACTTTTTGATCTTGTTAACTGGGTTCCAAAGACAGCATATTAATTGCTCTGAAGGTATTTCTACTCCAAGCTGTTACCAATCAAACAAAGGCAATTAAATCTTTCTTCCTGGGCTGGGGATATAGAGTACCTGTCTATCATGGGCAAGATCCTGGGTTTGATTCCCCAGCACTGCCAAAACAAAACAAAAAACTTCCTAAAATAAGGCCAAGTATGAGAAATGCCTAAACAGAAATTTTCTATTGTGGCTGGTGAGTCTGGGTGGGCACCCTGCCCAAAGGCAGGTGGTTTTTTTTTTTTTTTTTTTTTAATTATTTCCTCTAGGGTAACTTTCAGCCTTAGACTTTTTTGCTAGGAAATTACCCAGAGAAGTTGAAATACCAACATATGAAGCTACACTGTAAGGTTCTTTTTCACTTCAAGATGGTGAACCATCTTGACTAGATTTCACAGAAGAAACTTTTTACATCACTTCATGCCCACTAGGATGGTTTTAATCAAGACATAATAACAAGTGTTATCAAGGATGTGGAGAAACTGGAACCCTCACTCATTGCTAATGGGGAAATAAAATGATGCAGCCATATTGGACAACAACCTGGCAGCTCCTCCCAAAGGCTAAACATAAGAATTACCAAAGGACCCAGTAATTCCATCTATAAGTGCACATCTAAAAAGAAAGGAAAACCACATATCCACAAAAACTTGCATCCAAATGTTCACAGCACCATTATTCACAACGGCAAAAAGCAGAAACAACTCAACTGTCTACCACCTGATGAACGGATAAACAAAATTAGTACATTCATACAACAGAATATTGTTCAACCATGAAAACAAGTTGAAGTACTGGTAAATGCAACAGGATGAACGTTGAAAAGGTTTACTGAAGCAGGAAACCTGTAATTCTAGTGACTCAGGAGGCTGAGGCAGGAGGATTAAAAGTTCAGACCAACCTCAGGAACTTAGCAAGACCCTTTCAAAATAAAAAATAAAAAGGGCTAGGGATGTGACTCAGTAATTAAGTGACTCTGGGTTCAATCCTAGGTACCAAAAAAGGAAAAGAAAAGGTTTACTGAGTCCCTTTGAGTAATCTGATATATTACTTGTACTTTCGCTTAGAGGTTAACAAATATCAAAATACAGTGAGTTTCTTCCAACACATAGTAATGACTACTTGAATCTCCTTACAGTTCAAATTAGACAATTGTACATTCCTGATGTAGCTTTAAAAAAAATATTCCTGGAAGAATACTTGACCAAGAATTTATAACAGACTATTATGAATCTCACCTCCAGATTCAAAATAAGGCAGTAATCCTTGCACATTCATGTCTATAAAAAACACCTAAATAATTTACAAAGGCCCCAAATTGTCCTAATATATTAGTGGAGCCCATTTATAAAGTACTTTGAGAGCCTTAAGGAGTAGTGGGAAATTGATAAATCATAACTGCGTCCTACCTTTTAAGGAGTATGGCAATTAATTTTGGAATAGGTCTAAAATGAAAAATTCCAACTGTACCATTAAGTATTTTCTTTAATCTACACAGAAATCTTCACATTTTAGGAGTATTATCTCCTTTTCCATTTAAAAAAAATTTTTTTCAGTTGTTGATGGACCTTTGATTATTTATTAATTTATATGTGGTTCTGTGAATTGAACCCAGTGCCTCACATATGCTAGGCAAGCACCCTACCACTGAGCCACAACTTCAGCCCCTCCTTTTCCATATTTTAATATCTCTGATATTTCCTCTCTCAACCTAAGCCATTTGGGCCACAAACACACCAAATATTTTTTGTTTGTTTGTTTGTTTATTTATTTATTTATTTATTTGGAGTTGGGGGCTTTAATGTGTTGCCCTGGCTGGCCTAGAACTCCTGGGCTCAAGTGATCCTTTTTCCTAAGGCTTCAAGCTCTCACCACTGTGCCTTGCTCTGTTTGTTGTTTTTTTCCCCCTGCAGTGGTGGGAATTAAACCCAGGACTAGGATTGCATGTTATTCTTACAGAAAATGCAAAAAAAAAAAAAAAAAAAAAAAAAGAAAAAAAGAAAAAAAAAAAGAAAGAAAAAGAAAAAAAAGAAACAAAAATAAACATAAAATCAAACTAGCACCTGACATAGTGGTGCACACCTAAAGTCCTAGAGACTTAGGAGACTGAGGCAGGAGGATCACAAGTTCAAAGCCAGCCTTAACTTAGCAAGGTCCTAAGCAACTGAGACCCTGTCTCAAAATAAAAAATAAAAAGGGTTGGGTTAAACACCTCTGGATTCAATCCCTGGTACCAAATAAATAAATAAATAAATAAATAAAAACCTAAACCAATCAGGTTGTGTATTGTGGAATCATTTAACTACTGATGGGGCAGAGTAAGGGAAGGAGAGGGAATTCAGACATAGTAACCTCTATTCTTTAGCATCAGGTTTCTAAGAATTTACTGGCTAAAAACAACAGATTCATAAGACAATGTTAAAATAAAAGTGTTTTAATTTATTGTTTACCTGATATTAGTCTAATGAGGAGTTAAACAACAAAAACCACAGAAAACCCACTCCTTAAGAAATTCAAACAACAAAGATTTTTATTCTAGAGTCTGTGAGTGAAACCTTTGTTATGACTCACTGAAAATTAAATATGCAAAACTCCAATCTGAGCTTAGTTTTGCCTGTGCAGAGACCTTTTTACTCTCATTCTTCGAAAACCTCATTTTGGATCTTGCTGCCAACACCAGAGAGAGGAAAGCTGGCCAACAATTCCAAATATAACATGCGGAGGCAAATGCTACAGAAATCTGTCTGACGGGAAGGGACCATGTTGAGGTCTGCAGAGGTAGGTGCACTTCTCAATCCAACCGTTTTGGTCCCTGTCTGGAGCAAAATGCCATGAGAAAGCAATGAGAGGAAACCAGCCAATTTCTAGTCAGCCTCATTACTGATGCCTTATGGTATTCACTCTATCAGCGACAACAATTTTTCCATTTCTCACACAGAAAGATGGGTCAGCAACATCTAAACCACCACCAATTATTACACTATTTAACAGATTTTTAGGGATTAGTCCCTGAAAATCTGAATTTTCAGAAAGCTCAACTTACAGCATGATTATTATGACAAAGATCAGTTTCACCAGGGAACACTTAAAAACATATCTCTTTCCAGTTCTCTAGGGGCAAGCTTAGTAACCCCTATTATCACTCTGAATAATTGATAAACCAGTTAAACTTGGATAAAATGATTACACATCACTTAAACAAAGACCTCTGCTTCTCAATTTTAACTCTTCAGTGAGGTCATGGTACTACTGAGCACAGAATAATTCATTCCCTAGCCCAGATAATCATTACAGAAAACCCCAAAATATGGCTTCCCATCTAATTGGGAAGAGATGAGTTTTCCTCATAACAACACTGTGGCCCCTGAAAAAAGACAGGGCAATGAAAATAGCTTATTTGATTAGTCATTTCCTTCAGTAATTTATCTTAGAAAAATCCCCATGAGTCAAGAGGATTGTAGAGTTCAAAGCCAGCCTCAGCAACTTAGCAAGTCCATGAGTTAAATCCCCAGTACCCAAAAAAACAAAAAACAAAAAAATTATGGCTAATGTCACTAAGACCAGAGGTAGTTTGCCAAGAAATCCCTTCTACAACATTTTTTTGGGGGTGGGGTGAGGATTGAAATCAGGGGCATTCAACCACTGAGACACATCCCCAGCCCTATTTTGTATGTTATTTAGAGACAGGGTCTCACTCAGTTGCTCACTGCCTTGCTTTTTGCTGAGTCTGGCTTTGAACTCTCTCCATCCTCCTGTCTCAGCCTCCTGAGCCACTGGGACTACAGATGGTGCCACTGTGCCAGGCCACTTCTACAACATTTTATTAAATCCTGTTCACTGTGAAGCAGACTGGCAAGAGACACTAGAGACTTGAGAAAGGATTTGTATCACAGAACTTTGAAAGGAGAAAGCAGCACTGCGATTGTCACCTACAGCATTTGTCAAATTCCAGCTTCTCTCTTATGCATTCTGTATATGATGGAAATTTTCACTACTTATCTAAATAATCCAGTCTTAGTTCAAAAGGAAAGCAAGAGAAAATATAGTCATGTAGCCTAATCTCATGCCCGTATGGTACAAGTAAGCAATGAATAGGACAAATTAATGAAAACATACTCAGGGATCAAAATTTTTCAGAAATATTAATTGCCTGACCTCACTAGGCTGGTTGAATTGGTTAATGAAGTATTTTACTTTTGTGTGAGTGAGGGTTAGGAGGCAGGAAAGTAGGATAAGTCTTACTTATCAAATGAAATTCATGCAGGAAATTCCTATTTAAAAAAAGATTTCCTAGGGCTAGGGATATAGCTCAGTTGGTAGAGTACTTGACTTACATGCACATGGCCTTGGGTTCAATCCCCAGTACCACAAAAGATTTCCTGCCTTTTCACCAATGATTAGAAAGTTATGTGATTTAGATAATAACTCAGCTAAGTCAACAGTACATTTAGTACTGGCATCTTCAAAAAGAAATTGAAAATGTGAAGCAACCCTATCTCATTTAGTACAATTCTCAAATCTCTGATTACCAGGTCCCATTCACGGTCTCAAAAAAGAAAAAAAAAAGTATTCAATGAAATGCACAGCCTGGACAAATGGGACTCTCACCATCAGTTAGAAGTTCCTCCCTCTCTCTCCTTTCTCTCCTTCCAGCTAAAGCAGAAACTGTTGCTTATTTCAATTTGACAAGTTTTAGACCACATCTAATTAAGAGATTCAGAGGTTAGGTTTCAGAGTTTAAAAGCCCAATCTCAGATAAAATAACACTTTTTTTATGCTTCAGGTTTCTATTAAATAATCTCAGCATTGTCAAACAAATAAGACTTACACCACTTCATCCCAGGGGTAAAAAATTAGCCCACACTTTAAATCAAGAAGTCTAGCCAGGTAACTACTTGGGAGGTTGAGGCAGGAGGCACCCAAATTTGAGGTCCACGTGGGCAACTTCCAAAGACCCTGTCTCAAAAAACAACAAAAAGCAAAACAACAACAACAAAAAAACCCTCCCATGTCTAGAGGATGTAGTTCAGCCCTTGTCTAGCATGTGTGAGGCCCTGGATTCAAATCCCTAGAACTGGGGGAGGAGGGGAGAGGGAAGTCTACAACCCCCATATCAAACATATCAAGCACACATATCAAACCTCCACAAAAAATTGTAAGCATTACAATATATACAGATACAACTCTCTCCTGTGTTCAAGGGCAGCAAAAGAAACTTCAGAGGAATTTTCTCCAAGTGGATTACACTTTAGAGGAAGGAAAAGCTAAAAAAATCACAGGTCCTTACAGCTGGTCTTAGTCACTTTATAATAAAAATTTAAAGGCCAGCAGCAAAGCTTCATCCAGGATAATCATTTTTGGCTGTGTAACATTACAAGTTAAGATGGGGTGCCCTTCTAGGCAAAAGTATCTTGGGAATGGTAACGGGAGCTTCCCACATAACTTCTGACCACAGACTTAGTATCAGTCATCTGTCTAATAAGTGTTCCAAAACCTGTAATTAGTACAAATAAAGTAGGCACTATTTCACAAACCCAGAGAAGGAATGTAAATGCAACAATGGACAGACCTTAAGAGAAATCCCTCCCGACCTGTTAACAGTGAGCTAAAAAGGCAACATCAAAAACAAAACAAAACAAAAAACCCAGGGGTGGTAAAAAAAAAAAAAAATAGCCCTCTCTCCCTCATGCTTTCTCCAGCCTGCCTCCTTTCAGAGGCCTGCCTCAGTCAACTGCTGCTGAACAAAACAAGATGCAATCTGGGTTCGCTGGGCGGATGGGGGATTTGTGTAGAGGACAGAGGTGATTTCTGCAGGCAGAAGATGGAGTTTAAACTCTTCTTTGCCGGATTTTCTATGCTGAGCTGCAGAGGAGGATCAAGCAGCGGCAATCAACCCAGGTCCCTCCCTCTCTCTTCGGTCTCTCCCCTCCCCTCGCGTTCAGAAAGGCGGGCGGGGAAAGGGTGGGGGGAAAGCAAGGCTTTCCAGTTCTCAGCTTCTTAAAAATGCCTTTCCGGAGTCACCGCACACAATCCTACCCCGGCAGCAAAGAATTTTGCGGGGAAGGGTTCGCCGATCCGGAGCAGAGAAGTGAAATCGGCGCCCAAGGGCAATTTTAATTGTCTAACCCGGCTCGATTTCCTAAGAGGCGGCAGCGCGGGGAGGGAAAAGGGAGGAGGAAGGCAGCTCTGAGAGGCAACAGGGGGCAAGCCCAGGCAGAGAAAGGAACCAAAGCGGAGAGATCCCAGTCCCAGTCCCCAAGGAGCTTCTGCAGAAGGGACTCCAGGGCTGTCCCCACCTTTCATCGGAAAACGTTTGCAAATCATATATGCAGCCAAAATGGCGCTGAGAATAAAAATATAATTTAAAGGCAGGTCGCCATATTGTAAACAGAGAGGCAAAGAACAGGAGAACTAGAGACACCCTCCATGATTTCCTCCACAGCCGCAAGCACCGGGTCGCCGAGGTCTGGACCAGGGTGGCTGGACAGCCGAGGGCTCCGCGCACCCACCCCGAGGAGATTCCGGCCCCGCAGGAGCCCTGAAGGTGGCGGGCGCGCGAGCAGCCAAGCTGCACTGAGCCGGGAGCTCCTCCCCTTCCTCCCCCGCCACCGCCGGCCGTATTCGGCCCGCTCGGTCCCGACTCCCCAGAGACTTCCAATCTCAGATGAGGCTTGCCTCATTCTTCCCAACACCCACCCCTGGGTCCGGACCCACCGCTGCCGGTCCCTGCAAAACGGCCAGTTCGCGGCAGCACACGGGGGCGGGGAGGCGCTCGCCCCAGCGGCTGCAGAGTCAGCTAGCGGCTACAAGCGCCCGTTATTTCAGCAGGCAGGGGCAGGCCAGGTGAAGGAATGTGTCGAGGAGGGTCAGCCAAGGGGCTCCAAAAGGGTCCCCAGACCTTACCAGCACTGGAGGTGGAAGGCAGCCGGGCAGTGGTCGCAGCACAGGAGATCTCCACCTTCCTTGCAGCTATCGCAGCTGTCGTGGTTGGTGGCCCTGCCGCTTCTTCGGGGCTCCTTCTCCGGCTTCCGACTCCGCTTTTCTGCCTCGTCCGACTTGGGGGGAGCCAGCAGAGCTTGGATTTGCTGCACACACATACAAACAGCGTGTGTGCATACTCGGAGTTCCCGGGCAGTCCGTCGCCCCCCCGGCGCGGCTTCTCCGTCACCCACCCCTCTCCCCCCTTTTGTCCTTCTTCCTCCCATCCAGGCTGCTCCCAGAACCTCTCAGCCCCCGGAACCAGGGGGAGCCCACCCTAATGCGTTCCTGCCGCACAACAACGAGAAGAGCTTCTTCCAAATGGGGAGGATCAGGGTAGGGGGATGGGGAGAGGGTGCGCGGTTCCCTTCTCGCCACTTCCTTGTATGGACAGTGGGGGACTCCAAAGCCCAGCTCCGGAGAGGCCCGAAGCCCGGTACCCGGACGTGTTGGGGGAAGCACAAAGGGGCCGACAAGAAGGGGGTGGGGAGGCCCGCCGGTGCAACGAGATGGAGTGGGCTGGAACTCGGGAGAGCAAAATCGAGGGCGGCGGGTAGGTGAAACTGCTGCAAACGTCCTCGGAGACTGAGCTCAAGCCCCCAAATTGCAAAGATGGGAGAGAGACTGGGCGAGGAAGAAATCCCCCCTCCCCCGGTGCTCTAGTGCTTTGAGCTTAGGGTCGGCTTTGTGGGGCGGAGGGCGGAGGTTCCCTCCCGACGCTGGGGGAAGGGGATGAGGAGGGCCACTCTTACCTCCATCAGCCCCCCCGACGTATCCAAGTCGTACACGATCGTCTTGGTCTCCATTTTCTCCCACATTCATCCAACTCCCGGGCTGGGCGCTCTCTGATCCGGCCCCCCCAACCCCGGGGGGAGGGGGGATTTGGGGGAAGGGGGGGCTCCTGACCCCGGTTCCCCTTCTTTTTTCCCAACACGGGTCCCGACTTCCTCGCCCAGGCTCCCCCCCACCCCCCGGCCCCCAGTTCCTGGGACGGCAGCGTCCTCCCCACGGGCCGTGAGGGGGGAGCGGCCCCTCAGTCCCGGCCCAGCGGCTGACTGCACAGTGGGTCCCGCCTCCGGGGGTCAGGCCTCGGCGGGGCCTAGTCCCACAGGCTAAAGCCGGCGCTGGCGACTGCTGGTCCGGCCGGGAAGGCTGGCGGGCGCTGCCATCCCGGGGTTGGGGGGATGGGGAGGGGGCTGAGAGGTTAGGTGAGGTTGTGGTACGTGAGGTGACTTGGGGGAGGGTATTGGGGGGTGGTCCCCGGGCTCCGCCTCTCGCCGCCGCCGCCGTCTGCGTCCCGGCTGCCGCGCACTTGGCGCAAACTTACCGCGAGCGCCCGCAAAGCCACCCGCGCAGGCGCCCCGGGATCACGGCTCGCCGCGCGCAACCGCGGTGACAGCCGGCGACCGGGCTCCCGCGCAGCCGCGGTAAGGGGGTACCCCCCAGCGCGCAGCCGCGCTGGCATCCGTCTGGAGCCCCGAAGCTCCGCCTTTCTGCCCTGCGCCAGCGTACTGAGCTAAAAGGGCGGGACCTGATGTCTCGCGCAGGCGCCTGGGAAAGCTCACAGGGGTCATGGCGCAGCCGCACGAACCTGGGGACTCTTCATCCATTGGTGTTTTGTGTGTAGACCGAGAGGACGCTGTTCCCGCGCAGGCGTGTTGGGCGTGCTCCCCTCCCGCCCCATAACCACACTGCCGGCTCCCGCGCAGGCGTATTGTCACCTGCAGGCCCTCAAAAGAAAGCTTCTCTTTTCGCCATTTTGGTAATGGGACATGGGCTATCGTGCCCTTGAAGTCCTCAGGCACGAGCAGGAAGGAGCAAGATGTGGTGATGGATGGAGCTGGTAGGCTGTCGGCGATAGCGGTATTCATTGGGATATTGTACTGGACTATTTGGTTCCGGCGTCAGGTGTGGCTGGACCAGGCCGCCATATTAGTAAAGCGAAAAGAAAAGCCATTGCGACAAAAAACGACGCCTTTGGTGGCAGACTGGGTGGCTGCTATTCCCACATCACTCCCGCTCCCGACAGTTAATTGTATCCCGACCATCCCTGCCTTGCATGGTGACGGCACTGTGGGGTGTTCCACCTGCCTATTACTACCATCTTTTGATAACTCTCCCTGATAACTGTTCTTCAAGATGAAGCCAAAAGCCGAGAGTACGCATAATTGACCACGCCCAGCTGCCTGACTTACAGTGGACTCCAACTCCCAGTTTGCAATGCGCAGAGGGGTCAAAGGGCGAATGGGCGCGCTTTGCACTCTGGGAACAAGAATCGCGATAGTTCTGGTGGATTGTGGGAGTCGTAGTTCCGTGTGCGTGCGGTGCACTGTACCGTAGGGTGGATCAGGGAGAGTGGTTTGCCCTCTGGGAAGGGATACTTTTGAGAGCTGCCGAGCTGTGTACTGGGATTTGTAGTCTGAACCCTCTCACCTCGAATTCTGGGCGGAGAGTCATGCTTCTGTCTCGGCTCTGGCCCCTCCCCTTCCCTTGGTCTACTACTCCAGACAGTGGATGAAGCAAATGAGGAGGGAGCTGCGTGGTTGTCTCTTGACAATAAGCGTTTAATTATCGTTGTTGACATATATATGTGTCCCGCTTTTTTTTCCCCTGCTTTTTTTTTTGGGGGGGTGGAGGAGTGTTTGGGGGATTGAACCCAGGGGCGTTCAACCACTGAACCACGGTCCCCAGTCCTTTTTATTTTTTTATTTTGAAACGGGCTTCACTAATTTGCTGAGGTTTCTTATCCTTTTACCTCAGCCTCCGGAGTCGCTGGGATTATAGGCATGCGCCACCATGTCTGGCTGGTGCCCACTTCTAATGTGAAGGCACACACATAACATTCTCGAGTTGTAAAACTGAAACGGGCTTGGAGACCACCTAATTTAATTCATTTCCAGTTGGATGTATGGAGCAGTGATTTGCAGAGCTCACATAAGTGACTTTATGGCAAACCTAAGCATGAAACATTTCTTGATTCACAAACCAGACATTGTCCACTACGCCATGCTTGCTGTCTCCAAGGAATTATTGCCGCTGCAACAATTGGGACATTAAGGAGGAGGAGTTAGGGTGGGGGTGAGAGTGTGTGCAGTATCAGGTTTCTGGTTTTCTAAACTTTCACTCTGCCTTTTTTTTTTAATACATATTTTTTAGTTGTAGTTGACACAATACCTTTATTTATGTATTTATATGTGGTGCTGAGGATCGAACCCAGGGCCTCGCACGTGCTAGGTGAGTGCTCTACCACTGAGCCACAACCCCAGCTCCTTCTTTAAAAAGAAAATATTTTTTTCAGTTATAAATGGACCCAATATCATTATTTATTTATTTTTATGTGGTGCTGAGGAGCTAGCCCAGTGCCTCACGCATGTGAGGTGAGGCAAGTGTTCTACCATTGAACTACAACCCCAGCCCTAAACTTTCACTCTTCTGATTACTATTTTGTTACCTTAAAAGAGTAAGCTCACGCAGTAGTAAAGAATGTCATGTAAATTGACTGCTTTATGCCTTCTGTCAGCCTCAGCAAACAACAGACTTTATTGGCTATGGGTCAGAGGTGTGATCCTCAGAAAGGGAGCTAGACTGCTCGTATGGAAGAGGCAAAACCTTGTTCTTCCTGTAATTGTACTTTATGTCACAATCCGTTAGAAGTTAACACTGTGTCAGCCTGAAGGTATTATGGGAGAGAGAAGTCAGCCATTGGCACATACCCAGTAAGCAGAGCTTTGCTTTGATCATCACTATCAGTTGCAGCTGAGAACAGGAACAGGCTGGGGCCAATGAAGGAAACAAGACTTGACTTTGTTGACAAGTGCCAGGGGAGCTAGACACTCCACACACTTTCCCTCTTGGAAGTTGGAAGATGAGGTCAGCCTAGTGGTGACAGGAGTTGGTGCCACCTTGGAGAGCTCCTGCGCTAGTTGTTTAAGAGGAATTGGGGAAGAGCAGGTGGGATACAGATGCCTTTGGAAGCGACCTCTTGTGGCTAATATAGGCATTGCATTCTGCGTGAACTGGAACTTATGGTTCCTTCAAAGCTGCTTGTCTAATGCCATGATTTGTGGTCAAGACCTCCCAATTGGAAGACTTCAGAAGCTGAAGGTGCTGGTTACTGCTATTATTTATTTCAGGGACTTTTGTCTTCTGGCTTTTGAGTTCCCATATTTCCCTTGCTCTTATTCTGGAGAGCAGCCATGCAAGGCACACCTCTAACAAGCATGGAATGTGCATGCTGGGGACCTACGACAAGCAGATACTTTCATCTCAGGAAGCTCTGTGGGATATATGGAGGGGGAAGTCAAGTGGATCCCACCTAGCCACTCTTTCCATATCCCCTGGGCTTTTGCCTAACTTAGGTACCAAACCCTTAAACTTCATTGTCCCTGCTCTTGACAATCTGGATGGTTTCTGAGGCTAAGTCAAACTAAGGCTTAATGTCCAGGAATTCAGTTTCTGATCCCCACTCCAATTTACCAAGGCTTGCTTGCTTGAAAAGAAGGGAAAGGAGAGATGTGTCAGGCTTCCTGGGTCTTGTTGGCAATCCAGTGGCATTGAAAAACGTTTGGTAGTGTGCCAGCTTACACTTCTAGATCTATTAGAGGAAGAAGTGAGGCATTGGAATGAATGAACAGCTGGGTTCCTAGGCTCTCACCCCTGTGGCACCACCCAGTGGAAGCTCTCATTTCACCTGCCATTTGTTGCATTGACCTTTTGGGGACCATGGTGCCTACTCAACTGCATGTAAAATAAAAGCTGAGGGATATTGGTTAGTGGGTTCAGCATACCATATGGTCCTGAGGTTCATGTCCCATTCATCTACCACCCCCCTTCCCTCCAAGAAAGCACCATCCACCTGAACATTGCTTGATTTTTTTTTCCAAAAACACCATTTTAATAAGGAAACAACAGAAATAAAAGATTGTTCTCTGGCTGGAGCTCAGACCCCATATAATACATTATATATACAAAATTGCCTTCAGCCAGCTCCTGGGCCTCTCCCTGGGGCTCTCTGACTCTGTCCCATGCTAAATTCCTGGGTCCTTGGACCTCTGCTCATCTCCAGAATATATCTGCCCACTCCCCTTATGCCATTACACAGTGGCAGGAGGAGCAGCCTGCCAAGGGGCTTGGATGAAGGACTAATAGGAAAGGGGGTATTTGTAATAGGCCAACAAACATCAGGAGAGGGTCCCCCCTCACTTCAGGGTATAGGGCTGCAAGGGAGCAGTCGGGTGTCCTGCTTTGGTGTGGAGTATGTGTGCCCATTGGAGCCCACCCTGAGCTTGGGTAGAGTCCCTGAACCCTTTGGGTCCCTTAGAATTATTGCCTCCACCATTTCAGGGCAGGGGGCTGAATTGTCCATTTCTGAGGCTTTAGCGAAGGGCCAGAGACTGCCCTAAGGGGCAAATGTTGGCACTCCAGGATTACCCAAGGTCACCATTGAGAGTGGTTTTCACTCCCGGTGATGGCCCTGTGAGTAGCAGCCTGGTGTAGTTTCCACCACTGTTGAGTTAGTCCAGGGCTGGGTGGTGGCCATGGGAAAAGAGGTGCTCCTGTTCTGCCTTCCAGGCATGAGGGCCAGAGTGTGGGGAAGGTTTGAGAGAACACTGGCTATTGATGATGACAGGTGTCCCTTGAGTCAGGTGCCCCTTGACTTGGGCCTAAGGAAGGGCCCTAAGTGAGCAGTGGTGCCAAGAAAATAGGCCATCGTAGGCATTGCACAACTTCTTGAGGGATGGATGGCATCTCTTCCCAGGTGGTATGTACAGGAGCCGGAGCGACAGTAGGAAGCCAGGAGCCATGATGCTGGGCTGCGTGAACCTGCCTGGGCTGCTCCCACCTAGATGGAGACTTCATATTCTCTCGTCTCCTGCAAAGGAAAGAGACTGCTGGGAGTTGGAAACTTGTATAAGGCTTGCTAGGCCATAATCCACCTTCCCAAGGAAAAGGGAAAGAGAGAGGGCTTAGCAGGACCTCAGGGGTATCTATCCAAGGGAGCAGAGAATTGAATTCTGGAGAGGGTGTCAAGGCTAGCGTGGGTACTTACTCCAGTCTCATAGGTTGGATTGTCAAATGCTGACTCCACGGTGATGCGGTTATAGGGGCGAGGACGCGTTCGGGGAAGCTGCAGGGGACTTTTTCCCTGGAGCCTGTAGGGCAGAGAAGCCTGTAAAGCAGGAGTGCAGTGCAGGAGTGAGTCAGGTATGCAGAGCAAGAAGGGAAGGCACACTCACCTGGAGAAGTAGAGGTACACACCTCCCACCAACAGCACCATTGCCACCAGTGGCAAGAAGATGGCAGCAGCGATATGGGCAGCATCCAGGGTGCTAGGGGCAGCAGGTGCTTTGGCAACTGAAAACAGAGGGTGGGATTGGACAGAGGTCCCTGTCACCAGGAGCCCACTTCTAATCTCTGCCCAAAGGCAGCCAGATAGCAGTTCCCTTTAGCTCTCTAGGAGTAGGGAAAGAGTTTTTCACCCTGTTAGGCCCAGACCTCTCTTTCTTTGCCTTCTACCTGTGGGGAACCCGTGGCCTGGGAGCTGCTGTGACAACCAGGTGCAGGGAGACCACTTCCCTGGCCCTCAAGGGTGAGGACTCACCATCCAGGCTACGGCCGCTGTAGAACCCATCCAGAGTGGCTGGAACAAGAGGGGAGGGCCAAGGGCAGTGGGTGAGCCCAGTGGGCCAAACCACTAATGCAAGGAGCAGAGGTAGTGGGCTGATCACAGGAAGGTTTTGTCCAAGGAGAGCCCACTCCAGGTCAGAAGGATTTGGCAGAGACTGGGGAGACCAAGGGTAATGTGAAGGGGGACACAGGAAGGTGGTTCTGGTTCTCAACATTGGACATCTTTGCCAGAGTAGCCCTGTGGGCTAGGCAAGGTTTTGAGGGAGGGCAGGGCACTCACCAGCCCTACAGATGGGTGGGGGGTCACTCCAATGCGAGGGATGCCCAGGCACACACTTGATGCTAGCCTGGCCCTTTAGCACATATCCAGGGGCACAAGAGAAGTGGACAGTGGCTCCTGCTGGGTGTAGCCGCTTCTCAGGACTGCGGGCACCATTCTCAGGGGCGCTGAGGCCATGGCACGGCTTGAGCTGTTCCACTGCAGAGCAGGCAGAGCCCAGTGAGAATGCCAAGCCTCTAGGCCAAGGGCAGCCTCTTTTATTTCCAACCAGAGACTCCCCTCCTACCCATCTGACACTTACAGAGACACTTGGGGGCCCGATCACTCCACTTGGGGCTACCAGCCTGGCGGTCATGACAGGTGAGGATGGCACTTCCCGTCAGCACAAAACCCTGGTCACAGATATACTGCACGGTGGCCCCCACAGGAAACTTGGGGCTGGATATGAGGCGTCGGCTATGTTCCACATCCCCAGGGTCATGGCAGGAAGTCACTATGAATGGGGCGTGATGGAGAGAGGACTCAACGAAGGCCAATCCGCCCATGGCTTTGTTCCAGCCAGCTAATATCTTCATATTACATGACTCCACCTCCTACTTCAATGTCTCTACCATTTTTCTGGTGTGTTTCCTTCCATTCATTAGGGTCAACAAATACTGATTGGCCATAACCAGGAATGAAATAACTTGGAGTACTTGGCTGATGACCCTATGAAAAGGTATCATCATTTCATAGATGAGGAAACTGAGGCTGAGAGGTATAAGAACTTCAAGAATACCAGCTAAGACAGTGGGGACAACACACTAGATTCTCTCTCATAAACCCAGAAGAGGGGCTTGCAGGTTGGATTGGGCAGGGGATCAAGGGGGAACAGGGACACTTACCTCTCTGGCATGAAGGCAGGTCCTCACTCCAGCTTAGATCCCATTGGCACATGAGGACACTGGATCCCACCACCTGGTAGCCAGGGTAGCACTGGTAAGTGACCACAGTGCCATGCACCAGCTCAGGCTGTGATGGACTCTTCCAGCCATTGGGGATCTCAGGCAGCTCTGGGCATGTGTCATTGCGGGGAACCTCTGGGGGCACAGAGGCAGCAAGATGCAATCCTTTAGCCAACACCAAAGCAACTGGGCCAGACCCTTAACCCAAGGGCACTCTAGCTTCTTCTACTTTGTCCTGGGCCTAGACTGGCCAGGGCAGGCTCAGATTCATTCCTCCCCGCTCAGGGGTCCCTCCTTGCCTGTCCCTGACATTGTTCTGTCTTCTGAATATCAGGGGAATCATCTAAACTTCAGCCTTATTTCCCAAAGCACCTTGGCCAGTTCCTCTGGCCAGAGAGAAGAGGCCAGATAGTGTAAGGAAAATAAATTGTCATTTCTATTAAAGACACCTAGAAAGGTAAATAGAGTCCAACACTTTCCCTTAGTTTTTTTTTTTTTTTGTGTGTGTGTGTGTGTGTGTTTGTGTGTGTGTTGTTGATGTTTTGGTATCAGGGATTGAACCAAGGGGCGCTTAACCACTGAGCCCACATCCCCAGCCCTTTTTTTATATTTTATTTACAGACAGGGTCTTGCTAAGTTGCTGAGGCTGGCTTTGAACTCACAATTCTCTTGCCTCAGCCTTCTAAGCTGCTGGGATTATAGGTATGTGCCACCATTCCCAGCAGCTTTTTTTCTTTGTTAAGGAAAGTTCCTCCTGCTGCCTCTCCAAATCCTTCATGCTGCAACAAAAGGGCTCTTTTTCTCCTGGAGCTCTTCCAGCTTTCCCTTTTCAAAAAGAGCACTCAGGCTCCTGATTACCCTGTCCTCTTTGATCTGCCATGATTTGATGTCTGCATTTGGAGTGAGCCAGGGACAAGCTCACCAAAGAAATGGATGACAAATCCCTGCTGATAGCCCAGCACTGAAGTCCCTGGGTCCGATTGGAACTGGATGGTGACATCAGCCATAGAGGTAAAGAGCTTGAAGTGGCCACGGGGCCCCGAGTACTGGCCCAGGACTCGAGCTGTCAGATCATCCCCATCATAGAAAGTAAGTACATCACCAGGGCCTATGCGCAGCCTGTGGAGGCGGATGGAGGACAAACAGGTCAGGAAAGGCCCTTGAGACCCCAGGATGGACTAGATAAGATATGTCCCTAGACCTCAGGAGTTAGTTGGCTTGGCCTGACCGGAAGGCACTTACACTCGGATGTCCAGCATGATGCGTTTATCTTCTTCTACGTGCACACCCCAGATGCAGTCCTGCCCACGGCCATAGGGCTCTGGCCAGTTGGGGGAGAGCACCACGCCGGCTGAATCTGTGATTTCCCCACTGCACACAGCTGGAAGGCAAGGGAGGCCCAGGAGGCACGTCCCCTCCGTTTTCTCCCCAGTACTGTCCTGGGGCTGCCACCTGCCCACAGAAGTACTCACCCATTGCTGGGAGCCCCTCCCTCCTCCTCAGGGGAACATATGAATTGCACATGTCACAGGGCCCCTGTGGCCCCAGAATCTGTGACTATCTCCTTGATACCCACCCTACTCACTGCCCTTGCAGGCCCCTCCTCTAGTGCCTACTGACCTCTGCAGGCCGGCTCTGTCTCATTCCACTGGGGGTCGTGGGGGTCAATGCACTCAATGATGATGGAGCCCTGTTCCAGGGTGTAGCCAGGGTCACAACTGAACTCCACGGTGGTACCCACAGGGTAGGAGGGTGCGCTGCTGCTGAAGTTGCCGTATTTGACAAAAGGCTCATAGCAGTGGCCCTGCTGGAAGGCTGTGAAGCACAGAGCCAGTCCAGCTCAGCCTCAAACAGGGTAAACATGGGGCAGACATCTTCTACTGCCCTCCCCTTTTCATTCCTAAATGCAAAGGTATGTCCTGGGCTTGGAGCAGGGAGCAGTGGGGGGACTGGAATAGCCCAGAGCATCCATCTCTATTATGCTCAGGAGGCCATCTTGATCACCATTGTATTTCCATTGCCTAATTTTGTGCTTAATGCATAGAAGTTGCTGGATAGATTTTTTTTAAAGTGGATTAATGAATGCATGCATATATGGGCCTCTTCTCAAGTATTAGGGCCAGTTTTGCTTCTGAAACTCTGGAGAATTAATTCTCTTGGACCAGAGGGCCTGAATCTAGACAAGAGGCTCTGGGAATCCTGGGCCCCGGGGGAGGGGCAGGGGGTGGCCGACTTGGAAGGATGTGATAGAATGGAGGCAGAGGGAGAAGGTATGGGAGGAAGGCCCTAGTCCCCACCCTGTGAGGCCCCAGCAGGCTCACCCTCATAGCGCAGGGCCATGCCTGCAGCTGCCCCGCTGCTGTCAGTACTGAGCTCCACAAAGAAGTGTCTGCCAGAGCTGAGCAGGCCCTCAATGGGCAGGTATTCCACCTCGTAGGAATCATACACAGGCGGGGCCTCCACATTGTCCCCATTGCGAATGATGAGCCTAGGCCAGGAGAGTGGCAGCTATGTGGCTGGTCACTGACCCAGACAGGGTGTGGCCCCAGGCTTCGGCATCCCTCCAAAAGGGTACTACCCGGTCAGGCACTCCCATCCACTAGGACAGCTCCTCACCTGTCGTCATCCTCTGCTAGGGAGACCTTCTCAAAGTGCAGGTGCAGCCGCTGGCTCTCAGGAGCCTCAAGCAGCCAGTGACAGGTGAGGTTGTTGCTGTAGTTTCCCGGGAAGCCCGGAGAGACAATGCGGCCGATGGTGGCATTGCGGATCACTCCACCGCAGGCAGCTTTGAGACAGGGATGGACTTGGGCTGGGTCTCTGAATGTATCCTCAGCAGCCTCACAAACCTTCCTCCCCATCCCAGCCCTGTCCCTTCTGCATGGGGCATAGGGACCTTTGTCTCTCTGCCAACTCCGCTGCCATGGTCCTAGTAGTCCATATTTTAGCCCTATGACCCTGCAGTTCCAGGCAGCCTGGACTTCAGAATCCTACCTCCTAAACTAACTTCCACATCTCTGAGACTTTTCATATGCATTTTTTAGGGGCGGGGGTGAACCCAGAGGTGCTTTACCACTGAGCCACATCCCCAGCCCTCTTTAATTTTGTTTGTTTGTTTTTACTTTGAGACAGCACTTTGCTAAGTTGCTGGGGGCCTCACTAAATTGCTGAGGCTGGCTTTGAACTTGCAATCCTCCTGCCTCAGCCTTCTGAGTTGTTGGAATTGCAGGTGTGTGCCACCACATCCAGCCACATGCAACTGTCCTGATTGTCAGTAGATCTGTCACTGCCTAGCTTTACAGACTGGGATAATGTTCCCTCTCTGTTTTTTGAAACGGTCTCTCTAAGATGACAGGCTGGCCTCAAACTTTTGATCCTTCTGTCTCAGCCTCCTGTTGCTGGGATTATGGGCATGTGTCACCATGCCCAGTTCCCTCCCTCTCTGTTGACTCTTCTAGGAGGCCTTCCCTGGCTTCCCCAAATCCCAAAACAGATTTTATTAAAGCCCTTAGTCTAGGTATTGACCTTCCTGGATACATCTGCTACCTCTGACTCATGCTGCTTTTCTAAAAACCAGTTATCTGGCTTGCCTGGTATGTGTGCGGCTCTGGGTTTGATCCCCAGTGCTGCAAAAATGAATGAATGAATAAATAAATAAGTGAATAAACAAATAAACAAAATAAAACTATTTATTTGTTTAGATCTGTTCCTTCAGTAGGACCCCCTGGTGCAGGGACCAGGTCATCTCAGGCCAGGGGCAGAGTGGGTGTTCAGGGCTGGGTAAGTAGAATGAGTGAATGAATGTAAAAAGAGGAGCAGGACTAGACTGGGGAGGGCAAATGCCTCATTTGTCTGCCATCCACCCCAAAACCTGTGCCTTGGCAACACTGCTGGCCGGAGGTGGCCTCCAATACTTTCTGAAATAGCTCTTCAGTCATCACTAGTGTCATTCCTGGGCTGATACCTTAGGGCCTCTACAGACTGATCCCTCTGGCCTGGTACTGTCCTCTCTTCCCAAGGAAAGGCTGAGTAGGTCACGTGAGCCCAGCTGGCAGGGTCTCTGTGCTACTTGGCCACAAACTCCTGGCAGTTAAGTGGGGCCAACAAAGGGGCCTAAAGCAGGAGGAGCTGGCTGGTTCTGGGCTTTCCTTTCCTGGTCACTGCTCTGGACCCTCCTGCTCTCAGCGACCAGGGTATCATGACCAGTACCCAATACTGTTGCCTGCAAATGCTCCATTTAGCAGAATATTGTAACCTAATACATTTTTTTAGGGGGCTGGGATGATTTCTTCTCTGTTTCTTGGCAGAGAAGGTGGAACTACCTTTCAGCTGGGTCTCAGCATGGACTCGCCCTTCAAATCCAATCACATCCTATACTTTGCTTAAAAATCACTCAGTGGTTCCCTGTTGCCCTCAGGATAGAGTTCAAGTTCAAAACAGCATTCAAGACTTTCATGGATCCAACTCCGCTGGCTCAGTTTCAGTTTCTCCTTCCTATGTACCCTCTCCTTTAGGCACACCTCACCATGTCCTCACTGTGGCATGCTGTTGCAGGTCTCCACACTTTTGTCGCTGTTCCAGAATCTGTGCCACTTTCCCAAGCTAACATTTCTGGAAGCCTTCCACACTCCCTCCTCAGGAAGCTTCGCTGCCTCTTCTCTCCTTTCAGAATCACCCCCCCCCTCCCGCCACCCCGCCTGGGTTCCTGACACGCACTTGTTAGCCCCTGTCACAGCTATCCGCCCCCGCCCCCCCCCCCTACAGCTGCCCACCAGTCTTCCCAGAAGACTAGGGAGACCTTTAAAGGCAGAGGACATACCTGTCTTATTCATCTTTGATTGTGGCTGGCACCAGCAAGAGTTTATAGAATGGAATAAGGTTCAAAAGCTCAAGCCCTTCCCTCCCCAAAAGAAAAAAGCCAAAGTTGCCTGTCATACTGAGGACAAAACATGCGCCCGGTCTTCCTTCCCCACCCACCACGAGCCCCCTTAGGTTGGCTGCCAGCCAGGACCAGAACCTGGGGTCCGCTTTTACTCTCTCCCATTCCCTCATCAGGGTCTCTGGAACTTCTTCCTTCCTGTGTATTCCTAAAGCCATGGTTGAAGTTCAATCCCTCTTGCCTGGCTGGCCTCCCAGACTTCAACTGAGACTGCCACCAGGCTGGCTCACCTGAGAATAGTTCTGAGCTCCTCCCACTTCCTCTCAAAAACCTCAACAGCTCCCCACCTCATAGCTTGGCCAGCCAGTCAAGGCCCTCCCTCTGCCCTCTCCACCTGGCTATCTTCTGTGCCCTTATATACCCTCTCCTTCCTGTCCCTATGTCATTGCCCACATTGTTACCTCCATGGAAATGTCAACCCTTCAGTGCCACCACCCCTGAGAAGCCTCCTCAATACCCGACTAAGAGTGATTGCTTCCTCTCCTCCCAGGTGACTTTAGGTCTCTTTCTGGTACCTTTTACTTCCGGCTCTGGAAATTAGTGACCTATGTGCCTTCTCCCCCCTTTCCTGGAACTATGATCTCTTTGAGGTCAGAATCCCTATTTAATTCAACTCTGTATACCTGTGGTGCCTCCATACAGTAGGTGCTCAATAAATGCAGGTTAGATGAATACCGCTAAAGTGACTGACCATTTTCTGATTTCCTTATGGTGAGTAAATAAAAGTACTAGACAGCAATAGAGAGCAGGGCTGAGCCCCCACCTTGCTCCCCTACTTAGCCTGCTCCCCAGTGACCACTTACCGATGCAGACAGGTTCCTGGGAATCCCAAAAGGGCTGGGTGGCATTGAGACAGGTAAGGAGCCTGGCACCTTTTAGCTGGTAGCCAGTGGCACAGTGGAAGCGGGCACTGCCTCCTGGGTGGAGGCTGGTGACAGTCACATCTCCATAAGCTGGACGTCGGGGAAAGTGGCAGCTCAGGAGATAGGCTGTAGAGAAAGAACAGGTGATATTGTGTGTTGTGGCGGAGACTGAGCCATTATGGGAGGGCGTGTGAAGGCCTGTGCCAGTCTGCCTCAATCTTCCTCGAGGTGTCATTTGGACCAGAGGAAGCATTACAGTTTCTGAAAAGCTCCTGATCCCTTCTCTAGAAGATATCAATAATATTTTCAGCAAGCCTGGACTGATTAATAGAACAAGCACAGAGCTGGAGGTTAGGTGGCTTGGGTTCTGGTCCAAGGCTTGTGACACTTTGGGCAATTTACTTAATCTTTTTGTGTTGTTTCCTCACTTGTTAAAATGGGGTTCAAAATGCTGGCCCAAGCTGGGCACTGTAATCCCAGCGGCTCAGGAGGCTGAGGCAGGAGGATTGTGAGTTCAAAGCCAGCCTCAGCAAAAGCAAGGTGCTAAGCAACTCAGTGAGACCCTGTCTCCAAATAAAATACAAATTTTTTTTTTAAAAAGGGGCTAGGGGTTTGTCTCAGTGACTCAGTGCCCCTGAATCCAATTCCTGGTACCACTCCCTCCATGCTGGCCCACCTATAGGTTTATTGTGAGATTAAATGAGATAGTATTTTATTCCATTGGGTTTCCCTGTCATCCAACTGATAACTATCCATTTTTTTCCCTTCTGGGTATTGAACCTTGGGGGTGCTTTACCACTGAGCCACATCCTCAGCCCCTTTTATTTTGAGACAGGTTTTCGATAAGTTGCTTAGGGTTTCATTAAGTTGCTAAGGCTGGCCTTGAACTCCTCGTAGTCTTCATGCCTCAGCCTCCAGCGTCACTGGGATTACAGGTGTGCACCACTGCACCCAACTTGAAAATACATCTTTAAGAAGTGTTTATGACTGGGCACAGTTAGCACATGCCTGCACTCCCAGCAACTTGTGAGGCTAAGGCAGGAGAATTGCAAGTTCAAAGGTAGCTTGGGCAGTTTAGGGAGACCTTACCTCAAAGTAAAAAATAACAAGGGCTGGGAATGCAACTCAGTGGCAAAATGTCCCTGGGTTCAACCCCCAGTACTGAAAAAAGTAAGTTTTTATGGAATGATATGTAGACGCAAAAGAAATTGAAATAGTAAACCACTTATAAGACCTAAAGTTTTTAAGACCTAAAGTTTTGATATCTTTTTCCCTGTAGGAGACAAAATAAATTGCAGCAGGAAAAATTAAAGTCAGCAGCAAAAGATTCCCCAGTATTCATTGAGAAATGTTAAATAGCTTGGTGGCAATGGTGCTGGACTTCTTTTAAAGACAGGATGGAGGCTAAGGTGTGGAGGCAGAGCAGCCTTCATAGAAGTTGATGGTAGGACTAGTTGCCTTGGTAAACCTGGGAACTTTGGGAATTGTCATACCAAGCATGACCACACGATGGCAGAAAATCCTACAAAACAACTTGGCAAATCCCAGCCCTGGGGACAAACTTGGTGCGGCAGCTAAAAATGGAGATCCTGACTTGGGGGTGAGAAGTGCAATAGAAGGCCTGAAGGGTTCAAGGAGAGGGGCTGAGAGCAAGCTTGGGCAATGCCTCTATGTGTCTTTGCATGAATAGAAAATGGGGCTACCCTCCTGGGCAGACCAGAGCCCTAAAACCTGAGTCTTGTGCTGTTCTGTGACTTTCACTTGTCCTGTTCTTGGTTGCTTCATCTGTGAAAGCAGGAGGATGGGTCATACTCTTTCCTCTTTCACAGAGAATAGCCATTAAGAGGCTAGTAATGATTGGCAGGTAGTACAGGGCAATGTTTAGGAGGTGGGCTCCAGAGTCAGAAAGTCTGGGTTTGAATATGGGCTCCCCTACTTGCTGTGTCATCTGAGGCAAGTTACCGTCCTTCTCTGTGCCTCAGTTTCTGGGTTTCCCCACCGATTTTGAGTATTGCATTCAATGCTGTGGAGGTTAACTCAGAGGAATGTGTGTAATGCCTGGCTTAGAACGATCACCTAACACCTCAGTCTGCTGTTAGTTTGTAATCTTGAGTAATAATAGCACCTCACATTTGAAGCATTTGCCAGTTTCTGAAGTGCTCTCACACTCTTTTATTGTTTGTTTGTTTTTGTGGTGCTGGGGATTGAACCCAGGACCTTGTGCATACAAGGGAAGCACTCTACCACTAAGCTCTAGCCCCCAGCCCTCTCACACCCTTTTTACTTGATACAATTTGCTTGGGAAGGAGATAGGCAAGGTAGGGGTTATTAACCCATGTTTTGATAAGGAAAACAGAGGTTCAGAGAGACAGGCTCAGAGGGCCTGTGTGCCATCATCACACTGCAGGTAAGTGCTAGAGTAGGGACTTGACCTGGCTCTGGAGCCCCTTGGTTTTCCACACCCCCCTACTCCTACTTTCCCAGTTAAAGCAGAAACCTAGGTTCAGATAAACCTGAGGTAAACAGACAAGGCTGCCCTGGGTTTAGGGTGGCTGGTCCCAATGCCCTGAGGAGAGATCCCAGACCATGATGGAATGGGGATTGTGAAAGAACTTGGGACACTATACAAAGAGAGGAGAGGATGGGGCACCACCCCCAGGAGGTCTAGACCCTGAGCCAGATTTTAGGCTCAGCGCTTGCATTTGCAACTTCCCCTTGAGTTCAAGCACAGCTTAGGAACAGAGGTCCCCTCATTTCACAGATGAGGAAACGGGCCAGGATGAGGCAAGGGCAACAGGCTGGGGGCAGAGAATGAAGCCCCCAAGCCTTTATAATGGTTAAAATGCCTCTTCCCCGATGAGCTTCCTCCTATTGCCATGACAACCGTTGGGCGATGCTGCACCACCGCAATCTGTTGAGTTATTTTCTCATTGGCATCTGTTTTTGGAACCAAGTTCAGTGCCAGGAATGCTCAGGATGGAGGAGGGGTTCGCTGTCAGGACCCACTGCCTTCCTACCCTGCCAGAGACTGTGAGAGCGCAGAGAGTTGGAACTAGGTCCTGCCAATGTAGCCCTTGTGGGGACCCATCTTTGTGACCTCCCACATTGGCTTGGACAGCTCCCACACTGGCACGGGTAACAGGCCTCTCCCTCCCCTCCTGGCACCCTCTTTCTCCAGCCCACGAGATGCGCGTGTGAGTACACGCTCCTCCTGTTCCCATCTCTGGGATCAGGGCTAATTACAGCCTATAATTAGGGGAATTACACTCATTAAGGAAAGAGCTGATCATTGACAAAAACTGGGCCGAGGAGGGAGGGCTTCTGGGAGCCCAGAAAGAGCAGGACGGGGCCAGTTCTCCCAGCCCTTCCTTGGGGTCTGCTCCCCTTTGCTGGGCCTCCAACCCATTGCCATTCAGCCACTTTCCTCTGGCCTGACAGAGAGGGGGTTCTGGAGTTTTGTGCAAAGGAATTTGCGGCAAGAGAAAAGGTTACCATGGCGTGAAATTACGCCTGCTGCCTGGGAGGATTGATGAGCCATTAGGGAGACTGGCGGGCCCGCCTAGATGCTCACCTCGGCCTCGGCCTCGGCCGGCCCCTTGCCTCTGCCAAATCCCCGTCCACCGACAGACTCCCTGCTGCCACACCAGACTGCTCCCCCAGTTTGAGTGGAGAAGCCAGAATAGGGCAAATACTCCGAAGGTGGGATTCAGGGCATGCCTGGCTCTGGAGTGCCTGCCCACCTGCTGGTCCCCCCCACCCTCTCCCCCACAGGGCTGCAGAAGTACCCACAACAATGCAAGACAATCTCGGGATTGTTCACACCAATTATTTCCCAATTAGTGCTCTCCAGTCTGAACTGGTTAACTGGTGTAAAGAATCAAGCTGCTGCTAGGGCCCAGGGAGTGGGATGGGCAGGAAGGATACCACTGGGGGAGCAGCAGAGTCCCAAGTCCCCTTTTCCTCCCCTTCCCAACCTGCAAACTGTGCAATACTAGTTTCCTTAGTGGAGCGCTTGATTTGCACTATTTTTTTTTGTACTCCTTTTTTTTGGGGGGTGGGGGGCATGGGGGATCAGAGATAGAACTCAGGGCACTCGACCACTGAGCCACCTCCTCAGCCCTATTTGTATTTTACTTAGAGAAAAGGACTCACTGAGTTGCTTAGCGCCTCACTTTTGCTGAGGCTGGCTTTGAACTTGCAGTCCTCCTGCCTCAGCCTCCAGAGCTGCTGGGGTTAAAGGTGTGTGCCACTGTGCCTAGTCCATTTTGTGTACTCCTAACCATGACTTTGTGGGGTAGATGTTTTTGGTCTCATTTTACAGTAAGAAAAGGAGGGTCAGAGAGGTGAAATGACCTCTGAGGTAAACTGTTAGTGAGAAGGAGATTCAAATGCAGATTTGCCCATCTCCTGAGCCTATGAGATCCCCACTACACCATGCCACCTCCTTCTTCCCAAAGTGTTATGAGCTGACTGGAGCAAAGGCAGATCCCAGGTAGAGGAAGAAGGCCTCCAGATAGTCATTTTCAACCCCTTTGACCTTGACCCCCCTTTGGAGGGAGGCTTCTATTGTTATTGCCTGTGTAAATGACTGCCTCCTCCTGAGATTCTGGTACAACTTGATATTTCCAAAGTCCAGCACAAGCCTGGCAAAGAGTAGGTGCCTTCAAATTGTACTGAATGAGTGAACGAGCAGATGACGGTGGCAACACCTGGGGGCTACCTGCTCCTGAGTCCCATGAGCCATACTCACATTTGTATAGAGCTTCACTGGGCACCTGTGCAGTAGGTTATTAGCCCCTCCCTTTGTCCCCTCTCAGCTGTAACAGCACCAGACATCCCCAGAGATCAGCCAGCCTGGGCTGGTTCCTCTCTTAGCTTCCCAGGTCTTACCTTGGTAGTAGAAATGGAAGGTGCCAGGCCCAACCGGTGGTGGGAGGCTCTGGAACCTCAGGGCTGCTTGGTGGGTGGGACTGCGGATGACTTGGCCCCGTAGCAGGAAAGACTGATTGGCCAGGGGCAGCGGATCAGGGCCCCCCAGGCCCTCCACGGTTACTGTCTCCCCCTCCCGGAGGCTGATGTTCTGAACCTATGGGTGGATTGGAGAGAGCAAAGCAAAGCAGTTAGACTTGAGCCCTGCTGCCTTCAGCCTCCTGCAGGGCCCCCAGCTGATCCTCAGTGCCCCTTGGGCATCAGAGCTCTAGGCCCTGAGCTAGGCACTTTGAAGCAGGAGGAGCTCATCCTACCTTCTCAGTAACTGCACGATGGGACCTGAAATCAGAAGTATTAACTAAATTACCCAATGTCACATGGAGAGTATAAGCAGACCTGGGACTTGTCTGTCTCCAAAGCTTTGCAAGTACACCAGTTAGTGAGGAGGAGATTCAAATGCTTCCTGTCCCCACCCCTATCTGGAAAGCAGGGATGGGGTAGGTGTGTCAGGCTAGATGGCATCTGAGAGTCCAGCCAACAATGTGAGGTCCTAAGCTTCCCCTGGACATTCCTGTGGGATGCCTCAGAGTCTCCTTACACCCAGTCTGCCTCATACTGAACCACCCTCTTTCCCCAACCAGTAGCTCCCCGGGCTCCCATCTCAGGGAATGATCTTGCTAACTACCTGGGTACCCAAGTCAGAAACTGGCATTTTGCCTCTTCCCTCAGACCCCACATCCAATCAGTCATTCAGTCTGTCAAGTAGACCTCAAATCACCCGGATCAGAGCAGCAGCCACTGGCCTGCCTCCCTGCCTGGAGGGCTTAACCCCCTCCTCCTTCTACATCAATGTTTTCTGAACTGTAGCCAGACAGGTCCCAGGCCTGTCACTCATCCTGGTGCTTCCCTGTTTAAACCTTCCAGTGTTTTCCCTTTGAGTCCACGAAGACCGTGGTACTAGTTTGAACTCCTAGTTTGGTCCTCCAGGCCCTGCCCAACGTGGCCCCTGCTGGCTGCTCAGCTTGGCCTTTTCCAACCCCCTCCATGTGTCAGTGTGTGTCTCCACGTTGTTTCTCTTTTCTAGGTCTTTTGCTCTGATCCTTTCTGCTGGTTGTCACATGTTCCTCTGCTGGCACCCTGATCTTCAGGCCTTCAATCCCTGGAACATCCTTCTGGGTGCCATCTCTCCATCCAAACAAGGATGGGACAACCACAGACACTGCCCAGAAGGGAAGAGACATCATAGCTTGATCAAAGGAGCACTGGATTGGGAATCTAGAAATCCCAGAGGTCCCAGATCTCATCCTAACCATGGACAATTATGCCACCTATTTGAGCTTCAGTCCCCTTGCTTTACAGTGATCTTGTGTAGATCTTTGCTACTCTGAAATGTGGTCACTGGACCAGAAGCAAAAGAGATTCCACATTTCTTGCAACCTGGGAGCTTGCAAGAAATGTGGAATCTCAGATCCCATTTCAGATCTGTAGAATCATACTCTGCCTTTTAACAAGAGCAACTCAAAAGCACTGATCTTCTTAGTCTAAGAAACCTAACATGTTGTTCTGAGGCAGGGCCTTCGAGGGTTAACACCTGGGTTGGTCAAGTGGCCTCTGGTGAGTCATCCGATCCTTCCCAACCTCATCTTCCAAATGTTCCAGCTGGTCCCTCCTGGCTCTCTGCTGCTCTCTTGGCTCTAAGCGCATCCTGCTCTTTGTTTCTTACCTGAGGATGGCCTTCTAACCAGGTCCCACCCCTCATCTCCCAGGCTGCCTGAGATCGTGTCTCTCTCCTTTCCCAAACCCTGCTGGTGGTTTCAGGTTGCCCAGAGGACAAGGTCCGAACTTCCCAGCTCACAGTTGGCTCCAGTGACTTCGCCAGCCTTGTGTCCCTGCACTGCAGCCCCTGGCTTCCTACCCGCCTCTGCCCCTCTGGGTATTTGCTCAGGGAGCACCTTCCCTTCTTCCCCTCCTCATGAACCTGGTCATCCTTTCAGATCTCAGGACCTGCTGGGCACCGTGATTTACGACAGTGAGGAGGCAGGAGGATCACAAGTTCAAGGCCAGCTTTGGCAGTTAACGAAACCCTAAGCAATGTAGCAAGACCCTGTCTCAAAACAAAAAAAACTAAAACGGGCTGGGGATGTAGCTCAGTGGAAAAGCATCTCTGGGTTCAATCCCCAGTGTCAACAAAACAAACGAAAAACAAAATCAGGGTCTCTACCCCTCAGGCCTGGCCAGTGAGTCTCTGTGCTTCAAGCTCTCCCACTGGGTCCTCTGTCCTCTCTCCAATTAGATCCTGGGGTGGCATCTGGGGTCACAACTGGCCAGTCTCATTACAGATGGGTGGAGAAGGCAAATGCGTAAGCCAGGGAGGCACGTTCCCCACCAGAGCTCTGGGAGCTGAGCAGCAGAGGATGCTGAGCCCAGCCAGGTCCAAGGAGATGGGTGTTTCCCAGCCCTGAGCCCCTCAAAAGGTGAATATTGAGACTAGATGTGCCCTGAGGACCCTAGAAGGGGCAGAAGGGCAGGCAGAGGTCCCCACCCAGGCCTGGAAGGAAAGACCGGGAGGATCTTGGCAACTGAAGAGAAGGCCCAAGGCAGGGTGCTAAGGGCAGAAGTGCCTCCTCTCAGTGGGGAGCTCCTGGCCCAGGCACATTTGGGTGGAGGCTGCTGGACCATCTGTTGGGGACTTTCCTCAGGGAATCCCTGCAGCAGGCGGAGGCTGGATGAGGTCCCTTCAAACTTGGAGATTCTGTGATTCTCGAGTTGGGAAAACAAGACTCACACACGTGGAATCTGTAATTATCGAGAGATGCCAGGCAGCATATAATTCTGCCTTAAGTGGCACTGAATGTGTGCAGCAGGAATCCTCGAGGGGAGAGCGGAGGGCTTGGAGGCTCGGGGAACGCACACGTGGCAGGTGGGTTTCAGAGTGCTTTGAAGAGCGGGGAGCTGGGAGGAGGAGGAAGGGAGGATGTTCACTACAGGGAAATTATGACATGAGCAAAAGCAGAGAAGTACAAATTAAATTTGTGTTTTCTTCCTAATTCCTCTTATGCTTTTAGCTTGACCTCTAACTTCCTGCTCCTGATCTCTCTGATTTGCTGGGTTCAGAGAATGATAGCAGCAGTAACAATTAAAAAAACATTACCATTCATAGAGCACCTGCAATGTGTCTATTTGTGGTAAAATCCCCACAAATAGACAAGTCTCAGAGAGGCTAAGAAACTTGCAAAAGGTCACACAGCTGTTAAGAAGCAGTCTTTCCTGGCTGGAGGCAAAGGCAGTTTTTTCCCCATCCCAGTCTCATGAGGCTATCACCTGCAGAAATAGACTTCTAGACATCTTCATTCCTAGGCTCTAGGCCCCTAGGTTTAGCAGGGAGGTGGATCTTAGCCTAGCCTGGTCTGGTCTGGTTTTCTCATGATGTTGGAATTTGAGTTCCCACTAGCCATCCACTCCCTGAGTGGCCTATAAATCTAGGAAAATTGAGAGCTGAGACCTCTGGCCCCCTCTGATCTGGGGGAGGCATGGTTCCCTCCAGGTGGCCTGGATCCCAGGCTAGCTTGGTGGTAAGGATTGGAATGAGGGTGTGGAACGAAGTGCCTCCCATCCAGAAGGCTCCCTGTTCTCAGCCAGAGGTTCCCTGTGCAGCTCTAGTCCCCTGGGTTTCAAGTACCCAGTTATGCACCCACTGCAGTGGCTGAAATGTAATTTGTCACTTGTTTGAGGGCCAGGCTGACAGGGGCCAGACAGGGCTGGGTGTTGAACAAGGGGAGAGATGAAGTCTTGATGCAATTTGCAGGCATCTGAAGAGCCTGGGAGACAGATTGAAATGTCAGCTCTGCTCAGGAGGGCTGTCTTCCCATTGCCCTATCCAGTGACAGGAGGGGGCCTGGGGGATTAGTGTCCAGGAGGGGAAGACAGGAGAGCTGAGGGCAATTTCCACAGGACCCTAGGCTATATAACATGGCTCTATTTCCAGCAGACCAGGGGGTCGGTTCAAGGAGAAAACAGCCATTTTGTGGGGGCTGGCCCCTTCCTGGTTGGGAGGCATGGAGGATTGCTTTCTGTCACCTTCTAGGTTATAAGCCATGTCTGTACTGTCCGTCTTTTTTTTTTTTTTTTTTTTTTTGTACCAGGGATTGAACCCAGGGGCACTTTGCCATTGAGCCACATCCCCAGCCCTATTTTGTATTTTACTTAGAGACAGGGTTTCACTGGGTTGTTTAGCGCGTCACTAAGTTGCTGAGGCTGGCTTTGAACTAGTGATCCTCCTGCCTCACTCAGCCTCCTAAGCTGCTGGGATAACAGGTATGTGCCACCATGCCCAGCTGTGCTGTCCATCTTATAGAAGCTTCTAGTCAGGCCTCCAGCATGTGTCTAAATGTTGTGACACACAGAGAAAAGGATGCCCTGGTTTTTACACATATTCACACTAATACAAGGCTGCACAGGCAGAGGAGCTCAAGGATGCCTCCGTGTACCACTCCCACCACGACACCTGAGGGCCATCCTCACATGCTGGTCACAGCTCCTCTGGACTCTCGGTTGCCATACTCCCTCCATGAGTACACTCTGGCAGAGAACCAGGAAGAAGGGCCACAGACCTGAGGTGCCACCACACAGTTGAGTTTCTGAAGGAGTTTCCTGAACCCTGAGAAGGAGCTACACTCAGGGGGACTGGTTGGACGGGGCCTCAGGCAGTATCCTGTTTAATTTCCCTTTACAGAGAGGGAAACTGAGGCTCAGAGAAGATAAACAGCTTCTCTCAGTCACTGGGAGGCTGACTGCAGATCCAGGACCAGAACCCCAGTGCTACATGGTGTCCTCTGTGCCCTTCTGAACTGGCACTCAACCCTAGTACCTTGTGGGATAATATCAGGGGTGGATAGAGGGAACTAAATCCACTGAAACAAACCTTCTAGCGCACATTCCCACCTCCCCCATGGGCCTCCCTGGAGCCAGGAAATAGGAAGTTGCCCAGAAATCCCTCCCCTCTGTTCCTGGTGCTCACATCAGGCCTGGTCTTGACCCAGTTTAGAAGGGTGGGTGTTCTGGCCATCAAACTGACAGCTGGACTGGTCTGGGATTGCTGTGTGCCAACGGGGCCACCTGGGCATGAGGGCAAGGACTGTGGGCAGCTGTGCCCAGACTCCAGATGGTACAGGGAGCAGCCAAGCCAAGATGGAAGCTGGCAGAGGCAAGGCTCATGGAATGCCAAAATGCAGTGAGAAGCAGGCATTTGGCCCAGAAAGGCCTGGAGTCTTCAGGGGGAGACTGGCTGCCTGGGGAGAGGATGGTACCCAGTGGACCATGGGGCTCTAGCTTACCCATCCTGAAAGGTCTTCTCTGGACCCTGGTGGAAATAAGTCAAAAGTAGTCCCCACTCCCCAAGTCTGAGGAGTAGCAGGAAGCATTCTAGGCCTCTTGGGTTCAGCCAGGCAGCCCTGTGTTTCCTGTCAGCCACAGAGATTCAGACGCAGAGTTTACCCCCCCCCCCAATGCCCTGCCCATCCCAGGCACTCCTGAGCCCCTGATCAAACCGTTGGGGGAGGTGGGCACAGCTGCTCCCTGCTCTCTGGCACTCTCCTTGGGAATGTTAGGTCCACCCATCCAACCCCAGTCTGGCTCAATTGTCAGCCTAGGCAGGAGGGCGCTGCTCTTTGGGCAGGAATATAATCCTGATCTTTTCCCTCATGATCTGCTCCTATGCAACAAAGTCACCTTTCCAAACCAACCGGGGCAGCCTCCAAAGGCCAGACTTGCCACACTTGCTTTTTCCCATTCCAGGCTTAGCAGCTGGCTTCTTCTCTGGCAGGTACCCTCACCTACAGCCTGACTCCCAGGCTGGGAAGCAACCTGTCCTATTATTCCCTCAGCCCTTATGATCTCCATCTCCATCTCCACCAGCACTGAGAGCATCCTGTGGTCATATTACTTATAGGTTCTTTTTTTTTTTTTTTTTTTTCGGTACCAGGGATTGAACTCAGGGGCCCTTGACCACTGAGCCACATCCCCAGCCATATTTTATTTGGAAACAGGGTCTCACCGAGTTGCGAGTTGCTTGGCGCCTCGTTTTTGCTGAAGCTGGCTTTGAACTCACAATTCTCCTGCCTTAGTCTCCCAAGCCACTGATGCTACTTATGATTACTAGCTGCCTCAGCCACTGTGCCTGGCTGCTACTTATGATTTCTGAGTCCCCCATCCAGGAAGGTCTGTGTCCCCTGTGTCCAGGACAGGGCCTCGTATATAGTAAGTGCTCAATTTAGGTTTATGACACAAATGCATTCATTAAAAAACATTAGTTAGCTGAGTGTGATGGTGCACACATGTAATCCCAGAGACTTGGGAGGCTGAGACAAGAAGATCACGTATGAGGCCAGCCTCAACAATTTAGCAAGATCCTAAGCAACTTAATGAGATTCAAAATAAAAATGGACCGGGGAAATAGCTCAGTGGTAAAATACCCCTGGGTGTAATTCCCATTACTGCCCCCCCCCACGCCAAAACAAAACATTAGTTAATAATTAACTGAATGATCTTGGGCAATTCCCTTGCCTTGCCCAGGCCTCGGTTTTTCCAAACTATCTAGTGGATCTTGGTCTGCAATGTCTGTAATTCTTCAGGTTCCAAAGGGCCTGCATGGTGTGACCAGGTCTAGGCAGGGTGGAAGTTGCTAGAACTGGCCCTGGAAAAAGAACCTTAAACCCTGCTTCAACTCAGCCTGTTCTGTCATTTTGTTCCTCCTAAATCAGGTGCTGACCCATCTCTGGCCACCCCATGCCCCTCATGGCCTCAGACTCTATCTCAGGCCACTGGAGAAGACGGAGTTCCCAAGGATTCTGCCCTGATGGTGCTGAGGTGGAGGGTGGGGCCAGTGTGTGCCACGTTCCCTGACGGCAGTCCAGGGCTGTGGCAGGTCTTCTCAAGGTTGCCTGGTAACGGCTTTTGCATTCGGGTGAAAAAAAATGTAGCAGCACCAGACAAGAGACCCAGGGCTGTGTGAGGGGGTAGGCGTCAGGATGGAGCTTGGGCCCAGGCCAGGGCAGGGACAGACAGAGCCAGCATCAATCCCATCTTGTCCCATTATCTGATACCCATCCTGCTGGGGGTGGGGGTACCATTCAGGCCCAGTGGGTTTCACAGGGGATGGTCGACTTGGGGGGTAGGGGGAGCCGGCCTAGGCCTGCAGGGGGGTGCCCAGCCTGGCATCTGTCCCCGCCCATTCCCTTCTCCACACCTGCAGCTGGCGCCTTCCACCCTGTGAGCCACAGCCGGTGCCACCTCTCATTAGGTGATGATTTTACATTAATTACCTTAATTAAGCGGCGCTGAGTGCTAATGGCTTGAGAGGGGGGTGGCTGTTCCTAATTGCCCTTCCAGTCAGCCCAGAGTGAGGGGCCCAGGGTTTGGTAGAGCAGGAACAAATAGTTTCGGGAAGAAGGGGTGGAACCCAGCAGGGGGAGGAGAGGGTCCTTCCTCTCAGGGCCTGGCTCAGAGACCTGGACCTAAGTTCCCCGGAAGGGAGAACTGGAGGTTCTGCTCCAGGACCAGCATGGCTGGCTTCAGGCCCAGATCCAGGCACATGCGGGACTTGGGATGGGTGGGAAGCAAGCTGGGAGAAGCCTGCTTCTAGCTCAGTCCTGCCCCGCCAGATTCCTGTGGTGCCCTTCTTGTGACTTCTCAGTCCCCTGCCTGATTGCCTCACTTGGACAAAGTGCTCTCTTCTACCTACTTCAGCCTCCAATGCCCAGGCCAGACGTCACCTCCTTTCTTCCTTCCTTCCTCCATCCCATCCTGGGCACTGTACTGCAAAGCACCCCCAACAAACTCACAGTCCAGCTGGGGAGGGGGATGGCTGTGAACAGACCCATAGAAGGCAGAACAACAAGAACTGGGATTATCCCCCATCCTAGCTTTGAAGATCTGGGGAGAAGGTCGAGAAAAAGTGATGGAGGGGGTGTTAGGACTCTTCCAGGCAGAAGAACCAGCTTGTGTAATTGGGGCTTGAGGGGTTGGGAAGGTTAGGCCCTGTCAGTCAGCTGCAAGCTCTTTGGTGTGAAGCGGGCATAGCCAACAAGAGAAGCAGTGGCAAGAGATGGCCCAGGGGACTGGCCCTGATTCAGAGGGGAGAGGCAGAGGGTGGGGGTGCAGAACTGATTTCATTGGAGAAAAATGACTGTGATATAAGTTGGGGGGTAGTAGGGAGGAGAAATTGGCAGGTGACCAGGAAGGTGGTCACTGCATCACTGGCTAGGATGATGGGGGCCGGACCATATGACGGTTGTGGAGATGAAGGGAGAGAAGCAGGCAAATGTGAGAGTTGGGGGATGTCATGACAGAACCTGGGACGACTTCATGGGACTAGAAGACGGCAAGGGAAGGGCCAAGGTGACCCTATGTTCATTGCACAGTTCCAGGGGTGCCCTCCACATTGCACTATCTGGCTCCAGGTTTCTGACTTGGACAGAGTGTGGTGATGAGCTGGTTTGGGGAAACAAAAAGACAGACTTGGATTTATGGAGTTTGAGGAATCTGTGGGACATCTGTGAGGACCTTTGGGCTCAGGACTGGGGTTGGAGAGAGTCTTCATCCCAGCCAGGTATGGTGGTGCACCTCTGTCATCCCAGTGACTTAGGAGGCTGAGGCAGGAGTGTGGCAGCTTCAAGGCCAACCTCAGCAACTTAGCAGGACCCCGTCTCAAAAGGGCTGGCAATGTAGCTAACCGGTAGAGCATCCCTGGGTTCACTCCCCATTACCACACAAAATAAATAAATATATTAATTAATTAGTTAGTTAGTTAGTTAAAAAAATAAGAGAGTCTTAATCCCGAGGGAGGGATGAGGAGGACCAGGAGGCTGGGGGCAAGTCTGGCTCTCCTGCCAGCTGTCACCTCTCTAATGGTGTGACCACATCAGTCTTTTCCACCTCTTTCCCACCTGGATATAGAAGATCCCAGTAGCCAGCACAGGGCCTGGCCCAGAGGAGCTTCTCAGGGAAGACTTGATGAAGGAATGAATGAATGAATAAATAGGTAAATGAGGCTTCATGGCTCTCAGGTCTAGCCAAGCCCCTCTGCATTTTCTCCACTCACCACATAGATTCAGATGCAGAGTTCATGCTCATCCAATCCCCTTCCCATCCAAGGCTAGAGCCCCTGAGCAAATCCTTGGGGGAAGAGGATGGGCACCCTGCCCTTCCAACAGCCCTCCCAGTGCACTGCTGGGTGAGAGCAGTATCCCTCTCCACTCCCTGGCACATAGAACAGAATCCAACCATTTTTTACACCCATCTTCCAGCTCTGGTTGTAGGTACTCCTCACACCATTGATTCCCCTAGACATTTCCACTTCCTGCATAGCAGGTGCCTTTATGGGGAAAGGTTAACATATCAGCCCCAACTTTGCCCTTGTCAGATCCAGGTCACTTACCTTGATCTCCACACCATAGCCAGGGTAGACAGAGATATAGTAGAAACAGTCCAGGCCGACATCAGAGGGTGAGCTGGGGGCTACAGGGGAGTCCAGAAAGCCCTCTGGGCCAGAGAAATTCCAGCTACAAGGGCCTGAAGGACAGGAGAAGAAGGGAGACTAAGCCCAGCTCTGGTGAAGTGGATCCAGCTAAGGCTCAACTCTAGATGTGTACATGTGTGTATGTGTCATGGAGCCCACCTCCAGGGATGTCTATTCCCCTGTTGAAAGAATGGGCCTGCCAAGGGGGCTGGGGTTGTAGCTCAACAGTAGAGCACTTGCCTAGCATGTGTGGGGCACTGGGTTCGATTCTCAGCACCACATATAAATAAAGAAAATAAAGGTTCACTGAAAACTAAAAAAAAAAACCGGAACTGCCTTTTACTGAGCAAGTGGCTACTATGTACAGTCTTATCTCAGTTTTCACCATGGCTCAGAGAGGTAGGTTTTCTTATTGCCATTTTATAATTGAGGCTCAGAGAGATTAAATAAAACTCCCAGGGGCATGTTGTAGTTGGTGGAATCAGGTTTTGAACCTGGGTCTATCTGGTTCCAATCTACATGCCTCCTACAGACTGGACCTTGGTGCCAAAGGCCAGGGCAGGCTGGCACAGTGTCAGAGCCAGGCATTTAGGGGCCCCCACAGCTCCCCCCATTCCCACTTCCAGATCTGCAAGCCAGCAGGTAGCTGACCTGGTGGCTGGACGGTGGTGATGGTGGTGGTGATGATGGTGCTGGTGGTGGTGGTCTCCTCGTCATCCCCTGAAGCTGTGGAGGTGGTGATGGTTCCCTCCATCCCAAGCCCCATGGTCTGGGACATGATGTCTGGAGCCCATGGCCTGCCCATGTCTCCAGGACCCTCTTGAGTTGGAGTCCATGCTCTGGTGGGGGGTGTAGTACTGGGCCTCCCCCCTGGGCGTAGGGTGGGCGCTGCCATGCTGGGCCCTGGAGGTAGAAGAGCTGTGATCCGAAGCACTGGGGCCTCTGACTCCAGGTTCCAAGGTCCCTCTCTGGATTGGGGCTGTGTGGGTGCTGCAACCATGGCCGGGGTGGGGCTGGTAAAGACTGGGCGGCTGTCCTGATTGGCCAGGCGGGGAAGGGGGCTTGGAGTGAAGGGTGTAGGTGGGTCAGGCTGAAAAGGCAGCGCTGGCCTCAATTCCTCCTCGCCCGTCTCCAGCCCCTCTTGCAGGAATTCCTCCAACAGTGGGTGGTGGTTGAGCAGCTTCAGAGTGGGGGCCGTGGTGACAAAGTGGACACTTTGTTCTGGCTGCTCAGGTGTAGGGACCGCTGTCAGCTCCCCATCCATCTCCTTGATGCCTGTGGCTTGCCCTTCCCCCATGGTTGGGGCCTCAGAGGAGAGTCCTGAAATAATAATGGATGATCAGAGGTTCTCCTGCTACTCCACAGCGAACAGCATCCTGCCCAACCCAGGCTGTAGGAGATCCATCTCTCTTTTGACAGAGAGCCTTGGGAGTGTGCTCATTGTTGAGAATCATGGAGCTATAAAATTTTAGAGCTAGAAGCGAGATGATATCACATACTTCAAGGATGGCACATGAACTATCCTTTCTCCTCCAGCACCAGAGACAGACATTACTAATTGATTGTCACACTATTTCCCGCTGTTCTGATTCAGCCTCAGAATCCTTCTCAACACAGACTCCAGGCAGCTGTGACATGACAAATAAATATTTGCCATTTCCAATGTAGCTCAAAGGCCTGATTTTACTGATGAGGAGGTGGGCCAGAGAAAGGAAGTGACTTGCTCAAAGTCACATGACTGTTGAGGAACTCCATGAGAACTTCAGCAAGAGCACTATCCCCCACCACAGTGACTTTTTGGCCTGAGATTTGATAGTTTCTCAGTGAAACTATTGGTTATTAGTTTTCAGGAAATACTTCACATATTTGGGATTTTATTTTAGAATTTCTCATGCATGTATGACTTCTTTGTTAGGATCCCATGAAGTCCCATTTCTCTCATTTCTATAAAATCCTTTCTTTCTCCTTTTTTCCTGATTTTATCATCCTCCTAGAGCAGTAATAAGAGTAAAAAGGGAAGAGCCACGTGATGGAATTAGCCAGCATGACTTCAACTTATAGACCCATCTCTTGAAATCTTAGTTTTCTTTTTTTCTTTCTTTCTTTCTTTCTTTTTTTTTTTTTTTTTTTTTTTTTTGGTGCTAGGGATCAAACCTAGGGACTTGTGCATATAAGGCAAGCACTCTACCAACTGAGCTGTATCCCCAGCCCAAATCTTAGTTTTCTTACCTGTGAAGTGGGGTTTCTTTCTTAGGATTGACTGAGTTAATACTACTTCTCTTTCCCATTTGACATTTGTCACTGAATTCCCTTTTCTTTCTTATGACACTAGTCAGAATTCATCTAGGGCAGGATCTAAAATAGATATATCTGGGCACAGTGGCACACGCAGCTCAGGAGGCTGAGGGAGGAGGATCCAAGTTCAAAGCCAGCCTCAGCAAAAAAAAAGAGAGAGAGAGAGAGACACACACACTAAGCAACTTAGTGAGACCCTGTCTCTAAATAAAATACAAAATAAGGCTGGAGATGTGACTCAGTGGTCAAGTTCAATCCCTGGTACCCCCTAAATAAATAAAATAAAATAGGTATAGGGCTGGGCTTGTGGCTCAGTGGTAAAGCTCTTGCTTAGCTTGTGTGAGGCACTGGGTTCAATTCTCAGCACCATATATAAATAAATGAAAAAAATAAAGGTCCATCAACATATAAAAAATTAAAATAAATAAATGAATAAATAAAGTAGGTATAGAATGGACATCTGGTATGTACCCCCACACCATTCATGGCAGACATTGTTGATCAATTTTGATTACTTCTTGTTGGGGCCAGAATCCTTTTCAATACAATATCAAGACAGCCACTACCAATCAGCTAGATAAATTCTTTGCTATCTCTGGTTAGAGGTGTAGATTGCTCTGCTATCGATTATGTTGATTTATTCAACCACATAATTGGAGAAATTATGCATATTCTGCTGTGGCCCACTATTTTCCCTAGATGCTTAACTACCAAGAAAATGTCAATGGGTGCTGGCTTCAGATTCAGCTCATACACAATTTTGCCTACTCTGAGAAGGTAGAGAGGAAATTCCTGATTTCTATAGTTTTCAAAATGGCTGCTTAAGGAAAGGAAGTACAGCTAGGGTGAGATAACAGAGTTTGCAAGGAGAAGGTCGGTTCCTCTGCACGTCTGGTGGTGGGGCTGTCATTCCACAGGCTCACACCCACCCCGTGGATTGGCAGGCGTGAGGAAGTACCAGATGGCCTACATTCTGTTCAGGAGACCATAGCAGCTCTGATGTGTCAGACGAATGGGAGGAGGGAGAAAATTGGGGTGGGGAAGGCAGGTACAGATTGGCATGCTCTCCATTACTCTGGGTCAGAGGGGGCCTGGGCAACCCAAAACCTTGAGACACTGGGAAAAAACTTCTATCTCCTGAGATGCCCACTAAAGTAGACCATCTGTGCCCTGGCTTTCCATGCCAGGCACTGATATCACATTGTCCAAACTAGATGCCCAGCCAGGCTCATACCCCCAGAGCAGATGGTCCGACAGTGCCCTATGTCTTTTATCAGAATCAGTGAAGAAGGGGCCAGGCAGTCCCTGCCACGTGCCAGGAAAGGGCTACTCCCTTTGCCCATCCCCCCCAGATGTCATTTGGTCTTTGCCAGGTGAGCAGAAACTTAGCACAACTTGGGGATAGGAACCTTTCCATCACATAACCTGGTGCTATCTGGAACTGTACCTTGCTCACAGGTCCCTTTCTGGGACTGTCCAACTAGAGATGTGACTCATGGCTCCAAGAGTGGGTCCCTGAGGGGATCTTCATCAGGAGAGGGAAAGCACAGAGATCCTCTGACTGGCAAAGTGACCAGAGCGGGCACAGCTCTCCTGCCAGCAGCCAGGTGGGTGCCAGGCAATGGAGCGGAGCTAATGGGTACCTCCCGTCACTGTCGATTGCGCTGATTGTGTTATCTAGGGAGACTGAGCACTTGGTTAAGTGGGACCGAGATAGCATATCAAACGAGCAAATTGATTCCAAAATCAGCTGCCACTTGGTCCCTGGCAGGCACCACCCACTGTCAGAAAGGGTAAGATAATCTCTGGGAGATAAACTATTTCTCAGGGGAGGGCATTGCCTCTCACCCTGGTTGGCTGTCAGAGGCCTGAGGCCCTGGGCCATGCCCTGGGTCCAGGGTTATGATCAGGAGGTCAGGCGCTTCTGTCTGCCTGGCTGACTGAGCTCAGGGTTAGAGGGGCTGAATGTGATACAGGGACCTGAAGAAGGAGGTGCTGGGGCCTGGATGCCCAGCCTCATCAGGTATCTTCAGGCTCTTCCCAGACCTTGTGTTATTTAATCAACACTAACCCTGGAGATGGAACTCAAGAATTCTTCCTGCTTTACAAAGAACCTGAGTCCTGGTGCAGTGAGATGAGGACTTGCTCAAAGCCTCTCAGTGCTGGAGCCAAGAATTCAACCTGCATCATGAACATCAAAGCTCCAAGTCTCTGCACACACCAGCCTGCCTCCTGGGAGGAAAAGCCCGGAGCTACTCAGCAGAGAACATTCTAGCCAGTTGAGGAAATCAAGACCCACAAAAAGGAATGGATTTGTTCAAGGTCTCCTTTAGCTTAGAAAGAGAACTGGGGCCAGGGGTTCTGGCAACTGGGACTTGGGTTGAGGCTGAGCCAGGTCCTTAGGAAGCCTTCTGGCTGGGACCCACAGAGCCCCCATACCATGCCCAAAGCATATCTGAACCTGAAACCCAAACTAGAGCCCCAATACTGCTCCACAGAGCCGGGACACAGACCTGGGTTCGAGAATCAGCTCAGCTACTTTAAACAAGTCATCTCTCAGTCTTTGCTTTTCTAAATCCTCTAAATAGCATTGTCTTGAGGACCCAGGGACAAACCACCTCAGGACAACTCCAACAGGGTAACAGGGAGGTAGACCTCTAAAGAAGGGAGGAGCTGAACTCCAAGGGGATAATTTCCCTGTTGAGTGACAATGAATGTGACCCTGTACATGTTCTCCATAAGACAAAGAAAACCCTGTTCCATCCATGTAAAGCTCAGACACCTCAAGGTCCTGTATGTCTATGGGGGATACAGCCATGGCCCATGACAATATAGACTCCCATAATCCCCACATGATGGGTCCACCCGGTGCCAGGACACAGGGACCTACTCTGAAATCGCACTGGCCTCCCCTCTGGCAGGAGTAGGGGCTGCATCCTCCAAGCGGGCTGGGTCGGGGAAATACCCCTTCACTCCCTCATCGCCCCCCTTTTGTCCCCCACTGCGGAGGAGGCCCCGAAGCTTCCCGGCAGCCCCCAGCCCTGGCGTTGCCCTGCCACCGCCTGGGCCCTCCCCCTGCATTAGCTCTTAAGCTATGCAAATAGACATCCGAGGGAGCCCTGTTTAAAGTATTTAGACGAAATGAAAAAAGGCTTTCATCGGCACTAATGAGCCATTCAGGATGCCTCCCCGGTGGATTCTCTCCCACTCCCGCCTCCCAGCCCTGGCTGCATCCCCCCTGCGGTCCCTCTTGGGATTGGAGGCCCCGCCCCCAGTCTAAGCCTGGGCCTCCCAGGGAGGGCTGCTTCCCCAGCCGGCCTCCTCATCAGGGCCCAGTTGGGTGAGGGTACCAATGAGGGCCCGTGTGCCGCGCCCCCGGAGATCTGGGTCCACCCTGGGGCTCAGCTTTTGTTTAGAGGAAGCCATAGGACTGGGGCCTGTTCTACATTCAGCTAGGTAGGTGTTGTGGTCTCTGGTAGCTGTGTAAAATGAGGTTTCAGAGATGCCCAGGAGCCTGCCTAGGGTCACCAGTCTGGGTGCTGGAGTTGGAGTCATTATGCAGTGTCCCTTCCTGGGGGATCTGCTGTCCCAGACAATGGTATTGCCTCAGAACTATCCCCAAGTGCTATTGCTTCTGCAGATTTTTATGTACCAGACAGCTAGAAAGCCTGGATTCCAATCCCAAATCTCTGCCTCCTTAACTGTGTGACCTGAGCGAAGGGTTGCCCACCTGAACCTCCATTTGCTCATCTGTTGAGTGAAACAGTGTATTTGGTAAGGTCTCAGTTGACAAGCCTGAGCTTCCACCTGCCAGGCTCCACCCATTTTCTGCAAGGGTGCATGGGGCAGGAGAAGAGGCAGGCAGGTGTTCCCCCTCTGGGGCTGCACCCAGAGGCAGGAACAGAGGCCAGTAGAGAGAGAGGCCCCAAAGTTCTGGGATGAGTTCAGGCGTGACATGATCTGCACTTTATGGGGGAGGGGAATGACCACATGGGATACACGGGTAGCTGAGGGATATCGTGGGCAGGGAGCCCACTTCTCTGGTTCCGGAGGTTAAGCTGGCCCAGCATTGGGAGAATGAGAATTTAATGGGATCCATTTATTATCCCATAAAAATTAATGAGTTTATTCTGGAGGTTTCTTGGCCCCTTTCAAGTTTTAATAGGGGATTAGTGAGGGCCTGGCCCCTGCAGACCCCTATTATCCCAGGGCCTGAGAGAGGGAAGGGGCTCTGGGCATGAGAATGCCTGGGCACCCCCCGCACCCCATCCACAGTCTGATCTTTACAGTGACAATTCCACTGGGGCCCTCCTGTACTGAGGGGCCCCAGCTAGAGGCTGGCAGGGCCACAAAGTACCCCTGAGGTCTGAGGTCTAGTTCTAGTTCCAGAGGCTTCTGAGTCCATGTTCTACTGAAATAATCCACAATGTTTAGCATCTGAACTAGGTTTGCTATTTCAGATAGGTCTGACTTCTATTGACAGGAAAGGAAAAATAACTCCCATACTACAAGAGGGGAAACTGAGGCCCAGAGTTGGGGGTGTGGCTTCTCCAAGGTCACCTTGGCTATGGTAGAGCCTCCTGTGGTCTGGAGTCAAACAGCTGGTGCTGGTGACAGCTGCTCTCCACTTCTCCAGGGCTCACTGTGTGCTGAGCATACTCTCAACAACCTGGTATATAATTTCTCAATCTCCTCTCACTCTAGGGAGGTTCATGCCATTATCCCAAGAGATGAAGACATGGGGGCCCAGAATAATTAAGCAACTTGTCCAAGGTCACACAGCTAATGAGTGGCAGAGCCTAAGACTAGAACCACAGCTCAGCTCTGTCCATTGCTCCCACTGGTTTTCAGCTGCAGCCCTGGATCTCCTATCTCACCAGCCTGGATGCCAGTGTCCTATGGCATTCATGCAAGGAGTTCTTCAGCTTGTGGTGATGGGGATGGAGTCCTGAAAGTCCTGGAGGGGCAATTGTTGGGATGGGCACAGCTTTACACCCAAAGGGATCTTCTCATTACCAGGATGAGTGAATTCCCCCTTGCCCATTTGTTCAAATGATTCCATCCTTGTGCCGTGCTTTCTCTACTCCATTGTCTCTTCAAACCATCCCCATTTTTTGAAGGTCCAGCTCTTGTCCCCGCTCTGGGGAGCCATCTCTGCCTGACCTCCTCTAACCCCTTGGGGGCTCTTTCTGGTGGGCCCTTAGTACATCTGTGGCTTCCTCATGGGCGAGGATCCAGCATTAGGCATCTCTCTTCCCATATCACTACACACAAATGATGCCCCCTGGTTGCCAAACTCATCGAAGGGTGACCTCAGGGCGCACAGTTTCCAAGCCCAGGTTCTACACACTCGAAAGTTTCTCCAAAGCTCCTGGCTCTTGACCAGAGGCATGTCCTGCAGGGAAATGAGCAACCAGCCATTGTCAGTGCCCCAGCACAGCCCCAGTTGGCAATTGATGAGGAGTGTCTGCTGGAACAGGCTGGAAGGTACCCCCACCCCAGACTCCCCTCTCTTCCCCTGCTGCTGACCATTCTCATCACACCCTCTCACCACCTTCTTTCCTGGTCAACCCCTGGCAGTTCCATCATGTCTCAATTGCAAATATGAATGGGGGCACCTCCTCTTGGCCAGGCTTCAGTCAGGAAAGATTTCTGAAACCTGAGCCCTGGTTGCCTCTGTGTACTACTCATTCCTTCCCATTTATCCTGGAGGAAGCTGAGTCCAGAGGGTTTTCCCAGGTTACACAGCAAACTTGGGCCAAGGCTGGGACTCGGGTTGTTGGAGCAAGGAAGGAACCTGGCCCAAGCAGAGCACTGAAGAGCAAGTCCTCCACTGTTTCCCATCTGTAGGCATACCTCCAGGGACAGAGAGCTCACCGTCCCCCAAGTGGTCAGGGGCAGCTACCTCTCCTACCATTCTGGATTGGGGTCTGAGGAAACCCTGGCCTTCAGCCTCTCCAGAGTTGGGGTCTTATTGCAGATGGAGGGAGTATGGGTGGAGGTAATGGGCACCAACCAGAGGGCAAGCCACCCCATCCTGGTCCTGTTCCTAATGGACTGGGTCCTTCTACACAAGTCACTGGGACTTCATATCAGTAAAATGGAGAAAGTTTCTAAGGGTCCTGCCTGCTCTCACATTCCAGGATCCAGTGAGCCACCAAGAGCTTTGTGAATAAAAAGACTGAGCCATGTGCAGTGGCACAGCCTGTAATCCCAGCAGATCCGGAGGCTGAAGCAGGAGGATCATGTTTTCAAAGCCAGCCTCAGCAAAAGTGAGGTGCTAAGCAACTCAGTGAGACCCTGTCTCTAAAGAAAATACAAAAATTGGGTTGGGGATGTTGCTCAGTGGTTGAGTGCCCCTGAGTTCAATCGCCAGTACCAACCTCCCTGCCGCCGCCCCTCCCCGCAAAAAAGAAAAAAGAGTTAAGATGGGATTTCTTCTCTCCTCCTTTTGGGTCTGGAGTGGCCAAGGTTGGGCAGGGAAAGGTGAGGAGGAGCCCTAGGATTTCTTCAGGTTTTTCCATGAAGGCCTCTGAGAGTTGTGCCTGTCATTCACTCACGCCTGGGTGAGGATTAGGGTCGTCTGGGTGCTGGTGCTTGTTTCCCAGCCTCTGCTGAGCTGGTGTTCCTCGAGTTGGGTGTTTGATGGACAATTTTGGGAGCTCAGGCATAGCCAGTTTAGGAGGACTTAGGTTTCATGGACTGAAGATATTCAGGAACATTTGCCCTCATGTGCCCTGGCCAGAGTGGGTGTGTGTGTGTTCCATGGGAACACGCACTGTGCTCTACCTACATGTCCCTTCCTCACTATCTGCTCAGCAGCAGAGGGCAGGGTATGTGTACAGCCACCCCCACCCCCAGGGGCTCCTGGGACAGTCTTAGAGGTGGTGTCCAACCTTGGGGCCAGGCCAGGGTCCTCCTATTTACAGAGCGCCCCGCCCCCTAGGGGCGAGGCCTGTACTTCCTAAATAGTTGTATTCCACCCAGGGTGGCTGCCCTTTGTGTTTGGAATCAATATTTTACACCTGGGGAGACCGAGGCTAGTCCACTTGGAGAGAAAGAGTAGCAATCAAGGTTTGAGCTGGGTCTGTCTCACAGCCTGGGATCAAAACTCCTGCATTGGTTGCTGCTTCATGCAAGCATGCGTGTTCACGTGTATGAGAATGGGGTTGTTTGTGTGTCTCTGAGCACAGGCATGTGTGTGTGCAGGTCCAAACACACACATTAGCTTCAGAGCATTGCCATTTGTCCTTGCTCATGGATGCCACACTCCAGAACTTTAAGTCCAGAAAGGTCCTAGCTTCTTGAATGGGTTGTATTTCTCTCCACAGTGGTTGTCATGTTCCCTCCTTGTCAGTCTGTCACCTTCTGGGAACCTAACCTGACCCTTCCCAGGGCCATCTGTTCTGGACAGCCTTGCAGGCTTCTGAGTAGGTAGGGGGAGGGGGCCTACCTACATTGTTCTGGGCTGCCATTGGACCAGTCCTCTTTACCCTACTGTCACCTCTCTCCTGTGAGGCTGTGACCAGGGGCCCAGGGTAGAGGGAGCTCCCAGCTAACTGCCACATTCTCCGCTTTCCAATTTAAAATCTAATATGGTCTCGCCACTGCAGAGCTGGGGGCTGGAGAGGTGATTAATGAGGCCTCTGCTACAGCGTCACCTGCTGCGCTCTGCACCTTCCCCTGCGGCCCTGTGTTCTCCCCTCCTGTCTGTCTGCTGGCCCTGGGGACCTAGAGGTCCTAGCCCTGCCTGCCCACTGTTCCTGGGGCTGGGCAGGTGACATAGGAACTGGGGCCTGGAGTGGGTTTAAGGGAGAGGCAGGGGCAGGCCTGGGAGGTAGGGGCCACAGAGTTGGCTCTATCTGCCTCGCTCAGGGCTGACTGGAAGGGGTGGGAGGAACAGCAGGGTCTCCTTGGCATCACAGCCCTCACCAGTCTGATCTACTGTGGCTGCAGCAGGGGTCTAGGTAGGCATAGAGGTGGGTGCTGGGCTTTCTTTCTTCACTATAGGGGCTTCTGTCTATCAGCTTCTTCTGTCCATCTGCTGCTATCCCCAGATCACAGCCTGCCTGCTATGTCAGGGGGGAAGCAGAAGAATAATTTGAAAGTAGAGGTATGGAGTGAGTGGGCAGAGGGAAATGGCCATGAGCTGGGTGCTCAGGTCACATTTTTCCTTGGCACCAGCAGCTTCCACCAGCAGGTCAGCAGCAAAGACTGTATTCCTCTGAATGGTGCACCTTGAAAATGTCAGCTGCAAGGAGGAGAGCTACAGAGGCAGGAACTGCATTCTCGGGGGGGCTGGCAGCAGGGCCAGTTCATCCCAGCCCAGTGGTGAAGTTGGGAAACAGGGGTTGATATAGGGAGGAATGGACATCGGCTTCATCTTCTGCCCCTGCCTAGGACAACCCCTCCTAGCCAGTGGACCCAGCAAGACAGGGTCATATGGTGCCAGGGGTGAACAGCTGGTACCTTCCTGGGTTGCAGACCAGCATCTCTGGGATGCTACCTTCTCCTGGTCCCTACCAGGATGTTGAAAATCCAACTCTATTGAGGCTATTCCTGGCATACTTGTCCACCTCTGAGCTGAATCACCAGGCTGGTGGTCCTAAAATTGCATGGCTTTTGGATCAGGTGAAGGGACTTATATTATATATGAGAACCAAAGTTACCTCCCTTATCTTGTCACCTGTGTCCTCTGGCTGCTTTTGTATGATGCATCAGGAAACAAATTTGGGGAGCTTGGCAGGGGATGTAGGGGTCCTGAGCTCAGAACCCTAGGTTAATCTGGTCCTTAATGCTGAGGTGGGCTCTGGCCTCTCCCTACCCTAGAAGTCATTAGGGTGTCTGTTCTTAGCTATGGAAGCTAAGGAGTCTGGCAAGGCCTTATCAGGGCTCTGGCTCCAGAGTGAAAGTAGCTCTATCACTGATGGACTGTGTAGCTTTGAGCTTGTCCTTTCCTCTCTGGGGACTGTCTGGTGGTTTGTCATATAGTACTTGGTTCCTTATCTTTTTTTTGGTAGTGGGGATCGAACCCCAGGGCACTCCACCACTGAGCTATATCCCCAGCCCTTTTGATTTTGAGACAGGGCTGGCCTAAGTTGCCAAGGCTGGTCTTGGACTTGTGATCTTCCTGCCTCAACTTCCCAAGTAGCTGAGATTACAGGCTTGAGCCACTTACATGGCTGGTTGCTGACTTTTTAGTGAGTCTTTGGGTGGGTGGGACAGAGTTGCAGCCTCACCCTTATAGTTGCCCAGCCTCGGGGCTGATGGAGCCTCCTGGTGAGCAGGTGGAGGAGCCTTGGCAGGGTTGGGGACTATGATCTTTGGACTTGCCACTTTCCTTCTGTATGCATTAGAGTTCATCTCCTCACCTTTATGCATTGGTCAGTATTTGCTGAGCATTGTGTGTGCATGCCAATGTGAGTGTATATGTGTGCAAGTGTGTGTGTGTGAGTGTGTGCATATGAGTATGCATATGCTTATGTGCATGGGAGCACATTCATGTGTGTATATATGTGGGTATGTGGCATATTTATGTGTACCTATGTGCATGAATATGGGGTCAGGGGGTAGGTGTGAGAAGAGGACCCAGGGAGTTCTAAAATTCTGAGCATCTGCTCTGTGCCAGGGTCTGGGCCACTATTCACCTGCACTCTTTGATAAATCCTCCTGGCCCACAGGTAAGGAAGCCTGGTCAGAGAACAGACTTTATCTGTGGGAGGTGGTTTAGCTGGGCCTGGGAAGCAGAAGCTAGGACATCCCTGCTCTGCTAAACTCAAGAGACAGACAGAAGGACAGATGAAGGAACAAAAGGCCTCTGAGAAGCCAAGGCAGCCTGAGCCTAGAGGCAGACACCCCTCCAAGGGAAGCTGGGCTGCCTCCCTCTTTAGTGTTTTTGGTTTTGACTCTTGGACTGCTCTGCTCTACCTTCTCCCAGCTCATGCAAGTTTCAAGAACAGCAAGGATAGTGAAGAGGGTGGGACCCAGGAGACCCAGGGAATCTAGAGGGTAATGAGTTTTAATGGCAACCTTTTGGCAGAGTCAGGCTGCAGAAGGTGCCTGAAAACCCCTCTGGGAAGTACAAGGGCAGAATCAGAGGTCCTTGGATGTGTAACTCCCTCAGGGTGTACTTCCCTCCTATTCCTGACACTCTGAGACCCTCCCTATCCCCTCAACTATTGGGGAGACCCAGGAGCTGCAGCCTTACTTCCAAATAGCCTCCAAATAGGGAGGAGTCACTAGAAGCCTGGGCTCTGCCCTTGGGGATGTGGCAGGGTGAGGGGCGTGGTGCAGAGTGAGGACACCCTGGGACCTTCTCCCAGCCCCAGGCAGGTGGGATGGAACCTAACCTGCCATTGGTGTGGACTAGCCTAGGCTTCCTTTGAATCCATGGCCTTTGGGACTGAGAGAAGGGGCCTCATCTGCCCAGCACCGCAGCCTGGGAAGCTCTTCAGGCTTGGCCTGTCCCTCTACTTGCCCAGCAAGCTTGAGTGGGGGAGGAGAGGGGTGCAGAGCTGCTAAAGATAGCAGCAGCAGCTCCAGCTCCAAGTCTCCTTGAGGGGTCAGTGGAGCCTAAGATTAGGGAGAAAGAGAGTAGAGTGGGCTGCAGAGAGTGGAGAGAGACCAGCCAGAGCTGGGGCCTGCTGGGCCTACACCTAGGCCACTGTCCTATGGTTCGAGACAGAGGGCACAGACACTCAGGGAGAGGTGGGCAAGTGAGGCAGAGGTGCATATATCTGCACATCTGAGGCTCCTCTCCAGAACTCCAGGAACACTAAATGGATTCAGTTGTGCAGGCCCCAACTCCTCAGGCCTCTCCCTTGCCCCAGTCTTGCTTTGACCTCTAGGACTTCACTGAGCTGGGGATGTGGACACCTCTAGTTGAGGGATGTAAACCCTCTCCCCCTGTCCCCTGCTCTCGTTTCTGCTGCTTGAGGTCTAAGGCAGGGAAGGATCAGGGTCACTAGAGACAGCACTGGGGATACAGATATAGCAGCAACCAGGCTTAGGGCACCAACCAAGAGTTAGGGCCTCAGGAACACCACCCCAATTTAAGCAACAGGCTTTTTCTAGCCTGATTTGCAAGTAGAGAGGGATACAAGAAAGGTAAGTGGACCCCGTAAGTCAGGACTAGGGCTCTGCCACAAGATGGGCTCTGAATGGGCAGTAGGGGGAGAGGGAAAAGGGAATCTGGGTAAGTAAATGTGTGAATAGCCTCTCTTGGTGAGCCTTGCTTGGTCCCACCTTCAACCCTTGCCTGGAGATGCCATCCTCAAGATGTGATTTTATCTCCTCCAGTTTCTTTAACCTGCCACAAAGTAGGACCCCATGACAGGAGGAGGACTGCCAGCTGCTGGACCAGATGCTTCAAATCCTCAGCACATCTCCTTGCTGGATATATGTTTGTTTGTTTGCAGTGCTAGGGATTGAATCCAGCGTCTTGTGCATGACAGGCAAGTGCTGGACCACTGAGCTATATCCCCATCCCTCCCTGCTGAATGTAAATGATGTCTAAGACAATGTCCATCAGAGGAGTGCCCAGGCAAAGGCCCTTAGAAGCACCCTGAACCCAACCTTTGTCCCTCTGTATTACTAGTCATGCCTTTTTGTCTGTCCAAATCAGGTTGGTGCTCATCTGCCACTGGTCTGAGCAGTCTACCCCTGGACTCCTGGGGCATCTGATCCAGCTCCTACTGTGACTATGGAGCTTCTGGTCTCTTCCCAGCCTCCACCCCCTCTGACTTCCTTTGATTCTGCTGCTGCCCATGAAAGAGGTGGAATAGGGACAGGCACTCTAGATTCCCAAGGAAACTGAGGCCTAGGGAGGTAACAAGACTTGCCTAAGTTTACCCAGACAGCAAGAGCCAGTACTGGGTTTAAACCCTGGGATCCTGGCTCTCTGACCAATACTCCGCTGTTTGCGTTCTTCCTTTGGGTCTGCCGCCTCTTCCCTGAGGCACAGCTTGGCTTGCCATAGTGCCTGATACCCTCCTTCCAAGCTCTCCCTCCCAGGCTTTGGGACTCCCTAGGCACTTGCTGGCTGGTGGGATCCGGGCCAGACACTCAGCAGGTGGCTGCTTGGGGGACAAAGGAGCTAGTGCTCAGCTGCGGAGCTGGGAGAGGGGGAGGGAGCAGCCGGGAGAAGATGTGGGGTGTGTGTGTGTGTGTGTGTGTGTGTGTGGAGGAATCTGGGCTACGAGGGGCAGGGTTGACTTTGGTGCCTTCCACAGGGAACCTGGGAACACAGAGGAGGAAACCAACGTGCAAATTAGATGGGGACGGTGGAGCTCAGTGGTCCAGGCACTTTTCAATGCAAAAGTTCTGTCCTCCCAGCCTGATGACCAGTTAGAGGGAGGGGCCTGAGGGTAGAGAGAAGAGCCTGTGGGGGAGGGAGGAGTGGGAGGAGGGGTGCAAAGGGGCATGAGCTGAGATTGATGCCAGGGTTTCAAGATTCCCGCTGAGCCCTTGGGGACTACATGATGTGGGTAGAGACCCACTGCTTGGATTCTGCAGCCCATTTGGCTTGGTGGCAGGAGGGACCCTGCATCAGGTCTACCTTGTTGAGTTAGGGGGGCACTCAGACATAGCAGAGATGGGAAGAGTTGTGATGGAGGGTACTGTTATGGCCAGTCTCAGGGACCTCATAGGCTTGCTGGGTCCTCACAGGACCAAACTGTGAGTACTTCTTGCTACAGATGACAAACCAAAGCCCAGAGCAGTCCCTGGCCAGGAGTCTCCTGTCCTTCCAAAGTCCAGGGTAGTTGGATCATGTAGGTGCTATTTGGCTTCTCATCTGTATCTCAGTCAATTAAAACAAGAGAGTCCCTGGTCCAGCTATAGAAGTAGTCAGAGCTAAGCTTATTAAGAAGGTATCTCCCCTCCAAACTGAGTTCACTAAGGTCAGGGACTGTTGTATTCCTGCCTATCAAAGTACCTGGTAGGCGCTGACTAGGAAGAGGGGTGTTTGAATAGAGAATGGATGGGTAGATGAAGGATTGACAGGTTAAGTTCTTGCTGGATTATATTTACTGTTTGGTGGACAGAGAAGGCCATCTGGGCTGGGGAGATGGGAGAACTGAAATAAGCAGGATGGCATTCCAAGTTTGGAAAAATGACTGAGCAAAACTATGGAGGTTGGGCCAAACAGGGCATACACAGGATTCATCTACACTGTGTTGCCCTGTTGTCCCCCTTTCTGTGCACACTTAGTCCCTGCTCATCTCTTGGCAGAGCCCTTTGTTCCTGCTGGGCGGCCAGGACCTCCCACTTCACCCCCTCCCTTCCAGTTGGTTTGCCTGCCAGCAAGGCTGCAGATTCTGCAGCCAGAGACCCGGAGACCTGGATCGTTGTTGGAGAAGTGGCAGGTTTGTTTGCTCCCTAGCCCTCGGAGAAATCTTAACAATCAATGGCCAACAACACTCTGCCTGCGGCTGCAGCATCGATCCTCTCCTCCCAGGGCTGGCGACTAGGCAGCAGGTAGGCAGATGGAAGGTAGCTGGGGCAGCCTTGGGCCCTCCCAACTGGGGGCTGAGTCTCCGTGGAAGCTGAGGGGGTGGGAAATCTCAAGGTGCCAGGACAGGTGAGACTGGTGCTGTCATTCACCAAGACCCCAAAGGATGGGAGAGTTACCCGAGGCCTCTGACCTTTGGGCTGAGACTTCAGGGGACACAGTTCACCTTATACCCAGCTCTGTGCTCTTGCCTGACCTCCAAGTATTGGAAAGGAGTTTCATTCCTTTGCCACTAAGGACAGAGCAAGATAAAATGTCTCTAACCTGCAGCATTAAGAACAGAAAGCAGGCATCAACAGAGAAGCAACTGACACCACCAGAAATGTACTAGGAGGTTAGGAGCTGCTTATGTCTTGAGTCTATCTGACAATATGAGCTTGGATTTAGTCTATAAAAGACAGGTAATAGTTTCTATCTCATAGATATGGTATGAGAACTAAATGAGTTAATGTATATAAAGCACTTGGTAGAGAGCCTGGCATAGATTTGGTACCTAATAAATGTTTGCTATTGTTGCTGCTTTATTATTGTTTGGATGGTTATGTTCTCCTGGGTTCCCATTTGCCTTTCAGAAGCTCTGCTCTGGGCTGGAGGAGTGGGTTTTGCCAAATGATCCTGCCCTCTGGAACAGCCTTACTACTTATTGGCTATGTAGCCCAGGGTAAGTGACTTAATCTTTCCTAAACTTAGTTTCCCCCATCTGTAAAGTGGGGATAACTAATCTCTTCTTGTGCATATTAAAAAGGCACATGAAAGCCTTGACTTGAGGCCTGGGCCCCTGGGGATTCTGGGCCAAGACTCACACCTAGATATGTTTGTGGAATGAATGAATGAATGATAGGTGGATATACCCCAGAGCCCTGCCTTTTTAGAAGCTGTGAAAGGTTCTTGGACCTGAATTGCTGTGGTCCTGGATGATTCTTAGGGCCCCATTTTTCCATTCAAGGGCGTGTCAACTCAGAGCTGCTCCCCAGATTTCATATTGGTCCCTCCAAGCTGTGTGAGGATGTCTGAAGCTTAGAACGATGAGGAGGCTGGAGCCAGATGACATGGGGTTGTTCCTCTCTTACCTCAATCCTTAAAGTTCATGCCATGCATTCCTCTCAGCCACTAGGGTGGTAGGGAGGTTCTGAGGGAGGGGGTTAGGAAGGCTAGGCCTTGAGCTTACTTCTGCAGGTGTTCACCAGTGCAATTCTCATATAAATTTTAATGTGTATTTAATGTATCCCCTGTGCTAGGCTCTGTGCCATGGAGGACACTAGCTGATGGGGTACTAAGGTGTGACTGGAGAAAAGCTATTCCTCATTAAGAATGGCCATCAGCACCCAACCCCCAACCCACCTCAGGCTGACAGCATGACAGCTTAATTTGTAGAAGAAAAAAAAAAACTAAGTAAAGGCTATAATTTACAGTTGGGATAATTGGCCAACTGTTAGGAAATAGGAAAAAAAATTCTAACATACAATCTATGTAAAAATAGTGTGCTTGCTACACAAACTCAGCTTCAAGACATGGTCCCAGCTGCCATGGACACACCTCTCCATTCTAACCAGGCAGCTGACCCTAAGCAGCTCCAGAATAAACAATCTGGAACTGCCCCAAGATGTATGGGGTAAGCAAAACGACTCGGTGTCCTCTTCCCTGAGTTCAGTCTTGTTGTCGGGAGGAGTATTAAGCAACTAGACACTTGTGACCCAACAAGATGGATACCTCAATGGGGGGAAGCCAAGGGATAGTAGAAGCATGGGATAGTACTTTGCCTCAGCCTGAAGGACAGGTGAGGCTTCCCCTGAGAAACCACAAGATGCCCCATAAATACATGCTAAAGAATTACTGAAGTGCCAGCTAAACCAATACTTGAAGCATATGTAGAGTGAGTCAGGTTGGTCCAGGAGGGGAAAAGAATTTTAGGCAGAAGGAGCAGTAAGAACAGATCCTCAACAGGATCTGTTGAGAACTTGGCCAGTTTGGGAAATTGATGCTGAAAATCCTTTGGCCTGGCTGGATTAGTCATCTTTCTGGAATTGTTGCTTCCTGTTGGAATTGGCCTTGAAGAACCTCCTAGTACCTGCTTTCTACCTCCCAGTTACAGACCAGGGCAGCCGGCATTGCCTCCCCCAGACACTTATTACTTATGGAACCCTCTCCCCCATCACAGAGAGTAGGCTAGTAACCTGGAGACCCAGAATCTGCATGATTCTGAGGCCCTGATGTGCTCCCAGGCTTGGCAAACATGATCTTGGTATAACCTTATATTGAAGGCTCCAAAGAGTAGAGGCCTAGAGAGGCCGGGGCAACCTGCCACAAGGAAGGCTGGGCTCTTAGCTGTGTGGGCTGAGAGAGGTTCCTTCCCTTCAGTGTTGCTCCTGCCTATAGGCATTTTTCTGTGCCCCTTTTCTTGTTTGGTGGGGAGGGTGGAGTACTGAGCCCTGACAGCTCTGCCCAGGTGGGGGCGCAGGATTCCTGAGCTGAGCCCAGACTGGCAGATGGGCTCCATGGGGCTTGGAGAGATAGGGACAAGAAGGGAGGGAAGAGGCTGGAGACACCGACTGGATGGAGAGCGGGGTTAAGGAGGCAGGCTTTCTGACATGCCCTCCATATTCAGGAAGCCATGGTGGGGCGGGGCATGGAAGCTCTGTTTCTAATTAAACAGTGCCTGTGTTTCTCCTTGCTCCCCATTATTATCCCACAGCACCCCCAAGGCATTTTAAGCTGCCACCCTACTGAGGAGGCCAGGATGGCCGCCAAAGCCAGCCAAGCTTGATGTGCTTAGGAGGTGAGGGGCAAGAAGCCAATTCAGACTTCCCGAGTCTGTCCTTGTCAGTCTCTCATTTATCCTCAGAAGCCCAGGGGGGCTCCTGCCAGCCATGTTAACTTCTGGGCCCCTGAGTGGAATCCAGACTGTCTCCTGTGGGGCTTTGTCCCCAATACTATGTCCTGTCCCTGAAGCCAGACTAGGGACTAGAGAGTGGAACCTGATGTCAGATTCAGCAATGGCCCCCAGACTCAGGAATATGCTGTCAGAATCCAGCACCAGCCACCAACAGAGGAGTCTGCTGGAAGCAGCTATTACCATTTTAGGTTAAGACAGCCCTACTTTGTTAACCCTTAAGGCAGTGGGGATCCTGGAAGCCAAGTCTTCTTTCCCTTTCTCTCCTTCCTCCTTCCGGCCTCACCTCCCTTACACCATCTTCCAGTTCTTGGCAGAGCAAGCAATTGAGATTTGCTGTCCCCACCCCCCTCTTCCCACGATATTCTCAAGCAAGCTCAGAGAGGTGGAGCAGTGGGTCCAAGGTCGCACAGCCACAGAGCCCTGGAGACCCAATCCCATCCCAGTTTCAGCTGCTTCCACCTTCACAACCTCCCCAGGCCACATTCACACATGCAGAGTTTAATTAACTTTATTGATATTCAGAAATTAGGAGAATGACTAAAGGTAATTGCTCATTAAAAATCATTAAACTGACACAGCAGGCCCGGGCAGGCGCAGCCCCTCTTGCACCGCCTTCTTCTCCCGCTGTGGCAAGATCTCCCCAGCACCACCCATGGTTTGGGAGGACGCCCCACAGTCCACAGTGCATCTCTCACCCTGGGTCAATCATATCCCTGAGGCTGCAAAGGGAATAGGGGACTGTGCCTGCAGGGCAGCACTGCACTCACCCTATCTCTGGGCAGTCTCCCAGGAATCCTGGGGCTTCTGGGTTGTGCCTGGCTGCAATCCTGAAGCCTGAGTCCCGAGTGTGAACAGATCTCTGAGGGCTGCGAGGAGGCTTCGGGAGGCACTGCACTAGCCGCAAAGGCTCAACCCAATCCCTTTGCTCCCTGAAGCTCTCCTTCACTGAATTTCCCAAAACCCTGAGGTGGCCAAGTGCACTCCCAATGAGAGGAGTCAGTACCCAAGACTAGGACCATGCATCCCCGCTAAAAAGGAAGAGGCTTCTGGTTTGCGGGGCGGGGCTCCGTCTTCCAGACTCTCTTATCTGCCAGGCTGGACACTAACAGGGCTGCTTCCTCCTTTCCCTTGAGGAGTGAAAATCTTCCCCCAAAGTCAGATCCCTACCCTGAAAACCCCTTGGTCAGGCTACCTCACAGGCACTGGAGATACTAGTGGGGCAGAGGAGGAACACTGGCTGGGACACCCAGACTTCTGACCACAGTGGACAATTCCTTCCAACACCCACCCCACACCCCCATCAGGGCTCCAGGAACTCCCAGCCACATCAGCCTTCCTCCTGGAGCCCTGAAATCTCACTCCAGCCTCTGGCAGAGGCTGCATCCACACACTAGTGGCCTCACAGGAACCTACTGCTGAGTTCTCACCCTACATTCAGACCTCTTGAAGTGCAGACACCCTGGGACCTGCTACTCCAGACACACGAGGCCCTGATTACACTCACACTGATGCACACACACTGCCTCAGAATGTATGCCAGAGGACAAACACAGGTCCTGTGCCCTAGGGGAGCTGTCCAGAACAAGGTTATAGCTAGATTTGATATGGTCCTGAATTCGTAGGGACATCCTCAGACAACCGGCGGATCTACAGGCTTCTCCTTTTCCATTCCCGTCCCTGAAGTGGAGCTGGCGGGATTCTTCTTCCTCTCCCGCCCCAACGTGAACACAGGGTTTCAAGTTCCCCCATGCAGCTAGAGGACCTGGCATGGGCAGTTAGGTGGCTGGACCAGACTCCCCGGGAGCAAGTGAGCACAGCTAGAGGCTCAAAAAGGTTCTTCCATGCCTCTGAGACCCTGGAGTGAAAAAAGCTGCCGTCCAAGGACCCAGCTCAACCTCATCCTCAGCTGCTGCCCAGACCTCTGACACGGCCTGGAAAGATTGAGTGGTTAGAAATCACCCCTTCCTCCCCCACTTCCTATCAGGAGCTATAACCATATGGCAAGGGACGGCAGGAGCAAGTGCCGCTTCCCGGATCTCACCAGCCGACCGCTAGGAGCTGGAGAAGGACCTGAACATTTGTAGCTTCGAAGACAGCTTGTTTGAGCCCGGACGGCAGGTCCAGATGAGACTCCAAAACCCTATCCTTTACCCAAAACTCCCTTGTTCCCTACTCCAAGGCCAAGCTTCACTTGATCCGTGTCCACGAATTTGGGGGCCTGACTGCGCCTAGGGCTGGGGGCCGCTGGCAGGGAATCCGTCGTCCCGCAAAGACTCTGCCGCCATGGGGTGGATGGTGACCGGACAGGATGGCAGGCCCGGAGAGGCAGAGCTCTGGGCGTGTTCGGTGTGTGTGTGTGTGTGTGTATGCGCGCGTGTGTGCTTGCGTGCGAGGGCAAGGAAAGGACTTCGGGGAGGACAGACTGTTTATCCCAGGACCTCATCTGCTGCAGTCCAGTGCAGTGCGAGGAGCTGGATGGAGAACCCCCGGGGCCCCCGAGTATGTCTCCAGAATTTTGCTCTAGGTTTCGATTCTGGGGTGGCAATGCCAAGGCAGAGGGAGGTAAGCGACGTCCTAACCGGTTGTCCGGCCGTCATCCGGCCGCGTTCCTCCGCAGTGAGGATGATAGAGACCTGGAAACCGGCTGCAAAGTCGAGCGAAGTTTGGCGGGCAGCAGGGGAGGAGGGACCGCGGGCCGCCAGCCGGACTGTCCCGACTCACCGCCCCGCTTCCCCCCTTCGCGTGAGCCCCGGCGCCCCCAGACGCCTGTAGTGTAGCGAGGTAGCGCGCGGGTGAGCGCGTGTGTGCGGGGAGGGGGTGGCGTGATGAATTGCAGCAGAGAAATCCCATTAGATCCGGGGAGATGATTAAAGGCGAGGTCTCGGCCGGGCGCGAATGGCGGGAGCCTCGGCAGCTTCCCGCCCGTGGATCCCGCGCCCCACCCGGCTCGGCCAGCGCCGGGGTCAGCTTAGCCGGCAGGATTCCTTGCTTGGACTGGACAACCGGACACGCGGAGCTGGGCGCCGGGACGGGTCCGCCCTTCCACCCCCTACCACCGGACGCTGGGGTCCCTTACCGTGAGCCAGGAGCGCCAGCAGCGCGGGCAGGAGCAGCAGGGTTGCTGGGCGCATGGTGTTGGTTGCGGCCGCGCCCCGGGCAGGGGCCGCGGCGGGAGGGTGAGGGGCTTGGCAAGACGTGGGCGCGCGGCGGGCAGAGCGGGGTCCGGCAGGGCAGAGGGAGCGGGGCCGCCGCCGCCGCCGCCGCCAGCGCCTGACAGAATCAGCACCACGGCCAGCGCCTGGCGTCGGCGCCGGGGATCGCCGCGCGGGGCTGGGGGCGGGGGCGCGGGAGGAATGGTTTACCGTAAAGTCTCAAGCAAAGGCGCAGAAGACCCAGAGGCGGGAGCACAGGCTCCCGCGCCACCGCCCGCTCAGGGGAAGGACTGCCCTACTAATGTGAGAACACGTTCCCCGCACTTCCGTGCTGCCTACGCCCAGCCAAGCCTGCCACCCTCTCCCTCATTAGCATCCCGCCAAAGTGGTAGCCTCTAACCGAATTCTCCTAAAGAGAGTAACCCCCTCCCCACCTCTATCCACCCTATCCTGGTACCTGAGGGCGCCAAGGGTGACCTGGGAAGATATCCATGAGTGAGGCAGCTGGTAAGGCCTGTGTGCCCTTGTGCCAGCTCCGTCCTGGGCCGATAATGAAGATGGCTTTTGAGCGTACAAAGGACAATAAATTATTACTTTGCGCTCAATAAATGCCAGGACTCCAGGCAGCTGCATCAGCAGCAAACTGTGCTCACAGAAAAGCTTAATTATCCTGATATTATAGTTAAAAGCCAGTGGCACTGTGTCCTGGGGAGACATTCTTCACTTGGCAGGAGGCAACCTGGGCAAAGCTGTGGGGAGCTGAAGGTAGGATCCTAGGTCCTCATGCTGCCCTGGATCTCCAGGATCCTGCCTTATCACGCTCTGTGGGACCAGAGCAGCTACAGTGACAGCCAGGTGGCACAGATCATTCATGCCAATACCTGTTCCAGCTCCTGGAACTGGTGGAGAAAATGTGATGGGAGAAGAGGGTGTCTAGGGCCATATTTTACAATTTAATTTACTTCTTGTTGTTGTTGTTGTTTTACTCTGCAGTGCTAGGGATTGAACCCAGGGCCTCACACACAGTAGGCAAACTCTCACTGAGTTACACCCTAACCTGTTAGGACTGTTATAGATGGAAACTCAAAGGAAGCCCAGAGGGTATAGCTAAAAAGGCATTCAATTACAAGGAAAAATAAACTTCCAGGGCTCTTCTTGGGTTGGGCAGCCCTAATGATTCACAGGATAGTAAGGGACCAGTCCAATTGTGCCATCTGTAAGGCTGCTGTTTAGACCCAGAGGTTGGGCTCACATGAAGAGCATCAATGGACAAAGTAAGACATGACCCTGTGAATGGTGTTATCATTCCCTGTAGAGAAAGGGAAAGACTAACTTCCTGTGGCCCTAGAGAGGCTTGTGTTTAGTTTTTGTTGTTGTTGTTGTTTTTGTTTTTAACTGGAACTTGGCCCAGAATCCTTCCTGACCTTGCCCTGGAAGCGAGTGGCAAAACTTCTGTCCTTAAATCTCATTCCTCAGAGAGTCTTTGGTCCTTAGGATTCTCACAGTCTTCCAGCTCTTCTTGAAGGATTCTCTCTAGATCCTCTTGTGGGCTCTGGGGAGCCTCCTCAACTGCTGTAAAGAATCCCAGGCAGCAGGCAGGTGGCATGTGGAATTAGTTGAGGGGAGACGCTAGGAGAGGATTTTTGGACAGTCGTTTTAAGAAGCTGAGGGAAAAAAAGAGAGCTGTAGCAGAAGGATAGAGGGAAGGGGGAGGCATTGCTGAAAGGATCAGAGGTGAGAAGAGAAAGCCAGGAAAGAAAGTGCAGAGGGGAGGGAGAAGGAGAGTCTCCAACAGAGGAGGGGAAGAGGCATAGCAGTAGAAGGTTCAGTAGCTGGGGGATGTTCAGGGAAATACTGGCAGATGTTATGGGATTTCTCTGTGAAGGTATTCCTTTTTTTTTTTTTTCCTTTTCTTTTCTTTTTTTGTAATGAGATTGAATCCAGGGCTTTGTCCATATGAGGCAAGTGCTTTACCACTGAGCTATATCACAGCCCTGTGAAGGTATTCCTGAGCTCCTCCCAGGTCCTTGGGTTTCTTAGAACTAAGCAGCTTAGGCAGAGGGAGTGAGCCATGACCCATGGATGGATCTTTGTGCTAATATGATTCATGCCCCATGGAGGCTGGTGGCAGTCTCACCTGACTCTTCTGGCAGCTGGGCTCCTTGATAAGCTGGGTGCTACCTACAAGAAGAATGGTGAGAAGAGCTGTCCAGAAATTTGCCACACGGCTTTCCCTGCTACCTGAACTAACTTTAGGCATTCAGGAGGGGGGTCCCCTGGAGACTACAAGTCCCACAATACAGCACTATGCCCTGATCTCAAAGGATGGGTTTAAATGGCATGGTGGGAATAATAATGCATCTAGGCTGTCCCCGACTCCTGAAGATGGTCAACAAGCTTCTATGTGATGGGTTCCCAGTTAGCTTGAGGCAGAACCTGGCTAATATGAGAAGCAGCTGAGTTTTTGTCAAACACCTTCTCTCATGCCAATCAAGGGGCCCATTCTTCCTAGACCTCAGCATCACCAACAAATTGAATACAATAAAATGTCTGAGGGAACAGTCAACTGTACCCAGAGCTTACAGGATTATAGTACTCAATTTATATACACATTTGAAAGCGGCATGTTTTTCCTTACTCATTTAGTTTCTCCCATTCTCTCTCTGTCCCCCATTTGGCCTTTTGCCCCCAGAGGACCCTGGGCTTCCCCTGCTCATGTAATTCCTCACTCAATTCTCTGTCTTCTCTATTAGTTGTAGACTCTGAAGGCATGGACCAAGTCAGTTTCATCTGCCCCAAACTTAGCTCAGTAGCCAGCACAGAGTAGATTCTCAATAATTATTATAAATGATGGTCATGAGACGTGTCTAAAGCCCAAGCAAGGCAGGGCATTGGTGTCACAGGAGAGCTGTGAGATAATGGAGAAGGGGACAATTAATTTTTTTTTCTTTTTTTGGTACTAGGGATTGAACCTAGGGAAACTTTACCATTGAGATAGATCCCTATCCCTTTTTAATTTATTTTTTATTTTTTATTATTATTTTTTAAAATATTTATTATTTTTAGTTTTCGGCGGACACAACATCTTTGTTTGTATGTGGTACTGAGGATCAAACCCGGGCCGCATGCATGCCAGGCGAGCGTGCTACCGCTTGAGCCACATTCCCAGCCCCCTTTTTAAAATTTTTTAGAGTCAGGGTCTCACTAAGTTTCTGACAGTCTCTCTAAATTCCTGAGGTTGGCCTTGAACTTGCAAGACTTCTGTCTCACCTTCTTTGAATTGCTGGGATTACATGGGTGTGCCACCATGCCTGGCTAAGGGGATAGTGCTGCAGTGAAGTCTTCACACACATATGAGTGAAACCAAGACAAATAAGCTGCTATACATTTCAGTCAATGGAGAGAAAGAGGAGGACATCCAAAGGGAGGGGGCATGGCTTATGCAGAAGCAGAGAGATGGAAAATGCCAGTCAGTGAGAAGGGTAGTTTGGCAGGAACAGACAGTCCCCCCTAGGGAAGAAGGAGGAAAGGACAGAATAGACTGGGGACAATCTGTGAGAGAGTTTGTGGTCATTTGTGCTGCAGGACATGCTTGGTGGCTACATTTAAGGAATTGCCTCATCCCAAAGATGTTTGCACCCAAATGGGAGTCTGGCATCATTAACGTGGGTTTTCCAGCACCAAAGTAAGTGGTAAGAACTGGGGAGTTTAATATTGACTCAGAAGGTGGGGATCTAGGCTACTAGGGTCAGAGGAGAATTGAGAGCCAGAGAGGGAAGAAGGGTGCTCTCCAATTCCGGCAGCCCTCGCAGCACCTGTCCAGACTGTGTCAGACATCCAGCCCACACCACTGGAAAAACCAGCTTCACTTCCCCAGTTCAGAACAAGCCCATCAATGGCAGGATCACAGGCATATTGGTGAGTTATTTTGAAGTCACTGTCAGAATGACACTGCTTTCTAAGCAAGAAGAGGAGAAAATTACTCTCCTCCAAGACACCTTTCAAACCAGAGCTGTATCTTCTGTGGTGCCAAAGGGATTAGAGGGCTTTGTGGAAGTAGGGGCCAGGGATGCCACATCATTTCAGAGACTGCAGGGGCACAGAGCTACCTGCTCACCTCAACTGACTTCTTAGAGCAGTCTCACAGACCTTGAAGCATCTGGAATAGTCAAAGATGTCAGGCCTGGCTTTCTGGATTACCCAAAGTCAACCCTTTGAATTTAGGGGCAGGAGGAGGACCCTGCCTTGGGAAATGAAGAGTTCTAGCTTTTGGGCATTTGCTCCCGCTCCAGGGGGAGGGACAGATCAGCTGTAGCAAGAGCCCAGGGTAGATGGAGACAGCAGTGGTTTGATGTGAGCTACTTTCCATCTCCAAACCGAGGCCTCTAGCCTGCCCACTCCCCCAGCCCAGGCCTTTGATCCTCCACAGCTCCATAAATATTTAATGCCACCGGCTGGGCAGAAATGAGGCAGGTGCTGGAACAGGCAGACCAGGAATAAGACTTGAGATCCACGATGTTGGCTAGATTATTTTCACATAAGGGCCCTGGGATAGGTGGGAGGGAGGTCTTCCCCCTTCCATGTGGAGGGAGACATCCCAGGGTTCAAGTTTGTGGCACTAATAAAGAAAACTCTTTGAAAACCACCAAGGGGCTGAAAATAAAATGAATAATCAATTGCAAAAGCCCAATCCCCGGTTTGATTGAAGGCAAAAGATGGAAAGTTAAATGACAATCAAATGCAAATACAGCTCAACAAACACCACAGCAATTACCAGGCTCAGGAACCACATGGTGCTTGCAGGCAGCAGGGGTTGGCAATTTGGAAGCCTGGGCCTGTGCAGAGGTGACGAGTGTGGGGCTATTTTAATGGACAGTTAAATAGATGCAAAAAACTCTGCATCTACTTTGCATACCCTGCTGATGAGTGAGGAACTGGAATCCAGGGAGGTTGTGTTTCCTTCATGGCTGCCTCTGCGTCATTTCGGATTGGAAGAGGCCCTGGGTGCTTAGAAGTCCAGATCTGAGTGAGCGCAGATCCCCCCACCCCCTGCAGTCTCATTGGATTCTTCCCATCCACTGGTGCTGAAGGGCCAAGGGTTGAAGTTGAAGGGAACCCATGGGATCCTTCACACAGGACTCAAGGCACTGGCCTTCTAACAGCCCAAAGGCCCTGGTAAGAGTGGCCTTCGCCTCTAGATTTGCATAATGCTTTGCATCTCATTTGAATGCTATTAATTTGGTGTCAGGCTAGGTTGGCACGGTGCAGGAAAAAGAACAGCTGGCCTTCTCCCTCCCTTCTGTACCCCGGGGCTTACTCTGAGCATAGCCCTCCCCAACTTGGGGGGCATGAGGCCTCCACTTTCACCACCCCCTCCATGTTCCCTGATGCTTGGAGAGTCTCTTAGTGAAACTGGAGCCTAAAAGCCAAGGCTGCCTGGGCAGTTGCGGCCACTTGCAGAGTTATGCTGAAGGAAGAAGAAGGAGTCCCCCAAGGGCATCCTTGCCAGACCCAGAGATACCATGGGAGGATGCTGGGAGCCTTCATCTCCCCAAGCAATCAAGGCAGCTTGGCTTGGAAAGGGTCCAACAATAATAACCAGGAGATGGAGGGAACAGACAGGTGATAATCCCAGAGAAATATAGAGGGCTCTAGAAATGAAATCCTCTAAACTCAATAGTCCTAGTGCTTGAACTTACATAAAAATACATCTGTCCAGAGGCATTGGGTTTACAGTGCTACTCTGGGGCCAGATACTGGGTACACCAGGCTGATGACCATTTGATGAGAGAGCAGGTCACCAGGTGGTGTGAGCATCTGAGAAAGAGGGAAGAGCCCCAGGGTATATCCTGTGGGCTGTCCCTGGCAGGTAGGCATCAGGGGGCCAGAGTGAGCTAAGGCTGGAGGTGGGTGAGTGGGGCTTATTAGGCTGGCTAAGAGGTCCCTTGAAACTATCTTAGTTTTTTCTTATGTGAAGCTAGCTATGGTGCCCCCCTGGTTTCTTGCTTAGTTGGCCTAACCTGGATTCTTGGTCAACAGACATGTGACATGCAGGGAGGAGACACCAGGAACTAAAAGACAAGTCTCCTTTTGTCCGAGAGAACTGAGGGCCAGCCCCACTCATCTCTATGGACTAGAGCAGGATGGGGGAGACATAAACAAATATCCCAGCCAGATTGACCTCACACCCCTGTCCCTGGCAGTACTCACCTTGGAACCAGCCATAGTTGTTAGCCAAAGAATATTTTCCCTTTTTCTGCCTGAGACAAGATTGGGGGGGGGTTGCTTTGAATAATGTGAGAGGATAATTGTGTTTTCCCCTTTAGCAAACCCAGACACGAAGCCTTGCAATTACATAAGGGATGGACTCACAGCGAATTCACATTTTACAGAAAAGCCTTAAGTATTTCCTCTTTAAAAAGATTGCCATAGCTCAGTGAGGTGGTTTATGCCTATAATTCCAGCAATTTATGAAGCAGGAGGATTGCAGGTTCAAGGCCAGCCTGGGCAACTTAGTGAGATCTGTCTCAAAATAAAAAATAAAAAGGGCTAGAGATGTAATTCAATGGTAGAGCATCCTGGGCTCAATTCCCAGTACAGAACCAGCAATAAATAAATAAATAAATAAATAAATAAGATTTCATACGCATTTAAAATAAATTCACAATAATTCTATACATTCTTCATTTTATTGTATTTCTTTGTCATGCTGAGGATTGAAGTCAGGTCCTTGTGCATGCTAGGGAAGAAGTCCATCACCAAGACACATCTCTTCAGCCCTATGTCCCACCTTCCAGCCACCTTTTTTTTTTTTTTTTGGTACCAGGAATTAAACCCAGGGGTGCTGAATCACTGAGCTGCATGGCCAGCTCTTTTAATTTCTTTCTTTCTTTTTTTTTTTTTTTTAATTTTGAGGATCCTACTAAGTTGTTTGGGACCTTGTTAAGTGCTGAGGCTGGCTTTGAACTTTTTTTTTTTTTTAAATATTTATTTTTTAGTTTTATTTTTTGGCAGACACAACATCTTTGTTTGTATGTGGTGCTGAGGATCGAACCCGGGCCGCACGCATGCCAGATGAGCGCGCTACCGCCTGAGCCACATTCCCAGCCCTCTATGACTTCTTTTGATCTTCACCATAACTCTCAGAAATGAGCAGGGAGCACTCATTTTACTGAATATGCTTTTGAGACTCAAGTGATACAAAGAAGCCTTGCAGAAAACACATGGTTCATATGACAGGTGTGACTCTGGTACGTACATCAGATGGAGAAGTAGATGCTTTCCAACATTTTTGGAACCTTAGACAACCCTGAAAACATTTGGCCATGTGCAGGAACCCAGAAATGCTCATCCCCAGCCCTGGCTTTGAAATTGTGATCCTCCTTGTCTCAGCCTTCAGAGCCGCTGGGATTACAGGTGTGGGCCACCACGCCCAGCTAAATTTCCCATTTTTAAGAAAGTCAGCCCCTGATTTCAGAGGGCTTTTTCTGACCTTTAAAAAAAAACAATAGCACCCTTGATTATTTGCTGTTCCTGGGCATTGAGCCAGGAAATTCAACTACATCCTCATTACAATCCTATGAGATAGATACAGTGCCGTTATTGTCCCTGTTGAACAGAAGAAGAAACTGAGGCTTCAGTTGTGATTTGTAGCCTGTTAATGGTGAAACCAAGATGTACTATCAAGGAAGGGAGCAGGTGGGGGAGGGATTGCAGGTTCCCTGAGGCTCTGGCTTCTGCCTGGGGTTGGCCTGCAGGAGGCCTGGGCCTAGATGTTCTCCCTGCTGTGGCCCTTGGAGGGTGAGCTGCTTGGAACAGGCAGGGAGGATTGGTTACTTATTAATTTATTCATCTGACACATATTTAATAAGAACCCAGTTTGGATCCCCAGCTAAATGCCAGCAGAGTGAAAGCACACTGGCCCTGTACATGCTGAGGTCACAGCCTGGTGTGGGGCACAGTACACAGAACATCTGTCTCAATGCAAAACTGCACACCACAGGTGCTCCTCAGAAAGGCTCTGGGTGCCTGCTAGGGAGGTCCACAGCGGGGATCTGAGGGCTTCCCTGAGGAGGCAGTGATTGAGAAAAAAGTCAAAGGTGAGTAGAAGATAGTTGACTGAGGGAAGGGGAGAGAAGTGCATTCCATAAGTGTGGTTGGATGGCCGCGCGCAGCATGAGATGAATGGAGAGGTGATAGGGGTAGTGTTCCAAAGCCGAGGGTGGAAGCATGATCTCCAGATTCCCAAAGCCCATCCATCTGCCCATCTCTTCAGTCATCCTTCACCCAAGCACCTACCCAGTTCATTCATCAGCCTTTTACTCATTTGTTTCCTGAATGAGGGAACATTTATTTTGTTTGTTTGTTGTGGTTCTGGGGACTGAACCCAGGTCCTTGCACATGCAAAGCAAGCACCCTACCAATTGAGCTATATCCCCAGCCCTGAGGGAACATTTATTGAGTACCTTCTGTATGTCAGGACCTGAGCTGGCTCCTGGAGAGTGTAAGGCAGAGAGACAGAGGTTCAACCCTCTATAACACAGCATAGCTGTTTAAGTACAAGGTACGTGAACAAGGCTCTCCAGCTTCTGAAGCCAAGTGCCTCCCATGGTCCATGCTTTCTAAGGCACGGGTACATCATCCCTTGAGATGCCACAGGATCCTCCTGGCATCTAATCCTGTTCCTTCCTGCTGCTGAAGCAGCCCACTTCTTACAGCCCCAAAGTGTCGGGGTGTGTTTCTGCTCTTCCTTTTCATGGACCCTTTCTTTGGATTTCAGAGGCATCACAGTCCCCCCAAAAGCCAGGTGACCTGGCAGGAGCACTTGGTCAGGCCTCCCTCAGGAGCCAATTCCACTTCGGAGCAGGCAAATAAGACAGAAATCCCGAGGGGCATTCTATTCTAGCCATTCATTCCTTGAACTCCTTGTCCTCTGCTTGTGACGTCACAATGGTCTCTATAGCAACTGATTGTGAGGTCACTGGTCCTTAAAGCCACAGAATCTGTGGGTCTAGACAAAGGCCTGGGGGAGAGAGGGAGAGTGCAAAATTGAGACCAGAGAGAGAAACCACCTCCTACAGGGGAAGGGAAGGGCATCAAGACCCGTGGAGGGATGAGGACTCCATTTCTCTGTCCATCTTCAGTGACTTGTTAGTGACTTGAAGAGCAAGAGCTGCTAGAAAGGGAGGCTGCTCCATGAGAGGCTGAGGGGCATCCTGAACAGCATTTGGGCTTCAAAGCCTCAGTTCAGATCATGCCAGCCTTAGGCCTGCCGTGGGCATGTTTTAGAGCTTCTGCTTCTTGACCTGTATGAGGAAAATGGTGCCGCTTTCATCTCAAATGTCTTCAGTGCATACCTGCAGGAAAGCTTGGCACACAGTAGATGCTCACCAGTGCTTGTTGTATTCATTTTTCTCCTCCTCAGCCATTAGCCTAGGTTTTGCATCCTATCTGTGCTTCATTAATGCTAACGAGGGAAAGAGCAACTGAGGAGTAGAGGGCAATGTGTAGAGAGGGTAAAATAGGGGACCTGGGTTCAAATCTTGCTTCCACTACTTACTAGCTATAAGCCTTTGAGTAAATCACCACATCTCTCTGTGCCTCAGTTTCTTCTATTTTTTTTTTAAATTTTAGTTGTAGTTGGACACAATACCTTTATTTTATTTATTTTTATGTGGTGCTGAGGATCAAACCCAGAGCCTTGCACGTGCAAGGCAAATGCTCCACCGCTGAGACACAACTCCAGCCCCAGTTTCTTTTCTTTTATTTCTGTATTTATTTATTTATTTATTGGTCCTGGGTATGGATCCCAGAGGAACTCTATCACTAAGCCACATCCCCAGCCCTATTTTGTATTTTATTTAGAGATAGGGTCTGACTGAGTTGCTTAGCAACTCACTTTTGCTAAGGCTGGCTTTGAACTTGCAATCCTCCTGCCTCAGCCTCTGGAGCCACTGGGATTTTAGGCATGCACCATCACACCTGGCCCCAGCCTTTTTTTTTTCTTTTTCCCCACTTATTTTTATTTTAAGACGGTCTCGCTATGTTGCTTAGGCTGGCCTTGAACTTGCAATCCTTTTGCACCAGATTCCTGAGTTGCTGGGATTTCAGGCATGTGCCACTGTGCCCAGATCTGTGCCTCAGTTTCTTTAATCTCATATGGGAGGTAGTAATAGTATTGTCTTTGTAGGATACTTAGAAAACAAAATGAGACTCTGCAAGTGGCCAGCCCCATGGGTGCCTAGAGGAAGAATTGACACCTTGAGGAGGGCTGTTTCTCCAGGTGCTGGTCAGTTTTCAGGAAATGTGAGTTAATCTGTGAGTGTCCTAAACTAGAGAGTGGGAGAGCTTCAAGCCACGATCACTTTTCCCTGTCTGGATTCCCCCTAGTGCAGATACCCAGTAGTGTATCCAATTCATACCAGCCACAAGGGCTGCATGCCAGCATGACTTGGCACCAGGGCCAGCCATGTCTCACTCATCTATGAAGCCCAGGTCAGGACCTGACACCCAGCAGGTATCAGCAACAAAGTAAACTGTGTGAAATGACATCTAATGATATATTGGCTAGCATGTCTTCCGCACATATCCTGGGCCAGGTTTTGTTCTAAATACTTGACATATTGTTGATCCTCACAACAATGTAGGAAGTAGATATTGTTTTTATCTATTTTTAAAATAAGGAAACAGAGAAGTTGAGTAATTTGCCCAAGATCTCACAGTAGGCAATAATGGAGCTGGGATTTGAACTCAAGCTACCTGCACTCTTAACTCCCACCCCGCTAGGCCCTGTCCATCCATTTTTCCATACCTGCTACCATCAATTTCCTCCTCCTGCTCTCCCACTGGCCTCTCTCTCTTTCCAGCTGAGCCTGGGCCCAGTGCATTCGGAAGAATGCAAATTCTCTCCCACCCGCCTCAACCATCTGCCTCCCCCTTTGCTGAAATAAAGCTGTGGCTGCCACCACAGCTGAAGCCACCACCGGATCCCTTGCTTATTTCAAGTCCTCCTAAAGCTTGTTGAGTTCTTAACTTATTAAAGATAAGCACATGGAAATAGGGAGCAAATCTCTTTATTTATGACATAATCTCCAGCCCAGAAAAGCGGCAGGAACAGTGTTGCCTATATTAGGGAACCAATACGAAAAAAATCAATTAGATCCGCCAGAGCGTTTCCCTATTAACTTTCTTCTGATGTTTCTCTCGGGCTGGCCGCCGAGGTCTCTGCCAGTGGACCAGTTGGAGGAGACAGGAGAACTTTGTAGGAACAGAGAAGGGAAAGTCACAAGGGCGGCCACAGACCAGGCTATCTGTGATCCCCTTCACTGCTGTCCTAACTCAGCCAGGATTTATTGATTGATGGATTGGTTGATGCTAGACATTGAACCCAGGGCCTCATGCATGCTAGGTGAGCCCTCTACCACTGAGCTACATCAGATAATTTTTTTTTTGAGATACAATCTCACTAAGTTGCTCAGGCTGGCCTCCAGTTTGCCATCTTCCTGCCTCAGCCTCTTGACTAGCTGGGATTGCAGGCGTGTACCCCAGCACAGGAAGTCTTTATGTTGATTTAAATTTGATGGTTCTTTTTTTTTTTAAAGAGATAATTTTTTAATATTTATTTTTTAGTTTTCCACGGACACAACATCTTTGTTGGTATGTGGTGCTGAGGATTGAACCCCGCTGCACGCCGAGCGCGCTACCGCTTGAGCCACATCCCCAGCCCAATTTGATGGTTCTTGCTGCAGTTTTGGCTGGTGGCTTCAAGGGCATGAGAGTCAGCTCTTTATTAAGAATATTCCAAATATTCTTATTTAGTCTGCAAGAGTCTTCATGTCTTGCAGACTCGAACCCCAAGCCTGACCCCATTTCTGCAGGATCCTCTTCTTCCCGGCAGGAACAATACTCCGCAGGGGGCCTCTTTCTGATTGATGTTTAATAGAATCTTCTTCTGCCGCAGACCTGCAGCCACCCCCATGAGGTCCTGACATCCATCTGTCTGCCTCCAGAAGCCACCTCCAAGCTATTTCAGGGTTCAGGCAGAGCTCACCCTTATTCCTGAGAGCCTCAGTTTTCCCCTTTTAACCCCAGATTCCTTCTCCTCAAGGGCAGGGGACAGTGGCTTGTTCTGTAGTCTTTCCTCTGGGTCAGGCAGTAGCAGATACTCAATAAATATTCATTAAATCAATAATGATAATCAGTTGGTTGAATGCTCTTTGTGTGCCAAGGCTGAGAAGGGTAAGTTGTTTTTTGTTTGTTTTTTTTTTTTTTTAAGTTGTTAATGGGTCTTTATTTATTTTTAATGTGGTGCTGAGATTCAAACCCAGTGCCTCACACATGCTAGGCAAGTGCTCTACCGCTGAGCCACAACCCCAGCCCCAAGAGTAGGTGTTTGGTTACCAGAAATAGGACTACTCTGCTATTGCCCTGAACCAGAAGATAGCCCTAGAGGACCTTCTAATTTTGCTTTGTTCAGTCTTGTTCTTGGCCTGCTCATTAGACATTTGGGCCAGGAGCAGTAGCTCTGAGAAGCAGGTGTTATAAGTCCCACTTCAGAGAAGAAACTGACTCAGAGAAGTAACTTGTCCCAGTTTGTAAGTGAATCAGACGTTCTATGTTCATCCAAACTTGAGGAAGTCCTTCTTGAAGTCTAGCCTTGACCAGTCCTATTTTAGCAGCACTGACTCCTCCTTCTCAATCCCAGGGGAGCAGAGAACAGCACCACTGCCCAAGCAAACTTCTCTCAGTGCAGGAGTGGCGACCACCAGCTTCTTGCATGTTGTTGACTCAAAATGAATATTTAACACCAAACCTCGCAGAGGCCAGCCCTGCAGGGCAGGCAATGAACTGACCCTCCTCAGGCCTGTTCATTATTATAATTAATATTGAGCTGGGGTTGGTGGCCACCTCGCCCTCACTAGGTATTTGGGCTATTTTAGAAGCTTATTCAGATCAATGACAGACAGCTCCGAATAGATAAACTCCCCGCCATCCAGACGAATCAATTGCAACACTGCCGTCACAACAAGCCCAAGAAATCAATCTGATTTCAGGCGACATGGTAACTCAGCGCTGGGCAATCTGGTTTTAATTTCCGCATGCCTGAGACCCAGCTTCCTGTGCTCACTGGAGCACCCCTTCTCCCAGCTGGTGCTCATGCCCAGTACCCAGGGTGCTCAGAAGGCTCAAGCTAACCAGACAGCGTGGAGGACAGGATGACCCGGGGACAGTGTGACTTGGAGAATGACCCTCGAGCCCCCCCCCCCCCCGACCCAGAAGGAGCTGACTCAGATCTGCCGCGGGGGATCCTAGTTTTGCTGGCTTCAGCTCCGATTTTCCGCTGCCCTCTGCAAAAACCAAAGCCTGGAGGACCTTCTGGGCTGCTTCCCGGATCAAGGAGCTGTGCGGAGGTAGACTGCCTGCTTCCTCCATCAGGACAACAGCCCTTTGGTCTTGAAGATTGGGTTTGCTTACAAGGGCAGCAAAAATCTCACCGTTTAGTGGGTACTTTTGTCTAGGTTTTATGCAAAGTGCTTTAAACACGTATTCTTTTTAACCTTGGTGACAGCCCAAGGAAATAGGTAGCAATTAACTACATTTTGTAGGGGTGGAAATCAAAGTTCAGAGAGGCTGAGTAATCTGTCCTGAGTCACAAAGTTTGTGAGTGGCAGAATCTGGATTGGAGCCCATGTCTGTAAGACTCCAGTGCCTAAGCTTAAACTACCACACTCTGCTAAATGAAACAGCTGAGGTCTCATTTCCCACCTGCTTGGATAAACGAAGCCAGTGCTTTTCCTTCAGACTGCCAGGGAAGAGAGACTTTCTCATGAATTCTCAAAATCAGCAATTATTCCTTGACCTTTCCCCTTGAAGCTTCAGATACCGAGTTGAGAGTGTTGAGGAGGTGAGAGGTCAGGAGACTGAACTTGGCTCCTGCGCCTCCTCCCCTCCAGCACCATTGCTATACCTAGGGGATGCAGAGTGGGGGTTGGGATAGGCAGCCAGTGCACTGGGAGGTGTGGCTTTGGGGGTCCAGCAGACCTGGGTCCAAATTCCAGCCCAAACACTTCTTAGTTGAATGATCCTGGGCAAGAGTCTTGACCTCTTGGAATGTCTCATGTCCTGTCCATAAGGTGGGGACAGTATCCCCCAAACCACAGGTTGTGAGGATTTGAATGAAACGCTGCGTGTTGGGTGCCTGGCACAGAGTAGGGGCATGATGTTCGTTAGGTTCTTTTGCTCCTCTCTTGCTCCTGCTCTTTCTGGAACTCCATGGCTTCTGTGCCCAGTTCCAAAGTCAAGGTCAAGGTCAGGGCTTTTCAGTTTTTTTGTTTGTTTGTTTGTTTGTTTGTTTGTTTGTTTTTTTGCTAAGAAAACTCTTTAAACAGAATACCACCTTGTGGAAGGTAAGGATACAAATACAAGAGGGTTCAAGAGAGCTGTCAGATGGTGATGGGGGCTGGAGCCCTCCTGCTTGGCTCCCTTGCTCAGCCACAGCTCCTCAGGGGCTTCCACAGTGCCCAGCCCTGGGGGATTTTTCTGGCTCCAACACAATCCCTCAGTCACCAGCCTCCTCCAGCCTGCTTTGGATTTAGAGCATGATAATTTAGGTGCTCCCTGGTTGAAGCTGCTCGGGGTCACAGGGAGGCCACATATCCATATCTGGTTGCTGTGGGGTGGGGACGAGGGTGGGCATTGTGACTGGGGGTGGTGAGGATCTGGGGGGAGTCAGGTGGTCCTGGATGGTGAAGGGGCTTTCTGTGCATCCTGGGGAACACTGGGCCTGGGCTGGCTCATGGGAGGTAGATACCTGCTCATTAGAAAGAGCACCTTATGTCCTAAGGAAAGCAGGGATCTCTGGTAACAGTCCCACAATGAAAAGTGACATGCCACACAGTATCAAGTGACAGAGGTAGATTCAAACTCAGACCAATACGGCTTCAGAGGGTTGGGACTGTGCTCAGCTTTCTCCTCTCTGTACAGTAGCTGTCCCCAACTCCCTGTTTTGCAGAAAATTATCTATCATCCACAAAATTAAAAAAAAAAAAAAAAAAGAAACTCAAGTTGAAGCCAGAGGGAATGGGATTAGCTACCCAGAAGGACTTCCTGACTCATTAGCTTATCCCTAGCTACGTTATCAGAGAGGCAGTGTGTTCTCTCTCTGGAGAGGTTTTTGGTGGGGGTCTCAGTTCAGCTGGGCCCCTGTGGCTCTCACTTCCTGAAAGCTACTGAAAGACAAGATGACCTCTATGTGTGGTGGCTTTGTCTTTTGTAACATCTATTTTTTTGAATATGTAGTACTTGCCCATGATTCCAGAGTGTTCAGTGAAGCCTCCCCCTCTCTCCTCTCCCCAGCAGCAAGCAATGTCACCCGTTTCCTGTCTCCATGTGTGGATGGACCAGCACATAGGGACACATGCTCTCAGTCCCTATTTTTAATACACAAGATGTAGCATTCCCTGCACACTCCTCTGTGCCTTGCTTTTGTCACCTGACAATATATCTTGGAGATTACTCGGAATCAGTACATAAAGAGCTGCCTTCCTCTTAGGTGTCTTTTTATGGTCACAGGCTTCTCAAGAGCTCAGAAGTAATCACATCTGGTTTGATTAGCTTCCCATTTCCATTTATGACATCCCCGCCCAGAGAGGGCAGGAAACCTCTCCAAGGTCACGCAGCAAGGACTAGGGACCCACACCGGGCTTCTCCTCCTCCTATCTCTCTCCTGTCCTCGAGGCCAAAAGCTGTCCAGGCAACCAGAAGGAAGGCGGTGCGCGGGGTGGGGTGGTGGTGGTGGGGTGCATCTCTAATTGAAAAGCTCTTGGGCTTCCTGCGCGCTGCGGGCTTGCGATCGGCACCTGGCGGGTGCGCGGTGCGCAGAGCCTGCGGGCGGGGCGGGCTGGGGTGCGCCCACGTGGGTGCCGGCGAGGCCGGGCAGGTTCCGCGGGAAGCCCGTGCCTCGCGCTTCGCGGTAATGAGCTCCCAGGGCCCGAGGTGAGCTTCTCCGGCTGCTCACACGGCAGCCGCGTGCCACCAAAGAACACGGATACTTTTTTTCTTCAGTGCTGACAGCTCATTAGAAGAATTAATTTACTCCAGCGTTTGCAGTTTAAAGGACATTATTTACTGGTTAATTGTTGTTATTACAAAATGTTAAATATCATTATTTATTTCCCAAGCCCTGACAGCTTCTCTGACAGGAATTTATTAGGTGACACTGTTTCACCGGTGGCGCCCTGCGCCGGGCAGAGTCAGGGTGGGGCGGGGGGGTGACCCTAGGCCTAGGTCTTTGGGCAGGGCAGGCACTTTGAGGATCAGAAGGTGAGCAGTTGCACCCTGGCTCAAGGATGAGTGATCATGGTCTCCTCTGGTCCTCCCCCCTCCTCAGATCCTCCTGCCTCAGCCTCCCTGTTTCTTCCCATTGATGGGGGTTTTATGGGGGGTCATGGGTGGTGGCAGCAGGGGACATGGACTTGCATAAAACTGCAGTTTAGGGGAGAGAATGAAGCCCAGATTTTGAGTATTTCTCATAAAGATCACTTTTTTTCTTTTTCTAATTAGTGGGTGGTGGGGACTGAACCCAGGGTCTTGATGTGCCAGACAAATGCTCTACCACTGAGCTACATCCCCAGCCTGGTATTTCTTTTCTTTTTTTGGAGGAGGAGATGCAGGGGATTGAACTCAGAGGCCCTCAACCACTGAGCCACATCCCTAGGCCTGGTTTTTTTTTTAATTTTTTTTTTTTTTTTAATTTAGAGACAGGGTCTCACTGAGTTGCTTAGCACTTTGTTTCTGCTGAGGCTGACTTTGAACTCATATCCTCTTGCCTCAGCCTCCTGAACCCCTGGGATTACAAAGTGGCCACTGCACCTGGGTCAGCCTGGTTATTTCTAATAATATAAGTCTGCCCAGGTTTTGGTGCCTGCCAGTAATCCCAGCTGCAGGGGAGGCTGAGGCAGGAGGATCATGTGTTCAAAGCTAGCCTCAGCAAAAAGCAAGGCACTAAGCAACTCAGTGAGACCTGTCTGTAAATAAAATAGAAAACAGGGCTGGGGATGTTGCTTAGTGCTTGAGTGCCCCCTGAGTTCAGTCTCCAGTACCAAAACATAAAATAAAATAAAATAGAAAGGTCTGGGGATGTGGCTCAGGGATTAAGCACCCCTGGGTTCAATCCCTGGTACCAAAATAAATAAATGAACAAAATAAAAAATAAAAAGGGCTGGGAATGTGGCTCAGTGATAGAGCACCCCTAGGTTTGATTCCCAGCACCATAAAAATAAAGACAAGCAAACAAAAAATCTGCAGACCTACAGGATTGAAGACCCAGACGGAGGCTGGTGTCAGGATCACAAATTGCTGGGCTCCAAGCTGTAAATAGCTTATGGATTTGAGTTTGACCTGTTCACGAGCTATCACACAAAACCCCCGGTTTCTGACTTGAAAATCAGAATCTTGACCCACTTGACTCTCAGTCAATTGGTGATGATCAGCTGGCATTGAAGGGCAGTGCTGTTCAAGGGACATGCCTTCTCTCTTATTACAGCAACATTTGTCCTTTGTTCCCTCTCTTCATCATTTTTCTGCCCTCTATAGGCATCTGAATTTTCATCCCCAGCCTGGCTCAAACCATCAGGTTATAGAAGAAGAAATGGAGACCAGAGAGGTCAGGTCTCTGAGGGCCAGCATCACAGCCTGTTCTAACCATCAGGTGTATAAGAAGAAACTGGGGCCAGAGAGGTCAAGTCTCTGAGGTCCAGCATCATAGCCCAGTCCACTTTTCAATCCACCATTCTGCCATCCACATCTGTCCCCACCTCCTCTGGGTTGGATTTGAAGTGAGTTCTGGCAGCTTCTGGGTCAGGAATAAGAGGCAGCCTACTGAGAATTTATAAGGATCACGACTCCATAAGGAACATTCATTTCTTCATTCAGCAAATCGTTTTTGAGCACCTACTATGTGACATTAAAATGATATGGACACAAATTGTGCCCTCAAGAAACCTGATTTGGTGAGACTGTGTGGGACACAAGCACCTGATTACAATACAGAGCTGTAGAGGAAAGAGGTAGCTGTTTGGGGAGGGGGAGACTTTCCAGGAGAGGGAATTAACCCCTTATGGAGCATTGTCTAGGCTGGATGGTCTCCCTCATCCTCACATATAGACACATTTTATTTAATTCTCTCAATATGGCTGATTGAAAATATCTGTCTTCAGTTGATAAATAGTGGCTCTACCAGGCCTGAGAGCCCCCACTTACTGTTTAGATCTTTCCCCCAAGTGGATGCATGCAAGCCATCTTAGCTCTGGGGATCCTCTGCTCCAAGTGGGCAGCATCCTTGCTGGACAGTCTATCAGTGGTCATTCACATCCACTAGTCCCTGGGGGCAAGGCTGTGCACCCTCATTTTACAAGTTAGAAACCTGACGCTTCAGGACAGACTTGCAGGAACAGGGTGCAGAAGGATTGGATGGGCCCTAGGAAGGAGAGAGGATTGTTGTCTGAGACTAGCACCCAGCCCTGGAAAAACACAGATCTTGTGGGTAGTCTTCAAACAATGGCCCTTTAGACAAGGTCTTGGGTCCCATCCTTTCTTCCCCAGGAACCTAACAGCAGCAGGTAGTCTCAAGGAAAATTTGAAGAACCAAAGGAAGATGAAAAGCACTTTGAAAAAGTATGAGCACAGGCTCAACGGAGCCATTACTGTTGCTGTGCCTTAAATTATTGTAAAGTTATTTCTGGCCATCAGCCTGGTTTATTTTAGACTCTATCTCATTTCTTCCAGGTTAGAGGCCCTAATTCCTTGCCTGGTAAGACAGGAAGAGGCTAGCGTGATGGGAGTGAATCCTGAGCCAAATCAGAGACCAGAACCACAGCTTAAGGAATTTCACAGATTCTCAAAATTTTAGGGCTTGCTATCCTTCAGAGGTCTTCTCCAGCAGCCCCTTCCTTTTTATTTTATTGGTATATAAAATTTTAAGTATTTTATTCATTTTGGAACAGATAATACATGCCCAAGGTACAAATTCAAAAGGCATAAAAGAATATACCGAGAACAGTCTCCCAGTCCTTGGGGGCAGCCAATAGCATTGGCTGCTTGTGTTTTGGTATATTTAAAAAGTCATTGTTTTTCTTTCCTGTTCATATAGAAAAAAATAATAATTTCTGCGGAAGAAAATAAATATTGTATGCCATTCGATATTTAGAGCTGAATACTCTTCACATTTTGATTTCTACTCAGCCAGCTTTTTCTCTTTCCAGAGAAACCTGCATCTGTAGTTCCAAACTTCATAACCTGGTTTTATTACTTGTTTACACTAAATATGATTCTTCAAAAATAAAGATCAGAGAGAATACATGATAAATGGATAGCAATGAGAACCATGGAGAGAGTGATGGGATTGGGTTAAGGTTAAGTGTGGGGGCGGTGACTTTGCCTTATCTTTATTATTTGAAATTCTTTTAGAATAAAAATATATTTATATATTACTTCCTTTGATATTTTCCTTTTTGTCTCTCTCTCTCTCTCTCTCTCTCTCTCTCTGTGTGTGTGTGTGTGTGTGTGTGTGTGTGTGTGTGTTTGGATGTTTAGATGTATAGTTCTAGGGATTGAACCCAAGGGTGTGTTACCCCTGAGCTACATCCTCAGCCTTTTTTATTTTTTATTTTGAGACAGAGTCTCACTAAGTTGCTGAAGCTGGTCTTGAACTTGGAATCCTCCTGCCTCAGTCACCCAAATTGCTGGGATTACAATTGTGTAATTACAAATGTGTGCCACCATACTCAGTTCCCCTGATATTTTTTCTAGAATCTGATTTTGAATGAGGGCTTCAGAAGGCTACTACTAAACCAATCCTTTATTATAATGATTTTAAGATGCTTTCAAGTCTTACTGTTATAAACAAAGCTGGAATGGACATTTTCTGTACATCTTTACACACTTGTCCAGTGTTTCCTAAGGGCAGTTTTAAGAAATGAAATTGCTGGGTAACCAAAAAAATATAGACTTTAAGGTTTTTTCAATCCATCATGTCAAATAATGTCCTACCTCTGGACTGTTCCAATCTCCCATTCCACCAGCAGTGCCTACTCCCCGCCCCCACATCAGATTTGCTCAGCATAGCACAAAATTAAGCTTTGGGAGGTGGTGGGATGAAACCATGGGAAACTGGAGCAGTTTCTTCTATAGGTGAAGAACTCTGGGGTGCTGGAGGTGCCCTCAGTGGCCAAAGGGAGATCTGGGAATGAATGCAGAACCCCCAGGCCCCGGGGGTTAAATGCTTCCACCAGTCCAAATCAAAAGGCCAAACTGTTGCCCAGCAAGCATCTAGACTAGGTCCAGGTCCCACCCCCAGACATCCAATATCAGGATGAACACAGTCCTTCTGTATGCAAAGGATGTAATTCCCCTCAGAATTATGTCCCTCAAGCTCATGTGGCATGTAGAAGACCTTCCAGGATCAACATCTCCAGCTCCAGCCTCCTGTAAAGTGTCAAAGTCAATCTTCTCTTTCATTCCAAGTGCCCAGATCTTGGGGTCTCCCCTGAAACTTTGCATCCTCAGATTCTCTGCAAGTTGACCCATGTCATTTGGAAATGTTTGGGAGAAACGAGATGGACTTGTTGATTTACTATTGAAAAGATGGCTTTCTGAAAGAGCCCCTTCCCGGCTGGAGCCCCGGCATCTTCACAGAAGCTGAGGTTTCCTCTTGATAGGGCGCAAAGAGAAAGCCCAAGATCGCATCTCATTGGTGAGATGAATAATACATTTGAAGCATCTCACGAACTGTGTTTGATCCGACTAAAGCTTCAACCGTTAACGTATTTCTCTTTATCCCCAGCAAGGGAGGGCTGGGAACTGTCAACATTTTCCTTTCTGCCTAATTTGTGCCTTCTCCATAAAAAGAAAAGCACGAGCTGGGGGAGGGAAGAGGGCCGTGACAGATGCTCCCTAGAACAATGCATTGAGCCGCAGAACTGGGGGCCGCTCTGGATTTGGGGGCAGAGCAAAAGGAGGGCAGCTCTGGGAAGGGAGTTTTCTGTGTCTGCTGGGGCCCTTTGGGGGACCTGTTTGCCGGATTATGTGCCTCTAAGAAGCTGGTCCCTGGGAGGGTCCATCTCCAGTGTTTCTGGTGAAGGATCAGAGATGGGAAGTGGGGGCTGGCCAATTGCCAAGCACCAAAGATGCTTCCTTCATCTCATGGAAAGCAGAGGGTATCAGTGCTCCAGACTCCACCATCCGGGCTCAGGGGCCAGTGCTATGCTCCTGTTTTAACCTACAGGTTTTCAGTCACTCTTAAGGTCTCTCTGACAGGTGACCTTAATGCTAAGGATTCTATCCAAGGTCACTCTGAGGGTAAGAATGGGGCTATCTGGCCCAGAACTTCAGGTTCTTAACTACAGTGCTGTTTCCTTCTCAACTAGTCTACAGTACTTTGCAACATCTGTCTCCTGTTCCGAGTGGGTGTAGAGAAAAGTAATTAGGAGCCCAGACTGAAGGAGGGCCTCCTGTTTCCTCCACTGAACCTCTCAGTTTCCTCAAGTGTAAAATGGAGATGTTAACAATTGTACTGACCTCAGGATTGTGGATAGTATCCTCCGGTTCTTACTCTGGAGGCTTAGACACAAGGATGCTAAGTTCAAGGCCAGCCTCTGCAACTTACTGAGATCCTGTCTCAAAACAAAAATAAATAAGTAAGTAAGTAAATAAGTAAGTAAATAAGTAGATAGATAGATAAAAAAGAGAATGAAGATGTAACTCAGTGCTAGAATGCCCTGGGTCAATCCTCCATCTCCCCCTCCCCAATATATATCCTCAGGTTCTCAGAACAGTTCCTGAAACATAGGAAACACTGTTTTTAGGTTTTTGTTTTTTTTTTTTTTTTTTTTTTTTTAATCCTTGATGGTGCTGGAGATTCTACCCAGGACCTCACACATGCTAGGCAATCCTTCTGCCTCAGCCTCCCATGTAGCTGGGACTATAGGTACAAGCTACCATACTTGGCTGTATTAGCTCTCATTTCCAGTTTCTTTTACTCTACAGTCAAGTAGTTGCATACCCCACCCCTACTCCTGGGCAATTGGCCTTGAACCTATCTTAGCCCTTTCCTTACCTGCCCAGCCTGGCTAGGGGCCCCGCAGTCAGATTCCTCCCCACCCCACCTCCATTTCTGGAGCCTTCCCCAGGACTTCCCAGAGCTCTGTACCAGATTTCACCATATCTTTTGCCTGGTTTCTAATAGATTCTCATCCCTGTGGACTTACCCAATTTTTATGGCTTTTTAACTCACTGCAATGGTCACTATAGGACACAACTGTTCCCTAGGGAACCAGCTGTCCAGCTTTGAGGGTGAGGGAGCACCCAGAGATGGCTTGCTGGGGAGGGAAACAGCAGGTAGTCCCTACTGGTGAAGGAAAAATGCATCGAGGACCAAGAGGGATTTTCCTAATAAGGAACAAGGTGTCTCCACTCTGAGCCATTCATTCCTGCCCACTGCCCGGACCTCAGCACCTGATGGGGAAGCTCCTCACCCTCAGTCCCTCTAGCTGCAGCTGTGGCCCTGCAGTTCAGTGAGGACCTGGAGGCAGCAGTCCTCCAAAGCAAGCAATGAAAGTAGATTTTGGAAAGAGCCTCCTTAAAGTGTGGGTGGCAAGAGGATGGTCCTGGGGAAGCAGAAGCTCTTTCTCCCTGGAGGACAAGGCAGGCCCAGAGGTCCCCAGCAGCCTGGCCTGCATGCCTGCCCAGTGCCTCAGGGCCCTTCTGTTCAGGCCTGGCATCCCACCGAGGTGCCATTCTGCTTGGGAGCTCAGAGCACAGACGGGGAGGCGGGCATTGCGGAGAATCGATTTGCGGGAGCAGCAGGGGCTTTCTTTTCCTCCTTACTTCCCTGGTCTTTGATCTCCTGTCCTCCCTCCCTAGTCCCACGTCCCCCCCCTCCTTTTCCCCATGATTTCTCCCTTTCTCTTCCTTTAGCTCAATCAGAGCTGCTCCCTAAAAGGGAAGCGGGAGGCAGTTCTTTGTCCTCCCGATTCCTCTGGGTGGGTCCTGGATGTCCAGGTCTCAGCCTCCTACCCAAGTCATAATGCAGGATCTGGCCCTGGTGAAAGGATACACACACACACACACACACACACACACACACACACACACACAACTTGGAAAGCAAGAGCTGATACAGAGAGAAAAGCCAAGGAAGAAGGGGAGAGGCAAAGGGAGAGACAGGATTCAGAGCATCAGAGAGACTGTGAAAGACAGAGGTGGGGAGAATCAGAGAGGACGAAAAAAGAGAATTCAGCAAATTAAAAATTTTACAACCATCCAGCAAGTCTGCAAAAATGATCTTCCCTGCGGTCTTTCATTTATCTCATTATCTGACTCCTAATGTGCTTTTTCCCCCCTTTCTTTTCTCGCCACACTTGGTGCAAAATCTTATTAGCTTTTTTTTTTCCCTTTCTGGCAGGGGCTTCATATAGTCTTTTTCATTACATTTCCTAATAAAAGCAATCACTAGGACGGCATGGCTGGAGGATTAAAAAGCCACCTCAGCAGCCTCCTGGCCAGCAGAGCCACGACTAGCCATAGTCTTGTCACTTTGCCAGAGGAGCTGGCCAGGCCAGGTGGGCTGGGTCAGGGAGACCTGGGCTGTGCTGTGGAGTATGGCAGGGCTCAGAGAGGCACTAGGGCCCTGGCAGCTCTCGATGTTATGGGGGAACAGAAGAGCTGCAGCAGAGACCCTTCTGGAAAGTATTTCAGAGCAGGAGTTACAGACACCTGTAGTTCATTCAGCTGACCCAGCTACCTTCCTCCTGCAGAAAATTCTTTAGAATAATAAAACTGTTAATATAAAATCTTCAGTTTTTGAGGGAAGATTTTATTTTGTTATTCAGACTTTGTTTAAATTGTAGTAAAATATACATAACAGAAAATTTACTACTTAGGGGGAAGCTGGGAGGGGGTAGAGGAAGGGTGGATGGACATAATCAAAGCATGGTGTATGCCTATATGGAAATATCAGTGAATCCCATTAATACGTACAATTAATATGTTAATAATTATAGTAAAATAAAAAGGAAAATTTATTATTCAATAATTTTATTTATTTATTTACTTATTATTTGGGTGCCAGGATTGAACCCAGGGGTGCTTAATCGTTGAACCACATCCCAGCCTTTTAAAACTTTGATTTGGGGAGTAAACCCAAGGGTGCTTAACCACTGAGCCACATCCCCAGCCCTTTTTAAATTTGTTTCAGGGTCTTGCTGAGTTGCTTAGGGCCTCACTAAATTGTTGAGGCTGGCTTTGAACTTTCGATTCTCCTGCCTCAGCCTCCAGAGCCAATGGGATTACAGGATTACAGGATTACACCACCACACCTGACTATTTAATTATTTTAAAGGTACAGTCCAGTGGTATTAAGTATACCCACATAGTGGTGTAGCCTCCACCACTACCTATGTCCAGAATTTTTCATTATCCCAAACTGAAATCATGTATCTATTTGGAAGGAACTCCCTGTTCCCCTCTCCCCAGCCCCTGGTAAATACCACTGACTTTTTATCTCTATGAATTTGCCTGTTTTAGATATCTCTTATAAGTGGAATCAGAATATTTCTCCTTTTGCTTCTAGCTTATTTGACTTGCATAATGTCCTCAGGGTTCATCCATATTGTAGCATGTGAAAGACTATATTTATTTATTTATTTATTTATTTTTTGGTACTGGGAATTGAACTCAGGGGCACTCAACCACCGAGCCACATCCCCAGCCCTATTTTGTATTTTATTTAGAGACAAGGTCTCACTGAGTTGCTTAACACCTCACTTTTGCTGAAGCTGGCTTTGAACTTGCGATCCTCCTGCCTCAACCTCCCCGGCCGCTGGGATTACTGGCATGTGCCACTGCGCCCAGCAGAATGTCATCTCTTTTTAACATTGAATTATATTCTGTTGTCTTACTATGCCACATTTCGTTTAAAAATAGAAAATTTCCAATAAGGTAGGCAGAGAGAGAGAGAAAGAGAGAAATCCACCCAGATCTCCATTACATTAACATAAAGGTTCTTCATGCTAGGTACAGTGGCACATACTTGTAGAAATCCCAGCTATTTGGGAGGCTCAGGCAATTTGAGGCTAGCCTCAGGGCAAATTAGAAGGCCCTTGTCTCAAAATTTAAGAAATGTTTAAAGGACTGTGCCCCAGTACTGCAACAAAACAAATAAAAACAAAAACCCAACCAGGAAGGGCTGAGAACATAGAGCACTGTGTACTATGTGTGAGTGTGTGAGGCCCTGGGTTCAATACCCAACACCATAAAAGAGGAAAAAAAAAAAGATTGTTTTCACATATTTTTTTGTTTCCATCCCTCTTTTGCTAATATTTATACCTCCATCCTATCGTTGAGCAATCCTCTTCTCCAAAGCTGCTCCAAATCACTCTGAGAGTGCCACTTGGCAGAGCATTTGGTGTCTGGGAAGAGCCAAAAGTTACAGGGAAACAGTTCTGATCAATCTGTTACTCATATAAAGTAACAAGACATTTTATTGCCTGGGTTAGAAACTAGCCCTGAAGATATTTCACACATGACCCTCCAAGAGGATTTGGGCCACACATTGAGCACCACTGGGTTAACTATTCAACTTCTCAGGGGAAGGCAACTTTGAAGAGAATAATGGTCATTTGGAAATATTTGGTTTGGCATGATTTAAAACAAGAGTACAAAAATCAGATCAAAAACAATTTTTAAGCTGGGCATGGCGGTGCATGCCTATAATCCCAGTGGCTTGGGAGGCTGAGGCAGGAGGATTGGAAGTTCAAAGTGACCTCAGCAATTTAGTGAGGCTCTGAGCAACTTAGCAAGATCCTGTCTTAAAATAAAAAAATAAAAACGGACTAGGGAGGTAGCTCAGTGGTTAAGCATCCCTGGGTTCAATCCCTGGTACCAAACAATAACAACAATTTTTAAACAACTTTTAGATGTCTCTCTGCTTTGGGGACCATTTAGGCCATCCCTGGTTAATTGCTGTCTCCCTCATGTGCTCAGGCTGGGTCACACCCAGCATTTCTCAAAGACCAGAGAATGTCAGAGATATAGGGAAGGCATTACTGCAGAGGTGTTCATCAGTACCTAGAGGACCACACACTGCTCCTGCAGGGTCTCCCTAGTCTCAGCCCCTGGTTCAATTAATAATGACAATGTCTTTTTTTTTTTTTTCCTGATGAGCCTCTGGGATCCTTTTATTTTCATTTCTATCCACTCTCCTCCAAGACCCTTTTGTTCTAAGTCTCTGCCAGCTTCATTCCCTGTCCTACCCGCCCAAAGATGGCAGATTCTTTTCAGGGAGAGGAGGGTTTTGGAGGTCACAATGACAACCTCACCAGAGCGCTTTTCCTTCCTTCATCATGTGACAGAGCCCCTGAAATGAAAGACAGATTTCAACCACTTTCCTTTTCTGCGCCTAAGGGGAAGGTATTTATTTTCCATGTAACCTTAACAATTGGGTCTTTTCCTTATATCCTGACAGACAGACAGACAGACAGACACTCCCTTTCTGTCCCACTAATACCAGCCTTTTCTAGGCTCCTCCCTTTCTCTCCTGGAGAGGCTGCCCCTCCCTTCCATCAGTGCTCCAGGGGGCTTTTAGTTTTCTCAGCTCCCTATCAATCAAGGGGAGGGGAACCCTGGGTGAGCAACGGCAGCAACCAGCAGCTGCCAGGGCCATGGGAACTTCATTTCTGGCGCTGACGTTTATAAATGTAGCCCAGAATACCAGTGGGGACTAGAATAAATCAAACAGCTTCTCCAAAGGTCCCCAGAGCTGCTTTAGACTTTCTTCCCATTGGGGGGTCACACTTCTTCTCTGTCTTCGCTGGAGTGGGGGTGGGGAATGTGGTTATTTGCAACCCGGAAGGAGCCACATTCTCCCTCCATCTTCACAAAAGAACAGAGCCTAGGACCCAGGACCCAGGATGCCATAGTCAGCCTATCACCAGATGTGGAGACAGGCTGGGGCGTGAAGTCCCAGATGGGAATCGGGCTCTGTCACTGTTTAGCTATCAGTTTTCTTCTCTGTGAAATGGGGGTAAAATAAAAACACCTGGCTGCTGTCCCTTCATGGGGCCACTGAGAAGATTGAACGAGATGCCTGTGAAATAAACAGCTGGAAACCTGTGACAAGTGTGTGTGATGTGGCCACAGGTTAGACAGGAGCCATGATGAAGACCAGGGTTATCTGGCCCCTCAGTGTGTCCAAAGAACTTTCTGGGCTGGCTCCAGGCAGATCTTCCCCAGCCCATTCCCGGAATCTCAGCTCTCTCCTTTCCTTTGAGAATTCTGGGCAAGGAGCCCTGAGAGTCTGTTCCAAACACAGCTGGAATCTTCCCAATGTCTTTTCTAAACCTTCTTGCCCCTCTAAACAGCAAGAAAATAAAGGTGGACAAATCTGAACGGCGGGACTGTGCATGAGTCGGGTGCAAGGAGTGGAGCCAAGATTCTGTCTGGGAGAGGAGCTGCCAAGAAGGAAAGAAGCAGGAAGCCATTGGTTCCTCCTCACCATGCTACTGAGAACCCAGCATGGGTCCTTAAGGTTTGGTAGAGAACCCTGCTCAGTGGAGATGAGACGCAGCATGGGCCCAGCAATCCCACTTCCTTTATATTGAAATTTCCAGGTGCTGCACCTGACCCTTCATCTGTTCTCTGACCCTTTTGTGGATTCTGGTTCTATCCAACCCAGCAGATGGCTGTGGTTGAGATCTTAGGTGCCGGCAGGATGCTGACAAAGCTCAGAACCCATCCCTGAGTCCCATCAGGACTGCAATGATCTGTACAGCAATTTCTTCTAAGCCTTTTTCTATATGTAACAAGATTCCACCCAGCTTCACTCCCCAGAGGCAACTAGTGTTGCCAGCTTCTTGTTATCCTTATAGAGGAAAAAAAGCTGATTTTCCTTAAATATTTGCTCAACATTTTATTTAAAGAGGTTAGGCACTGCAAAAAGGAAGGATGAACAGTGGACCATGCTTCTCTGTTATTCAGCTCTAGTGGGCAATTGTGTATTCTGTTCTTCCAAAAAAACAAATCAAAACTGTGCAGGAGACAGGACCCACAGAAGGCAGTTAACCTTGGGGTGTGGGGGGGTCATAGCCTATACCTGTACCTTACCAAAATAGCCCTCCTTTTAAACAAATACAGTGATTATCCTAAATGGCAAAATTCTCTTTTTGCTTGCCAAGCATGGTACATGCTTGTAATCTCAGCCACTCGGGGGGCTGAGGCAGCAGATCCTGTTTCAAAATAAGGAATTAACAGGACTGGGGATGTAGTTCAGAGGTAAAGTACCCCTAGATTCAATCTCCAGTCCCTCCACCTCCACAGCAAAAAAAAAAAAATGCTCTTTTCATTTCTTTCAATTTAGAATGATGATTTAGGGTCCCAGGTATACTGGCCCCCCTCAGCCAAACTTTAGCTGGTTCACACCTAAATCTGGCTCCCAGTGATGGCTATTATTATGAGAGTCCGACTTTTCCTGCCTTCTGAGGGAGACTGCCAGCCTCATTGATGTTGGCCATTGTCTTTTTTCATTCTTGGTATCTAGGGAGGAAGAGGCTAAGAGAATGTGATTATAAATGGAAATTAATTTGAAGGGCTATGTATTCTGGATATTAGTAAGTGAATTACAACCAAGTTTGGAAGCCTGAGGAAGGCAACCTAAGTTATTTGGACCAACTATTACAATAAAAATAACTGAAAATGCTATAGCAAATATAGAAAACCTTTTTAAAACCCAAAAGAGTTAATAAACATTAACAGACCCACATGGAAGAGGAAACCAGGTGGTAAAAACTACTCTGTCCTTAAAAAGCATCTGTCAGAGATGGGGATATAGCTCAATTGGTAGAGTGCTTGCCTTGCATGCACTAAGGCCTTGGGTTCTAATTCCTAGCACCACAAAAAAATAAAATAAAAGAAAGAAAGAAAATAAAAATTAAAAAAGCACCTGTCAATCCTAGCAAATCTGAATTTTCATTTTTTAAAAAATATTTTTTTAGATGTTGTTGGATCTTTATTTTATTCATTTATTTATATGTGGTGCTGAGAATCAAACCCAAGGCCTCACACATACTCTGCAAGTGCTCTACCACTGAGCCACAACTCCAGGCCCTCTGAATATTCATTTTAATGGCCTGATAGAGCAAGGTGGATAGAAATCCAAACTGAGGCAGATGTGGTGGCACACACCTGTAATCCCAGTTATCCAGAGGCTGAGGCAGGAAGATTGCAAGTCAGCCTGGACAATTTAGCAAACAAAACAATGAGCCAGGTGCAGTGGCACATACCTGTAATCCCAGTGACTCAGAAGACTGAAGCAAAAGGATTACTGTTTCAAGGCCAACCTCAACAATTTACCAAGACCCTGCCTCAAAATAAAAAATAAAAAGGGCTGAGGATGTGGCTCAACAGTTAAGTGCTCCTGGGTTCAATCCCTGGTACCAAAAAAAAAAAAAAAAAAAAAAAAAAAAATCAAGCCCAGTGTCTACACATGGTATAGAATTTCATTCTTCCTTCAATATGCTGGGACCCCCAAGGGCTGCACAATCAGGGGAAAGGTGTCCTGAAGTAAGCTAGACTTATTTGCATTGCCTGAATGATCCAGGGAATCTCGGGCTGGGAATTTGGTTTGGAAAGTTCTGGACTGTTGGCCCCCCTGGCACCAAGCAGAAGTAAACACAATACTCTCTGGAAGAAGGCCCTTTCATACTCCAGTTATTCCCTATGATGCTCTGCCTCTGTGACCCCCATGCCTGGCTGTGTGGCAGGGAGGGCTGAGTTCCCATATATGCTTACATCTCCAATAAACAGTAACATCAGCAGGTCAGGCTGCAGACGAGCGGAAGCGGGCAGACTGAATCTACTTGAAAAGTGGAGAATTTGAGAAATCAGAATCCCTGGAGTTAATCTTCCTGCATGCTACTGAATTTTGGTGGTCATTTGTCACCTGTCAAGTCAGCTCAATCCATGCAAAAGCTATTTTACTTTTCCTGCCCCCAGTCTCCACCCTTCCCCCAACTTCCCACCTCAGAGCGTCATAGTGTCAGGCTATGAAGTCTGAGAAAGACATGGAAGAACATCTTTCCAGTGCATGGGGAGGGAGGCTGCTGACAGGTACAGATCTAATCTTCATTCCAGACATACCCTCACCTCCACAGAGGACAAGTGGGGCACCAACTCTCAGCCTTCTTAGACTTGTCATTTCCTCCAGTGCTCATCGAACTTTAATGGGATCTTCTTCAAAAGCCTGGTGGTGGGACTGGGGTTGTGGTTCATTGGTAGAGTGCTTGCCTAGCATGTGTGAGACACTGGGTTTGATCCTCAGCACCACATAAAAATAAATAAATAAAAGGTATTGTGTCCACCTACAACTAAAAAAAAAAAAAAAAAAAGTCTAGTGGTATATCCGGTGCAGTGAAACACCCCTATAATCTCAGTGACTCGGGAGGCTGAGGTAGGAGGATCACAAGTTCAAAGCCTGCCTCAGCCTCAGCAACTTAGCTGAAGCCCTCAGCAACTTAGCAAGACTCTGTATCAAAATAAAAAATAAATAAATTAAAAAGGGCTGGGGATGTGGCTCAGTGGTTAAGCCCCTCTGGGTTCAATCCCTGGTACCAAAAAACCAACCAAACAAACAAAAACCACCTTGTGGTAGAAATACACCACTGGGACACACAGCTGTGTGCAGACACTTGCTTAATGAATACCTTGGCATATTTTAGAGCACCCCAGTCAGACAAGTGTGCAAATGTGCACATTTTTGCATAAAGCTGGGATAGAAAGACCTGGAGATAAGATTAAGAATATTCAATATTCATCTTCAGGGGATTTTTCCCATAAAAAAATGAAAACTCTTCCTCATCATTTTTGGTACATTTTCTCGTGTCCCAGTGAACTCTGAGAGTACTTTTTCGTAGGTGCATCCTCAAGCCCTCATGCTAAAAGATGATTTAATATTTTCTCAGAGGTTTCAGTCCCAGTTCCTAGGATTTTTATTTTTCTCCTTTCCCTGGAATCTGCCTATCACTTGCACTCTTTTATATATATAAAAAATATATACATATATATATATTTTTTAAAGAGAGAGGAGAGAGAGAGAGAGAGAGAATTTTTAATATTTATTTTTTAGTTCTCGGCGGACACAACATCTTTGTTTGTATGTGGAGCTGAGGATCTAACCCGGGCCGCACGCATGCCAGGCGAGCCCGCTACCGCTTGAGCCACATCCCCAGCCCGCACTCTTATATTTTGAGGGAGCAGAGTTGACCCTACTGTCGGCCATTTAACAAGTGCAAAAACAGGTAGAGCAGAAAACAGAAGCCAGGGGATTCCAACACCATCACTGTTCTGGGCAACTCACAGAGGGTACTACTGTCAGTCTTTGATGAACCTTGCTGGGTCAGCACAGAACTAGCATCTCTCTCTCCCTGAATACCCAATACTGGGTGGCTAGACAGCCACATGAATCCAGGGCACCTATGATAGCCATAGAGCCCCGCCCTTTCTCACAAACATGTATGGGTGCCTTCTCTGTGCAGCGGAATACCATGTGGCCATCAGGAAGAATGCGCCCGCTCCATATGACTAATGTGGATTGCCAAGATAAAGGAAATGAAAACATAAAGTTGTTATACCGAATACTGCTTTTGAGATTTTTTTTTTTAAGGGCATACTGTAAAGCATGTTTGTACACCCATACAGTATCTCTGAAAAGACACAAAAGGCAATAGCAATAGTGTTGCATCTGATGGAAGCACTAAGCCTCTGTGGATAGGGTGGAAAAGAGACTTCCTTTCCATGGTGTTCTCTTTTGTACATTTTATTGTTGTTTCATGTGTATGCATTACCTATGAAAAAGCCACAACAACAACAACAAAAAAGACTCCCTTCCTTTAAGAGGCTTAGGGGGAAGGCAGACATGCAAACAATTACAATACAATATGCGCATTGTTATCACTGAGACTCCTCCAGCAAGGTGGGAAGGGAGTATAGGAGAGGGACTAGGTGGGCTTGGGGTTGCTGGTTTGGGGGTGTCTGGGAGTTTGGAATAATCGGGGTGAGTGCTGGAACCCTTCTAGGCTTAGTGTTGCAAGAGTACAAAAAGCCCACGATGGAGCTGCAGAGCAGAGGCTAGAGTGTGCGTCTAGCTACAGAGTTCAGATTTTTATCTTAATAGGTAATGAGGAGCTATGAAAGAATTTTCAGCAGGGAGTGACCTGTGCAATTTGCCCTTTAGAGAGATGTCTCTGGTGGAACGTGGAGGGTAGATTGAGAGGGCAAGGATGGGGTGGGGGAGATGTCTCCTGAGGTTAGTGCAATCCTCCAGGCGAGCCAGGGTGAATGGATGACCAGAGGCAAAGAGAGCAGAGATGGTGATAGGGGATTCAACCCCAGGCAGGAAATGGGTCAGTGCTCCTACATGGGGACCGTGCACAAAGCCCGCTCTTGGCTCTTCCTTTCCTCCCGCCGGCATCCTCTGCACATTCAGGGCCCCAGACAACCCCCGGCAGCTGGCAGGATGGGTCTGGAGGGGCTCTTCCCCGTCTGCCTGCCTGCCTCCTTGCCCCAGGCTCCCGCTCCTTGGCAAAGTGGGGCAGGGAAAGCCGAACAGAGAAGCCTCTCCCTTGCCATTCAACTCCTAGGTCTCCCTTATTTATTCCACGCTCTCTCCGTTCGGGTCCTCTCATTATTTCTGAGCTGTACAGCTTGCTGCTTTCCTGGCTCGGGTTCTCCCACCCCTGTCTGCAAAGTGTCAATCAAGCCATCGGATGAGCAGCTCAGCTTCACATCCTCAGCGTCTCTGCCCCAGGACACGAGCGGCAATTGCTGACACACACAGGCAGCAAGGTGTAGGGCTGCTGGCTCTCCCTTTAATAGTCTTCCCATCCAGAATGGGTGTTAAAATGGAATTTGAGGGGATCGCTTCTCTCTGCCTGCTCCTGTCAGGACATCCACAAGGACGGGCAACCCTGAGAGAAGGGGAAGCCTTCAGAAGTCGATTTGCTTTTCATTTCAAGGTTGGGCCGTGGCCAGTGTCTGCTTTCGGAGGAGCTGTTTGAAATTCTTAACAAGAAGCAGAATGCTTGAGTCCAGGAATCCAGGGCAGGCTTGTGAAGTAGGGATGGGAAATGGAATTGTCATTTTATCTCTGAAGGGATATTATATTAAACAGGGGCGGGGGGGGGGGGAGAAACAGAGCGCTTTGCAGCTTCCCTGGAGGACCTAGGAATGAACAATAAGAAGTGTCAGGGGCAGCAGGAAGAACTGAGATGGGAACAAAGAAAGAACTTCCCCAGGCTCTGGAAGCTGGTGACCAGGGAGGTTTGAAGCATGTGCTTCCCAGGAGAATTTCTCCTTTTACAAATGGTGAATGAAAGCACCGTTTTTATAGAATAGGGAACTAATGAGCATTAGCTCAATGACCTCGCCAGATTCTATTTAGATCTTTGATAACACACACCGCACACATGGTTGCAATCAGTGTGTGTCTATTTGTGTGCTGTGTCTCTCTCTCTGTCTCTTTTTTTGGAGGGATAGGTGGGTACTGGGGATTGAACTCAGGGGCACTAGACCACTAAGCCACATCCCCAGCCCTATTTATTGCTTAGTGCCTCGCTGTTGCTAAGGCTGGCTTTGAACTTGAAATCCTCCTGCCTTAGCCTTCCGAGTCACTGGGACTACAGGCATGCACCACGGCGCCCGGCTCTCAGTCTCTTCTCATATATGTATTTCCACAAAGCACCAGTCCTCACACTTGTCATTAGGAACAGCTACATAGTTTTCCATTGCATCAAAACATGCCAGAGTTTGTTTAGCTTATGTCTATTGTTGGGCTGTTTCCATTTTTTTTTCTAGTATAAAAGCAAAGACATGCATGTCTTCCTACAAATGCCCTTCTCTCCCCTTAGGGGACAGTTCCTCAAGTAGATTTTCTAGGTCAGATGCTTGAACCATTTCACCCTTATTATTGTGCTTTGCCCCAGTTCCTTGTACAAGACCCAGGCAATCTGAGTCCTACTCTATCTCTATCCCCATAGCCTGGACAATGTCAGATTATGACATTTTTATTTATTTTTGTTTATTTAATAGGCACATGATAGTACCTTGAAGTTATTTAATTCCCATTTCTTTCATTGCTCATGAGACTGGGCACACTTCCATGTAAGGATTTATAGTCTGCTTTTCCTTCTGTGTAAACTGTTCATCTCCTCTGACATCTTATCAAGAGAAATCCGGGGGCTGATCTTATATATTTCTATCAAGACTTTACATACTTACTGTGGTATATTTTTCTTGGTTATATGTGCTATTTTTTACTCTAAGGGAGCAGTCCAATTGTGAGGTAGATGCTATCCTGTCCCATGTGGGGTGGAGGTGGCATGAAGTTGAGATGACCTTTATAGACTTTAGATTGATTTTTTTTTTTTATTAGGAAAAAAGGAGAGAAAAGCCAGTCAGATGATATCGCCTTCCTGGGCTTTTACTTTCCTACGGAGGGGAGGGCTGGACTGAGAGGACAGCTTGTTGCTAAGGCTACTCTGGGGGATTCTTTGTAGGATGAGAAGTGTTGCTGAGGGCTTCAGTGGACCACTGTGCTGAGACTGGTCAGCTCCCTGTAGTCATATGGGCTTCCTGGATGACTATTTCCTCCCACTCACCGTATGGCCATGAGAAAAATGGTGAAAGAGTGAAATCAGAATCATCACTCCAAGCTGTGACTAATTTTTAGTATAGCATAGTGGTTAAAGGAACAAGTTCTGGAGCAGACAGAACTAAAGTCATAGCTCAGTGTCCATGTACACCAGGTGTATGGCTTTGGACAAAATATTACCTAAGCCCCACTATCTTTGACTGTGAAGTGGTGTTCCAGTGATGGCTGTGTAAAAAACCACCCCCAGAACTTAGTGCCTGAAAACAACCATCATTTTATTCTACCTCATGATTTTGTGAGTCTGAAATTCCAGTGAGGCTTGACTGAGTGCTTCCTCTGCACACATAGCATTGAGAGGGCCACTCGGTGGTATTTAGCTGGTGGCTAGGCTACCTTGGGAAGTCCAAATGGCTTCCCCCTTATGTCTGGCTCTCTATGTAGCCTGGGGCCTCTTTACCTGGTATCTTCCACAGGATGGCTGGACTTCTAACATGGCAGCTCATAGATTCAAGACAAGCTCATAGAAGCTGCCAGTATCTGAAGGTCTAGGCCACAGTTTGGCTCCCACCATGTTCTATTGACCAAATAGTCCCAGGGAATGTGATGGGAGGGGTGAGGAAGAACTTGGGGCCATCTGTAATCTGGGGACTCGGACTGAGGATTCAATTAGATAATGCATTCAGAGGCAGATTTTCCATGAAGTAAAGGAAGCTTCAACCAGAGGGTTCCTTGATTGAATGGTCTTTTCCACCTAATTTTGTATTCATAATTTTTCTTTTTCTTTTTCTTTCCTTCCTCTTTCCCTTTCTCTCTCTTTCTTTCTTTAGCTGGGGATTGAGCCTGGGAACTTGAACATGCTAATCACATGCTCTACCACTGAGTCACATCCCTAAGTCCCTTTTTTACTTTTTCTTTAAGAGGTCCTGTCACTATAGAAGAGATTTCTAAAAAGAAGGGTCTGAGGAGTTTCCAGAGTAAAGGGGAAGGGATCTTGACTCAAGACCAGTGGGGTTCTTGGAAAATGTGAAGGAAAAGAATTTCAGCATGTGACATTTGTCAGTCAACGGCAGAGACAGAGGTTTATTTAGGGAAAATGGGGGCAATCCCAAGAGAGAGACATGCCTTTAGGGTTAAGCAAGGAAATGTATTCAAAGGAGAATTTGAAGCCCAGTGTGGTGGCACACCTGTAATCTCAGTGGCTCAGGAGGCTGAGGCAGGAGGATTGCACATTCAAATGCAGCCTCAGGAATTTAGCAGGACAATGTCTAAATTAAAAAAAAAAAATTAAAAAGGGTTAAGTGGTTAAATTCAATCCCTCCTACCAAAATTAAAAAAAAATTAAAAAAGGAGAATGTGGGCCACCTACAGAGGGAGAGACAATAACCCATTAGCCCAGGGAGTTAATATTTATAGAGGGCCTGTGCTGGGGGCTGGACTAGGGGTGGAGCCAGGTGGAATTACAATTTCATGCCAATTTTCCCTTCGAGTGGGCATTTCCCTCATGTTACAAGGGCATGGGTCAAGGGCACAATTGTTCCAGGGTGCTTTATGAATTTCAATGGTTCATGGATGTTTCCTGAATTTCAATGGCTTATGGGCATTTCCTTTGAGACTCAGTATCTCTCCATTTATTCCCAAATTCCTATTTCAGAATTCCAAATTGTGTAAGAATCAGGACCAATAAATCCTAGCTCTGTCCTGATGCCTGTAACAGTGCTTACTTAGCACGTTGCCTGGCACGGGGGACTCTCCATACAGACCCCCTCTATGTGCTAGGCCAGTAACTGGTTCCCTTTCTGTGCCTGAGAAGAGGGCTCCTCCTCTCACTCTGTCCTTTCCACTTGTTCAGGACCATTTATTCTCCTTTTTTTTTCAACATGAAACTAAAACATGCTGAGAATAATTTCATAATCACAAAGCTGCCCTCCCAATTGGCCCCTGCTTCTACCCCCTGACCTCCCCACCTATCAGGGAGGTGGGCCTTACCCTGGGCATCCTGCCAAGTTCTTAGCTGGCCCCGCAGAATTTCTAAAGGAAATCAGGCCGAGGAGAGGAAAGCCAGCAGGGGGAGGCAGCATTCCCAGTGCCCAGCTTGGTCTAGGAGGCATTGAAATTCCAGGGCCGAAGTCCTGAGACAAAGATCATAATGAGACAGGAAGGTGGCATAGGAAGGAGCCCATTTGCATGACAATAATTGAGCCAAGAATAGAAAGCTAGAGGGATGCAAGGGTGAGGCTGGCAGCTGAGCTGGGCTAAACCTCACAAATCAGACCATCAGCTCTGCTCTGCCAGGGGGGCGGAGGCTAAGCCCTGTGCCAGGCTTTGGGGGAGGGAGGAGGAAGGAGCCGGACACAGCCCCAGGGGATTGTGGGAACACTGGCCAAGCTGGACTTTGCCTTCCTGCTCTCCCTGCAGCCTGGTGCTGCCTTTGTTTGCCTTCTCCTTCGTGGGCTCTGTGGCCAGAGGGCTAAGTGGGCATCATGGGTACTCAGAAAGTTCTCTGGGATGCCATTGTGATGGGGGCAGGCATCCAGGGCTGCTTCACTGCGTACCACCTGGCCAAACACGGGAAAAGAGTCCTTCTGCTGGAGCAGGTACTGTGTCCTTTCTGCCCTTCGGACCTTAAGGACTGTGTCTCTCTCCTCTCCTAGGGAGGGCTTCCCAGAGCTAAGAGGTTATGAGTGAGGCCAAAGGACCCCAAATGTCACAAATTCTGGGCAGTCTGTAGTTGAGATGCTAATATTGTGTTTCATAACGATTCAAAGTTCCACTTTCCCTCAACCCCTGCAGGCCTTCCAGGTACATTTCTTCCTTTTACTGTCTCTTGGTTCCTACTCACGACTGAGAAGTATCCCAGGCTGTGTTCTTTTTATTCCTGTTACCCAGTCTTTTGTGCCCAAATGGTTGATCCAGCCCAGAAACATAATCAGTTCTGCTCTGGGTAACCTTAAGTAAAGATAATTTTGCCTAGGGGCAAGGGTTGATGTTTAAGCAAAGAGGTAGGATTGTTTCCTGCATTTTATCAACTTCTTATCCCCAAACCCAGCACAAGCTTCTATCTATTCTGCCTCCTCTGAGTAGTAGTGAGATTGGAATTTGGGGATACAGAGAAAGAAAGATCAACTAAGTCTCAGAAGTGAAGCTCCATGAATCCTTGGAATTCAGGGAATGCCCATGAATCTTTGAAATGCAAAGCAGACAACCTATGAGCCACCCAGCCCCTGCCCTTGGCCCATGCTTGTTAAGAAGTAACATAGTGGGGGCAAGGTGCAGGTGCTACAAAAACTGGCACGGAAGTGGGTGTGTTGTGCAAACCAGGAATCCCAGAGGTTGACGCAGGAGGATTGCAAATTTGAGGTGAGCTTCAGCAATTTAGCAAGACCCTGTCTCAAAATGAAAAATAAAAAGGACTGGGGTTGTAGCTGGGTGGTAGAATGCCCCTGGGTTCCATCCCTAGTACTGCCAAAAGAGAGAGGGGGTGGGGAGGAGGTAAAACTGGCATGAAATTGTGTAATCGCCCTCACTCTACTTCTAGTTCAGCCCCTAGCTACTGTTCCTTTATAAATATTAACAGACTAAGAGGTTGCTGACTCTCCCTCTGGAGATGGCCCATATTCTCCCTTGAATGTATGTATATTCCTTGCTTTACCCCAAAAGACCTCTCTCTCTTGAGATGGCCCTGCGTACTCCTTTGAATTTGTATCTGCTTCCTAAATAAATCTGGGTCTCTGACTAGTACATGCTGAAATTTTTCTCCATCATGTATGCCAAGGACCTCACTTGTCCTGAGTGGAGGTCCCCCTTCCCAGGAACTACTCCGGTGACAATAGCAGCCTCCTTGCACAGGGTAAGATGCACAGGAATATGATGCACAGATCTTATTTTTCCTTAAAGGAAAGGTGACCCTATGCAGTGCTGTCCACAGTAACCACTGCATATGTGGGTGGACTCTGTGTTTCTGCAGGGTCCTTGGGCGTGGAGTGCAGGCCAACCATGTGAAAGGCTCTGCCTCACTGGGTTCTCCCTTGCCATTCTGCCTACAGCTCTCCAGCTGGTTAGGGTGTACTTTTCTTGGTAATGAGCTGAGTAGTTAGAAATCTTCATTTCTCTATCAGTTTGCTCATAGCCCAAGGGATTCCTGGTTCATCCTCTCAGGAAACTCTCATCTTTTGCTAAATCCCAGGATAGTTCTCCTATCCTGAGTGATCTGAAGCCACAGAGAAATAGTCAGCATTGCTTCCCTTATCCATAAAATGAGGGGGGCTAGATTAGAATAATCTGGAAGGCTTTTTTCTAATTCTGCTTTTCTGTAAGTCCAAGTGGATGAGATTGTAGCAAGACAACTGGAGACCAGCTAAAAAAGGGATTTGTGGAATGTGAATGATGTTTGCAAAAAGAATGACGAGTTTCGTGTTACTGGAGAACTTCTACCTTAATCACCAAGGCAGTAGATTCCCAGCAATTTGGGAGGCTGAGGCAGGAAGATCGTGAGTTCAAAGCCAGCCTCAGCAATTGAGCAAGGCTCTAAGCAACTTAGCAAAACTCTATCTCAAAGTAAAACATAAAAAGGGTTTGGGTTGTGGCTCAATGGTTAAGAGCCCCTGGATTTAACCCCAAGTATTAAAAAGAAAAAAAAAAAGATGGCTGGGGTTGAGCCTCAGTGGTAGAACGCTTGTCTAGCAGGTGTGAGGCACTGGGTTCGATTCTCAGTACCACATAAAAAAAAATAAATAAAGATATTGTGTCCATCTACAACTAAATTTTTTTAAAAAGAGAGAGAATTTTAATTATTTATTTTGATACTGGGGATTGAATCCAGGGGCACTTAACCACTAAGCCACATCCCCAGCTCTTTTTTGTATTTTGATTACAGATAGGATCTCACTGAGTTACTTGGGGCCTCACTAAGTTGCTGAGGCTGGCTTTGAACTTGTGATCTTCCTGCCTCAGCCTCCTGAGCCTCTGGGATTATAGGTGTGTGCCACTGTGCCCACCCAGCTGAGAGAGAATTCGAAAAGCTTGTATGAAAATATTTGAAGAATAAGTGGCTCGTGTTTGACAGCACAGGATGAGATGGGCCCTAAAGAGGGATGTAGCATCAGAGGCAATGGCTTCCTTTGTCTCCACTTCCAGTTCTTTCTTCCACACTCCCGAGGAAGCTCCCATGGACAGAGTCGCATAATCCGAAAGGCCTACCCTGAAGACTTCTACACTAAGATGATGGATGAGGGATACCGGATTTGGGACCAGCTGGAGCAGGAGACTGGAACCCAGCTGCACAGGTGGGCAGGGGAGGAATTCCTTGAATCAAGGGGCCCCATACCAGGAAGTGCTTTTAACTTGTGAAAAGGAAGAGTATGAATATTTGAAATGCAGTGGGTGAGATGCAGGTGCCAGTCACCTGGAAGAATTCAGTACACCGTCGTTATCATCCCACAGGTCCAACTGGCTCCTGCCAAATTCTGAGTTCTAGGAATGGGTTAGACCTTGGGTCCAAGGCCAACAGAGCTTGAATTAGGAAAACTGTTGGAGAGACACAGTGGGCAGATACCCAGAGTTGGGCAGGCCTGTTTGGCACCTGATGGACTTTGTATTTATACTTCTATGAAGTTCTCTTGTAGGGTTGTGGTTTAAGTAGAGGCTGAGGCTGCTTTCTTGATCCTTATTTTATTTTTAAACCAAGGATTAAATCCAGTGGCACTTAAGTACTGAGCCACATCCTCAGCCTTTTTTATATTTTATTTAGAGACAGAATCTTGCTAAGTTGCTTAGGGCCTCACTAAGTTGTTGAGGCTGGCTTTGAACTTGTGATCCTCCTGCCTCAGCCTCCTGAGCCTCTGAGATTAGAGGTGTGCGCCAATGCTACCAATGTTTTATATGCACTGTAGTATCCTAACTTTTTATGCTGGATCCTCAACCTCCCATCAAAACCCTATAAACTTGGGGCTGAGATTGTAGCTCAGAGGTAGAACGCTTACCTAGCATGCGTGAGGCACTGGGTTCAATCCCCAGCACCACATAAAAAAATAAAGGTATTGTGTCCATTTAGACTAAAAACAAAACAAACAAGCAAAAAACCCTTAAAACTCATTTCATTCTCTCTTACTATCACCTCCCAAATGAACACCGGGTGCTCCTCATGCCAGAATGCTTGCCAGGAGTGGCTTGAAGCTATTATTTCCCTGTTGCTCCTGTGGCTCTCTCTAACCCTTAGGACTGACCTTCTCAAACAATCCAGGGGGAGAAAGCAGAAAACCTGTGATGCAATGGGAACTTTGACCACCTTTGCCTCCCCTCTGGCCTCCTCTGTGATTCTCAGCTGAACTTCCTTTACATAACCCTGGCTCTACCCCACAGGATGGCAGTTATTTTAATGGCCAGGAACCAAAAGGTTACTGTTCTGTTGCAAAAACACCATTAACTTAAGAGAAGTGAAATCCATTATGCAAATACAGCCAGGGCAGCTAATTAAGGACTTATTCAGAGGCAGCTAATGCACCCAGCACCCAAATAAAGGAGCATGTCTTGCTGAGGGGTGGCCTGGAAATGGGACCCTTCCCTGGCAGTCATCTTTGAATACTACTGAGTGTCTTGTGCTAGGAGAAATGCCCGAGGCCTTGGAGGGTACAGTTCTTCCCAGCGGAGGACCAAGGGATGTCTAGCAAATGTAGATGTCTAGCAAATGGAGTTTTTTAGAGGAAGACATTTTCAGAGCCTGACAGCTTGGGTCTGACTTTGTGCTCTAGGTCTTACCAGTTATATGATTTTGGAAAAGTTTCTTCACTTCTCTTTTCTCATGGAGCTTTCTGAAGATTAAATGACAATTTTGTGAAGTTTCCTAGCAACTTTCAATAATTGATGGTCCTTTTTACCTATTCTGGGTCAGCCATATCCTGGGTCCATTGTGCAATAAAGGAAGAAGGATGGGAGGAGTTAAATGCAGTGACAAACACCTGTAATCCCAATCTACTCAGGAGGCTGAGGAGGGATAATTGCAAAATTTGAGGCCAGCCTTGGCAATTTAGGCCCTCTTAAAAACAAAACAAAACAAAAAAAAAGATACAAGGTCTCAATGGTAGAACACCTGCCTAGCATGCATGAATCTCTGGGTTCCATTCCAGCACCTAGAAAAACAAAACACAAACGAGACAAAAGGGAAGACAATCACACAGCCACAGGAATGACTGCAGAAGACAGGAAAAAGGAACCCTTGGATAGGAGATTCCCATAATCTCATAATCCTCTTAATTGGCAGGTGAGGGATTTGGAAGGACTTTGGAACCAGTCAGGCCTATTTCTAAATCTCAGCTCTTATGTACTTAGCTGTGTGGTTTGAGAGCAAGTTGTTTAGCCTCTGTGAGACTCAGTTTTCTCACTTGTAAAGTGGGGATAATAAGTTTTCTCACTTGTAAAGTGAGGATAATAATATCTATTCCATGGAGCTGTTGTGAGGATAAGTATATAATGGGTTTAGAAAAGTACCCGGAAAATCGTCATCATCTTCACCATTTATTAATTTAGAAATTATGGGCTATTCATCCCTAATCTGAAAATCCAAAACCCCAAATGCTCCAAAATCTGAAACTTGATTTGAGCACTAACATGACACTGTAAGTTGAAAATCTGACACCTGATTTTATGTGATTGGTCAGTCAAAACGCAGGAGCACTAAAATTAACTTTAGGTTTTGTGCATAAGGTGTATATGAAACATAACTGAATTATGGGTTTGGACTTGGGTCCCTTCCCCAAGACATCTCATTATATGAAAATGGCCCCAAATCCAGAAGAATCTGAAACACATCTGATCCCAAGTATTTTGGATAAGGGAAACTTGCCCTGAATACAAAACTCATTTAATTCTCCCTATTATCTTATAAGAGGGTTACTCCTGAGTAGTCAGGGTCTTTCCCCTTCCCAATGTACTGGGGATTGAACCCAGGGGTTTCATCCCCACCTTGAACTTGTTGATCCTCCTGCCTCTGTTGCTGGTTTTTGTTTGTTTATTTGTTTGAGAAAGAGATCTGCTATGTTGCTCAGACTGTCCTTGACCTTCTGGGCTCAGTGGATCCTCCTGCCCCAGCTTTCTGAGTAGCTGGGACTACCATTATTGTGCCTGGTATAGTAGTCAGGATCTTAATGCATTAATGTGAATCATATAATTACTATATTCAGTCTAGAACAGGGGTCGGCAAACTTTTTCTATAAAGGCCACTTGGAAAGTATCTCAAGCTGAAAGACCCCAGCCCCATAACCTAAGGCTTGATTATAAAAAGTAGAAAGTATGTAGTAAACAGGTGAGCTCACCACATGACCTGTTAGAAAGGGCACCCTGACCACATCACAGGACATGCTTGAGCAGACTGGGATCATAAGCGGGAATAGGGAGGAAACACAATGTAAACCTGTAAGATTGATGAGTTTTTCGGGAACCTATAGTGAAAAACAAGTTTATCATAGTGAAAAACAAGTTTACCCTTTAAGTGACGTGTATGCTGGATTCAAAAACACCTGTTACTGTGCTAGGTGGAAAACAACTCCTTTTTCCCTATAAAAGATCTGTACCCCAAAGCCCGGTGTGCCAGTTCACCAAAGCTTCGGCTGAGGTTTTGCTGTGCACCCGCAGGCGCCTGTGTATTAATAAACTTGCCTCTTGCTTTTGCAGCCAGTGTGACGCTAGTTCTTTTGGACGGGGGATTTGAGGGTCCGGGGGTCTTTCAAAGCTTTTCAGGCCATATGGTCTCCTATTGCCACTGTTTAATTCTGTCGTTACAGTGTGAAAGCAATGCAGACAAGATGTAAATAAATCAACCTGGATGTGTTCCAATAAAACTTTATTTATGGACACTAAAATTTGAATTTCATATAATTTTCTTGTGTCATAAATGCTATTCTTCTTTTGATTTTTTTTTTTTTTTTTGGTCGCGGAAATTGAACTCAGGGGCACTCAACCACTGAGCCACATCCCCAGCCCAATTTTTTTTTTAAATTTAATTTTGAACATCTTTTCCTACTACACATTGTGTTTTTTTTTTAAAGAGAGAGTGAGAGAGGAGAGAGTGAGAGAGAGAGAATTTTTAATATTTATTTTTTAGTTCTCGGCGGACACAACATCTTTGTTGGTATGTTGTGCTGAGGATCGAACCCCGGGCCGCACGCATGCCAGGCGAGCGCGCTACTGCTTGAGCCACATCCCCAGCCGTCCCCAGCCCAATTTTGTATTTTATTTAGAGACAGGGTCTTTCTGTGTTGCTTGGTGTCTTGCCATTGCTGAGTCTGGCTTTGAACTCATGATCCTCCTGTCTCAGCCTCCCTATCTGCTGGGATTACAGGCATGCACCACTGCGCCCAGCTCTTCTTTTGATTTTTTAATAATGGCCCCAAATCCAGAAGAATCTGAAACACTTCTGCTCCTAAGTATTTAAACACTTCTGACCCCAAGTATTATTTAAACCATTTAAAGATATAAAAATCATTTTGGCCAGATGACAACAGACAGAAAGCCAGATTTGATCCTTGGGTTGCAACTTTTTGGTCCCTGATCTAGAAGATACCACAAAATGATTGTTATTCATTCATTTCCCTGTCTCCAAAGTAGTTCATGCCTAAATCATCCCAGGTCAAAAGACTGCTACCATAATTTTAAAGACATGAAAATATGATAGCCTGTATCTCCCACCCCTTGTGCTGGGGTCTGAACTCAGGGGCGTTCTACCACTGAGCTTCATACATCCCCAGCCCTTTTTTATTTCTTATTTTGAGACAGGGTCTTTCTAAGTTGCTGAGGCTGGCTTCAACCTTGCGATCCCCCTTGCCTCAGCTTCCCAAGTCACTGGAATTAGAGGTATGGGTCACAGCGCTTGGTTCATAGCCTGTATTAAAAAACTATCTTGACACCCCACAGCCCCAATTAAGACAAATGAAGAGTAATGTGAATGTGCTTTAAAAACCTTTAAAGTGCTGTAGCAAGCTAAGTATTATTATTATTGTTATTATTCTATTAACAAGTTCTTTCTTATGGCTAGCCTAGTTTACTCAGGCATGCTAAATTTTTTTTGCATCTTATCCTCAGTAGAAACACAGCAGATAGATATTTCCCATTCTCAGAATGGCATCTGAATAGAGCTGTCTACCTTTAGGCTAAATGCCATTCAAATTGCTTTAGCTTTTACTCTTAATTTTGATTTTCTAAGTGATTCATCATCTTTGTGGTTCTTATTTCTCTCTAGATTCTTCTAGAAGAACCGGCACAATATAACTGATAGAAATAAATGTACTTAATGCCATTTGATGATGATTAAAAAAACCAACCTCTTTAGGAATTGGTAGTTAAGGTGGTTGCCCAATTCTTTTTATTCTGTTCTGCTGCTTCCCAGTGACAGCGGCATACTAAACATGGGTGGGCTCCGAGTATTTGCATATATTCTGGGAACAGACAATGACACATGTGTCAGATCACAAGGTCTGAATCTTTTGTGATTCGTACAGCCAGGATGCTGATACCAACAGCAAAGCCCAGCTCTGTGGACCATCTCTTTCCTGCCCCTCCTTCTCCCTTTGAGTCCTACTATCCAGCTCCTGACCCGAGCTGCCCCTGCTTCGCTGACAATATCAGACAAGATCACAGCCGTAGGCAGTACAGCTGCTGGCAGAACCTGGTGGCCCCCTCCGCAGCTGCTGCTTCCTGTGTCTGCGAAGTGTCTGGCTTGTCAGCCACATCCCCTCCCTGGAGCAGTCTTTGTTAACCAATTCCACCTCGGCCCACTGAGCAGAAGATGAAACACAGAGAGCGCCTCCAAAAACCAACAAAGACAGCAGCCATTACCAAGTCCCTTCCCCAAGGTGACTCTGAGACCTGGCTTACCTGGCACTTTTAACCAAGCCAGGGGAACGCTGGAGCTTGGGATGGGAGGCGGAAGATGAAGGGAGAGTTGTCTTCCCCTACAGTTCCTCCCACTACCACCCTGCACCCTGTCCCGCACTAGAAGCCCATGGAAATCCCTGATTTCCAGCTCCGTATGTCACATCATAGGTGTTAGTGAGGCCACCGAAGAGTCAATAAGGCCCTTGGGAGGAATCTTCAATGACCTCTGGGAGGAAGGTACAGTTCATACCTAATGCTCCCAACACAGCCGCTGGGCATTCTGGGAGGTGGGAGCTACAAAATTTCTAGGGTTCCCTGGCAACCTGGGCTGGCTTCAAATCCTCCTTTCCAGGCCAGCCCTGGCCAATCATTTCCTGGTCATTTTTTCTCCCCCGAAGATGTCTTTGTCCCTACTCACCCTTTCCTTCCCAAACTTTGTAACCTGGGTCTGAGCAGAAAAAGAGGGGAGGCCTGGATCACATGAGTGAGAAACGGATGCAGAACAAGTAGTCTATTTATTGGGATCTAGGAAAAGCCATTAAGAAAATAAGCACTTAAATGATTTTCAATCTGCCCATGGAAGTCATCTGTCTTCATACTGGGGGGAAAAGGCTCGTTCTCCCATCCTGGTTTTGATTGACTGATTTCCAATTCTCTGAGCATTTCCCATAGGAGCCTCTCACCTATCTCCCATAATGACAGGCCTTTGCATTTCCAGGCAGTGTTTTACATTTATTTCCGATTTGCTCATAATGGTCAAAAATCTCTCTCCAATCCAAGGCATTTCTCCAACAGCGCACGGTTTCCCTCAGGCCAAATAGCTCAGCTGTGATCCACGGAAAATGAGAATTTCCCAAATGCGTCTTCGGACTAGGGGAGGGTCCGGCATCACAAATTCAGATGGAAAATTTCCCACTGTTAGATCAATATCTGGGCTAAGAAATAAATGCCACAGGGGCAGAGAGCTGGAGCAAAATGATTACAATCGGCACAATTACATTCACCGGCAGAATCAGCTTGCTGATTACTCCTAGGGATGGGGAGCTCCCCCCTTCGTCCACCGCAGGACAGCTTGGGAATTAGAACATCACTCAGCATTTCATAATTCGACAGATTTGCCCGTTGTCTTGGCATGAGTTCATTTTTCCTATAGAGTACGTCTCTGTAAGAGTTCTTATTTCAAAGAAAGAAAGAAGATGGAAAGAAGGAAGGCAGGAGGGAAAGAAGGGTGAAAAGAGGGAAAGTAAATTTCAGACTATACGAGAGATCAAGGCTGCTATATGGCGGGTAGGAGTTGGAATATGCTGCTGTGGAGTTTCCAAGCCAGAGATCTGACGTTATATCTGCGTAGGTGAGGTGTAAGCCAGGTCTTTCCCAGAAGGCTATCCAGCCAAGACCTCATCAGGGAAACAGGGAACAAGTACATACACCAGAGGTTGGGGGGTATAGCTCAGTGGTAGAGCACGTGCTTAGCATGTGTAGAGACCTGGGTTCAATCCTAGCACTGCAAAAACAAAACAAAACAGAAAACCCACGTGGGTGACTTTTTTTTTTTTCCCTGCAGTGCTGTGGGTTGGATGCAGGGCCTCACACATGCTAGGCAAGTGCCACTGAGCTAACCTCCTGGGTGGCTTTCTAGTTATCTTGTTGACCAAAAAGTTTACTAGGCAACTTTCATTACCTGAAAACCAATCTGAAGTCCTTTGGGAACCACAGAACAGAGGCTGTCTCCCTGGCTGGTGGGGATTTCTACAGCGTCTTTCCTCTGCTGAGTTCTGAAGAGGCAGTAGCTGGCGTTGCTATCTCACCAGTGGTGAATGCCGGGTAGGCGGGGGCCATGGCAAATGGATTGGGCACGCTGCGCGGCTCTGTGTACTGACACCGGCCCCCGGGCCTGCTGTGTCCCTACCCCCTCCCAATCTTCTCTTTAATCCCCCCAACCAGATAATGTGGGATTTGGAAGCATGTAATATCCATGAGACTCCATTATAGGCTATTACGAGCTTTATACGCAGAACCTGGGGGATGTACCAGGATGCCGCTGGTCAGTGTGGCTGCTGAAATTGAGAGGGACCATTCCCAAGGGCCCAGGGGGACCATCCCATTGTTTAAACAGTACCCCCACCCCTGCCACAGAGAGCTCTAGTTTCTTTTGATAGAGAGGCAAGAAACATTTAAAGAGAAACTGCTTTCACTCCCTTACAGAATAAGAAGGACAGAAGGAGGTATAGGGGAAAACAAAATCAGAGAATCGTTGAATTTATTGCTAGAGCCCAGAGAGACCATCCACAGGGGGTTTGTGCATGAAAGCACTGTTGGTATTTGGGGTGAGATCTTCTCAAGCATTACAGATTTAGGGTCCTTGAACTCTGCTCACTAAATATGAATGGGAACTCCAGCTATGTGACAAATGTAAATATGGCCCATGCTATTTCCATTTGTCCCTGGGTAGAAGGGGGATATTATCCTGGTGTGGAACCACCAAAGGTCCAACAGGCATATGTCACAGAGGAGGAATCTGGGCCTGGACAGGTAAGTCTCCAGATCAAGGTCATATCAAGGTGATACCAGGGTTAGAAGCAGAGCCAGATCTCTCAACATAGGACCTTTTCCACAAAACAAGCAGCTTCTGAGAAGGAACTAAAAGACAAACAGGGGCTGGGGTTGTGGCTCAGCAGTAGAGCTCTCACCTAGCATGTATGAGGCCCTGGGTTGGATCCTCAGCACCACATAAAAATAAATAAATAAAATAAAGGAATTGTGTCCAACTACAACTAAAAAATAAATATTAAAAAAAGACAAACAGACACACAGGAAGAGACAAAAATATATGATGAGAAAAGGGAAGAGGAGAAGGAACAGCAGGGTGGGAGAGAAACAGAAAAGAGAGATCAACATAGAGAGTGGTTCAGGGGATGGAAGGAAGGGGAAGAAATCTTATCAAACTGATTGTACATCTACCATTTTCAAGGGATGGAAGATGAAAGAGAACTTAGGATCTCTGCTCTCTCAAGGGCAGGATGAAGGGACAAGCAAAAAAATAGTGAATGCCAATGGCGCAGACTTGGGAATGGGCTGGAAACCAGGACTCTGAGGACCAAATCTTCTCCTGCTCTTGAACGTGAGGCTGTGACTCACTTTCACTTGGGAAACTTGTTGAAGAATGAACGTGAAGGTCCTTGATACCTACCTTCACCCAAATAGCCTTGTCTTTTCTCTAACAGGCAGACTCAACTACTGCTGCTGGCATTGAAGGAGAATCCAGAACTAAAGACAATGCAGGCCACTCTGTCAAGGCACGGGATAGAACACGAGTATCTTTCATCTGGAGAACTAAAGCAACGTTTCCCAAATATTCAGTTCACCAGGGGAGAAGTAGGGCTCTTGGACAAGTCCGGAGGTGTCCTCTATGCCGACAAGGCCCTCAGGGTCCTCCAGGTGACAATGTGTAGCATTGGGACAATCCAACTTCCTGCTCTGGGTATCCTGGGTGTCAATCATCCAGCCTCAGACCCCCTTCTGGGTGAGGGCCTTTGCCCTGCTGGCTTTGATCTTGACTTTTGGGAGAGGGCATTTGTATATACCCTGCTGGCGCTGTCAACCTGGGAGAGGAGGTCTAGATTCTGGCCCCTCTTGGCTGCCCTAACTAAAGGGCTCTTTGTTCACCAGGGTGAGCCACCTACACAACTAATTCACCTTTTCCTGTTCTGTCTTGTCAGGAAGCGATTCGCCATCTAGGAGGCACAGTGCAGGATGGGGAGAAGGTGATGGAGATAAGACCCGGGCAACCAGTCACGGTGAAAACCACTTCTGGGAGCTACCAAGCCAAGAGCGTGATCATTACTGCAGGTCCTTGGACCAACCAGCTCCTCCGTCCCCTGGGAATTGAGTTACCTCTCCAGGTAGGAGAAACCGGAAGACTGAGAATCAGTGCTTGAGAGAAGAAGCCTTGGACTGGGCGTGTAGCTCGGTGGTAGAGTGTTTGCCTAGCACGTGCAAGGCCCCAGGTTTAGTTCCCCAGTACTGCAAACAAACAAAAAAAATTGGGTAAGACAATGGAAGGGTGCAGGACCCCAGAAGAGACTGCTCTCACTGACTACAGTGTTTCATGGTTTTCTGCTTTTCTCACACTCTTGCTCCCCTGCCTCAAGACACTGCGGATCAATGTGTGTTACTGGCGAGAGAAAGTTCCTGGGAGCTACAGTGTGTCCAAAGCCTTTCCATGCTTCCTGAACCTCGACCTGGCTCCCCACCACATCTATGGGCTGCCTGCGGGAGAGTACCCAGGGCTGATGAAGGTGAGCAGAGAGGTCAGGAGAGGACAGCTCGGTACCCATACAGATCTGGGGCAGCTGCTCTAACTTGCCCCTTCACAGTCTCCCCCAGGTCCCAGTGGACAGCAGCAGGAATCTACTTCGTTACTATTTGCTGTTTGCAGCATGAGATCCTCAGCTGCCTAGAGACCCAAGCCAAGGGAGCTTTTTCCTTGCAATCATAGGGTGGGTGCAGGGATGGACACCAGGCAACCTCATGTGGCCACACTGTATATGTCATGATAGATGGGGACATCCTGTGTCCACGCCTTCCCCTTGCTGGTTGGTGCATGTGGAAGGCCAGCATCACCGCCCACACTGCTCTATGGGGGCCAGGTCTGCTATCACCATGGCAACAGTGTGGACCCTGAGGAGCGGGACTGCCCCACAGCCTTCTCAGACATCCAAGACGTCCAGATCCTGTGCCGCTTTGTCAGAGACCACTTACCTGGCCTGAGGCCGGAGCCCGACATCATGGAGCATTGCATGTACACGGTAAGGGGACTGGTGGTCTCGCCAGGTCTGTTCTAGCTCTGGAGAACAGGGGAAGGAGACCGATAGACCTTGTGCTGGCCAGGCCTGACTCCATTTGACCCTTGACACAGTGCTTCAAACAAGTGAGCTAATTTCTGGGGGTTGGTTCACCTCCACGAGAAAGGGCCTGTTAGGGTTTATTTGTATTTTTTTTTTTTCATTAGGCAACTAGTTTTTGCCTGGTAGTCCTTCATTATATTTCCCAGAAGAGTTCTAAAAGATTTTTGTGGCAAGATGCTCCAGTTGAGCAGGACTTTGGGGACAAAGAAGAGAGACAGATGTCACCAGAGCTGGAGGCATCTTGACTAAAGTTAGTTTACAAAGACGATCTGAGCACCTACTGTGTTCATAGCTCAATAGGAGGAGAGAGACAGATGGATGAATGAGGAAGACTGGCACACCCAGAGTGGAGACGGGGCCTCCAGGAAGCATGCATGTGCCCCAGCTTGTTCTTTCTGGAAAGAAATCCAGCCTAGTTCCTTCCCGTCAGAGCCTCCTCCCCATCCTCAAAAGAGACAAGTGTGTTGTTTCTTTCTAGAACACCCCTGATAAGAATTTTATTCTCGATCACCACCCGAAGTATGACAACATTGTCATTGGTGCTGGATTCTCTGGTGAGCATGAGGATCAGGGGAAGGGGTGCCCACAAGCTGACCTACCTCAGTGCCAGGAAAAATGGTATTTTCTACCCTCCTAGCTGCCCACACAGGGCTAAAATCCTGGACATTGAATGTATAAGGAGGCTGGGTAGGCAGAAAAGGGGTACCCAGGGCGGGAGGTGATTTCTGGCTTTGGGGTAAGACCAAGAGGAAAAGTAGCCCTCTCTGGGGTAAGTGGGGAACATCTCCAGAGCCCAAACTCTGGGTCCCTGAGGATGCTTGACAATCTGTTCTCCTCCTTCTAGGGCATGGATTCAAGCTGTCCCCTGTTGTGGGGAAGATTCTGTATGAATTAAGCATGAAATTAACACCGTCCTATGATCTGACACCTTTTCGAATCAGCCGCTTCTCTGGCCTGGGCAAAGCCCATCTTTGACCCCTGACCACCAGCCCCCCCTTCTGTGCACAGGAGCCCTCTGCTGGGGAGGACTTCTCAGATGGAAGAAAGGCCCTGGGATATCATTTTAAACTCCTGCTTCTCTTGAAATCCCTGCAAACACCAAGTAATTGAGTCTGCCTCTTTCTCTAGACAGCTCCCCAATTTCAATGACCTTCTCTCTCCCTCCTGGAAAGCCAATTAGATGTTCCATCATCTCAGAGTAGCAAGAACCTTGGGACTGGCTCAGGAGACCAGAGCGGTGGTTAAAAAAATTTCTCTTTATTGGGGACATTCAATGAACATGGGGTGGATTTGGCTAAATTTGCCCAGGGGAGGGTAAACAAAAGACCTAGATCACTAATGCCCTTGGGGTTCCTTTTCCTAAAACTAGAGTCATCCTCCATCAAAAAATTCCCATACCATCTCACCCTAGTTGCACAATAAATGCTTCTTGAAAAAGATTTGTTGAACAAACAAATAATTGCATTGCATAAAAGTCTGCGGTGGGCTTTCTTTTCCGTATGACCTTATTTCCCACAGGCTCTAATTGTCTAAATTAGCACCATAGAATCCATTACCCTAGGCATCCACAGAATCTCTATCCCCCTCCACGCTCTCTCAGCACCCCCTTTCTTTGAATTCTTTGTCTCGTCCTCATCCTCTCTCTAGATCTGTAAAGATGCTCAGTTCCCCAGTCTCTCATTAAGGTGTATTGTCAGGTCCTTATGAAGATGGAACTGTTATACCAGAAAGAAGGAGCGAGACACACTCGCTTAGAAACCCTGTTCAATGTTTGAATGTTAAATGTGCCATTTTATTATCATTAGCATTGCTCCCACTTAATGAAACAGCATCAGCACCGAGGCGGCTGGCCTCCTTGCACTAATTGCTTCAGAAGGGAATGGGCTCATAATGACCCCAGGGTGGCTGGAGGGTTAAAGGGTATAAACAGGGACTCAGGCAAGGCTTGGATGCACTCAGGTGAAACCCAAGCAAGGGGACCCCACCCCCACCCCGATCGGTCCAGTTTCATCCTGGAGAACAGGATTTTAAATGCTTTGGAGAGAGGAAAGCTGGAGCTGGGTGGGGTAGATATGTTAGGAGGAGTCACTGTGTGGGAAAAAATGGGCAATAAGAACAGGAGGCAAAATATTCCCAAGGAAAATACAACGCAGGCAATTGTTCTTAACTGCCTCAGTCCTTAAAGGTCTAGGCACATGTATTAGCATTTCTCCAGTGAGATATAAAAGCCAGTGACCCTGTCAACTCCATGCCAAGTCTGCTTTTTGGGTGATCTCAGGTGGTTCTCTGAACCTCAGCCTCTGTCAAGTGGGTATAATAATACTGACCATTGCTATAGGGGCGTGTCACTGTCAAATAAGATCATTCATTCATTCAATTACACAGATAGTTATTTATCTTCTACTGTGTAACAGGCAGTGTACTAGGCAATTTGAATGTATCACTAAATGAAACAGAGACAAATTGCTGTTCTGAAACAATATGTTTGTTCCTCAAAAAACAGAACTACCATATGATCCAGTAATTCTACTTCTGGGAGTATACTCAAAAGAATTGAAAACAAGGTCTCCAAAAATTATTATTATTATTTTTTTAGGTACTAAGGATTGAACTCAGGGGCACTCTACCACTGAGCTACATCCCCACCACTTTTTTTCTTTCTTTCTTTTTTTTTTTTTTTTGAGAGAGAGACAGAGAGAGAGAGAATTATTTTTAATATTTTTTAGTTTTCGGCGGACACATCTTTGTTTGTACGTGGTGCTGAGGATCAAACCCGGGCCGCACGCATGCCAGGCGAGCGCACTACCGCTTGAGCCACATCCCCAGCCCTTTTTCTTTCTTTTTTAAGTGTAGATGGACACAATACCTTTATTTTTATATATTTATTTTTATGTGGTGCTGAGGATCGAACCCAGTGCTAGGCAAGTGCTCTACCACTGAGCCACAAACCCAGCCCCCCAGCTCTTTTTCATTTTGAGACAGGGCCTCACTAAGTTGCCCAGGCTAGCCTCTAACTTGCAATTCTCCTGCCTCAGCTTCCAAAGTAGCTGGAATTTCAGGCACGCGCCATGATTTCCTGCTCAAAAGATTATTTTATACACCCATGTGTAGAACAGTGTTATTCACAATGGCCAAGAGGTGGAAACAACCTAGATGTCCATTGATAGATGAGTGAAAAACATGCAGTATGTACATACAACAGGATACTATTCAGCATCAGAAAGGAAGACAATTGTGATAGATGCTACAATATGAATGAAACTCAAAGACATTGTGCTAAGTGAAATAAGCCAGACACCAAAGGACAGACAGGGCTGGGGTTGTGGCTCAGCGGAAGAGCACTTCCTTGTATGTGTGAGGCACTGGGTTCTATTCTCAGCACCACATATAAATAAATGATTAAAATAAAGGTCCATCAACAACTAAAAAAATATTAAAAAAAGAAAAGGATGGACACTGTACTATTCTACTTTATACCAGTACAGTGGTCACATTCATAGAGACAGAGGGTATCATGGTGGTTGCAGGGGCTGAGAGGAGGAGGAGGAAACAGGGTTTTGTTTACGGGTACAGAGTTTCAGTTTTGCAAGATGGAAAGCGTTCTGGAGAGCAATTGCATAATAATGTGAATAGAATTAATGCCACTGAACTATAGATACCTAAAAATGGCCAAGGCGGTACATTTTATGTTATGTGTATTTGACCATAATTGTAAAAATTCCTATTTTAATAGAGCTTGCAGTTCAGTAAGAAGACATGGAAGCAATACATATTGTAAATTATGTCATATATTAAAAAGTGATCATTCCTTTGGGGTAAAACAGAGCAGGGTGAGAACAGGGAGTGCTGGGGGGATTCTGACCTTTTCCGTGGGTGGTTAGGGTGAGTCCCACTGGTGCGAGGAAGGCGTTTGCAGTGCTGGGGCTGGAACCCATTGTCTTGCTGTGTGTTAGGCAAGTTCTTTACCACTGAGCTACACCCAGGGCCTAAGGGAGGGCTCTGAGGAGATTTGGAGGAGGAGAATGTGTGAGCCATGGGGGTCTCTGCAGGCAGGTAAAAGAATGTCAAGAGTTGTATTGAGGGGGAGAGAGAAAGGAGATATGGAGAGAGACCCAGATGTGCTCCTAGCAGCTGTCAAGCTGACCAAGCTGGGGAGAGAGGGTGTTAGGAATGTCTCCTCTTGCTCCTGCTGCCTGTGGCTCTCTCTGCCTTTTCTGTTGGTGCCATCCTCCTCCCCCAGCCAGCTGCAGCTCCCCTTCCAAAATATCCAGCCTTATTCAGCTTGTCGGTGACAGCTAAAGGAGGGGACCAATGTCTTGTGGAGGCTGAGAAAGGACAAATGGGGGAGGCTACCAAGCCCTGTCGGAGCTGGTGAAATCTTCCGAAAGAGAGTCCTGTGTGTGTGTTGGAGACAGCAGAGAGAGGGTGGGCGAGTGGGGTAAGTTGGGGTCAGCAAAGAAAGGAGTATGGCAAGGACCTGGAGAAGAGGAGACTGGAAACGTGCAGATCTTCAGGGGTGCTGTGCAGCCCCCAAGTCAAAGGCAAGGGGCAGGAAGGCCCAAGTGGGAGGAAGTGGAAATTTCTTAGTGGGGGTAGGATGGGATGGCAAAGGGGAGAGGCACTGTAGGGAATGGTTGATGGGCATAGAGGAAGGCCAAGGGCAATTCGAAAGGGGTCGGAGGACGACTTGCTGAAGGATTGGCCCAAACAGGCCACTCGGTATCGGCTCGCTGCTTTCCTTCGGCCGCCGGAGGGTGGCCAGGCATTCTCTTTCAGACAGCCCCTGCCTATCTTCAAGATGGAAGGAAATCAGAATCAATCAGGCAGACAAGAGGAGACCTCTGGAAGGGCAACTGGGGTCCGCACAAGGCTGCAGGGGAGAGATAAGGGCAATGAAGAGAAAGAGGCTGGTGTGGTTGCCAACCAGACCAGGGAAAACAGAGGCAGCCTAAAAATAGACTGGGGTGGGGAGGGAGGAGAGCCAGTCCCCAAAAGGAGGGAGAGCCGAGGCAATTGATGCCATCGCTACTCTGACCCAATTCTTCATCTCTCAGCCTCACCAAACTGACAAATGAGGGCTTAATGGGGAACAAGGGAAAGATTGGCAGAGAGGGAGGAGAGTCGGGGGGAAAGTAATCTGGGTCCCGAAGCTAGGCGATTGTGGGATACAAATCAGTAGCCATGGTGTGGAAGAGAGGAGATACTTGGTGTGGTTAATAGTAGCTCAACCCTCCCCAGAGGGTGGTATCCTGGAACAGGTTTCAGAGCTTAAAGGATGTGAGTTTTACTTGGAAGAAGTTCAATGATCTAGAAAGGTTTAAGGAGGCAAACCAGGAAGTGTCAGCCTGGACCCAGTAGGCTGGAAAGAAACTGGAGGCCTGCTTTTCACTTCTCAGGGAGAAGTGAATTTAAAAGGGAATTTCGTTATTTCAGTGCAGTAAGAGGGATTTAGGTTAGACTTCAGGAAATCCATCCCATTGGGCAGATATGTGAGATATTAAAACAGGTCCGCAAGTGCTCGTAGGGTATTCTTTCCTTCTAAACAATGAGAAGAAGCCCACCTGCTTGAGTCTACAGAGGTTCATCCGAAGGCCAGGGCTTCCCACAAACCTTTGGAAGACTGTGGACTACAGAGGAGGGGGGGGGGGTCTAGGAATCTTATTTCCCTGGTGGTAGGGTAAGAAATGGGTATTTGGGCTCAGGTTGTCGGGAGAGGGAAGCACAAGGTGGCCCAGATCTGTCTGTCCTGGAGGCAGCAGGGACAGGGGGCAGGATTCTAACCTACAGGACCCAATGGCATTTACATAACTTTGAATAATGAATAAGCCCAGCTCTGGGGTTCCTGGTCCGCACTGCTCATCTGCATCTTTATTAAGCTTTATAAATGATTCAGCTCCCTGCACCGCCCCCCCACCCCCAGCCCTGCCCAGCCTGCCCCAAGCATCAGGGTAGTTGATTGCTCATTATTTTAGACTAGATTTGTTTCACCAACATTCAGTGAGGCATGGAGTGGGGGACACAGGAGGGAGGAACATATCCAGAAGGCGAGTGGGGATGGGGGGGTAGAAGAATGGAGGACAGGCATGGCTGCGGTGGGAAGTGGGCTCTCTGCTGGGAGCACTAAGGGTGCAGGCGTCATTCCCCAACATGTTCCTGGGGCCAACATTTTAAGGAGAGACGGGTTTCTTAGATTCCCCAAAATGTGCTGGATTCAAATCCCACACAAATCCCCGGTTTCCCTTATATCTGCTGCCAAGCCCCCGGCAGGCCCCTCGCTCAGCTCCAGCTCCTCACACAGCCACTTGAGCAGCCATGGAGTAGAGCCCCCGGGGAAGTTCTCACATTTTCCTGAGGCAGGAATTTTGCTATTTTCATGGAAAAAAAAATCTGCTATGCTTGCAAGGCAAGAACAAGCACTAGGCATATTAGGGGAGAAAGAGAAAGAACAGGCACAAGGTATGTGAATGCATAGGGGAAAGGACTCAAAAAAGGACCCGAAGATGCAGAGCTCTCAGCTTGTCGGAAGAGGCATCTTAGTGCCAACTGCCCTGGGAGTTGCCGCACCTCCTGGCTGGAGCCAGGGAGAAGTATTTAACAGCCTCGATGACGTGGAGGAGTTGGCAGGAGACTCCTGGTGGGGGGAAAGGTAGAGCATTTCTCAACCCTGGCTGCACATTAAAGCCACCTGGGGAGCTTTAAAAAATATGATGCTTGGGTCCCACCCAAGGCCAATTAAATCAGAATTCCTGGGAGAAAAAGCCCTGAGCACAGTATTTTTTTTCTCCAAAGCAGCTCAATCTTGTCTCAATCTTGGATTAAACAAACGAACACACACACACACACACACACACACACACACACACACACATGTATAAACACACATACATATGCATACTAAATATGTAAATAAAACACACATATAAATATATATTAAAAATTTATGGGGCTGGGGATGTGGCTCAAGCGGTAGCGCGCTCGCCTGGCATGCGTGCGGCCCGGGTTCGATCCTCAGCACCACATACCAACAAAGATGTTGTGTCCACCGAGAACTAAAAAATAAATATTAAAAATTCTCTTTCTCTCTCTCTCTCTCTCTCTCTCTCTCTCTCTCTTTAAAAAAAAAATTTATAATAAAATCAGGGAAATTTCCACATTCATTGGAGCTGGGCCCAGTAGTGTTCACCTATAATCCCAGCAACTCCAGAGGCTGAAACAGGAAGATCACAAGTTTGAGGCCAGCCTCAGCAACTTAGCCAGACTCCCATCTCATAACAAAAAAAGGAGTGGGGCCAGGCAGGAGCTGTGGTGCATGCCTGCAATCCCAGTGGTTTAGGAGGCTGAAGCAGGAGGATCATGAGTTCATAAACTAGCCTCAACAATTAGGGAGGCCCTAAGCAACTCAGCAAGACCCTGTCTCTCAATAAAAAATGCAGAAAAGGGCTGGGGATGTGGCTCAGTGGTAAAGCATCCCTGGGTTCAATCCTCAGTACCAAAGAAACAAACAAACAAGAAATAAAATAAAAATGAAAATAAAAAAAACATTGGTTGGATATTTGATATTAAGGAATTATTGATCATTTTTTAAGTGTGATAAGAGTATTGTGATTATGTTTTCTTAAGGAGTCATTTTCTTTTCTTTTTTTTTTCTTTTTTTTTTAATTGGTTGTTCACAACATTACAAAGCTCTTGACATATCATATTTCATACATTAGATTGAAGTGGGTTATGAACCCCCAATTTTACCCCAAATGCAGATTGCAGAATCACGTCGGTTACACATCCACAATTTTACATAATGCCCTATTAGTAATTGTTGTATTCTGCTACCTTTCCTATCCCCTACTATCCCCCCTCCCCTCCCCTCCCATCTTCTCTCTCTACCCCATCTACTGTAATTCATTTCTCTCCTTGTTCATTTTCTTTTCTTTGAAGGATCAATACTAAAGGATTCCCTGATGAAACATCACCAGATCTTCAGTCAGTCTCAAAACAAGCCAGTAAAGGGAAAGGAGAAGTGGGCGGGGTGAGATTCACTGTGGATAACTGTTGAAGCTGCTTGAATTTTACTTTTTATATACAAACCAAAATAGCAACACTCCTTGCATGTTTCTGTCATGCAGCAGAGCCAGGCACTTAGGAGGACGTGGCCACCACGGCACCTAGGAGAAGAATATTTACAGGACCCTACATAACAGGTCCTCCTATTTCTTGCCCTCCCTCTCCCCCCAGGCAGCACAGAGTGGGGCACTTGGGAACAAAAATAACTGTTAGAGATGTAACTTCCCTGGCACCCTGGACTCTGCAGGTTTCTTCTTCAGGTGCCCACCCAGTCTCTGGGGACTGAGAACCCCCACTGGTGCTCTGTGAACAGCGCCTGGTGTGTGCATGGAGGGAAGCCTCCTGAGGCACTTCATGCAAGCCATCTCACTCTTCCGTCTCCATGCCTTCTCCTGACTGGCTCCTCAGGAAGTCAGACCTCCATTGCCCTTCACCGCTGCTCCCAGGGTTGTCACTCCCTGCATGGGCTCATCTGAGTCTGCCAGGGAAATCAGCCCAGCTGATTTCATCAGGGAGGTGAAGGGAGACTGAACATGAGTCCACAGAAGCATGGACACCCAGACATGCAGACAGACTCAGGGATGAAAGTCCCAGTGGCTGTTACCAGAGCTGTCTGAGCTGCGGAGCCATCACCCGGTAGCAGATCCTATTTGCATATCACTCCTAAAATGAGCAAATCCAAATGAATCCCAAATTCCCAAGTCTTTTCCATCCTGGACTGTATAGGTCTCCCTAGCCTTGGCCTGCCCGTGGACCCACCATTCCCATGTTCTCCACACGCTCCAGAAAAATTAATTCTTGCCCTTTCAAGGTGAATGCCTCCGACCTGCCACAGAACTCAGCCTTGCCCGCCACCCAGCCCTGCCCGTCACTGAGCCTTGCCCATGGCACCACCAGCTCTGGCCTCTTGCTCGGTTTGGGGCTCAATCAGTCTTCTCCGCTCCATTACCTTCTCCCGATGGCCTCTAGGGGCTGGGGAGGAGGGAGAGTTGGAGGGGGTCTGCTTAAGAGGCTTTTGGAATCTGTGCCTGCGCATCACCCGTTGCCATGAGTTATTTCAGCGCCGATGTTTGTCTCGAGCTGATTATTCCAGCCCGAGAACAGGTGGAGCAGCCTGCGGTGGCTTATTCGTCAGCCAAGGCCATCTGTTCCCAACAAGCTGAGATTTGTAGCTGATTTCTACTGGGGAGCAAAGGATGGGGGTGGGGAGGGACATGGAGATCACACACCCCAGGAAACTTACTCCTTCCAGACCTTTGGGGATGCCGGAAGCCCCAGGTGAGCCCTTGCACAAGGAAGCCTCATTTTCTCAGAGAAGCTCCCTGGTCACTAAGCTCAGCAACAACACTTTTCCTGAAGGGGCTAAACCTCAGATGGAACCAGATATTAGAAGCACAAATCTATTAGCCAAGTATGAAGTCTGGCCAGTGATCTATGTTCCCTTACAGATATTCTCTCTCTCTCTCTCTCTCTCTCTCTCTCTCTCTCTCTCTCTCTCTCTCGTACATAACATGACACAAATATCCTAAATGACCTTCTCAACTCCACCACCAACGCTTTTATCAACACAAATGTCCTCAAACCCGTCACCTGCAGGGAGGGCTCCAGGCTGCTTGAGAGAGAGAGCAAGGTCTAGACAGTCATCTCTCCCTAATCCCTGCTCCTTTCCCCTAAAGACCCTAAAGAACTGTTCAAGTTCCCACCCTCCAATCTGTTCCTCTTCCAGCTTCCACTCTCAGCCATGCCAGGAGCTGCCTGCTGCTTTAAGAACCGCTTTCCCTGAGAAAGGGAGCTAAGCAGTTTCTAAGCAGCTTTGCCACATGGTTTAACCCCCCACGGCTAAGATTTCTATATGGAAAAGAAGCTACTCTGACAGTCACCCTCATATCACAATTTGGGGGACCTTCTTTGTTGTTGGTAGATATATTTGTACTGATCTAAAAATTGCGCGAAAATTTGATATTAAGAGATACTGTATCTATAATCCCTCATCCCAAAATAAGACTACAGTTTCCAAAGAACCTTTTTTTTTTAGGGAGTCTGCAATGTTGCCCCAACTCTTGAGTTCAAGTGATCCTCCTCAACTTCCCAAGTAACTGAGACTGTAAGCACAGCTACAGTGCCTTACTCCTTCTAATATTTATTTATGTACGTATTTCAGTGCCAAGGATCAAACCTGGGGCCTCACACACAACAGGAAAGGGCTCTACCACTGAGCTACATCCCCAGCCCCCTAGTATCCTAATAGCACATGTACTTTTGACATGTGTCTAGGTGACCTTAAGAGCTCATTAGCAGAACCATAAGACTGCCTCACTTTCTAGTTGGTTCTTTAGGCTTATTTCACCAGTTTCTGGGGGTAGAACCTCCTTTCCTACCATTATATCCTATTGCCAGAAAGAACAGCCCCCACAGAAGAGCTCAAAGGCCCTCAAAAGGCAGGCCATGAGGCTTCTACTCCAGTGCAAAACCTTCCAGGGAGTGTCACTCCGCACTGTCACTCTCCCTTGTTCTTCACAGACCGTAGTCCCTTGGGGACCAGAAGCTGTCCTCTAGCAAGGGTGCCAACCTGTAATTGATAGTAGGCTTTAGGGTTAAGATGAGCCATGCTGCCAGGCACAGTGGCACACGCCTGTAATCTCAGTGGCTCAGGAGGCTGAGGCAAGAGGATACTGAGTTCAAAGCCAGCCTCTGCAAAAGTAAAATGCTAAGCAACTCAGTGAGACCTTGTCTTTAAATAAAATACAAAATAGGGCTGGAGATGGGGCTCAGAGATTGAGTGCCCCTGAGTTCAAGCCCTGGTACCATCCACCACCACCACACACAAAAAAAAAAAGATGAGCCATGAATGAGACCTATTTCATTACATACAATTTTACATTTGCCTGACTGTCAGTCGTTGACCTGTCTTTTAAAATCTAATGTTTCTGAAGCTATTGACTGCATTGTCCCCATAGCAGGATCTCTCTCTCTTTCTCTCTCTCTCTCTCTCTCTCTCTCTCTCTCTCTCTATATATATATATATATATATATATATATATATTCCACTTTCAAATTCCCTAGTGTCCTCTCTTCCCCAAATCCATTTGCTTCTTTTCCTAATCTAGTCAGATCATAAATGTGACACAAAACATATAAAAATTTATTAAAATGTGGAAACTCTTTGACTCTTAAGCCACCTCAAATATAATTTGCCTGAATGGTGTCAAAACTTAATATCCTTAAATTTTTTTTTTTTTATAAAACTCGTTGCTGACTTTTGATATGGAAAGCAAATTCTGTCTGCACATATTCCACTGGGAGATTTATGTCACTGACTTCAATCACAAAGCACACAGCCTTTTTAGAATCTCCCATATTTATATGACCCATCACGGGGGCATACACTGCAGAAAACTCAATTTCTCTGTAAAATTCCTCCTAAACAAATCTAGCATCCTTGTAACTCCAAAATGGCTATTGCTCTGGATATCTTTTCTCCCCGATCAAATAGCAGAGAACGGTCTGGATTGTTCTGTTGTACTGTCATGAAATTAGACTGAAGTGAATATAGCTTAAAATATGCATTCCCGGCCATGTGGAACTGTTATTCATATTGTTGGCACAGTGGGAGTGAAGTGAAATGTGATAATATACGGGGGATGCTCTGAAATTGTAAAGAGCAACACAAATGTGAGGTAGGTATTTTTTCCCCAAATTGCCAAGAAGTGTTTCCTTGGGGGAAGCCAGGCTTTGGTGAATACCAAGCACTGGTCACGATAGTGACTCCTTGTTTTCTTGCCTCTCTACTCTTCCACAAGGCCAGAACAGTTTGAGAATCCAGGCCACCTCTTCTGGAATCAAGCTGAAGACCTTGCTTGTAAAGATGACATTGTGTTTGTGTGTGTGTGTGTGTGTGTGTGTGTGTCTGTCTGTCTGTCTTTCCTTCTATTTCTGCCCCTCCTCACTACTTACTGGGAATTGAATCCAGGGGTACTCTACCACTGAACTACATCCCCAGTCACTTCCCTCTCCTTCTACTTATTTATTTATTTAATTTTTCTTTCTTTCAAGACAGGGCCTTGCTAAGTTGCCCAGGCTAGCCTTGAATTTATGATCCTCGTGCCTCAGCCTCCCAAGAGGCTGGGATTATAGGCATGTACCCACTGCACCTGACTGACATCAACTCTCTTAGCCTCGGTGTCCTCCTTGGGACAATGACACTTCACAGAATTGTGACAAATGCTAAAGGAGACAATGTAGGCAAAGTGCACAAACGCTGGAGACATAGTAACTGCTCCACAAATAGGAATTGGTTTTATTACCTTCTTCATCTTCCATCCATCACTATTGACAGACTGTGAAGGGTTCCCTTAGCTTCAGCCACCTCCTTCAATCTTGGCTCAGACCAAGGGCTTCCAAAAGCCCTTACAAGGGCAGGGAAAAAATATTTCCAGTTGCTGAGAGTAGGCTGGACCTCAATCCTGCTGTAATAATTGAAAGGGCAACACTATGGGTTTGGCCTTAACATCAGTTCAGGACAAAACTACTGTTCTGTTGCCCTTTTAAGGGGCATGGCTTCTGGGAAGGGCGGGAAGAAACTCCAAGCCCACAGATCCTGAGGCTGCTGGATTCCAAAGTTCCAAAGGTGGTGGACTTGCAAATGAAGATGCTAGAGATCTCTTGGTTTCACTGATAATGGCTGGGCCCACCCGCCACTGCAGGGAATGAGACTAGGAAATGCAAGAGGATGGCTAAAGTACAAAAAGGCGGCTGGATGAAACCGACCCCAGACAGACCACGTTCTGGGAGAAGGTGTTCCTCTCCTAGAACTGGGATCTCAGAACTCTGAGCTCCACTGGTGCCAACCGTGGGTCCCTCTAGCTCTTACCCAGGCGATGAAGGGTTGGGGTAATCAATGGCGATGAAGGAGATTCTATTGGCTGCAGTAAGGAGCTCTGGACTTAGGAGGCAAAGGTTCTTGTCAGCAATACCACCTTGTTTTCCACAGAGAGGTTTAGCCCAAGGTTACAGTGCTAGTGACAGAAGCCCTCAGTTGAACAGGTTTTGTATTTTTGCTTTGTTTTCACTACTACATGTGAACACCATGTGAGACATGCAAAAGCAGCAGTCCCAAACCTAGTAGCACTTGGTACACTCCAAGCATGTCCCCAACTGCCCATCTGCCTGGAGGTGTCAGGAAAGAACATGTCTTAGGGGAAGATAAAAGGAGTTGGGTTGGCCACCAGTTGTAGGCAAGAACAAATTATCCTAGACTGGTCTGGAATGTGTTGCTGTGATGAACTACTCCATCTTCCCTGAGAACCAGCTTAGAGGAAATGAAAGGGGAACAGAAAGGATTAACATTAGATTCAAGGCAGCAGTTTCTCCCAGGGATGATAATGGGACCCCTTATTCAGTGACCAAGGAAGGCTGTGGACTCATCCCCCTCCCTTCCACTTTTGAGGCCTTTGGGAATCCATCTTCTAGTCCCCACAGCCTGCTTTTAGAACAGAAATGAATGAAATGGCTTTAAAAAGTCTCCACCTTTCAGGTGGGAGATCTTTCCTCCGGACAGGTCTCCTGGGCTCTTTACTGCGGGTGCGGACAGCAGTCATTCTGGCTCCAGAGCCCTGGGGGAGAAACAGCAGTCATGGCATCTCTTGCAACACGCTCCCTGCCAAATTGATTCAAATTGGCTTGGATATGAACATATGATTAAAGGAGCAGCGCGATTCATTTATCAGGAGAGATTAAAGAGCGGCATCTGCGCAGCCTAGCTGGGGGACAATTAAGGAGCAAATCGCTAAGTGTCTGTGCCACCAGGCACAGGGGAGGGGGATTGGGGAAGGACAACTGGGATAATCTGCCAAGGGGATGCAAGGACAAAAGGAGGCAATTTTGGGGTCACTGCCTGCTCCTGCATTCTCTAGACACTATGGGGAGTCCTATAGGGCTTTGGTTCCCATCCTTGCCTCCTATTTAGGAGTGAGAGTAATCCTGAGGGTCTGCAATTAGAAAGAAGAATCTAGTAGGGCGGCTTTGAGCCTGGAGCAGGGAAAGATTTGCTTTGTTTCACAGGGATCACACACATCTTAGGGACCACAGCTACCATGACTGTACAGGTGAGGGCAGGAATTTAATAGAGCTCTCAAGTTGCACCCCAAATGAAGATGGGCTTCAGTAGCCCTGTAGGTCCCAGGACTCCTCTGGGGAGTTGCTGATGCCAAGAATTGTTTTCTTCCCAGCCTAAAGGCTAGCACCCTGGCCAAGGAGCTTTACTGAAGCTTTGAGAAGGATTGGTCATATGAGGTGATGTCCTTTGGCTTCCCCAGGTAGCCTGCAGCATGCTCTACCACCGCCTATCTTTCTCAAACTCAAGACCTTTGCAAAGAATCCTCTTTCTTCCAGGGCTGGGGCTATAGTTTGGCAGCAGAGTGCTTGCCTAGCATGTGTGAGGCATTGGGTTCAATACTCAGCACCACATAAAAATAAAATAAAGGCATTCTGTCCATCTACAACTAAAAAAAATTTTTTTTGTCTTAAATCCTCTTTCATCCCAACATGGCCTGTCCCAGCAATATCCACCTGTGTAAGTGCTATCCTGTCTTCAAGTCCCAGTCTAAAATAACAGCTCCTTTTAGAATCCTTTCCAAGTCCCAGTCTAAAATAACAGCTCCTTTTAGAATCATTTCCAGTCCCCCCTTTCCCAAAGAGAATATCTCTGTACATAACATGCCCAAAGCAACTTATTTGAACTTATATTATAGTCTATTCCACATTGGTCTTCCTTGTACAAGCCTTTGCCCACCCAAGACTTGCACATACTAGCAAGTGTAGTGCATATTTTGTGTTTCTGACTCCTCCACTAAAAGGGAGGGAATTTATCCATCTTGAGCATCTAGGACCATGCCTAGAGCACAGTAGGCAGTTATAAAATATTTCTCAACTGGTGAGCAAATGAATAAATGAATAATCCAAGTTTTCTAACTTTAGCAAAGTCCTTTACTCCCAACCAGGCATTGGAGGTTGAGGTCGGACTTTCCAGTGAACCAGAAGCTGGAGTTGGTGTTGGGGAACTTTTGGGCAGGTGGTAGGAGTTGGTCATACTATCTCCTGGGAGAAACAGAAAATGCACCTATTTTACAGTAGGAGTAAAAGATGTGAATGTCAGAACTGAACATGAACCAGCAGTTAAAGAAAAAAAAAAACACAACTTTGTTTTTACTACCTTTTCTTCTCTATTGTGGGGCAGCAGAGGGGGAAGTCTCTATTGTTCAAAATGGATCCATTTCAAACTTTTTTGACTTTCTGGGTGATTGACATCATTGGAGCCTCAGCATGAGGGCTGATACCCTCCCCGCCTCCCCACCAAAGCACTTGATTCCTGCAGTGATTATAACTGGCCACATTACAGAAATTAGAAGAGGAACAAGTGGGTGTTGTTTCTTCCCCGTGTGCATGAGGAGTCTCTTAGCTGTCAGTCTGGGGACAAGGCATGGACTAGGGCATGTGGGCAGGGAAGAAGACAGCACTTGCAGCCTATTCAAGTTGCCTTGTGGCCAAGGGAGGTTGAAGGCCAGAGTTCTGATCAAAAAGTCACCTTTGGAATGGCTAAAATTAAGCTTTAAGAAGGGCTTCATTTCCCTGATAAGTCGATACTGATCCATAATGGGGGAGGGGCAAGGGAAGAATGGAGGCACTTTGGATTGGGCAGAGAGGAGTAAGGGGAGGGGAGGAGGTACGGGGGTGGGAAAGATGGTGGAATGAGATGGACATTATTATCCTATGTACATGTATGATTGCATGAATGGTGTGACTGTGTGTCCTGTACAACCAGAGAAATGAAAAGTTGTGCTCTATTTGCATACAGTGAGTTGAAATGCTTTCTGCTGTCACGTGTAACTAATTAGAACAAACTTTTAAAAAGGGCTTGAATTAAAAAAAAAAAAGAAAAAAGGTAAGAGAAGATAAAACCCCTGCAGCTGGTGAGATTTAACAATCAAATGGACGATAATATTTCCTCATGGAGGCCAGGGGAGAGGAGGCTTGGACAACTCTGCCAACCTGAATTACAATCCACAGGCCCTCGGTGCAAAAGTTGGGGTTGTGTCATCCTCGACTAATCTCCTAATTTCCTCATCCTGCCTGCCCCAGATGACCTGCCAGGGTGGCACAGTTTGACATGGGAGAAGGCGAGAACAAGGTGACTCTCTGGTGTCCCCAATAGTCCTGCTTTTGCCTTCACCCCTGTGATCACAAGGGACTTTCCCTGGGCCTGAAGGAAGAGGCAGGAAAACTGGCATAGCCAGGAGGAAAAGGGGCTTTATTTCCATACATCAGGTAAATGGGGAGAGCACAGCCCAGTGAGTACAAACCAATTGCAGGAGAGAAGGGGGACAGCAGATGGGAGCGGCTCCAGGCACTGCCCTTGGCCCCCAAGTCTGGTGGAGTTGAGGGGATAACTTTTGGAGGGGGCTGGGACCGCTTGTTTCCAGGTCTGGGATAAGTGTGTGGGGGCAGGGAGATGATACCAGCTCAGGACACTGGGTGAGGACTTGTGTCTGACACACACTAGTATCAACGGACACTCCCATCTTCAGTGGTTCTGACCACAAGCCCTCAACCCCAGGCCTTTCTTCTCAATTTGAGCTTATGACCCAGGCAACTGGTACAGAGTAGAGGGAGGCAGTGCTTGGACAAGTCCCCAAGCTGGTGCAGGTGGAATGGGTTTACTATTAAATAGGTCATTGCACTTAACGCACTGATGAGACGGAGAGGGTGGGTGGGGGCTGGAAATTCGATGGCATTTATGTACCCCATCTGTGGAGGCTTGCTCAGCCCAACCAGAAGCACCTGGCAGCCCCTCCCCACACTGACTCTTAAGAACCTGGCCCCAGCTCTGCTCACCAGTCTTCCTGGCTGCACAGAGAAAGGACTGCACCCAGAAAAGTGGAGATGAAGAGATTTCCAAGTTGTTCCTGGGGGCCCCAGCTGCCACTGCAGCCGGCTCCCACTCTCAGGGATGTGGCTGTGATGGAGAAGTTGGATATTTAAATTAAGAAGTAAAAAGACAGCAGGCACTGAGAAGAGAAAGCCCTCGTCCCAAACCACTGGGAAGGAATTGCTGTTCCCTCCCCAACTCCTCCCCATGGACCCAGCAACCTTGAGTGGCCCAGTAGGCAATCTGTCCATCATCCCTGAGCAGGGGGCTGAGATGGAGGTCAATTTGCTGGCTCCATGCAGTGTCAGGCCACCTGCCACTGACCATGGTGGCCCTGGTAGAAGCCAAGAGTGTGGCATCTTTGAGGCAGGGAGGAGCAAAAAGTTCTCTTTTCAGAAACTCCTCTTTCTCCCACCTCTTCCACGTGAGGATGTCAGACACCCACAGCCTGGAAAGTCCCCCTGATAGCAGAGGGTCGGGGTATTTCCCATGCAGATCAGCAGTCATCGGGGGGACCAGTGCCCCACTGGTTCCTGGGAGAGATGCCCAGGCAGGCAGAGGCTGTGGGGTGTGAGGGCTGAGAGCCACTCCCTTGGGCTATGCATTGGTCTCCGTCAGCTTTGCCTCTGTATCGCTGTCACTCAGATAGTTGTGGGAGTATCGGGGTCTGGAGGTGCCGTCCACAGGGTCGTGCTCATCATCGGATCGGTCAGGGGGAAGGGGCTTCCAGTGGCTGGTGGGGCTGCAGGGAGAGAGGAGTAAGGACAAGGTCAAGGACAAAGGACACTTCTACCCAGGAGTACCAAATCCCTGTTAGAGCACTCCAAACACCAGACATTGCTAGGTGAAGACTTCTTGACTCACCTAGAAGACATTCAATATAGTTAGAGGAAGGAGCACACCAGTTCAACTCTGAGAACTTTAAAAACCCATAGGACACGGGTACTGGAGAACAGAGGTCTAGGACGTGAGTGGGTGTAAGAATCGCCTACAGAGTCCTGGGTCCTTCCTCTTAAAATTTTTGACTTGATAGCTCTTGGGTGGAACCCAGGGGTTCCCATCTTCAGCTTATTCCCCAGAAGATTCTAATGCAGGCCATCCATGAGCCACAGTGTTGGAGACTGGATGCTTACAGCCTGGCTAAGGTAGTGGCTCTCTTAAGCAAGTTATTCTAAAAAAGATGGCTTCTAAGAAAGAGGAGCTTTCCCCCATTGAATATTCCCAGATCTGAATTTCTTCTCCTAATCAGGGTTTCCTAAGGCCTGTGGGAACTTCTACTGTTGATCATGGCATCCTCTGTTAACAATAAGGAACGAAGCCTCAGGAATCGGGCTGCCAAGACCTTTGTTTCAGGGTGGCTCAATGGAAAAATCTCATAATCCCATTGAGTCTTCATCAGGTCCCTGGCTCTGGAAGCCTCCAGCTATCTCTCTGAAGATATGAAGAAGCATTATCCACTGGATGAAGCAGGATCATGACCTCTCACAAGGAAAGATGATATCATGTTCTACCCAGTTCCATTCACCTTCTTTTTTGTTTATTTCCCAAGGCCCAGGAGCTACCTTTCCCTCCTGACTATTAAAGTGCACTGTAATTTCAACACCATTTTAGAAAATATAGCCCAGTGTGACACCACTCCTACTGGGTCCCTGCTCTCGGCTGGGTCCTTAGAACTGCTGCCCTGCCCACTGCTCCAAGTGACAGAGGCCCACAGATCTGCCTACAGATCCTAGATATAGTCTACTTGGGCAAACAGGAATTCCATGATCTCTATTGCCTGCAATTCTGATTTAAGAATCTGAGGAAGGCCCTTGATTTACTGGTCCTTTTAAAGTTCTATCGGAGGAAACAAGTTTCTGTGAGAAAAAGTCACTTGGTTAGCTTCCCCCAAGGTGTCAGTGAGAGATCAGAAAGAATTCCATCACTGGATCTTCTTCTGTATGAGACACAGGCCTAGGCCCCCTGGATATGCTGTCTTATTCTGCACAGCAACCCTATAGGTTGGTATGGAGAAGCTGGTTCAAAGAGATGAAGCATCCTGCCCAAGGTCACACAGTCAGGATGTAAACCTGAACCTGAACTTCAAAGCCTTGAGAAAACTCCACTCTGCTGCTAGATTAGATACCTGAGAAGAAAACAAGATCAAACCTGCATTCTCCTGCTGGCCTGGGTGAGTGTCCAAGGGGTGTAAAAGACATGTATCTCGCTCTCTTCCCCTCCCCGAAGAGCCTGAGAGAATATATGTTTAATTATGCAAAATGGCTCAGGAATGGGGCAGTCTGGCTAATAGTTATTCTAGTTCTCATGAATGAATTAACATTTTTAAAGGAATCAGAATAGCACAAAACACACTTAGTACAAACTACATTGAACATAAATGAGTCTTATTTTGATGGAGCAGAGGTACTAAAGGACTCTGAGGTGACTCTAGGACAAAATTGTGAAACTCAATGATGGCTGTACAACACTGGGGAAAAAAAAACGGGGGTGGGGATTATTTTAGCTTTGGGGTTGTTTGAATTCTACATTATCAGGAGCCGGATTTTGTTTTCATTTTTTATACAGAATTTCTGGGCACCCAGTGCTAAAGATCTGCTGTTAGGAAAAGGAAGGCCTGGCTTTGAGGAAAGACAGTGGAGTTATTCTGTGGGCAGAGGGGGTGAGGTAGATGCCAGGGCTGGGATCCAGATGCAAATGAGGCACTGCTGGAGAGCCCAGCCCTCTGAATCAATCGCAGCCCTGTGCTCCTCGTCATTCCCTCACCACTCCCACATTCAGACACCTGGGTAAATGACAGCCAGGTTTCCACGCTGTTCTGTCGAGGTGATAGGCAGAGGCGGTAGCAGCTGGAGAGGTGGTAAATCCCACGTCTCTCTCTTGCCTGGGCTGTGGATGATGCACTAGATCTCTGTTTGGTTCTTCCTTGGGTTCTCTTTAGCCAGTCTCCTTAGTAGCTTATATGGCCACAGCCATCAACGGGCTAACAGTAGGCAGCTCCCTTCCTCCCCAGGGCAAGAGTCACGGCTGGCAATTGGAACATTTTAACCAAATTGTTTAAAAAGCTTTCCTCTCCACAAGCCAGTGTCTCCTGCTCAGCAATGTCACAAACAATTTGGTACATAAGCTAATTCCCGCTGGGAGAGCCCAGGGTGGCAGCTCCCCTCCCCTTGACTTTGCTATGGATGCTGAATCCGTGTTCCGAATTCTCGTTCCTCATCACCAGATGGGAAGCTAAGCTTTGGCTTTGGCTCTGTCTCTGTCCCGTCCCACTCCCACCCTCACCCTCACCCCTGGCAGAGTATTCACCCCAAAGCCACTTAATGCTGGGTGCCAGGGAGATCCTCCCTCTGCTGCTTTTTCTCTCCAGCTCCGTGCTGGTTGGCTAGGTTCTGGCTGGGGGCCACTCTACCAACAGTGAATGCAATCCTCCTCAGAGCCTAGGGAGAGAGTTTTAGGACTATTCCGGCTTCTAGCTGGACAAGACTAACTGAGCTGATGGGTGAAGGAGGAAAGAAGCTTTCTGTGTCTTTGTTCTTAATGATTTTCAGGTCAAGGGTGATGGTGGGCTGAGGGCACTAGGGTCTGAAATATGCTAGTTGCCCACCAGTTGGTGAGATGGCCTGTGTCTCCCCCTGGGAACGGGTGCAATACACAGAAGGGCCTGGCCTTCCATGCTTTCTAGACTTCCTCCTCCATCTACCCACTGACTTCCTGTCATGGGGGTTTGGGGCACTTAGCAGGGCTGCTAAGGGGAAGGCTGAAATAGTAGGCCAAATATTTTGACTCCTGTTTTTTCCCACAATGGAGCTGACAAGGAGACCCTAATGCAATTGAGATGCTTTACAAAGCACCCTGCAACCATCTGCCACAGGGGGAAAGTGACAGAGCAGAGCTGAGCCTAAGGGTTTCAGAGCAGCTCATGCCCAAGGAATGAATTGGCCATGAGCCTGATCTGGGTTCAAGTTCCATCACTCCATCCACTCCCCCAATTCCATTCCATTGCCTAAGGTAACTTGCACTTCCATTTGTTCCATTCCTTAAAGGGACCTTCCTTTGAACCCTTTGGTATAACTAAGCTAAAGTCAGTATTTGCCCAGCTGCTTCACAGTACAAGCATGCAACAGGTGTGTGTTAGTTCATGCATCTGGGGAACAACTGCCTGAGCCCCTGGGGGGTACACTTTGGGGTTATACCTCCTGGGAAGCAGTAAGCTTACCCTGGGAGAGTACCATGTCAAAAACAGCTTCATATAACCAGGATGATCTAAAATGTCACCGCCCACCAGGGTAACTGGCAACAATGGGATCCCAGTGAGTCAGGCTCTGCCTCTCTTCCATAGTGGGGGTGTGGGCATAATGGGCCTAACTGCTAGATCTCCCTCCCCACAGGGAGAAGAGCTGGGGGAGGTAGGAGAGGCAGGAGAACCAGGAGGGGGCTGTCACTCAACAGCTGCTAATTTCTATTCATTAGAACTTTACAAGATGAGCAGAACAGAGGTGACGCCCATGTGTGGGCTGCCTGCAGGTGGGAGGGTTGGGGAGGGCGTAGGGCATCTCCTGGGTCTGCTGTAGGGTGTGGTGCAGTGTGGGCTGCAGCCCTCTGACCCTTGTCCTCCCAGACTTGAGATTCATGCCAGGGAAGAAGGTGGGGGGAGAGCAGACCAAAAGGCCACGCAAGAGTTAGTGGCCACTGATGCACCAACCCACAGCCAGGGTATCAGTTAGGGAGGGCCCTTTTCTGGGCCCAGCCCTATGGGGACATGAACAATAGCTCTCAAACAGGTGCTGTCTGGCATTCACATGTTGCCCACGTGCTCTGCACTGAACTGAATGGAGAAGTAGTTAAGGCCAAGAGTGTTGGAGTTAAACACATGCCATTCAGCTCCTGACAATATTAGTTCCCACCTGTGTGACCTTGGTAAGGGACTTAACTTCTCTGAGCCTCAGCTTTCTCTTCTCTGAAACAGGGCTTTTCACATCTTTGTCATGAGGTTATCATGAGGATCAAGAATAAAGCATGGGAGGCTGTGGTTGTAGCCCAGTAGTAGAGAGTTTGCCTAGCATGTTTGAGGCACTGGGTTTGACCCTTAGCACCACACAAAAATAAATAAATAAAATAAAGGTATTGTGTGTCCATCTACAACTTAAAAAAAAAAAAAAGAATAAAGTATGGCACAGTCCCTGGCCCAGGGTAAGGACTTGGTATGTAGGAGATATAATCCACATCACCAGTGAGTTGAGAGACTGGCTCAAGATTTGGAGTGACTAACCGGTTTAGCTGGTCCCTGATCTCTGAGGTAGCCACAGGGCTCTCCAAGGCCAGGCCAGCCCAAGAAGAATGCAGATAGGACCTGAGCTGGTGGCAGGTAGGGAAGGGAGCAAGTTAGTTTGTGCTGAGTGGGACACACCATGCTGCACTCCACGCCAGATGCCACCTACTACACTAGTCGCTCTCAGGTCGGTACAGGTACCGCATCATCAGACTGTCCACCTCTTTCTTGCGCTTCTTCTCCTCCTTCCTCGACTGCCGGAGCGTCTGCCCGGCCTCCTCACTTTCTGGGGCAGGACCCTTCTTCACGCTTGACCCACTGTGACCTGAGACAGTTGAGCCACTGGATGAGGATGAGGAGGAATCAGACTCTGTCTCGGTTCTCTTTCTTCTCGATTTGGACTTCTTTTTGTTCTTCTGAGAGCGCCCCTTCCTCCTCCGCTTGTGCTCTGAGGAGCCTTCGGAGCTGGAGCTGGAGCTGGAGCTGCTCCTTCTCCTCCTGTGCTTGCTCCGGCTCTTGTGTCCACTGCGTGTCCTAGAGACATCAGCAGCTGAGGCAGAGCGGCGGATGCTGGTGCCACGTTCTGGGGAACCCAGTCGGGCGCTTCGGGCACTTTGGATACTCTTGCGATCGTCCTCCTCAGAGTCAGGCTCTAGGCTGCTTCTCTGGAATGGGACAGGTTTGTAGCTCAAGACCTCATTGATGGCAGCCTCCAGGTCTGGGTCCAGGTAGGAGCGACGGCTGACAGGACGGACGCTAGAACTGAGCGGCTCATCAGTGGCTGAGGCCAAGCCCCGTGGCTGGGGTGGCACGGACAGACTTCGGGCCAGCGATGGATGGCTGAACTCTGAGTGTGCCTCGCTCAGGGCCACACTGGCTCCATCATCCCATTCATCCAGACAGCTCCGGCCCAGGGACATTCGGGAGTCGGGGCTCTCCCGGCCCAGGCCTGAGGCTCGGCTCCAAGATGGGCTGAGAGTCCTGGCCAGGCCTTCAAGCCGGGAGGTGCTGCGACGGGAGCTGGGTGAGCCTGACAGCGAGAAGCTCAGGGCAGAACGGGCCCCATCCTCCCCAGAGCCACGCCGTGTGGCAGAGGAGGCCCGGCTGACGGGCGCAGAGACCGTGGAGGCCCGGTCAAAATCTGAACCCCACCGCTTTTCCAACCCCCGGCCTGCACGGCTTCCAACCTCTGAAAAGATGGAGCCACATTCATCAGGCTCCTTGGACCTCCGGCCCTGGCCCGGCTCTTCCCTGGGACCCTGGCGGGCTTTGCGGGGGGGCCTCTCCGGGGAGGTGGCGCGCTCACTCAGGGTGGTGAAGAGTGAGTCCTCGTCCCCCGTGCCCCCGATGGAGTCCTTCAGGGTCAGCCGTTTTCGATAGCTGAGTGAGCTCAGCACCGAGGCTGGCCTCTCCTCCACCCCCTTGGCATCCCTGGGGAGGCTGTTGAGGGCCGTTCTGAGTGGGGAGGGGAGGAGATAACCAGGAGTGGATGCAGAGAAGGAGGGAGGGAGGGAGAGGGAGAGAGAGAGAGAGAGAGAGAGAGAGAGAGAGAGAGGGGAACAGGCATTAAACCTCGAGAATAAAGACACAGGGGGAGGGAGGCAAAAGGAGGAGAAAACGCAGCAGCCCTGGCAAAGTGGTGGTGAGAACGTTGGAGGAAATGAAGCAAAATAATTTGCGTCAGTGAAAATAGCTTCATGGAGAATGTCATGTAAATTAGACTATTGTTCTATTTCATCACTTTTCCCCCCTCTAAAACGTTTAGTTCAATTTATTTCATTGTCAACTACCTGGAGCCTCGTGCCACACTGTGGTGAACGGCAGTGGGGCGGGGGAAGGCGACATTATCTGCAATAACAAAATGCTGTTTGGCCGAATAAATTAAACCAATTAGAGGGGGCCACTGGGTACTGGTGGTGAGGGCCTGGACTTGGGGACGCGGCCTCAGGGAGTTGCAGAAGGGGGAGGAATACTACTTTTTCTACCCAGTTGGGGTTGGAGGCTAGGGAAGGATGTGCCCCGAAGGTTAAGGATAGGGAGGGGGAGGTGTGTGTGTGTGTGTGTGTGTGAGAAAGAGAGAAAGCAAGCAGGGAAGTGGCTATGGGAGGGAAAGAGGAGGGAGCAGAGGAGGACAGCTCTTCCTGCCTGCTGCTATGCTGGTGAGTAGGAAATGAGAAAGGTGAGACCTGGCTTCCTAGGGTAGCTGTCTATACCATCAGAAGACTATGACTGGCTAGAAAATAGGGTGCAAGTGTCCCTATGGATGGGTGTTAGTAGGAAGTCTGTGGGGGCCAGAGATTAGAGGAAGGAGAGAATGGGCAGAGGATAGAAGTGTACCCATGCAATGACAGGACTCAGGAACTGGTGCCTATTCGTACCATTCCTATCAGAATAGCAGAGATCCAGAGTGCCCCTGTTCAGGTTGTGGGGTCCAGAGTCCCTTGTGTCACATCCCAGTCTTGATTCCAAGGGCTCAAACAATCATGTAGCCCTATCAAACTTGTTGAATGAATAAGAGGGGGTGAAGTTTATCGAGCCCTGGGTCTAGCAGGAAAACATTGCCTGGGAAAAATAAGGGAGACACGCCTGGCTAAAAAGCCAGCCTCCTCTTGTGCTTATTCTGTGGGCCAGCAGACACCGAGCCTCTCATGTGGACAGCAGGAGAGCCACACAGATAGTGTGAGGCCTGCCCTCTCCGCACCAACGTACTGCTCAGTCACTCCTGGTGCCCCAGGATGGCTTTCCTCCCAGCTCAAGGCCACGTGCTCACCTGGAACTCTTCAAGCTGCCATCATCAGAAGCTGCCTTGGAAGGTCCCTTGTTTTTTGACAACCAGGACTTGACCCCATCGACCCGGTCCTCCAGCTCTGAGTCCACATCCGAGTCCCCTTCACTGTAGGTGTGAGGAGCAGAAAGGTAGGCAAGGCTAGGCAGGTGGTGACCACAAGAGGGAGCCGAAGGGGGAGATGGTATGTCTTGGGCAGGGGTGGGAGAAGAGAAGCATGCACGTTGGTGAGTTAGGGAGGAGAACAGAAAGGTTAGACAGCACACCACTCGCAAGGAGCCTGTCCCCTCTTGGCAGGCCACACTGCATGAGAGACACCAAGAAGATCCTGAGAGCATGGAGACAACCCTATCCCTGGTATCAGTGACAGGTTATTCAGCTGATCAACCCAATGAAAATGACAAGGAGATCATCCATCAGCAATTACAGCCAAATGGCTCTTTTGGTTAAAATCAAGACCCTTCAGCTGTTTTTTGAGTCCTGTGCTGCTATTTGTCTGCCATGCCCTAGATGGTGGTTACTGCTGCAGCCGTTCTGTGTGCTTTTATTTATTTGTTTGTTTATTTTTGGAACTGGGAATCGAACCTGGGGTTGCTTTACCACTGAGCTATATTCCCAGCCCTTTTTTATCTTGAGACAGGGTCTTGCTAAGTTGCGTAGGGCTGGAAAGTTGCTAAGGCTGACCTCAAACTTGTGATCTCATGTCACTGAAATTACAGACATGTGGCACCACACCTGGCTCTGCATGCGTACCAGAGAGGAACTGCAGGCCCCAGAGTAGGAAAAAAGGGTTTCACATGACTTCAAGTTAGCTTGAACCTGGAGGTCTCCTTAGCTGTTGGCAACACCAACCTGGGCACTAGGGTAAGGAGGTATTGGCCATATCCCAGACCCACCTTGTGGCTTCCCTGGCCCTTATAAATAGAGAAAGAAAAAGGAGAACAGGGAGGCATTTGCATCTTCCAGGTTAGGGAAGGCAAAGGCTTCGGGATCCAGATTGCCCCAAGAAGCCCAACTGGGCTCAGGAAGTCCCAGAAAAAGGCTCTGATTCTCCAAGCCTCTCCTCCCTTCCTCAGGCAGCCTTTGGCCCTTGCTTCCCACTACTGCTTCTAGCCAGGCTGACCTCAGGACTTACAGGAAAGCCCCAACAAGGCAGATTCTGAAGCTGGAGTCACAGGTAACCCCCTCATGAAGCTGTTGGGTCTTAGAGACAGCTTCTAAGTGAGAATGTTTTTCAAATTCTGCAAAATGTCTGCTCACCGAGTTCCCTGTTACAGATAGGCTGGGATTTCTCCTTGATAAAAATTTCCTTTCATCTGTGTCAACAGGAGCGGCCCTGTTCCTGAATTATGTTCTTGAATAAATAGCCACATAGCCCATACGCGCACACACACACATACACACACACACACACCACTACCATTGCCACCAGAGGAAACCACCAGACTCGGTTCTGGGGACCGTGAGAGAGCCTGACTCATGGGGAGGGGAATAAAGAGGCATATTTTATGGGCTTCCGTCAAATACAGAATTATAACAAAGACGAGGCTGGCTGATGCCCCGGGTAAACAGGAGTTTAGCAGACAACCCCAAAACCGCTAATGCAAGCCCTGTGCCCATCCGAGCCTGGCAGATTTACTGTGGTGCATGGGCCCCATGGAACGCCAATACCACCTGATTTATACACCCGTGCAAAAAACCTCCCTCTGTAGCTTCAGAGCTGGTAATTTATCACCGCCGTTCATAACCGTATTGATTGCCCTTAGAAAGGAGGTGCTGTATGCATCGCGAAATCTATGTCTACATGTTAAAAGCGTTTCTGTATAAATCTCCCTTAATACTGCACTGTTTACTGCTTTCATTAAGGTTATGGCAATAACAACTGTATCTCTAAGTAAATCGAAACATTATTTTTCTGCCCGCCTTAGCATGCTCGCTCGATAACTTGGAGCTGGGGCCCAGAGAAGCTAAGAAAGGAACCATACCACCTCTCTGCCATCAGCGGGATCCAGTCAGAACCACACGTTCCCGTGCACCTGCGTTGAGAGCATGCTGGCGTGTGTGTGTGTGTGTGTGTGTGTGTGTGTGTGCGCGCGCGCGCGCGCGCACATATGCATACAAGCGTGAATGTGTGTGTGCCTGGCACTGGTTGGGAATATGATATTAAATGCGCATTTTTTTAAATATTTATTTATTTTTCTAGTTTTCAGCGGACACAACATCTTTGTATGTGGTGCTGAGGATTGAACCCAGGCCGCACGAATGCCAGGCAAGCGCTCTACCACTTGAGCCACATCCCCAGCCCCTTAAATGCGCATTTTATCAGCCCTTGAAGTTCCGACTGCCCAAGGATGGCAAGGCTGGAACACACATGGGACACATAGATGTGGGCCCAGAATACGAATTTTCCTCCTTACATTCAGAACAGCAATTGGGCTGAGAGGCTGGCCTGCTTGCCCTCACTTCCCCTTTAGTTGCAAGCATCCAAATGATGTTCGGGTTCTTTTCCTTAAATAATCAGGCCCGTAAACAAACTCCAGGGGCAGGCAGGCTCAGGGGGCAGTTGAAATTTTAAATGGTTGGAATTAAACCTTGTGTCAAATACAATTTATGTCCAGGCTCATGTGCTATTAGTTAACTGGGAGCCGAATCGCGGGGGAACAAACAAACGGAGACAGAACGGTGGGGGATATTAATTGTGTGTGACAACTGGGCTCCAGCGGCCCTCTATCACTGTTACACACTATTACATTTATCATTAGCTCTCACTGAGTCCTTTGCACGGCCGCCAGCCCATCCTGGCCAGGGGAGGAGGCCTGCCAGGCAAGAGAGTGGGGGAGGAAACCCAGTGCCATGCTGAAAAAACAACCTCCAAAAACAACCCTGTCGAACTTGACAGAGGATCAGCCGGATCTGCCTGAAGGCCTACACATCAGCATCTGCTGTCCAGCTCCCACCCAGAAAGAGAGAAAAGAAGAGAGGGGTGGATTTCCTGGCTTCTACTGTCTGATAGACAGCACCAACAGACACCCAGGGCCTCTGTCCCAGGTGCCCACAGTAAGCAAAGTAAATACAACTGGCCTTGTTTCCTTCCCCTGCCATGGCAGAGTGGCCAGTGATTAGCTGCCTGAGTGCTTTCTCCAAACAAGCAGTTTCAGATACCCCTCACCTCTACCCTTCTCTGCCAGAGGACGGTGGTAGACCTTCAACACGAAACATACTGCTCTTTTCAGGCAGCTCAGGCTCCAAAGGAGCCTAAGGATGTAGACAAACTGAGCCAGAACAAGCATCGCTCCAGAGAGACAGACAAGGGAGGTGGGCACACTTGGCTATAAGGGAGCGAGGGCTGGAACTGAGGAAGGTAGGCTGGAGTGCTGCCCCAAGAAGCAAAGCATTGCTTTCTGATGGGGCCTCCATCCTGCCTGTATCCTCCCTCCATCCTGTGCCCCATCCTTCCAAGGAGCACGCTCCACTGCCCGCCTTCTGCCTCTGGACAGTTCCCGCCTCCCCTGAGGACAGTCAGCAGTGTTAGCATTAGAGACCAGCTAGGGAGAAGAGTGTGGGGAGACCCATGTGTCCACATGCGGCATGCAGCAGGGACCCCTGGAGGGAACCCCGTGTTAGGGGTGGTTAGACATCCACCAGGAGAGGCAGAGAGCGCATGCGCTCCAGTCCTCACAGTTTATTCTTTCTTTTCTGATACTTTGTCACCATGTCCTGCAAACTGGAAACAGAAAATAATAGTGGGCAGGGAAGCCAAAGGAAGACAGAAAAAAATCAATGGGCAAATGGAGGCAGGCCCCCCCAGCCAAGGCCCTCTCTTTCCTCATCAAGAGAGGGCTCTGGTTAGCTGAGACCAGGCCAGGGCATGAGTGATAAGTGTTGTCCTTAGAACCTGGCTTGGACCACGCCTGGAAGCCATCCCCCACCCCAAGGAGCTGGATCTCTGGGCCACCTAGATCTGCCTGCAGGATGGGGCCTGGCCCGGAGGTGGGAGGAGCAGGTCTGAGGTCCCTCGGGGGCTTCTTCAGGGCCTGGCCTCATCCCTGCATTGCTGGTCTTCTCACTTTGTGACTCTCTCCTCAGCCTGGGACTACAAATCTCTCTCTCCTAAGCCATTCCCTGGGTGGGTTTTATGGGAGAAAATCTCTGGCACAGTAACAAGGCATCACAGCCTTTAAATCTCTGCTCTCTCCAGAGTGGGGCAGGCGCCATCGGAAACACAGCTAAACGGGGGAATAACTCATCTTGAACAGGCAGAGCTAGAGAGCCAGGTCCTTCCGAGGCCTGGGGAGAGAAGGAGAGGAGACCCCTTACCTAGCATCTAGCCTACCCTTTGCCCCTCAGGCCGGGGTCCAGGCTGGAATCTGATAGCAAGGGGAGGGTGGGTTGGTGGCTTGGTGGGGGACACAGAGGTTGCAACTGTCACCTGGGGCCTCATTCCAGAGGTGGTCAAGAAGGCCTCCTTGCTGGCCATAATGCCACAGAGGCCACTCCTCACCTGTTTATGAGGTCCTCATTCTCATCACTCTCCATCTCGTCCTCAATGGCAGCCTGCAGGTCCCCGATGCGCTTGAATGCCAGCTTCAGGTCAGCCTGCAGGCTCTGGTTAGCAGCTTCCAGACTCTCCAGGTCCATCTCCTAGGAGGGAAGGTGGGAAGTCCAGTGTGCAGAGGGCCATTCTCTCCTCCAGCAGCCCCAGATATTTACTTTGTGGGCACCTCAGGTGGGGACTCTGGGTATTGTACAGTCAGGTGTTAGAAGCCTAGGAAATCCAGCCTTCTTTTCTTTTCCCTTTCTCTGCCCAGTGGGAGCTGGGCAGTGGATATAGATGTCTACAGTAAGTCTCTCTTAGCCGGCAGAAGCTACCTGGGTGTGGCTATGAGCTCCAGGGCCACTGGGCTGGTAGGGCCTGGCCTTACCTGATGGAGACTCTGGTGCTACCCTTGGCTCTCCAGCCTGCCCTCAGGACTGTCCTCCTAACATGCTCCTCCCCACTCCCATTCTCTGAACCATGGTGTCTTTGCAATCCCACCTCCTAGCCCAGAATGAGGTGTGTAGCCAGTGCTACTCAGGGGGCCTCCACTGTGGGGTCTGGGGAGCAGGAGGCCTACCAGTTCATGCTTCTTGCGGCTCGCCTCAGCCTCCTTCCTGGCGAGCTCACCCATCTCCTCCTTGGTGTCCCGGAGCTGCCGCTGTAGCCTCTTGTTCTGTTCTTTCTCCCGGTTCTCTGCTGCAGCGCGCTGATCCCGTTCCTCAGTCAGCTTCTCCATGTTTTCCTTGAGCCGGCTGGCCAAGCTCTGGGTGGTCAGGTAGAAGGAAAGACCAGCAGGTAGGCCCATTGGCCAGGCAGGGCAGGAGCAGCAGGGTTCTGAGCCTTTGGCTAAGCTCTGGTTCTGCCACTCACTGGCTATGTGGGCAAGGAAGTGAAAACAGGGGTGGGGGGTTCCTTTGCTTTTCTGAAAAATGTGGAGGATGACAACTGTCTTGATGGTCTTTTGAGGATCTAATAAGGCAGTGAATGTCAAGGCACTTCAGAAGAGAAAGTGTTGAGGTCATTATTATCACTACCAAGATTGAGGGAAGTTCTGGGCAGAGCCAGGGCCTATCATGTAAAAGTCTCCTCCATGGTCAGTAGGACCACGGAGGAGACACTGAACCCAGAAGCCCCAAAAGCTAGATCCTATGCTCAGAGATACTTGGCTTTATTTAGAGTTCCCAAGATTAAGAGGAAACTAAGCAGTCATCAGTTTCCAAGCAGACAGCCATCTCTCTAAACCCACGGGTCTCTCTACTTCCAGAAATCTGAACATGTTTTTCCTGGACAGGAAGGAGGACACTGAGCAAGAAATGAGCTGGGAGTACAGTGTGTGAGGGAAGGACCCTGCATCTGGATCTAATCCTGCTCTATCACTGATGGGGACCTCTTAATCCCTATGTCTCTAAAGTAACAGACCCAGGTTATAGGATGACTGAGGGTCATTTGTGATCAACACTGATGGCTGTAAACCACAACATTACCTTTCTGAGCAAAAGGTAACCTGAGGGAAGGACTGGGGCCCAAGAGAAAAGGGGACAAACCTAGCAGCTCGGCCCTATTGCCACCAGTCCAATGGCCTCTTCTGCCCCCTGACAGGTTTGTGACCTCAGGCAACCCATATAACGCTTTCCTGTATGTGAAATGGTGACTGAAATATTACCAACTGTCTTGCAGCAGTGGAAGGCAGAAAATGAACTACTAAGTTTCTATAACTCTTGCTAGCTCTCATGAGGACTGGGACCCTGTCTGGAGAAGTTCAGCCAGACTCCCTCTTACATCAAGTTTATCAATGCCCTCAGGTGTCCACCTGTTTCCATTCCTCCTCTAGTGCCTGCTCTGATGACTGAGCAGCTGAAGGACAAGGAAGCAGGGATGCTTTTCAGTGACCATACCCATGAACACAGTTCTGAGGCAGGACGGCTTAAACAAATGTTGATAAGCTTGGGAAGGAGGAGAACTTCCAAATGAGACAAGAGGGGCATAAACACAGAGAAAGAATTCTGCCTGCCTCTCTCTCTCTCTGTTAGGGCTGGAACATGTTGGCTTAGGGAGATTGGAGAGAAAGGACTGACGTGGAGAACAGAGATTCCACTGGGAGAAAGGAGGGAAAAACAGAGAAGGAAAGAGGTCAACCTCAACAAGAGTGTTGGGGGGGGAGGGTTAAAAAAATGAAAAAGAGAGAAAAGAAGAGGAGAAAAGAAGAAAGGGGAAGAGGGTAAGAAAGAGAGACAAGATCAATGAGAGGAAAAATTTAAAGGGAAAAAAGAATAGGTCAATAACAGAAAAATGAATAGAAACGGAGAAAAAGCAGAGGTGGGAAGGGTGGAAGGAAGGGAAAAAGGGAATGCAAAGGGAAGGGGAGAGGAGGAGAGAGCGGTGAGATGAGAACAGACTTCAACCCTTGGAGCAGTGGCGCCATCCGCTGCATATTTATGACCCTGCCAGAGAGCCAAGTGAGGGGGACAGGCGGGGGGAGCTCGCCGTGGAGGAAAATATGAAGACGAAAAGCTAAGCTGCTCTGGTCCCTTGGCAGAAAGCAAGCACGGAAACAGAATGTAAAGCAGGCAGGCTCTATGGTGCCCAGAGAGCAGGCCGGGCGGGTGGGAGAAGGGCCCCCGCTCCGTCAGCTGGCCTGGCAGCTTGGCAGAGGCCTCTGAGGAGTGTCCCTGGCCTGCCCAGCCCTGTGGAGCATGCGTGCCTCCAACTACTGGGGCAGTTCTCCCCTGCTTGCTGCGGACCCGTAGCTGAACCTACCTCCAGCCGCTTCACTTGGGTCCTTTCAAACTCCAGACGTGTCTCCAGCTCCCGGATCTTTGCTTCCTGCCTGCTCACCAGGGACTTGTCCACCATAGACTGCTCTAGAAACTCCACTTGGCTCTGGAGGGCTTGTAGCTGGAGTGGAGTGGGGGGGGGGAGCAAAGGAAGAAAGAACTGAGCCCAGAAATGGGCGGGGGGGGGGGCAAATCTGGGGTAGAGTCTGGGGCAGGCGATATCACCATGGTGACCCGAAGGCTGAGGCAGGGAGGCATGCTGAGGGGAAGGTGGGAGGAGGGGGCCACAGGCATCCCTCACTGCCCCAGCGCTTGGCACAGATCTTGCCCTTCGGAGAGAATGGAGAATGCTAAGGACCAGAGAGGGAATAGAAATGTGAAATGAGGCAGCCAAAGCCAAAATGTCTGCTCTGGTGATATGGCTGCAAGCCTAGTTCTTCTTGCTAGTTTATATTACTACTTGGAACACAGATGGTAGAGGGACACACTTTCCATACTCTGAGCTTAGGGGACCATCCTCACAGAGTGACCCTGCACCATCTCTATCAAGGGAGTCCCCAGTGCCCACCTTCTCCTGCAGCTCCTGTTTCTCCTTGTTGGCTTCCTCTAGCTGAGCTTGTAGATCACTCATCTGTGCCAGGTCCCTGGAAGCCTGAGAAAACGGTGAGAACATGGTGTACAGGATCCCGCTAAACACAAGTCCAGGGCCCCCGCTTCCACTGAGGGCCTGGGCACCCTGACTCCCACACTGTAGCCATCCTAAAAAAAGTGGCTAAAAGGGGGACCCAGAAGGTGATCCAGAAGAGCAGTGACTGGTGGGTTGCATGGTGGGACACTCCTGAGGAAGGGGTACCTGAGCCACTGCAGCCTTGTGCTTCTTCATCAGCTCATTCATGTCCTCCTGATCCTCTTCTAGTCGGTTCTGGATCTCATTCTTCTCACGCTGAAGGCGGCTCAGCTGCTCCTCCAGCTGGATGAAGGCAGAGACAGCTCAGAGGGCAGCAGGCTTGGCATGCCTGAAGGCCCCAGGTGGCAAGTCCAAACCTGCCCCCATGCCACCTCCTCTAGGTAGGGGTGGCAGTCAGGTGGGGAGATGATGATGGGCTGGGTCACTGACTGGAGTGAGTTCCAGGACCAGTGGTACTCAGGGAGCTGTTCGACATGCTCTGGGTAGGGAGAGGAGGAAAGGGCTGTCTGGGCAGGATAGGCAGGCCCTTGGCTTCTGTGCTAAATGACAGCTGCTTTCTGGCAGCTCTTTTGAGGCTAATGAGAAGACAGAAAAAGTCTTCCCAGAACAAATGACCCGACATCCTGGCACTATCAACCTAGCCCCTGACCTATGTGTACTCTGCCTGCTTCAGGCCCCAGAGAAGGACCCTTCAAGGTGATGATGACCCCTGGCTTGGATTCTCATTTCCCCTGGGTCATCCAGCCCCCACAGCCAGTCCACTCTTGGGGGAGGGGAAGAGGACAGCCAACAGCAGCTTCAGGAAATGAATGACTCTATTAGCCTGTAATTCCAAACCAAAATGACTGCGTTGGCTCCTTCTCTGCCCCATCCATCTTGTTACTGGGCTGTGGGGAGCTGGGGAAGCCTCCGCCAAGAAATTTATTAACTCGGATTTAAATAAAATGGTAATTTTATAACAGCCTTTTTTAACACAATTAAGGAATTTGAATTACTCACCTGAAAACTGCTGAAGAGCACAAATGTCAGGAGGATAAATCAAGCCCATGAGATTGGCATCTCTGGGCAGCAGGGCAACTAGCTAGGGGGCCATGAAGCCAACGGCCAAACCCAGCCTCCTCCCTTGCCCCATTTCCAGCCCAAGGAGGTACCAGTGGCCGCATCCCGGTAGTGAATTCTCTGCCGATGGATGGGCCGTGGGAGAGTGGGGAATTAAAAGAGAGGCATTAAATAAGAGCTCTAATTAGCTGCCGCTTGGGCTTGTCAGTGGGCTGGGCATGGGGAGGGGAGGGAAGCTGAGCCATCCCATCCTCTTATCGGTGCTTCTGCTAATCTCCAGGCACCTGTTTACATCCCTCAGCCACATTAGCTGCCTTTATTTATGGTGCTGGGGCCTGTGGCCAAGTGGCCAAGCTCCTGAAAGCAGGTGGTTAAACAGGGAGATGGGCCTTGGATGTCTCCTTTCTCCAGGGCCTGTGCTCTGAGTGGAGAGAGGCAGAGGATAGGAGACCACTGTCTTTGCAGAAAGCCCTGGCATGAAGAAACCCATCTGGGGTGAAGGCAGCCACTATCATGATTCTATTTTCCCTCCCCCCAATCTCTGCCATGGACACCTGGACCCTTACCGCTGTCTTGGCCTTGACGATGTCATCAATCTGCAGGTGAAGGTCTTCGATCTCTACCTCCATTGCTTTCCGTGCTTTAACAGCTGCTGCACAAGTGAACTCTGACTCCTCCAGCTGGACACAGAGCCACCCCACCCCAGGGAGAAACATCAGCCACTCCCAGGAGGCAGGAGGGATGTGCAGGGTGCTCAAAGGGCAGAGGGGGCCCAGACGCTCTCTTCCTCCTCTACTCACTTCAGACCCAAGGCCACAGCCATGCTGTGGTACACACACAGGCATTCCTCCCACAACAGGGGTGTGGGCACCAGGCCATGCCCATACCACCCCAGGGTTTGGCAGTCAGGCTGCACAACATACAAAGACCCTGGGGGCTTTGGTTGCTACAGAGGACTTCTCCCCACATTCCTGTCACTCTCCTTCCCAAGGACTCAAGAACCCATGAGAAGCGAGAGAGAGATAAAAAAAAAAAAAACTAAAAACAAGCTCCCTTGTTCCTGGAACCAATAACTTCCTTTCAGTAAAGATACCTGGTTCTTTAGCTGGGCGATCTCCCTCTTGCTGGGGGCGTTGTTCTTCAGGTGGTCCAGCATGATCTGGGCATCTGCCAGCAGGGCCTTGGTGCGCTTCAGATCTTTCCGCAGCCGCTTCTCTGACTCAAAGTCCCGCTGGCTCACCTGGTAGACACCAACAGTTGGGACTCTGGGCTTTACCACAGGGCCTCCTCCTGTCTTTCCCAAGTCCACTCTTCATCCCTGCCCTCATTCTCAGGGTTTCCCAAATGAGCAAGAATACTGAATATGCTAGGATCACACCAACCAACATACATTGGCCTGGGTGTGCCAATGCCCCAGAGCAGCACAGGTGGGGACTCTAGAGCTCTCCTCAACCTCATCCATCCCAGCTTCTTGGGCCCAAGACTGCCCTCTCAATCCCAGGCTGGTGGGACAGGCAGATGGCGGGCCCCTGTACCTGGTCACTCAGTGCGGCAAGCTTGCTCTCTAGCTCCCTCTTCTCCCGCAGCGCCTTCTGCTTGTCTTCATACTCTTCCTCAAGCTGCACTTCCATCTGCTTTAACTGGAGTGCCATGGGGAATGGAGACCAGAGTCAGGCAGTCCCCTTCCCTGATGGGTCTCCCACCGCAAGAAAACAGTAGGGCAGGGCAGAGCATGGGTGACCCCAGAGAGGTCAGAACCCAAACTCCAAATTCCTAGAGTCTCACAGAAGCTTAAGAGGACGGGATGGCAGATCACACAGCTACCTGGGCCATATAGTAAAACTCATTGCAGAGTGAGGACCTGTTGGGCCAGGCTAGCTGGTGATGGACACCCCCAGAGCAGGACAGGTAGGCAGAGTCTGTAGGCTCTAAGGGATACATCCCAGCCCATGCAGGGATTCTGAGAAGAGATTCTAGGTCCAGAATCTCAGTGGAAGATAGGGTGGCTAAGGCAGGGAAACAAAGCCCCTCACTTTAAAGTGGTTACGGAGGAACGGGTATTTATACTGGTAAATAAGGGCCCAGATACCATACCTTCTTCTGACATGACTGCCGGGCCTCCTCGACCTCCTCATCCCGGCTCTCCATCTCCTTGGAATGGGTCTGTCTCACCCGCTCCATCTCCATCTCTAGACGCAGCTTGGCCTGGAGGTGATTGGGAGTTGGGCCTGGGTTTGACCTTAGGAGCAGGGAACATCTCTGCCACCGGTTCCCTTTGCTTGCTCACACTTTTGCTCCAGTGGCAGCAGGATTCTCCAGAGAAGCTGGATTCCCTGACTAGATGTCTGGCACAGGCCCAGGGAGAGACTGCTGGGGGTGGGGACAATCCTGCAGCTTTTCTACTTGGTCTGCAGGCTCTAGCTCCCTGAATGGACCTGGCAGCTCAGTGGCAGGCTGGGTGAGCTCATGGCCTGCTGGCTGCAGTGCCTCCTGAGCCCCTCACTACTAGAGCTCAATCAAGATTTGTTTTTGTGGAAAGCTTAATTGTCTTCACACTGTGGCTGGCACAGATCCTGTGCTCACTCAACATTTTGTAAGTGAATAAGTGAAGAGGTGAATGAATAAATGAATGTGGATCTTGCACTCCTTTGGCCCATACCCTGGGTTAGTGGTGGGATGACAGTGGTTCCTGCCATGCCTCCTCCCTCCCTTGGCCAAGCCTCAAGCACCTGCTCCAGCATCTGGATGGTCCCCGCCTGCTCATCTAGCTCCTCTTCCTGATCCTTGACTTTGGCCTCCAGGTCCCGGAGCTGCTTCTTGACCTTGGCCAGAGAGGCCTCGTCCTTAGACTCTTGGGAAGAAATGTCTTGGAGCTCAGCCTCCAATGAGACGACCTTCTGTGTGAATCCCGCAATGTCCATGTCTTTTTCCTGGAGCAAAAGAGAAGATGAGGCTGGTGCAGGGCAGGTCCCAGCCTCTTAGGGGGATGGGACGTGGAAGGTGGCACCACATACCTCCAGTTGCTGCTTCAGGCTAAAAGCTTCAGCAAGAAGCATGTCCTTCTCTCGCTGCAGCTTCTCCCGCTGCAGCTTCTCCCGCTGGGCCTCCTCATGCGCTTGTGAGAGCTCACTGTCAAACCTGTGAGGGAGCAACGTGACCTCCTCAGGTACAGGTGGAGTTGGGGTTCCACACACAGAGACTGCTGGGAAGTGGTACCCCGGATTCGGATGAGGCATAAGCAGGGTTGGGGGGCATATAGCCCTAACTTTGGGACAACAGTGAGGTGGGAGTGATATTCAGAGGTAATAGGTCAAGCTACTGAAGCCCTGCTGAGTAGCCATGCCTTGGTCTGGGGCATTTCATTAAAGAGGCCCTTTCTGTGGGGTCTGCTCCTGGGAAAAAGGCAGACAGACTCTCTTCTTTGGAGTTAAGTCTCTACCTTTGCCATTTCAAAAGATCAAAGAATGTGGAGCCAGGGTGAGGGCAGAGTGGGCATGGGAATGGGTAGGAATGGACGTCCTGCCTCATCCTGCTTACATCTCACAATTCAACTCAGCCTCTGTGCACTTGGCTGCTGGCTCCTGACCCTGACACTGGGCATCTGCCTTTGGCCAGGGCCACTTGCCCCAGCAGTACCTAGGTCACCACCAGGACACTCCACACTGGGTTGGAGGCCAGCATTCCTGCCAGGCCCAGCTGGCAACATGCTTCCACAGGCACACAGTCGGGGGGCCTCCTTCTCCACTCCTCACTTCTCAGCCTTCCATTTCCCGCCCAGTGACTCTAAATAAGGAGCAAATTGCTGAAATCCCTCTTAACACCTTCTCTGAATAGCTAATCAGGTTCCTGTGGAAATTGAACACCTCCCCCCAATAAAAAAAGAAAAGAAAACTCCGGGCAGCTGAAACCTAATAAGTTGCCCAGCAGGGAGTGTGGTGACATGGTAACTAGGCCAAGCTGGCACTGTCATTAGGGTGCTCAGGAGGGGGGTCCAGCAAGGGTGCCAGTCTTTGGATAAAAGGGCAGAGTAGGGGTAAAGATAAGAATGGGGGACATGGATCATGTGCTGGGAGGGACAGAAAATCTTCCTACTTCCCCTCACTCTCCTCAAAGTGACAGCCAGTAGGGAAGGCAGCAGGGAGTCAGGGAGGCTCAGGGTGACCCTGGTAGTTGGGAGCTGGGAGGGCTCCACACTGCCCCCTCACTCCCGGGACAGGGGGTGTGTCTGCCCTTCACAAAGGCAACTGATGCCTCTGCCAGAAGCCCTTCAGCAGAGGGGAAATGGGCACTGTTCCCGCTCCCTAGGGCACCCTGCTGTTCCCAGGGTGTGTGGGCTCCTCGGTGCTGCTAATAAAGGCGTCCCATTCCCATCCCCAGCCAGGGAAATTAATTTAGATTGGATTTTCTCCTGTGAAGGCTGCCCCCCTCCCTTGTGTCATTACCATAATGAGATGGAAGTGGCACGGTAGTTTAACGACATTCGTCAGGAGAGTGTGTTTGTGTAGCTGAGGCAAGTGAGAGCAACGCAGACAGAGCCGGGTAGGGGCAAGGGGCAGGGACAGGGATGAGGTGGTTCTGCATGGAGCCTGGCTAATGCCAGTCCTCACTAGGCATGGGACAAGGTGACAGGAGCACACCGGGAGGAGCATATCTGAGCAGAGGCCTACGCAGGCCTTCAGTGTGGGGATCTGATCCAAGATATCACTGGAGGCAGGAGTGAGTCCCCATTCACATGCCAGGACCAATGACCAGGCAGGCAAGGTTCCTGGTCAAATTCAGGTCCTTTCCTCCCTGAGAGGATGGGGGAACCCTATCTGTAGTCACTCTAGAAGGCTCTCTGAGCCCAGGGCAGGGGGCCACCCACCTCCTCTGCTTCTTCTCCAGCTCATGGTTGCGGACTTGCTGGCCCTCCAGGTGCAGCTTGGTGTCCTGCAGCTCAGCTGTTAGTCGCTGGCACTTCTTCTTAAGTTGCTGCAGAGCCCGCTGGCTTTCATCACTGTCTGCCTGCAGGTCCCCAAGCTAGAGGCCGAGATGAGGTACAAGGTCAGCAGCCATTGAAAGACCCATAAGTACTGGTGGAGAGAGGTGAGGGAGATAGGTGGAAAAGAGGAAGATCCCAGGATGAGGGATGAGGTGCGGGAAACTAAGATGCCCCAACAGTAGCTTGCTCTTGGTTGTCCCTGCAGGACAGGCCAACATGCTGACCCTATTCCTCCTGAGGCCTGCCTGCCTCGAGCCACTCACTGGGCTGACACGTGGAGCTGAGGCCCCAGCCCTCTCAAGCACAGACTCCTGCTCCCTGGCCAGCCTCACCCGCCTCTCCAGCTGCCTCTTGCTCTGCTGCTCCACCTCCAGTTTGTCTTCTAACTCCTGCTGGAGCCGCTTCTTGGTGAAGTCCACTTCCCGCACGGCTCGCTCGTACTTTAGCCGCCACTCGCCCCCTGTGGGGTGGGGGACAGACAAGGGAGGGCAGAAGTGCTAAGAATCCCCAAGAAGGGGCAGAGGGGAAGGAGGGGCAGGAAGGAGCCATGGGCACTAAAAGGGAGAAGACTAGAGGAGGGTGCTGTGGTGACATGCGCTGTCCCCTTCCTAAGGACTGCCAGGATGATGGCCCTCAGACACTGCCATTATCATGGTTGTTAATCCCTGTACTTATCAGCACCTCTATTTTCTCATCTCTTATTTCAGTCCTATAATAGCCCTCTGAGGGGAGACAGGCCTGGACAAGGAGCACAACTGCCCAGGGGTGGGTATCTGGGTGGGTATCTCTCAGACCACTGCTCAGCTCCTCTGTGTCAGACGCACCTGCATCATCATCATCCACTTCCCCGTTGATCTCAGCTGCCCGGATGAGCCGGGCCTCCATCACCTCCATCTCCATCACTTCCATTTGCTTCTTCAGTGCATCATACTGGGTCTGCAGGAGAGGGGATTATGAGGTGTACATCCTGACCCTCCCCTAGACCCACTCACACCCTGACCCCCAACAGACCACACGCTTACCCAGGGCAGACGGGGATCTGAGCCAGTGGAGAAGATGCCAACTGGCCTTGAGGGAGCAGACTGTTGCAGTCACTAGCCTTTAGGGCTCACCCTGGCCCTGCCCTTACCTGCAGCTCCTTCATTTCCTTCTCGGCTCGGAGCCTCTCCGCTGTCTCTGCGTCCAGCAGCTGGGAGGCGGACTCTCCCGTGTTACGTTCATCTGTCAGCTCCGATGTCAGCTCTGAGATCTGGAGTTTGGGGGAGGGGGGTCACTACCCAGGTGAAAAACCTGCCTCACTCAGCCAGAACTGCAGGGGAACTTCTGAAGACCGGGGCGCCCTAGATGGTGGGCCGTTTCTCTGGTGCCAGCAGTCACTCACCCGGGTCTCCAGCCGGTCACTGTTGAGCCGCAGCTCGTTTCGCTCCTTTTCCACCTTCTCAAGCTTGCTCCGCAGCTGTTGGATCTCCTCCTAGGGTGAAGCAAGGAGGACAAAGTGGGGCACTCTGAGGGGCTGGGGCCCTGGGTCTATATACCTGTGTCAAATAAAGCTGATGAAGCTCAGGCCTGACTAGGACATGGGGAAGGCATGTTCCCAAAGGAAGAGCTGTGGCTCCTGTCCCTAGACCCTTCTCTATAATCTGAGGATGCCAAGATTCCATCCCAAAAGGCTACCCAGTGGGGGCTGGGGTTGTGGCTCAGCAGTAGAGTGCTTGCCTAGCACACGCGGGGCCCTGGGTTCGATCCTCAGCACCACATATAAAGCAATAAAATAAAGGTATTGTGTCCAACTAAAAAATAAATATTAAAAAAAATGGCTCCCCAGGGGCCCTAGCACAATCCCAGAGGGAACCTGCTTGATGGGCATAGTTTAAGAACACTGGACACCAGCTCACGGGACATAGAAACATCTTGGAGCCCAAGACAAACCCTTTCACAAGTGGGTTCTTTGCAGTGACCCAGCCGTGCCCAGGTGGTTGCTTACGTCTTTGTTGCGAATCTGCTCCTCTGACAGCTGTACTTCGATGAGGGGTCGAACAGTGGTAAAGAGCTTCCACCAGGGCCAGTCCTTCACCCCTTTGTTCTTCTTGATGTTCTTTTGCACACAGCGAATGGCCAGGTCCTGGATCTGCAGTTGAGGTGGGGATGGCTCTCAGTCCCCTGGCCAAGCCTGGTCAGGGAATTTACCTACCACCAACACAGCCCCTGGGCCTGCTCCTCTGGCCCCCTGACCCAGAGTCAGACCTTATCCATCCCCACCTTGCCCCCTCCATCTCTCAGAGAGTGGGCAGCCTGGGAGCACCATACTGGGCACTAACCACTCCACTGTCATTAGGAATAATTTCATCTGCTTTATTTGCTGCCTGATTATTTCTAGCACCCTGGCCTAGCTGTGCTATAAAACCTAATCTTGCTGAAACACAAGAGGCGGCAGTGCTGGCTGTTTTATGGACTTGCTAATAAGAAAAGGAGTCGCTGACACAGCTCCTTAATCTTCATGGAGCAGCCTGTGATCCAGAGCCCACCTTTGCCTGGGCCCTACTTCCCACCCCCCCTCTACTGAGCCCTCCAACCAGGATGCATGGTCCTGCTGCTGGGCATACCAGTGTGCTCCCCACCCTGGCCCAGGGCATGGTGCCCTTGGGAGAGGGGGTCATGTTGAGCTTGAGACCCATGGGAGATCCCTCGTAGCCATGGTGCCTCTTCCTCAGATGAAAACCCATAAGCCCAAGATTTCCTGTCCTACATGTTTCCTGCATTCCCACCTCCCCCAGAACTCAGCTGTGCCCATGTAGGGTGGGGTATCCACAGAGAAGCACCTTTCTCTTCTTGAAGTGCTGGCGGGCGAGGTAGCCCCTGCAGGCTGCCTGGAACAGGGTTAGGTGTCTACTGGTTTGCTCATCCCGCTGCTCCTCCAGTCGCGCCAACGTACCTGCCCGGAAGAACACCTGTGGGGGGAAAAGCAGCCAGGTAAACACCTGAGACTGGTCAGGACAGCCCAGGGAAGGAAAGGGAGGCAAGGTGAGGAGCTGGAGGGATAAGTAGCTGGCACAGGGAGCCAGCAGGTCAGGAAGTGTGGCCCCTGGTTTGGGAAGAGCCTGAAAATCCACTTTATCCAAGAGAGGAGGGGAGGAGCAAGAAGGAGCAGGAAGCAGCACGGGGAGGGTGAGTGGGGAAGGGCCAGGCTGGGATGGGGAGGATTTGAACCCGGAGGAGGAGCCAGGTAGGAAATCAAAGACAGATGAAAGGCAGGGAAGCCAAAGGGAAGACACCTGGGGCAAGGAGGGAAATGAAGCCATCACGGGTCAGACAGGGAGGAGACACCTTTCAGCCACATCGGTGGCTGTCAATGCCCCCTATGCCAGACCTTACTATTGATCTTAACCACTGGCTCCAGGTGCCTGGGACCAGATGAAGAGGATGGTGAAGTGTGGGTGTGGGATGGTCCAGGAAGCAGCGTATGAGGAAGAAGGGGGATGGGGCGGTGGGAAGCTCCTGTCCTTCTCGCCCTGCTGCTCAGTTTCATTCCAGAGGTGTCCTCTCCTGTACCAAGGCTCCACCCCCCCACACACCCAGGTTTCATCTTCTCATGAAGAAGCCAGTGAGGTGGGCGGGAGTTGGCTCTGTCAAGGGACTCGTCATACAGGTTTGGGGGCTGGAGGACAGAGAGTAAGGAACCGGCTGGACGCCCCCACACCCAGCCTTTCTGCTCACTCCTTGCTGCTCTGAGCTGGGGCTAGGTAAAATTTCCCTACAAAGAGAAATGGGGAGGGGGATTGGTCAGGTGAAGAGAGACTCTGGTGCCCTTGAGAGGGCAAAGAGAAACACCTGGTATGTGTGGACCTACACCTGGCTCAGAACACGGAAGACTCCCTTTTGTAAGGGCAGAGAAGATAGGAATTCCACAGGAAACCCAAGTTATGAAAATGTACTCGGAACCACAGGGATGAATCCCAAGACCCTCTTTGGGAAAGAAATGGAAAGAGGGCCTAAACTTTCTGCTGAGGAAGCTTTGCCTCTGGCAGCTCCACAGAAGCCTCATCCCAGAGCCTGGTCTTGGAAAAAGCCAGCTCAGGCCTTTGTGACACTTCCCCAAATCTCACAAGGGAGGGCTAAGTGAAGTCTCCTATGGGTATCGAGCTCAACATGATCCTAAATTTCCCATAATGTGTGAGCCTGAAATTCCAGTGAGAGGGTGCGGAGGGAATATCCAGTTCCCCCCGGAGGTGGGCAAACATGTTTGGTTAGCACACACAGCCATCTCTATGCCAGGGCAAGAGGGAGATGCCAGCACAGGGGACAGAGAATGACCCAGAAACATAATGAGCAGAGAAAGAATGGTCCTGAGCTAGAGCAGTGAGCTTCAAATCTCTTTTGGACATTCCTGGGGCTGAGAGTCCCTCTGAGTATTAGGTGAAAGCTCACGGCAATTCACATAAATCTTACAATGTCAGGAGGCTTTCAGGCTCCCCAAGTCCTTGCCTGAAACCTTAGGACCCTCTGGGCTCATGTGAAGACCCCTCGTCTGAAGACTGATGACCACACAGGGAGTTGTCCCCTATCAGTTGATACAACCCACATCCTATAAGACTGGAGCCTTCTCACCCAACCAGATGTGAGCAAACACTCAACCTTGCCCCCAAGCTGTGTCCCCAAGACTGGGCCCTGGGGCTCCCCTGCCTTAGCTGGGCTTTAGGGAGGACTCAGAATGGAAGGTCTGAGACACCAACCAGAAGAGGATCAGTCTGTACAGGCCCACTCCCGCCTGGGATATGCCTAGGAACCTGGAAACCTGTTTGGAGGGGTACCACCTATCCCAGTGTCACCCAGCAGCTGTCCAGCTGGCTGCAGTGGCAGTAGACTGTGGACAAGTCCGAGTGAGAGCTTACCTCTGAGACACCAAGCAGCCTAGGGCATGTCCTCAACTGCAGGCAGCCCCAGAGAGGAAGCCCAGCTGAAAGTTCCTGGGCCTAAGAAAAGCCTGGGAAGGGGGGGGGGGATGACCAGAGAGAAGGAGGTGACAGAACAGAGACCAAAACCAGAAACGACAGCAAAAGAGGGTGGGACCACCAACAGACACGGGACAAAGAGAGAAACAAGAACAAACAGGATCAGAAAGTAAGAAACAGAGAGCATCAAGGATTGCTGAGGCCCAAAGGAAGACAGAAAGCCAAAGATGGAAGACAGGAAGCCACAAAGACACAAGGATGGAGGGGAAAGGGATTCCCAGTGAGGAAGGGTAGGAAAACCAAGACCCTGACTCAAAATGCAGAAAGGACGGACCGAGAACAGAGGGGACAAATAACACACAGTACCTCCTTCCACCTTCCACTCCCCAAGAGGCACTGGGGCCCAGAGTTCCTTCCCTCTATGCTGACAGAAGGATGGGTCCGGAACTGGCTCCCCACTACCCTCCCTTCCACCTCAACCCTCAGAGCACATACACCAATGCTGCCTGTCCAAGTGTCTCTGTCTGGGGAGAGGGGCGTGCAGGGCTCTCTGCCTGTGGAAGGAGCACTCGGCTGACCCTGTGGTGTGGAATGATAGCACACAGCACCCAGGGCTGGGTGTGCCTGCCTTTTATCATCACATTCCATTCAGATGAGGAATCTGGCCTGTGGGCAGGTGGTAGCAGCACTGCTTCTCCATGTCCTGCTTGCTCTTCTCAACCCTGGCACCCCTAGAAGACTCTCTAATGGAGGCTCTGCCCTCTGGGGCACTCTCCCTACAGCCTTCCAGTCTCTCCTGGCTCAGTTCCTCTGAGTCCAGTCCTTCTGTCCCTCCACTCCCCACACAGGACTCAGGCCACCTTCCAACCCACTCCCTCCTGACACCAGAGCGAGCCAGTTGTCCAGAGGGCAGAAAGTCAAGGTTGCTGCCCCTAGAATACCTCACCCCTGGCTCCTGGCCCTGAAGTGGGCACCCTGCAAGAAGCAGCAGCCTCTGAGTCTCTGTGTAGTTTGTGAGGCAGGACTCAGAAGGGTGCCGGGAAGATTTCTGAAGCCTGACTGAGGAGGAGGGAGAACAGGAGGAGAGGAGCAGCCACCTGACAAAGGCCATCAAGGAGGGAGGACCTGACTACCTTCCTGTAGAGCAACTCACCCGGCTCAGGCCCATGCAGCAGCTACTCTTCTCCAGGTCCAAGGACTCCAGCAGCTCCTCCACCGCCTGAGAAGAGAGGCCTGGGTCAGGAGGCCAGTCGGTGCCTCCCCAGCTCCAGATTCAGTCCTCCCTTTCCTCCTCCCGGCAGTCCATTATTTATTCCTACAAGCCCTTCTGGTGGGCTTCTGCAGTGTCGGATACTGAGTTTGACCCTGGGGATGCAGAGGTGACTACAAGAGGAACAAATTGTCTTTCTGGGGAGTGAGACCAGGGAAATATAGAGAGAAGGAAGCATCGAAGTCCTGAAAAGCACCATGGAAGAGGCATTGTTTGGGCTGAGAATTTAGATACATGTAGAATTAGCTAGAGAAAAGAGGGGAGGGGGCAATTTAGGTAGTGCTACTAGCAGGAGCAAAGGCCTGGAGCAAAGGTGGCAGAATGCTCTGGGGAAGCTCCACACACCTCACAACACCTGGAGTGAAGGGGTGACCAAAGTGTGTAATCCATGGGAAAGGAGGCTAGAGTTTGCCTCAAAGGCAAGAGAGGAGGGAAATGCAGGAGATGCTAAGGAGAGGGAGCTCCCTAACATAAGAAGACAGGGGAGGAAGGCACAGAAGGAGGAGGAATCTAGGGCTACCACTGGGGTTTCTGACTTATGTAATGAAACAGATAATGGGGTCACTCCCAAGGCAGGGAACACAGGGAAGAAGTGGGTTTGGGAGGAGAGAGAATGTTTGGTTTGAACATGCTGGGTTTGAGGTGTAAGAGGAACACAGGTAGAGAGGTTCAAAAGGCGGCTATGAATGGCTTGTCTGGAGCTCAGGAGAGAAGCCTGGGCTGAGGTATCGATCTGCGAGTCATCAATATATATGCGGTAATTGAAGTGATGGGTGTGAATGAGGCTGTCCAAGAAGAGAGAGTAGAATTGAAAACAGATACCGCCAAGAAGAGAGTATTGGAGAGAGAGAGACCTCACTGAGGGGGTGGGTAGAAGTGGAGCAGCTCCGTGGGGATGAGAACAGAGATGGGGAAACTAGGAGTGGCCACAAAGAAGCAAGCAGAGATGGTTTCAAAAAGAAGAGAGCCATTAGCAAAGTCACTTGTTGCCAAGAATTCAAGTGACTGAAGGATTGACTCTGGCAACATGGAGGGAATGAGAAGATGAGAAAATCAGTCCCAGGGTACCAAGGAGTGGAGACCAGGCAGCTGTGGTAAAGAAATGGATGGTGGCTGGAATGAGGGCTCAGGAAAGGAGTTTATTGTTGTTGTTTTTATTTTTCTGGTACTGGGGATTGAACTCAGGGGTACTTAACCATTGAACCACATCCCCAGCCCTTTTTGTTTTATTTTTTTAAATTTTGAGACAGGGTCTCACTAAGTTGTTTAGGACCTTGCTAAGTTGGTAAGGCTGGCTTCGAACTTGTGATCCTCCTGCCTGAGCGAGCCCCATCTCTGGGATTACAGACATGCGCTTACACTCCTGGCAGAAGAAAGTATTGGTGGTACAGGACAAGGGAGAGACAGAATGTAGGCCAGCCTGAGAGGCTTGATAGAGATTCCTTTCAGAGAACAAGTCTACAGAATGTTTCTTCATAGGGCGAGAAGAACTGAGAGAGACTGAAGCATGAGAGGAGTTAACATTGATGGAATGGTCCCTGGGGGAGAGAGATGGATTCCAAAGCACAGAGGAAGGAACTACAAAAGAGAAGGGGTACTCTCCCACCAACACAGGAAGGGTGGGTGGGGGGAAGGAGGCAGAAGAGAAGTTTGAAGATGATAGGAGGAGAAGCTTGATTCTATTGGAGTTTGAAAGCAAGATTATAGGAGGGTTAGGGAGGGAATTTTGAGGAGAAAGATGAAGAATAGAATAGCAAGCAGGTAGGGATTTTGGGGTTAGGGCCAGATAAAGATGGGACAGATGGAAGACTTGCTGGGCCACCCTGAAGGCCCACCTAAGGCTGAAGACCATCAATTTGTAGGAATTCAAGTCTACATGGTTGTGTCATTTTCTCCCACAACCTTTGGGAGTTTAAAATGAAGAGTGTAGCTGCACAAAGGCTGGCCTTTGGGGGTGGGGGTTTGGCAGAGCAGGTACCATGGAAGGCTCAGGAGAGCTGGGGATGATAAAGGCTGAGTGACTGGCAAGTTGGACCATGGCTTCAAGGCTGAAAGGGAAAGGAAGAAAAATCAGAAAAGAATTGAGAGAATAGAGAGAATAGAGTGGGGTCCAGAAATTAGAGGTCTTGATGGCATCAAAGAGCAGTTGTCCTAAGAGGAAGAGAAGAATGAGAACCACAGGTAGGAGGTTATATTCAGAGAAGGCCATGCTAGAGTTTAAGATTTTGGAAGTGGAGCATTTCCAGGGATGGCAAGGTGCAGGGTGTAGCTATGAGTAGGAGACTGGAATGGGGGTCAAGGGCTGAGGGGGAAATGAAGGGAAGAGAGGGGGATGGGCATAGGAAAGACAATAGAATGAATCAAACATAACTTCCCTACGTTCATATATGAATACACGGCCAGTGAAACTCCACATCATGTACAACCACAAGATGGGATCCTAATTAGAATAACTTATACTCCATGTATGTACAATATGTCAAAATGCACTTTACTGTTATGTATATCTAAAAAGAGCAAATGAAAAAAATTTTTTAAAGGGACAATGAGAAGAGGGTATGAGATAGGTCACACCAAGGTCTCTTAGGACACTGGCAGGCCTAAGAATGGAGCAAAGGTTTTTGAGGGCTCTATGATTATGGGTCTGTGACTCAGAGGTCAAGGGGAGGGGGCACTTGGGGAACATCTGGGCATCACTGCGGGGCATCCTTCCCATTCTGCAGGGAAGCCTCCTAAGGTTGAGTGCCCTCAGAATAGTGCTGGGTGATTGAGGCCAATACAGAGGGAAGGAGGGTTCCTCTGCTCAAGAAGCCCTCTGGCTGCCTGAGGAGCTGCCCCTGGGGGTCAAGGTGACAGCCTTGAATGACAGAGACACCCCCTTCTGTAGTTATGAATTTATCAATCTAGGTTGGCAAGAGGCCCAGCAGCCTCACACTAACCCAAGCACCAAGGAGGTCTTGCCATATCAACCTTGCTCTTAGGAAGAGCTGGCCCCAGTCTCAGACAGCTTCTTGATGCAGGGACCAGATCCATGAACGACAAAGCCGAGGGACCTACGTGTTATCATTAGGGCACCCAAAGCACCTAATCAGCCAACTGGGAGACCCTGGCCCTACTCACTCTTGGATAATTGCCTAGCTCAGCAGAGAGCACACACCCCCAGCTTCAGCCTCCAGGGAGGGTAACTCCTCTCCAGTTACTACAGACATGCCCCACACTGCCTTCTCCACTACACAGTGTCCCTGTCTTAACCCTTGCTGACCAAAACCAGGAGCCTGAGCAAAGGCAGACCCACTGTCTCCAGAGGAGGAAGGGCAGATGGGTCTGGGAAGGGCAGCTGTTTAGAGGGATCTGAGCGAGTGAGAGGGGTCTGCAGGTGGTCTGGGAACCTAGGCCTACCCTCTTCTCATCCACCACAATGTAGTTACGCCCGTGTTTCTTTGTCAGGTGTGGGGCCAGGACATCAAAGCGACGGCGGAACTCAGAAAACACCATGTGGTCAGGATAACCTGGAGAGAGAGAGAGAGAGAGAGAGAGAACATGGCCCACAGTAAGGTCTTGAACAACTTTCCTGCTCCCAGCATGGCCCAACAGTCACTGGTGCCAGGTGGGGAGTCACCTAAAGGGGGAGAAACTGCAGGGGTGGGGAACCTGCAGCTGAGGCAGGCCCAGAAAGGACAGCTGAAGGAGGGGAGGCCCAGAGGACCATCAGGGTTGCTCCACACCAGGACAGAAAGATTAAAAAAGGGTTAAAGTAAGGGGGATCAGGTGACACTAACCACCTGGAAGGACGGGTGAGGGGACCTGGGTAACTTCTAGGATGCTTTGCAGCCCTTCAAGTGTAAAACTCCATGATGATGCAGAGACCAACGCCTTGAAGACTCACTCAGTAAGAAAAACAACAGGACACCAGATTGTAACTGACCCAAGGGCTTGGAATCCTGGCCCTGCCTCTTACCAAAATGTGACCTTGGGCCAATCATTCCACCTCTCTGAGTCTTACTTTCTTTACCTTTAAATGGGGCCCTAGCACTTACACTGCACGGTAGTCATGGAGACTAAAATGAGAAAATATGTAGAAAGCACAGCTTGATGGGATGCTGAGTAAAATATTCCTTTCCTTTCCTTTGTTCTGCTGAAGTAGGATGTCAAACAGGGCTCTGCTCCCTGTCCCCACCCTGACCTTGAGCCCTAGGCCAGGTGGCCAAAAACACTAGTAGATATTCTTTCCCTAAAGAATGTCTGGGCTTAGGGCTGGGGACAGCTCAAGCAGTAGCGCGTTCGCCTGGCATATGCATGTGGCCCAGGTTCGATCCTCAGCACCACATACAAAGATGTTGTGTCCACCGAAAACTAAAAAATAATTATTAAAAATTCTCTCTCTCAAAAAAAAAAAAAAAAAAAGAAGGTCTGGGCTTAGAGTCAAGGGAAGGGTGAGAGGCTTCTAGCTTAAAGCAAGGTCAGAACAGGGGCCAGCAGGAATGACCCCCTGTCACCGGTCTCTCCAGAGCCCATAGTAGAGGATCAGGAGAGCTACTCCTACGGAATCATAGTATTTCAAACCAGAAAAGGATCCTAGACCAAATTCACCTTATCTTTCAGGCAAGGAAACTGGCCTGAAAGATGGAGCAATAGCTTGCCCAAGGTCATGGAGGCTCTAGCTGAAGCTGAGCTGGACTTCACACCTGGGTTCCTGTCGGCCAGCTGGGGCTTGCTGCACCAGGCGGGCCAGCTAGCTCTGGGAAACCCTCCAACTGGGAGATGAGGCTGATGCATGTGCCTGATAATTGAAACAGGAGGCGGGGGCCGCTGAGAGGCCAAGACAAAGTGAGCTATTGATTGTATCTGAATTGCAATTAAATTGATGGGCCGGGATAGCAGGTCTGGACGCTTGGCATCTTAATTAATCATCAGTGCTATCGATGGTGGCTGGGGGCCGGGGAATGGGGAATGGGGGGGGGGGCTTGCCGCTGCTGGCCTCATCGATCTGCTTGTTTGAGTAAAGCACATTGATTTTGGTTCAGAGCGGTAACAATCTGGTTTTGAAATAATAAACACCAACTCCATATCAAGACGTGGGGACAGATCAATGATTTATTTAGAGCAGGGCAGGGAGCCGGTTTCTTTGCTTTGGCTGCTAAGGAAAAGTGATGGTGCCCATAGGGATATCTCAAGGGGACCTGGCTGTGGGTGGACAAGATCCTGTCTGCTCTTCTAGCTAGGGAAAAAGCAGAAAGCTGGCTACTCCTAACTTCTTGAGCAAACAAAACCCTACTTGAGAGGCCTGACTGTGGAGTCAGCCTGCTTGGATGCAATCTGGTTCAGCCATCCATGAGCTGTGTGACCTCGGGCAAGCTACTTGGCTTCTCTAAGCTGCAGTTTCATTTGGAGATGATGATAGTTCCTACCTCAAGAGGTTGTTGTGAATTAAAGTGTGGAAGAGTTGTGAATAGAAGCTGGTGTGCTATAAATGCGCTAAGGATGGTATACTACTACTACTGCCCTCCCCTTCTCCCTTCTCTTGCTGGGTCCATAAAAAGGGTATGCCTGACATTTCTTGGGAATTTTAAGTACTTCAGAGAGATTTAGCACCTGGCGTCTCCCTGGACAGATGGCTTTGAAAGGGCACTGGGTCTACTGCTATAGGGAGAGCTGACTCTTCCACACTAGGGACTAGTCAAAGGAGGGAGATGTGGGAAAAAACAATGGAACATGGGGGGCAGGGAAAAAAGAGGATTAATGAATACTTAAATCTGGAAGGGAGAGGAGGAAGAGAGGAGTCACAGGTGGAAAGAAATAGAGAAAGGAACACTTTTGGGCTGAGAGAGGTGAGAACAGAGACTCAAGAAGAAGGCACAAGGGTAGAAAGGAGCGCAAGAAAGGAGACCTTGAGCCATTTTGAGAGGGAGGGGAGCAGCTCCTGGGTCCCATCTGGAAGGCAGGGCAGGATACAGCAATCTCCAGGAAAGGGAGCCCAGGATGGAACGAGAAGATGCCTTACCTTGGCGGTACATGCGCATGGCATCAAGCAGTCGGGAGCCCCGAAGCTGGGCACGGAGTAGAGGCACATCAAGCTGCAGGAGCCCAGCTTCACAGGGGTCTCCTGGAGGCAGGTCCAGCTCGCTGCTGCTGCTGACGCGGCGGGAGGAGGCGGATCGGGGTTCCCCAGCCCAACCCTCGGCTACAGGCAGGAAGCAGTGAACAAAATGCATCTTGGATCTCTTGATGGTGTCAATGAGGGCATCCTGCCAAAATGGAAGGAACCACCTTCAGTGGGCTCTGATGGCCCATGCTCAGGAGAGCAGGGACTGATGCCAGCTCCTGCACTGCTCACAGGATAGCAGGTGTCCCACTACCAGCTGGGACATGCCAAGCCTGGACAACTCTGTCCTCCCCAGGTCTGGCTGACCACTCAGAGGCAGCAGGGCTGAAAGGTAAACCCCACCAGCAGTGATTAGGTAAGGTGGGATGCTGGGTGGGCACCTGACGGCCTGGGTGTGTCCAGAGTGCCCAAGCCTACCTGCCAGTGGTAAGGAAGGGACCCAGGGTCTGGCTGAATACTCACCACCTGCAGCTTAATCTGGATGCACAGCGACTTCTTCTTGACAGCTGCCATGCCTGTTGTAAAGGTCTTCCGCATGCTGGTGGCCCGGCGCAGCGCAAGCTGTGAGCCACCCTCCAGGCCGGCGATGGAGCCCGAGAGCACCGTGGCGCTGCCTGCCCGGCCCAGAAACAGGTTGCTGATGATCTTTCTGCCAGAGGCAGGAGGGTAAGGGAGAAAAAGGAGTCACATTCATGGGGTAGCAGTGGCCATTCCTCCTGCCAGGATACCAAACTACCCCCAGACAGCTATGGCCAGGGGCCTGAGTTATTTGGACTGGAGTCACATGTCCTACACCCTACAGAGAAACAAGAGAGATATATTCAAACACCAAGAAGGGAAAATCTGAGGTGGGCAGAAGTCAAGGAACGGGCAAGGATGGGGCAGAGGGAGTGATACACTCTTCTCCCAGCCAGGGAGGACTGGGCAGTGGGTTTCCAGCTCAGCAGGAGAGGTCAGAGTTTGACATCTGCTAGCACACTGTATAATTCACTTATTACATTTCCTGTTCATTATCTCTCTCCCCCACTACTAGAATGCAAACTCCACAAGGGCAAGGATTTATATAGTCTTCACTGCTTTCTGCCAAGTACCTTGAAGTCCCTGTCACAGAGAAGATGTCCCATATGAATGGATGACACGGGTTGTACAACTGAGTGGTTTCTAAGGCTCCTTCTGCCTTGTCTGAAGAATGTGAGGGTGTTATTCAAATTGAAAACTATGGGTATTTCCAACCATGTCTGCCTCCTGCCTCTATTCCGGAAGGCCATGCCCATGCTCTCAAGGCCAACTGGTCTTGGTTGTTGCCTCTCAGGAACTGAAGACTATCTACCTTGCTGGTGAGAGGCCTCTGGGACACCTCCATGGGAAGGGGGCCCAGAAATAGTTGTGGGGACAGAACATGGATAGACAGAATAGTGTCCTTACTTCTGGGAGTCCTGTAGGAGCCGGGGGGCATTCTGGGTGGCTGGGTTCTGCTTGGTGTAGCTCAGCCAGCCAGTCACGTTGTACTCTACCCAGTTGGTGCCATGGCTGTGACCCAGGAGAAAATGATGTGGTTTGCTGCTGCGCAGAAGGGGACTTTGGCCTAAGAGTGAGCAAAAGCAAGGTTCATATTGTCAGGGGACAGGCATACAGCCCAGGGACTTGGTGAGCTACCCCAGGGTGTACCATCTGGACCCACATAGGTAGGTCTTCTAGAGAGGAAGCAGAGGAGCTATCCTCTAGGAATGCCACCTACCTTTTTTATCACCTTCCTGGGGGCCATAATAGGAGAAAAGGCGCTCCAGGAGTGTATCCTCAGTGGCCCCTGGCACCAGCGCCTCCTCTTCCAGCAGCCATAGTAGGCCCCTTGCCTCATCTGTGCGGGCCAGCGAACGGACCTGTGGAGAAGGGAAGAAATTCTAGCTTGCCACATGGAGCTGTGGGAGAGGAGCCAAAGTCTTGGCCCCAAGCACACACCAGAAACAACTGCACACAGCCCGCCCGCACAATGTAGCTCTGGCCACTCAATGCTGACACCTTGTGGAGGAGGCCAGTAATGAGAGGAAAGAAGGGCCAGGAGAGAGAGAGAGAGAGAGAGAGAGATGATTCCTGGTCCAAAGGCCCCAAAGACTTATTACTTGAGCTCCTACGCAGAGGCTCCCTTCCATTCTCCTCCTGTCCGAGGGTACAGGGGCTTTGTGAGGCCCATGTTGCCCTCACTCCCTGGCACATTAAGTGGGATAAAGTCAGTAAGCTTCTGACAGTGCATGACCCAAAGGAAACTCTCCATAAATGACAACTGTGGGGTTAACACTGGTGCCTAAAAGGAGAAAATTGCTGCAGTATCCCCGCAGGGTATAAACTGAAGGGCCAAAAGTGTGTGACAGGTGACTTCGTGGATGTGGTAGCCAAAACAAGTGGAGACTGGAACAAGCTAGAAAGAAAGTGTCCTCATTTAACAACTGCCACTCAGCTGCTGTCCTAGAGTAGCACTAACCTAGTGTTAATAAATCATCTGGTTTTCAAGAGAAGGTAAAAATACTGCATTCTGATTTCTAATACCCCCTGAAGATCATGCAAACTAGGCCTATAGCTACATATGGCCTGAAGGTGCCTTTTCTATGGAATTCCCCTGCCTTCCTTAGAAAGAACTGAATCAGACCCACACCACATTCTCGCCTGGCCTTTAGGGACTGAGGACAAGAAAAATGGGGAAAGTGATATTTTCCCTCTCTTCGACCCCAGGTACCCACATGTCCTCACTGCAGCTTGCCTAAGGGAGTCAGTATGATAACCAGAAGGAAGCATAATGTAGCCAAGGACTTGTGGGTGACAACAGGACTCCAGTAGCTAGAGGTGAATGGCAGGAAGAAGCAATGAAGCCATCGGATAGTGAGTGGCACTGTGGGCCCCTTCCCTTCCCTAGGCCCATCAGATAGGGACACCAAGGAAGGGAAAGATTGGCCTATACACATCTGACTCCTTGCTGTTCATGAGTCACATGTACAAATACTTCTTGTGTTCAGGGAATGGCAAAGGCTCTCTCAGAAGGCCACATGGGAACACAGGTGTCAGAAAAAGGAAATCCACTTCCCTGGGGAGATACAGCACTTGAGCACTTTAAGCACTTGTCCCTGAGGGAGATTCATTGTCCCCAAGTCTCACCCCCTTTGCTAGCCCAGCAGGGCCTTACGGGAAGGGGAGAGCAGAGCAGGAATCAAAGCAGAAGAGGGAGTTCAGCAGCCTAGCAAAAATGTCATTCTCCAATAAAGCACCTTATGCACTTCCCCTAATTGAAGGCAATCACCAAATGCCAAGTGCTCATCAGGCCAGCCAGTGCCCCAGGCACCTAAGGTACCAGAGATGCTAGTGCAAAGGGTGACAGAGCCTGCCTCTGAGGTTGAGGAGCAAGGGCTCACTTAAGGAGTGAGGGCTCACATCCATGGCAGCCCCCCAGAGGGCATTTATAGCTTGGTGTTTCCCTGACTGAGCAGGCACCATCTCCTTGCTCCAGTCTGCTAGGCAGCATCAGTCCTCTTCTTGAGGACAATGGAAAGCAATGACTACATCCTCTGGGTTTCGGTCCTCACTCCCAAGCAGGCCAGAGCCTCAGCTGGTAAGAGAGGAGCTACATCTTCCTGCCTGGCTGGCACTCCAGCTCCCATTGCACCAGGCAGAAGAAAGTGCCATCTTCCAGGCCAGGCTGTGAGTGCTGAGGAGCAGAGCCCTATAATTGTACAGTGCTTGGTGTCTGGGCCTGACTGGGTCCTCCCTTGGCCCACAATGGCAGCCTCAGTGGCAGCGCAGCCAGAAAGGGCTCTACTCCAGGCAGAGGAGTGGGAGATGAGAGGTGAGGCTACTGAGGTCTCACCAGCATTCTTACCAGAGACTGGTGGGAGGCCTGGTCCACTGCAGCCACCGAGTCATCTGCGGCTGGCTCTATATCATCAAACGCCAGCTCAATGTTCTCCTAAGAAAAGAAGGCAGAGCACAGTCATGGGGATCCCGTGTCAGGGCACAACATATGAGTAGGTTGGGTGGGGCCTCTGGGAACAGCAAGTCCAACCTCCCATTTCTTGCAGGGGCTCCCTCCAGCATCCCAAATGACAAACTGCTCACTACCTCCCAAGGTAACATGCTATTTCTGGATAGCTAAAATTCTTATAACCTCTTTTTATACTAGGCCAAAGTTACATTCTCCTGTTATTTGAATCAGTTGATTAGACAATGCAGTATATGCCTACTCTCCATTTCATAATCACCCTTGACATATGAATATAACTGTCTGTTGTGATTTTCATAAGTCTTCTCTCATCCAAGATAAATATCCTCCTCAGCTTGTTCAATTCACCTGCACATGAGGAAGGATTTCCAGATCCCATCTAGGACACCCTTTTAGGGAGAGACCCTAAGTCATCAACCACCATCCTATCAGATTAGGGGAAAGCCGGGGTGGGGGTGGTGACTGGGCCAGACACATCTGGAGGCAGGTACTGCCCTGTAGCAGTTCACAGGGCCCAGGAGGGTGCCTTAAAGAAGGACATGGAGTGGCTCTCAGGGACCCAGAGTGTGCCTTCAGCTTTGTGGAAAGCACACTTTCCATGAAGTAAGGCTTCAGCCAAGGTCAAGGGCTGGGGCCACTGGGCAGGAATAGATTCCCACTCCATAGCACAGAAGGAGGCAGAAATAAAGAGGGAGTAGAGAGCTGGGAAGAAGCAGGCAGCAGGGAAGGTGGTGACTTCCTGTATTCACAGAGGACCTCTCTGGGGGTGTCCTGGGGAGAAGGTGAGGCTGAGGTGGGGCCAGCCAGGGTGGGGTAGAGAACTACCTCCTTGTATCTTTCCAACTCCTGAACAAAGGTGCGCTCATGGAAGAGCCTCTGTAGCCGGTCCTGGGCATAGTTGTGGCACAGCTCCTCAAATGAGGCTCCACGGGCCGAGCCACCCTGCTCAGGGTTCTGGAAGCCTGGAGTATCCACAATCATCATGGAGCAGAGCGAGTGCTGGCTGGACTTGAGAGCCCTTCACCGGGAAAGCCTGAATCAGAGCTAGCCAATGCCACGCCACAGAGCAGATCCCAGTGATCTGCCCCTGGCATGCAGCAAATCCCCATCCCTGCCCAGATACCCTGGGCCCTAGCAGAGAGGACTTGCCTCACCTCAGGGCCCAGAGGGACAGTGAGCCCTCTGCTGGTGGATGATGGCCCTACCTCAGCCAATACAGGCACAAAGCCATCAAACCACCTTGGCCAGAGCAGGAAGCGGGGGAACCCCATGGGGTCTGCCTGGTACTCACCTGTTTACTAGGGAGATGAGAAGGGTAAAGAGCTCGCTGTAGAGGCCAGATGCCATGCCCTCTAAACACTCCAATGCACTCATTTTGGGACCTATGAGGCAATAGGATCGGTTCTATCTCTTGTCTCCTGGGCTACTCCATCTGCCCAGCACGAGGTCCTGGGGCTGGGCCTCTCCCCGTGATGGGAACATCTATTCATTCCAGCAGTCCCTCCCACCTCCAGAATGGCAACAAGCCCCAGGTAAGGCTTCCCAATCACATCTACCAGGCAAGGGGCTAGGGTACCTGTGCCATCCCCCAGGCTGCTCTCTTCAGGGCCCTGACGAAAGGAAGTGGAGCGCTGCAGGGTGCCACCCTTGTGCTGGTGCTTGAAGATGGCCGAGGACAGCTCCTCCAGGCTGCAGCCCAGCAGGTATGCAGCCTTCTGGGCCCATTCATGGCGGGCAAATTGCTTGCGCCCAGCTGTGGGGTAGAAATAAGGATCTGGCATCTTGGGTCTTTCTCCTTAGGCTGACTGATGACCACTGTGCGTTTTGACTCCCTTGCTCCCATAGGACTGGGGAGCAGGCATCTTCTGGAGGCAAAAGCTAGCCCTAATGACACCCAATGGGCTTCATGGGAATATGGAGTGCCAGCCACTGCCAGTACTTCATGTGTCCCTTGGGGGTGGAAATAATAGGAAGGCCCTAAAAAAGGAGGCAACTCCACAGGCTGCCACCAGAGGGTACCCAGTCGGCTGCAAAAATCCCTTTATTTCCAAGGATGCCCAACTTGGGTTGGAGAAGGACAAAGTCAGAAGAACACTTGTGCCTGTGGTAAATATAGCATGAGAGAGTACTAGCTCCTGCACCTTCCTGGATGCATTAGCATCCCCCCCTCTTCCTTATCTTGCCCCAGGGGAGACCACAGACATCTCAAAGGCTAAACAGTGGGGAGGCAACACAGCCACAGGGGAAAGGGAACAGCCCACACAGATATATGTGCCTCAGCCAACATGTGTCTAATCACAGCAATTAGGGAAAGCTAACAAGAAACAAGGTTTTACCTTCAGCAGCTTCTGTAAGGCAAAGGACCAGCATGCAGCATGCAAAGAAAAACAGTGTGTTAGCAAACAGTCATCAACTGAGCCGCCAGGCCCACAGGAAGGGACTGTGGGGGGTAGGGGTTTATAAGGATGAGCAGGCAAGAAAACACAACCACATCTAGCTTTGGAGACAAACACACACACATTCACAGTCTCAAAGGAGTATGCTTGTGGATGTCTTCACACTGACTCTTTTTGCAGAAAGAGACCTGCAATGATGTTCTGTGTGTGTGTGTGTGTGTGTGTTGCGCGCACGCGCATACACACACACACACACAACTCTGGAAAGTACTGTAAGCTCTGAGTTGATAACAACAGGGCTCAGCACTCAAAGCACTCCACGTACAGTCACCACAGAGGAGGATCAGAGGAAATTAGGCTTGAACCCCTTAACAGTAAAGAACTCTTAAGAACACAGTCATATGCCTGTCCACCCTCCTGCCCATAATGTCTGAAGACAACTTCCTTAACCAAGAGCCTGCTTCCTCTTGGCATGTGTGCCACCTGCTGGGATCATAAGGGGTTGGACACCCATACACCTGTTCCTTCATGCATACACCACCACCACTTTCCCACTCTTGCTGTGCACACTGGGGCCCTCTGTACCCAGAGAAAAGACAAAGCCAAAGCGCAAGGTGCTGTTCAGAGCCAGCATCTCCTTTCCCTAAACAGCAGGAGAAAGCAAGTAAAGAGGCCCTCCGATGCTATCTCCCAGAAAGGCAACAGCTCTCCCAAGCAAGACCCAGCCATAGCCATTCACAAGCTGGCAGAAACCATCGTCACTATGGTGCCTGCTGCCCCCTAGTGGCCTCCACCCTGACATGCAAGACCAAGAGCCAGGGCTACCAAATCCAAAGGGAAGAAGACTGTAGAGAACTGGCCTCAGGAAGCCCCAGGAAGCAAGCCTGTCCTACCCCATCTAAGCCCCATCGGGGGCATTAGCATCCTGAGATATTCTAGGATCCAGATTCAAAACATGTTGGAGAAGCAGCTATTCCAGGGACTCCAAGAAGTCCCATATCCAGCAGGCTCCCCTTCTACCCTCAACCCTGGGGCTTTTCTCAAGACCAGTCCCCTATGCTATGAGAGAATGAGCCCAGCCCCCCAAAAGAGCCCGGGGTAGCACCAAGAATGGGCAAGGCAGCCCTTATGCCCCAAGGCGGGCCAAGTTCAGTTACCCGCTTGCTCCTCGGGAGCCTCTGTTAGGAAGGGAATAAGAAGGAAAGTTATTCCAGGGACTGCTCCAAGAGAGCATCTTCTCTTTTTCTCAGCCCCAGCCCAACCACCCATTCCTCACAGTGTACCCAGCCTGCCACTATGACCACGCCTCAGGCCATTATTGGCAGAAATGCTTCTCTGGTCTTCTGCCATAATTTCAGGGACCAAGAAGGGGCACAAACAACAGAGGGGAGTCCCGTAACACTTGAATCTATGCAGGGCAAGAACAAATTGGGAGTGGCCAGGGCCTCCACAACATCCTCCAGGAAATGAGGCAGGTTGTTGGGACTCCACTGCAGGTTACCTTTGGTGGCTCCTGCAGCCCCCAGGTGGTAGATAGCAGCCAGGATGAGCCAGCAGGCCTTCTGCTCATCGGGGGAAATGCCCAACACCTTCATGGCTGTCTGCAGCTTACTGAATTGCTGAGCTGCCTTCTGCTTCTCCTCAGGCTGCAGGGATAGATGGGCATACTGGTGTCAGACTTCAGAGAGGCTCCCAGCATGTCCCCATGCTGCTGGACCCTCAGGGAGGGCAGACCTTGAGTACAGCCACCCATGGGGTACTATTGAGACTCCTCCTATACCCAAGGTCCAGGGCTGCCATCCAGTCCCTACTGCCCCCTCACCTTGGCCAATGGCATGATCCCAAACACATTATTCTCTGCCAAGTGGTTCAAGTGGAGCTCTGTCCTAGGGGTACAAATGAGGCATCAGCAAGGGGCTTGGTCCCTGGGCCACAACCATCTCCCTCCCAGGATGGAGACAAACAGATTCAGTTTCCAGACTCCAGCTCTACCTTTCCTATTTGGCTTAGATGCCTGGGAAGAGCACCAGCCTCTCTAGGACAGGTAACTCGAGAGACCCTGGAGAGAGGGTCCAGCCAGACCCATGGAAAGGAGCAGGGAACATGCCTGAAGGACAAGTCCCACCAGGACAGACTGTGCCTCAGTTATGAGAAGAGCTAAAGAAGATAATGTCTGGGGCCAACGCTTGGCCCCATCGTTTATCCTTGTCTAGTGAACAGACAGCAAGTTTGAAGGTCTAAAGGGAAATTCATGGCAGGGGCAGCCAGCAGGGCAGAGGGGGCCACCTGGGGGCACTGGAGAAGAGTTAGGCTTTTGGAACCAAGGTGGACTCATATCAGCTTAGCCCTAAACTAGTATGTGACTGAGAGCAAGTCGCCCACCACTTGCATCCTGGTGAGCTTTCCGCTCCAGACCTGTCTTACTGGGTAACAGATTTCAGGAAGGCCCTGGGAACACTGATGGGTCTATTGTAGCCCTCCCATACAGCAAGGACTCAGTACCCAGGCCAGGGAACTCTGATGGGCAGGGCCTGTGTCTCCCTCATCTCATCATCCCCAGGCCCAGCTGAGAGCCTGGCTGGCACTCAGTAGAGAAGGAACATACAGCACTGTGGGTAACCAGTCAGTGAGGTCCAAGAACCCAGTCATGGGCTGAAGTCCCAAGCCCCTCCTGCACCCTCGTCCAACCTCACCTGAGAGTGCCATCTCCACAGGCCAGCAGGTAGTAGAAGACATTGAATGTGGCCTCACTGGCAGGGCGTCGAGCCACACGGAGCTTCTCCAGAAGCATCGTCTGTAGCATAGCACAAGATGAGGAAGGAGGGTGGTGGTGGATCAACCTCCTCCTACCCCAGAGCATAAGGAACCAGGACTCTGATCCTCTGGCCCTAGGAATAAGTAGCTGCAGCTTATTCCCAAGGTGCTCAACCAGCGGCCAGGTCACGCCAGGGTCAAACAGGAGGCAGAAACCAGGGGGAGGTAGAAGAATATGGGCCCAGTTCCTGTAGGTCTGTCACCCTGCCCAGAGCCTAGGGGCCAGCCTTTCTGGAGAAATGGATGTTTGTAGGGAGAAAGTTCAATAAGCATGGGAGGAGGTCAACCTTGGTTGAGCTTTACTTGACTGACAAACTCTTCTGGGCCTGGTGACATCAGCCTGAGAGAAGGCCCTGAGCATGGATCTCACATAGTGGGCACAGCCCCAGGATCAAGAGGGATAAGGAAATTGGGCAGGAGGCCTAGAGGGCAGCAAAGACCAGCCCTTCTTGTGCCAGGTCCATTTAATTGGGACAAAATCCCAGGAAAATGAGGCACTGGATAGAGAATGATTTCTAGGACATGAAACTAGCAGCCCATTTCCCACTACCCTAAGGCCTGGGCAGCACCCCCTCACCTGAATGGAGGCTGAGGCCACCTGGCCAGCTTGGTCAAAGTCCAGGGAGAGGATCTGGGAGAAGCGGGTTGCATTTCCATTCATGATGGTGGGGCTGTTCCCAAAGGCTTCCAGGAGGGTGTACAGAGCCTGCCACTTCTCAACTGCAGAACACAGGCCCAGGGGACATCAGGAAAGCCAGGGCAGCCTTCCCCCAGCTATGGGCTCCAGAGGCATGAAGGCTTGGGGCTAATCAGACCAGAACTGCCCAGGGACAGAAGGGTTTCAAGGGGATAGAGACGCCAGGGAGAAAAAGAGCTGCAACTTAGGAGGATCCTCCCTCCTGACCCCCCTCCTCATCTATTCTGCTTTCCCAGCTGTCCCTGCCTCACCGGAAAACACCTTGTTCCCGCTGGTGCCTGTGATGGTGGCTAGGTACTGCACCAGGTGCTGGCAGCTGGTGGTCTTGCCACTGCCACTGCTGCCCAGGAGGATGATAGACTGGTCCTGACGGCTCATCAGCATTGCCCTGTATGCTGTCTGGGCCACAGCATAGATGTGGGGTGCCATGTCCTCCCGCCGGCACCCCTTGAACATGTGCATCACCTTGATTAGGAGAAATATGGAGGGAAGAGGTAGGCTCTTAGCTGGTTCCACCTGGACACCCCTCACCCCCAGGTCTACATTTTTTTCTGAATTTTCACTCCAGGGGTACCCAGGGACTGTGAGGCCAAGGGTATGCATGGAAATGTAGATACTAGTCAAGTCCTAGACTGCATTAAAGTCTGCAGGAGATCCTTCTGCCCCACCCTTTGAAATAACTCCTCTTCCCAAGGTCAACCATGAGTGGACAGGAGCCCACTGGATACTAAGGGATAGGGCAGAGAGCAAGGGGAAGTGGGGTGGATGATGGGTGAGTAGGTCCACAAGTCAGCACAGTAGCCTAGAAGGAGTGGCACCTTCTCTGAGTATACGGCAGGAGCCCCACGGGGGCTGAGAACCAGCAGGCTGGGGCCAGCATAGGTGTGCAGCAGGCTAGCGCCATAGCGCTGGCGCAGTGTGTGTAGGACGCTAGACTCGTTGAGGTACACCAGCGAGGCCATATCTTCCAGACGGTCACAGGAGGGAGCATTAGCCTGCATGGAACAGGATAGGCAGGTGGGCAATGAAGAAGCAGATCCTGGCTCCACCATAAAGGACAGGCCTGTCCTGTCCTGCCCACTGCCCTCCCTCCCGTTCCCTCCTTCAAACCTTCTCTACGTCATCCTCATCCACATCCAGGATGGCTCCATCATGGTCTAGCTTCACACGCACCTTCCCCTCAGGTAAACTGAGCTCCTCCGACTTGAGCTGACTGGCTGCAGAAAAGGCACAGACAGTTGATCATGGGCCTGGGAAGCTTCTGCTACCCCATTTGGCTTCTTCTAGGTCCTCCTCTCCTCTCCTTGGGTCATTAGCCTCTCCTTGCTCACCCCTGCCCCCCAGTCCTTACCAGACCCAGAGGTACACCCGCTGCCAGCCCTAAGCCCAAAGAGTCCAAGATATGTACCCAACCTCTTGAGACTCACCCAGAGAGAAGCCATCCTTATGGACCAGCCACACCTTCTCTGTCTCATACCAGGCTTCCTCAGCTGCAATCTGCTCTTCTGTTTTGGCCTATCAGAGGGAGGGGAAGAGCAAATAGTCAGATCCTGCTCTGGAAGACAGGCAAGGACAACAGGAGAGGAGAGGCAAGTGAGGGAAAGGGCTTCGAGATGAGCCACTGGGCAAGGAGAAAAGTTAGGTGGCAGATGTAGAATAAAGGGACATCAAAGGTGTCAGAGAAGGAGGATGGGGAAGCCAGTTTGTGGTGGATCTGAGGAACCTTAAGAATAAGGACGTCAAAGCTAGGGACCATACCAGCACTGAGGATGTGGAAGTACAGGGCACAAAGGGAATGCCCAGGAAAGCAGCTGCCCTCTGCCCCTCCTCCCTGCCAAGCCTGTGAAATCAGTATCCTGAGTCCAAGACCTAAACTTTGGGCTACAGCCAAGTCAAGCCAAGTGAGAGGCCTCTTTCACCATGCTAAGAAAGGCCATTTCTCCAGGCCTGAAAAAAAAAAGTGTCCTCCTAGGACTTTATAGTACAGAATGATAGGTGGGTCCTGAGCTCTGGCCTCGGATCTGAGGATACTACTATCTGGGCAAGGGGACAGTGCCCGGGGGTATATGCCAGACTCTCTGTTCCTCCTCCTTGTTATGGTCAGCAAAGTCCCCAGCTTGGAAGGCAGCAGTTGACAGATCTGGTCAACACATTAATGCGCCACAAGGGCATAAGGCAGCTTGACCAGATTTGGGGGTAGGGGGCATGGCACTTATTCATCTAACTCAGGAAGGTACTCCCATGCCACACAGGTGGACACAGGAATGGGTGTGAAGGGGCTGGGTGTCCAAGGTGGCCCAAAATGGTCACCAACAAGAAATAGGCATTCATAGGCACTGTTAAGGTGTAGGCAATCAAACCTGGTGTCTCCTAAGAAGTACATTTGAGTTTGGAAGCAATGGTGCCTGGGGGAGCAGGGATAATGGAAAGGAGTGCAAGGGCCACAGCCTGTCAGGTTCTTTTGTCATGTGTAGACAAAATGGCAGCCAAGTCACTAAGTGGCCCCTACAACAGGGCTAGCCACCCTTAGGGCCAGCCCTTTGGGGAGCACTGGCTAGGAAGAACAATTAGTCACCAAAAAGACTCTCACTCTAGATGTCTCATATTTCTTATGAGACCCAATACTGAGGCATAGACAGTACTTTGTGATAATGATTTCCTGGGTGAGGGATCAGGAAAAGATAAGAGCACATAACAAGAGGGATTTATGTTCTTTGTCACATTTCTTAGAGTTGAAAGAAAAGGAGATCTGGATCCTACTGATAAACCCCTCTGGTGCAGATGGCCCTTTCCCCAGCTATGAAGAGGACTGGACCAGGGGAATTATCCTTTAATAGGATAATGGCTATGAGGTTGCCAGTGTTCTGATTTGTTAAAGTGAGGGCATTTTAAAAGGCTATTTTTAATATTTTAAGATAAACAAATTCATTTTAAAAATCACTACAATGTTTGTTTGTTTTTTCCATATCACGTGAGACAGGTGAAACCTTTGTCTTGAACAGGCATGTTCTATAGGCCAGGTGTAGGGAAAGACATCCAAAGGCCACCACCTGTCACTCACTCTTTCAGAGCTGATCTCACATTGGCCAGGAGGTGGAGACAAAGGCTGTCTCATCTTCAGGTGCCAGCCAGGGAGAGAGAAAATCAGATTTTTTGACTCTAACCAGAGAGTGGGTTAAAACACTTAGAATTCAACTGGCCTTGGGCTCCAATGGTTAAGAACTGTGTGCCACAGAGGCCAAACATTCAGTGATGCTCCCTGAGGGCCTAGCCATCTCTGCTTCTGGCACTGCCTCCCCAGGGGCAACCCCCGACCCCAACACAGGGTGGGAGCCTGGAGGGGAAAGAGGCCTTACGCTCCAGCATGAGGCCCGAGCACAGACGCCAGCCCAGGCACAGGCCAGAGGTGGTGGGTGATCACTGGAGGACGCGGAGAACTTCTGAGGGGGATAGGAGCACCCTACCTGGCTGTGGGCAGGAGAGGCAGCTTCAGGGTCCAGCTAGTGGGAGCAAGCAAAAAAGAGAGAGAAAAGAAGGGTGAAGACAAGCAGACCACTGGCATGTCCCCTTAGCAAGACCTGTGGGCCAATGGACTAGCAGTCTCCAGCTGCCAAGATACAGTGGCTGTCAGGGGAGCATGTCACCAGGACTCAGGAGGTGGCCTGGGCAGAAGAATTGCACAGTCCAGGAGAGGCCAGACCAGGAAAGTAAAGAGACAGTTGTTATCATTAGACCCCTCAGAGGAGAGATTCAAGTGAGACAGTCCCTATGGCTGGGCAGGAGTCTGCCACTCTGCCTCTGGCCAGTTTCTCCTGGGTTGGCCATCCATTCCAGCCTGAATTAGGCTCCCTTTTCTGTGTATCTGCCAGGTCAGGCCACCTCACCCAACCCAGATTCTGGGCCCCTTGGAAGCCTCCCACCTTATCTTTAGGGCATTCCTCAGCCCAGCTCCTCTATGGCCACCAATCAGCACAGAGTTGTCCCCTCACCTGGAAACACACACCTAAGGGGGTGCTACTCCCCATGTGAGGGCTGTCACTACTATATCCAGAACCAGGCCACCACTAGCTCAAGTCTAGGGCCCCTTCCTCAAGCCCTCTGTACCACTCCTGCTACTCCCAGGCAGGCAAACTGACCCCATGGGACAAGTGGAGGATCACTCTATACTGGTCTAATCTAGAGGCCATCAGCCACCTGCCTAAGAGCCAGAACACTGTGGGCAGACTCTGGGGACAGCCTTGTCCTTTCTGTCTCTGTCTTGTTACTTAAAGCCCTCAAAGGCCTTTCTGACATGAAAGGAAGACAGCCAGCCTGGGATGTGGCCTGTTAGAAATGGGTAAGAGTTAAAGAGACCCCCCCCCCGGGTATGGCGAACTAGGGAATCAAAAATGGAGAACATGCCAGACTCTCCACCTTGCTACCCACCTGGCCCTGGTACCAAGGCATTTCGCCAAGACAGGAGAACAGGGCCAGAAAAGGGAACTGGATTCTCAGCCAAAAAGGGCCCCCTCCCATATGTAAAATTGTCCCTAGAGGGACAATTCTCCACAGAGCCCTTGTCTCATTTCTTTAAGCAGAGAGCCAGTGTGAGGGTCTATGGACCACCATGGAGTCTCCTTTCCATAGTCAGGCACTCCTACACACAAACAGTCTGGCTGCCAGCCTCAGAAAGAGGAGGGCCAGGGACTGGGGGCCCACACACAAGAGAGGTGGCATTACAGAAGCAGTGAAGATCCTCTCAAGCCGCTGGTGGGCTTCCTCCGCAGGGCTCAGCTGGACCTCAGGGGCGATTCCTGTCTAAAGGTTAAACCACTATTAGTCCTGGCCCAGGGAACAGTGGGGTCAACACATGCCAAACTCCCAGCCCAGAAAGCCACTGGGACCCGATGGGAAAGTAGAGTAGGGCCAGGGAGACAAGCTAGGTGCCAATTTGAGTTTTTAAACTAGCAGATGAGAATAAAAGAACAAGTGCCTGGGAGAGCTGGGGATTGTTTCCTACCATCCTAACCATCACAAGCATCAAATGGCCCTATCATGCCATTTGTCCTTCTGGCCTATGCCCCAGAACAAGGCAACAGGTGTCCACTGTCCTGGTCAGGACATGTCTTAAGCCCCAACTCCACCCTAGTAAGAGGGGAGGGCAGTAGCTCAGGACAGGCACGTGATATTCCTGGCTACTTATAGGTGCTCCCAAAGGACTGAAGTTGAGCTCCTGCCCTGCCCATTAAGCCAGAATGCTCCTGCCAACCCTCCCTGTATGCCAGGAATCACCATAGAGCAGGCCAGGAGGGTGGGGAGAGCTGTAGCTGGCCTTTTTTCTAAGTACTGCAGTGCCCAGGGAGAATGGAGAGCAAGGCACCTTCCTGAACCCTGGCTCCCAGAAGGAAACAGAGAGCAAGGGCCTCCAGGACCCTCAGGCTCTGTCCCTAGCATCCTCCTGGCCCCTCTCTTTCTAGCTACATAGAGCCTATGAAAGCACAGGAAGTGAAGGAAAAACCTGATGTCTCCCCACTCCTTACATACCCCAGAAACCTCAGCAGGGTCTAGAAAATGAAGAACCTTAAAAAGAATGGTCCCCAACTCAAGGACTAGCCAAGCAGCTACCACCTTCCTCAGGGAAGGGCTGGAGTGGTCATCCTTAGTTTTCCCCCTGCCTCTCAGTCTCCTATCCAGAGGACACTTTCTGGGCAGATGGAGTAGCCCCAGACCCAAAGAGCTCACTCTGCCATTTGCCATCCAGGCACAGGGCTCCTTCAGGGTCCTGATGCCAGTGGGGTTGTGGGGCAAGGTCTGAAGAAGGCAGAGATGACATTAATAATAATTATCATTAGCCTCATTGTCTACACTACCATTTATGGATCCTCCATGCTATGGACCTGGCTTGGCAAATTACCTGCATCATTTCTAATCTTCACAGCAGTCCTTCAAAGCATTATCCTTTATTTGTAATTCTCAAATCCACAAAACATAAGATTTTTTTCTCAACTATTTTGGTGGCAAAACCTGTTGATCTTCTATTCTCCCTCAGTACCGATATTCATGGATTTGCTCTGGGAACAGCTAAATGTTTGCTACTTATTGTATGACACTGTAAAATATAAAATTAACTAATAGCCCAAATACTTCTGGCTCCCAGGGCTTTGGAGAAGGGATTGTGGACCTGAATTACCCCACTTGACAGACAGAGGCTAAGAGATGGTCCAATGAGGACAAATGGCTGGGAGTGTAAGCTGACTTGAGAAAATACTGAGTTTTTATGAGGCACTGATCTGCTAAGAATCTGACCCTCAGTTTGAGATCTGGGGCCTCAAGCTGGCACCATGTAGCTGGGGACCAGGCCCAACTCCCATGGCAAGGCCTCAGCATGCATGCTGGTTAGCAGATCCCATTCCAGCCACAGGGTCAGAGCCCAGACCCAACCCAGGGTTCTGGCATTCAGTTAAGGAAAGCCACACAGCCATGCAGCCCCTGCCATGGACGCATGACCCTGGGCCAGCATCTGTCATGTGGGACGTCGTGAGGCTTGCGGAAGCTGGCTATGAGGGTAGCTGACCCTCAGGCGAGAGTGGCAAGGGGCATGGGAGGTTAGTGTCACACTCAAGTACCTCCTGCTGCACACCAGAGCCTGGTGACTTGGACTGCTGCTCTCCTGTGAGGTTTGACTTCGGGCCAAGAGAGCCTGGGTCCGCCACCTCTCTTGGCGGGGCCGGGGAACACTGCTCCTCTGGGGTTTCAGGCTTGGCTGCCTTCTCTGGGGAGTCCATGAGGTATGGGGAGCCTGGTTTCCCCAAGGAGCCTGGCTCCTGGCTGGGGGACTTCTCCCCCTTCCCGGGAGACTGCTTGCTACGGGGCTTGTGGTCCTTGCCTCGGCCTCGAGACATCAGGCCCCGCAGGCCCGCTGAGAGCTCATCCTTAGCTGCCTCCTTCTTTGCTTCAGGCTTTGGTGGAGTAGGGGGAGGAGGAGGTGGAGGAGGCGGTGGTGGCTTGGGACTAGAGGCTGCCTTTTCTCCCTTCTTGCCTCTAGCTGGGTGCTCAGGGGACTTGGTCCCTTGGCCTGGAGGTTCCTTGGAACTCACAGGCTCTTCACCAGGCAGCACCTTGCTCACCACCTTCCTCACTGCATTCGCCACTCGTTTCCGGGACAGGCCCTGAGTCTCCTCGTTAGGGCCCTCTGTTGAGGCAGCCCCCAGACCATTCATGGCGAGTGGGGGTGCAGGGCTCTTGGTTCTGTGGGAAGTCTCTGAAGGTACTGGGCTGGTAGCAGGCTGAGGACTCCTAGATGGACCACCACTGTCCTTGGAACTGCCCTCTAGCTATAGTCACATAAATATAGGTACACATCAGCATCAACCCTGCACTCCTGCCCACCCCATGAAAAGGAAGGGTGTCATCTCACCCACCAGACAACACAAAGCTCCAAGAGGCTATCTGGGGAGTCCTCTCTGTATCTTCCAGATAGGACAACTGCATCTAAGAGTTTGGCTTCTCTTTCTCACAAAGCTCAAGCAGATATTGTGATCACTTGGTATCTATACCCAGACTGAGCAAGGAACTGGAAGATGCCAGTATAGAGGGCCTAGAGACCCATGGATACCCCAGAGTTACTGGCTTTATGTTAGGATGGCAATCAAGCCCCAAGCCAACTAAATCCTACTCCCTCACAGTTCATGCACAGTAGAGATGGGGTGTGGAGAGGTCAAATAGTCATGTCCAACCACTAATTCTCCATCTAACTCCAGGGATTCCTACATTTATAGTCCCTACTCCTTTTGTCACCCAGTTTTCTAGGCAGTCAAACCCAGAGCCTGCCCATTCTGAAGAAAGCAAGAGACAGGTGTTCTTCCTGGCTCCAAGGCATGCCAAGCCTTCTTGGGACTAGAGGCTCCTCAGGCCTGCAGCCACTGTCTACCCTTCACCTACATTCTCAAGGGCTGCAGAGTTCCAGTGCTGGTCCTGGAAGCTTCTGCTTCATCCTGCTTTCTGCCAGTCTCTTTTCAGTTTCTCTCTTGCACATCTCTCAAGGGTTTGGAAACCTTGTAGTTCCCAGAGAACATGTATGGAATGATGGGAGGAAGAGGTAGCAGCTGAAGCCCACAAACAGTTAAGCACTTAAGTGGTCACAGCTCCACTCTACCCTGGAGTGGGCCCTGGCTCAGCCAGCCTCCCTGCCTCTGGGAACCCAAGAGCTCCACGTGGGGCACCCACCCTTCCCCCACACTCTTCTGGGAACTGTCTGAAATTACAAGAGACTGCCACTGGGAGGGCCACGCTGGCTAATGGTAGGGCAGGGTTTCCTGCAAAGCCAGACACATTGCCTGGGGGAAGCAAGGTCAACCATGGGTCTCCTCTCTGGTCAGGCAGTGCCTTGCCAGTAACTAAGCTGTGATCAAGTCTGCATTCCCCGCACACCAGGACCTTAGCACTGGGCTTTAGGAAGGTCTAGCTGTCATGCCTGTTTGCATGTAGGAAGATGCTCACAGAAGACAGACCTGGGAGGTGCTGCCTCTGCCTGCCACCTGGAGAGGTTGCCCCAGCTCCTGAGCAGAGCTGAGGCAAGGGACTTAGTCCAGGCCTTAGTTATAGGGAGGCTCTGCTGCAGGACTGGAGGAGTGTTTAAAGGTGGCTCTTCTTCAACCTCTCAGTCCAAGAATGTTCAATGGCATGCCAGGGCTCTGCGGAGCTGGCAGTGGCCCTAACTGCTGAGTCCTATTCCCTCTCCCTCCCTCTTCTGGTTTTCCTTCCAAACCCCCTAACCAAAGATGATGACAATAACATGATAGAATTGCTAACACACAGTCCTTCTGTATGCCAGGCACTCTTCTAAGCACTTTATATGTAATTTTTGCAAAAAAAAAAAAAAAAAAAAAAGAAATCTGAGCTACTATGAACCTCCTCCTTTATGTATCTCAAACACACCCCTTTGAAATCAAAGGCTGGCCTTGCACGACTGTTTACAGATCCGGAGGAAGCCACAATGCCTGGCTAATCAAATCATCCAAGGAAGTAGAGACGGCTGGGACAGCCACCATCTGGGGTAATGAACCATGGATCTGATCTGTGATCTAGCCTGCCCCAGAGCCCTGAACACCTCTGTCCCAACTACCTACAGCTCTCTCCTAACTACACATCCTTGGGCCTGGCCTTTCTCCTTCTAAGAAGAGGAATGTTTTATTTAGGGTCTCTATCCCAGGGTGGTGGGGGCAGGGGGCAGCTATAACCAGCCTCCAGGTTGCCTGCACCAGGCAGCTGACAGGGTCCTGGAAGGGACAGCAGCAGCTGCAGTGAAATCCCTCTGTGCCCTTGTGTTGTGCTGCCCAGAGCAGGCTGAGGAGTCTGAACAGCTGAGCTTGAACTCAGTGTTCCCCAACCTGAGAGTGTGCCCACCTAAGCCCCTCCATTCCCAAAGGGTTCAGGAAACCAGAACTAACGGCAGTCAACTAAAGAGGTCTGGGGGAAGTTAGAGGATAGCCCCCAAAGTATCTTGGCTTTCCCACCTTTCTCACATGCCAGGCTAGCATGGCACACACTGCCTTTTCTTTCTCTTTACCAGCATTCCCTCTAGTCATGCCACATGGAAGAGGACCCTGTGTATCTCCTTACTCCTTGGAAATTGCTTCACAGGCTAATCTAAGACTGATGGGGACAGAGGTAAGGCCAACCCACCTGAACGAAAGCACACACACACACATTTTTCGGGGACCTCAAAGAAACACTTACAGCCCCTTCCTCCTTGCCAGGAGGGCCAGGTTTGGGCAGAGTTTTGTCCTCCTCTTTAACCTGAGGGATTAGACAAAGAAGTCATTGGCAGGTCAGGACCAAAAGATTCAGTACTAAATGGCCAGGCCTCTCTCTTCCTAAGAGGCAGAGCTCCTGAGTTTACAGCAGTACTGGGGCCAGGGACCAGGCAAAAGATTTCCTTTCCTCTAATCAAGATTGCCCAGGGGGCTGGGGTTGTGGCTCAGTGGTAGAGTGCTTGCCTCGCACGTGCGAGACCCTGGGTTCAATCCTCAGCACCACATAAAAATAAATGAATAAAATAAAGTTTTTTTAAAAAAAATTGCTCAGGGACAACTTCAAGAATGAAGAGTCTTTGTGGAGGCAAAAGTCCAGTATCCTGATGCTTAGTGACTAAGCCACTGTGCCTAAAGGGGCTGTCTAAAGAGGTCCATCTACATGTGACATCATGGCCTTAGCTACACATGGTAGATAGAAAGATCCAGCTAATTCAACTCATGCTAAAGTACAGGTCATTCCCAGTTCAGACAAGAAGTGGTTTGAACAAAAGGCCCCTGATCTAGTGACTGAGGAGGAGGAAATAACCCTAGTGTGGGGTGCCTGTTGGCTCACAGAATTCAGTGTAAGTGAATGGGTGGTCCCCACCAGGGTGGCTCTGGCTTGCTTCTAGGTCTTGTGTTATTTTCCCCTTGTTCATAACCTAGTTCCCTCCCAGCCGGACCGCTGAAATCAGACTGTAAGCAGGCTTTCATTTTTGTGTGTGGTGCTGGGGAATCAAACACAGGGCCTTGTGCATACAAGGCAAGCACTCTACCAACTGAGCTATATCCCCAGCCCCCGAGACCATAGCAGGAAGTAGGGCAGATATTTTTCAGAAGGACAGATATTTTCCAACCTCATGGTCACAAAACTGCCAGCCACGCAACTAAGGGAAGGAACCCTAAGGTTAGGGGCAGGGTATAGAGGAAGGAAGATGCCTGAGCTCTGGACTCTCTGGCCATCAATCTGTGCTAGAGCCAGAGAGCTGGCTGGCTCCAGTCAGATGGGAGACACAGCGTCAGGGGCAACAGCAGACACCATAACTCTGGGAAAAAGGGACAGGCAATGTGGAAGCTCTGAAAATTCTTTCAATTCACTGACTCAAAATGGACTCCAAGGGGACAGGCCCTAAGTTTGGGAGCGTCTTCTCCTCTCCTACCTCACAACATCTCTCCCTCCCTTCTCAGGTCACCTAGACCTGTTACCAGCCCCACCCCACCTTCAGCATGCCTTTCTTGGGGGTAGGAGCCTGGGAAGATGTCCTTGATTCCTAATGGAAAAGATACTTAGAAACATCCAGAATCAATTATATACTGGGGGGGGGGGGATTCTGTTTTTAACTAGGGTCCATGGTAAATTTTGAGCTCCAATTAGCAGTGCCTGGGGCACTAGCAAGCCTAATGGCTGCTTCAGCTTCAAAGCTGCATCTTGTCCACAGAGCTATGTTCAATGGGCTCAAGCTTCAAAGTTAGTTCACATTACCATGGACAGAGGGAAAAGGCAAATATTCATCAGAGAGCACATTGCTTTAGAAACTGGGGTTGATGCATTTAAAGGGAAGGAAGGGTGGAGAGGGAATAAAGAAGAGTAGCTAGGTCTGCACCTCCTGCTCCGCACCAAGGGCCATTGCCCCCCACCCCATCCAAACCCAGGGATCACACCGTGCATTAACACCCCCCCCATACACACACACACACACACACACACACACACACACACACAACCAGGTTAGAGGACAGCAAGTGTTCTCAAAACACAGACACACTCGTTACTGCACACAGTGCTGTTAGCTCAGGCTTAGGCATGGCCCAGATTCCAAGTTCACTCCACGTCCTTCACCAGCTCCAAATATGTCCTCCCTCTTGCGGGTTGAGTTTAGGACCCCAAACATCCTTCCCAAGGTGAGGCACTGGAGAGAACACTGGTTGCCCCCCAAAGTGTCTGGGACACTGGGCCCAGATCTGAGCTCAGTTCTGTATTTAGCCTCTGGCTGACTCACTGCCCCCTCCCCCTCCCAAAAGGCTCTGGCTGCTACTGTAGGTCATTGCCCAGCTGGGGACTGTGCACACACACAAAGGCACGCCCAGGTCTGCAGCAGCGGCAGCCTGAATCACTCTCTGGACCAGGCGCCAACGAGCCTGCCTCCCTCTCAGCCCCTTTCTTCTCCTACCCACCTCAGCCCCAGACTCAGAGAGACCCAGTTCCAGAGGCCTTGGTGCCAAGCCTTTCCACAGCAGCTTAAGGCGTGGGGGCGATGAGAGCAGCAAGCTGGTGGAGGGACATGGAAGGGTTAATTTGGAGGGGTACCAGTGGGACAAAAGGCAGCTCAGCTTACCCAGGGGAGGAGCATGACTCAGCACAGGAGCCCCCAGCCCCAGCCTTACTCCCCACACCCCCAAATGCACAATCCATCCCTAGCTTCCAAAGCTCCCTCTCCCACAAGCCAGTCTCCTGCCTGCAGACACACCATGCTGAACACATAGGCGCAAACAAAGATTTTGAAACCAGACTTTCCTTTTGCTCCCAGAAGGCGAACCTTGATGAAAAGGCCATGGTCAGAGAAGAAATGGGGGCAGGGTCTCTCAGGGACTTGGAGTCTTCCTAAAGGCCAGGACCTGCTGGGACAAGCACTGTGGGCAACAAGAGGTAAGGAAGGATGGAGTGGAGGAGGAATTACAAAATTCAAAAGATCATAGAAGGAGTAAGGAATAAACTGTTAGAGGAAAGTGAGGGCAAGGTGGGTTCAGAACAAAGAACCTCCCACTGTTGGAAGCTGTGTGCCCTCGAGTAAAGCCACTTCACTTCTCTGGGCCTCTCTGGAGAATTAGGGGCTGACTAGTCTAAATAATGGCTAAAGTCTTTTCCAGGTCTGGCACCCTAGCAGTATGGATGCAGAGAGTCACTCAAGCCCTTATACTTGTGTGTGTGTTGTGGGGAGGGGAGTAAAGAAGCTATCCAAAACCCCAGCAACTCTGCCTTCCACCTACACCCCACAATTGCCTGCCAAGGCCAAGAGGCCTGGGGAACGGTAAACCTGCCTCATCTAAGGCTTAAGAACCACATCTAGCCCTTAGAAAATCAGTAGTCAGAGTCTGAATCGGTTCATTTCAATGGAGTTTAACTCGTTTCATCTTTACAACTATTTATAATGAACAAGTCGTTAAAAATTGGAGAATTTTTTTCATGCTGGAATTGAACCCAGGACCTCACACATGCTAGGCAAGTGCTCTAGCAGTGAGCTATACCCCCAAACCTGAATTATTTTGAATTGGCTTCACCGACTACTATTTTACTATTCAGTTAATATGCTAGAGACTTTAAGCTAATTTAATTGGCTCATTTGTTCCTTGATCTCTTGTTCAAGTCTTCCTATTTGTCCAGAAGGTCCCATCCAGCTCAGAAAGACACAGACCATTGACATCTGGTCTGTTCCTCTATCTACAATCAGCTGTTCCTCATAAGCATCACTCTGAATCCAAGTGTGGGGATCTCCCCAAAGGAAATTCTCTCTGGCTCTTATGCAGAACTGTCTGGACATTTTCCCTCTCTTCCTTATCACTGGCTTTTAACTAAGCCTTGCTTAGAATCTCTTCATACACTAAGGAACAGGTAAAGAACTCAGGCCCCAAAGGTGGTGGCAATGTCTCTGTTATAGTGGCCCTCAGAGCTGGGAACTAATGGCTCCTTGGAGCATGTGTGCCCACAGCCAAAGTCTCCCTTCCCTGACCTGTTCCCTCTCTAGAGATTTCAGCCACTTCCTACAACAACATTATTTTCTGAATATGGAACACCTACAATGATGTGGGCCCTGCAAAAGATAGTTAACATAGATTTTCTAGTAAGAATCTTACAACAATCTCATGACATGGGAATTATTATTATTCCCATTTTACTGATGAGGAAAAGGATTCCAGAAGAGAATCTGTGGCGAAGCAAGTGGTAGAACTTGGATTTGAACCCAAATTGACCTGATTCCAAGAACCTGTGCTGCTTCCTTGGTGGCCCACTTTTTCTGGTATATTAGGCAGGCACCAGAGGGACTAAATCACTGTTAGTAGCCAAATCTGGTGGATAGACTCCATCAGTGCTGAGGTCCTGGAGATCCAGGTCAAACCAAAGCATAGGTCGATAGAGCAATGCTCACTGATGCTCAACTTTTTCAAATATTGTTTCTGGATTTGCAAAGAGAAATCCCATCATGACCCATGACCCTGTCACTGTAAGAGGCTCTGGCCACCTCCTCCCTCTGTGGCAATTCTCGTCTCTTCTGTTGAGACAAGGGAAGAGAAACCAACATCTCTGAATACTTATTATGAGCCAGGCCCAGGGGTAGGCACTTTATACTTTCCTCTCATTAAATCCTCACAACCACCTACTTTTTAGATAAGGAAACAGGGTAAGTTGCCAAGAGCCCCACAACTAATAAGTATCAATTCACAACACAGATGGGTCTTGATGAGCTGTTTGGGTGACGTCATTCCTGAACTGATTTCCTCATAGATAGGACTCTGCAAGCACTTGTCAAATGTTTGCAGCACGTTAGTGCTGGAACCGGCACTCTGCCCAAACTTCTTATTCCCACCTAGTCTCTTCCCTCAGAGAATATTTCAGTGATGTGGTATAAACAAGGGAGTTGTAATCTCTAAATTTAGCAACAACAAATAGATAGTAAACTCAATGCCATGGGATTAGGGGGAGGTAACAGCTCTTTGTGAAACAACAATAGCAACAAAATTTGTCATCCTCTGGCCTAGTCATCCCATCTTCAGGAATGTATGTCCAAGGAGCTGACCTAAAGAGAACTAGAAAACCCACAAACCCACACAAATATTTTTGTAGATGCATTCTCTATATGACAACTCCAAATTGGAAACAACCCAAGTGCCTAAAATCAGGGAATGGTTAGGTAAACTATAGAGCTTCAGTCCAACATATTGCTATACTGCCATTTAAATGGACAGATATGTGGACAATGTACCATATGGAAAACTCCATATAGAATAACATCAATCAAAAAAACTAGGACTGGGGCTGTAGCTCAGTGGTAGAACACTTTCCTCGCGTGTGTGAGGCACTGGGTTCAATCCTCAGCACCACATAAAAATAAAGAAAGAAAGATATTGTGTCCATCTACAACTAAAAAATTTTGAAAAAAACTAGAACCTAAATAGTATGCAAATGGTGATCATAATAAGCTTGTAAATTGTGTGAACTGGACACAATAGTGACTTGGTATTTATTTTGTCATATATTACTTACTGTTCATTTTTTTACTATAAAAATGGCTAAATAGTCAGCAAAAAGAAAAAAAAAGAAAGAAAGAAGAAGCAAAGGAGATAATAGCTAGATGCATTTGTTCTCAAAGAGGAGAACTCCAAGAAATGTGCTGAGAGACCATCTACTCTTAGCCCCAGAAGGGGTCTGTCACTCAGGAAGCAGAGCCACGCTGTTTTACCCTCTTCCACTCCACCACAGAAACCTTCCCTTAACTTGCCATACTCTGAGCCTCCCCGGGAGGAAATGGGGGCACAAATGACCCCAGAGAATAATTCCACCCACTGGGAAGCCCCATAGGTCTGGAATACACAGCGGGACAGATGCATCAAGGCCTAAGTGTCCAAGTCCAACATCCTCATACTGTGAACCCTCAAGAGTGGCGGGAAAAGCCAGGCACAGTGGCACCCAACTATAATCCCAGCAACTCAGGAGACTGAGGCAGGGGGATCATAAATTCAAGGCCAGCCTGGGCAATTTAGCAGATCCTGTATCAAAATAAAAAATAAAAAGGGCTGGGGATGTAGCTCAGTGGTAGAATGCTTGCCTAGCAGGCACCAGACCCTGGTTCAATCCCCAGTACTTGGGGGCGAAAAAAGGAGTGTCAGGGGCTGGGGTCATGGCTCAGTGGTAGAGCGCTTGCCTCACACATGTGAGGCACTGGGTTCGATTCTCAGCAACACATATAAATAGATGAAATAAAGGTCCATCAACAACTAAAAAAAAAAAAAAAAAAAGAGAGAGAGAGAGAGAGAGAGTGTCAGGTAACCCTGAGAGATAATCTAGGGGGAGCCAAGAAAGAGCCTATTGCCAGGGTCACTAGCTAGCCTCTCCCCCTCTGCCAACTGGCAACACTTTGGACCTCTCACCCTGAAGAGAAAGAAACACAGCATTCTCCTGTTCCCTCTCTCCACTCCCATTCTAAGACACAGAGGGCAGCTCTCAGGAGGTCTCTCCCTGCCAGTCTTGACTTAGCCCTGACTTATCTAAGGAATGGGAGGTGGGCAGGTGGGGACAAATGAAAGAGAAGTGAAGAAATAATAGCAATAATTGGCAATAACAGCTCAGTTCATCTTTTAAAAACATTTTTTAGTTGCAGATTGACACAATACCTTTATTTTATTTATTTGTTTTTATGTGGTGCTAAGGATCGAATCCAGTGCCTCACACACGCTAGGCATGTACTTTACTACTGAGCCACAACCCCAGTCCTGCCCTTGGGGCCCAAGGCATGGTAGGCAAGTGCTCTACCACTAAGCTACACCCCGAGCCCTGACAATTTCCCTTTTTTGAGGATTTTATGATGTACCAAGCTCTCTACATGCATTATCCCATTTGATGCTCATGACATCCCTCTGAAATATTGAGCTACTCCAATTTTAGCATACCAGTAGAAGTTCCACTTTACAATTGAGCAAAAGAAGGCTGGCTCAGAAAGTCAAGTGACTTGCCTAAGGCCTCATGGCAGCAAGTGGCAGATCCAGGACTCAAGCCCAGGTCTGTCCTCTGGCAGGAGTCTCTAAGGCTCACTCTAAAGGAAGAAGGCCAGCCCTGTTCCCACCTCCCTTGTTCATCTGCACTGTGCTCCTTCCACACATCAGTTGCCAGAGCAGCAGCTTGGATAGAAAGCAAGAGTTTCCATATATGGCCTGCTCCTCCCTCCACCCATAACCTGAACATGCTTTACACAGAGTTGCTTGAAAGGAGAGGAAGCTCTGCAGAGAGTGAATTAAAGATCATGCTTCTAGCTACAGGAGAAGGAGAAAAAGAGCTTGGCAGGGACACCCTGGCCCTTTTGGTCCAGCCTGTAGTCAGAGCCCTCCCCTTCCCCACGGCAGAACAGAAAGCAACCCAGTGCCCTCGGTCACTACCGGCCAGCCCAGCTTGGAGGAAGCAGGTGCACTGGAATGGCTTCCTGCTGCCACTGCAGTTGCAGAAGGGCCGGGGTTTCCTCCTCCAACGGCTGGCTGGGCCTGCTAGATGCCTCCTTCCTTGGGGATGTTCACTGCCCCTCCGTAGGGCACTTTGCCATCTGTCTGGCCATCATTGTGTGTGGCCCTGAATCTGTGATGGACCTGGGGTGCAGGGTGGGATGGGTAGTAAGCTAGACCAGGAAGCATCAATCTTTCAGGGCAAAGAGCTCTCCCAGGCCTCACTCCTACCCTGCCCATACACACCTCAACACTAGTGCCAATTTGGGGGCTAGAGTGGAGCAGTACCTGGGCATAAAAAGATACAAATGCTCATGGGCACATCTCAGGCTCCTCCGCCTTGGGCCAGCCCACACACTGCCCACTGCTGACTCAACTGGAAACCTTACCCTCCGTGGCTGGGAGGGGGACAAGACGGACTGGGAGGCATCTATGTCTCTTCTCACTCGCTTTTTTAAGGAACTTACTTCTCTGAAGTAATCTGTGCTAAAAAGGAGACTTACAAACAGTCAGGGCATCCCCAATATGCCATCTGTGCCCCTTCTAAGTGTCCTAGGCATGGGGAATGGAGGAGGCCATGCTGGGTCCCCTTTTGAGACAGTAAGAAGGAGGATCCCTGACAACTTCAATCCCGCCTCAATCCCCTCTCCTCTGTCTAGCCAGGACAAAGAGGGGTCAGTGGGCCACATGGACAACCCAAAGCAGGGACAAGACCTCCAAAGGCCTGGGGTTGCTGGGGTCCCCAGGAATGAGGCATGCAAAGCTGTAATGGTTTGTGGGGAAGGCGTGTCATAGCTTATGGGATAGCAGATGCAGTCCCAGGAAACTGAGGTTTAGAAGACAGTACCCCCCCCCAAAGCTCCCAAAGTCATGATTCTGGCCCAGTATATCCCTAAACTATGAGAGGTTTTGATACTGCCAGAAATGGGTAATGCCCTTCCTACCAAGAGGTTAAGAGAAGAGCCCCAAAGCAGCCCCACCCCTTCCTCCCCACCTACTTCAGCCACATCTGGAGAAATAAGAAAAGGCCCCTCCTTTCCTAACTGAGAAAACAGCATGAGGAGCCTGGGACACTTCTGGGTGGGGGGGTCAGAGGGACACTCACCCGCATGGCCTAGCCTGGAGCAGCCCAGAGCAAGGAGTCTCCTCTCGCTGCTGCTCAGTTAGTGGCTCAAAATAGCACGGGCTGCAGCCCCGCCCCTGTTCTCCTCCCTCTCCCAGGCCCCTCCCGCCGCAGCTGCCCAACCCAGGCCCAGCCAGTGGAGAAAGCAGAGCACAGAGGACTGCGGGTACCAGGTATGCGGGTATCAGAGCGAGAGGACGATGCAGCCTAGGTGGAGGAGGAGGCTCTTAAAGTAAGGTTAAGTGGTGGAGGGCAGGCAGTGTTGGAGGGGCAAGAGACATGGAAGGTGGCACTTTCCTTCCGAAACACACTCGGACAGCTGAGCTGATATGATCCCTAAAAATAGCAGAGGAATTTGAGACCTGCAGCCCCCGGCCCCACAGGCTGAGATTAAGATAAGCACATGCGCATTCACATACGCACACACACCCCAGCATGCATGAACACACACTCCCGGTGCAGTGTTTTTGGGAATGCACAAATCATAGGCCTACCCCTGCTATCTAATTACTGCGGCAGAGGCCAAGACAGCCACTAACATCCCATCCACCACAACACAGAGGGCCCAGTATATACTGTGCCCAAACAGCAGCCAACAGCAGTCCTGTGAAGTCCAGCAGGATCCACAAGACCAGTCTGAAGCCCACTGTCACTGTCTCACTGTAATAAACATGCAGGGACATGCAAGGAATCAATCACTCTCCCTCTGTCTATATACCTCTGCACGCACAGCCAGCGGCTGTGCGGAAGGTGGTGTGGGTGGGGCGAGTGGGTGGGCCTAAGCCTTGCAGACAGAGGAAATTGTGGTTATCTGGCCAATGAGCAGCGGCTGCCAGTGAAGAGCAAGTGTTCCCCAGGAGAAATCCTGGCCTGTGCTCTAGTTAGCACCACAGGATGCCCAGATCAGGGATGGGGATCCCCAAGAGGCTGAAATGGTTGTTGGGAGCAGGATGGGAAGGAGCCAAAAGACAGGGCCTGTGTGTCTCAGAAGCTGTCAGCTTTGCAGAAAAAAAGTAAAAGTGATTACCTCCCTCTTCCTCTCCAGAAGAAAGAGAAAGAGGGAAAGAGGGGGGAGAGGGAGAGGGGCAGGTGGTGCTAGGAAGCACTGGGACAGAGCTGTCGCCTAACCAGACTGGCAGGAACTCAGGCTTGTCACCTCTGGCCAATCCAAAGAGCCAGTGGGTCCTGTAACTAGTATTACTTTCTTCAGGAAAACTTATTGGTAAGCACTACTCTGCAGGACCAAAACTCAGCTCTCCTCCTACCTACCTACCAGACACTGTACAAGTTTCCTAGTCACACTATCGTGCACACCTGCTTGTGCCTCTGCTTTCCAGGGAGGTTCTCTGGTCCTTTGAGGGCATGTATCGTGTCATAGGTTTCTGCACCCCCATAGCCCACATAGCACAATATTGCAAATCACAACTGCTCACTGAAAGACCCTGAGGAGCCTGAAATACTGATACCTGGATCCCATCCTTACCCTCCCATTTTCTGATTTAATTGATCTGGGAGGAAGGCCTAGACACTGTAATTTTTTTTTTTTTTGTACCAGGGATTGAACTCAGGGGCACTCAACCACTGTGCCACATCCCTAGCCCTACTTTGTATTTTATTTAGAGACAGGGTCTCATTGAGTTGCTTAGGGCCTCACTAAGTTGCTGAGGTTGGCTTTGAACTTGTGATCCTCCTGTCTCAGCCTCCTGAGCCGCTGGGATTACAGGTGTGTACCACCGTGCCCACTGGCACTATGATTTTTTAAAACTTCCCGGGTGACTCTTATTTGCAGCCAAGGCTGAAAACTGTTTCCTAACACAGATGTTCCCCTTTGTTAAATGAATGAATGAATGAGTTAGCCATTTGACCATAGGCAGATAATTTAAATTTCCCTCATCTATAAAATAAGGACTATGCCTATATTGACACTTATCCAGTTAATATGAGACAGGTATGGAATGGATGTAAAAGAGCTTTGCTTCTCAAAGTGTGGTCCCCATAACAACAACATGAGCACTACTTGGGGACTTGTTAGAAATACAAATTCTGCCCCTGTGATGGCAGTGGTGTGTGCCTGTAATCTCAGCAACTAGGGAGAATGAGGCAGGAGGATGCAAGTTCAAGGCTCCACTTGTCAACTTAAGCGGGACCTTGTCTCAAAATGAAAAAAATGGCTGAGGTTGTAGCTCAGTGGCAGAGTACCCATGGACTCAATCCCCAGTACCAATAAATAAATAGATAGATAGATAGGTAAGTAGGTAGGTAGATAGATAGATAAAAGAAAAATGCAAATTCTGGGGCCTCACCCCAGACCTACTGAATCAAGAACTCAATATAGGACCCAGCATCCTTAACCAAGCTTCCAGTTGATTCTAATGCACATTAAATTCTGAAAATCACTGATTTGACAGAAGTTATTTTGAAGGTAAAACCTTCAAAGCCAGACTTCCTGGTACAATCTTGGCTTTTCCATGTAGTAAACTATACAACTTAACTTCTCTGTGGATCAATTTCTTTGCCTGTAAAATGGGGAAAATAATAGTATCTACCACATAGGGCTATTTTAGGGGGTAAAAGAATTAGTGCATACAACGTTCTAAAAACATTGCCCAGCACGTTAGCTTTCATTAAATTTTAACTATTATTTTCTGTCTAGATCATTAAGGGGAGTAAAAAAGGCATCAAAGAAAAATTTCCAGGTAACTGAAGCCTACTCCTTTTAAAGGACCAAATATTTTCTATTTTAAGTGTCTTTCTAAATCTATCACTATTTACAATCATACAAATAATAAACTTTGGTGTGTGCTTGAGTTTGGTACTGGGAATTGAATCCAGGGCCTCACAGATACACACAGGCTATGTAAGCACTCTGTCTCTTAGCTACACTTGCAGCCTTTTTATTTTATCTTGAGACAGGGTCTCACTAAATTACCAAGATTGGACTCAGACTTGAAATCCTCTTGTCTCAGCCTTCCAAGGAGCTGGCATTACAGGCATGCACCACCATGCCCAGTTTAGGAAACACTCATTAATACTCCTTACTTTCTTCATTAAAACACACTGAACTTGGGCTGGGGTTGTAGATCAGAGGTAGAGTGCTGGCCTAGCATGCATGAGGCACTCCTCATGCACCACATAAAAATAAAATAAAGATATTGTGTCCACCTTAAAAAAAAACTGAACTTAACTCAAAGGTCTCAAATTCTGCCCTCACTGTGACGACTCCTGACTTCCCAGCCTGACTACAGCCCATGGTTTGTGCCCCTCCAATGCTGCAAGGCTCTCCCGGAGGGCACCAGCTGCTTCCCAGGCCTGGTGGCCAAACTGAAGCCTCTGATATGCTTATATGTGGAAATCCAGGCACCCTTTGTAGCTGTATATTTGTTTTTTAGATCTTTTCTTCCTTACACTCTATGACATCAAGCCATCCTCTGTCACTTACCTGAAAGTGTGCCTGTGTCCAGCAGTCTCAGTTCCTTCTAATGTGCTATTTCTGCCAAAGGCTAAAAAGGCAAATAACCAGGCCTGATAAAAGAGTGTCCAAAACAGAAAAAAAATGGATGCCAGAGGTTCTCCTGCAAGTGAAGGGCCTTTCACACAAGGACTTAGTACCCTCCACTGTGATTGCTTGAGGGCCTTCTACGCCCACTGCCATTCAGCAGTGCTCTCCAAATGACTGAGGTGACACTCGATCTGCAGTCTCTGAGTTACTATCATGCCTCTTTTTCTATTTGGATGACTAACTCCTGTCAATTCGGTTTCTGAAACGTTTGGTTAGTGCGTGTGTAGGGGATCATCTTAAATCAGCTTCATTTCCCCTAGTGAAAAAGGCAGGGTCTTTTGTCAGAAGGCGTAAGTCCTGGCAGCCCACTCTCCTTCCCACCCAGCCACCACCAGTCCCTCTGCTGCCCCAAGAGGGCACTGTCTCAGTGTGGTCCATGTCTACAATAAACCTAAGAATGGCTCTGGGGACATTCAGGCTCTCAGGCCTCTTCACCTGTCTCCAAGGACAGACATCATTTGTAATCTGACTCCCCCTCAGCACTTCACCTTCTTTACTCTCCTGGCTCTCACTCTTTTGCCCTCTCTCAGGCAGATCTCCATGCATTCCCTGCCTGCACCTTCCCCAGAGCCTGTCCTCTACCATTGCCTCCACCATGCCCAACCTTCCCCATTCCTAAAGGTCCATCTTCTTATGAAGCCCACCTGAAACTCAAGACCCACCAAGAAGTGTAGTACAAAGAGAGGGAACTGGCAGTTGTGTTCAACAGGGACTGAATCCCAGCCTGGCTTCTTTCTTGCTGTTTGACCTAAGGAAAGGTTTCTCTACTTCTTAAGAGTCTCCATTAAAAAAAAAAAAAAAAAAAAAACTTTAAAATAATACAATACTATAGCCAGGCACAGTGATGTGCACCTGTAATCCCAGCAACTCAAGAGGCTAAGGCAGGAGTTTGAGGACAGCCTTGGCAACTTAAAGGGACCTTGTCTCTAAATGAAGAGTAAAAAGGATAAGGAGTATAGCCCAGTGGCAAAGCATCTTTGTGTTCAGTCCCCAGAACTAAAAAACATAACAACAACAACAACATAATAATATTGCTGCTTTATGGGGTTGTTGTAAAAAGAGAAAGAATATTATGTAATCTTAGGCTTGGCAAATTGTGGAGAGTGACTAAATGATTAACACCATTAAATTGTCATTAAAAACCACAACACTCACTGTTTATACTTAAACACATCACACCCATGGTAGTTCTTAATTACATAAAGTGTGGTACTATTATATACAGTGGAGTATTGCTATACAGGATAGATTCTTAGGTCAGCATGTAAGGCAAAAATAGAGTATAGTCAAAAACTCCTGAAAATCCACTAAATTGCTCAGAGAGTATAGTACACATGGCTTTGTACATGCATGGTCTCCCTTTATCCGCAGTTTCACTTTTTGTGGTTTCAGTTACCTGGGGTCAGTAATACTCTAGGAATATTCAATAGAAAATTCTGGAAATAAACAATTCATAAGTTTTAAATTGCACACAGTTCTGAGCAACATGATGAAATCTGCATCATCCTACTCTGTCCCACCTAGGATGTGAATCATCCTTTTGTCCGCATATCCACGCTGCATATGCTACACACCATTAGTTGTTTTGTAGCTGTCTTGGTTATCAGATGACTATTACAGTATCACAGTGCTTATGTTCAAGGAACCCTTATTCTACTTATTAATGGTCCCAAGGAACAGCAGTAGGGATGGTAGCAACTCAGGTATGCCATAGAGAAACTACACAGTGCTTCCTTTAAGAAAAAATAGTGAGGGCTGGGGATATAGCTCAGTTGGTGGAGTGCTTGCCTCACATGCACAAAGCCCTGGATTCAATCCCTAGCACCACAAAAAAAAAAAAAAAAAAAAAAAAAAGAAAGAAAGAAAGAAAAAGAAAAACAGTGAAATTTTAAGAGAGAAGACATTTATATAAACTTTACTACAATATATTGTTGTAATTGTTATGTTTTATTATCTATTATTGCTAATTTCTTACTGTGCCTAATTTATAAATTAAAGTTTACTATAGGCATGTATACAGGGAAAAAAAAAAAAACAGTACATCTAGGATTTTGTACCAGCCGTTCTTTCAGGCATCCATTGTGGGCACTAGAATGTATCCCCTGTGGATAAGTGGGGAGGACTCCTATGCTTTTTTTTTTTTTAAGATGTTGATAGACCTTTATTTTATTCATTTATTTAAATGTGGTGCTGAGAATTGTACCCAGTGCCTCATACTTGCTAGGCAAGCGCTCTACCACTGAGCCACAGTGCCAGCCCTCTATGCTTTTTATATAATACGTATCTGCATGAAAGCATAATGTATAGTCATGTATAACATTTATAATGAAAATATACAAAATAACTATTTTTACAATTTTTGGCTACAATAATATAGCTTCTTAAGCAAATATATAGTTGAATCTGTTGAAGTTTATTATGCATATGCCAGGACTACAGAGCATAAACCAGTGCTCTAAGTTGTAATCAATTCCTCCCTACAAGAACCATTTTCTATTTTCTTTCTATCCTATCCCATTCCCCAGCACTAAGCACACAGTAGGTATTTAACAAAAATCCTCTGGATTCACCCAGCTGATCTGAAAGGTGCACACATAATGAGGCAGGTGGAACAGAATGGGGAGAAGGGGATACCCTTATAGGGTGACAACTTCAATTACTCTGCTCTCCCCCACTTGCAGTATGGTTGAGCGAAAAGTCATTGGCATGCAGAAAGGCTAAGCAGAACGAGAGCAAGCCAGACAGGAGACTGTGAGGGTAGAGGAAGCATTCACTAACTCAACTAGCAATGGCTGTAATACCCTGAGGTGAACACTGTGGGGAAGCACAATGCTTGCTCTTTAGTCTTCCCACAACTACACTGTGAGCTTCCTGAGACAGAGGTTGTATTGTCATTATAACCCCTGCACCCACCTAGTTCTGGGCCCTGCTCAGAGATGACTCTGGATACAAAAGTGAGTAAAATGAGATGAAACAGACTTGGTTCCAGAGGAGATAGCAAATGTACTTCAATAGTTAGAATCCGGAGAACATGCTTAATGCTCCAATGGGGGCCTGGATAATGTGTAGGACACATAAAGGAAACACAAGAGACAAAGCTGGGAAGGTAGGCAGGGCCCATCAAGGAGCCAAGTGCTGTTGTTCCTGCAGTTCTTTCTGCAGCCTGCTATACATTTGTCCATCCTCTGATAACAGCACCCCAGTTTTCCTCTGAGGACCTACCCCAACATATGATTTGGGCCTGGCCAGTAAGAGAATCATATTCCCAGACTACAGGGTTGGTTCATGAGTGAACCGATCAGTTATCAGTGACATATAACAAAACCTTTGGACTACTGAATCACACTTCTTTTCCTACAAGACTTGAACCTAGGGCTGAGTTATCTTGCCATTACTTGTCTGAAGACTAATTCAACCTAGATGAGCTGAAAGAGAGAGAACAGACCTGGGGCCTGGTCATGATGTTTAAGTTTCCAGATAAGGCTGAGCCTATAGCCAGTTCTACCTCTGGACTTTTCAGACACTTGAGACCATATACTCCTTCTTTTTAAGCCAGTTGAGCTGGGCTGTCAAACGTGCAACTGAAACAGGTGTATCCAAGACAAAAGCAAGGTAAGCAGTCTAAGGGAGGAAATTTAAAAAGGCACATGCTGAGCACACTGGCCAGAAGATAGGCACAGTGTTGCTTACTTTTCCTGACAACAGCTAGAGAGATAATTATTAAAAGGAAAATTGTGGGCAAAGAAATTGCAGTTTACAGAGGTTACATATTGCTTATGATAACACAGATAGTGATTGGTAGGGCCAGGATTTGGATTCAAGTCATTCAGACACTGAAAACCTGCCCCTTCCATGCTATGCCCTGCCTGTAAACAATGGAGTCATGGTAGGTTTCTGGAGACTGAGGGGGCATGACTGAACCTGTGCTTTAGGAATGCTGATCTAACAGAAGGGTGGAGGGAAAGAAAGGAGGCTAGAAGCTGAAGGATCATGAGAAAAGCAAGGTAATAGCCAGATGAAGGATAAGAGGGTCTGCCTAGGGTTCTAGCAGGCAATGGCAAAGAGGGGTTCATGCAAGAGAAACGATCTTCTAGATGAGGTGGCCATTGGGAGAGGAGGGGAAATGGGCACAAGAGGATGGGAAGAGTGGGCTGGAGTTGTAGCTCAGCAATAGAGCACTTGCCTAAAACATATGAGGCACTGGGTTTGATCCTCAGCACCATAAAAAATAAATAAATAAAATAAAGGTATTGTGTTCCCCTACAAGTGTGTGTGTGTGTGTGTGTGTGTGTGTGTGTGTGTATAGAAAAGGAATCAAAGACACCAAGATTTCAAAGTTGGGAGTCTGATAGGACAATGTGGCACCACTATGCAAAATAAGGATGTTAGATGGAGGCTGGCTTAGCAGGAAAGAGTTTGGAAAACACTGAGACCAAAGTTCTATTTAATATCTTAACAACAACAAAAAATTCTCCATTTATTCTCTAATTCCCCTGTAAATCAAAACTCCTTAAAAACAAAAATTATACCAATACTGTCTCCACGATGGAAACCAATTGCAAATACTTGTATTACTAATGTGTAATGTATAAAATGTCACTAATGGGGGGCTGGGGTTGTGGCTCAGTAATAGAGCACTTGCCTAGCATGTGTGAGACACTGGGTTCAATTCTCAGCACCTTATATAAAAAGTAAAACAAAGTCCATCAACAACTAACAAAACATTAAAAAAAAAAAGTCACTAATGGAACTCTTTATTTACAGAAGCTGCAGGCAGTCTTTTCAAGCACTCAGCCCTCAGGCCTGAGAAGGGTCGCCTACAGCACTTATGCTTCCTGGGTAGGAGGGGACCAGCTGCCATGGTGACAGGTGCATCCCCTCAGATGGCCACTTCAGAAGTTCCTCAGCACAGTACTAGAGGGCAGTTCCTTAAATGCCAGTTCAGGAGAGCCTTCCCTTTCTCGGGAGAAATTATCCTAATTCCTCTGTGGGGGTGGGATGGGGATGAGGATGTAGACAGAGATTGGCATCCCACTGAAGGGCCGAAATTAAAAAAAGAAAAAGAAAATCAGCTGGGCAACATGACCAGTTAATCACGAAGTGGAAGAAAGCAAATCCCCTTGAAGACGACTAAGGAAGACTTAAAGGGGGTAAAGGGGAGGTGTTGAGAAGAAACCTGGAGTGCCTAATGGCCCATTCAGCTCCTTCAACGGAGCAGCGGGGCCGGGGGTGGGGGGGTGAGGGGGGACGGGGGACGGGACTCTCCTAGTCAACCCAAGACCTAAGCCCCAGCCCTAGCCCGCGCTTTCCCCCGCCCCGCGCCCATCCGTCGGCGCATAGGCGGAGCCAAGCCCAGCGCATGCGCCGAGAGTCTAGGATGCACCGCCCTGCAGCGCTGCTGGAACCCGGCAGAGGGCGGCAGCTCCCTTCTTGTTCCCCTGCTGGCACCGCCGAGGCCGCGGGAATTCACCTCCGCCGGGCGGGCCTCCGGGCCCCGCCCACAGGAGGCGTCCCCGGGGAGCTCAAAACAGGGTGGGGGTGGGGGATGCTGCGACAAGATGGCCTCTCCTCTTACCCCGGAGGGATGCGGCAAGAAAAGGCAGAGATGAGCTCGACGCCAACTTCATTTTCATCATCACCCTATCCACAGTGCCAAAAACAATCCTTAAATGTAGTCTACATTCAATAAGTGCTTATTTATGGGATAAAATGAATGAATGAATAACTGAATCCAGGTAAGAAGACTCTGGGGACGCCTTGAATCTCTGTTGTGGGCAGGGATCCGGGACAAAGAATCAGGAGGGTCAGTGGGCATAGGCAGATCGCTGCCCCAAAGGTGGTCATAGACTTAGGCCTCAGGCACTCCTCCAGACCCTGCATTCCACAGGCCCCTGACTTGGCACACCCGAGGTTTGCTCTTGGGCAAGGAACCCATGCAAAGACCCCTAAGCTTGTTCTCTGCCAAGACCAGGCAGTCAGGTCCCAGCTTCTGTAGGGACCACCTGAATGGCAGCTCCAGTAGGCAGGCTGCTCTCTGGGGACTCAACTGCTAGGAATTTCCTCATGGCCAATGGGGATTTCCAAACTGTCTTTGTCTTGCCAAGCGCCCTAAAGGCCCAAAGCCAAGGGCCAGCCTTTGAGGATGGTTTCCCAAAACCCTTTACACCTCTGCCCAAAATCTCATCAAGACTTGGGTCACTTGTTATTCTACTAAATGCTCCACATACACTATATTTCCATCCCACCCCCTCTGGCAGACATTTGTGAATGAGCATAATGAAGCATTGTTCTCTTTTTTGTATAAATGACAACTCTTCTCAATTTCCACAGAAGAATAGAGGAAAACCAGTTCAAGGGTCAGCAATACTGATTTAAATTAGGTACCCAAAGGCCTTCCAGGGTGTGAGAGCTGGCGACCTATGCTGCTTATTCTCAAAGTCAGGCTCCTTTAGAGGTCCCTCAGTTCCCCCAAACATTCAGTAAGTATTTGAGGATCTGGGCATTCACTTCTGGAACCCCTTTTTGGGCCTATTTCTAGAAATCTTTGAAGTAAAAGTACCCACTCAGTCCCAAGGAAGTGGGAAGAAACAAAAGCCCCTGCCTTGCCTACCAGCCCTCCTCCCCCACATGAATAGCCTGCCAAACCCATGGGCATGTGAGCACCTGTGTGTTACCGGGCTGGACAGAAGATGTGCTTGGCAAGGTAAGGAAGCCCCAGTTGTGGTGGCACACCGCCAGGGACCTGTTGGCCCTGGGGCATTAGGATTCCAAAGCTGGTGAAGTGGAGAAATAGCCAGAGGACAAACCTTCCTTCCTGAAAGAAAGGGGAAATGCCACCAGCCCAGCATCTCCAGGGGAACACTGAAAGAGATGAACCTTCCTGTTTGTAGCCACACTGTTCAATATGGTAGCCACTAGCCAGGGGTGGTTGTTTAATTGAAGTTAAATCAAAACAATGAGGTACTTCTCAGTAAATAAAAAACAAATTTAAAAGATTGTTCCCATTAGCCATATTTCAAGTGCATAATAGCCACTTGTGACTCATGGCTACTGAGTTGGACAGCACAGACCTCAGAACATTTCCATCTTTGCGGTATGTTCAGTAGGACAAGTCTGGTCTGGAGGTTCCCCTTGTAGTTTGTCCTGGTCATTCTTGACAAAGCCTCCTTTAGGTGGTGGCCCTGACTACCTACTGTTCTCCACTATCTCTGCCCAGAATTTGCTTAGACCCTTGTCCCACATATCTTATTTCTTAGGCCTCAAAAAAAAAAAAAAAAAAAAAAAAAAGTGGGGGAGGGGACTGAAGTCACAATTAACACCCAGCTGGAAAGCAGAAGCCAGATGCCACAGGCCTGAAAAGGCAAGGCTGAATGGAAGCCTGCCCCCACCCCACTGGTGTCCCAGGCTCAGGAGAAAGCCCCTCAGTGCTGCACAATCGTTCCTTGTTTCCAGTCTCTGGACCTTGCATGGCTAAGACATCTGGAATGTAGTGGCCTGAGGGTTTCCCTGGCACCCACTGCAGGACTCATCAGCTATTAGTGCTCCAAAGAGAGAAGTCCCAACAGAACCCTGAACTTTCAAGGGTAAATAAGACTTCTGAAACCTTGTCAAGATCAAGATGCCAGGAGTTCCTTCATGGGGCAATGAAGGCCATAACTGGACACCTCCCTGTTTGGCCAGCTGGATAAACCAAACCCTGTGACAAGCTAGAGAGGCTCAGGCAAGCTCCACTAGGCATGGATGCATGGGAGAAGAAGTCAAGAGAAATGGACCTAACCACTCTCACATTCTATCCCAGGGACACAGTCTGAGAGATTCTGCCACAGTGGCTAGAAAATCCAACAGGAGAGTCCAGGTGAATTCATATATATGATGGAAGGAGCAGAGGACAGACCCAGGAACTGGCAGGTCAAGGTTGTCTTTCTGTTCTGTACCTCAATTCTTGCTTAACCCTAACCCTTGGTAGGTTTCCAGGAGCAAGATGGGTGTGAAGAAACAGAATAAACTATGAAATGACAAAAAAATATATGGGGGGGGAGGGAGGGAGGGGTGGTCCAACTGGAAAACAAATAGGTAGGAAGAAGCCTGGCACTCTAAAGGTATTGGCATCAGCCAAGAATTTGACTGAGGGAAGTCACAGAAAAAGCAGCACAATTTGAAAAACTGGCATCAAACGAGACACCAGATTGGAAACTCAGGGCAAAGCCATTCTGGGATGATTTGCCACCCTGAGTTAAACCTGGGCCTGTTTCCCTATCTCTACCCTAAGGACACATTGAGCAAAAGCACCAGCCTGAGGACAAGAGTAAAGGACTCACAGCTGAGTCATTAATAGGAACAGGGCCTGTGGCATTCCTATGGGCAGATGGTCTATGCTACCAGGCACCAAATGCTTCCCAAGGTATCAGAGATAGATTAATGATGACCATGATAGCCCCCCCCCCCATTTATTTATGGTTTCACTTGCTACAGTTTCAATCCAAAAATATTTAATGGAAGTTTCCAAAAATAAATAATTCATCAGTTTTAAATAACTTTTACTACAGTATACTGTTGTAATGACTCAGTATTACTGTTAATCTCTTACTTTATCTAACATAAGTTAAATTTTTTCATATATATGCATGTATGGGTAAAACATGGTACTCACACAGTTCAGTACTATCCAGTTTTAGGCAGCCATCGAGGGTCTCGGGATGTATCCCCTGTGGATAGGGGTACTAACATACTCAGGAGGCACTATTATGAGGCTGTTATAAGTGATTTTATATGTATTGAGTCCTTTAATCCTTAGAAAAATCCTAGAAGGAAAGAATTACCATAGTTCTCATTTTATAGATGAGGAAAATGAGGCCCAAAGAAATTAAATAACTTGCCCAAGGTCACTGACCTAGTAAACAGCAGAGTTAGAATTTGGACCAGGCAGTCCAGCTGGAGTACATGCACCACCCAACTCATAACAATATATTGACAATACACATAGTTAAACATAACTTCTGATTTCTGGGCCTTTCTGTCTGTGCTGCCTTCTATCTCCTTCTCCTTCCTAAAAGAGCTGAAAGCAGTTCCTATAAGCAAAACCAAACCCTTTCGTTCAATTCCTGTTTACCAAGCATCTGTTCCTACAGCAACAATAAGAGCTGCAGACTGGGCATTTTGAAGAGAATGGGTGGGAATGAGGGTACAGGGGCCTTTATAGGATGGGTCGCTCTTTTAGAGGCACAGAAAAGAGACCTGAAAACTAGTTGAAAGACAAAGGGGATGGATGGGGAAGCCAAGGCCATAATTTCCTCAGGTTTGAAGCCAGCCTTCCCCTGGACAGAGAAGGTGAGGACAGCTTAGAAGGACTAAAGACTGGTGGCAGAAGGAGGGGAAAGAGAGAAGAAAAAATCAGGTCTAGATTCTGTAGGGGGTATGTGCATGGCACCCAGGCCATTCCTAAGCTGGATGTCCTGTCACAGATCCCAGTTCTATGATTCTCTTCTTCAGGTCAAAGCCAAGAAATGATGGGTGGAGGCGAGGAACCATAAAGAAATAATAAAGAGGAATGCAGGCAGGCATCTATGTGCCAGTACAGGGTGGTTCGCCTCCCACAAGGGAAGGTGAGGGCATTTTGGGTGAGGTGGTCAGGTTGACACCCTTCACCTTCTCCAAGTCTAGGCCTCATTCTTGCCTGTTCCTATCCACCCAGCTAAACAAGAAACTCCTGTCACTGTCCAGAAATCCTGAGGCCAGAATCTCAATCTGCTGTGCAATACCGTTCTGCCAGGCAAAGCCAAGTACTAAGGAGAACAGGGATGTTTGCTAGTCACTGAATTCCAGGAAGTCAAACCACAGCCGTTTCCCCGAAGGCTTCTCAGGCCATGGGCCCAGTTTCCCTCTTGCCTCTACTGATCTCAGTGCATGTCCAAATGAGTGGGAATGGGACCTTACCCCATATCTGTGTCCTTTAGGTAACCTAGGCGCCTACTGAGAAGGAGGCAAGGCTGTGCCAGGCTCAGCATAGGCTGGATTCCCTAGCGCCTGGTGCCAGGCACACAAGCTGCTGCAGCCTGGACAGCTCCAGGGAGGTCCGGGGAGGGCGAGGTGGAAGATGCCAGCCCAGTGATGGAGGAGGCCTTTTGCCACTCTGAAGCCAGGGCTTCTGTAATCAGCTCCATAATCAAACCAATCCACCAGTGAGGGAGGCAGTGTGAAGAGGAGCAGGAGACAGGGCCCCAGCAGGAAGAACTCATTAAGGAGATAGATCAGATCCTACTTCATTGTGCCCTGAAAGGTTCCACTGAGATCTCCAGATATTCTCCCCTCCATGTGAGGGGGCTGGGCATGAAACTGGGTGGCACAGAGAATCATGATGGTCTCATGCTGCCTGATAGTGCTGTCACTGTTTGGACTCTAGCCTATACCACCCGGCACCAAGATCTAGCTTTTCACAGCTGTCTAGTTCTGGAGAAAAGTACAGACTCTCTAATCACAGGGACCACCTTAGACCTTTCTCCTCCACAGACCAAGCCCACGGTGTGATATGGAACAGGTGCTCCTCAAGACTTCCTGACATGCCCTGACTGCACAAAGACTCCAGGGTCATTGATCTCCCTATGGCCCAGAGCCAAGGCTCCCCACCTCACCTTCAGCCTCCTCCTGCTCCAAAGCCAGAGGCAACCTCCTAGTCATACTAGAAGTGCCCTGCCCTGCTTGCCACAGGGAGTGAAGGAGGAAGTGAGTCAGCTCCTTGAAGAAATGGGAATGAGAGGGAGGAGCCAGCAAAAATGAGATCAGAGGGCAAAGGGTACAGGGGCCAGAAAGGTCCCTAACAGAGGCACCAGGTCCTGGAGATGCTGTGGGGCCCACAGAGTAGAGGACAGATATGTGTGACAAATTCAGTAGTACCATCTCCTACAGGGGCTGGGTAGATGCTGTAGGCCAGAGAACCTGGGTCTGGCAGGCAGGCCCCACCTGAGGATGGAATCTGAGGCAACTCCCCTTCCTGAATCACCAATGGATTGGAGGAAGTGAGGCCTTATGGGAAATGGCCAGCCACTTCTCTGCTCGAGAGGTGAAGTCTCTCATCTCCAAGTCCTCCCACTTCTTCTCTTGAGCCCTTTAGTGCCAGAAGCCCAAGAGTGAGAGAGATGTTTGTGTCTCCCAGTAGGAAATGGAATCTATGCTGGGCCCCCAGAGCAGAGCAGTTCCAGCTGCCCTAGCACCAGTCCTACCCTCTCTGGTGGCCCCTACCCATGTGGGAGCTGTCCCCAGGCTCCAGCTGGAATTTGTTGCTCTGACTGGGAAAGATCTTTGTGAAAATTCCCAGTCTGCTGACATTCCGGCAGGAAGGCAGTCCAGGGAAAGCAGCAGGAGGGAAGAGGAAGCCTTGAGCCCTACAGGGCCACATTCCAACCCTCAGAGACCTGTGGCCAGACAGGCACATTCCTTCAGGTCCCCTGGATGGGACACTGTATGGCCCCCACGTAACCCTGAAGCTCCTTCTCACCCAAGCTGGTGCCTTCCCCAGGCCTCTGCTCCTGGATGCTTATGGAACCCACTCTCTTACACTCCTGTGTGCCAAGTCCCCAAGCACAGAAGAGACAGAGCTAGTGGGTGGAGGCAGGACATGGTAATGTACTGCAGACCATCACCAGGGCCCGTCAGAGGAGAGGGTTCTAATAACCAAAACTGAAGTAAACAAGGAAGACTAGACAGAGAGAATGGGCAACCAGTTCACAGTTTGAGAATCATCTTTCCTTCAACAAATATCTGCTGCTCTCATGAAGTGTTCTAATATTAGATAACTAATCAATCAGAACTTGATAGGTGCTATGAAGGAGAAGGATGGGTGCTGCCAGGATGAGGAACTCATAAGGTCTGAGAGGATCCGGGAAGGCTTCCTTGAGGAAGTGACATTCAAATTGGGGCCAATGTGCATGCGTAAGCATGTAGGCAGGGAAAGGCACTATCAACAAGAGGAGTGTCAGGTCTCCACCATGGAAGCTGATGAGAACTCTGGGTTACACACCCACCACCTGTTAGACCCTCGGCCAACCTTGCTCCTCCACCTTTTTCCCACACTGCACACAGAACAACAGTGCACAGTCTTAGGCAGTGCTCCTGTTCAGAAGTGACACTATGGGGATCCAGCCACCCCAAATGCTATGGAGATCAGTACTAGCATGCCAGTATGGGCAACAAAAGGTGAGGGAGCCAGTGTCCCCCTGCCTGCTGGATCTAGGATCTTACAAAGAAGCTGCATAAGAACCAACTGTGCGTTACTTCTCCACCCCTGGGGGACAACAGCAAACCTGTCGAAGCAGCTGGTCTCATCCCTTCTTGAGGTTTCCCTCAGCCATCCTTTCCTTCATTTCTCAGCCCCCACCAGATTAAACTCTGCCTGCTGCCACTTGGGTTCACTTCCTTTGACTGACCCTCGGGAGACACTGAAAGCACCAGTCACAGTCTTCTGGACACTGTCCACAGAGCAAGAGAGGCCAGTCATCCCTGGCTTCCCCTTCCTTCTAGAAGGAAGACTAGATGAAGAGGCTTCTAGTATCACAGGCAGCAGGTATCAGAAGGGCCCAGGTCTGTGCTGGACAGGAGATTTGTAAGGCTAGCCACATAATGCTTTCCTGTATGCTCTAGCACACTAATTAAGAGTCAATGGCCTGAGTTCAAATCCTAATAAGTCACTTAATAGCTATGCAACCTTATACAACTTGCTTAACCTTAACCCATTATACAATCATTGGTGGTAGTCCAGTTTTCTCATCTGTGAAACAGATTATTATAATATCTAATGCAAAGGATTATTGGGAAAATTAAATGAGTTAACATGTGAAACATCTAGAACAGTGCCTGACACCCAGTGAATGCATGCCATGAATCTCCCCTTCCATTACTTTCCATGCCTTCTTCCCTCAAGGTACTTCTCAGTAGAATCTTAACCAGGCCATTAAATGCCACCCAGGAGCACCCGCTGTTCTGGGCACCACATGGAGAACCCTCTACAATCTTCCCTGGCCAGAGTCTATGGAAAGTGCAGGGGCTGAGCTGCGCCAGGGCAGAACACCATGCCCTGATTCTGAGGGACATATGGCAGGAGATTAAGGGAGCCAGAGTGGTGACCTAGGTCTAAGGAAATAGTTTCCCAACCAAACCAGAGCCAACGACTGAAAAAATAAGCTTTGCTGACACAGTCCCCTGTATTTAACAGAACAGAAGCTGTTGCCAAACACCATGCAGGACTCTAGAGTTGGCTGCCCCCCCAAATCTGCACAGCAGGGGGCAGGGGGCTGTTAAAACACCATTCCTTCACAGTGCCTGACTGGCATACTCAGTGCCTACAGTGCAGCCGGATGCCTGGGGCACATCCATACCGCTGCCCAGACTGACAATGCAGGCACCAAGCAGCCTGCCTGGGCAGCAGGGGAGCCCCCACCCCATCTGGGTTATGGGGACCCCATGGCCACCCCAGATGCTGCCTTCCACCCTGGGCCAAAGTGAGGACAGTCTAGCAGCTCAGTGCAGTGGGGTGGCGGGAACCCTGCTGGCAGGCAGAACGCGTGCTTGTGGTTTCTGGGAAACACTGTAGAGATTTGCAGCATTTTTAAAATACTTGTGTTCCCACCCGCCACACACTCCCCTTCACCCCACTCCTCAGCCACCCCCAGTCAGGGTGTTTGCCTATCTGGTATTTTCCAGAACCATTTCAATGTAAATAAGAGAGATTAGAAGGAAGCAGAGGGCAGAGGGCAGGGTAGCTGGGAGATATCGGGCAGGCTGGAGGGGGTTCTGGCCAGGGCTGGAGGGGGCCAAAGAAAGCTACCTTTAAGACCCTGACCCCTTGCCAGGGCTCCTAGCTGAGCCTGCAAAAATATCCACTGACCAGGACATGTACCCACACCCAGTTCAATGTGGCCTGGGCACTGTGCCCACCACCCACAGGCTATGTGGCCAGGACACTCTGGGACTGCTATTTGTCTACCATCTCAATGGAAAGAAGGCAGAATTGTGCCTTCAAGGACAGAAATAGGGGACCTGGCAGAACAGAAATGACCTAGCCCACTGCTTTACCCTGCTGGTCCCATGTATTCCACTAATCCTGGATAGATAACCCCCAAAATGGTCCCAGAGACCTTCCACCCACCACTTCTTGCCCCCTTGACACCTTCCCACCGGACCCATATTACCATGAGGACTTAGTTTGGGTTCCACACTGAGCCCCCAAGCCAGAACTCTCACATTGCAAGACTCTCTGATGCCAGAGGTGCCTGAAGCTTTGGCACAAAATGAAATAAAAATTTCCTGTTTAAAACAAAAACAAAACAAAACAAAAAAAAGCCCTCTAAGGATCATTTGAAGTAAAATTAGGAACAGAAGCATTCTAGAACACTGAGCCTGGGCAGTACCCAGCAGCTCTGCCACCACCAGAAGCCTCTAGGAAAGCTTGGTGTGCAGAAGTCAGCTTGGCAGAACTGGAAGCAGTACATTTTTCAGCCTGTCCTTTGAATCCTGCAATTCCCACTGACAGCACCCAGGAACCCTGGGGACAAGGCAGATGTGGTTCATACCATTTTCACCCAGGGGCACAGGCTTCCACAACAGCCAGCAGGGAGGCTCTCCTAAACTTCTCTCAGATTCAGGCAACCCTACAGGGCCAATCTCCTTCCTACAGGGCCACCCATGACCAAGCCTGCTGGGCTCCAGAAAGCTAGAAAAGGAAAGGGAACCCCAGCATTCCCTCTCTTCCTTCAGTTGACTATCTTAAAGGATAGAGCTAAAAGAGAAAGTTAAGACAAAAGCAACAGGTCCTCTTTGGACAATGACAGGAGAGTATCAGGAAGCCCAAAATTAACTTCCTTGGATGGCTGGGCAGGGGAAAGAGTCCTGCTCTTTCTAAGATTCCACCTGCCAAAGTCTCACACAGTGATCTCACCTACTACATAAACATACTTATCTTAAGTAAAGCACACAAAATATGATACACAGAAGTCTTTCCTGTTAGCCTCAATTCTATCCTCAGAAATAGGACATGAGTGTGCATCCTTCTCCAATTTAACCTTCTCAAACTCTGGGAGGAAAAAAAAAATATGTCCATTTTATAAGGATCACGGGTCACCTCCTCTAGGAGGCCTCCCCTAATTGCCACCCTTTCCCCTAGGGTAGTACTGCTACTTCCTCCTTCCTGCCCCACTGTGCACTTGCACAGATTTCTCTAATAGCATCTATGTGCCTGGTTGCAGGTCTTACTTAGTCCTGTGCTTCCTCAAGGAAAGATCACATTTTGTTCATTTAGTCCCCCAGTGCCCAGCACAGTGCCTGGTCCATAAGCAGACCTCATTAACTGTTTATTGAGGAAATGAGTATGTGGAGGCTCAGAAAAGTTAACTTGGGTAAAACACAAACCAGGTCTTCTGGGCCCCAAAGCCCATGTTCTTTCCACTGAAGTCTGCTTACTCCCAACCTCTCCTAAGGGTAGAGGTGGTTTAGGTGGACAAGGAGCTTTAAAGAACCTGAGTCCTTGACTACAAACCCTATGCTCCATGAGAAGAAGCAATCACATCACAGATTTCAGAAACTTGGCTTGACTGGGAGGAAGTCGTGGTCTTCTTTAAAACCCCCTGACTCCTCCTATTCTCAAAAACAAGAAGACATTGCTTTCTGGGGAGGATGCCCATGCAGGCTGGCCCCTCTGGCTCTTTATGGAAGGGACAACCACATGGACCAGGGTTTACGTGGACAGTCTTTTCTGATATTTCCAGAAAAAAACATCCTACACTCCGTGACAATTTGCTTGTCCCCTAGGATGGGCCCACTGAGGATAAGCATAGGACTTTGTAAAGGCCCACTTTACAAACCAAAGGGGCCAGCCTCCTTCTCTCCCAGTCCCTAGTCCCCAGCCCAGACTGTGGGACTTAACTTTCCCATCCAGATTCATGGAACTAACTGGAGGAAGTACTTTTGATCTGATTAGGTTTTATGATCCTTATCTTTACCAACACCTCCCCTGACCTCACCAGACTCAGGGAACACTTGGCAATTAGCAAACATAGATGCCCCCACAAAAACTTTCTCTGAGGAATTAAGGAAAGAAGGAGCATGTCTGCACCAAGCTAGCAGTGGACTTGACCCCTTATCACTCAGTCAGTCACCAAGACTAAGTGCCTGCCTTGGTTCACAGAGTCAAATACTTCTGTTCATTCCTGCCACTTCTTCCCATGTCGAGGCCTCCATCTGCTCTCCAAGGATTACTTCAAAGGCCTCCCAACTAGCCCTCCCCATGGTGACCCCTGTTATGTCCTCAAGCATTCTCCAGAAGCTGGCAGAGAGATTTTCTAAACTCTTTTCCTGTCACTCCTTACTGATTGGAATGGCTTTGAGGCCCCTGGGTTAAAGTTCACACTCCTCAGCAAAACTCACAGGGACCTAGGTAGCCTCTGCTTCTCTTTCCTGCTGCTTCTGTCAGCATTCACTGTCCTTCCCAAAATATACCTTGCTCCCCAAACATGTCCTTCTTTCTCCAACTTTGAGGCCTTGGCATGGGTCTATCACAGTCTTCCACTTCCTCCTGACTCCTATCACTCAACTCCTATGCAGATGGCAGCTTTTGCTGACCATTCCCAACACTGTACGTGAAGCCTCTTGTGGGTAGGTAGATGGAAGGAGAGATGGCAGAAGAAAGAACTGCTTCTCTCAGAATTTGTCAGGCCCTAAATCTATCCTATCACTGTGGCTTACCCCTACTCCCCATGGAACCTCATCGAGTGGCTACAGGAACACATGAAGAAAGTGTGAACCAAGCATTCTGCACACTCCAGGGTGAGAGGGAAACCTGAAGGGGTGTGTCTCCCTGGGGCCTTTGGAACAGGCTACGGAGAGGAGCCATGGGGCCCTGGCCACCCTCTATGTGTCAGAGAGAACAGATAGTTGGTCAGCTCCCTCGGAGCTCTCTGGGGATAGACAACATGTGGACACAGTTGATGAACTGCCTGATGGGCAGGGTGGCCACCAGTAGTTATCCCTGTGGGGCTCCCATCATCAGGGTACCCTGACCAGGAGCCTGGAAGGGAGAAGGCTCTTTTCTTTCTTTCTTTCTTTCTTTCTTTTTTTAGTTTTTATTTTTTTTTTTTTAGATTTTAGATGGACACAACACTTTTATTTATTTAATTAATTTATTTTTATGTGGTGCTGAGGATCAAACCCAGCGCCTCACACATGCTAGGCAAGCATTCTACCACTGAGCTACAGCCCCAGCCCTGAGAAAATTATTTTCTTGGTGCAGAACTGAGAATAGAACTGATGCCAAGAAAAGTAGCAGGAATCAGAGTGGGAGGAAGAGAAAAAGATAGAGGCTGAGGGCCATAGGAGAGCTGCCATCCCTACCCCTATTCCGTTCCAGCTCATGAAGTCTGTCGCAGAAAGCTAGAAATGCTGAGGCTCTGCTTCTGTCTGCTTGTGGCTCAAGTGTTCACCAACACCCAGGTGGGGAAAGGGCTTTTTTCAGTCCTGTGTGTCTTGTACTGCCAGATAGCTCCAGGAAGACACATGGGATGGAGTTTTCTACTGTGTCTGCTGCCAGATCTGCCAAGCTGAGACCTAGGGAAGAAGTCCCCTGGGTAAAAGCTGGGCTTGCCCCTTGGGGCGAGAGCAAGCCAGTGTTTCAGGGATACCAGCTGTAACATGGATTCCACCGGCGCCTCCAAAGCTAAACCATCCACCTCCCCAGGGATGGGACAGCAGCAGCTAGTCGGAAAGGAAAAGTGGCTAGGAAATGTGAGATGCCAGGATGATCCCTGGGCTACAGAGAGAGAACTAAATGGCATCTGGAATGTCAAGCCTGGAGCCCCACAGAGGCCTTGCTGTGGTTCAGCAGGGAGCTAGAGACAACACCCAGGGGGATTTATGCTTTAAGAAGAAAATTCCATCTGTTAAAAGCAATCTTGGCCTGGGAGAAAGTAGACAGACATAGCAATGCATTACAACCTTTGGTTTTAAAAATAAAGAACTCAGGGAACTAAGACTTCGAGGGGGGAAGACCCCTCGAAGTCTTAGTTCCCTGAGTTCAGTCTAACTTGCCAGCTAACATACAGCATGTGCTCAATGTATGCTTTCAGAATGAATGAGTCAGGCCTTCCTCTGGATTCTACACAAGCTCCTTCTCACTCACTACTCACCCTGACCACAAAGCTACCCAAACCCAACTAGCCCCAGGGTAAAGGAAGACCTAGAACCCAAGTTCAGTGTGTCCTGCCAGAGTATGACCCTGCCACTCTGGGCCCAATATACTGTCAGGTTGAACAGCCATTCTGAATGTCCATTTCCTCTCCCTGGGAGAAAGCTTGGAGCTGGTCTCTGCCTGCTTCCTTAGCACTTCCTCTTCTTTTTGACTTTGACACATCTGGCTGGCCACTTAGTGCTGAAAGGTCCCAGCCAGCTGTGCACTGGTCAGGCTACAAGGCCCAGATCTGGACAGTCCTAAAACCCACAACAGGGAGAGAAGAATATGCTATTTCCAGGCAAGATATTCCAAACTATGTCACCCCTCCCCCAGGCCCATCAAAAGACCACTGGGGTTAGAGGTCTTAGTTCCCCATCGAGACCTGCCCATTCATCTGATCTAAATCTCTGCTCTCATGCCTTCCTCTGTAGTTTTGCGTGGGCAGGATCACAGTTAGGGATCTCAGGGATAGTCAGGATACATTATCTCTGGAGGTTTGATTTCTGTTGATTTCCCAGAGTCATCCTTTTTATTCTTCCGGGAGAGTAATAAAAATTCTTGCAGCCTTTATAAATCACACCCAATCACTCCTCTATTTCAAATTCTTCGATGGTCCCACTTCAGTGGGATAAAATCTAACTCCAACCATGGTTTACAAGGGATTCCATGATCTTGTCCTGCTACTCTGAGATCTCACTTGGTATTTAATGCCTTGCCTACTCAGGAGCACGAAGAGGCCCTAGAGAAGGTCATCTTCCCCAGAGCTGGTGACTAAAAGGTTCCCAGCTGACTTCCTCTGTACACACAGCTCTTCACCCCAAATGTTCAGCCCTAATTTGAAATCATTTGTCATTTTTCTGTTATCTCCAAAATCTAAATAAACATGGAATTCCTATCTTTTAGTGTCCATATTGTCCCTCCTATCTGAAAGTAGCACATGTTAGCCTACATGTCCCAATTTAGGGCTCAGGACATAAGGTGACCAAAACTGTAACCCGTCTTCATATCACGAAACTGAACACTGACATGGCAATTTTACCAACCAATAAAAACCTCTCCTGAGGACTCCAGGGATACAGCTAAAGTTTAGGCAGAACCTGTTCTAGTCTGAGTCCCTTGAGAAAGGCATTATGCTGAATTCAATCAAGTCAATCCAACAGAACGCTAGAGAAAAACATCAAACCATGAGGCCTGGAGAAACTATTGAAAACTCCATCATAATGGACCTTTGAGGAGTTGTACTTAGCTACTTGGCGAAGACAAAGGTATGAATCCTATAGTAAGCATCTGGCATGGGACACCCTCTCCTGATGTTACTTCTCCCTACAGGCCCAGGGAATGATACAATCCTCCAATTTCTATGCTGTCTAGGGTCTGACCACAGCTCTTGGGCACTCTAAGTCATCCGCCTAAGTACAACTGCATGAAATGCCCACATCCCAGATCCCTGCTCACCCCTGGTACTCAGGGAAGAACTCACATCGGCTGGCTCCCTGCGGTGTCCGTCGCCACTCCGCAACCAGCTCCGGCTCAACTCGCTGAGCTCTGGGATGGACTGAACCTTAAGCCGCACACTGTCCCCAGACTGTCGGATCATCTCCACAATCTCATCTCTGGACTTGTTCTCCACATTGTGCCCATTAATCTCCACCAGTCGGTCTCCTGGCACCAACCCAAGAGCCAGGTCCTTGGTACCAGCACCAGGTTCAGCAAAGTGAACCACCCGGCGATAGGCCTGGCCCTCAGGGCCACGATCCAGCATGGTGGTGCGCCTCAGGGAGAAACCAAAGTCTCCAGTGGGCCTTCGTTGTAGTTCCAGTTCCCTGGGGGCAGGGGGTGGTGGAGGCACCACTGGGGGAAGTCTCAGGTCAGCTGGGAACCTTTTAGTCACCAGCTCAGGGACTCGAGAACGGTGTCCTGCTCGAGGGATGCCTGGGCCAGAATGCTGCAACAGTTGTCCCTCTAGTGTCCTTATCTCCACCTGTGGTGATGGGGCTGCAGAGTGCTCTGAGGGGGTTGAGGTTTCTGAGGCACTCTCATCCCGACTTCGCTGGGAGAAAGAGAAGCGCTTGACAATCATCTGTGAGTTCTGCTTGGCCAGAGAGCCGAACTTGGCTGCCCGCTGCAGCACGGAGCCCCTGAAGCTGCCTTCCTCACCCTTGAGGTCATCGCTGGAGCTGGCTGTGCTTAAGTGGCCGGAGTCTAGGATGATGCTGCCCCGGTTGCTGTCAGAGTCAATGTCAGTCAGGTGCAGGTCAGACCCACTGGCCACCTTGATGGGGATGGGGTTGGAGATTTCCAGGCGTGTCTTGGATTCACGCTTGGAGGAGCGGTTCAGGTTGAAGAAACCACGGCGGAGACTCATCTCCTCTAGGCTCCGTAGCTCTGCTGCTGACATCCGCTCTTTCTTCTCCTTTTTCTCCTTCTTCTCCTTCCGCCCGCCATCTTTGTCCTTATCTTTTTTCATTAAGTTAAACATGGTGGGTTTTTTTTGGGGGGGTGGCACCCCCAGAGGATTATGGGTGCTTAGCACAGGACCTTTGGACCCCCACCTTGCTGCTGTAAACAGAAACACAGGGAAAAAAGATTATTCCAGCAGTCTTTTCCTGCATCTCCAGTCCAGATATGACCAACTACCCCTCACTGAGTGCTAATGATGTAACAGGTACTCCGCTTTATACAATATTTTAACAGTTGATTTAATTATTTAGACCAAGGCTTAGGTATACCTGGAAAGACCTGACCTGCGAGCAAGAGTAAACGTCAGGCCATCTTTAATCTGATTGAAGATTCAAGCAAAAAAGGCAAAGGAAAGGGGCTCTTTGCCATCACCTCCTTCAGCCATGTCTACCAGAGCAACGGACATCACATGCTACCAGGCTCCTTCCTATGTCCCGTACAGCAGCAGACTTAGCCACTGACACCCAGAAGATCTTGGGATCCAACCTTTATGTAATGACTTTCTCCTAACCCTCATAACATTTCTGCAAGTTATGTGCCATTATCTCCACTTTACGAATGAGAAAAATGGAGCTTAGAAAGTTAAGGATATGTTAGATGCCACCCAGTTAATAAGTGGCAATGCTGAGTTTCAGGGGCCAATACATCCTTTCTATGACCTGGATGCCCGAAGTGAAGCAGGGAGGGAAGGAAGGGGAAGTTCCAGACCAAACAGAGGACAGACAGCTGCGGGGTGGGGGTGGTGTGGGGTCTGCTGGATAAACAGGATCCTGAAAAACTCACATCCTTTTCCCTGGACCAACACCTAAATATAGCTTCAGGAAGAAAGTTGTGGCCGCCTGAGAGAAAACCCCAGCTCCAGGATGTGTATACTGAAGGCATCAACCTACCCTCACTCTCACATGCACCTCTTTGGGGGCAGAACTGAGAAAAACCTGGTGGGGGTAGAATTGAGAGAGCCTTTCTTGTTCAGCAAGGAACAAGGAGTGGAAATAGGCCATGTCATCTAAGTAGAAATTAACTGTAATTTTTTCTCTCTCCATGAAAGCTTCCCCCTCTGAGTTCCAGACAGAGGATCTAAGAACTTACCCTTCCAGCAATGGCCTCTTGCCGGGCCCTGGACAGGTATTTTCTCTCTGCGTAGCCATCCCCACAACCAAACTGGGCCTCCAGGATACCCATTCCACTAACAGGGTCTTCCCTCCAGAAACTCCTAAGGCTGCCAGTTAGGACTGGCTAATTGTTACTCTGCACAACACCCTGACCCCTGTGGTTCCTAGCAGACCAATACATCTTCAGTCTAGAGCAATGCTGTCCATAAGACAATTCAAGTAATATATATATAGTTTTAAAATCTCCTAGTAGCCACATTAAAAAGATAAAAATAAACAGGTAAATCCAGACATGGTGGTACATGACTATAATTCTAGCTACTTGGGAGGCTGAAGCAGGAAGATTGTGAGTTCAAGGCCAGTCTGGGTAACATAGCAAGGCCAGTTATGTATACTAAAAAAAAGTTAAATTAACTTTAATAATACATTCTGTTTAATACAATATATCCAAAATAGTGACATCTCAACATGTAAGTTATATAAAATATTGACAGCTTTTTAAATTCTATTTTCCATATTAAGTCTTTGAAACTCACTGTGTATTTTACACTTAAAGCATATTTCAATTCAGACGAACCACATTTCAAGTATTCAACAGCTTCCTTGGGCTAGCAGCTCTTAGATTGGACAGTACAATTCTGGAGAAATCTTTAGTTGTAGAGCATGTCCAAAGAGGTAGGAAATCTGACCAGGTCACTAGCTCCTTGTGGGCATAGCAAGAGCCTCTTCTCTCTCTCTCTCTCTCTGACCTCAGTTTCAACTTAGTAAAACAAAGTTCCCTCTGGACTTGTTAGTTCTAAATGCTCAGTGAACACTGGGATTTGGAAGACAGGAAATCTAAAGTCCAAAAGGCATATAGCCAGGAGCAGTATTGGCCAGCTGGGTCTGGACTTGGTGGGAGCCAGGGAGTACCTGACAGCCAGAATCCTTTCTTCAGGGATTTACTTTTTTTTTTTTAATTGTTGATAGACCTTTATTTTATTTATTTATATACAGTGCTGAGAATCAAACCCAGTGTCTCATACACGCCAGGCAAGTGCTACCGCTGAGCTCCAGCCCTAACCCCTTCAGGGCTCTACTTTTGACCGAGGAGTCTCTTCTGAATGTTGATAGAAATGTAGCATAGACCTATCATATACCAAGACAAGGGATCTTTGGCAGGTCACTACCCACACCATCTTGACTGGTCTAGAAGATGGCTCCAGGGGTACCTGTGGGGGATATGAAGGAAGAAAAAAAAAATCCTTGTGGACTAACAAGAGTATTTCAGCCTTAGCCCAATCACAAAGAACCTATCTGCCTATAGTACTCTATCACAACAAGCCCCCTGATAACTCTACAAACCTTACCTAATTCTGGCTCTTGGCTGGAGGTTAGTAGCTGGGCACTCTCAACGGAAAACAGCCCCCAGAATTCTAGAGTCTTTGAGCTAGAAAAGTCCCTTAGAAGAAAGTTCATGTAAATTCCTGTCGCAGCAAAAACTTGCCCCTCATGTCATTGCAGCAGGCAGGAAAAACAGAGCGTCAGTCATAGCAGCAGGACAGGGAATGGTGCTGGCTGGAAATTTGAGGAGATCTGATATCTAGGCCCGAATCTGCCAAGAAATCACAGTTGGGGGGACTTTGGGCCTGTCACTTTGCTCAAGGTTGAACTAGATGATCTAGGCCTCTTCCAGCTCTAAAATTCCAACTATCCAAGTCCCTTGTGGACATAGGTTAGTTATTAACTTTCTGTCAAAGTCACCCCTGTCATCCTAACCCTCAGGGCTTCAGAGATTGAAACATGTCAGACCTTACCCACCATCCCTATCCAGCCATTGTTACCTGCACAGCTCACAAAGGCACCTCTTCCCCACTGCCATTCCCCTTTTTGCCAGGCCTGGATGTGGACTGTTTTTTCCTGAGCCACATATCTGGAACTACCTGACTGCCTGCAGGTTTCCCTTCCATGATCAGATTTGCTGTTCCCATGTTCATCAGCCCTCATTTCACTAGAGAGCTGGGCTCCACCATCTTCTTATAGATCTTGAATTTGTCAACATCACCTGTTCTTGGGCCCAAGGTCTTCAGCAGCTCTGAAACCAACATCTACCCAATCCCCATTCCAGGTACATTTTCTATCCACCTCTTCTTCCTCTCCTACCTTCTCACTTCACACAGGTGAAGGAAACTTAATAGTTCACTCCAGGAAGCTTTTCCTAACTTTTTCTTTAAGTTGTAGATGGGCACAATACCTTTATTTTATTTATTTATGCGGTGTTGAGGATGGAACCCAGTGCCTCATGCATGCTAGGCAAGCACTCTCCACTGAGCCACTACCCCAGCCCCAGCCTTTCCTGACTTTAAGTGGAGGAAAGGTACGTATGTAAATTCAGGTATCTGCCTAAATTATCTTGACCCTTCTATTTCCAAAACAAAATACAATCTGTCAACTCAGCTGCTTTATCACTTTGAAACTGTGAGCATCTTGAAGGCAAGGACTGTTCAATTCAAACGTGCATCTACCTGTCTATCCACAAAAATGGATAAATAGTTTACATGTTGACGCAAAATGGAATGCTACTTAGCAACAAAAAGGAAACAACTGCTGATAAGTACAATAACAGGGACAAATCTCAAAAACATTATCTGAAGCAAGTGGGGAAGAAGCTATTGACAATGCATATTGGTATGATTCTATTTATATAAAGCTCTAATACAGGCAAAATTAACCTATAGTTTAAAAAAATCAAAGTAATGATTATCCTGGGGTTGGGGGAATGGGAAAATGTATGAAAAAGGGCATGAGGGAACTCCTAGAGTGATGTTCATGTCCTGAATGTTCATAGGGACTTGAGATGACAGATCTATATATTTGTCAACTGTCATCAAATAGTGTATGTTAGATTTGTACATTTTATTGAACACAAGTATTTACTCAAAAGAAAAAAAATGTAAACAAATATTGAACTCCAGTTAATGATACATAGGCTAAAAGATGTGGAGTAAAGTATACCAATGGCTGCAATTAACTTTGAGATATGTCAAAAATTTAAGATAGCTTGGTAGATCAATCAAGGGATAAAAATATGGTAAGCAAGGATGGGAAAATGCCAATTGTTGAATTTATGAGGTAGGGAGGTGTTGACTGTAAAATTCTTTTAACTTTTCTAAATGTTTGCAGATCTTTGTGATAAAATATTAGAAAAAATATGTGTCTAGGGACTGAGATTGTAGCTCAGTGGTAGAGCACTCGCCTAGCACATGCAAGGCCCTGAGTTAGATAAATAAAGGCATTGTGTCCAACTACACCTAAAAAATAAATATTTTTTAAAATGTATCTATCTCTCTTTTTTTTTTTTAAAGAGAGAGTGAGAGAGGAGAGAGAGAGGAGAGAGAGAATTTTTTTAAGAGAGTGAGAGAGGAGAGAGAGAGAGAGAATTTTTAATATTTATTTTTTAGTTCTCGGCGGACACAACATCTTTGTTGGTATGTGGTGCTGAGGATCGAACCCGGGCCGCACGCACATCAGGCGAGCGCGCTACCGCTTGAGCCACATCCCCAGCCCTATCTCTTTTTTATATACAGAGTTATGAAAAAAATGTACTGTGAATGGATAATTATGAATGTAATGCATTCCACTATTGTCATGTATGTAAGACATTTTAAAAAATTTATCTATCAAGAAGCTACTAAATACAAGGGATGTAAAGGTAAGTAAGCCTAGTGAAAGAGCTCAGAGGCTTTGGATGTCAGTTCACAAAACTGAGAACAAATCTGAGTTAATACCTATGAAGCCCTGGGCAAGTCACTTCAGGCCACTGTATGCCTGGTTTCACTATCTATAAAATAAAACAGAGATAATAGCATCTATCACATAAGGAGCAGGAATTAAATTTTAAACACACACATATGTATGGCATATTTAAGCATGACATGTACAATGCCCATGGTAAGCTTTCAAGAGTGGTACATTCTTCCAACCTAAATGAGATGATGAAGAAGATAAGAGAGTGTACAAGTGACTATCAGCACAAATATGACTAAAATAAGTTCAGCTCCTTTTATGTGGAAAATAAAGCCCAAAGAAGTAAAGGCAACCTAGTGAGCACTCGGACAAACTCGATCATATGTTTGAGTCCACAGCTCCCTATAGCTACTGTGGAGGATACAGAGAGCCAATTCATAGATGCAGAAATACAAATAGCCAACACATATGAACAGGTATTCAGCCTCAGTAACAACCATAGTTATATACTGCTTTTCATCTAGCAGTTCAATAAAAACTATCAAGATGGAAAACATTATGGGATGGGAAGCAGGAACGCTCATATGTGTTGGTAGGAGTACAAACTGGTGTGATATATACATCACTGCAGCAGAAAGGCCAGTTGGTCTATACTATAAAATATGGGATACTTCAAGAATTTGTGTGTAATCCTTGCACAGGGGCCAGCCTAATCTTACCTATATTCTTCCAATGTTAGTGTACATGCTGCCAAAGCAGGCATTTGAATAAATTTTTAGGAGGGTAAGTTGGTGATGCCTATGGAAACATTTATGTTCATTCATAACCTTTGGACAATTCCATAACTCTATAGGTCATCTTTAGATATAGTCACACAATAAACTAGGCTAATCTTTGCAGAATTGTTTATAATTACAAATCTATACATATAAATATGAGTCACTATGGAAATAACTAAATTATAAAAACAACTAGGCAGTTATTAAAAAGAGTGAGGTAGATTTGTATATACTGACCTAGAAAAATTCTATACTATCTTGTTAAATGAGGAAAGCAAGATAGACAGAAAGCAAGATAGAAAAAATTTTTTAAACTATATATGTGTGTATGAATAATAAACAGGTATATTACATACAATATTTACATAGTCATAGAAAAATATATGCTCTGGGAAAAAGATTGGGATTTTAGAATAGTCAAAGCAGATTTGTGTTTCATCTATATGGTTTTAAGCTTTTAAAACGAGAATATTAAGCTGGTAGGGGTGTGTGTGTGTGTAAATTTAAACCTAGAGGCTCTGAGTGTGGGATTATGTGTGATTTTTCTTCTTTCTGTATGCTTTTTATTTTTATTTCTTACAAAAAAAGATGTTGAATACTTACATTAAATATTTTAAAATAATGTATTTAGTAATAAATAGGTAAATATTACACACACATACATACACACACACACAAAAACGAGCTTTTAAAAATTAGTCTGGGGCCAAGTGTAATGCACACTAATAGTCTCAGTGGCTCAGGAGGCTGAGGCAGGAGGATGGCAAGTTCAAGGCCAGCCTCAGCAACTTAGTAAGGTCCTAAGCAACTTAATGAGACCTTGTCTTAAAATAATAATGATGATGATGATGATGATGATGATGATAATAATAATGACTGGAGATGTATCTCAGTGGTAGATTCAATCCCCAGTATCCACCCTCATCCCCCTCCACCCAGGAAAAAATGTATCTGGTTGTCCCTGGGGAGTAGGTGGCAATGGGAAAAGTCACACTTAAGTTTTCCACTGAATACATTTCCTAATGATTCAACTACCCACCCCCCATGTTACTTTCCTAACTTTAAAGATTTAAAAAACAAAACAAACAGTGAAGTTTTGATAGAGTGGCAAGCAATCCATTCGCATTAAAGTTGTAAACAGGGTTTGCAAGGATCAATTTAAAGTTGCCTTCCTGTCTTAAAAGTTGAATTCAGTGACTTTGGGGACCTGGTTAAAACAGACTTTACTGGTATCTTATGGCTTTAAGTAGGGACAGATTTAAATGGGTCACCCTGCAGCTGGCAAAGCAGAAACCCCAGGAAATGGAAACTATAACATTAGCTTCCCAGGACAGGGGCAGACAGGGGCACCCAGACTTGGCTGCTATGGGTGAATACTTAGGTCAGTTCCGCACCTCCCACCGGCAGACTACACTCATAAATACATACAAAGGAAATACTTTCCCAGGAGAGCCGACCTCTCTCCCTTGGCTTCTGACCTCCTAGAGCGGCGGCTCCCTACAGCCCAAGGCCCCTATCTTGTCCCAAGCCCGCACCGGAGATCGCAGCTCCGGCTCAGAGGTGTCGAGCAACACCTGGCCCGGCCCGCCGCGCGGCCCCAGCGAGAGCGGCCAGTCGCCGCCGCCGCGCTGATCCCGCCGGTTCTGCTGAGCTCCGCAGCGCCGCGTGACTCACCTCCAGGTCACACGGAGCTTATCTGGTTCCAGGTGTGCACCTTGCTCCGAATGCACGCTTCTCGCATGACATCAGCTGGCCCGCCCGCCCCAGCGCCGGGAGCCCGGGAGCCCGGCAGCCCTTAGCATTTTCCCTCGGCCTGGCCGGCGCAGCCACAGCCGCAGCCCCGTGGCGCCTTTTGCCGCGATAGGGTCTCACTTGGGACGCAGCAACGTGCCAGCCCCGACAGAACCTGTGCGGGGAGAGAAAGTACTAACCCGGGTCCAAAACGGGGCCGGCCCGCAGATCAGTTCCGCTATGCTCCCCTTGCCACACGCCCCCTTCTGTGTGACCTTGAGCAAGTGGCATCTCCTCTCTAGACTCCGCTATTCCAACCATACAGATTCTCCCAAGGGTAGGCATGCCTGCGAGAGCAGGCATGGCCCCAAGCCTTTGCTGCATAGGTATTGCACTCTACTACAAACTGCAGGTTCTCATCCTGCTCTGCCTTCCATGTGCTGTGTGACCTTGAACCCATCATCCAACATTTTTGAATACCAGAGAAAAATAAAAATAATCCCTTGCAAATGATGATGAAGTATCTGGCAGAGAAAATGGGACTTGGCCCTATTAAAATCATCAGACTTGAACTGCTGCCTGACTCTCAAGTTTGAAATGTCAAGGAAATGTGAATAATTTACAAACCACACAATTCCTACCTCCTCAAAGGGCAGGGAAATTAAAGGTGAATGGGAGAAGTGAAAACTAACCAGGTCTAAGTCCCACTCCACCAACTAAGTCCTACCTGGGCACCACCCTACCCTCAAATTCAGACTACCTCAAAAAATGATAATGGTACCTCAGTAAAGCTGGGGTGGAGGGGATGGTGATCAAAGTGGGGTACTACATAGAGATCTTAGAGCACGCAGGGCCTGGCCCAAAGCAGACCTGAAAAACCCCTATCCTGAGTCCTATGGGAATCTGTCAATCATAGCCCACAGTGAGTCCCCTCAAATCTTTAAACCTGGCCTCAGCCCCTTGGCTTCACCCACCACAAGGTAGGCCTGAGACAAGGTCTGCAGCCCAGGGCCACCAACAGGACCCGGCTTACATGGATGCTTTGATTTCTGTCTGTGGCATTCACTCAAGGCTAGGGCGACTGACTGGGAGCAGACTTCTCTGGTTTGAAGGAGGAAGAACACCCCACAGCTGCATTGGAGACATGTGACACACCAAGTCAGGATCAAGGCTTCCAGAATCCCAACAACTCCCTGTTCCTAAGCCCAAGTTCTGCCCCTCCCAGTCCACCTTCAGGTACCTGCCTCTGAGGGACCCCAGAGTTTTCAAGCCCAACTTCTAAAGGCATGCCCACCTCAATGAGCAGCCTCAAGCAAGGCCAGTGAAAGGGGTTCTGGGAACCAGCTTAGTTGCCCAGACTACTCATGAATGCTCCGAGAGCAGGTAGGAGTCAGGAAGGTCATAATACACGTAATGATTTCTAACAAGAGTCTGGAGCAGGGGAGGAAGCCCTCAGGCATACACCCTGGCACCTGAGCCAGGTCTGGAGAGAGTAAACAAACTAGACACTCAGAAATGCTGGACACCTGGTCATCAACTGTCCAAAGTTCAAAGATCCTAAAGGAAGTGACCTCTAGCCTATGACCTTCCCACTCCCACCATTTACCCCTAGCCACAATCCTTCTCATTCCCTAATCTCCTTAACATAACAGCTTACCCCAAAGCCATTGTCTCCCTGGAATTGAGTCCCCCACTTAAATATCCTCAATCCCAAATGGACAAGCATACCTCCACCCAAGGCTATATATAACCAGCCAAGTCATGTCCAGCAACCAGGAGGATGTTTCCTGGAAAGCCTCATCACAAAAGGACAGAAGGGAAGCTAAGGAGGTGGCAGGCCTTTGACAAAGAGCCAGCAAGGCTTGTCAGGAAGCCAGAGACCTCAGGAGAGTAACTTTCAGAATCCCCAAATAGAAAGTAGCCCCTGAACCAGAAAGGGTGGAGAATGTTAGACCATGCCTGTTGTTATGGCAACAGGACACCAACCTGCTCAAGAAAGGGCTTCACATCCCGTAAGCACAAGGAAAGCCAGCCTGATTCAATATCCTCTCGATTCAGTATCCTGCTAAGGTGATCTTGTTCTTATTCGCCTGGATGACCTTACCTTACCTTTCAATACAGTCATAGTACATACATATATGCTTGCCACAGTTCCCTCTCCCATAAGGGCATTTACATGATCTCCTTTGCCACAGACATGCCAGGGACACCATGAGAAAACATGCAAAGGAGCCCAAGTCATTGGCAAGGTGAAGAGGGAAGAATCCCAATTCTCATTTTGGGGAACTATCTGAGGACTGGAAGGCCCTTGTCAAAAGAGTCCCTCCAGGAAGCAGCCTTCAACCCTCTCCACATACACACCAACTATGAGGCCTCCACCAAATACATTTGCAGTTGGCCAAGTGATCAGGCAAAATAAGTACCACTTAAAAAACAGACTATCTTCCTCCCCATCTCTGGCTCATTCTGGCAGCACTTTTACCAACTAATCAGCAGGATACATGTGCCTTGCAACCAAGTGACACCCTACCTCCACCCCCACAACAAAGCCCCAATGTGTTGTGTGTCCCTGCAGGCCTTATCTCAGCCAGGAGCATGACCCACTCCTCACTAGGCTTGCTACCAAGTTGCCTGTGCCCCCTATCACGAGGTGGGGGGAGCAGCTGACTCTACCACCTCCCTTTCCATTGGCGAGAAACAACTGGCATGACAGGTTAGCAGGGCGGGGCGTCGGGGCGGTCTCTCCCGGAGGCCTGGGGCAGGCTGTCCGACCTTCCCACACACACACCCCACCCCTTGCAGGGAAAGGTGAGGTGAGCAGCCAGTCACAGGGGACCGCCTGCACCATCTAATCCCCCAAGCCTACCACCCTCCCGCCCCCATCTTCTGTCCCAAGAAGAGGGGGCCGGGAAGCGGGGTCTCCATTGTTTTGCCAGCTGTCTAGCAGCTGCTCCTTTGAGAAGAGCCCGCTGTCGGCCTGGCAGTGAAAGGGTGAAGGCCTCTGGGAGGGATAAAGGGCTCGGTGGAGGTGCTCCCCTTCCCCGCTGTCTTCCTCAGCGCCTCCCTCGATTGCTCCATCTGGGGGCCTGGGCCTGTCCCCGAGAAGCCCCCCAGCCCCGAGGCTGCAGCCCCCATCCCGCAGCTCTGGGCCACCTGGACTCCTCCAAAGCCCCCAATCCTCCCAAACGTAAGGCCACTCTGTCCTGCCTCCAGCGCCCCCGAGACTGGCCAAAAGGGGCCGGTGCTCTCCCTCCCCGCCCCTCCGGGTCGGCCCCCACCCCCGGCTGTGGAGCCCCGCAGCGCCGCCAGGGACAGGGGACAGGAGCCGGGAGTCCGGGCCCGCCGCTTCCAGGGGACAGGAGAGGAGGAGGCGGCGGGGCCCGCCGCACTGCCAGTCGGTCGGCCAGAGCCCGCCCCACCTCCCCACTGGGCCCAGCTCGCCACCGAGGGGCCGCCCCCCGCAGCCCCACACTCACCGGCCGCCGGAGCCCGCCCGGCAGGCAGCAGGAGCGGAGACCAGGCATCCACGGCCCCGGCCCGGTCGGGGCTGGAGCGCAGCGCGGCGCAGCGCAGCGCCGCCCCCCGCGACCGCGCGAGCAGAACCGAAAGGGAGCTCCCTGCTGGCGACTCCGGGGATAAACACCCGGCCTGCCCGTCAGCGCTCAGGCGCGCCGCCAGATGCTGGCCATGCGGGCACCCGGGGCTGCCCAGGGAGACTATCCGCAGTGGGCTCTGAGGTCCTTGTCGCCGTATCCGAGAGACTCTGCCTGTAGATCCTGTCACTACTGGCCAAGGGAAGCTGCTGGACACGTCCGAAATATGGAGTGGCCCTGCCCAGAGCAAACACCAGGGTCCTACAGAAAGTATAGAAGTTCTGTCCAAGGCAGGCTCTGGACTTCCCTGTGTTCAGGGTAAGTGCTTTCCAGAAGCAACTGAGTCTTTCTGGCCACTTCTTCCCAGAGTGGCTCTGCAGAGGCATACACAGGTCCCCGCTGGGTGGTCCCAAATGACTCAGTCTAGATCAGGTAGTGTCTTCCAATTCCAAGGTGGCACTGCAGGAATTCACAGGGCAAGGTGGGAACAGGATCGCAATGGCTTAGTCTGAAATACCCCTGTGGCTTTAACAAGGTCCTGGATTCCATCCAAGCACGGAGGAGAAAAGAAAAAAAAAGTCAAAATCTTCAACACCTACAATTCCAAATGCTGGTGAGGTTGCAGAGCAGCAGGATTTCTCATTCATTGCTAGTGGGCAAGCAAAATAGTACAGTTACTTTGAAATAGAGTTCCTCACAAAACCTAAGATTTTAATACTGTACAATCCAGCAATATCACTCCTTGGTACTTACTCAAATTAATTGAAAAATTTATGTCCACACAAAAACCTGTGCACGATGTTTATAACAACTTTATTCATGATTGCCAAAACTTGGAAGCAACAAAGCTTTCTTTCTTTTTTAATATTTTTATGTGGACATAATACTTTTATTTTATTTTTATGTGGTGCTGAAGATTGAATCCAATACCTCACACATGCTAGGCGAGCACTCTTCCTCTGAGCCACAACCCCAGCCCAACAAAGTTGATCTTCATTAGGTGAATAGATAAATAAGCTCTGGTATATCCAGATAACAGAATATTACTCAGCACTAAAAAGAAATGAGCTACCAAGCCATGAAAAGACACAGAAGAAACTTTAAAATTACTGAGTAAAAGAAACCTGTTTGAAAAGACTATAAACTACGTGATTTCAATTATATGGCCTTCTGGAAAAGACAAAATTGATGAGATTACTATGGAAATAGTACAAAGATCAATGATAACAGGGTTTAGAGTTGAGGAAGGGATGATTACAGGCAGAGCACAGATTTTTTTAGGATAGTGAAACTATTCTGTATGATACTACAACAGTGAATACATGTCATTATATATCTGCCAAAACCCATAATGTACACTAAGAGTGAACCCTCATATATACTCTGGACTTTGGGTGATTATGATGTATCAGTGTAGATTCATTGATTGTAATAAATGTTCCGTGAGTTGCTGGTATAAGATGATAACAGTGGGAGAGGTTGGGGGCAAGGAGTGCAGAAGAACCCTGTGCTTGCCCCTCAATTTTGCTGTGAACCTAATATTGCTTTTAAAATAAAGTTTAGGGCTGGGGTTGTGGCTCAGTGGTAGAGTGCTGGCCTTGCACATGGGAGACCCTGGGTTCTATCCTCAGCACCATATTAAAAAATAAATAAGGGAAATAAAGGTATTGTGTCCAATTACAACTAAAAAATAAATAAAATAAATAAAGTTTATTAATTTTTTAAATTAAATTAATTAGCACAGGGGCTGGGGTTGTGGCTCAGTGGCAGAGGGCTCGCCTCGCATGTGTGAGGCCCTGGGTTTAATCCTCAGCACCACATAAAAATAAATAAATAAAATAAAAGTATAAAAATTTTATACATGGGCTGGGGATGTGGCTCAAGCCGTAGCACGCTCGCCTGGCGTGCGTGCAGCCCGGGTTCGATCCTCAGCACCACATACCAACAAAGATGTTGTGTCCGCCGAGAACTAGAAAATAAATGTTGGAAAATTCTCTCTCTCTCCTCTCTCACTTTCTCTTTAAAAAAAATTTTATACATTCTTACATTCATTAAAAAAATTAGTTAATACATAAATGAACAGTATCTGGCAGATAGCAGTCTATGGCTATTGGATTTATTATCTTTGCCAACTCACAGCTGTAAAAATGAAGCACAGAGAAGTTTGTGACTTTCACACAGCCTGCAAGTGGCAGAGTTGGGATTTAAACCTAGGTCCTCTCAAACCTCCAAAGCCCATGTTCTTTTCCCTATACCATAGCAGTGAAGTGAACAGGCATGTGAACAACTCTTTTATTTGTATGTGTCCACACATAGGACTCTTGGGGGTAGCACACAGTGTCCCTAAGGGCTCCTATTGCTGGAATTGAGAACCAGACACCAGACAAGACTGAAACACCAGAGCAATACCCATACTGGCACAGTGGTTCTGGTTCTTGGTCACTTGGTTTTAGTCTTTTATTTCTGGAAGGTCAGAATAATACCAGTCCTGGATCTAAATTAAAGTAAAAGTAAGAGCTTGTGATGTAGCTCAGTGGTACAGTGCCCACCATTCTCAATGTCCTGGGTTCAATCCTGAGGAGAAAGAAAGAAAGAAAGAAAGAAAGAAAGAAAGAAAGAAAGAAAGAAAGAAAGAAAGAAAGAAAGAAAGAAAGAAAGAAAGAAAGAAAGAAAGAAAGGAGGGAGGGAGGGAGGGAGGGGGGGGAAAGAAGAGAGAAAGGGAAAGAGAGAGAGAGAGAGAAGGAGAGAGAGAGAGAGAGAGAGAGAGAGAGAGAGAGAGAAAGAACCTCTCTCCCCCTCACAGAAAAAATCCAGAGTAGTGTCCACATGAAATAGTCCAGATGGCCATGGAAAGGCCAGTTCTTCCAGAAGATTCCTAAAGGTGTAATCTCCCCAGAAACATCACTGAGCACTGTGGCACAGATCTGTAGTCCCAGCTCGGTGGGAGGTGGGAGGCTGAGGCAAGAGGATCACAAATTCAATGTCAACCCGGGCAATTTAGGGAGACCTTGTCTCAACATTAGAAAAGGAAAAGGACCAGTGATGCAGTGCAGTGGTAAGGTGATATCTAGCCTGGGCTAGGCCCTAGGTTCAATTTCTAAACACCACAAAAAATTACATCAACTGACCCTAGAGTATGGGTCAAACACTATGCTAACCTCTTTAACACACTGTCTCATTTAATCTCTGCAATTACCCTATTAGGGAGCTGCTATTATTATCCCCATTTCACAGATTAGAAATCAGGTTTAGGAAAGCCAAGTAATTTGCCCAAGGCAGTGTGGCTAATAAATAGCAGAGCTCCAATCCTTGCTCAGAATCATTTGCTAGGCTGCATCTTGGTAGTGATGAATGGAGAGTGCCTGGGATTTGGGACCACACAGAGAGGATGCTTAGCCCTAGCAGCTGCTAGCAAGTTCCTTAGCCTCTCTAAACCTCAATTTCCTCATCTATAAAATGGGAATAATAATAGTGCTTACCTAAGAAGGTTGAGAGAGGATTAAATAAGCAAATTCACTTAAAGCAATTATCCTAGAACTTGAAACACGGTAAGTGGTTAACAAATAAATGTTAGCTATTACTAATCTCTCTGACCCTCCATTTCTTCATCTGTGAAATGAGGGCTGATACTATGTATGGGAAAGAGTTACTATTAGACTAATAAAGAACAGCAAGTATAAATCACACAAAATGATACCTCTTGCATGGTAAATTACCATACCATGACCCTCAAAAAAAAAAAAAATGGAGGCAAGGGCTGTAGTCTCAGCTACTTGGGAGGCTGAGGCAGAAGAATCACTTGAGTCTAGGAGTTCCAGGCCAGCCTGGGGAACAACAACAATAATAAAAGATTGTCAAAAATAAGGCTGGGCTGGAAGTATGCACAAGGTCCTGGGTTTTATCCCCAGCATCAAAAAAAAAAAAAAAAAAAAAAGAAGTAAGACTGTTTTTTTAAAGATCCACAGAATACAAAACTCCCTCATATCTGATGTTCTTCAGATGACAAAAGCATATCTTTGAATATTGTTCCTCAAAATGCATGTATTAATTTATCATCTTTTACTCCTTTTCATAGAAGCATGGAGTGTGGGTGAAGAATGCTTTCTAGAAAACTGAAAGCTAAATTCTTAGAGTATTAAGCGAAGATTAATTCAAAAATAAGTTGCAAATCCCTGAAATGACATTTAAATTTTTTTATTTGGGGAAGTTAAAACACATATAAAAATAAACAACAAAATATAATAAGTCCTTGAGTGTGCATAACACCAGTTCAATAGTTATCAGCTCATGAAATCTTCTCTCAGCTAACTCTCCACTTCTCTCTCCCAGTATAACTGTGAAGTAAATCCCAGAGATCATGCTCTTTCATCTGAAAATATTTCACTGTGTATCTCTAAAACATAAAAAGTATTTTCATATAAAACCACAATACCACTGTCACTCCTCAAAAAAAATTAACAATAATTTATTAATTATGTAAAATACTTAAATGTTCAAATTCTTTTTGGGGGGTGGTACAGGGTATTGAACTCAGGGGCACTCAGCCACTGAGCCACATACCCAGCCCTATTTTGTATTTTATTTAGAGACAGGGTCTCACTGAGTTGCTTAGCACCTCGCTGTTGCTGAGGCTAGCTTTGAACTTGAGATCTTCCTATCTCAGCCTCCTGAGCCACTGGGATTACAGGCATGTGCCACCACACCCGGCTTCAAAGTTCAGATTCTAATAATTTGAACATAAACATGTTTCTGAAATAATTTGTTTGAATCAAGATCCACATGTTGGGGGCTGAGGTTGTAGCTCAGTGGCAGAGTGCTTCCCTAGCACATGTGAAGCACTGAATTCGAACCTCAGTACCACATAAAAATAAATAAATAAAATAAAGGTATTGTGTCCATCTACAGCTAAATAATTTTTTAAAAAAAGATGCACACATTGGAATTAATTCATATGACTTTTAAGTATATTCTAATCTATAGGTTTCCCTTCTAGTCTTTCTTTTTCCTCCTGCAATTTATTTGTGGAAAAAAAATAATCCATTTATGCTATATATTTTTTCACAGTCTGAACATTGCTGATTGCCTCCCCATATAATGGTCAAGTATATTGTTATTTAATATCCTATAAACTGGTAGATAGATCTAGAGGCCTCATCAGATCTGAATTTGATATTTGGGACAAGAACACTTCAGAAGTGAGAGACCATCTTCATTGGGAAGCACGTGGTGTCTGGTTGTCTCTGAAATTATGTTTTAAGACATCAGAAATTTATGCTTGTCTTTAGTTGAAACGTAAGAATATAAAAAGACCTCTTCCATCAACAGATGAATGGGTAAACAAGTGTGGCATATAACACAATGGATATGATTTGGCCATAAAAAGGAATAAAATTCTGATAGATGCTACAACATGGATGAACCTTGAAAACAACATGCTAAGTGAAGGGTGCCAGACATTGAGGACAAATATGGTGTGATTCTACTTATCTGAGATACCTAGACTATGCAAATTCATACAGAGAAAAAAAAGAATAGAGGTCATTGGGGGCTGGTGGGAGGGAGCAATGGGGAGTCATTATTTAATGGGTACAGTGTTTCTGTTAGGGATGACGAAAAAGTTCTGGAAATAGCAGTGTTGGTTATATGACATTGTGAATGTACTCCATGTGAGTCATGGTGAATTCTACTGACTTGTTCATCTAATAATGGTTAAAAAGGAACCAGGGATGAAAGCACTGGACTAGCATGTGTGAGGCCCTGGGTTCAATCCCCAGCACTGAAAAGAGAAAGGTTAAAATGGTAAGATTTATGTTATTAATATTTTAACACACATATACTTTTTTTTTATGGTGCTGGGGATTGAACCCAGGGCCTTGTGCATGTTAGGCAAGCACTCTACCAACTGAACTACATCCCCAGCCCCTTAACACATACACACATTTTTTAAGAGCCTAGTCATTGCATAAAATATGGCCCCTTTTACAACCCATGAAGGCCTCCATTTATGTGCTGGCCTTTCTCTGAATCTGCAGCCTTACTCCTGTACTTACCTACACATAACTATGGGACTCCTTCTATCTTCCAAGAACTTCCTGACATCTGCCTGACTCTACAGCAATCCATAGTCCCTCCAGCCATAAACCCAGCATCCCAGACCACAGACATCTACCAGGTGGACTGTGGAGGTCGCCAGGGCAAGTGTTTCTGGAATCCAAAGGGTGGAGCTGGGTCCTAACTTTGTCACTTGCTTTCCATGAGAGCTTCATCAAATGACTCAGTTGCCACTCCTATGAAATTGGACTACAAACTCTTACCTCGCAGAGTTTTTATAAAGACTGAATTAGGTCATATAATGGCCAAGTACTGTACAAAGAGAGAGCTTTTCACTATTATGCTTGGAATGCTTCAAAGGGGATCAACCTAGGATTTAGGTTATAAACTCATTGGAAAATTGTCATCTACTTTGCAAGCTAAATTTTCCTGTGATATCACTCTTAGTAAGGCTAATAATTCAGTGACTAACAGTTCTGGTTTGCCTGAGAGTGAGGACATGGGATTTTCAGTGCTAAAACTGGGAAAGTCCCAGGTGTTAGTTAGTATTTCAAACAGTGAACACCTGCTGGGTGTGGCAGTAGGTCTATAATCCAGTGATTTGATAGGCTGAGGCAGGATGATCCCAAGTTCGAGGCCAGCCTCAGCAACTTAGTGAAGCTCTAAGCAACTTAGTGAGACCCTCTATTAAAGTGAAAAATAAAAACGGTTGGGGAAGCTGGGAATGGTGGTGCATGCCTATAATCCCAGTGGCTAGGGCAACTGAGGTAGGAAGATTTTGAGTTCAAAGTCAGTCTTAGCAACTTAGCAAGGCCCTAAGTATCTCAGTGAGACCCTGTCTCTCAATAAAATATAAAAAGTGATGGTGATGTTGCTCAGGGATTCAGCACCCCTGGGTTCAATCCTCCATACCAAAAATAAATAAATAAATAAAACCAAAAAAAGATGGTTGGGGATGTAGCTCAGTAATAAACCATTCGTGGTAAAAAAAAAAACAAAAAAAAACAAAAAAAACAAACAAAAAAAAAAACAGTGATCTCTCAATTGCCAATTCTAGGAATGAACTCTCAGTCCCACTGATCTTTGTGTATTTGATCTATCTCCTATCTAAAACTGGCCTCCAAACCCACTCTGAATTTCCATGCTGGATATACATCTTCTATTCAAACTTCAATCTTGGCAGTTCTCAGAATTTCTTTCTTTGTCTTCTGTTCTTATGATCCTATACCTTTGTAGGAGATCTTGTTCATTCCCAGGCCTCCCAGTTACTTTCCACACAATGGATAAAAATCTCTATTAGCAGACACCACTCTAGTGACAGGTCAAATTGCCAGCATCATTTGCAAGTCCCCAAATCAGTTGTGCCCAAAGCCAAATGTATAGCCGCTCTCCAACTTCTTTCTTTAATAATGACCCTAACACTCAGTCAGTGATGCACAAGTTCATTCTCCCTACCATCTCCATCTCCTTCAGCCCCCATCCATTCAGGCACCAAGGCCTATTGACTCAACTCCATAATAACACTCCAATCTGCATCATCTGCTCATCCCCACTGTTATTGCCTCTTTACACTCATTAGTTCTTGTCTAGATAACTGCAGCAACCACAGTTACCTGCTTCTACTTCATCCTCTCCAACCCGTTCTCCATGTGGCTGTCAGAGTTATTTTTCTAAGATACAAATCTGATCATGTTGCCTCCTGGTTTGGATTTCTTGAAAGCTTCCCAATGGCCTAGTGTAGGGGTCAGTAAAATTTTTAGGTTTTGTAGACCAGATGGTCTCTGTCTCAACTATTCAAAAATAGCATCAAAGGCAGCCACAGACAATACATAAATGAATGGGCATGGCTGTGCTCCAATAAAACAGTATTTACAAAAACAGGTGGTAGGGGCTGGGAGTGTAGCTCAGTGGCAGAGCACTTGGCTAGAATGTGGAAGGCCTTGGGTTTGATACCCAGCACTTCGATGACAATGACAGAAAGAAAGAAAGGGGAAAAACAACAGGTGGTGGGACAGATTGGGCCTAAGAACTATAGTTTGCCAACTTCTAGCCTCGGGAATGGAATCCAGGCTTCATCACATAACCAAAGGCCCTTTACAACAGAAATGGAAATGCCTTATTCTTCCCTGAATACATCACACTCTTCCCCACGTCCTGAGTCTAGGGTGTCCAATGATTCTTCAAGGTCTATTTCAAACATCACTTCCACAACTCCTTTGGGAAGGATTGGTTCTCCCTCACCTATTCCAGCACTTTCTACCTGTTTCTGTTGCCACATCTATCATTCTGAGTGCATATGATATTTCTTTGTAACCATCATTCAACCATGATACTTAAGACCAGTTTTGCTTATAATTTTTCCTCCCTCCCTCCTCATGCCAAGTTCATTGCCTGGATCATGATGGGTTAGTAATAGCTATTGAGAAACTTTATGTATTTATTTATTTTTGTGGTATGAGGAATTAACCTAGGTGTGCTTTACCACCATCCTATCCAGTCCTTTTTAAAATTTTATTTATTTATTTATTTGTTTGTTTATTTATTTATTTTTGAGACAGGGTCTTACTAAGTTGCTTAGGGCCTTGCTAAGTTGCATAGGGCCTTTCTTAGTTGCTAAGGCTGACTTTGAACTTGTAATCCTCCTGCCTCAGCCTCCCAGATTGCTGGAATTACAGGCATACGTCACTGTGTCTGGTGAGAATTAATGTATTTCCCAAGAGAATAAATGTATTAATTGTTTTTATGGTGCCAGGATATTAAAGTCATATGAAAAGTAGCTGTCCTTTCAGAAGAGATCCCCAATTCCAGTTTGGGAGAAGCAATTGGTTAAGGTCCCTGAAAACAAGAGGGGCCCAGGAGAAGAAGATCACTGATTAGCCAACAATGAGTTTAAGAAAGGGAGACTTGTGTTACATCTCTGCCACATGCAGAACACAGAGCAAGATGCCTTATGAACTATCTCCATTTGGATCCTCCAATAATTCTGCAAGCTGGATCTCATTAAGGTAGATAAATGGGGAATCGAGGCTAATATATTAAAGAAATTGGCAAAGTCCACAGAGCTAGGTAGTGTCAGAGGCAGGACTAAAACCCAGGTCCAGGGACTGGGGGTTTGGCTCAGTGCTAGAGCTTGTGCTTAGCACACATAAGGGTTAGGGTTTAATCCCCAGCAGGAAGAAGGAGGAGGAGGAGGAGGAGAAAGAAGAGAATGAGAGGGGAAAAAAGAAAGGAAGGAAGGAAGGAGAGAGAGAGAGAGAGAGAGAGAGAGAGAGAGAGAGAACACACAGAACAGAACAGAATTCAGGTCTCATTAGTTCAAAAAACACAATTTCCACAAATCCAAAGAAGAGGCACCATTATAGGTCTCCTGATTTCTCACATAGCTTCTAACATGTCATTTAAACCCTCTCCATCTCAGACTTCCCAGCTATAAAGGAAAAGGAATAATCTTTCTAGCAACAGAGTGAATAAAAATGTTACATCACCCTCATTTTTTCCTTGGAAAATGGCTCCATATAAAAAAATCTTTTTTTTTTTCCATGCTGGGATCAAACCCAAGGCTTCATATATGCCAGGCAAGTGCTCTACCACTGAGTTACACCCCCAGCCCTTTTCTATTTTTATTTTGAAGCAGGGTCTTACTAAGTTGTCCAGGCTGACCTCAAATTGCAATCCTTCTGCCTCAGCCTTCTGAGAATCCAGAGTGCTGGGGATCGAACACAGGGCCTCATGCATGCTAGGTTAGGGTTGTACCATTAAGTTACATCCCCAGGTGCCTAGCATTTTTAAGCATACCTTCCAGGTGCTAACAGTGCAAGAGATTTTCTGGTGGTTGTATTTAAAGACACAAACAGCTGGGTACCAGGAGTTTCACATCTCTAGTTACATTTGATATTGCTCCTTGTCATTTTTAGGCTCAAGAATTGTTTCAGAGGAATGAAATTGACATATGTGAGTGCAACCCCTATTCCATGCAAAACACTAAGTGGAAGAAGAACTGTGTGTCCTTCTGCAAAGCCCATCACTACCAGTCCTCTGGGACACTGAGATGAAAAGGCCAGTCAGAGACACGTGCAGAGTTACACACACAGGATGGATTTAAATAACTGCTCAAGACTGCAACAAAGAGGAAGTCACAAAACTATGCATGACTAATTATCAAGTGAAGTCTCAGAGGAGAAAAGGAGCAGAGGAGTGGTCAAGAAAGGCTTTAAAAAAAAAAAAGGTAGTGTGTGAGCATCTAATGGGTTTTCTTTCTTTCTTTTTTTTTTTTTTCTTTCCTTTTTAAAATTTTTCCTTTGGTACCTGGGATCAACATGCTAGGCAAGAACTCTACCACCGAAGTATGCCTCCATCCCAGAATTAAAATTCTACTTATTGAGGAGTGTCTGTGTGTCTGGCACTTACTTGCATTTTCTTACTTAATCCTCACAACAGGTATTATTAGTCATTTTTTAATAGATAAGCAAACTGTCTCCAAAGCACTAGATAGCCTGCCCAAGGCCAGCAAATAGAAGGGCAGGATTTAGATATTTATATGGTACCAGGGATTGAACCCAGGGGTGTTTAACCACTGAGCCACATCCCCAGCACTTTTTATTTTGAGACAGGGCCTCACTAAATTGCTGAGACTGGCTTTGAATTTCCAATCGCCCTTCTTCAGACTCCAGAGCTTCTGGGATTACAGGCAAACACCACCATGCCCAGCCATGGCACAGCAGGACTTAAATTCTGTTTGGCTCTGACACCTCAAAGGTCAAAGCTCCCTGGGAGATGCATCAGCAAAGGATGGGAGATGAGGAAGCCCATGGAGGTTCCAGACTAGCTCATAGGGCAGCCAAAATTGAGAGCTTCTATGGAAAAAAGTGGGTGACCAGCCCAGGTAGTACATCCAGCCCAGGTAGTACATCCCAATCTGGTTCAGGAGAGGTCTGGGTTGTCTCACAGAAGATGTGAGATGTTGAGGAGCTTCAAGAGAATTATTCCAGGAGAGCTCAAGGGGAGGCAGTGCAGATTGGAATGGAAGAAGTGGGCAATGCAGAGAGGCGCTTGGCAGGTTCAGAAATAGCAGTCCAGGGGCTGGGGATATGGCTCAAGCGGTAGCGCGCTCGCCTGGCATGCGTGCGGCCCGGGTTCGATCCTCAGCACCACATACAAACGAAGATGTTGTGTCCGCCGAGAACTAAAAACTAAATATTAAAAAATTCTCTCTCTCTCTCTCCTCTCTCGCTCTCTCTTAAAAAAAAAAAAAATAGCAGTCCAGTGAAAGTAGAATGGCAGCCTGAAGCAGGACATGATGCAGGGGACAGGTGTAGGAGAGATGAAGAAGGAAGATTTCTATGGAGACTTATCTACTAATAGCTATCAGAGTCACCGAGGGAGGAGCTGACAATGGATTCTACCATTCTAAGCAAACCAGGCAGCAAGTCAAAGCTATGCCCCAAATGGCTCCGTTTAATACAGGGACTGATGTTATTGTTATCTGCTACAATTGGTAATCACTTTACAAGCATAAACCTTCATCCTCATGACATCCTTTTTTCTAACTCTTAAAAATATTTATATTTATGAATTAATGGGTTCTCATGACATTCTTATGGATAGGATCTATTACTATTCCCATTTTTCAGGTAAAGAAACCTGGGTGCAGAGAGGTTAAGCAACTTCTCTGAGGTTACACAGATGGCAAGTGGCAGAGCTGGGATTTGAACCCAGACAGTCTGTTTCCAAAGGCCTTGCTCTTAAACACTTTACTAGGCTATATCTGTGGAGGCAACAGCTTCAAGAGGAAGCAGGGCTTCCCACATCCCCCACCCTCTAGGATCAAGCAAGATGGTAGGATTTTTCACTGGGTGGCATTGTCTGGTCAGAACTTAAGTCTCAGCTGGCTGCTTCTCACCACTAAGATGTGAGCTGGTAGCACTGGGGCCTGCCCTGCCCAGGCACTGACCAGCAGGAGTGTACCTGGAGCTGAGTCCTTCTTCAGCACAGTGGAACAGGAGAGGATGGGCAGGCAGCCTCAGAAGCAGGATTAGTAGGTACAAGCCACAAAGAGTTCCTAGCAATCCAAGACCCAGTCCAGGTAGTACGTCCCAATCTGGTTCAGGAGGAAGCAGCATACCTCACCTGAACAGGAAGTTCAGAAAGACCAACTCCTCCATGGTCCTGGACACAAAGTAGTGGGCACTGGTGGGACAGAGAGAGGACTAGCAGTAAAACCTATGAAGCACCAAATCTAAACAGAGAGAAATGCTCCACCAGGAAGCACCATGTGGGCAGTGTGAATGGCAAGATCCCATGTGACTTGCAGGCTGGGGTACCAGGCTATAGCTATGAGGCATCTAGGAAGGACCTCCTTTTCTACTAAGCTGTCCCTCTAGGAAAGAAGAGGAACTGAGGAGTCCCTGCCTGCTGATTTTTGCAAAGAGGTCTCCAGCAGGCACTCCTCTCTATATCCATTCTCTCCTCTCTCACCCAGACATCACAGAAGGTACAGGGCATGTCACTAGCATATTCCAGAAAGCCCAGAAATGGAAGAGGGAAAGGGCAAGAAGCAGACGGAGTGGTTGGTGCAGCCAGACAGGAACTTGGATGGCTCCCATAGACTCATCTTCCGCCGAGGTAACCAGCAGCATGTGGAAGACCAGGAGGATGGAGAGCCTCACCTGCCAACCACAGTGGAAGGATTCCACACTCGAATAAGGGGCCAATGACCAAGTCACTGATCTGGAGGACACAAAACTCACAAGCCTTGAAGGAGAAATTGAGGGGGTAGGGACAGGGAGAGGTGGGGATGGAAACATAAAGCTCCTGCAGTCAGATATTTGCAAAGCTATTTCTGGACCACAGTAAGAGCTCCAGTTCCCATCTGTGCCTGACGCCCAGGCATGCCACTCACTGCCTGACAAGGACGGGAGGAACAAGCTAGAAAAGGACACTCAGGAAGCAGCAGCTCTCAGAAGAAGCCCCAATGCAACCCAAAATTAACCAACAGGCAACACCTTTATCTTGCAATTAGACTTCTATAGAAATATTCCTTAATAGGCATTTGGGGCCTTTCAAGCGTCCTGGGCATTTTCTTGAGACCTCCGTCATACCGGGCATATTTTTCCTAAGATGCCAGAGTGGGCAAGGCATGACGAAGCAATTAGATTGTTTTCCCTCCAGATTCCAGAGACACATATGATTTTTGTCACTATGTCAGGGGTTGGTAAAGACAAGTCTCATGTTCCCCTGACCCTGACCAGTGAATGCTCTTTAAGGGCTCACACTGGCAGAACATCTCATCTTATCTTACATTTCTGCAGCTTCTGGCCCTGGAAATTACTGAAAACATTTGCAAGGGATAGTTGAGGGGAGCATTTACACCCACCAACACCCTCTCTTCAGCCTTCCAAATATACACACAATCTGGATGTAGCAGCGGCAGCGCATACACCCAGAACCAGGATGAGATAAGCCTGCATTGCAACTGATGGTCTTCCCTATTCCCCTCCTATGTGGCATCATGGAGCTGCTGCTGGTACCCTCCCTCTTCTACCCTAGCTTTCAGGAAGCCCTTGCTCCACTGCAGTCAGGGTGCTGTTCTTCTCGTCTCCTTGATTAAAATGTTCTTTGTGACCTCAAGTTACCTCAAACCTCTTGCAGGTTGGTTCTGGCAAATGCACTCTATTAGGATGGTCATGAGCATCTTCAATCCAGCATGTTCATGTGGCTCAGTGGTAAAGTGCCCAGTACAAAAAAAAAGTGCCTGGCATATAGTAAGTGCTTCATTAATCATAGGTATTAGTATCTGTTCCCCAAACTTACCCTTCTTTCTGTCTTGGTGAACAGCAACTTACTCTCTCAGGAAGGAAAGGTGTAGTGGCTATGATGAGAAGGCAGTGGTTGGTGGAGATATTAAGGAGGGAGCATCAAGGGGACTTGGTTACCAATTAAATGTAAAGAAGAAGCAAAAAGATGGAATTGTGGGTAGTGATCAGGATTTGGGCTTGGATGCTGGTGCTGTTCACCAAGACAGACAGGAAGAAGGGTAAGTCTGGGGGACAGATAATAATATCTATGATTAATGAAACACTTACTATATGCCAAGAACTTTTTTTAAAACTGGGGCACTTTACCACTGAGCTACATGCCCAGTCCTTTCTATTTTTTATTTTGAGACAGGGTCTCACTCAGTTACCCAGCCTGGCCTCAAACTTGTGATCCTCCTACCTTATCTTCATGAGTTGCTGATATTATGGACATGTGCCACTGCACCTGGCTGCAAGGAACTTTTCTATATCCCTTAGGTATACTAACTCAAGTAACCCATGAGCTAAAAGCCATTATTATCTCCATTATACAGATGAAGAAATGGAAACATAGAGAAGTCAAGCAACTTGACCAAGGTCACACAGCTTTGGACATCTAAATCCAAGTCTGAGTTTATAACCATTAGGCTTCTTCAGGAAGAAGATACTGGAAACTCCCAGATTGATTATGCAAGCTATCTTCCTCCAAGGAAGTAGGAGCTACCATAGGGCTAGCATTCTGTGTTGGCCTCCTCAGTCAAAGAGGGGACACCCAGAAGATGGGGGCCTCTAGAACTTTTTTCTTGATAAGAAAAACCAGCCAGGTGTTGGTGGAAAGAGGAAACTACCTATCCATCATTGATCAAATGTGTATTAACCAGCCAGGCACATGCCTGTAATCTCAGCTACTCATGAAACTGAGGGAGGAGGATTGCAAGTTTGAGGCTAGCTTGAGCAACCTTGTCTCAAAAAATAAAAAGGGCTCAGTGGTAGAGTTCAATCCTGGGTCCAAACCCCATTAAAACACACACACGCACACACACACACACACACACACACACACATTAATCAGTGATAGAGCCCATGCTTAGAACATAGGAGGCCCTGTGTTCAATCCTCAGAACCAAAAAAAAAAAAAAAAAAGAAAAACCAAGAGCATTAATCCTCCTCTGGTGGGCTTCCTACTCATCCTGGTCAGTCCTCCACCTGAGACAGATTGAAACTCATTTGGTAGCTCCCGGTGTCTGCCTCTCCACAGAACAAAGGCTCTGACTCCTTCCCAAATCCAAGAAAACAGAACTGAGCCTATGGTTCCCTGGATTTTTATTCTGGAAGGAGCAGGGTGGAGAGGAAAGAAATCGAGGAGGCCTCTGGGTGTGGTGGGCACATGCCTGTAATCCCAGCTGCTCTGGAGGCTGAGGCAGGAGGATTGCAGATTTGAAGCCAGACTCAGCAATTTAGTCAGGCTATAAGCAACCTAGTATAAGCAACCTAGTGTCTCAAAATTTATAATAATAATAATAATGTCTTGGGATGTGGTTCAGTGGTTAAGCATCCCTGGGTTCAATTCCTGATATAAATAAATAAATAAATAAATAAATAAATAAATAAATGAAATCAAGGAGGCTTTGCAGTAGTGAAAGGAAAATGCCAATTAGCCCAAGAGGAGGGTGGGATTGAAGAACTTTAGCTGGGGTGGCAGGGAAAGGTTTTAAGAAAAAAATTACAATATGAGTGAATGAGGTTAGATGTTTCTGGTTGCTGGAGCTTTAAGGCAATACAAGAGAACATAGTCTCCCAGGAGAACTTTGAATATGGGGCAGAGATTTATCTTTTTAGGTCAGGGTTTCTCAACATCGGTTTTAAGCTCAGCACACTGGCATTTGGGACCAGAGAATTCTACAGTGGTGGGGACTATACGTGCCTTGTCGGAGGTCAGCAGCATCTCTGGCCTCTACTTACTAGATGATGTTAGCACTTCCAACCACCAGTCATGACAATAAAATTATCTATTGCCAAATGTTCCCTGAAGGACAAAACTGTCCCCTGCCCTCCACTTGAGAACCACTGATCTAGGCTAAGCAAATTGTTTTGAAGGAATGAAGGAAAAAGTTGACTTTCCATCCCAGGAACTGAAAGGTAAACCTACAGAACTGTGTGAACAAGAGGCTGAGACTGGCGGAGAGGTAAGAGAGAAGAGCAGAAGTCTGTGTCATAGAAAACAATGACACTCCAGCCAGCCACCCAAAGTCACACAGGAAGGAAATTGCAATGTCAGGAGGGTCAAATCCCTGAGTTTCAGCAACTGACAATCCCCATGATGCAAATCAGCTGGACCTGGGTGGATCCTCCTTTGCCTCTGAATTCAGATCTTCTGGGGCTGGAGGAAGTGGCAGGGCCAGCCTTCTCTGAGTCTCCCTTTGAACTACACAGGAAATAGAAACCAGCAAGAAAAGAGGAGGCCCAGGAAAGATAAGGTCTAGCAAGAAAATTCCCAGCTCTTCTGGTCTTCTTCTCTCAGCATGTGAGCCTGAAATCAGGGGTCCAGGGCTCCGTCACTTCCTGTGTGACTCTGGGTAACTCACCCTCACTGGTCCTTATGTGTATGACAGAACCAACAAATATGAGATGGCTTTTCAGTCCCAAACACCTAGAAGCTTTACATTCATTCAAATCCTCCTTCTCACCCTATTAGGTTGATATTAGAATGCCAGCATTGGGGCTGGGGGTGTAGCTCAGTGGTAGAGCACTTGCCTACATGCAGGAGGCCCTGGGTTCCATCCCAGGACTGGGAAAAAAAATCCCTATGTCATAGCAGAGGAAAGTAACGGAGGAGCCCCGAGAGGCAGAGAGGTTAATTGGTTACCTAGCTCAGGTTGACTGATTCAAACTCCATAGCTCCATGTTATCAATCATCCAGTACTTGGCACAAGTGTAGCAGGAATGTCTGTGTCCTCAACTGAGGGGTATGGAAAACAGAACTTTTGTATAACTCAGTTTAACCCCAGTTTCAGGCTCCCCCTTCCTCAGGGGGATTTTGTCAAGATGTAACTGAGGCAGGAATGCAGGCACTCTGCCCCTCTCTGTCATCTGTCCCTGACTGGTATCACTGGGCCACCTACTGCCAAGTAGTTATTGATCCACACATAAGTTACTGCTGAGGTATCCTTTGTGTCTGATCTAGTGGCTTTCTTTGCTTCATCTATGCCAGGCACATGATCCCAGGGGTGGGGCTGGGGGGGGGCAAGTTGTCACCCTGACCAGCTTTTCATGCTGCTGTTCTCCTTCTGCTCCCCAAGGATCTGGCCCCAGAAACACAGAAGGATCCTTCCAGAGCCATATATTGCCATTACCCGCTCTATCCGGCAATATATGATACAATTGCTGGGACTCATGGCCACCAACAGAGCATCTCTTCCCCTCTGTCTCTTCCACCCTCAACCTGGAGAAAGTGTCTCTAGTTTCTAGTTTCTTCTCTCATTCTAGTTTCTCTAGTTTTCTACTCCCTTCCATCCAGCCCACATACCTACTCTACCCAGTTTTCACTTAACAATAATTCCCTTGGCTTTCAATCTACGCTAGGAGAACTCTCCATTGCCCTAAAAGTGAAATTTCTGGAGATTGAAGTCAGAAAGCAACTTTATTTCTGAGGCCTCATCCCTCCAGCAATAAGCACAGGAGAATGTAACCCTTAAAAAGTAGACAGTGTAGGGATGAGGTGTTAAAATGCCAGTAAGGCTGGGAAATGTGGCTCAGTGTTAGAGTGCTTGCCTAGTATGTGTGAGGCACTGGGTTCAATTCTCAGCACCACATAAAAATAAATAAGATAAAGGTATTGCATCCATCTACAACTAAAAAAAAAAAAAAAAAAAAAAAAACTTTAAGTGCGCCAGTAAGGAGGGAAAATGCATAAGATCTCCAAAAACCATAATAACCATATATAAAATTATGATTATTACTTCTCCCTGTTTCCCTTTTCTTGTGGGTGGAGATGTTCTAGTCCTACTGGCCTTAGTAATCACCATCATCTTTTTTTTTCCACCATCATCTTTATAATATCTGTTGAGTGTTTATTATGGACCAGGTGCTAGGATAATTGCTTTACCTGTATTATTTCATTTGATGCTCATAAAAATCCTAAGAAGCATGTTTTATTGTCCCCATTTTATATATGGAGAAACTGATCCTCAGAGAGAAAAACACCTGGTGCAAGATCGTTCCACCATTGAGACACACTATCTACATGTACCACAAACACTCACCAGAGTCACGCAGGCTGCCTGTTCACCAGCATCAAGAAACACCATACATAAGCAGAGCAGATGGGTGCCTCCCTACATGAAGGTGTAATGAAACCTTGACATGAGCCAGTTTCCCAATGCAGAAGCAGGAGTTGCTTAGGAGGAAGGTTACTCTCAAGGACCAACCTTGGGTCCTTCAGCCAGGTTGACCCACCTGGCCAGGGGCTCCCCAGGTTAGGCTCAGGACTATTATGCAGAAGTCTAGGCTGCAGCCTCCTGCCTATCTCCCCAATACTGGAAAACCACTGCCCTAATCCAGTGATCTCCTCCTCCACCCAGGAGCAACTGTGGGTAGCAGGAAGTAGATGCCAGATACAGCAGGTGATAGCACTATGGTCCTGGCGGGCAAGAGGGATCAGAAGCTGCAAGTTCAAGTCTGGCTACTGCCTGGATGCTCCCTCACTGTGTGCAAGCTCTCGCACATGCACGTGCGTGCACTTGCACATGTGTGCTCTGTAACAGAGACCGTTAACCTTTCCCTAATAGGAGATTCCATTTTCCCAGTAAGAATACAACCCTTTATTTATAGCTGGACAATGTCCACCTAGAATAAAGACCTTACTTCCAAGCCTTCTTTTCAGCTTGTTGTGGCCATGTGACTATACTCTGGTCAGTGCTGATATACATGGTGGTGGTTTATACGACTTCCAGGCAGGGCTCAGCTGGACTTTTTTTTTTTTCCTCCTTGTGCCATTGACTTTGGGCACTTGGCAGTGTTCAGCTGGTGCATGGTGCATGCCTAGACTGGAACCATATATCTCACACTTCTTTCTTTGTTTATATATATCTTTATTTTTAATATTAATAAATACATTTTAATTCTACACATTTATGGGGTAGCATGTGATGTTTTGATACATAATACACTGTATAATGTTCAAATCAGGGTAAATACATCTATGTAGTCAATCTTACTTCTCAAACTTCTTTCAGTTCCCATCCAACCTGTTCTTGCCCTCTCACCACACTCCCTCCTAATATTATTCAGTGATAATGCTATCTTAAGAGGTATATAGGAACTGCAAAGAACTCTTTACATAGATTGATTTATTTTAGCAACTGCAAAAGCAAGGTGTGTTTTTATTGTTCCCTAGTAGGATAATATTGGGTTGTAGGTTAATTGAATTACTGGAGGTCGTATAGTTAATATGTACAAAAATAAATAATGGACAGATATAGTTTTAATACAGTATCACATGCAGGGTGATTTTAATATGCAATTCCTAGGCCCTTAGAAAGTGACTCTCTAAGCCTGGGAATGAGAAAGTCAGAGTCCTCATTTAAACCATGTCCCCTAGATGATTGTAACTTGGTGGACTGTGGGCCACACTCTGAAAAAAACTAATTCTAAATTCAGAATTTTCTAGTGGAGTCCCTCCCTTCCCTGGTCCCCTGTAACTCACCATCAGAAGTAGACTTGGAATGAGGGTGCTCTGGGAACAGACAGATGCCCCCTGGTGGTCAGAGATGAGAGACCAAAAGAGCAACCAACAGTGTCCAGGTCTACAGCACAAACGTGATTTTTTCCAGAATCCCATTCAGTCACTATTACTGAGATGCCACTATGTGCCAGCACTGAGCCAATGAAACACATCACACACCTGACAGAAGGGAGACTTTTGGGAACAGAATTCTTCAAAGTGACTGCTCAGCTGTTTTCATCCACTGATACAAAGACACCTATTTGAAGCTGCAGTTGGGCAATTTTATCTGATCCAATTATTCATATCTGACAATACATGGCTCTGAACTCTAGGTCTTTAGGAAGCCCACTAAAGAGTTTTGTGAAAAAGGCTGAGCTCAAGCTCTGGAATGAGATGGAAGAACCCAGGCTCTGGTGTCAGGCTGCTGCCACTCTGTTGCTTCAAGCTCTGTGACTCCTAGGACAACTATTTCATCTTTCTGAGCTACAGCTACCTCACCTGAGCCATGTGACTAATCATCGTACCTACCTCATTGGGGTGTGATGAGAGTGAGCTGGTCTCTCAGGACAGAGCCTGGTACATGGTAAGAGCTCAAAAGACTTGTAATGCTTTTGATGCACTTTGTGGTTGTATGTTGTGAAGTATAAAAGATGTACCAGGGGATCTCACATCAGTCTTGATTCATTTGCCTTGAAAAGAACAGTAATAATTCTCAATCCAGTGTAGTTGAGGGACAAGATCTGCTCTGGTTCTGAATCCTCTATGCGACTCATGGACATCAAAACTGTTCCACACCATGGATGAAGTATAAATTAGTAAATGTTGAAAAATTGTTTGAACAGTGTCTGCTAAGGCAGAGCATGACCAAGATCCAGGAATTCCATTCCTAGGTGTATTCCCCAGAGAAATACATATACATATATGCTAACTGATAACATACAAGAATTGTCATAACAATGCTATTTAAAATAGCCTCCAAATTGAAAAATGCCTAAGTGATCAGCATTTAAATGGATTTAAGCCTGGTGTGGTGGTGCACACCTGAAATCCCCAGTGGCTGGGAAGGCTGAGGCAGGAGGATCACGAGTTCAAAGCCAGCCTCAGCAACTTAGTGAGGCCCTGTTTCAAAATAAAAAATAAAATGGGCTGGAGATGTGGCTCAGTGATTAAGCACCCTTAGGTTCAGTCTGTGGTACCACAAAAAAAAAAAGGATTTAAAAATTGATATTTTCATAGAGTAGAATACTATTCACAAATGAGAATAAACAAACCACAACAACATGCAACAACATGGGTAAAGCTCACAAATATAATGATGAGAGAGAGAGATAAGCCAGATACTGAAAAGCACATATGATATAATTTCATGTTTATAAAACACAAAATGGTTAAAATGAATCCATGCTGTTAGAAATTGCAATAGTGGTTACTTTAAGTGGAAAGTAGTGCGGGGGGTGGGGGGGTGGGGGGTGCTGAAGTGGTTCTGGGGAAGGGCTGCCAGTAATGGTCAATTTCTTGGTCTGAGTGGCCATTGCATAAGTGTGTGAACTTGATAAACATTTGTCAAAAATTTCACTCATAATTTGTGTACTTTTTGTAAGTATGTTAGATTTCAAAAGAAAGGAAAAAAAAATCTTACCTAAAAAAAGAAAAAAAGAAAAACAACTCTTGGTGGATTCCTCATGACCAGTCACAGAACATGCTCAGGTCTCACATATCACAAGTTGAAGCCCGGAGTTCCACAGGGTATCAGAATCAGGAATTTAATGCCCTTCTGGGAATGGGAGATGTGGCCTCAGGCCCAGAAGCTGGAACGAGGGTTCCTGCTCAAAGCTAACAACAAAAGGGTTGTCTTGTAGATAAAACAGGTTCTAGAAAAACCACGCCATTGGACTGTGAAACACACTAAGAGAGCTAGGTATCCACCTGGAGTCTGTAGGAAGGAAAAATCAGGCCTGTACATTCTGCAAATGTCGGATATAGCATCTGAGTACACAGTAGACTTGCTGAGAACCCCACTCATGAAATTACTAAACACTGTTCAGAAGTGGCAAAACACATAAAGTGCTTGCATGAAGAAACACAAAGCAAGCTGGCCATGGTAGTGCACACCTGTAATCCCAGTGGCTCTGGAGGCTGACAGGAGGATGGTGAGTTCAAAGCCAGCCTCAGCAAAAGTAAGGTCCTAAGCAACTCAGTGAGACTCTGTCTCTAAATAAAATACAAATTAGGGCTGGGGATGTGACTCAGTGCTTAAGCACCCTGAGTTCAATCCCCAGTACCAAAAAAAAAAAGAAGAAGGAGGAGGAGGAGGAGGAGGAGGAGGAGGAGGAGGAGAGAAAGAAAGAAAGAAAGAAAGAAAGAAAGAAAGAAAGAAAGAAAGAAAGAAAGAAAGAAAGAAAGAAAGAAAGAGTGGACCCTCCCACAGGAATTTGTCAAAAACCTAGAGAATGATCAAGACTTTGCCCTGTGCAGAAACAAATCAATAAAGATGCAAACGCCATGACAGAAAGATGGTAGATGTGATGAATGAGAAAATTTATAATCTATGAATTTAAAAAAAGGACAATCTGAAAAATAAAGTTTCAACTCATGAAACATGAAAGCTAATTTAAAATAAATGTTTAAAATGGTCAAGTACATGAAGGAAGAGATTAAATCCATGTGGTAATGATGAGATATTATGGAGGAAAACATGGGTTTGAAAAAAGACATTTGTTTTATTAACCTGGAGACAAGTCTCTTCATGTTAATAGATTAAACAGTTAAGTAGACCATACTATAGACTGAAGTAATGAATTAGAGCAAATATGAGGAAATCCGAATGTGGTACAAAGAGATAAGGAAATAGAAAATAAGAAACGAAAAATAAAAGTCATGGTGTATAGAATGAGAAGCTCCAAACAGGAGTTCAGAGCGGAAACAATGGCAAGAGTGGAGGAGAGGCAGTCCCTGAGCCGTAATGATGAAGAAGCTTCCTGATCGGAACAGAGGCATGAGTTTGTCCACTGAAGAAGCACAAGTTCTGAACAGAATACATAAAACCAAGTCTGTGTCTAACACATCCTACAGGACTTCAGAACATCAAGATTAATAGGAACTCCTAGAGGCTGCAAAAATGAATAGACTACGAACATTGGAAGGATATTCAGAATGAGAGTGGATTTCTTACCACTAAAAAAGTTTCCAGAAGATGATGACCAATGTTAGCAAAGTGTTGAGGAAATAACTATCAACCAAGAATTTTGTTCTTACCTATACTTTTATTCAAAAGTGAGAGTGAGGGTTGGGATTGTGGCTCAGTGGTAGAGCGCTTGCCTAGCATGTGTGAGGCACTGTGTTCAATTCTCAGCACCGCATATAAATAAACAAAATAAAGTCCATTGACAACTAAAAAAAATATTTTTTAAAAAAGTGAGAGTGAGGGCTAGGGATGTGGCTCAAGCGGTAGCACGCTCGCCTGGCATGATTGTGGCCCGGGTTCGATCCTCAGCACCACATACAAAGATGTGTCTGCCGAAAACTAAAAAATAAATATTAAAAAACTCTCTCTCTCTCTCTCTCTCTCTCTCTCTCTCTCAAAAAATGAACATCTTCAAGTCTGAAAACAATATATATTCTACCTGTAGTATAATATCTATACTTAAAAAAAAAGTGAGAGTGAGTTGTTTTTAAACATACAAAAATTAAGAGAGTTGATTTGCTAAAATAACTATTTAAGAATTACGTCAACAACAAGGAAGACAAATTCAGAAAGGAGAGGTAAAGTACATGAAGAAATGGCAAATTAAAAAAAAATATTTTCAATTGATCCATAGTAATTGTACATATTTATGGATACCTTGTGACATTTTAATACATATGCATAAATAAATATGTAACATAAATAAATAAATATGTAACATAAAGAAATAAGTATGTAACTTAAATAAATATGTAACTTAAAGAAAATAAAGAACCAAATACTAACATGGAGGAAAGGAATGGAAAATTCCTATCTCTATCTTGTTCAAAAGGACAGAGAAACTGAATACATTTACAGTCTAAGCCAGATGTGGTAGTGCACGTCTGTAATCCTGTTGACTTGGGAGGATTGGAAGTTTGAAGCCATTCTTACAACTTAGCAAAACCCTCCCTCAAAAAAATTAAATAGGGCTGGAGGTGTAGCTCAGTGGTAGATCACTTGCCTAGCAGGTGTGAAGCACTGGGTTTGATCCTCAGCACACATAAAAATAAATAAGTAAAATAAAAGTATTATGTCCATCTACAACTAAATACACAAATATATTTATATTTTTATAAATATAAACATATATATACATATATATACACAGATGGAAAGAATACATACCAACTTTAAGATAGTAGTTCCCTCTGAGGCAAGAAGAAGGAGGATAAAACTGGGTTAAAAGTCTGGGGCTGTGGCTCAGTGGTAGAGCACTTGCCTTGCACATGTGAGGCACTGGGTTCAATCCTCAGTAGCACATAAAAAATAAATAATATATAATTTTAGTTATAGTTGGACATAACACTTTTATTTTACTTATAAATATTTACTTATAAATATTATTTTACTTACAAATAAACAATAAATTATATATATATATATATATATACATATATATCTATGACTAGACTGAAGTACAAAGAAATCTTCAATTTTAAATGTAAGTTTTCTTTAAAAAAAATCTGAAGCAAATATGACAAAATGCTAACTTTTGTTAATTTGGACGAGGAAGGCATGAGCTAAGGTATTGAGAAAGTTCCTCTCTCCCTGTCTCCCTACCATTCTCATCCTCCCCATGGATGTGAACAATGAAGCACACAGCCCCAAGTGCTACTGGAAAATATCCAATAATGATGAAAGCAACCAGCCTTAGAATGAAGTCAACACTGAAGTCAGGGGAAGAGGGATGGAAAAACACCCAGGTCATTGAAACATCACTGGATCAACCCAGTCTGAAGCTAACTTTATTGAATTATTTTCTGTTAAGTGAACTATGTAGTTTCCTTATTGTCTAAGCCAAGTTGCATTAGGTCTTCTATTACAAAGAGCCAAACGTAACAATGGTCACGGATATAATGGAGCTGAGAAGTGGGCACATAAAGAACTATTGGGGAGGTAGAATCAGCAGGATTTAGTCAAATGTTGAAGATGGTGAGAAGAGAGAGAGAGAGATGTCAAGATTGGATTCCCAGATTTCTAGCTTGAGTGGGATCATCTCTGAGCTGGGAAACATCAAAGGAAGATCAGGTTGGACAACAGTGGAGATCATCTGAATAGTTTAGCTACATTAGGTTTGAGGTATCTGTTGAATATCATCTAACTGGGAACATTCCAGAGGTAGTTAACTACTCAAATCTGAAGTTGATTATACTGGGTATAGTATCTGTCTAAAACTTGCCCACCTGGAACCTCAGTCAGACCTTAATTGAAAATCGGATTTTTGCAGATAAAATAAGGTAAATTAAAATAAGACCAGATGGATTATGATAAGTATTAAATATAATAACCAATGTCCGTATAAGAAGACTATGTGGGCGATGGTTAGAGATCAATGGTAGTGTGCTTGTCTAGGGTACACAAGATCCTGGGTTTAATCCCTACCACCCAGGTGAAGACAGTGACACAGAAGAATGCTCAGTGCAACAGAGGCAGTTTGGAAGGGTGCATCTGCAAGCTAAGGAATGCTATGCATTGCTGGCAATCACTAGAAGCAAGGAGAGAAGCTTGACATAGTCACTGCCTCAGAGACTCCAGGAGGAACCAATCCTGAATTTAAGACTTCCAGCCTTCGAATTGCACGAGATGGTTGGGGATGTAGCTTAGTGTCAGAGTGTTAGCCAAACATGAGGGAGACCCTGAGTTCAATCTCCAGCACTGTAGGAGAATAGATTTATGTTGCTTCATGCCAAGTTTGTAACAATTTGTTACAGCAGCGCTAGGAAACTAATACGAAGAGATGCTTGAATTTGGATAATTTGGAAATCATCAGTGCAAAGTGGTTGTTGAACTCTTGGAAGTAGATGAAGGGACCCTAAGGAGGGTAGAATGAAAAAAAGGCCAAGAGGAAGACTGACACAAAGGGAGCCGGAAGAAAAGGAATGGACAAAGAAGATTTAGGAGAAGCAGCAGCAGAGAGTGTTTATAAAGAAGGAAATAAATGGTATCCAAATAGCATAGAGCTGTCACACCCAAGAAAAATGGAACCCAACATAGGAGTGCATACCTCTAGTCCCACTGCATGGAGATGAAGCAGGAGGATCCCTTGAGCCCAGGACTAGCCGGGCAATGTAGCATCTTTGCAGATGAGATTAATAAACTTGAGATGGGAGAACGATGCTGTATTATTTGGGTACTCACAAGAGTCCTTATGAGGGAGGCAAATGGAAGGATCAAAGAAAGACAGAGACAGTCAGCTTGAAATTTGAAGATACTATGCTGCTGACTTTAAAGATGGAAGGAAGACCATGAGCCAAGACACGCAGGCAGCCTCTAGAAGCTGGAAAATACAAAGGAACAGACTGACTCTCCCCTGAAACTTCCAGAGGGAAGGCAGGAAAGGCAGTTTCATTTTGCTGTGGGTTTTTTTGGTTCTAGGGATTGAGTTCAGGGGCACTTAACCACTGAGCCACATCTCCAACCCTTTTTTATATTTTATTTTGAGACAGGATCTTGCTGAGTTGCTTAGAGCCTTGCTAAATTGCTGAGGCTGGCCTAAAACTCACGATCTGCCTGTCTCAGCCTCCCAAGTTGCTGGGATTACAGACATAACACCATGGCAGGAAGGCAGTTCTGTCTCCAGAACCGTAAGATAATAAACTTGTGTTGTTTTAAACTACTAACTCTGTGGTGTTTTGTTAGCAGCAATAGGAAGTTAATAGGATTAAAAGCTAAAATCAAGGGAATTTCTTAGGAGTTAGTTGGGGGGGGACACATAAAATAGAAGAGAAATACAAGAAAATTAGAGCATCGATTCAGGAGTCCAACATCCAACCAATGCAAGTTGCAGAAAAAGAATACAGAAACTTTGCTAATAATTGAAGAACATACATTTTCTGAGAGTTTAAAGAATCTACCAAATGCCCAGAAAAATAAAGGGAGAAAAATCTCACTAAGGCATAGCCTCAGAAGCTTCTAGAAAATAAATAAATAGGGCTGGGGATGTGGCTCAAGCGGTAGCGCGCTCGCCTGGCATTCGTGCGGCCTGGGTTCGATCCTCAGCACCACATACCAACAAAGATGTTGTGTCCGCTGAGAACTAAAAAATAAACATTAAAAATTCTCTCTCTCTCTCCTCTCTCACTCTCTCTTTAAAAAAAAAAGAAAATAAATAAATAAATCACAAAAATAACAAGGAATCAAAACATCATTATACTAGGTTGGGATTGTGGCTCAGTGATAGAGCACTTGCTTAGCATGGGTGAGGCATTGGGTTTGATCCTCAGCACCACATACAAAAATAATTAATTAATTAATTAAAATTTCCTTTTTATTTATTTATTTGTTTGTTTATTTATTTACTTATCTATTATTACATACATGACAATAGTGGAATGCATTACACTAATTATTACCCATTTAGAACACATTTTTAAAATTTATTTTTTTAATTTCTTACATACATTACAATAGAGGAGTGCATTAGATTCATAATTTTTTTGCATTGCAATTCTTAATACACCTTTATACTACAATTTATCAAATCTCTGTTTGTATGTAAGGTATGTTGACACCAAATTCACACCTTCATACATGAATTTTGTATAATGGTGACCGTCTCCTTCCACGATCCTTGCTATTCCCATTCTCCCTCACTTTCCCTCCCACCCCTATTCTCTATCTAGAGGTAATCTTCCTCCCTTACTCTCCTTCCCAACCCCATTTTGAGTCACCCCCCCTTATATCAGAGAAGACATTCGGCATTTGTTTTTTGGGGATTGGCTAACTTCACTTAGCATAATCTTCTCCAATGCCATCCATTTCCCTGCAAATGCCATGATCGTATTATTTTTTAATGCTGAGTAATTTTCCATTGTGTATAAATGCCACATTTTTTTTTATCCATTCATCCACTGAAGGACATCTAGGTTGGCTACACAGTTTAGCTATTGTGAATTGTGCTGCTATAAACATTGATGTGGCTGTGTCCCAGTAGTATGCTGTTTTTAGGTCCTTTGGGTATAGTCCCAGAAGAGGAATAGCTGGGTCAAATGGTGGTTCCATTCCCAGCTTTCCAAGGAATCTCCATACTGCTTTCCATATTGGCTGCACTAATTTGTAGTCCCACCAGCAGTGTACGAGTGTACGTTTTTCCCCGCATCCTCGCCAGCACTTGTTGTTGTTTGTCTTCATAATAGCTACCACTCTTACTGAGGTGAGATGGTATCTTAGAGTAGTTTTAATTTACATTTCTCTTATTGCTAGAGATGATGAGTATTTTCTCGTATACTTGTTGATTCATTGTATATCCTCTTTAGAGAAGTGTCTGTTCAGGTCCTTGGCTCATTTATTGATTGGGTTATTTGTTTTTTTTTTTTTTTTTGGTGCTTATCTTGTTGAGCTCTTTATATACCCTAATCTAATCTAGAGATTAGAGCTCTATCTGATGTGTGAGGGGTAAAAATTTGCTCCTAGGATGTAGGCTCTCTATTCACCTCACAGATTATTTCTTTTACTGAGAAGAAACTTTTTAGTTTGAATCCATCCCATTTGTTGATTCTTGGTTTTAATTCTTGTGCTATAGGAGTCTTATTAAGGAAGTTGGGGCCTAGCCCCACATGATGAAGATTAGGGCCTACTTTTTCTTCTATTAGATGCAGAGTTTCTGGTTTAACTCCTAGATCCTTGATCCATTGTGAGTTAACTTTTGTGCATTGTGAGAGATGGAGATTTAATTTCATTTTGTTGCATATGGATTTCCAGTTTTCCTAGCACCATTTGTTGAAGATGCTATCCTTTCTCCAGTGCATGCTTTTGGCAACTTTGTCTAATATAAGATAGTTGTACTTTTGTGGGTTAGTTTCTGTGTCCTCTATTCTGTACCACTGGTTTACCAACCTGTTTTGGTGCAAGTACCATGCTGTTTTCATTACTATTGCTTTGTAGTATAGTTTAAGGTCTGGTATATCGATGCCACCTGCTTCACTCTTCCTGCTAAAGATTGCTGTTCTGGGTCTCTTATTATTCCAGATGAATTTTATGATTGCTTTTTCTATTTCTATGAGGAATGCCATTGAGATTTTGATCGGAATTGCATTGAATCTGTATAGTGCTTTTGATAGTATGCTCATTTTAATAATATTAACTCTGCCTATCCATGAGCAAGGTAGATCTTTCCATCTTCTAAGGTCTTCTTCTATTTCTCTCTTTAGGGTTCTGTAGTTTTCATTGTATACATCTTTCACCTCTTTTGTTAAGTTGATTCTCAAGTATTTTTTTTTTTTTTTGAGGATATTGTGAATGGGGTAGTTTTCCTCAATTCCTTTTCAGAGGATTTGTCACTGATATACAGAAATCTACCACTCGGCCTGCGCAGTGGTTTCATTAATGAGGTTCTGGCATTAAGTTAGTTAGAAGAGATCAAAATAAAACACACAGACAGTACCTTATTTCTATTGCTAGGTCCGAGACGGCTCGCCTCCCTGGTTCCCACCTCTAGCCGCCCAGCAGGGCAGCGAGGATTACTCTGGGCTAGCAGGAGAGAGAGAGAGCGAACACGCCGGGGAGTAGCCTTTTATTTGGGGAACAAGAGATTCAGGGGAGAATTCCATCCAATGAAGGTTGAGGGGGGGCTGCACTCCAAGGTCAGGGTCAGTGATTGGGTCTCCGGGGTCAGTGGTCACGCACACCCCCACACGGATGGGCTCTCTCTTCAGGAAAGGGTCGGGATAGCTCCGACACAGCCAGAGCGCCTCAGGCCCTTAACGGGAGTCACCCAATCACGTGTCAGAATGGCTCCCCACACAGAAATGCCTTTGATTTATGGGTGTTGGTTTTATATCCTGTCACTTTGCTGAATTCATTTACTAGTTCTAGAAGTTTCCCGGTGGGGTTTTTTGGGTCTTCTCATTATAGAATCATACCATCAGCAAATAGTGCGAGTTTGAGTTCTTCCTTTCCTATAGTTATTCCTTTAATTTCTTTTGTCTGATAATTACTCTGGCAAGTGTTTCAAGAACTATGTTGAATAGAAGTGATGAGAGAGGGCATCCCGGTCTTGTGCCAGATTTTAAAGGGAATGCCTTAAAAAAAAGTCATCATACTGCTGGGCACAGTGGCACATGCTTATAATTCTAGCAACTGGGGAATCTGAGCACGAAGTTCACAAGTTTGAGGCCAACCTTAGTAATTTAGCAAGACCTTGTTTCAAAATAAAGTAAAACAAAAATAAACAAAAGGGCTGGGGATATAACTCAGTGGTAAAGCACCCCTGGGTTTAATCCCTAGTACCAAAAACAAAACAAAACATCATCATGCTCTCCAATAGCAACATTGCACATAAAGGACAAAGGGGAAACAACTTAGAGGTCTAAGTACTCTACATCTAGCTGAACATGTAACCAAATGTGACCGTACCAAAAAATAGGATTTTTGACATTTTGATCTGAAACACATTTTCTTCATATCTCAGAACATTATTAGAGAATGTACTTTACCAAAACAAGAAGGTACACCATTGGGCTGGGGCTGTACCTCAGTGGCAGAGCACTTGCCTAGCATACACTGGAATTGATCCTAAGCACCACATAAAAATGAAACATATAAAAAAAATAAAGGCATGCTGTCCATCTATAACTACAAAATTTATTTTTAATATATATAAATATATTTTAGTTGTCAATGGACTTTTATTTATTTTATTTATTTTTTTATATGCGGTGCTGAGAATTGAACCCAGGGCCTCACACATGCCAGGCAAGTGCCCTACCCCTGAGCCACAACCCCAACCCCTATTACTACAAATTTTTTTTATTTTATTTATTTATTTATTTATTTATTTATTTATTTATTTATTTATTTTTGGTTAGACCCAATACCTATATTTTACTTATTTATTTTTATGTCGTGCTGCGGATCAAACCCAGAGCCTCACACATGCTAGGTGAGCGCTCTACCACTGAGCGATAACCCCAGCCCCCAAAATTTTTTTAAAAAGAAGATATACGCCATGAAAGAAAAAGACACAGGATTCACAAAAGAGAAGCAAGGGAATTCCCAGGGTGTCAGTCAAGAGACATCTGTGGTCAGTAGCTATACAACAGCATAGGGAGAAACTTCTGCAGGCTGGAAAAGTGTGGAGGCTTCCAGAAAGGAGGACTCCTTGGGGTAAATGAAGCTGATAGAGAATATGGCATAAGAGGTGTTTAATGAAGATGTGGGAACAGCTTATGAAAAATTAAGGTAAATTTTAAAAATCTCTTTTTACTTTTACTGGATCCATAGGAACTTTACAGAAAATTTTAAACTACAGGAAAAGCAAAACATGGTACAAGAAAGGAAATGTCATCACATATTATGGTTCAGCATGAGCAATACTAACAAAGTCATAGAAATGTAATCACTGAATATGGATTTCAGCAAATTTTGTGATGTGCCTATAGAATGGAGGGGAGGGGAAATAGGCAGTAAGAGAGATAAAATCCTATCCATCAAGACAGGAAATCAATACACCATATCTAAAATTGATAAATATCAGAAGAAAAGCTGAAAGAGTTGAAAATAATAACCTCTGGGGACTAGGCTGCTGTTTTTTTTTTAATTGTGTCCTCCACCTTTTATACACCAAAAAAAAAATTATATAAGAATAGATTGCTGGGCACAGTAACACATGCCTGTAATCCCAGTGGCTTGAGAGGCTGAGGCAGGAGGTTTGCAAGTACAAAGCCAGCCTCAGCAAAAAGCAAGGTGCTAAGCAACTCAGTGAGACCCTGTCTCTAAATAAAATGCAAAATAGGGCTGGAGATGTGGCTCAGTGGTCGAGTGCCCCTGAGTTCAATCCCCGGACACCCTCCCCCCCCCAAAATAGATAACTTCTTAAGTTACATATAATTTTGTAATAAATATAAGGATTTCTTGTGGGGGAGGGGATTGAACCCAGTGCCTTCACATGCTAGGCAAGTCTCTTCCAATAAACCACATCCCCAGTCCTTTTTATCTTATTTTGAGACAAGGTCTCTCTAAGTTGTCTAGATTGGCCTCAAACTTGAAATCCTCCTGCCTCACCTCACAAGTAGCTGAGATTACGGGTATATGCCACCATGCCTGGCAGAAATCATTTTTTAAAATACTAGATAAGAGGGCCAGGTACAGGCGTGAATGCCTGCAATCCCATCGACTGAGGAGGGATATAAGATATCATATATAGGTAGGTAGGTAGTGACTTTTTACACTTCTCCAAAGGACAAATGAGAAGCTGATTGGCAGAGAAGCATCACAGGAGGATGCAGACAAAAGCATTAGGAGACTTGAGTATCAGATAAAATGCAAGGTGCCCAATAAAATGTGAATTTCAGATAACAAAGAGTCAAAAGACTCTTTTATACTAAAAATTATTTTTTAAAAAAATGTTTGAGACTGCCAGATGCAGAGGTGCAATCTCAGTGGCTCAGAAGGCTGAGGCAGGAGGATCTCGAGTTCAAAGCCAGCCTCAGCAACTTAGCAAGGCCCTAAGCAACTCATTGAGACCCTAAGCAGCTCATTGAGACCCTGTCTCTAATAAAATATAAAAAAAGAGCTGGGGATGTGGCTTGGTGGTTAAGTGTCCCTGGGTTCAATCCCTGGTACCAAAAAAAAAAAAAAAAAAAAAAGTTTGAGACTTACTTATTCTAAAAAAAAAAAAATCCATTTTTTATCTGTAATTCAAATTCAACTGGGTGCTCAGCATTTTCATTTGCTCAATCTGGTGATCCTGAATGAGACCGAGTTGGACTGCAGGCTGAAGTAGAGAGAATAGGCTAAGCATCGTCCACTAGGACAAGTTCCATCCTCGTACCTATTTTTTCTAAGAGTTTCAAGGGCTTTCAAGCTGGAGAATTGGGAAATTCAGTGAGACTGAATGAAGTGAAATGCTCTCCAGCTGCTTACATACAGAGGGAGCACGCGGCTGGGCCTCCAGGTCTAGAAGAAGAGGACTGGATGACTCAGAAAGGTCCACAAAAAACTGGAGGCTCAAGATGCCTCCCAAGTTCTCCCTCAGCACCTGGCCTGCTGCCTTTTCAGGCCCGGCCAGACCCCCAGCTCTATGCTTGGTGAAAGAGGTAGAAAAAAGATAGGGCTAAAAAGATCCCCCAGAGGCAGCCACTTGTGGGGGAGGTAGGCGCTGCCTGAACGCTGACTGAGCCTTTGCTTTGTGCCTGTCCTGCTTATTCTCAAACAACGAAAGTGCTGCTCAGCCGCCTGGCTGGTCCCATTGTGTTGTCACCATAAAGTGCTGAGTCCACGGGCTTCCCTGGCCCCATGACCTCACTCCCCCACCTCCTACCCCCCACCCAGAGGCAATGCCAGAGGGTCCGAGCCATCCATAAACTTCTACTGAGTGGCACCGACCATTCTTGGCATGTGGCCTTAGTGTCAAGAAGCCCACTGTTCAAACTGTCCAGGTTAAACTTGGAGGGTTGTCACATTCCCCTTAATGTCAGTCATCACCCCTAAACCTAATAGCTCATTCTAGTGGACAGACAGTTGCCCCACCAGCTTGTTCAATGAATATGTGGCCTGAGAACATGATTCACAGTCCATGTCCCCAGCAGAATTTCAGAAAACTGGATTGATGATGGTGGGGCCTGTGGCTCAGTGGTGGAGCATGCTCCTACCATTCAGAAGGCCTTGGGATTCAATCCCTAGCATGGAAAGGAGGGAAAGAGGGAAGGAGGAAGGAAGGGAGAGAGGAAGGAAGAGTTTTTTTATCTGATAAATTTTTCTAAAATCGTGGCAGCTTGCTCCTCCTACTTGTCTCTATGAGAACCTAGCACAAGATAGTATCTGATTTGGCACAACCAATAAAACAGCTACTGTTTGAGTTTTGAGTTCCCACCGCTGTCCTAAATACCTTTATTTTCTTTCATCTGACAGCAGTGGGTAAAGTAGGAATTATTCGTCCTACTTTATGCCAGAGAGGAAAGAATATGGGCTTTGGAGTCAGCCATGAGTTGAAGTCTTTGCTAGGTTACCTGACCTGGAACTTAGCTTCCCAGAACCTTACTCTGCTCATCTCTAAAATGGTTATTACAACTATCTACTCCATGGGTCATGGGGAGGATTAGAAAGTCACTGTCTGGTTCATAGTCAATGCCCAGTGAGCTGTAGCTATTGTGATTGAGGATGAACAGGAAAGACCCAAGCCCAGTATGGGAAACGGGATCACAAACTGTCATTCCTTTAATTCTGTTCCTTCAGTAGCTTTTCCCCTAAATTTCCTGAAAAGAGATGGGACCAGTGGCTGGTGCTCTAAGGCCATGATGAACATGGGGCAGGTAAAGACAATGGTGACAATATCAGAGAGGAGGTTCTCTAGGACTTAGTTTAAAAACATCAAGGGGCTGTGGATGTAGCTTGATCACAGAGCACTTGCCTAGCATGTGCAGGTCCCTGGGTTCAATATCCAGCACCACATTTGGGAGGCTTGGTGGTTACTGCAGGAGATGTGACGATCCTCAAGCTTCTGGGACATAAGGTGATTTAGAAAGCAGCGGGAGAACAAGCTACAGCTACTTAAACTCCAGGAATGTTTGATGGGTTTTTGTAAATTGTTTGCCCAATAACTGATCCCCCACAATAGTTTTGTGCATGGGTTGGTCTTTTTCAATCAATTGTAAAAGCCCTACTTTTCTGTAAAAAACACAAAATCAGTTTTCATTGCACCACCAATGCAGTAAGGTGTGAATCTCCCAGATAAGACTCTAAGAGTATATGAAGCCCACACACAGCACACACAGGCCAGTGGTGGCCGGGATGAGTGGGCCATACTCAGCAGGTGCTCCTAGCAGTCAGGAACATACCGCAGAGTCACAAAAAATTTCCCCAGAGTCACAAAACCCACTCATTTGTTTATTCCTTCATTCAGAATATATATATCAAGCCAGGAGTTTTGCTCAGAGATAATGATATAACAATGAACAAGACAGATGAAGTCCCTGCCCTCATACAGCATGCAGTCTAATGGAAGAAGTAGACCATAAAGCAATTGAGGTTTTTTATTATAAAAAAATAATTTAAATAGAAAATATAGGCTGGGTGAGGTAGTTTGTAATCCCAGTGGCATGGGAGGCTGAGGAGGAGGATCACAAGTTCAAAGCCAGCCTCAGCAATTTAGCAAGGACCTAAGCAATCCAGCGAGACCCTCCCTCTAAATAAAACATAAAAAGGGCTGGGGATGTGGCTCAGTGGTTAAGCACCCCTGGGTTCAATCCCCAATACAAGAAGAAGAAGAAGAAGAAGAAGAAGAAGAAGAAGAAGAAGAAGAAGAAGAAAAATAGATTCTCATCCAGGTAGAGTGGCACATACCTGTAATCCCAGTGACACAGGAGACTGAGGCAGGAGCATCACAAGTTTGAGGACAGCCTCAGCAATTCATTGAGACACTGTCTCAAATAAAAAAAATAAAAAGAAGCTGGACGCAGTGGCACACACCTGTAATCCCAGCCGCATGGGAGGTTGAGATAGGAGGATCACAAGTTCAAAGCCAGCCTCAGTCTTGGTGAAGTACTTAGCAACCCAGTAAGACCTTGTCTCCAAATAAAATACTAAATAGGGCTGGGGATGTGGATCAGTGTTTGAGCACTCCTGAGTTTAATCCCCAATACCCCCCAAAAAAATAAATAAAAAGGGCTGCAGACATAGATCAGTGGTAAAGTGTCCCAAGTTCAATCCCTAGTACCACCCCCTATAAAAAATAAGAAAGAAAATATGTTCTTGATGTTCAAGATTTAAATATTAAATATATATATACTGGAAACCAGACATGGTGGCATGTGATTGTAATTCTAGCTACCTGAGAGGCTGAGACAGGAGAATCACAAGTTCAAGGTCAGCCTCTGCAACTTAATGAGACTCTGTCTCAAAATAAAAAAATAAAAGAGACTGGGAATTAGCTCAAAGGTAAAATGCCCCTGGGATCAGTGCCTAGTATTGGGGAAAAATACATATATCTATATATAGACATATAGATAAATAAGTCATATATAATTCATGTGCATGTGTATATAAAAGGTTTGTCTTATACCTGAGCTCCAAGTGCCTCAGCTCCAACTCCCTCTTTGGAGCCAAATATTTCTAATTCCTAAAGAAATTTCTATAGCATGATCAATGTGGAAACTGGAGGAGTCTAGGATGCCCAAAGGGCACATTTTGGTGGTACCTAAGCCATCTCAGTAGTTAGAAAACAAATGAACACATGCTCAAAGAAATGTTTTCCCAGTTCTGAGAGGATTAAGAAAAGAAGAAGAAGAAGAAGAAGAAGAAGAAGGAGGAGGAGGAGGAGGAGGAGGAGGAGGAGGAGGAGGAGGAGGAGGAGGAAGACAAGGAAAAGAGAGAGAGCCACTAGTCAGACAGCTAGTTTCTTGTGCCCTTTGCACAGTGATGAGGCAGCTGGGGCCTGTTGTCATCCTCAGGCAACTCGGGCCCTTGCCAGCCAGTTGTTCAACATCACCACTAATCAAGACAGCAGAAACACCCTTGAGGTTGTCCGCTGTTCTTAGCATTGGATTTCTATGCTAGAATGTTCTGCCCAAGACTGCAAATACTTGCATACATACCAGACCTCACCCCCTAATTTTTGGCTCTGAGAAAGAAAAAAAAAAAAGATGCTCCAGTGAAACTTGAGTTACAGTCAAGAATGATTACAGAGGGACTGGGAAAACTTTCCTCCTCTCTCCAAGTTGCTGTATAGATTTTCTATAGTGTCCACAACCAGGACGAGAGTACTATTAGATATAATCTCCTTTTCTGAGGTTGAGAAAGAGAGATTGAGTGACTTGCCTGAGGTCATCCAACCAGGGGAGCTGGGATTTGAACCCATATCTACTTGGGTCCTCCTTACCCCTCCACCCTGTTGCTTTTCACAGCAGCTGTTACCTAGGACAGCACATCTTCCCCTCAGGGACCTTGACAAGTTTCCACGATTCCTGTATCCTACCTTCACCCAGTGCCTGAGTTCCCAGGGAAACTCATTTTCCTCTTTAGGGTACTATAGGCATAATACCTTGGACCTGAGAAATTTCTTCTGTCCTAAAACTATATATTAAAACCCCCAGAAGATTTATTGGCTCCAAATTTTTAAAAGCAAACTGCAACATTAAAATGAATATTTAATAAACTAGCTATAGTGAGACTCATATCTACTAATCCGACTGTAATTAAATTTAGCTCTTACTAGTTATAAGTAGCTAGGGTAGAATAAAGATTTTCAAAAACACAGTAAGCCATATTTTTTCCTCAACAACATTTAAAATTGTAATAATCCTTTGATTTTTTTAAGCAACAGGAAATGAAAACCCGTGTAGAAATAAGGTGCATTTTTATGCATCTGACAAGACCTCCCAACATCTTAGAAAGATATTGGGATGACATGATGAACAAGGAGAAGGACAGGAGAGACCTGTCCTCAGCTCCCAGCGGTTCTGAGACCACAGCAGCCAAGGCCTGCAATTGCCAGCCTTGCCCAGGCAGTGGGGCCTCCCTGGACTTCGGTAACCCTAGTTTTAAACAAAGGCCTGAGGGACGCCTGCCCAGTAGGCTGAGCCACCAAAGCTCTGGGGATCAGGGGAAACAAAAGGAGAGGGAAAGCAGAATGCTGACAAGGACTTCGGCCATCAGTCACAGGGCTATAAAGAGGGGCACTGCAGAGGAAGTGGCACCAGATGGAGACCCAGACTGTGCAGCGGGAGCTGGGTGAGTAAGGCCCTGAGGGTGCCCTTGCCTTTGCCCTTCTCTCCCTCCCCTGAACAGACATACCGGAGAGAGCCCAGTTTTCCTGCCCAGAGGTCAGAGTCTTTGAGGTTAGCTGGAGAGGAGTGGGGGATTCTGGGTGAGGGCCTTCTTCTTCTGCCACCCAATAGCAGTCACTGATATGGCAATAACCACTACCCTAGAAACCATGACGGGCACAAGGGACAGCAAGAAATGAGCAGGCTCCTGGGCACAGGGAGAAGGTCCTATCAGGCAGGAGCTGGGAGATGTTGCTCATTCAGTGGTTCAGAATATAAAGGAATATCAGAGTTTACATGCATTATTTCCTGAACACCATGCTGCCAGAGAGAAGGGTCATAAATGATTGTCCTGAGTCAAGAAATCTGCTGCACACCTGCCTGCCTTCTTTTTTCCCTCCCTTCCCCCCTCTTCCTCCTATCCTCCTTTCCTTTACTTATCCTACCATTTTTTCTGACTCCCAGACCTCTATGATTCTCATTATTCTCATCTATAAAATGGGGATAATGACAGTAACTACCTTCTAGGCTGTTTGAGGGGATTAAATGTATTACGCATGCAAAGCATTTAGAATATTCACTGACATAAGAGTGTTAAGTGTTAACTATTATTATCACTTCCTTTTCTTTTTTCATTTTCCTTCAGTAAGTCCTTCCTCTTCTGCTGCTGGCTCCAGTACTGCAACTCTACCATTAAGCTATGTCCCCAACACTTTTTATTTTTCATTTTTCATTTCATCTTGCTAAATTGCTGAGGCTAGCCTCAAACTTGCAATCCTCCTGCCTCAGTCCCCTGAGCCTGGGATTAGAGACCTGTGCCATCATGTCAGTTTCAATAAGTCTTTTTTTTTTTTTTTTTTTTTGTGGTGCTGGGGATTGAACCCAGGGCCTTGTGCATGTGAGGCAAGCACTCTACCAACTGAGCTATATCCCAGCCCAAGTCTTTTTTTAAATCCTCAGACCCATCCAAACTGGTTGGGCATGGTGCTATATCAATCATCCTAGGACTGAAATGCTCAACCAAGATATAGTCAATGGGAACAAGATCAGTGCTAAGGCCAGGCATGGTGATGCACGCCTATAATCCCAGCAGCTTGGGAGGCTGAAACAGATGATCTCGAGTTCAAAGCCAGCTTCAGCAAAAAGTGAGGCACTAAGCAACTCAGTGAGACCCTAATCTCCAAATAAAATATAAAATAGGACTTGGGACGTGGCTCAGTGGTCAAGTGCCCCTGAGTTCAATCCCTGGTATGCCCCCACACACACACACAAAAAAAAAAAAAAATCAGTGCTACTATAAGTGTTAAAAATACAGGGAGAGGGCTGGGGTTGTAGTTCAGTGGCTGAGTGCTCACCTCACATGAGTGAGGCATTGGGTTCGATCCTCAGCATCATACACAAAAATAAATAAATAAAACAAAGATATTGTGTCCATCTACAACTTTAAAAAAAGTTAAAAAAATACAGGGAGAAAGCTAGTAGCTGCAGGATGGAGGAAGCAGGAAAATCTCTGTGAGGCAGCAAGATCAAGACGAGGTAAGTCTAGAAGATAGAGATGCAGGGAGAGAATGGTACCATGCCCAGGCACTAGAGCCAGTCAGTGTAAATGCTATGAGAAGCCAGTTAAGAGTGAAGGGTCAGAGCTCAGGCTGCCCTTGAGTCGGTGTGGGGAGGATGGAGGGGATCATGGCATGCTGTGTGGCCAGTGGCATGAAGGGTCTGGACTAGACCCTTGCCAAAACGTCGATATTGGAGTGTGTGAGACTGAGGCGATGCTATCACCTAGAAGCAATCAAAAGGACAGAAGCCACATTTATCACAAGGTCACAATGCTTGTGCTTTACCTGCTACATTGCTTCTAATCCTTATAATAACTCTGCATGTAGAACTTTCCCAATGGGAAACCTGAGGCCCAGGTAATAAGTGGCAGAGTCAGGACCCCAACCAAAGTCTGTCTATTGAACTGCTGGCTACTTTTCCTTTTCCCTATGTTCTCTCACCTCACTCTCCCTGCCCAGAAGTCATATCACTGGTGTGTGATCTGTCTTCCAGAAACCGTTCCAACCACCAAGATGGCTCAGACCAACCCTATGCCTGGGTCCTTGGGGCCATGGAAGGTAAGCCCACCCCTATCGTGTGGAAAATCAAGGGATCCCACAGAGCAGGGTTGAGTGCTGCTACAGAGAAGCCACCAGGGCTATACTTGATCATGAGACAGTGGCCAATCAAGAAAACACCAGTCCATAAGGGGAGAGTCCACCCAACATCTGGACACTGTCAAAAGATCTCTCAGGGTACCACTTGTTAAGACAGAGGAAGAATTACCCTGGAAACCCATGATGGGTGAGAGATGATATTTAGTTTCTGGTCAACTCTCCTCTGCACTGCTAAAATCATCTCAAAATAGAGTAGCCCAGGGGGGGATTATGCCCAATGAGAAAATTAGAAGCCATAAGTGAAGAGAGATTTGGCATCAGATCCTAAATAAGCCATAGGACCCAGGTACTCTATCAACCTGAGTTTGAGGTTAACCATGGGTTGAAGTGCTGATCCTCAGTCCTTTCCCAGCACTTCCTACCCTGCCCCCATCACTTGTCAACTCTGAGGCCAGTTTACAGCTTCAGGAGTTGTCCTCTGGCCAGGTTCAAGAGCCAAATTCTAGATGAAGGGATCAAGGAGGTTTATCACAACCCTCCCTATACACTTCAGGTTTTTATAGTGAGTGTGGCTGAAGAAGCTAAGTAGTAATCTACAAGGAGCTCCTGGGACTCTCTGAACTCTGGCCTCTGGGCCACACTTATTTAGGAAGCTTTGAAGAGTACACAAGCCCTTTGGTCTGTCCATTGGGCTAATCTTCACCCCTGACAAGAATCTCCTGTTATAAACCAGTCCCCCCCACAGATCTTATTCCTATCCTGAGCACTGCATATCATCAACCAGTAGTGTTAATTCAAACCCTTTTCTATCCTGTCTACACTGGAAGAGACCTCATTAGGCCTGATGGGCTACTGCTGGTGATGGAAAATACAGGATAGACCCTAGTTAAGCTTCTCTTTTTCATGCTGTACCAGGTTCTAGCTTTCTTGCCCCATTCTATCCCATTTCAGATAACCATCTACGATCAGGAGAACTTCCAGGGCAAGAGGATGGAGTTCACCAGCTCCTGCCCAAATGTCTCTGAGCGCAGTTTTGATAATGTCAGGTCCCTCAAGGTGGAATGTGGCGCGTGAGTATGGATCTCAGTAGAATGACAGGCCCCTGTTTCAGGTCCCTTTAGATATAGATAGGGATAGGGGTATAATGTTCCCCAGACACTAATCCACTAGTCACTTCTTGACCTCCATGCATAATTTAGTAATCAAAAGCTAGAAGGAACATGAGGTTTTTAGTGGCTTGGTACCAGATTTGGTGGAGGAGTGAAATTAAATAAATATACACAATCGGGTGGGAGCAGTAACAGTAATCAGGTCCATGCTTTTGTAGCAAACAGGATGCTACCTAGGATTCCCTCAAAATAATTACAGGCCCTCGTATTTTTCATGCCTACAAAATATAGGTAAGGAGAAGAAACTGCCAAGTGGCAGCCTTTTTATGGCAAATTCACTTCATGAATGTCCTAGAAAAGACACTATTATGTAATTTCTCCATATAAAAAGGAATTCAACCCAAGACCCCAGAGACCTATCGGTTTCTAGCCTCCCACAAGTCCCTTGTTGATGGTCAATCTTGGTGAGGAAGATTCTCTTGCTTTTGTCTTCCGACTCTCAGCAGACTGATCCAGGCCTTTATCATTAATGTGAAAACACACAAAGAAAGAACTCTCCTTTGGCCTAAGAGAGCACAAGTTCAAGGCAGAACTAACAGGGCTGGGGATATAGCTCAGTTGGTAGAGCGCTTGCCTTGCATGCACTAGGCCCTGGGTTCAATCCCTAGCACCAAAACCAAACAAACAAAAAAACCCACACACAACAATAATAATCAAGGCAGAACTAAATTTGCATATGGCCAGCATTCCACAAGCTGTTTGCCACCAAAACAGCAACCCTAAAATGGACAACACCTTAGGATGTCATCAGTAACCAAGACCCAATTGTGAAAAACTGAGCAAGGGTGTTTTCAGGGTATGAGGGTATTTTCAGTATGAGGTAGCAGGCGAAAGAACCCACAAAGTGACAAGAAAACAAGTTTAGTTGTTCATCAGCTGCCTATTCATCTCTTTGCCTCCTTGCAGGTTTGACTGGAGCCAAAGCAATAGTCAGTCATTAGATCATGAACCTGGAGCTCAAGATAGAGAATAGGTGACTTGGGGGGGAAAGAAAGATCACTTTGCTAACACACATTACTGAGCCAGTGAAGTAGATCCTTTCAGTGGATAATCTCAAAACAAATGCATTTACAAACCTGCTTAGTGTAGCTCCCAGCTCATTTCCCCCCTTATGATAAATTTATTACTTTGTATGGTTCTATTGGGATTGCTTTGATATTGTATCCATTATAAACTTATTTAAATGAAAGATGCCTTATCCCTGAGGCCATATAGACTTTGAATATCATGAATGAAACCACTACCTGTCTTTGGCAGCTGGATTGGTTATGAGCATACCAGCTTCTGTGGGCAACAATTTATCCTGGAGAGAGGAGAATACCCTCGCTGGGATGCCTGGAGTGGGAGCAATGCCTACCACATTGAGCGTCTCATGTCCTTCCGCCCCATCTGTTCGGCTGTGAGTCTCTGAAATTTCCACTTCTGTGCTTGGGATGGGGACAGAGAGGGCATGAATAGACTGACAGTTACTTCTCTTGTTATGCTGAATGTGGTAGGAAGAGAAAAAGTTTAAAAGAGAAAAGAATACCACCAGTCCCTTTAAGTCGGCCATTTTCCTTCACTGGTGGTATTTTTTCTCAAGCTAAAAAGTAAGGGTCACAGGCCCAATGCAGTGGCACCTGCCTGTAATATCAACAACTCCAGAGACTGTTAGGAGGATTTCAAGTTTGAGGCCAGCCTGGGCAATTTAGTAAGACACTATCTCGAAATAATAAAAAGGGCTGGGGATGTAGTTCAGTGGTAGAGTGCCTCTGATTCAATCCCCAGTATCACAATAAATGTATGTATGTATGTATGTATGTACATATGTATGTAAGGGTGGCAGAAGTAACATTCAAGACCAGTCAAAGTGCCTATAGGACCAGTGCAAAGAAAGCACCTACCGGGGCTGGGGATGTGGCTCAGGTGGTAGCGCGCTCGCCTGGCATGCGTGCGGCCCAGGTTCGATCCTCAGCACCACATACAAACTAAGATGTTGTGTTCGCCGAAAACTAAAAAATAAATATTAAAATTCTCTCTCTCCTCTCTCTCTCTCTCCTCTCTCTTTAAAAAAAGAAAAAAAAAAAAAGAAAGCACCTACCTTATAGTAGAAAGTAAATTCTTAGCCATTTAAATTTCAATCTAAATATTTTACTGCAGAAACAGGGAAATGCTTAAACCTTTGAAAAAGTGGAAACAAATGAATAGACAGTCTTTTAGTATCTTTTTTTTTTTTTTTGGTGCTGGGGATTGAACCCAGGGTCTTGTGTATGCAAGGCAAGCACTCTACCAACTGAGCTATATCCCTAGCCCTTCCAGTACCTCTTATCTGCATTGATTCACAATAATCTTATTTCTAACACTAAGCATCAATCAATAATGCATCTGGCTGCATTTAAAGTCTTTGGAAGATTTCAAACTGAAGCAGGACAACCTTTGGACATGTGTTAAAAAGGATCCCTGTATTGGGAGTAAGGCTTGGCTAAAAATTTTCTAAATACTCAAGTGATTTTTCTGATTTTAATTATTAATGGTCTCCTTAGTTCAAAGTCAGATTAAAATACAACTCCTAAAGACAGTAACATACATGACTCTAAACCTAAAAAATACTTATCTGGAACTGATTTTATTATTTTTTTTAGTTCATATATTAGATGCACAGATTCCAAGCATACACTCCCATGAATTTTGAAACAATGTATACCCCCATGTAGCCAACACCTAGCCAGATATATATATAATCCCATCACCCTGTAAAATTCCCTGGCACCCCTTTCTAGTCAACTACTCCCAGGCCACTACCACCAGGGTTGTTATTATTATTATTATTATTTTTTTGGTACCAAGGATTGAACCCAGGCTGCTTTACTACTGAGCCACATTCACAGCCTTTTTTAAAACTTTTGAGACAGTGTCACTAAGTTGCTGGGGCTGGCTTTGAACTTGCAATCCTCCTGCCTCAGCCTTCCAAGCCACTGTGATTATAGGCATGTGTCACCACACCTGGCTACCTGGGTTACTTTGTTTTAAAATTCACACAGGTTCTTCTCTGCCCTTTTTGGGGGATGGGTCGTGAAGAGGGTACCAGGGATTGAACTCAGGGGCATTTGACCACAGAGCCACATTCCCAGCCCTATTTTGTATTTTATTTAGAGACCAGGTCTCACTGAGTTGCTTAGTGCCTTGCTTTTTGCAGAGGCTGGCTTTGAACTTGCGATTCTCCTGCCTCAGCCATGAGAGCCACTGGGATTACAGGCATGCACCACTGCACCGAGCTTCTTCTCTACCTTTTAAATGTTTGCATTGTATTTGTCCCCTATTGAACTTGCAATTCTCCTGCCTCAGCCATGAGAGCCACTGGGATTACAGGCGTGCACCACTGCACCGAGCTTCTTCTCTACCTTTTAAATGTTTGCATTGTATTTGTCCCCTATTGAACATGCTATCTCAAATACACATACCTGCACATACGTATTGGGGAATTTCCACATCACAGGTATTAATCCCTTGGTTGGCTGGGGTTTTTTCCCCTCTGCTGTATTGAATCCTCTTCACTGGTTTTTCATTGTAGCCAAGTATTGGTTATTTGTACATTAAACAGGATTATGGGTGATTTCTTACAAACCTCTTTTGGGTCAGATATCATGTACTTCTTTGTAAACCAGAAAGTGTTTCAATTTGAAAAAAAAATATGGCAATTAAAGAATCAAGATGACAGCCATTAACACTAGGTACTAAAAGTTTTTAATTTCTGGGCAACAGAATCACAAGGAGTCTAAGATTACCATTTTTGAGAAAGAGAACTTTATTGGACGACAGTGGGAAATCTGTGATGACTACCCCTCCTTGCAAGCCATGGGTTGGTTCAACAACGAAGTTGGTTCCATGAAGATACAAAGTGGGGCGTAAGTGCAAAAACAGGGTTGGAGTATGTTCCAAGTAAATCCTGCAGGTGAAAGCCTTGCAAACATTAATACATCAATGGTAATGTTTTATCAGGTTTCATGCATTGGCATAATATTGGCACAGGGGTCATGTTCTAGTTATTAATTTGAATCTCAAGTTCTTTGTATCAACTACCTTTAGATTTTTCTCCCCTGGGCATTCCTCTATGGAATTCCTCTGACTACTGTTTTCTCCAAGCCTAAAAGCATTCTGTACCATTCTGCTGAGAAGTCTGAGGTTTTGGGGTGTTTGTCAGGTTCCTAACTAGTTTTAATAATGCCATATACTTTGGAATTTTGTAGCTGGGTTTGCTACCAGTATCCTGGATATCGTGGTTATCAGTATATCTTGGAATGTGACCACCACGGAGGAGACTATAAACACTGGAGAGAGTGGGGTTCTCATGCCCAGACATCCCAAATCCAATCGATTCGACGTATCCAACAGTAGTGGATTAAGAGCTCCAAGAATTCCTCAAGCATTAAGACCTTGCTAAGCACTCTAGAATGAGTTTTATGTTCTGCTCAAACATTGCTTCCAAATGTTAGATGCTGAAATCCACAATAAATGTCATTTAAAAACAAGAAACAAAAAAAATTGTACTGAATTAACTACCATGCTTTGTGCAAACCACACTTAAGTGGCTGAAAATTTTAACAGCCTCAATAAAACCCAAGTTCCTCTTTGGGTCCTTGCAAATCACTTAAAAAGGCTAAAGACAATTATTTTTAGATCCCAAAGAATAAAGCATTTGATCAAAATGCTAAGCGTCTATAGTGACTAGTTTATGCATTTTTCACTCCATTATTTTCTAATATTGACTTTAGCATTGATTTTTCCCCAATTTGTGACAAATTGGTGCTAAAAATGGTAATGTCTCAAAATGTGTATTGCCATATATTTCTACGGTAAGTTATGAATAAATTCAGAATCTTGGCAGCTTAACATTCTAGTTGCTTAATTGCTTAGTTCAATTTAATTTCTTATTTTAGTTGTAGAGCATAAGGCTCAATGTCCTCAAAATATGTGAAGACAGCTGTGCTCTCAGCTGATTTTAATAAACATGCTAATTCTAAGCACTATAACCACCTGTATGATTAAAAAAATGGAGTTGGGGTTGTGGCTCAGTGGTAGAGCACTTGCATAGCATGTCTGAGGCACTGGGTTCAATTCTCAGCACCGCACATAAATAAATGAACAAAATAAAGGTCCATCAGCCTTTAAAAAAATTTTTTTTAAAGACATGAGCATAGTACAAGATTTAAATTCTTTGCACATTTGATAGAGGGGACATTATCAATGTCAGTATCTTTTAAGTTTTCAATAGGCTTTTTTTTTAAAGTTAGAGCACACAAAAGATAACACAAACACCCCAGAAACTTTAAAATTTTTTATTCAACAATGTACACTTATTATCTCTTAATTTGATTCTACAAATCAAGGTTTTTTTTTTCTGATAAAATAAGTAAATCTGAGTATGGTTGTAAAGTGTTTGTAATGTATATTTTTAAAACACTGAACATTAAGACATCAATAAAGGAAGATTATCATGTTACTGACACTTCCTCAGAATCCATGACATCAGAAACTGCTATAGCAAATACCTAAAGCATTCAGCAAAGGGTAAATTTCTGGTCACTGTTCTTAAATCTAGAAAGTATCTTTTTTTCTGGGCAAAACATTGAAAAATGTTTTTGAGAGGGGGGGGGGAATGTCTTCTAACAACTGTAATCTACTAATTACCTTCTCCCCCAAATCAAGAATTCAGCTCCTAAATACCTATGCACACAAGACAGAAATTACTTTGCTCCTCCAATGTTCTAAGACTGAATACAAGTGGACTGACAAATGCTGAAGAGTAGCCAAAGCCATTTACAAGGATGCCTGCTACACCTCCTGCATTTTTTGCCTTTGAGGCCATGCATTACGGGCCACCTTTCAAGTTTTGACTAGTAGTTAGTAGTTAATTAACTGATACTATCAATGAAGATACAAGAAGGTTTGTGTTTTCAAATTCAACATACATACTTGAGGATACAGAATTAACCCTCTTCTATACACGGGAAAAGCTATAAAATGGAAATATTTCTTTGTCTAGGAGCATAAGGAAAATACCATTAGTAACACCTTCTATTTAAATTTATTTATTAACCTTTCCTACAAAGGTCCTGAAGAAATTAAAGACAATTTTAAAAGATGATTTGACAAGACCTGACCAGTACATCTATACAACCTTATTTATACACATACATGTGAAGTAAAGCTATTTATATTTAGTACATGCAAACTGCAGCGACTGAATCAAATGTGCCTGACTTCTAAACTTATTCTAATCAGCATGAATATTTTTTATAAAGATACACATTACCTTTAAAACAATCTGTGCTTTAAGTAACTGAGTGAAACTAATTTCAAACCAATCATTTAGTAAACCAAATTTATGCTAAAGCAATAAAGCTATTTAGGCTATCCTACCTTTAAGCCAGCTTTAAACCATAAATTGTCAGAGCTCCATATGGCAAAGGTTCTTACTTCATTTCAGTTTGAATTACTTCCCATTTCTTTTCCATGAAACAAACCAATATTCACTGAGAAAGAGCATCCAATGATTTATAAGGGGATAAAACTGCCCTGTTTCAAGAAAAGCCCTTTAATAATACAAGTCAAGCTCTTGTTTAAACTTAACTTTATTAATACAGGTGCCAATTAATTTTCCTCTCTTCTAGTCCCACTCATAAGCTAGCTCAGAAGTGTAGTAACTTTGAGCCATGTTTCCAAAGGTGGTAAAACTAAGAACAGCAACATAATAAGGACAGGTCACTTTTGGTAATGACACACAAATTAAACTTTCAAAACATGTGCATAGCTTTATTCATCTACTTAGATCTAACCTTTTCACGGAGCTTCAGCAAAATTCAAGTGTGCAAAATGCATTTCTAAAACGTAATGCAAGCAAAGCTTTTCACATTTACACTGGCAGGAAATACAGAGAAACTAACAAGTCACATTAGGGAGAGTTCAGATCTTTTTGTTTTTAATGACAAGAATTGCACAGTTTATCATTTTGAGACAATTGTTGCAGACATAAATATTTAAAATTTTCTAAGCAAGGTGCTTTAACAATAAAAAAAAATTTAAGTTGGAAAGAGCCAATAACTTGGATTAAAGCTCACACAGAATTCCCAATTAACCTGGACTCCATTATCTCCCTATACTTTGCAAACAATGCTTAACAACACTTTTTATAACACTAAAGGAGACAGCAAGCTCAAACTTTTTTCAAAGCACAAGAAATGGTGTCATCACATTACTTAAAGAAGGTGCTAAAGGGGCAGGAAAGGAAGTGAAGAATCCTTTTACTATTTCCCGCTACAGAATAGCCACTAACAGACTTAAAATTAAAAAAAAAAAAATCACTCCCCAGTTTATAAAATAGTTCCAGTTTGACAAGATCTATAACTTTTAACAGAGAGCACCAGTTGGGCAATAGAATGAGCATTTCATACTGCATAAAAATTAGTGAGGTGGTTAAGAACCATCAACTATCTCAGGCATTACTACATGGTCTTTCCAAAAATTTTTTAATATACATGCAAGGCACATTGATATAAAAATAGATCTCTGGCCAACAAATATATTAAATAAGCAAATTAAAATTTTGGCTCTGCGATATTGGCAACATCAAAATATAACCAGATAGCTTTGGACCACACATCATTCTCATATTCCTCCACCTCATTTGGTGTTTCCCCTGCATTGTTTTGGGTTCCATCTCCTTCAAGTTTGGGGATGTGCTTGAGAAATTCTTTTCCTTTTTTCAAGTAGCATTCCTACTATATTTAAAGTTTACCTTTGCTAAGTAAAAATATACTAGAAAACAGAAGAGTTGGGAATTTTGACTGATTTAACTAAAACTGACTGGTTTAGAACAGCATTCTCTTTTGTATATAAGCAAAAAGTAAGTTCCCTAGCTCAGATAGCAGATAATTGTTTTCTAAAAGAACAGCAACTTCCTTTAAGTCATTCTTCCTCTTTTTGAGGCAAAGGGAATAATAGAAACAAAACTAAGATTTAAAATATTTTTCAGTAGTAGAAGACATTTTAAGGCCAAAAAGTGTAATAGTAAGCAAATCTTTTACTTTCCTAAGTTATTGTCATTCATAGGCCAATACCAACTATGGATTAGCTACTTGTACAGACAGATTCCCTCCCAAAGATAACTGTAAAATTCACTCACTTTTGTTAGTGGCTGTGCTACAGAAAAGGTACCAAAGCAACCTATGGTATATGTATGGTATATAGTAATGTAAAAAGTGCATCACATTCTTGTTTTTCAGTTTTTCATAGCAGCAGCAGGATTAATCTAAGACAGAAAACAGTTGTATTTTCATTCAAAAAAAAAAAAAAAAAAAAAAACCACACCTATTGAAATGTACTCAAGATCATAAAAGGATTCACCTCTATAAATGAGAAGAGACATTAGACAAACAAGGGCAAACTAAAGGCAATCATTCATATTTACATATTAAAACTTTTTTGTTAACACCAAATCTTTACACTAGATCTAGTAAAAGAAATAATGCATTTTAATAAAGCAGATGTTACTAAAGCAGTATCCATTTTTGGAGCCTTTGTTTGTTAGCACCTGAGGAAAAAAAGGGTATATAGAAAGCTATGTAATTTACCTCAAGTTAATTTGTCGGTCTATACAGACTACAACTTAAGATATACAGTGAAAGTTAAAACTGAACTGGAAAATAAACATTTGTAGGTGTTTTTAATAAGGCTGTAGAAAAGGGATACTGCACTATATACAGTGAAAGTTAAAACTGAACTGGAAAATAAACATTTGTAGGTGTTTTTAATAAGGCTGTAGAAAAGGGATACTGCACTATCAGAAAATGGCTTCAGAACCCTGAACACAAAACTTTATGTATAAAGAGGGAAGTTTGAATCAGCAACTATCATGTGAGGATGGGTGTTCCATAGTTTCTAGCCCATATTTGACAATCCCAGTAATATAAAAGCAAGATACCATTCTTGCTTCACTGGGTGTTTATTATTATGGAGACAACTTAAACATTCATAACATTGCTGGGATCCTTTAACTACTTTAAGATCTTTCTTAAGCAGCAAAATGGTGTGGAACTTAAAACTCAGTAAAGCAGTGAGCATAGTCAATGTTTCATCATTCTTTAAACCAGCTCCCCGTGGTTCCGGTTCTCATATCTGAATAGACTGATGTTTAAAAAGAAACCTTTAAAGACACTCATAGCAGAAGCCCATCTTTTTTCACCATAAAAGAATCCTGGTGCCCAGTCAATTAATAAAAGCAATATTGACTTTAAAAACCACCATGCCTCTGGCAAATTCAGAGCAGCAAAGTCTATCCTTGTCCTCTGCCCTTTCCTTTTCCTTAAAATCTAGAAGCAGGGCTATCAGAAAACACCATCTTATTAGAATCCACCTGCTGGTGCAGCATCAACAGGTCTTACCATAAAAATTGTCATACTTGTATACATTTGTCCTACTACAATATCAATTCTGCAGTTAGCACATGAGGGATCATGTGTTATTTGAGGACATGGCCCAGAGGCACTCCTATACCCATATCCCTTGGAAATTGCACTTTTAATTAATTTATTTCTCCTAAGAAAGCCTTACAAAAAAATGACTCCTCTCTTTATTTGGTGGAATTTAAAATTAAGCAAAGCCCTATTATAATTTCCTTGCCTGTGGCCATTTGTTCCATGACAATTTCACACTAAGTGGCTTTAAAAAAAAAAAAACTTATTGGCAATTACAGAAAAAAACCCATTAGATGCCTCTAATATGAGTTAGCAACAAACTTAACAGCCAAATATGAAACTACTGCTGCTATGTCATATTTTATGAAGAAACACATTTTGTATTGTGGACAACTCTTGATAGCTGAGGTTTGTCATTTTGCCTAAGAACTGTTACTTGAAAAAACAAATGCAGCAGATTCTGCAGATTCTGAGTGGTGACTAAGTATGCAAATGATAAAGGACAGCAAAATTCTAAAATGGAGACAAACTAGCCATTTATTTCAAGGAAAAAAATAAATAAAACAAGTTGCCATTAACAAATCCCTAGTTATTGGCTATCTCCTCCTAAAAAGCAGGGGAGGAAGATGAGCTACTACAGATGGTGTAAATATATTTTATGTTAATGGTTCATTACTAAGGAGGTTAGAGGAAAGGCTATGCAATTAACTTCAGTCCAGCAAAGTGGGGGTGAATAAAGAGAAAGATGAATACACCCTGTCTTTTGTGGGGACATCTACACAAGAGTGGCATGTGACACAAAAGCCTACAATCAAGACAAATTTAAAAAAAGAAATCTTCACCCATAATTAGTATCTTCATAGCTATTAAAAAAATAGGTCATAACTTCATTCTTAGTGCCATTTTTCAAATACTACCCCTTTAAGGATTTAAACCACCTGACTTTATTCTGTGTAATGAAAACAAATGGCACAAAATAAATACAAGTTTCATTCTGAATACTAATGTCTTATACACATTCACTAATCTTTTATCCTTCCCTCACATACAAGCACCCAACACACAAACATGCATGCATACACACAACCACACACACCCATAGATACACACAGCTTTTTCAGTCTTTTTAATGGAGGGATGTTAAAAATCCCCTCTAGACTGTATTTGGTTTATGCTACAGTACTAATACTCTGAGTCGAAGGAAAATTTTATAATGAACAGAAACATTGTTATTTAAATATGCTAAATTAATCACAGCTGAAGTTTGTTTAGAAGCTTACACAAAAATAATCAGAAAACAGATCAACTCTTCAGATTTTTTTAATAAGTGCTCTGTAAGGAATTGTGTGAGGACCTAAGGAGAAAGATTGCAACAAGTAGAGTTAAGTGTAACCAAACAGCACAAAGGAGAATTTGTCCCAAAGTCCTGCTTGTACCTAGGCAATTAAGTCCATTAACCCAATGCCCAAAAATACTGACGGTTAATATGATGGGGCACTAGGGTTCCCAGAAAATTAAGAAATTCCTAACCACTATAATATATACCTCTAATCATATAAATTTCAGTTCAGAAATAAAAGTGAAATGTTGCATTGTTTGATTTAGAATTGAGACTCAAAAAACCTTTGGACAAACAGAAGGGTTACATTCTCTTCAGCTTCTCTGAACCCAGAGGCCTGAGGGATATAGGAGGGAATTAAGAAAGCAAAGACTTTTTAAAAAGTATTTAATTGTTGCTTCCAAGGTAAAGGTAAAGCCCAATTCAGATGGGGGTTGGGGTGTTTTTTTTCTTAAATATATGTTCATTCAACTCTGTATGTCACAAACCAAGAAAGTTTGTGAGTTGTGAAACAAAAAAAAAAAACTTTAAAATTCCAGGCAAGCAAAATGGACATTTAAAAATAAGAGGTGTGGGGTGAGGGTGGAGATCTGGCCCTAAGACAAGTGGTTACACAAGGCAATTGAACACACAGCAGAACTTTAAAACCTGTAAAACAAACTGGAGCCTTTTTTTTTTTCCTTTAATCAACCTTTTATCTTTTTTTTAAAACTTTTTGAAAATTTTTATTAAAAAAAAAAACACAAAACACAAGACTTTTTTTCACTTCAGTATGTGGTATGTTGCATTTTCCAGTTTGTTCAATGCTTTAAAGCTCAAGGATGCCTCTGCTTTCAATTGTACATGGGCCTGAAGCATCCTAGCTTTTGGCAAGCAGGCAGGAGATTCAACAAAAATCAAAATAGGAACAAGGCAGACTAAATGCAGGGCACATCTGTAAACATATTATACATTTGAAAATTACAATATCAGTAAAAGTGATACAGTTTACAGGTGAAATGAAACTATCTGGAACTGGCCTACCACAAGTTTCTGAACCTGGACTGATACAATAAGTTATTATATATATATATGTATATATATATATTATGTATAAAAAGTTTTGTTTACATCAAGTGGAATTGGCAATCCATGCTTATAACTTTTTAAAAAATCTAAGCAGGGCAGAAATCCAGACTAAAAAGATATTTTCTCTACTCTACATTGAGTCCAACAGCTTCTTTCATGAACTACTTATTAAAAGCCTCAAATAATCAACAAAACAAGAAAACCATCCACACTACAGTCGCTCAAAACCGGACATTTCTTAAGCAAAGGGGTAGAGCAAAAAAAGCAGTTCCTTTCTCCCCAGATATTCCTAGGGGATCCAGCTTATTTTATTAGAAGACTACAACTCTATATAAATGCCCTGCTATTTTAACCTGTATTTGACATACATGGATATACTAATTTCTCTCTGTGTGTATATGTGTGTGTGATGTTATGCTGTGTCAGGCCAGAGAACTTGTTATTATATCACTAACATCACCCAATCTTAAATTGGACCCTTAGTTTCTGCACACACACACAAAAAAAATTTATTTCAGCATGCTATACACAAGCTGCAGTGCAACAGGATGGCAATGTGATGATAAGACAGGGCTAATGCTCTTTTCTGCCCAAAAGAAAATTTCAGAATTTCACATTATTTTCCTTAAAAACCCATTTTGCTCTAGTAATAAAATATATTTGCTAAGATATAATTAGAAGCTAATAAGCTCAGAAGTATAATTTGCATGAAAGCACACCTTCTATAAGCAGGGTTTATTACCTCCTCACTGGCTAAAAACATGAAAAGTTTAGTTTTCATTGCCTTTTTTTCTTCCCCTTTTAGATTTTGCAGAGAAATCAAGAGAATTTACAGAAAAGTACAAGTTTCTCTTAGATGTTTGATGAAAAACAAGGAAAACTGCACATTTAGTGTTAGTGACAGAGAGCAAGTCTGGAGCACCTACAGTTGAAAAGCAGAATATATTTTTGCTCCCAGTTATACAATTACATTAAAATATGGGCAAAGGATTCCCCCCATATCTAAGCCAATTGCTTGTTCTGCAACTTTTCTTTAAATGACACTCATGGATTCTTCAGTTGTTAAAAGTTCAACATATAACCAAAACAAGTTAACTATGTACCCACCAACTACTCCAGAATTGTAGAACTTCAATGCCCTCCCCTATCCCCACCCCACAAAAAACAAAAGGAAAGAACAAAAAGATTTCCCCAATACCCCACAGAGGCTGCTTAAACTCCTGGCAAGACATGCAAATGATATTTGCTTAAAAAAAAAAAAAAAAAAAAAAAAAAAAAACACCCCTGCAAACTTCAAGGCATTTATCCAGCATTCTCACAGGGCTTAAAGTAAAACCAAAAGATCAAGGGAGGAGTAGGGGAAAATGTTGAAATCATTCTGGGTTCCCCGTGATTAGTGTATCACTTTAGTCACAGAACAAGATACAGAGATCTTTTAAGTGGATTTGCCTTTCCAGTGGGTCATTTGTTGCCCAAGTTGATGACAGCAGGAACTTTAGAACCACGCTTGTAAGTCTGTATTCATTAATCACTTGCATTCACACTTAAACAAAAACTTACAAATGAAAAGGAAAAAAAAAAGAGAGAGAGGAAAAAAAAACAACAACAAACTATTCAGTACCGGAGATTAAATAACCATGTGTAGTCTCTTGAAATAAATTTGATTCCTTAAGAAGTCTAATTACTTTCAGTTGCCTTTTTTTAAATAACTATATATATATATATATATATATATATAAATGTATATATATATATTTGTATATATTATCCTGTGATTCTACTTATGGTTCCTCTGCTGCGTTGAAGATCTAGGAGCATAAAAGCCTTGTGTCCCCCATGAACGGTGGCTCTAATGCTGCAGAAAGGTTACAAACAGGCAGTCTGGTCCTTCATTGATCTGGACTATCCATGGCTTCATTGTAAGTGATTATCCTTTTGGGATCTAGAGGGAAGGTTAAAAAAAAAATGTAAAGATAAGAAATGGAATCCCAAAATAAAGCCTAAATAATCATAGTTTAGGTTGCCCCCTCTTATTAAAAACACAATTTAAAGGCTACTCTTTATAAATACACATCCAATCCAGTTTCTTAACTCAAAAAAAGTAAGTATTCCGGCACTCCAACTGATTCCTGCAACAGGGTCCTCTAACTTATGATAACCTCAATTCCCACAGACTAGCAATGGCTAAGCTCATTTAATAAAAGTTTTCTTTATATGTTTCTGTGGATTACAAAAGTAGTAAATTTGAGGGATTGGGGTTGCAACTCAGTTGTAGAGAACTTGCCTAATAAGTGTAAGGCACTGGGTTCAATCCTCAGAACCACATAAAAATAAATAAAATAAAGGTATTCTGTCTACGTATAACAACAATAACACAAAACATAAACTTAGCCAGGCATGGTAGCGCACACCTGTAACAGGAGGATTACAAGTTCAAAACCATCCTCAGCATCAGCGAGCAACTCAGTGTCTCTAAATAAAATACAAAATGGGTTGGGGATGTGATTCAATCCTTGAGTGACCCAGAGTTCAATCCCCAGTACCAAAAAAAGGAAATCTGAAAAAAGTGGAGTCCCTTCCTTGCAAAAAAAACAAAAACAAAAACTTAAAACCATCAAATCTTCATACAAAACAACAACAAAAACCACTTTCCAAAAAAAAACAAAAAAAAAAAAAAAACAAAAAAAAAAAACAGTGTCTTAATAAACCAGTGGATACTAATACAATAATTGAGGGCTGGGGATGTGGCTCAAGCGGTAGCACGCTCGCCTGGCATGCGTGAGGCCCGGGTTCGATCCTCAGCACCACATACCAACAAAGATGTTGTGTCCTCCGAGAACTAAAAAATAAAAATATTAAAAATTAAAAAAAAAAAAATGATATATTGATTTAAAAAAAAAAAAAAAAACCACTTTCCTCTTGTCCCTTTCAGCAACTGAAGTTAAATTTATTTTAACTGGTACAGACTGTCCAACAAGGACCAGTTTAATTAAAAACTTAGCAACCAAAACTTCACTGTAAAGTTTTTGATGTTAGTTCTAATCATGACTCATTGATTCCTTCTTATTTTCCTCAGGACCACCAGCCTTCATTCTCAGCAAAAGCAGATGCTGTAGCTCAGTGGTAGTGTGTGTGCAAGGTCCTCTGTTCAATCTCTAGCACCAGTGCATGCACACATATGAAAAGAAAAGGAAAAAAAATTAAAAGCCTAGGGATCTTCTGGGTTCAAAATATAAAACTGTCAGAATATGCCTGGGCAAAGCCTGCAGGGGTATTCTAAAGTATTAAATTTCTATTATTTAGCTAAATGCTCCCATTTTCTGAAGGGACAATATTTTTATTACATACTACTTCTACCTATAACTAAGAATTTTTTAAAGTACACATACTTCAATGCAAAATAGACAAACCAATAAAACTTGTCACCTAGTGGAAAATAATAATGGCCTGAAAATAGTAACATAGAACTTAAGCTCATATCAGCTTAAGAATCAATCTAAGGCTGGAATTGTAGCTCAGTGGTAGAGCACTTGCCTAGAACATGTGATACTGGGTTTGATCCTCAGCACCATATAAAAATAAACAAAATAAAGGAATTGTGTCCACCTATTAAAAAAAAAAAAAAAATCAATCTAGTCCAGAAATTATGTAATATCCTTTCTGGGACTCCAAGGCCCACCTTCTGGCAATCAATTATGAAAATAATGCTCATTTTTAATAGTAGTCACTTTACAGTACAAGGTAGGTCTACTTTTGAAGGGTATATTTTCTAATCTGTTTTTTAAGTTGTGTGTTTTATTAGGAAAGTACCCCCACCCCCCAAAATCTAAATATTTAAGAAAAAGACTTGACCCTAAGAAACAAGGTGAGGTCAAAGCTGTAGTTAAAAAAAAAAAAAGCTGGAGTAGTGTTAGGATATTAGGGGAACCTACATTCTAATCCTGCCACACTCTAGTTTCTATACCCGTGACATTTTAATATATTTAGGGAAAAGGCAAACAATAATTAGTATAACCAATTTTAACTTTTTGAAGATTCCAAATAATCCACATGTTGATTTTTTTCTTCCCTCCTGCTAGTCACACCTTGGTTATGGGAGGGTGAAAATAATTGTGTGCGCCCGCCCACGAGAGTTCCAGAGACTGAATCCTGGATCCCTTGCATGCTAAAAACACTATATCCTTACCCCACTGATCTTCCTTTCTATCAGAGTAAAAAAATAATTCACTGCTTTGTCCAGCAGCTGGAGTATTTTCATACTTATAGTATTACCTGATCCTTATATGGCATATTTATAGTACCTGATCCTTATATGGCAGTTAGTGCCTTGTGACTGCAATAATTAAATAGCACAAAATACAAAATGTATTTGGTAGGTCACTTCATCTGTTATTCCCAGCCAAAAAGAATATGTAACAACTGCTCATTAATACTAACATTTCAGGTAATCTAAACATTCTTACCTTGCTTCTGCAAATTCCAAATAGATTCCATTTCTGCAGGGAAAAAAAGAAAAAGGATTATTTTATGACAACTTTCAAGGAACAAATGCTTTTTCCCTTAAAAAAAAAATTACATATATATAACCTAGACTGATTACAGCTGGGCTAGGGCTGAAAATAACAATTCTACAAAGCACTGATGTCTTTCTGTAATTCTTTCTTTTTTATTTTTTTGAACTAGGGATTTGAAACCAGAGGTGCTCTATCACTGGGCTACATCCCCAATCCTTTTTTAAACATTTTTTTTTAGTTGTTGATAAAACCTTTATTTATTTATATGTAGTGCTGATAATCGAACCCAGAGTGCCTCACACATGCCAAGCAAGTGTGCTACTGCTGAGCCACAGCCCCTTTTTATTTAAAGACAGGATCTCCCCTAAATTGCAGAGGCTGGCCTTGAACTTGCAATCCTCCTACCTTAACTTCCCTAGGTGCTGGAGTTAAAGGCTTGCAGCACTGCCCCCTTCTAAGAGATGAACCTATAATTCTTAACTGCCATGTTTAATACAGAAAGTTGATTACTGTTATCTGAAATTCGCAGAACAATTCTATCTCCACTAACAGCAAAGTCATGCACAACAATGTTATAAATAAAATGATATTTCAACAACTCATCATTACTTAAAAAAAGAAAAAAACAAACCCACCCACCCACACAACCAAATACTTCATGGCAACTAATCACTTCTGAAGAAGTCTTTTGGACACAGCATTTATCAAAGTTGATTAAATCTGATGCTTAATATAAGCATCCAGGCATTTGGTTCTACCTCTAAACTATACCTACTTGTCATTTTAACCCATAAGGTCAATATGCCAATCCATACCCAATGACTAATGACAAGATCCTCATTTGCTCCAATTTCATTCAAAACATCGACAAGGAGCTTATTTGGCATTTTCATTAAGAAAATATGAACACACCCAAATGATAGCAACAGAGAAAATGCAGGACAAATTCTACCAGGCATACAAGAAAGCTTCACAAGAGATACCTGAAGCCCTGATGAGTAAGACAGTAGATGACTATTATTCTATAAGAATCAAAGAATCGACCTTGAAAGGAAACACTGTACCTAGGACATAAAGTAAATTAAAAAACTACTTAGTAAAAGGAACAAACTATAATAAAAATTAAGAATAAATATTTCTCTTATGGTCATACAACAGTTATTTGGAAAAGCTGAAGATTATTTTACCATATTTGGATTCTGTGTTAAGTGTAATCTAATTTATTAGCAATCAATATAAAGAAAAATAAACTGGAGCTCATGAGAAGGGATGTATCTGGACACCAGTTACAGCTAAGTCACAATCTAACCCCTCTCCAGGTTTAAATGAAATTAAATGTATGGACCTAAAATTGTAACTGTCATCTGCATATGGATGGGGAAAGGAAATAGTATACTCTCTCCCTGCAATGAGCCAAGATCAAAACCATATCTAACCAGCATGGTGGATCTCAACTGAAGCTTTTCCTCAAAAGCTACAGATTTCTGCTAAGAAAATTGCATTATCCTCAAATGTAGGATCTGGAGTAGTCAATTTGATTATGTCTGATGAGGGAAAAAGAAGATATAATTCATAGCTTAAAAGCTAGCCATCGGGGTTGGCCGTGGGGGTTGTGGCTCAGTGGTAGAGTACTCGCCTAGAATGTGCAAGGCCCTGGGTTCGATCCTCCTTTATAAAAATAAATAAAGATATTGTGTCCAACTAAAAAATAAATATTAAAAACAAATAAGCAAGCCAGGAGCCAGCATAGTACAGCCAAAAAATAAGCTAAACTAAAAGTGAATGCAAATTCCTTTCCTGCATTAATATTCCTTCTGTGACTACTAGCAACTTTATTTCCTCAATGGGGATAAAATTCAAGGCATGCTAGGCAAGTGTTCTATCACTTAGCTACATCCTCCAGACCTTAAAATTTAAGTTTCCATGAAACTCAAGGTTGCAACCAGAAAGAAAATGTAAATAAATAGTCTGATGCCATACTTAACCCTAACTAAGGCTAACAAGAAGTAACAATAGATTTGATATATTTTTGGCTCCTTATAGCTTACATAAGTCTCAACTAATTATGAATGTGAATGTAACTGGATAAAATAAACCAACTAAGGCTGGAGAAGGTACTTTTAACAATACAAATCCTGATAGGACCTCCCATGTGCTAGAGGCAAGCGCTCTACTGCTGAGCCCCAACCCCCAGAGCTAATTTTTTAACTTGACAGTTCTTTATTAAAGATGGATCATATTATATTCAATCATGCATGTCATGAGAAATGCCCAGAGTCAAATCAAATAACTAAATAAATATATTAAACAAAGGTCCATAAATGGCTAAAAAAAAATATTTAAAAATTAACAAAAACAGCTGGGGATGTGCCTCAGTGGTAAAGCACTGCCTAGTTCAATCTACAATTCCAGTAATTAAAAAAAAAAAAAAAAAGAAAGAAAGAAAGAAGGGAAGTTTATTATTAATTATACAGGTGAAGGGAAGTCACTGAAGGAATTATTATACTAAATATTAGAAATGATTCTTCCAGGCAACTGAAAAGAATGAGATAACATCAAGTCCAATAAATGCTACTGCAAAATAAGTTATGACAGTTTGTTGTCAGAGACAGAAAAGAAAAATGGAAACATTAAGAGACTGGATCTACATAATCTAATGACAAATTGGACTAATGTTAACTCACTGAGAGGAAAGGTGGGGAAAAAAGTGGGGGTGAGGATACTGGGGATTGAACCCTGGGGTATAACTGTTGAGCCACACGCCCAGTCCCTATTTATACTTGGCAAACTAATTCAAATGTATATACACCTTAATTCTGTGTATATAAAATTGAATTCATTAAGGTGATACAACAAAGTAACAGCAGTTTAAGAAGTCTTAAAGTTTAACATACAAGAGAATTGGATGAGATTATCATAACTTTGTGTAGTATGAAAAAGGAACTCAAGTAATGTCAAAATTTAAGGAACAGAATGATAGAGAGCAAAGAAATTCAAAGTAGATAATTTAGGGAAGGAGTATTCAACTATGATGATTCTTAACCAGTATTAAGACACTTGCAACTTTCTAGCCATCTATTCCCTTTTATTTAGCCCAATGCCACGGCCCTGGCTCAAGTATAATGATTTCTGAAGGTTGTGTTTGCCTTGCATGCACAAGGCCCTGGGTTCTAATCCCCAGCACCCCAAAACCAAAACACAAATCTGAGGGCTGGGGTTGTAGCTCAGTGGTAGAGCGCTTGCCCAGCTTGTGTTGAGGCACTGGGTTCAATCCTCAACACCACATAAAACAATTTAGAAAAGAGCAACTTTTACTTAAATCTAACCAGACATGGTGTCACACACCTGTAATCCTAGAGACTCAGAAGGTTGAGGCAGGAGTATTGCAAATTCTTCCCACAGTGCTTGGTACTATAAATACTGATTTGAATGAAACATTCAAATAAACCAGGAAATAATACAACATAAAGTAGTAACTAAGTAAGATCCCCTTGATACCACTGACATTCAACTTTTGACCTCCCAAAACAGCAATTTCATATGATCAAAACCGATTTAGTATTCAATTCTAAAATTTCTCAAAGAAAAAGGATGAAGTTATGAATCAAAGTCAACTTGAAACTTATTTTGTCTTTAAAATTGAACAATGATCCTATTCTCTGGTTAACAAAATGTTAAAAATTAACATCTAAATTGATGTTGATCAATACATAATAGAACTCTCAAAATAAAAAGTCAAGCCAGATGCAATGTTGCATGCCTGTAATCCTAGAGGCTCAAGAAGGTGAGGCAGGAAGATCAGGAGTTCAAAGACAGCCTCAGCAAAAGCGAGAGGCTAAGCAACTCCGTAAGACCCTGTCTCTAAATAAATACAAAACAGGGCTGGTATGTGCCCAAGTTCAATCCCTGGCACCTAGCTAACTAACTAACTAAATAAATAAATAAAACATAAGGCCAACTCCCATAATTGTGAGCCCTAAGCCAATCTACAGTTAATCACACTTTTCAATCACTTAGAAACCATTTTATACCAAATTCCTTAAGATTCAGCAATCATGGTAAGATCTTCAATTTCAATTCTTTTTCCTAACCTAGATTCACCTATCTTTTGATGATACAAACTATCCCAATACTATGTTTTCCTATTCTGATTTCCTTTCTCAACTAGTCAACTGTACACCTGCCTATTCATTTACAAAGAAATCTTTCAGGGGGTGGGGATGTGGCTCAGTGAGCACTTGCTTGGTAAATGCAATGCCACAGGTTTGATCCCCAGGACTTGGGTGTGTGTGTGGGGGAGGGGGTCCTTTCAGAAATCTTACCTATTCATTACTTTTTCAATTTGACTGTAACTAGAAAGAGGTACATATTTTCAGATAATTTTGATTTATGGCAGTTAGAAGTCACCACCTTTTCAGTAAACAATAAATCTTTCATCCCCAATTTGAAGTACCAACCAATCAGAATAAGCAGGATAGTCTGGACCACCTCTAAATCCATAACAGAAACTTAACAATTTGGTTTTGTTACTTTTCTCTTTTCTACAATACTTATTCTAATCTGGTTCATACTGTAAGGGTGAAATATCAAATTCAACCTGCTTGGAATGAAACTTGGAAAGATGAGGCAGAAAGATCAGTACTTGACAACAGTACTTGACAATTCTACTTTAATAGCATGGGTGACTTTTTTATTTCCTCCTTACTTAAACTAGTGAAAACTGGGGCTTAAATTTCAGCTTCTTTAAAATTCTTACAAGTGACCTTTTGGATCAATACCAAAATAAACTCATTATTACTGTATTCATAAAGCAGACATAATAAGAAATCAACCAAGCAATATAGATACAAAACTGGCAAGTCACTAAGGTTCTTAAACCATCTTAGGGATTATTATGTCCTATGAGAGAAAAACAGGGACCCTTTCCCAATCTAGGAAATTCAACTAGAGCTAAAACTAAAATTACAGTACTATAGTATGCACATGATTTTCATATTTACGATTAAATATTGTATCTTTACATTTCCTTTGCAAATGGTGCCATGTCGGTGCATGTATCCATGTTGATAACATTAACTTTTTTAAAAGTATTTTTTCAGTTGTAGCTGAACACAATATTTTACTTATTTATTTTTTATGGTGCTAAGGATCAAACCCAGCACCTCACACATGCTGAGCAAGTGCTGAGCCTCAGCTCCAAACATTAATTTTTTCCCCAATATTTAGTTTTAGATGGACAACACCTTTATTTCATTTGTTTTTATGTGGTGCCAGGGATTAAACCCAGAGCCTCATTACTACCAGGCAAGCTCTCTACTGCTGAGCCACAACCCAAGCCCCCAAACATTAACATTTTATAACAGATTTGTTTAAATTTTATATTAGTAAATGAAAAAACAGATTATGACATTCATGACACTTTTTAAAAATTTCTCTGCTGTGTGGTTTGAGTTTCTTCAAATTATTACAAATCTCCAAAATATAATCTGCTATATGTAAGAGAACCCTGCAATTGCATATAATTCCTTTGTCAGTTTTATACAACAATTATCTACAATTTATCTCTTCATATTCCATTTCCCAAATCCTGTAGAAATACTTCAGTTCTCTTGTGCCCTTTCCCAATCTAAAAACTTTTTGAGTAAATGTTTGTTATAAGTTCAAAGGAGAAGACCTTTGTTATTTCTCTACCTGGAATATCCACGAATCTAAATGATCTTCCACTTTACATGGTCACCAGAAAAATGGGGAAGCAGAGTTAGGGCTGTAGCTCAGTGGCAGAGCACTTGCCTAGCATGGGGAGGGCCCTGCCTGCTACCCCCGACACACACACACAAAGAAGAGGGGCAAAATGAAAAGGAAACTTGGGGGAAACAACATTGTCCAGTTGGGAATTTTCTGCCAACTATGCTCTCCTCATCCATCTATCTTTCTTTCCTTCCTTCCCTCCCTCTGTACTAGGAATTTAAACTGAGACTCTATAACTGCCACCCCCAGTCCACTATTCTGTTTTCTTAAATTAAATATCTTCCCCATCCATCAAAACTCATTTTAAATGCTCCTTAAAAACAAGACTCTGTTCTTTTCCTACTTTCACTCCATTAGAAATTCTCTTCCTTCACTATGACATTTAAAATATTGCATTATACACTGTGTATTGTTTTATCCTCTACCTGATCAAATTCTGTAAAGGAAAAGATTCACCCTGTTGAAATAATTTTTCCATAAGTAAGCAAAGTACTGTGCCTACATAGGTACTTCAAAAAGGAAAGGAAAAAATACAGAAAATATTGTTCAACTCCTTAGTTAAAAAACAAAGAACAAAAAAACTACAAAGTATCTGAGAAAAGATTACTTACACTGAGTAAAACCCTTATACCTATCATTCCCAATTGCAACCAGCAATCAGAACCACCTAGAGAGCTCATTTTTTTACTCTAGATCCTACCTCAAATCTAGTGAACCAAACTATCTATACCAACAACCTACCATCTGTGGAGATAGTAGAGAAATTTTTTAAAATTTTATGCAACAGTCTATAGTTACTTAAGGAATATTTTATACCAGTAGCTTCTCCATCTATAGAGAAGACACCTCCCAAAGATTAAAGAAAAAGAGCATCAGAACTTAAGTAGAGTTACTATTCCTCCAAAGTAGTTGATTTAGGTTTCATACACCCTATTTTTAGGACAATCACCTTAACCTTATATTTTTACTGTATTTCACATTAAAAAATTTTTTATTTTTGATCATTAACTAATTTTACAGTCAAGAATAGCTTTCATGTTCTCAACCAAATGATCAAGTACATTTTTTTAAAAATTTTTTTTAAGATTTAGTTATAGATGGACACAATGCCTTTATTATTTATTTTTATGTGGTGCTAAGGATTGAACCCAGGGCCTCACATGTGCTAAGTAAGCACTCTACCCCTGAGCTACAACCCCAGCTTCCTCAAATATAAATCTTGATCATCTCTCTAGGCTCTCTGTGTCTTAAGTCAAATTTACCATATCTTTTTTTTTTAAGGCAGTGCTGGGGATTAAACCCAGGGCGGCCTTGTACATCTAAAGCAAACATTCTGTACCAACTGAGCTATATCTCCAGCCCCCATATCTTATTAGCTTCATTAAAATGTCAGCATTTCAAGTGCTCTATATTCTTCAATTAAGTATTAGCCAGGTAAGAAAAATAACAATGCCCTAGGTTTGATCCCAGCACCAAAAAAGTCAAGACCAAAAAGTCAACCAAATACACACTCTTATCAATCTCTTATTGAGGCTTTAAATGGCCAGGCCATTTAAAAAAAAAAAAAAAAAAAAAGTTAGGATCTAGAGTTAGAAGCCTTTGAAGACAAATCAGAGTTTCATTAAACTAAGAATTCTGAGTAAGCTACTTCAAAGGAGGTAACAGTTACACATCTTGGGTATATGCATTAAGAGCTACTACTAGCCAGATATAGTGGTACATGTCTATAATCCCAGGAGATCTAGAGGCTGAGGCAGGATGGCGAGTTCAAAGCCAGCCTTAGCAACTTAGTGAGACCTGAATATTAAAAAGGGCTAGGGATGTGGCTGAATGGTTAAGTGCCCCCAGGTTCAATTCCTGATACAAAAAACAAAGAAAATTTGTAAACACTGTACATTAAAAAAAAAAAAGTCCACAGACTGGGAGAAAATATTTGCCCATCACATATCTGAAAACAGAATAACCAGAGAACCCCTAAATCTAAAAAAAAAAAAAGCACACCAGGTCTAAAACTGCAAAGCGCTTAGACATTTTCCCAAAGATATACAAATAGCTAATAAGTACATAAAAAGATGCTAAACATCACTAATCACTGGGAAATGCAAATCAATACTACAAAATACCAGCACAGTGCACTCCTGTAATTCCAGTGGCTTGGGAGGATGAAGCAGGAGGACTTGAGTTCAAAGCCAGCCTCAGCAATTTATGAAGGCCTTAAGCAACTAGGGAGACCCTGTCTCTTAAAAAAAAAAAAGGCTGGGGATGTGGCTCAGTGGGTTAAGTACCCCTGGTTTAAAAAAACCAAACTACAAAATACCACCTCTCACAACCAATGGGACGGTTGCCATCAAGTAAACAAAATCTGTGTTGGCAAGGATGTGGAGTAATTGGAACCCTTGTGCACCACTACAATGCAAAACAGTATGGTGATTCCTCAGAAACTCAGAATTCTATCATATGATCTAGTAATCCCATTTCTGGGTACATACCATCAAAGAACTGAAAGCAGGGTCTAATAAATATTTCTACATTTGTCTTTGTAGCAGTATTATTTATAATTGCTAAAATATGCAAACAACCTAGGTGTCCCAACACAAATGAATGGATAAAGAAATGGTGGTTGCCAAGGTTTCTGAGGAGAAAATAATAGTTGTTTAGTGTCTAATGCGATTGTTGCCTGGCATTGTAGTACACACCTATAATCCCAGTAGTTCAGGAGGCTGAGGCCAAGAGAAGAACAAGTTCAAAGCCAGCCTTAGCAATCTGGTGAGGCCCTATCATAAAATAAAAAGGGCTGGGGATGTGGCTCAGTGATCAAGCGGGATCCCTGGGTACAATCCCAGTGCTCCCCCTCCCCAATAACAATGCTTCAAGGCCAGGTGCAGGATGTACACCTTTAGTCCCAACTAGGCAAGGCCAGCAAATTTTACAGCATAATATATATCAAATGCTAAGAAAAATCCCCCAAACTGTAATTCCCATAAATCAATTTTTATGCTTTATTTTATCTTCCCTTCATAGCTGTTAATTGTTCTGAATTACATTTTTAAAAATCCACAGTACTTGTAAGGCTGCTAGAAACTAATGCTAAACCGAAAAAATGTACCAGCCCTGCCAAGACACACTGTCACATTCCTATAACCCCAGCTACCAGGGAGACTGGGGAAGAGGGATCCTAAAATTATGACAACTCAACAAGACTCTGTCCCAAAATTTAAAAAAAAAAAGGGGGGGGGCGCGGGGGCTGGTGACCTAACTGCGTACCAGAATGCTTGCCTGACAAGTGTGAGGCCCAATACCACAAAATTAAGTGACACACCTTCCTATCTTAATGAATGGCTTATTTCTAAAGTTAGGACTACACTACAGAATAATACAGGTACTCTTAATATGCCAATAAGCCCAACTGATTATTACCTCTTCAAAAACTTTTTAAGTTTTCATTAAAAAAAATGTCCAAAACTCAAGTTGATGTACTGCACTAGAACAAATATTCTCAATAACATCAACAAAACAAAACTACCCTTATGAGGCATTTAGTTTATCTAAACCATTGATATCATATTATAATTAGTCCATGTATAAAGAAAATGCATGGGGTGGGGCTATAGCTCAGCGGTAGAGTGTCTGCCTCGCACATGTGAGACACTGGGTTCAATCCTCAGCATCACATAAAATATATCGTGTCCAAGTACAATTAAAAATATATTTTTTAAAAAAGAAAATGCATACAGAAATAAGCAAGTCAATACTTCAATTTAGAAAGGCCTGCAATTTTACATTAAAAAAAAAATGCAAGGTCTAGCCTGGACAAATATTAAGACCCCCATCTCTTAAAAAAAAAAAAAAAAAATCACCCATAAGACCACCAACTAACCTACGACTTAAAGGAACATGTCAACATACTTTTTGGAGGTACCCTACTTTCCTAAAAACATCCAGCTTCTGGTAACTCATATTTACTTCCAAAGAGAAGAGCAAGTGAAGACAGGTAAACTATCTGTTAGGATTCCTACCCTAAGACTTCCATAAATCAATCCTTATTCCCATTTCTTAAAGGAAAAAAATATGAAGAGGACTTCCATTCATTTTATTGTCCTCCAATCTGAAAATAAGGAAAGATATGCAGACTAGGTAATTCGATTAAAAGGTCACATAAACAACTTTGTTATTCATCTCTGAGGCAATGATTTCTTTCAGGCTCCCTGAAAGAACTGGCAATTACCTCGACCCTACAATCTGATAGGCTACCCCCTTTTCTTGGGAGTTCCAAGTTTGAATAAGCCCATGTTAAAGATGGGAATGTGCAGTTCATATTAGGTATGCATACGCAAATGGGGTGCGACTTTATTAGGGTAGGGGGAGAAATGAGGCAGAAGGGGTAAGACTAAAATCCATTGTTGTATATATCACCATTATCTCATTACTTTAAAGTAGTTATATCATTCAACCAATTTTTTTTTTTTAGTTGTCAAGACTTTATTTATATGGGGTGCTGAGAATTGAACCCAGTGCCTCATACACGCAAGTGTTCTACCACTGAGCCACAACGCCAGCCCATTCAGCCAATTTTTAAGATCAAAATCAGTGTTGGGTGCCCACACCTGTAATCCTCAGGAGGCTGAGGCAGGAGGATCACAGGTTCAAAGCCAGCCTCAGCAACTTAGACCCTCTCAAAGAAAAAAAAAAAAAAAAAAAAGGAGAGGGGGGATGTTGCCCTGTGGTTAAGCGCCCCTGGGTTTAATCCTGGAAACAACAACAAAATTAAAGTCATATTATAAGAAAGTATTAGCATGGAATTTGAAAAATATCTGGGTTTTATTAAAATATTAGGGACAGGGTCTTAATATGTTGCCTAGACTGGCCTCCAACTCCTGGGCTCAAGCAATCCTCTTGTCTCAGCTTCTCAAGTAGCTGGCACTGCAGATGCAAACCACTGCATCCACAACTGGTTCCCTTTTAACAGGCTTTGGAGCTATGAAAAGTACAGATTCCCAAGCACCTGGTCTCTACAATGCTCATAAACAAATATGCTTGACATAGAAACTTGTCTAAATTCTTTCAGTTACCATTCAGCACCCATTATTCCTTGTTATAAGAAAAAAATAGTCTGACATTCCATCTTCTTTGGACTCCTTGAAAAAACACTGTTCTTATTCATTTTAAGCAAATTAGAACTACTAAATGCTTCACTAATAAAGCAGCATATGATACAAAAGCAAAGAAGGGAGTATCTGCAAAATATACTCTACTGTAATATATAGCTAGTAAAAAGAAAAAAAAAGGAGATATCTGTGCAAAGGAAATAATTTTTAAGACCCTTATGAAAACATAAGGTAATCCATTCCTTGAGGTAATCTGCCCCCCTCACCACCAATATACATACACCTCTGTAGTCTCTGAACTAGATAGGGTCAATTATACCTATTTATATAAAAATATCTTAAGTTGAAAAACTGAACATTTTTTCTAAACTTTAACCATACTATTTCCAAAGATCCTGAATTAAGACATTCTTGTCTTTGCTAGTTGCTTCTCCACTGTCATTCTCAACTAAGCTCTCCAGTGTCTTAAAGAATCACAGAATATTCAAAATTTACCACAAACAATATGCTAAATTGCCCAATAAGAATCTCTGTATAGGAAACAAATGAATTACCTTTAGTGTGATATACAATAGCAGCCCTCAGGTCAAAAGAACCCCAGCTATCATTCCTTTCTAGGCCTCTCTGGTATCTCTGTTCTTTGGCGGAGCCTAACAAAGTGTTCGTAGGAGAGGCCAGAGGATTTTGATTTTCTATCTCGTAGTCCTTTGAGAGAAACACTAAAGCACCTTGACTACTGGTGTCTGCTTTCTGCAGGTCACCTATATGACTGGGTTCCAAGGATAAGGCTCCACTCTCACTAACAGTCCCAGGTTTTAGAATGCTACCCAGAACTTGAGGACTAGTCCGTTTTTCCAGCTCATAAGCCTTAGGAAACACAGGATGCTCCGTTCCTGAGGGGATTATTTCAGCACCCTGTGAAACCAAAGTGGCAGGATATTCTCCTTGAAATGTCACCTCCATCACTTTATGATCTGATGACTTCCCAATAACAGTCTCAGGGCCAGCACTGGGCTCATTTATAAATGATAAACCCCACTGATTCTGGAAGATATCCCCCAGGTTTTGCTGATCTGTCTGAGAGGGCAGATCCACTTGTGCTGTGCTCAACAGCACAGTTTGCATATTTGAAGGATAGATAAAAAGGCTAGACTTAATTTGTTCAACAGCTGCTGAAGTTAAACTCATGTCTTGGAGTACTGAATCAGTTCCAGAAGAGACGGGTGTTAGAGTATTAGCAGCAGTAGTTAGCAGTGGCTGGCCCCCTGAAGGATACACACTTCCATCAGTCCCAGCTAAAACAGGCCCATTGGAAAAGTTGGCAGAAGTAACAGATTTCAGTGCTGACATAGGGACCTGGGATAACCGACTTGAAGACTGGGTCTGAGTTTCCCCAGCAGATGACGAAGAAGATGAAGATGAAGATGGTGAAACAGAAGAATTCTGTATAGTTTTGTTGAGGTTTTCCTTAACTTTGCTTGCATAACTTATTTTAGGAACTATTTTAGCACTGCTATTGTCCACTGGAAAAACTGGGGGTGGTTTAAATAGGGTCCATGAGTCCTCTTTGGAGGCAACAGCTGAGGCATGCTTTCCTTTGGGCCGATCATCAAACTTTTTGCTGCTCACACCAGGTTTAATATCTGAACTTTTACGAAGTATATCACCCATGGCAGGTTTTCCTCGAGTTGCTCCTCCAGGCCCAGTCTCATATTTCCAAATGGGCTTTGAACCATCTACTCGATTTCCCTTTTGTTCACTATAGTCAGGCTTGAAAGTTTCAAGTCCCTGTTTTAAAGTTGGGACACTAGTCTCTTGTTGCATTATTTTGTCCTGCACTAAATTAAGGTTTTCACAACCCTTGGCACTATTGCGCCTCGCTTTCCTTTTTTTAGGAGTGGTATATCCACTCTCAGATCCACTACCATCATTATCTGCTCCTTTGCCCATATAACCATTAGTAATGTAGCCTGAATTATTTGTTACGACACCATTTGGAATTGCTACAGTATCAGTCTTATCTACAGACTGGTTTTCTCCAGATTTATTTTCGTAAGACTTCCCATTCTTTTTGTCCATACTGTTTTTCTGAATGAAACTCTTGGTTTTAATTCCTGCTTTCCCAAAGGTGCTGGCCTTTACAGTCTGCTTCAGGCTAGTGTCTACAACTTGCTGGTTGCCATTGAGGACCCTGGAAATAGGGTTGGTAGCTTCATCAGAACCCAGGCTCTTTAAAGATATTTCTCTTTCTCCAGCATTACCATTTATTTCACCATAGCCTAAGGGAAAGAAAAAAAAAAAAGACTTAAAAAAAATCACAACATTTAAATTACAGTGGCATCTAACACATAAGAACTATTTACTGTGCACTAGATACTATGCTTAGTTGTAAGTTTGTTATTACTTCATATCTCCCCAAAGACACTTGTAAGCTCCACTTTACAAATTAAAAAATGCAATCTACTGTTAAGCAGAGGCAGAACTAAGCCATGCTTCAAACCAAAATCCACAGTATCTGAGAGAACATGACTCCCTCTTAAGTATGCCACAACACCCCTCAATCTAAGAATTAACTTGCCCATCATCCTCACAAACCACTGTAAATTTTCCTTACAATTAAGAGTAGATCTATCCTATGGGCAAAAAACAAGTTTTATTGATTTAATAACATTAAAAGGAAATTAGGGCTAGGAGTACCATACTTGAGCCCCTGAACACAGCAAAACAAAGGGGTGGGGGAATAGGAAACAACATTTCATTTCTATGAAATCCTGAGTGGTCAGTGGTCACCAAGTAGTATCCATTGCATCTATCAGAGAAGCTGTAACACTTACAAACTAACAGTCAAATTCATTTTGACATAAGATCATACGATACATTAAAAAAAAACAAAACACACCTGTATACCAATGTTTCTAACTCTTCTAACCCATGTTTTCTTTATTTTTCATTTGGACAAACAAATTCTCACAGAGATGAAGTAACTTACCCCAGTCACAAAGTGGCAGAACTGGAAATCTGAACTCCAGTCTGGAATCCACAGTTTCCTACCACTATGCAACACTGCCTACTCAAGAAATGAAATATTTACTAACAAAACTACAACCAAAGAAATCTAATTTTCAAGTGTTATGTTAATTAGATATTAGATATAATAGATATAACGAAAGCCTTCAACCACCCAAAAGTTAACTCTATGATTATAGGTGATTCAATTGGGTTAACAACTTTTTCTACTCCCTTACCAGTATACTAATAGTGATATTAGTTATCTACCTTTCTTTGAAAAGTTTACAAAACATATCCTGGGGTCAAGTAAGCCATTAGAAACAGACATGCAGTAGAATACACACACATCCATTTATGGAAGTTTTTCAGGGTGGAGATCCAATATGAATATAAATTATTTGTTTTTAATTACTTTCATTCATGGTGTTAAAACCCCTGGCCTACCTATGAAAGCTGAAAAGCATGTGAGTTTGTATAATATTTTTTTCCTTCAAAATTTGTTTTAATTTCCTACATGGTAAATACCGATCAATATAAACCACATCAAAAACTCTTTGAGGCCCTCAGCTTTAAGATAAATAATAATAAGGGGAAATGAAAATCTTTTTGAGCCTGAGAACCATTATGTTTAAAACATGATATAGAATAGAACAGTTGGGAAAGATTCACAAAAAGTCCACTAAAACTTCAGAGAAAAAGATGGAAATACTGAAAATGAATAAACATTGTCTTCTATTATATAAACTACCAGAAAATAATTCAAGGTATCATCATTTTAAAAATAGTGGTATAAAATTTGTACCATGAGAATACATTTCATAAAAGTTCTTAACTTCTGCAGTATTACATTTCCATTATTCGGCTATCCTACAGCCAACCAAAAAATTTTGGTGGAAAACTTCTAAACTATATAACAAAAAGGAAGAGATCATTGTATTTTAGGATATTTTCTAAAAGGTTTTCTTTAGGAAATCACAAAGTTCTAAAAGGATGTTTTTAACAGATAGAACTATACTCCTGTACAGCTCTGGACCAAAGACAAGAATGACCCACATCACTAACTATGCAAACAGGTTAAACAAATGGCCCATTAGTGATAACTTTTCAAGTTCCAATTTATGATAAGCAGTCTTAAATACAAAAATAAAAAATTAAAATTAAATAAAATCCAATGTCCAAACTGCACTGAATGAAAGCAAAGATTCTAGTGAACTAAGTTTACTATCTATGGACTTAAATATCAGAAAAATACCAGAAATCGCCAATAAAAAATAGCTTAGTCACTGTACTGAACCCCAAACTTCTTTACTTTTTCTGTGCTTGGGATACAACCCAGGGCCCCATATGTACCAGTCAAGAGCTGTACTAAAGAGCTACATTCCCAGCCCCCACCCAGAAGTTTTAAGAACCAAAAGAAAGACAAAAAACTCTTTTAACTACATAAAAAATTTTCCCATGGCAACTTTGTGGGTATTGTATAAAAGTATGCCAGAGAGGCATATTATTTTTAAAGCTTAGGTCTTTAAGAAAAATGTAAACATTAAATTACTGAAAGAAATTAAAAGACTCCTGGTTTAGGGATGCCATGTGACCCCTACTTCAAATAGACTCAGCAAAACTAAATTCTGATACATCTAGTGTTTGGATTAGAAACTGAAATTACTCAACACGTTTGGTCTTGTCTTGCGCCCTCTTCTGGATAAAGAAAAACGATTCCTTTTTATAGGTTTGCGGGTAATGGGTCATAAAATCCCACCTCAAGATATTACAGATAACGTTTGAAAAATAACCCAATGTTTTCTTAGTTATTAGCATTGCACACTCTGAATCAACAGTACTGTGCGACTAGGCAGCACATTAATGCTCACCCCAAATTGTTCACATTCTCTCAAAATTGCTAAGCTGTTTCCCTTCTTATTCTTTATTCCAGGATAAGACATTGAAGAATGCAACCTTGAACAGATCAGGGGCTGCTTCTACTGATAGAGAGGAGCTCTGCGTTAATAACCTGACTGGTAAAACACAATTTAAAACCCAAACAGTAATACTGCCTTACATATTCCAAGCAATGAGGTAATGAGGTAATACTTTTTCATCTTTTGAAAAATCTAATGTTAAAAAGATCCAGTATTATATAGTTCCTAACAATTTAAACTGCTCCAAATTCTTAAACTCTTATAGATCTGTGTGTCCTCTACTGAACACCTTAGGTTCACCACCCCCTAAAAAATGGAAAATCTGATATGCCAATTTCAATCTTCAAGTTACAGCACATCTGCAACAGAAAAGCTGTTTTTCTCCAGCTCTCAATAATTGCTGGTATTAAATCTGACATGCTGGATTTAACATGCGCTCTCTAGCCTTCATATCTCAATTTACGAAGAACCCATATTAAAAAAATTGTGCTTGATTATAAACTTTGAAGCTTATTTCATCTCACCAAATGACTTTTTCCCTCAAAAATCAATTGGGAATCAATATCGGTTCTAAAATGCGAAAAACATCTTTCATGTTATCATGGAAAAAGACTTATCTGAGGCAAAATGGTAGTGGATCCAACCTCATGGAGGAGCCACTTCAGTTCACCCTTAAGGACAAGAAAGGGGTCAAAAAAACTGCCCGTCTTCCGTATCCAATCAAACATTTGTTTAATTCCTCCCCTTAAAGACACTGCCCCAGCCCAGAAGGTTAAATATTGGGTGGGGAGACGGATGGAATACGGTTTGGGGGTTATAACCCCCCTTTTGGTAGAAAATGAGCCGCTCGAAAGAAAAGGCCCAAGTGAAAGCCTCAGAGGCGGAGTCGTGAGCGAACCTGGCAGGAGATGAGGTTCCTGTGGCAGAGAAACTCGTGACCGGGGAGCTTGGTTCCCGCTGGGTACCCCACCCGGCCAGAGGCACCGCCTCAACCCAAAATGAATCCCCCGGCCCTCCTGCCCGAAGGATCTCCGCGGCCGCCGCCCGGGGCCTCCTTCCCCTCACTACGCTCCTAGTCCGGCTCCCCGCCCCGACCGCCCGCGCCTCCCGCCGAACCCGGGAGCGGGAAACGCGGCCGCCGGCGCGCGGGGCTCGGCACAGGCCGCTCCCCTCGTGGCCGCTTCCCTCCCCCACCCCAACCGCCCCCGCCCCTCACCCCAGGGACCCGCCCGGGGCCGCGCGGCCGCCACCGGGTTACACAACCCGGCCGGCGCCGGGGGGAGGGGCGGCCTAGGGACCGGGGGCGACGGCGCCCCCGAAGTGCTGGGGGATAGGCGATGGCCCGTGGGGTTCCCGGGTCGCTGGCTCCGCCACGCCGCGTGCCCCTCTACACCCTTTCCCCTCCGCTCCTCAGTGTGCCGGAGTCGGTGACAGGAATCGGCTTCCAACATGGCGGACAGGAAGCGGCCCCGCGAGGAGGAGAGAACATTCCAGCCGCGCCGGCTCTGGGGGGAGCGGGCCCGGGGCGCCGGCCTCGGGAGGAGCCGCGGGGCCGGACTGCGGGGTCCGGCACCCAAAAAGGGCATTTAGGAGTGGAAGTGACCCCAGAGACCATGGGTCCCAGTCACCCCCCACGACGGGGGGAACCCCAAGGCCACAGGTGGGCTTGGGGTGGCGGGTGAGGACGCTTCCTTAACTCAGTCCACCTACCCACTCCTCGCCGCCAGCAACAGGGCCTCGCGACACTACCCGGGTCGGGATTCGCTAGGCCTTCCTGAGTTACACCTCCAGGGGATTTTTAGGGGGGTAGGTTCACCCCACTTCAAGACTCCCAAATTAAGGTAACTCAGGGCCACAGAAAGGTGAACGGGAAAGGAATAAGGCTGGATCATCAAGGCCGACCCTGCGGGTCTCCCTTCAGCCGGGGCGGGGGCCGGGAAGGTCACGCTGGCCTGGTTGGGCCTCTCCCATGCCTAAGAGAATGAGAAGGTGCTGCAAGCCCCTCCGCCCTGCCCGAGCTTCGGGAGAATGAAACGGGGCATCCCCAGACCCCGAGGAAACACACACACAACCCCGACCCCGTCCGCGCTTTTCAGATCTAGCCCCACCCCCAACCCCCCGTCCCCCACTCCCAACCCCCTTCCCCCACCCGTCCTCCCTCCCAGACCTGTTTTCTTCTTCGGCGTTTCCTGGTGCTGCTGGAGGGTGTGTTTCTGCTCATGTTTCAGCGGCTTTGGCTGGGCCTTGGGGCTGCCCTCGGCTCCATGCTGCAGGTATTGGTGAGGCTGCTGGTGATGGTGGTGGTGGTGATGGTTGTGGCTGTGGTTGTAGAAATAATAATGGTGGTGGTGGTGCGGCTGCTGCTGCTGCTGCTGCTGAGAATGATGGTGCGGATGGTGGTGACTGTGATGGTGCTGAGGCTGTGGCTGGCCGGGCTTCTCCTCCATTGAAAGCGGCTGGGACTCCCTGGCTGAGGCTGCGGGCTGCTGCACCGTCAGGATCTGAGGCTGCTTCTCAGAGCTCGCTCAGTATATCTGAGCGCGTCTCGCCAGCGCACTGGTTAACAGAGCGATTCTGCGAGATTGGCAGCTGCGCTCCAGCAATCAGGAGCCACGCTGTGCCGCAGGCCCCGCCCCTAGCCCAAATCCTCTTTCCTTCCCCTTAGCCACTGCCTCCTGGCCAACGCCACTTACCCTGTGCAACCTCACAGGGCCGGGCCTTCAACGTCAGCACTATGGCTCTCTCTTCTGTCGCTTTCTCTCCTTCACCACGCAGTCTGCGAACAGCACTTTCTACACTCTCGCCGGCAAGCAAGCTCCTGTCGAGTGTAGCAGATTCCACTGGCGCTGGGAGCCATCTGTTGGTTTTGCACCTCCTAGAATCTGTTGGTTTTTTTTTTTTTAATCCTTTTCCGGGTAACCAGAGGGGAAGCTCAGTTCCCTTAACCCTGAGACCACTAAAGGGGCAATACAAAAAAAGGAAATAAATACATTTTTAAGAATACAAGAGCTTCACAATTCAGTAGATCATTTTGTATTCTGGATTCATTTTGCTTTGTATTCATATGCTAATCTCTTCCTTTCCACGAAGGGATTATAGGGTTCCACAATGGGGTATCTGTGTAATTTTCTAAAAGGGCACAAAGGGTTTAAATCATTGTTTCTTTGTAGTTGGAGGCAAGGGAGAAAGAGAAGAATGAAAATCTACACTAAAGATTTTTTTTTTAATTAAACTCTGCAGGTGAGGTCAACTGTGGAACCAAAATAGGTCTTAGAAGAGTTTCAAGAGTAAAGGAGAGAAAGAGTGCGTTAAAGTTTTTAAGGTTCTTTTTGGTTTTGTTTTTGCATTTATAGAGAATATTTAAATTAATTTAAATATTTTAAATTAAAGAAATACTTTTGTTTCGTTTTGTACCCTTGATCTAACTTAAGCTGCATTATCACATAACAGTCTTGATTGTTAAAAGTCAATGTTAAGAGTCATGGTAGTGTTTATTCAGGAAGAAAGAGGTTTGATGAGGGACACTGATATTCTCGGATAATATATTATTTCTTGACCTAGGTGGTGATTACACATATATTTGCTTTGTAATTATTTTTTTAAAGTGGGCATATATACATAATACACTTTTCTCAGTATATGTAATATTGGGAACTTTTTAAAATTATGATAAAAATATACATAACAAAATTTACCATCTTAACCATTTTAAAGTATGCAGTTCGGGGACATTAGCCTCTGAACTGCAACATTCACATTGTTGTATAACCATTACGTCCATTTCCAGAACTTTTTCATCTTATAAAACAGAAATATCCATTAATGTCATACCCATTTAACAATAAGTCTGCATGGCATGGTGGCATACTCCTGTAATCCCAGCTACTCTGGAGGTTGAGGCTGGAGAATTGCAAATTCAAGATCAGCCCAGGGCAGTGGCCCAAACCTATAATCCCAGCTGCTGGGGAGGCTGAGGCAGGAGGATTGCAAGTTCAAAGCCAGCCTAAGCAATTTAGCCAGGCCCTAAGCAACTCAGAGACCCTGCCTCTAAATTTAAAAAAAAAAGGGGGGGGTGCCCCTGTTTCAATCCTGGTAACAACAACAACAACAACAACAACAACAACAATTCTAGGCAATTTAGTGAGACCCTGTCTCAAAACAAGGTAAAAATGGGGCTGGGGTGTAAATCAATGGTAGAACACTTGCCCAGCTGTCTAAGGTCCTGGGTTTAATCCCCTGCACCTCCAAAAATAAAATTTAAAAAAAATGGTACTTAAAAAAAAATTTAAAAAAATGGTACTTGCCTAGCATGTACTAGACCCTGGGTTCAATCCCCAGTACTGCAAAAAAATAATAATTTTTTTGTTGTTCTTAAATATTTATTTTTTAGTTGTAGCTTAGGACACAATACTTTTATTTATTTATTTTTATGTGATGATAAGGATAGAACCCAGGGCCTTTCACGTGCTAGGTGAGCACTCTACTGCTGAGCCACAACCCCAGCCCAATAATAATGAATTAATTAAACCAATAATTTCCCTTGCCCTCCTCCCCCATCCTCTGTTTTCAGCCTGTATGAATTCAGCTTCTCTAGGTACCTCACATAAATGGAATTACAGTATGTCTTTTTATGACTGGCCTAGTTCATTTAGTATAATGTCTTCAAGGTTCATTCTTATAACATATATAAGAATTTCTTTCTTTCTTTTTTTTAATTTTTTGGTACCAGGTATTGAACCCAGGGGCACTTAACCATTGAGCAACATCCCCAGCCCTTTTGGTATTTTATTTAGAGACAGGGCCTCACTGAATTGCTTAGTGCCTCTCTTTTGCTGAGGCTGGCTTTGAACTCCAGATCCTCCTGCCTCAGTCTCCAGAGCAGCTGGGATTACAGGCATGCACTGCTATGCCTGGACCATCTTTTCCTTATTTGGCAATGCATGTGTGAATTATTCCATAATGTATGTTATGTTTCATAGTTTTTTAGAATGACTTGAGTTCCTACAAAGAAGCCTAAAAGCAAAAACTTGTGCTGTGAAATTAATGAATGTCAACACAAAGGAGTATTTAAACCGGGTTTGGTGGCACACATCTGTAATCCCAGTAATTTGGGAGGCTGAGGCAGGTGAATGGAAAATTTGAAGCTAGCCTTAGCAATTTAGTGAGTGAGACCTTGTCTCAAAATAAAAATTAAAAAGGCTGGGGATGTAGCTCAGTGGTAGAGTGCCCCTGAATTGAATCCCCAGTATTTAAACAAAACCAGACCTTGATTTGTTCCATACAGTGAAGATTTATATTGCATTGCTAGATTTTAAAGACATATCCCTCTACCCAATTTTGAGAGCTAAAATCCCAATGTTATCATGATAAATAAGTCTTTGCTATATAATAGTATTTCAACACTTTCCCATTAAAGAAGAAATTTAAATGTATATAGAATTTAGGATTATGCTGATATATGTATCTTATTTATTTATTTAGTTAGTTCTTACAGACATTTAGTTAGATGGCTAGAATTTCTGAGTTCTAACTTCTTTGTCTACATTTCCTACATTATAGTTGTAGGCAAACCAAAAACACTGATTTATCTGATTTATCACACCATTGCCTTCCTGTTTCCTGCTCTAGTCTCTATGAATGCTGTCTTAGTAATATGTAATAGTGTGCAAAAGCTCTTGTGATATAATCTAAGAAAAAAATGCAGAATATTAAATTATATATTCTGGAGTCATAATTTTGAAAAGCACAAATTTTTGAAATAAGGATAGATATACAGCAATAAAACGTGTGTCCCTTTTCTTGTACTTGATTTTCTGAAAGTTTTATGTAAAATATATTTGAGATTTGCCATGCATTTGAAATACTCCATTATAATAATGCTATATTTGCAAACCTACCTGAAAAAAAAAAACAATTGGGTCTGCTTATTTCAAGCATATTTTTATAAAACAGAACCTGCATTAGGGGAAAAGTACAAGAAGGAAATACAGCACAAGTCTAGTGAAACTATATTTATTTTTTAGTTTTCGGCGGACACAACATCTTTGTTTGTATGTAGTGCTGAGGATCGAACCTGGGCCGCACGCATGCTAAGTGAGCACACTACCGCTTGAGCCACATTCCCAGCCCTCTAGTGAAACTATAGATGCTTTTATTCCTGCTTTCACTATTTTCCATATATTCTATAATAGAGTTATTACTTTTCATAATAATTTTTTTTCATTTTTCAGTGCTGGGGATCAAACCCATGGCCTGTGTATGCTAAGCAAGCACTGTGCCACTGAACTATATCTCAAGTCCTAAAAACATTATTTTTTAAACTGAAATTAATTTTATTTTTTATTTTTGTTTTATTTATTAATTTATTTATTGAAACAGTGTCTTACTATGTGTTCAGGTTGGTCTTGAACTCCTGGACTCAAGTGATCCTCCTAAGTAGTTGAGACTATAAGCACAAGCCACTGTGCCTGACTAATTTTAATAATTTTAATCTGTATATTCCTTTGAAATTCACTTTACACAGTATTTTACTTATAGTCAATGAGGAAAGTTATAATGGAGAAACAGAAGTTCCCATATGTGTTAGCTTAATATTTTAACTATCAATATAATCATAATCATCCATATTTGCTGGGTATTTATGTCAGGAAATGTACCAAGTATTTATTTATTTTCATTTCTAATTTGAAATAAATATTAAGCCCATTCTACAGATGAGGAATTTGAAAACTGAAGAAGTTAAAATACTTGCCTATAATTTAAAAGCCAGCAAATTCGTAGTGGAGGTTGAATTAGAAAAGGAAGGAAGGAAGGAAGGAAGGAAGGGAGGGAGGGAGGGAGGGAGGGGGAGGGGAGGGGAAGTAAAAGAATTTTCTTACTAAACTGCTAGGGGTATAGCTTAGTGGTACTTAGTATGTGCCAAGGCCCTGGGTTCAATTCTCCAGCACGAAAATACAACCAAAAAGTATTTCTAATGCTATCCAAATGTGATGTGGGGCTTGGGTAGTAAGTAGCTCAGTGGTAGTGTAGACTCTTGCCTAACATGTATGAGGCACTGAGTTCATTTCTTAGTATTGCATATAAATAAATAAATTAAATAAAGGTCCATCAACAACTAAAAAAATATTCTTTTAAATGTGATATGTAGCCGGGTATGGTGGTGCAGGCCTGTAACCCCAGCAGCTCAGGAGGCTGAGTGAGTAGGATCACAAATTCAAAGTCAGCCTCAGCAAAAGCAAGGCACTAAGCAATTCAGTGAGACCCTGTCTCTAAATAAAATACAAAATAGGGCTCAGTGGTCAAGTGCCCCTGAGTTCAATCCCTGGTACCAAGGAAAAAAAAAGTGATATGTATTTCTAAGCTTTTAGCAAACTTCTAAAAACTATTCAAGCTGGGCACCGTAGCACTTGTCTATAATCCCAGTGACTTGAGAGGCAGAGGCAGGAGGATCACAAGCAAAATAAAAAAAAGGACTGGATGTTGCTCAGTAGTAAAGTGCCCCTTGGTTAAATCCCCAGAACCATGAATAAATAAATACATACATACATATTATATCAGAACCACCATGAAGATAGTGTCTAATTATTAACCAAGACAGATATACTGTGAAACTAATGAAGATTCAGTATCCTATAAGATCCCTAAGAAATCCTGGAGGGGCCCTAAAAATGTTTGGGTTTTTTAAACAGGGTTTTTAATTATTAATATTATTTTGTAAGGGGGCTAGGGAAATAGCTCAGTTGGTAGAGTGCTTGCCTAGCATGCACAAAGCCCAACACCACCAAAAAAAAAAAAAAAAAAAAAAATTGTAAAATTTTAGAGTAATATATTTTTGTAATTTTTTTTTGTAAATGAGTACCATCTGAAACTTGGATCTACCTTGTTAAAATGTTAAGATTTAAAATTTGACTCAGAAATGTCATAACTTCAAAAGGTATTTTAAAAGGTTATATTTTTATAACAACAGAAAAAATACTTGATGTCATATTTTATTATAACAACATAAAAAATACTGACACTATAACTGAAGTGCAAAAAGCAAAGCCACAAATTATATCTATGAAAACTATAAAAAATGAATCCAAAGACTATGAATAACTTGAAAAATACTATATTTTTATTCATTTGTTCATTTATTTATGTGTATTATACATATATAAATAAATTTGAATATTTTCGCATGGTACTGGGGATTTTTTTTTTAATATTTATTTTTTAGTTTTCGGTGGACACATCTTTGTTTGTATGTGGTGCTGAGGATCCAACCCAGACTGCGAGCGCGCTACCGCTTGAGCCACATCCCCAGCCCAGTACTGGGGATTTTATACCCAGGAGGGCTCTATCACTGAAATACATCCCCAGTCCTTTTTTTAATCTTTTCTTTTGAGACCGGGTCTTGCTAAATAGCTGAGGCTGGCCTGGAACTTTTGATCCTCCTGTCTCAGCCTCCCAAATTCCTGGGATTGCGGGTGTGCTACAACTCCTAGCTATTTGGATTCTTGAGTGAGTGGGGAAGGTTTTTTTTTTTTTTTCTTATTTAAACACTTTTGGAAACTGGTTAAATATATTTCCAAGACCATCTCAATTATCAAATGAAAATCACATTTCACATACCTTTTGTCTTATACTTTGGATTCTATGGCAATTTAAGAAATACAGAGAGCTGGGGTTGTGGCTCACTGGTAGAGCACTCGCCTAGCACTTGTGAGGCCTTGGGTTCAATCCTCAGCACCACATAAAAATAAATAAATAAAATAAAAGTATTGTGTCCACCTACGACTAAAATAACATTTTTAAAAAAGAAAGAAATACAGAAACCTTTAACTCTCTGGGTTTTAACTCTCGGTTTTCTCATCTCTAAAATATGAAGAATGGAACTGAGCAAGCGTTATGGCATACGCCTGCAATCCCAGCTACTCAGGAGGGCTTTCCCAGCTATTCTAGAGCCTAAGGCAGGAGAATCCCAAATTCGAGCTCAGTCTAGGCAATTTAGGGAGAAACTGTCTCAAAACAAAAACTAAAAAAATAAAAATAAAAAGCGGGGTGAGGGTGGGGGGTGGAACTGGGAGGTATAGCTCAGTAGTAGAGCATATCTGTATTCAATCACCAGTAATGGGAAGAAATCAAATAAAAAAAGCATGAGGCTGGAAGCCTCTAAATTTCTCCTAACTTAAACATTCTATGATCATATTCTCTGCTCTTTCTCCATAAACAACTCCTTTTTTCCATTATAATAAAACTATGACCAGCAGGAAATTTAGCTGAAAAATTCTAGTTTTTCAACTATAACAGTGACTATAACAGAAATTTTAATCAGAAACGGTTTTATGTAGTTTTATATAAATGGAAATTGGCTCTCTGATGATAGTTCCAGATTCCAGATGAGGCAAATCACTGGTAACATCCACTGTTTTATTTCAGCAGGAAAAGAATTTTATTCATGTATATTTCTTTTAGATCTTAAAATTTTTGCCTGGAGACACTAACTTCAAAAACTTTCAAAGGAACTGTATAAAGGTATGGATAAATTAGGTTAGTCTTTTAACAACCAGAATACGACGACTTTTCTGAATATGAAAATTTTAAAATCTGACATTGCTTTCATGAAAAAAAGTATTTTGGGAAATATTTGAGGAAGATGCTGGAGCAAAGTGGTGTGAACATAAATTTTGTAGTGAGAACTGAGATGTAATCCCTATTCTGTTTAGCTTTGTACCTTGTTTGGTCAGATTTCTTAAACTCTCTAAGCTTTAGTTTATTCATCCAAAAAATGGGATAATATTAAAACCTAATTCACAAGGTTTGGTGAGGTTTAAATAAAGTTGTTAAGTTAGTGCTTATCACATCAGCAAGTGGTATTAAAATTTGAATATAGAGACACTAAATTATTAAATATTATATATGTTATGGTTTGGATCTCGAACAACTCCCCAAAGGCTCATGTGTTTAAAAGGATTGATAATGAGCATGTGGCACTGTTGGAAGGTAGTGGAAACTTGAAGAAGTGGGGTCTAGTGAAAGGAAGTTGGGTCATTAAGGGATTCTGATACCCTGGCCCCCTCCTCTCTCTGCTTTCTGATTACCATGAGGGGAGCAGCTTTGATGTTCTGTTTTGCCATAGGCCCAAAGTGATAGGGCCAACCGACCATGGACTGAAACCATCAGTCACAATAAATCTTTCCTCCTTTTTTAAAAAATATATATTTTAGTTGTTGATGGACCTTTATTTTATTTATTTGATTTTTAATGTGGTGCTAAGAATCAAACCCAGTGCCTCACACATGTCTGGCAAGCACTGTACTACTGAGCTACAAACCCCAGCCCTTTTTCCTGCTTTTAAATTGTTTATCTCAGCTATTTTGTCTCAGTGATGGAATTTAACACAATATATAAAGCTAAATCTTTAGATAGTTAATTGAGGAACTGAGTTTTAGAAAAATTAATTAGCAAGTTAACCAAAAATAGAGGTGTTTTTCCCCCCAAGTTTTAAAAGGACAGGCAAATGCTGTGAAGTGAAATTCAAGAGTACCTTTAGTCTAGAGTGTGTCCTAAGTAGCAAGTTCAAAGTTGACTTTCACTTTCTTCTTTTTTGCTTCTCTATTCTCTCTCGATTGTGCGTTAAACATTTATTTCTTTTGTAAAAAAAAAAAAAAAAAGAAAAAAGAAAAAATTATTTTTTTGTAATAGGGCCTGGAGGTAGAGCACTTGCTAAACACTTGTGAAGCTCTGGTTAGAGCCCAGAATTATAAAAAAATAAATAAATAAAAAATAAAAAAATTAATGGGTGCACATGCCTGTAATCCCAGGTAATCAGGAGGCTGAGGTAGGACTATCACAAGCCCAAAGACAGCCAGACCTATCTTAAAATAAAAAAGGACTAGGGATTATCTTAGTGGAAGAGCACTTGCCTACCATGCATGAGGCTCTGGGTTCAATCAACAGCACCTCAATAAAATAAATAAATATTATAAAGAAAACAAAGTCAACATACAATTGTGAACATAAATTCAGAATAGAGAACAAGGGAATTAAGATGATATTTGGGGCTGGGGATGTGGCTCAAGCGGTAGCGCGCTCTCCTGGCATGCGTGCGGCCCGGGTTCGATCCTCAGCACCACATACCAACAAAGATGTTGTGTCCGCCGAGAACTAAAAAATAAATATTAAAAATTCTCTCTCTCTCTCTCTCCTCTCACTCTCTCTTTAAAAAATAAAAAGATGATATTTGGCTGCATTTTTAGTCTCCAAGAGACAAAATGAATTTATGTTTGAAGGAATCAATATTTAGTTGTCAGTATATATAGTCAGAACACATTAGAGGACCTAGAAGTTGGACTAAAGGTGACTCCATCAAAGTAAAACTAGTAAAACTCAGCATAAACTGGATTAAGTTAGTCTGTAAGAGGGCATCTTGTCGGTGTGATTAGAGTGTCCAAGAAGTTATAAGAAAATAGTTTGGGCTGGGGTTGTAGCTCAGTGGTAGAGCACTTGCCTTGCATGCATGAGGCACTGGGTTGGATCTTCAGCACCACATAAAAATAAATAAAATAAAGATATTGTGACTATCTTCAGCTAAAATATATATATATATATGAATATATATATATATATGAAATATATATATTCATATATATATATGAAAATAGTGTAACCATGGAAACTACAGCCTATTGATTTTATTTCTTTCTCTAATGTTTCTAAACTAGTATTTCAAAAATCAGACTGTTGTTATCAGTAGTTATTAGTTGCTGCATAACAATTTACTCCAAAACTTAACCAACATTTATTGTCTCATAGTTTTCCTTGAGTCAGGAATCTAAGTGCTGAATAACTGGTAGCCTCCAGCTCAAAGTCTCTCACAGAACTTCTGGAAAAATCCACTTCCAAATTCATGTGGTTGCTGGTAGGATTCAGTTCTCATGACATGTTGGTCTGAGTCTCTCAGTTGCTCACTGGTTTTGGCTAAGGGTTTGTCCATAGGGGTGGCTCATAGTAATTGCCTCCCTTCAGAGTGAGCAAGAGAACGAAAAAGAACTCTCTTAAGATGAAAACCCAGGCTTTTTGAAACCTAATTTCTGAAGTGACATCTTATTAATTCCTCTATAGCCTATGGTTAGAAATGAGTCATAATATTTTGGAAATTATCTCCTTATTGACCATATATTTATTTTTACAAATATTTTCTTCTTGCCTTTCCTTTTTGTTGATTGCTTTCTTTTTAAAAATATATTTTTAGTTGTAGATGGACATAATATCTTTATTTTTATTTATTTATTTATTTTTATGTGGTTCTGAGGATCAAACCCAGGGCCCTCATGCATGTGAGGCAAGCATTCTACCACTGAGCTACAACCTCAGCCCTTGGTTGCTTTCTTTGCTATGCAGAATATTTTTACTTAAATGTAGTTCTACTTGTTCATTTTCACTTTTGTGTGCTTTTTGTATAAAATCCAAAAAATTGCTAAGACTTACGTCAAAGAGTTTTCCCCTGTTTTCTTTTAGAAGGCTTATGGTGACTCCATCAGAGTAAAACTAGTAAAACTCATGTTTTACTTATGCTTAAGTCTTTATCCATTTTTTCAGACCTTATGTTTAAGTCCTTATCCATTTTAAATTTGTTTTTATGATGATAAGAATAGAAGGGTCTAATTTCAAAAATTTTTTTACATGTGCTTATCCAGGTTTTTCAATACCATTTAATTGATAAATGTATGCTTTCTGCATTGTATATCCCTGTGCCTTTGTTGAAAATTAGTTGACTGTATATGCACAGGTTTATTTATGGCTTTTCAATTCTGTTTCATTAGTATTTATGTCTTTTTTTATACCAGTACTATACTGGTTTGATAACTATATCTTTGTAATATAGTTTGACATCAGGATGTGTGATGCTTCCAGCTTGTCCTTCTCAATATTGCATTGGCTACTTGGGGTCTCTGTGGTTCCATACTAATTTGGGGATTTTTTCTATTTCTGTGAAAAAATGCCATTGGAATTCTAACTGGGATTGCACTGAATCTGTAGATTGCTTTGTGGAATATGGGCATTTTAATATTAATTCTCTGATTCCATGAACACAGGATATAGCTACGTATATTTGTGACTTCTTCAATTTCTTTCATCAATACTTTGTAGTTTTCAATATTCACAGCCTTCACTTTCTTGGTTAAATTTATTCCTAAGTATTTTATTCTTTTGATGCTATTGTAAATGAGATCATTTTCTAGATTTCTTTTTTGTGTATTTTGTTGTTAGTGTTTAGAAATGCAAATGACTTTTGTATGTTGATTTGTGATTTCTGTGTCTTTTAATAATTCTTGGTATAATAGTACTTTGAACTCTGGTTCACTTTAACTGACAGTTACTATTATCATTTGACAGTGTTTGGAAATGTGTTGGATTGATTTTTTTTTCTCTCCCTCTTTTTTTCTTTGAGGTACCATTGAGCTACTTTCCCTGCCCTTTTAATTTTTTTTATTTTCAGACAAAGTCTCGCTAAGTTGCAGGTCTCACTCACTTGAACCTGAGGTCCTCCTGCTTCAACCTCCTGAGCAGCTGGGATTATAGACATGTGCCACCATGCCTGACTGATCTCTTGTATTTCTGCTGTTATAAACACAATGACACATTTTAGACCTAAAATCTTTCCATTTTAAACACTTTAGTCGGTATTTGGAAATAATGTGTATCCTATGTTTACTACTCAAGAAGGCTGTCCATTTATCTCTGCCTAACTTAGTCAAACTTTCTAATAAAATCATTTAATTTCAGGGGAAAAAAAAAGTGAATCCTAGTCCAAGCTACACACAAGGGGAGATCACTGAGAGCTATAAATACTAGGAGACAGAGATTTCTGGGGGGGTCATTTCAGAGGCTAGCTACTGCCAGCACAAAAACATTCATCAAGGGCTAGGGTTATAACTCAGTAGCAGAGCACTTGCTTAGCATGTGTGAGATACTGGGTTTTATCCTCAGCACCACATATAAATAAATAAAATAAAGGTATAAAAGGCTGGGGTTGTGGCTCAGCAGTAGAGTGCTCGCCTAGCATGTGTGAGGCCCCGGTTTGATCCTCAGCACCACATAAAAATAAATAAATAAAGGTATTGTGTCCAACTCCAACTAAAAAATAAATATTAAAAAAATAAAGGTATAAAAAAGAACATTAATTAAAATTACTCTGCTTGGTCTGATGTCATCATCTCTGTTTTCTCAATATAATCTCATTTCACATGTGATGTTTTTGTAAGAAAAGAGAGTATACTAAGCAGCACACAGAAGTTCCTCATTATTTATTAAATAAATAAATTTTTATGTGCTGAGGATTCAACACAGGGCCTCATGCATGCTAAGCACATGCACTACCGCTGAGAGACAACCCCAGTCCTAAATTAACAAATGTGTGTTTGTTTCACAGTGCTGGGGATCGAATGCTATAAATATTTTTAAACACTAGAATTTTGTCATTTTCCAGACTTGTGATTTTAGTTAGTGTGAGCCCATGCCTTAATGCTGGTTGCTGGTGAGCAGCTAAACCTGAACTTGTTACCAGGTCCAGGATTATATTGCTATCTTGAGATGGCCTAGAGAGCAGCCAGGAGATTTCCCTCTGTAATAGGAATTCGATATAAAATTCCTACATGGGTCAAGAAGGTAACTTAACTTGAGGTAAGTTTCTTGGATATAAGCAAAGTTGAATGTAAGAAACATTTCTTCCAACACAATATCAAGTTCTACAATGGCAGCCTCTCATCAAATATATACCTATTTACTTTAAGAACTAAATAACTTAATTTCTCAGTCTAATATCCACATTTATCTTACCAAAAAAATCTGAGCTGGGGATGTGGTTCAGTAGTTAAGTGCCCCTGAGTTCAATCCCCAATACCAAAGGAAAAAAAAATCTGATATACACACAGAGACACAAAAATGAATGTGTGTGTGTGTGTGTTGTTAAGAAAAAAATCTGGTAAAATCTGAATAAGCTCTGAATTATGTTAGTGTTAACTACCTGCTTTGAATTTTGTGCTATACGTATGTAAGATATCAGGATCAGGGAGACTTGGTGGGCACATTGACGCATGCCTATCATTGCAGCTACTTGGGAGGCTGAGACAAGAGGGTTACAAGTTCAAGTCCAGTCTGGGCAATATAGTGAGACCCTGTCTCAAAATAAAAATGAAAAGGGCCATATCTCAGTAGCAGAGGGCCCCTGGGTTGCATCCACAGTACCACAAAAAATATATATATATGTTTATGTTGGAGGAGACTGGAGGAAGAATTCCCTATGTATTTCTTGTAACATCCTGTGAATCTAACTATTTCAAAATTAAAAGATTTTTAAAAATCCTTTACTACAATAAATTTAGCCCTCAATCTCTTCTATAATTTCCCTACTATCTTTTTTTTTTTTTTTTTTTTGAGACAGGGGGTCTTTCTTTGCTGCTCGGACTAATCTCGAACTCCTGAGTCAAGGGCCTCTCTTGTCTCAACCTCTGGAGTAGTTAGGACTACAGGAACATATCATAGTGCCCCAAAACCTGACTATCTTTAAATATAACTATAATATAAAGTCTTACCTTCATAATATTGACTTAGAACCATGAAGTCTTTTTTTTTTTTTTTTTTTTTGATACTTGGGGATTAAACTCACTGCACTGGTACTTAACCACTGAACTACACCCCCAGCCCCCCCACCCCACCCCCCCACCCCCCGCTTTTTAAAAATATTTTGAGACAGGGTCTTGCTAAGTTGCTTAGGGCCTCATAAATTGTTGAATTGTTGAGGCTGGCTTTGACCTTGTAATCCTCTTGCTTTAACCTCCTGAGCCTCCGGGAGTATGGGAGTGTACTAGCATGACTGGTTTCGAAACACAAAGTCTTAACAAGAAAAGATAAGATCCCTATCCATAAGAAGTTTCATTTAAGACAATAATAAAGAGATATGGGGACTTATGTGGCATTTTGTCAACAATGAAAGTTAAGTTCATATACCGATGTAAGGTAAAATTGTACTGTTTAGATCAAAGTCACTGTTATGCATCAAAAGGAAAATCATGAGTAACCTAGCAGTACACTATGGATATTTCAACAGTCTTTTGGTGAAAACAGATTTACCATTTGTCAATTATTTAGTAAATGTTCTTTTATCCCTATATCCATTCATCCAGCCAGCCAATCATGTAGTCATCTATTTTTTGTGTGTGTGTGTGTACTGGAGATTGAACCCAGGGGCACTCTACCATTCAGCTAGATCCTCACCCTCTTTTATTTTTTATTTTGAAACCGGGTCTCACTAAGTTTCTTAGGGCCTTGCTAAGTTGCTGAGGCTGGCTTCAAACCTGTGATCCTCCTGCCTCAGCCTCTGAGCTGCTGGGATTACAGGCATTTGCCATTGTGCCTGGATCCAGTTTTCTATCTTCTATTTGCAAGTCTTCATCTACTTTAGTCATAGGAGTCTTTAATATATATATTAAACTCTTTTTTTATACATTTTATACTTATATAAATATATATGTTTGCCTTTTTTTCTCTGTAAGATAATCATATTAAATAAAAGAATCTTACCCTTTATTTGGGTTTACAAGCTGTATTTGAATGTCTTAATCTGCACAATTTCCTAAACCTAAGGCTCAGTACTGTGTGAGTGCATTAGAGATTTAAACACAGGAATAATGTGTCCTCACATGCTGCTTTATTTTTTTTTAAAGAGAGAGGAGAGGGAGGGAGGGAGGGAGGGAGGGAGGGAGAGAGAGAGAGAGAGAGAGAGAGAGAGAGAGAGAGAGAATTTATTTATTTATTTATTTATTAGTTTTTCGGCAGACACAACATCTTTGTTTGTACGTGGTGCTGAGGATCGAACCCAGGCCGCACGCATGCCAGGCGAGCGCGCTACCGCTTGAGCCACATCCCCAGCCCAAAAAAACTTTTAAAAAATAAATAAATAAATAAAATAAAAAGGGCTGGGAGCCAGGTGTGGTGGTACATGCCTGTAATCCCAACAGTTTGGGAGGTTGAGACAGGAGAATTTCGAGTTCAAAGCCTGCCTCAGCAATGGCAAGGTGCTAAACAACTCAGTGAGACTCTGTCTCCAAATAAAATAGGGCAGGGGATGAATGCCCCTGAATTCAATCCCTAGTACCCACCCCCCTGCAAAAAAATAAAAATAAAAATAAAAGGGTCTAGGAATGTAGTTCAGTGGTAAAATGCCCTTGTGTTCAATCCCCAGTACCATGAAAGAAAAAAAAAAAAAGCAAACACTAACTACTTGGAAGGTTGAGGCAGGAGGATCACAATTTAGCCAGCCTGGGCAATTTAGCAAGATCTAGTCTCAAAATAAAAAATAAAAAGAACTGGAGCTGTGGCTCAGTAGTAAAGCACTCCTGGGTTCAATCCCTAGTACCAAAAGAGCTGGGAATATAGTTCAGTGGTAGAACACTTACTTGCCTAGCATATGTGAGGCACTGTGTTCAATCTCTATCACCATAAAACAAAAACAAAACAACAACAACAAAAAACCCTTAGCACATTCTGTTTGTAATATTTCTCCCTTGCTATTCCCATAGTAGATTCTTTCTCATCCTAAGGCTTGAATTTTGTTTAATATATCTTAAATTGTAGATGGACACAATACCTTTATTTTGTTTATTTAGTTTTTTTTTAAATTTTTTTTGTTGTTGTTGTTGTAGTTGGACACAATAGCTTTATTTAATTTATTTATTTATATGTGGTGCTGAGGATTGAACCCAGGGCCTCGAGCGTGCTAGGTGAGCACTCTACCACTGAGCCACAACCACAACCTTTGATTTTGTCTTTTTTGAAATGGGAATTCTCTATGTTGCACACGACAGTTGTGAACTCGTTGGCTCAAATGAATCTCCTGCCTCAGTTCACATGGTGTTGAGATTACAGGCACACAATACCATGCCTTGCTTCTAGGTTAGGTTGAGTCTTTTTTTCCCTGACCTATATAAGTAGATCTCTCTTCTCTTACTATTTATTATATGCAGTTATTTTATCCTATACCTTTCCTTCATAGCATCTTATCCCAATTAATGTATTAGTTCTCCCCACTTGATTTGAAGTTCCAAAAGGACAGAAACTATGTCCTGTTTACTGATGTATATCTAGCTTCTGTTGCAGTGTCTGGTACATTGTTGAGTGTATTGAAAAGGATTGAATAGGTTCCCTATTCTGTTTTGGCCTGTGGGTTACAAGAATGATGCATTTGCAACAACGTGGTACAGAAAAAAGAAATTCTTAATTTTATTTCCATTACTTAAAAAAAAAAAAGAAGTCCCTCATCTAATGACATAGAGTGCCATTTATCTCTGTAGCACAGAAACAGCTGCAGTGTCATGGATCTTAGTGAAAACAATATTTTTTCCCATGGTTAAGAAAATTTCATACTGAATCTTCCAGAAATTTCAAAAAGAAATTGAATTATAAACTATAGGAAGGATTAATAGTATAAAAGTTTTGAAAAGTTTTGCCTAAGGCCATAATATAGTTTCTTTAAACTTCTAAGATAACCATAGGGATGTTTCTTTTTGCACACTTTAAAATCATCCTACAAAAATAGACAACATCTGCTGCCTTTGCTGGCCAGAAGTACAAAAGTTGTTTACGAAGGCATAATTAACCCACCCAGAGGCCTTCATTTCCATGAAAAGAGGGGAGGCAAACTAATTTCAGATAAACCTGGCATAGTAATTTGAACTTACAGAAAAGTAGGACTATGTTTGCCACTCTCTTGAATTACATACAACATGACAGTGTCCAAAGCTATAGTGTCCCCCAACTACACTTCAGAACTGGTTTGCATATCCAGCTTCCCAGCAACCAGGCCTCATTTCTATCCCTCAAGCAGACACTCTCTGGGCTAGATTGAAAGTGCTCAAAGCTATAATAGCATTCAAACAATAACAAAAAGGCCTCAGATTTCCTTAGTGTCTATCTTTGAACAGTTCAAAGGCTTCCACATTTTTTTTTTTTTTTACTGGTGCTTTCCTTGTCACACTATGACGTAAGAAGAGCTGAGATTAGAGAACCTGAAGTTCAAATAGTTCGTTCAAAGCCACAGTAAAATTACATGTCACAATCGAACTTCATTCTCCCAACTCCCACTAGACCATGTAGCTTCCCAAGGAATTTGAGACCTTTTGTGAAAAAATTTTAAACTACATGTAATTATGAGTCTTGAGCATTTTTTCCCTAACCTTCTTGACGTAGGGGTTGGGGGGGGGGGAGGTTAGTTTGAGGTTTTTAAAATAAGAAGTCTTTGTGAGGACAAGCTTCTAAATTGTCTCATTCTAAATTCACATTGAAATCATCAAAGAAACAAAAATAAAGGAAAAACCTTTCATATGCCAGAAACTTTGAGGAATTTCTGCAGTTGGAATATAGAAAGGGCCAATTAGAAGGTGAGGACAGGTCAAGATTCCATTTCTGTAAAATATTTTATCACTCCAATAGAATTCCATGAACATCCCCTTTCTCTAGAATTGAAGACTTAAGTGAAGGCAGATGAGGGATGCACTTAGAACAATTACAGTCTCTAACAGAACTGAAATTCTAATACTTAAGTAATTCTTAAGCAATTCTTTTTTTTTTTTTTTTTTTTTTGGTACTGGGGATTGAATTCAGGGGCACTCAACTACGGAGTCTCATCCCCAGCCTTTTTTTGTATTTTATTTAGAGACAGGATCTCACTGAGTTGCTTAGCGCCTCACTTTTGCAGAGGCTGGCTTTGAACTTGCCATCCTCCTGCCTCAGCTTCCCGAGCAGCTGGGATTACAGGCATGCACCACCACGCCAGCTTAAGTAATTCTTACTTGTTAACCAAAGCTATACAAGTATAGAAGACTTCTCTATGTTAAGTAAGCAAATGGAGAAAAATCACAGGATTATGAAAGGATGCAATAATTCAAAGAATGAAGTCCTTTTTAAAAATCAGAACAAACATGTGATATGGAGAACAGATTCAGAAGATCCAATAAAAAAATGCATTTTTGTTCCTAATGATGGGTCCCCAGTAGTTGCTCAAAAAAGTATGTGTTGAGTGAATTGAATGAAGCATTAGGAATCTCAGAAGTGGGAACAGAGTAGGAATAGAATCACTAATTAAACAAATTTCTTAAAACTTAAGCTTGCTGGCCAAATGAATGGAAATAAATCAACATTAACCTAGACAGGAAAATTTTTTAAAAGCATTTAAAAATAATGGAAAAAAAAACAACCTTTAAGAATCCAGGCAGGAAAAGGAAAGGAAAAATAAATCTCCAAGGAACAAAAATCAAATTAACCTCAGGATTCTGAAGTTTCATAAAACCCATCAATAGAGCATACCCTACCGAATTCGGAGGGTAAATGTTTATCATTTAAGAATTCAACATGCAGCCGTATTGTTATAAAGACCTCAAAAATAAGAATGGTACAAATGATACCACACAGGCTATCTATTCTGAAAGAAAAGATTACGCAAATATATACTTTCTGCTGACTGAGAATTCAAGAAAAAAAGAGAGAAGTCATGGCCTAAAGGATTCATGCATAATAAGACTTTATTTAAGTGTCTAAAATAACTTTTGTAAGAAAAAATAATGTAAAAAAAAAAAGAAAAAAGAAAAGAAATGTCTTTTTCCCAAGAAGAATAATCAAGGTCTAAAAGGACAAATAGCATAATCGAAATCAAACTGAGAGGATGGGGGAGTGGGAAGTAAAGAATATGGATAAATAAAAGTATGGTAAATACCCTATCAAAATCAGAAGAAATAAAGAGCTATTATTTCAAAGGTGAGGCTTTTAAAAAAACATTTATTTAAAGGTAAATACTTTTAGAATAAAAACAGGATGTATAATTTCCAAAGCTTTAAAAACCAAGAACACATGGTTGGGGTTGTAACTCAGTGGTAGATCACTTGCCTTGCATGTATGAGGGTTCGATACTTGGCACTGGGTTTGATCCTCAGCACCACATTAAAAAATAATAAATAAATAAAAGCATTCAAAAAAGAGAGATGTATTCTTTTAAAAAGCGAGAAAACATAGTTCATATAGTAAGAAGACAAGAAAAAGATAAAATCACATAGAATACAAAAAATGATTAAGAAAATAAGATGATAAACTGGGTGTAGTGGTGCATACCTATAATCCCAACAACACAGGAAGCTGATGCAGGAGCATTGCAAGTTCAAGGCCAGCCTCAGCAATGTAGTGAGGCCCTAAGCAGCTTAGAGAGGCCCTGTCTCAAAATAAAGAATAAAAAGGGCTGGAAATGTACCTAAGTGGTTAAGCATTCCTGGGTTAAATCCAGAGTATGAAAAAATACAAAGAGGGGGCTGGAGTTGTGGCTCAGAGGTAGAATGTTCATCTAGTATGTGAGAGGCCTTGGGTTCAATCCTCAGAGCTACATAAAAATATATAAAGGTATTAAAAAATTAAAAAAAATAAATAAAAAGAGGGACTGGTGCTGGGGCTCAGTAGTAGAATGCTTGCCTAGCATGTGTAAAGCACTGGGTTCAATCCTCAGCACCACATAAAAAAATTAATTAATTAATTAAATGTCTATCAACAACTAAAAATTAAAAAAGAAAAAAAAAAGAGCTAGAGATATAGCTCAGTGGTAAAGCAACTCTGGGTTCAATCCCCAGAACCACATACCAAAAACAACAAAAATAATCTGAAGCATCAGAATGTCTATCCAATCTATCCTTTGCCAGAATAATGTGTAATAAACATTTCATTTGTTCACTTATTATTTTAGTAATTTCATGGAACATCATAAAACATTAAAATAAGATTAGTAAGGGCTGGGGATGTGGCTCAAGTGGTAGCGCGCTTGCCTGGCATGCGTGCTGCCCGGGTTCCATCCTCAGCACCACATACAAAACAAAGATGTTGTGTCCGCCGAAAACTAAAAAATAAATAAATATTAAAATTCTCTCTCTCTCTCACTCTCTCTTTAAAAAAAATAAGATTAGTAAAAGATGTGAATTGTTATAAGAAATTATTATTTGTAGTTGTAGATGGACAGCATGATTTTATTTTATTTGCTTATTTTTGTATGTGGTGCTGAGGATCGAACCCAGTGCTTCACACATGCCAGGCAAGCACTCTACCACTGAGCCACAGCCCCAGCCCCAAGAAAATATTATCAAAAATTTTTAAAAAGCAGGATAAAATCATTTTGATGATAATTCTAACTTGATTTAAAACATAGAAATGCAGGATAATCATATGGCATATAAGACTGTGGAGTAGAATCAGATCTAGATTTGCATCTCCGATCTACCATTTACTAACTAAGCGATCTTAGGCAAATAAATTATACTGTCAGCCTCTTTGCTCATTTGTAAAGTAAGAATGATGTCTTCTCATAGAACTATATTGAGATGATTGCAAGAGATAATATGTATAAAAAGGAAATCAAGGTTCCTGGCATGCTCAATAAATAATAGATATTACATATGTGTGCATATGATAACTATTATAATGCATACAAACAAGGTTGACCACTTACCAAGGCTGACCAAGGGTATACCACTGAGCTACACTCTCAGTCCTTCATTTGTTTCTTTCTTTTTTTTCTCTTTCATCTTAACTGCATTATCCAGAATGTGTACAAATAACATGCTTGTTTCTACAATTAGAAAAAGTAAACCATTAATTAAAATAGATAACACAAAGTTTATAGGATATCAATAAGAATAAAAAGAATGTATCAATACCGAAAGCAATACCCATTGTTGGATGCCTAAAATTCACAAATTATATTTAAAAGCAGCAGTGTCTTTCATACAGTTTTTGTTCTAGCAAAACAAAACAAATGTTTTTTCCTTTGAATGGTGAATGCCTTGGAGTTACTCCAGAATAATATTGAATTATTCACATTGAATAGTGAATGCCTGGAGTTACTCCAAAATAATATGAAATCAAACTCTATTTCAATAAGAACTTTTAAGCCTAAAATCCTGTAAATTGAGTCAGTCTTGGTTCATCTATCTATTCCCAAAAGTAGTCTTCAAATTTATAGAGATTAGGATTTAGCTCTATAAAATTAGATGTGCTAGACAAAGGCTACTTGATGGTGAGAGTAGAGACAGGGAGAAATAAAGGATGTTTAAACCCAGCATCAAGGGATGGAGATATCATTCAATGGTAGAGCACATGCTTAGCCTGAACAAGGCCCTGGATTTAACCTCTAACAACAAAAAATAACTAAAGAAATATACCAAACACCAACTATTAAAGTATTGTTCATAACATCCATTTCCAGTCCAAGCTATCCTTTACTAGAGTACTATGTGCCAAACAACATTTTATTCATCCATTTATTCCTTCAGTTAATATTTATGTAAGAACCTGCTATACATGCAGCACTGAATTAGGCGCTGGGTTTACAGTGGAGAACAAAACAGATCTGGTCCCTGCTTGCATAGGGCTGACAGCCTAGTGGGAAAGACAAATACATAAACAAATAGACCTGTAATTGCAGATTGTGATGAGTGCTATGGAGGAAAGTAAGAATGCTATGAAAGAGAATGGGGTGGGGGAGGTTAGGGTAGGAAGAGGTTAGTCAAACATGATCTCTCTGTTGGGGGTGGGAAAAGCAAAGGGCAGGGAGAGTTAGGAGAAGGATGGAGAGGCGTATTCCAGGAAAAGAAAATGGCATATGGAAAAAAACATAAAGTAGAAAAAAGGTCAGAGCCTTGGGTAATTGAAAGTACAGTGCAATCTCTTATGGAAAGGCATGTATAAGCACCACTGTTCCTACTCCAGTTTATTCCCAGCCACACAGGTCTTTCACTTTCCTCTGGTCTGTCACTTTATTTAACTTTATTGTTTGGTCTTTTTTTTCAGGATCTTCAATATGAGAAAAAGGGATTTCTTTCCTGAACCGCTTGTAAAAATTCATTTTATTTCATTTTTAAGATACTTGCCCTATTATGATATTACATAAACATATATGCATTAATCAACAAAATGTGACATTTTTACTATTACAATGCTTGTCCTGAGGAAGAGGAGTAGGAACACCAAATCAGTTTAGGAGAGTGAAAGGAGAGAATGATAGTCACTCATTTGTAATTGTCATTCAATTCCAGAAAGCTAATTATGATCATGAGCTAGGTCATCTATTTTTGTGAAAGTAAACTGTTATTTGCAAGGAAATGGTCTATTTGAAGCTTTCTCAAGGGAAATCCAGCCAGTGGCTGGCTTAGCCTGAGAGTTTTGTTGTGAAGTTTCTAGATCTTCATGACTTTCATTTAAATATACTCCAACTCTGAACCATGTATGAGCACCTAGATAACTATTAAAATCAAACTAACAAGAATGTATCCAGAATGAGTCTTACTCTTACCTCCACTCAACATAGCTCTTACCCTCCATGTACCAGTTGCAGTGCTGAACATCTGCATGCAATGGTTCAGTTACAAACCTACAGGATTCAATTAATTCTTTTTATTTATGGTAGTTATGTTTAATAAAAGTGACTGCAACCACTGAATTAGTGAATACCAAACTATTGTTCCTATGGAAAATATAAGTCTGGCATGGTTGCACATGCCTGAATTCCAGCAGCGCCAGAGGCTGAGGCAGGAGGATCGGGAGTTTAGAGCCAGCTTCAGCAAACAGAGAGGTGCTAAGCAACTCAGTGAGATCAAATCTCTAATAAAATACAAAATAGGGTTGGGGATGGGGCTCAGTGGCCTAGTGCCCCTGAGTTCAATCCTCAGTAAACACAAGGTTACTTTATTGAGAGCCTCTCGTCACAATATTTACATCCACTGAACAGAGACACTGTATTTAAAATATATTGTTGATTCCTTAACGTTGAACTCATAGCCAACAGCAATATAACTCATATCTGAATAAAACTTATCTAACATGTATTTTCTTTATCACCTTTTTTTGCTCTTAGGAACAATAGTCATAACTTCAAGAATACCCTTGGGTGCTATTTTAAATAGCAAAACCATATCCAGCTGGACACGGTGGCATACACCTGTAATCACAGAGGCTCCAGAGATGGAGACAGAGGATCACAAGTTCAAAGTCAGCCTTAGCAACTTAGCGAGGCCCTAGGCAACTTAGCAAGATTCTGTCTCAAAATAAAATATAAAAAGGGCTGGGGCTATGAATAAGGGGTAAAGTGCCTCTGTGTTCAATCCCTGGTACATTAAAAAAAAAAAAATCCAAACAGCACAAAATGCAAAAAACAAAAATAAAATATGTTGCTAAATAGACTACAAAAAATGTTTGTTACAGTATGAGAACTGAAACAAAGATAGGCAGAGATTGCCTTGTGCAGTCTCAGCTGGGAACATGTACTTTGGGTAACTCATATTCTTCACTGCTTGACATATGTCCAGGGAATTACACAAAAGTGCCACAAGTGTTGATTTTAGGGTTACAGATAAATTATAGTAAGTAGGCAAATTCGCAAATACAGAACCTGGAAATAATGAGAATCAGCTATAGGCTGGGGAATCTCGTTAGATAAAGAAATTGAAGATCAGAGAGGTTACATCACTTGCCTAAAATCCTTCTGATAATAAGTAGTAGACATGGGATTTAAACACAAATCTACTCAACTCCAAAGCCAAATGCACTTCATCATTATTACCTCTTGAAGTCTTATAATAAGGAACTAGTTTTAAAAATTATGATATTCAAATTCTACATGAAGTTATATAAGATGATAAAGAGGTAATATTTTAGTATTATGTCTCCCTTACTTAATAAAAGCTACCAAATTGGGTCCTCAATGTAATTTGTTTAAGGCTACATAGCAAATAAGAAGTCTAGTCCTTTAACTTTTTTTTTTTTTTGCATTGCTGCGAATCAAACCTAGGGTCTCACATGTGCTAGACAAACACTCTCCCACTGAACTACACTCCCATCCCCCAATCGCCTCATTTTTCTTATTCCAAGAATGGTCATGTGACCTAAAGAACACTAAAAGGTCAGAAATTGGAAAATAGAAAATCTGATAAACCGAATGATAATTATTAAAAACAAATAATAATTATAAAAATTATTTAAAATGACAATTTTTATTCCCAGCAGAAATAAGCTCAGAGTTACATTAGCTGGCATGCATGAAGCTCTGGGTTCAATTCCCAGTGCTATAAAAAAATAAAATAAGTAAGGCAAAAACACTAAGTCTTTTAAAATATTTTTAGTGTACAACAAAGAAGGAGGGTAAGATAGGGATTTGTCTAGTCAATGTTAATCTATTTCGTATGCAGTTAACAGAGATGTTCACAAAATTTTTATTGCTTGATCCTTATGTTAAAGTTAGTCACTGGGTACAGGAATCAGAAAGAGTGAAGAACAGTATATATCATTTGTATTATGCCAAAGGATGGAATGTTCCATATAAATCTTCTCTTGTTTTGGTACCAGGGATTGAACCCAGGGGCACTCGACCACTGAGCCATATCCCCAGCCTTATTTTGTATTTTATTTAGCGACAAGGTCTCACTGAGTTGTTTGGCACCTTGCCGTTATTGAGGCTGGCTTTGAACTTGGCGATCCTCCTGTCTCAGCCTCACGAGCCCCTGGGATTATAGGTGTGCACCACTGCCCCTGGCTATCCATATAAATCTTTAGGAAATTTTTGTAATGCATCAAGCAGAACAGTCCAGATGGTGGTCAAAGGCTTTTCTCCCAGCCAGTGCAATACCATTAGGTTTTTAGAAAAATTGTGTCAAGCTTCATATGTGAGTTAACTAAGTTTTTGACTCACTATCTTCTTCCTTAAGTTCAAACTCCGTCCAGATCCATGGAAATCGGGTACATGTTAACTATCTAGGAAGAGGGCTATTTTTCTAAGAAAAACTAGATCTATCTCAGAAAAATCTATGAGCTAAAACTTTCCCTTGACTGTCTTGCCCAGGTTGTTTTTGGGTGCAACTAACAGAAAGCTCAAGTTCAAATTATTTAAATGATAAGGAAAATACATTATCTCCCAAAGGGGCAGGAGGTGGGATGGTAGCCAGAAATTACATTTTCACAGATGTAGATTATCTTTCTACTCTATCCTCTTCGATGTATTGGCTCTTGTCCTCAGGCTTGTCTCCTAATGGTTTCAAGATGACTGCTAAAGTTCCAGGAATCGTTTGTAGACATGACCACATCAAATAGAAGAGGAACCATTCCAATGTTGTGGGTGTCTTAATATTAGCAAGGAAAATCTTTCCCAAAACTTTCAATTGACTTTCAATTCTTTATACTTTTGAAGGTTACAGGCCAGTTATTTTATAGAGTATTGATGAATATTGCCCCAACCTCAGCACACCTGCTTTCATGTATCATTATCCAGAATTATAGCACATATTCATGCCTAAACCATGACTAGCTTAGACCAGGAAAAATTCACCTCCTGGAGGTAGGAAGGTCCAGATATCCATACCTCAAGAAAACTGGAATTCTGTTAGCAAAAAACAATGGAAAGGGAACTGAGATTGTGGCTCAGTGGTAGAGCACTTGCCTAGTATGTATGAGGTACTGGGTTTGATTCTCAGCACCTCATATAAATAAATAAAATAAAGGTCCATGGAAAATAAAAAATATTTTTTAAAAAACGGGAAGAAGGAACAACAGTTGGGTTGGCAACTAATAGAGTTTCTGTCACACTGCTAAATAGAGATTATTTGATGTCATGCCCATAGACTAGGATCAGAAAATATACTGGGTATTAATTTCTCATACATACAAAGATGTTATTGATTAATAACAGTATTCTAATAAGTCACGTACTTAACATCATGGGTTCATTCTATTTTTTTTTTGCAAGAATAATACAAATAAATTGCTGGGCATGATGGCACACACCTATAATCCCAGCAGCTCAGGAGGCTGAGGCAGGAGGATCAGGGGTTCAAAGCCAGCTTCAGCAATTTAGCAAGACCCTAAGTAACTCAGCAAGACCCTGTCTCTAAACAAAATATTAAAATGGCTGGGAATGTGGTTTGGTGGTTAAGTGCCCCTGGGTTTAATCCCTGTGCCAAAAAAAGAATAATACAAATAAATCTACCCCACACCTCAATCCATGTGAGAGTTGATAGCATTATATCCTATTACTCACAAATACTTTAGAGTGTAATTCCTACAAACATGAATATTCTCACACATAACCACAATTACAACCATCAAAGTCAGGAAATTAGCCGGATGCAGTGGTGCACACCAGGATCCCTGAGACTCCAGAGACTGAGGCAGGAGGACCACAAATTCAATACCAGTCTGAGCAATTTCATGAGAACCTGTCTCAAAACAAAAAAATAAAAAGGGCTGGGTCTGAAACTCAGTGGCAAGCACTCCTGGGTTCAATCCCTAGTACTGAAAAAAAAATTTTTTTTAGGAAATTAATGCTGATACATTATTATCACTTTATTCAGGTTTTCCCACTGATCCAATAATGTCCTTTGTAGCTATAGGATTCTATTCAGGCACATGCCTGTAATACCAGCTCCTCAGAAGGCTGAGCAGGCAGTAGGATTGCAAATTCAAAGCCAGCCTCAGCAATTTAGCCAGGCTCTAGGCAACTCAGTGAGACCCTGTCTCTAAATAAAATACAAAAAAAAGGGCTGGGGATGCTGGGGTTGTGGCTCAGTGGTAGAGTGCTTGCCTGGCATGTGTGAAACACTAGGTTCAATTCTCAGAATCATATAAAAATAGATAAATAAAATAAAGGTCCATTGACAACTAAAATATATTTAAAAAAGGGGGGCTCAGTAGTTAAGGACCCCTGGGGTTCAATCCCTGGTACCAAAAAAAATCATGTTACATTAATTGTATCTTTCAATCTAGAATACTATTTCCTCAATCTTTCCATGACTTTCAATTCCTTATACTTTTGAAGGTTACAGGCCAGTTATTTTATAGAATATTGCTGAATTTGTTTTTTTTCTGATGACCTCATGATTAGACATTCTGGAAAGATTATGACAGAAGTGATGCTCTCTTTTTCTTATTGCATCTTATTGGGTGGTACAATTTTAATTGGTCCTACTAAGTGCCGATGTTAACTGATGGCTTGGTTAAAGTGCATCTGCCAGGTGTCTCCACTATAAAGTTCCTCCATTTCACTTTATAATTATTAACTATTTTGTGAGGAGATATTTTGAGACTATGTAAATATCCTGTTCCTCATCAAATTTTCACCCACTAGTTTTAGCATCTACAATGTTTCTTGGCTGATTTAATATGATGATTTCCAAATGGTGGCTTTCTAATTTCAGAATTCTTTCTGCATTTATTCATTAGTATTTGATTGTAAAGAAATCTTTCTAGTCTTCCCATTTACTATTCAGTTATTTACTTATATCAGTAGGGACTCATTGATTCTTATTTTATATAACCCATTGATATATTTATTTATTTAAGTTGGGGGGTGGTTACTAGGAATTGAACTCAGGAGCACTAAACCACTGAGCCACATCCCCAGCTCTATTTTGTTTTGTTTAATTTTTATTTATTTATTTATTTTAGTTATAGTTGGACACAATACCTTTATTTTTTTATTGATTATTCGAAACACTACAGAGCTCATGATATATCATCTTTCATACATTAGACTCAATTGGGTTTTGAACTCCCATTTTTACCCCAAATACAGATTGCAGAATCACATCTGTTACATACTCACATTATTGCATAAGGGCATATTAGTGACTGTTGTATTCTGCTACCTTTCCTATCCCCTACTATCCCCCCTCCCCTCCCCTCCCCTCCCATCTTCCCTCTCTACCTCCTCTGCTGTTGTTCAATTCTCTCCCCTTTTATCCCCCTCCCCCTTGCCCCTCATAACCTCTTATAATTTTGTGTATCATTGAAGGTCTCCTACAATTTCCATATGCTTTCCCTTCTCTCTCCCTTTCTCTCCCCCCATTCGTCTTTGTTTCCTGTAGTCTTTTCCTCATGCTCTTCCTTCCTGTTCTGTTCTTAGTTGCTCTCTTTATATCAAAGAAGACATTTGGCATTTGTTTTTTAGGGCTTGGCTAGCTTCACTTAGCATAATCTGCTCTAATGCCATCCATTTCCCTGCAAATTCTATGATTTTGTCATTTCTTAGTGCTGCATAATACTCCATTGTGTACAGATGCCACATTTTTTTTTTATCCATTCATCTATTGAAGGGCATCTAGGTTGGTTCCACAGTCTAGCTATTGTGAATTGTGCCGCTATAATCATTGATGTGGCCGTATCCCTATAGTGCGCTCTTTTAAGGTCCTCAGGGAATAGTCCGAGAAGGGCGATAGCTGGGTCAAATGGTGGATCCATTCCCAGCTTTCCCAGGAATCTCCATACTGCTTTCCAAATTGGCCTCACCATTTTGCAGTCCCACCAGCAGTGTACAAGTGTACCCTTTTCCCCACATCCCCGCCAACACTTATTGTTGTTTGACTTCATAATGGCTGCCAATCTTACTGGAGTGAGATGGTGTCTTAGGGTGGTTTTGATTTGCATTTCTCTGATTGCTAGAGATGGTGAGCATTTTTTCATGTACTTGTTGATTGATTGTATGTCCTCCTCTGAGAAGTGTCTGTTCAGGTCCTTGGCCCATTTGTTGACAATACCTTTATTTTATTCATTTATTTTTATGTGGTGCTGAGGATCGAACCCAGGGCCTCGAAGGTGCTAGGTGAGCGCTCTACCGCTGAGCCACAACCCCAGCCCCATTGTATTTTATTTAGAGACAGGGTGTCACTGAGTTGTGTCTCGCTTCTGCTGAGGCTGGCTTTGAACTCACGATCCTCCTGTCTCAGCCTCCTGAGCCGCTGGGTGTACAGGCATGTACCACCAAACCCAGAGATATATTTATTTATTTATTTTAATTGTGGATGGACACAATACCTTTATTTTATTTATTTTTTTTATGTGGTGCTGAGGATTGAACCCAGTACTTCATACATGAGAGGCAAGCACTCTGCCACTGAGCCACAATCCCAGCCCCAATATATGTATTTTGATGCCCTAATTGCCCCAGATTTAGCACCTTACAGTTGGCTTCTGTGTCCTTTTGACATGTCCCCACAATTTTTTGAGTAGTAGTGCTTCCCATATCCCATCTCTGGAATAAGCTGTTACAGTATCCCTGATATCTTGGTTAACAGAGAGTACTGTATTTAGAATTGGAGATATGGTTAAGTGTGGTGGCACATGCCTATAAGCCTAACAATTTAGGAGGCTGAGTCAGGAGGATCACAAATTGAGGCCAACATCAGCAATTTAGCAAGGCCCTAAGCAACTTAGCAAGACCCTCTATCCAAATAAAAAGGACTGAGGATATAGCTTAGTGATTAAGCACCTCTTTGTTCAATCCCTAATACCAAATAAATAAATAAGTAGAAATGGAGATATGGGTACTTACTGATCTCATTGCTATTGGATTATTGCTACTACCAGGCCCTCTAGAGGGGAGGAATATATGTCTGTAATGGTTAGAATGCATGTGTCGCCCCACCGATAGAAAATTAATATGTTGAAAACTAATCCCCAAGTGATGGTATTAAGAAGTGGATCTTGGGCTGGGGTTGTGGCTCAGTGGTGGAGTGCTTGCCTGGCGTGCTTGAGGCGCTGGGTTTGATCCTCAACACCACATAAATGTAAAGTGAAGATATTGTGTCTAACTAAAACTTAAAAGTAGATATTAAAAAAAAAAAGTGGATCTCGAGTTCAAAGCCAGCCTCAGCAAAAGCCAGGTGCTAAGCACCTCAGTGAGACCTTGTCTCTAAATAAAATACAAAATAGGGATGTGGATGTGGCTCAGTGGTTGAGTGCCCCTGAGTTCAATCCCTGGTACCAAAAAAAAAAGTGGTATCTTAGGGAGATTTCTAGGTCATGAGAGTGGAGCCCTTGTGAATAGGATTAGTATGCTTATGAAATAGGGCTAATGGAGCTTTTTACCCTCATGCCATATGAGCACATAGAAGGCACCATCTATGAGGAATAGGGCCCTTGCCAGGTATCAAATCTGCTGACATTTTGATCTTGAACTTCTCAGATTTCAAAACTATAAGCAATAAATTAATCTTGTTCATAAATTACCCAGTCTAAGGTATTTTGTTACAGTAGCCCAAAACTGACTAAGTTTTTTTTTTTTTTTTTTCAATCTGGAGGTGAGGATGCCAGGGATTAAACCCAAGGCCTCATGAATACTAGGAAAGCACTCTACCACTGAGCTACTCCTGCAGCCCTGACCTAGGTTTTGTGGTTGTTATTGTTGTTATTGAGTTGTAGGTATTCTTTATATATTCCAGGTGTTAATCCCTAACCAGCTTTATGATTTGCAAATATTTACCCACATTCTATGGGTTGCCTTTTCACTTAATTATGTCCTTGGATCCCCTAATTTTGATGTAGTTTACTATATCTATTTTGTGTTTATTGCCTGTGAACATTGTTTGGTTTGATTTGTGGTGCTGGGGATCAAACCTAGGGTATTGCTTTATGAGGCAAGTGCTCTACCACTGAGCTGTGGGTCTGTAGTCATGGCTATTTGGGAGGCTGAGGCAGGAGGATCACTTGAGCCCAGAAGTTTAAGGCCAACCTGGTCAACATAACAAGACCCAATCTTTTTTTTTTTTTTTTTTTTTTTGGTACTAGGGATTGAACTTGAGGCACTTGACCACTAAGGCACATCCCCCGCCCTATTTTGTATTTTTTTAGAGACAGGGTTTCACTGAGTTGCTCAGCGCCTCGCCATTGCTGGTTTTGAAGTTACGATTCTCCTGCCTTAGCCTCCCAAGCAGCTGGGATTACAGGCATGCAACAAAGTGCCCAGCTGCAAGACTCCATCTCAAAAAAAAGTAAGAGCATCTTTATCTGGCTGATGATTTACAGACTAACATCTGAAGTAACTTTATCTAAAGAACACAATAAAATAAAGCCCCATTAGATTGCTTTGCTTTCAGAATTAACTTTAGATGAGAAGACTAATTTTTAAAATTTTTCATATTACAAAATGTCAATATTTTACTGGGTATGGTGGTGCACTCCTGTAATCCCAACTACTTGGGAGCCTATCTCTAAAAAAAAAAAAAAAAAAATTACATATTTTTTTCTCTAAATAAAAAAAAATTATATATGTTTTTTAATTGTAGATTGCCACAATACCTTTTTTAAATTTGTTTCTTTTTTTATGGTGCCAGGGATCAAACCCAGTGCTTCACGCATGCTAGGCAAGTGCTCTACCACTGAGCCACAACCCTGACCCTTAATATTTGTTTAGTTGTACATGGGCACAATATCTTTATTTTGTTTATTTATTTTTATGTGGTGCTGAGGATTGAACCCAGGGTCTCACACGTGACCGCTGAGCCACAACCCCAGCCCTCAAAATAATTTTTTTAAAAGGGAACTGATAATGTCCTTAGTGTGTAATGTGTGTCTAGCATGTGGGAGACCCAGGTTCAATCCTGAGTACCCCCCCAACACACACACACACACACACACACACACACACACACACAACCACTTCAGTTCTAGGCTCAGACAGTTCTAAGCTCAGTTCTGGACTCAGATATTAATTAGTCTGTGACATACTGGCTGTGAAACTTTGAACAAGTCTCTTAAACTCTCTGAACTTTCTTTTCTATCTTTGGAGTACTTAAGCTTGTGAGCTTTGGAATAAGAAAATCTAGTTCTGAATCTTGCTTCAGCTGCTTCTTACCCATGTAGACTTGAGCAAGCTATTTAATCTCTCTGACCCTCAGTAAAATATAGACCTAGTTCAGAAGTTTGTCATAGGAAAATGCATGTCAAGTTTTAGGACAGTGTCTTGACACATATATCCAATTAATTGTAAATTTATGTTCTTCTAATTTTGGGGTGGTACTGGGGATTGAACCCAGGGTCTTGGACATGCTGAATATGTGTTCACCACTGAATTGCATCCCCAGCCCACCTTTTTCTTTCTTTTTTTTTTTAAAGAGAGAGTGAGAGAGGAGAGAGAGAGAGAGAGAGAGAGAGAGAGAGAGAGAGAGAGAGAGAATTTTTTAATATTTATTTTTTAGTTCTCGGCGGACACAACATCTTTGTTGGTATGTGGTGCTGAGGATCGAACCCGGGCCGCAGGCATGCCAGACGAGCACGCTACGGCTTGAACCACATCCCCAGCCCCAGCCCACCTTTTTCAGTCTTAAAATAAGGAGTATAAATATCTGCAGCAAAAGTGGTTATGAGGGGGCCGGGGCTGTTGCTGTAGCTCAGTGGTAGAGCGCTTGCCTTGCACATATGAGGTACTGGGTTCGATTCTCAGCACCACATAAAAATAAATAATTTTTTTTTTAAAAAGGCTATATTTTATTTAAAAAAAAAAGTGGTTGTGAGGAGGGCTTGGATGAGATAATAGTCTCTAGAGTGCCTGGCACAAAGTAAGTGCTCAGTAAATATTAGCTTTGATTGTCTCATAGGGTTGTTGTGAAGATTTGTTGGGATTAGATAGCATGATACTCATATGATTATTATTGCTCCCTCCTAATGTGGTTAATTCTCTCCTTGAGTTTCAGAGAATTTTGACTATATTGTTTGTAACTTGCATGCGGGTTTTGATTTTGTTTTTAAGCCATTCTATACCTACTTAATCCCCAAGCTTATCATTTATTTATATGCCAGGATGCCACAAAAGACAGTAACTGATTATTTCAACTCAGACCTGGCTATTTGATAATATTCCTTTGATCTGAAGGTCCAGCTCCTGAAATAGCCAGCATTATCCAGTTCTTCCCAGATGTGTGGCTGGATTTGGATGGCAAAAAGGGAAAAGGAAAAGCAGGTATCTTCTTTAAGATCAATGGAAAGGACGGCATCTACCTAGGAAATAACTTCTTTAAAGACTTCACAAAGGATAAAAGGAGGAACAGTGGAAAGAGCAGCATCCAATTGCTATGGCAACTGGAATTTTGCAAATAAATACTTCAGCATAGCATTTCTCAAACAAACTGACCTATTCGTTCCATTCTTTGGTTCCCCTCCTGTTTCCTCCTCCTCCTTTCATTAGTACACACTCATTTCTTCCATACCTTGGAACAAAAGGAAAAGAACTCCCTCCTGAATCTCCTCGCCCCTCAAAATATAAAATCTGGCAACATATTGTTTGTTTACACGCTAAAATGGGAAGCGTCCCTATTATGTATCAGGAACTCTATCCCTTCATGGGTGTTGCCTTATCCTGCTGCTGGGGAGGTAAGCCAGGAACCTCCCCAAAATCCTGACAGTTAAAACAATACTGCTCTACCAGTGCCTTGCTGAGTCACCAGATTTCTTTAAGTGTCCGTCTCTCTGAGTTCACGGGAGAGATATTGCTTAAATTATAGGAAATATGGGCAAGATTTGGGTCATTTGTATTCTTACCCAATTGACCCAGTTTGGACCAGTCTCTCTTTCCAGCCTAAGCTCTCACTGGTCTCCTGTGCTTTAGCCAAACACGTCTACTTGTTCCTGGCACACATACTTCTGTGCCTTGGCTCTTGCTATTCTCTCTGCCTGGAATGCCCTCTTCCCTTCTATTTCTTCTGCCTATTTATCAAACTCTCATTGGTCTCCCTATATACCTCAAACTGAATAGCATCTCTTCCACTTAGCCTTCTAGATTTCCATAACTGGTAAAGAGCTTGCTTTTCTTATTTGTGTTCTCTTCTGGATTTGTAGTTGCCTATGTACATCTTTCATCCTCCCTCCCAGAACAAATTAAGCCCCTTGAGAGGAGAGACCCTGTATTCTCCTTAATTCCCCAGCATATTCCAAAGTATAACTGGCCTTTTTCCATGTAGGTATCCCTCCCCAATCAACCCTTGATTTATAAGCTCTTTGAGACCAAGGGCTATTTCTTGTTCCCTCTTAAATACACAGCACCTAGCTCGTTGCTCGGCATGTAGTTGATATTCCAAAAAATATTGGTTGCATTAATCAATAAAAATAGATGCTTTGATGGAAAATGAATTCAATTAGTTTGTAAAACTAAGCTTCAGTGGGAAAAATCTATTGAGTAGTTCCAGGTGTATGCAGTGTTTCATTTATTGATTCAGTCGTGATAGAGGCAAATAAGAATCCTGGCTTTATGGAGATTATAATTTAGTGGGACAAGCACAGAACTAACAAATGAAAATAAATAAATAAGGTAAATTCAGATTGTGATAAGTAATGTGAAGGAAATAAGGCAACCAAATAGAGCCACTTTAAGTAGGGTATTGTTTAAAGTATTATTTGAAGAGTTTCTCAACATCTGCACTATTGACATTTTGATCTGGATAATTCTTTTTTTGCAAGGGGGTAATCCTGTGAATTTTAGGATGTTTAATAACATCTGTGACCTTTACCCACTAGATGCCAGTAAAATACAATCCCTCTAGTTGATGAAAATAAAAAATGTTTCTAGAGCTGGGGTTGTAGCTCAGTGGTAGAGCACTTGCCTAGCATATGCAAAACACTGGGTTTGATCCTCAGCACCACATAAAAATAAATAGATCAAATAAAGGTATTGTGTCACCTACAACTAAAAATATTTTTAAATAAAATAACATTAAAAAAATGTTTCTAGAGCACTTTCCCAACCACATGCAAAGCCCTGGGTTCAATCCCCAGCACCACAGAGTAGGGGGAGAAAAAGAAAAAAAAATGTTTCTAGATATTGCCAAATCTCTGGGTGATGAAATCTTCTTTAACTGACCACTGTGTTAAAGGAATGCTTTTTTTAAATGTATTTATTTTTTAGTTGTAGTTGGACACAATACCTTTATTTATTTTTATGTGGTGCTGAAGATCACAGACACAATATCTTTATTTATTTTTATGTGGTGCTGAGGATCGCGCTCTACCACTGAGCCACAACCCCAGCCCAAGGAATGCCTCTTTGAGTGACATGAGTTGAGACCTATAGGACAAGGTAAAAATAAAATAAAAGTAGGGGCTAGAGATGTGACTCCATGATAAAGTCTCCTTGTTCAGCATATGTGAAGCCCTGGTTTGATCCCAGCACCTCAAGGGAAACTAGTGCATGCCTGTAGTCCCAGCACTCTGGGAGGCTGAGCTGAGAGGATAGCTTAAGCCCAGGAGTTCAAGAACAGCTTGAGCAGTATAGAGAAACCCTGTCTCAAAAACAAAACAAAACAAAACAAAAAAACAAGCTAGTGTAGTGTATTCCAGTCAGAAAAGTAGACTATAGCAAAAAATGAATATGCTACAATGACTAAAGATAATAAGTGAGGAAGGGAGCGAGAGTGACATATGATGTAACTGGAGAAAAAGACAAGGGCTCAATCTTATAGTTGCTTGAAGTTATATAAGGAAGCTTAGATTTCATTTTAAGGCAACAGAAGCCATTGAGTTTTTTAGGCAGAGAAGTAACATGATCTTTATGCTTTGGAAGATACATTGACTGCAGTGTGGCAAATGGGTTGGACAGAACTAAAAGCAAGGACACCAGGGTTGGGAGTGTAGTTCAGTGATAGAATGTGGTAGAATGTGCACTTAGCATGGGTGAGACCCTGGGTTCAATCCCCAGCATCAAAACCATTAAAAACTTACTGTAAGCTACAGTAATCAAGACAGTATAGTATTGCCAAGAGAATAGGCAAATAGATCAATGGAAAAGAATAAAGAGGACAGGGAGAGAAGCTTGGTGCTAGAGTGCTTGCTGGGCATGTGTGAGGCCCCAGGTTGAAACCCCAGCACCACAAAAAAAATAAAATAAAATAAACATATATGGGCTGGGGTTGTGGCTCAGAGGTAGAGTGCTCACCTAGCATGCATGAGGCACTGGGTTCGATCCTCAGCACCACATAAAGTAAAATAAAGACATCATGTTTTCCTATAACTAAAAAATAAATATTAAAATGTTTTAAAAAATAAACAAATAAAGAAGGCTGACAGGAAAGTAGAAGAGAAGGGAAGATGGAAGAAGAGGGATGAGACAGAAAACTGATGGAAGGAAGGTGTCAGGGCATACCAGAACAGGATGTGCTCTAGAGCACTCAAAGATAGCCTCAGAGAGCAGACTGGAGTTCATTTTTCTTGGAGATTGGGGGTAAAAGATGAGGATTGTTGGTAACACAGAGATATTCATTCAGAAGGGCAAGAAGTAGAAGTAGAAGTTGGATGAATATGGTATTCATTCAAAAATATTTTGGGGGACAAATTTTATGTGCCAAGCCCTATGCCTAATGCTAGGGATTCGAGGGTGCTTAAGGAGGTACGGGGGAGAAGGAGTAAAGGATTCAAGAATAATGGTAGATATTTAGAAAGCTTTTTCAGGGAATGGGAAAGCAAAACTGAGTGGGAAATATTACAAGGATTCTTGCTTCCTGCCAAGGATCCATTGAGAACAGATAAGTTTATGGTAGTATGAATCTACAAAAAAGTTATGTGATTCTTTTTCCCACCATAGTTCAGTAAATAGCCCAGACAAAGTTGGACAGAGGACAAAATGGTAGATTCATCTAAGATTGGAGGTTTATGAGGCAGTGGCAAGAGAAGAATTGAGGTGATAAACTATTGGATGGAGCATTAGGCTCTTTGAGAGAGGCAAAGAACAGAGACACCCTCAGTTCAGGTATAAGGTGATGGCACTCCAGTAGAAGGGAGGAAGCCTAGGAAATTGGCTGTGCAGACAGACATCACGGGAGAAATAAAAAAATAACTAGGGTACAAAAAAGTTTTAACATACTAATGTCACCTCTGATCATGTGTCTTCTAACTCTCAGAACTGGTCGCCCATTTGCTCAAAGGACTCTACCATATTTATAACTAACTTAGCTTCTTACTGTCTAGTGCCTCTCTTCTTCTGCATATACTTACTACTCCCCCCCACCCCAGGGATTACACTGATTTTTCTGTGTGTCTGGATACAAACTCACCAGAAAGAGGATTTGATTGCATCAGTCAAGCCCGTCCAATATGGATCACATAAAAAGACTGCTTGTCTCCTTCATGTTTAACCTATAATCATTTGCCAGGCAATTGGAAAAATAGATATTTTAAGTGGTACGTTTGTCTTTTGCTATTACTATAGACTTACGATTTAATCAGTCATGACCAGGGTTAACAGGATTATATGACATAAAGCATGGTCACCCCAGGCTACTTTTCTCAGGAGGAAATTGTAGAGTTTCATGGTCCATCTAGAACTGAATAATAGGGAAGGAAATAAAGGCAGGAGAGAACCATTGGCTTTTGGAAAAATGAAGTGAGTTCAAGGGCTGGGGATGTAGCTCAGTGGGAGACCATTTGCCTAGCATTATGTGAGACCCTGGGTTTTGATCCCCAGCACCACAAAAAAATAAAAATAAAAAAAAATAAAGTTCAATAATATTGAAGAACTAGAATGATAAGAATAGCAGAATGTAAGTGTGAGAAGGAAAGACTGCTGGGGTCAGAGAACAGTATGGCAAGTTTCAGCTTGTTAAGAGGGTGGAGGTTTTCAGTAGAAAAAAAAAGTTTAAATGTGAGCATAGTAGAAAATTAGATGTTTAGAAAGGAAAGGAGAGCTATTGAAATGGTATATCAAAAAAACTTTGAAGATGGAATCTTAGATGACTCATCCACATGAATGTTGAAGTTTCACAAGCCAAAATATGACAGGCATTGGGTTGAAAATAACCAGATTGCCAAAGTTTGAAACAAATGTAGAGGCATGCCTGGAGGGTCAATCCAAAGCAGTGATAGGGAGAGGTAAAAGGTTAAGATGACAGGAAAGCATGGGCTTCAAAGGAAGGGTAGAGTGCTGGTTGGAAAAGCATCTGAAGGATGATGACATTTCCCCTCACCTTAAGATCCAGGGGACATGAGAGAATGCATAGGGGAGCATATATTATATGGCATATAGTTAATGCATTTATATATTAAGAAGTTCTGTACAGGATTGGTGTTGTAGCTCAGTGATAGAGCAACTGCCCAGCACATGTGAGGCACTGGGTTCAATCCTCAGCACCACTTAAAAATAAAATAAAGCATTCTGTCCATCTACAACTACAAAAAAAAATGTTTTAAATAAGTGCAGAGGGCTGTGGCTGTGGCTAAGCAGTAAAGTGCTTGTGAGGCGCTGGGTTCCATCCTCAGCACCACATAAAAATAAATAAATAAAGATAATGTGGGCTGGGTGTGTAGCTCAGTGGTTGAGCACTTTCCTAGCATGTGTGAGACCCTGGGTTTGATCCTCAGCACCACATAAATAAATAAAATAAAGGTATTGTATCCATCTATAACTATAAAAAATATTTAAAAAAAAAAGATAATGTGTCCAACTACAACTAAAAATTTTTTTTTAAAAAGTGCAGTACAGGGGGCTGGGGTTATGGCTCAGTGGTAAAGCGCTCATCTCGCACATGCGGGACCCTGGGTTAGGTCCTCAGCCCCACATAAAAAATAAATGAGTGAAATAAAGGTATTGTGTCCAACTATAAAATAAATATATTTTTAAAAAGTGCAGTACAGAGGCTGGGGATGTGGCTCAAGCGGTAGCGCGCTCACGTGGCATGCGTGCCGCCCGGGTTGGATCCTCAGCACCACATACCAACAAAGATGTTGTGTCGGCCGAAAACTAAAAAATAAATATTAAAAAAAATTCTCTCTCTCTCTCTCTCAAAAAAAAAAAAAACTTGTAAAAAGTGCAGTACACATAAAGTCTATATACTAGACACAGAAAGGAACCCAGTGTAGTGCAGTGGCACAGGCCTGTAATCCCAGTTACTAGGGAGGCTGAGGCAGGAGGATCAAAGTTTGAGGCAAGCCTGGGTAATTTAGCGAGATCCTAACTCAAAATTTAAAAAAATGGAAGGAAAGAGATATAGTTCTGTGGTAGATGATGCTGGGTTCAATCCCTAGTATAGCAAAAAAAAAAAAAAAAAAAAAACAGAAATGGATTGCTAATATAGCTAAAAGGTGAAGTGCATGTAATCTACATGGAAGAGGCCCCTGGGTTCAATCTTTAGCATCCCTCCCCCTAAAAAAGACCAGAGAAGGTGTCATTCTTTTATTTCCCAATTTTTGTCTGAAACTAGTACATGTGTAAAACAAACATTAAATTTTAAAATTAATGATTATCTTACTAATATAATTTTTGAGTTTTGAAAGATAAAGAATTTACATAAAGCTCAGTGGCTCAGTGGTAGACTGCTTTCCTAGCATCTGTGAGGCACTGGATTCAATTCTCAGCACCACATGTAAATAAAATAAAATAAAGGTCCATCTACAACTAAGAAAAAAAAAATTCTCCTGGACGTGGTAGCACATGTAATCCCAGTTGTTCGGGAGGCTGAGGCAAGAGGATCATGAGTTCAAAGCTAGTCTCAGCAATTTAGCAAGGCCATAAGTAACTCAGTGAAAGCCTGTTTCTAAATAAAATATAAAAAAGGGTGAGGGTGTAGCTCAGTGGTTAAGCACCCTTGGGTTCAATCCCTGGTACCAAAGAAAGAAAAAAATATTAAAAAAAAAAGAGGGTTTTAGCTCAGTGATTGACTTGCCTTGCAAGTGTGAGTCACTGGGTTCAATCCTCAGCACCACATTAAAAAAATAAATATATAAAATATTGTGTCCATCTACAACTAAAAAATATTTTTTAAAAAAAAAAGAATTTAGAAGGATTTGGGTAGAAGGATGACATTGATGACCCAGATCTGTAAAGTTTGATTTGATTATATTTTTTATTTTTCTTTATAAATTTCACTGTAACACTGAGCATGATGGCACATGCCTGAAATTCCAGTGACTGGGGAGGCTGAGGCAGGAGGATTGCAAGTTCAAGGATAGCCTCTGCAATTTAGCAAGACCCAGTCTAAAAAGACAAAACAAAAACTCATATAACAAAACAGGAGGTGGGGTTTCAGGGTATAACTTGGTGGAAGAGCACCCTTAGGTTCAATCCCTAGTACCATAATAATAATAGAAAATTTCCTTGTAGCAAGGAGAGGCAGTCACAATTAATATAATGTTCTTCCAACTATTTATAAAATTAGGAGCTCCATAAATATCATAGTTGATGGTTTTGGCATTTGTCCTATAGAAAGCATATTTTAAAGTATTGACTGATCAAATATTTCTCCCTTTCCCTTTCCTCCTTCTCTACATGTTCAACTCTTAGATATCAATTCAAGTCAATCACTGTATCTCATATTCCCTTAATTCCTTGTACCCCCAACACCAAAAGTTCAGGAATGGGTATGTGAACATATACCCAACTCAGGATATTTGAGACTAATAATACCAAGTTTGGGGACCTTTCTTCCAGCTGTCAGGGAAATTGAATCTCTTTTCTACCAGTTGAAAGTATGTATCTCTAGGACCTGTCAGCAACCAGCCTGGCACCATGATTGGAGGGCCCACCTAAAAATGGAATCATCACTAAGGAAGCGGACATCATTTGAATCCTGGAACAAATTCCATCAGAAGTAGCAAGAAACTACTTGCCTGGTATGTGAGCCAATAAACAAACCTTTACTTATTTTGTTTTTGTTAAACCAGCTGTGGTGGGATTTTTCACCATTTACAACATAAAGAGCTCTAATTAATACAGATATGTTCTAGCCTACAAAACTACAGTCCCCATGTTTCTAACTGTATCTAGGTATACAAAGATACAATTTTGGGGGCTGGGGTTGTGGCTCAGCGGTAGAGCGCTTGCCTAGCATGTTCAAGGCTTTGGGTTCGATCCTCAGCACCACATAAAAATAAATAAATAAATAAAATAGAGGTATTGTGTACAAAAAAAAAGATACAATTTTCAACTGTGACTTTTAGAATGCTTAATCTCCTTAGATATACCATCATTTCACTTCACACTTTGGAAAACTATCCAAAAATTTTCCTATGTCTTAAATACAGATTTTGAAAATATATTCAAAAATAATAAAACTGAATGATATATCTCAAGTCAATTAAGTGGTTGCAAAGTATAAAGCACTTCTTTCCATTTTCTGTACTTTGCTTTCATCCAAACGTAGATTTAAATATAAACAGATATTTTAAGTGGTTCAACAAAATATTTGATTGATATATGCTAAGATAGATATAAAATGGATTTCTGACTTGCCACATAGTATTTTCCCCTTTATACCAAAACTTGGAAATGAAGAAGTAAAAAGTGATTTAAACTGAGTGCAGGGGCTGGGAATGTGGCTCAAGTGGTAGCGCGCTCGCCTGGTATGCGTGAGGCACTGGGTTCGATTCTCAGCACCATATAAAAATAAAGATATTGTGTCCACCTAAAACTAAAAAATAAATATTAAAAACATAAATAAATAAATAAATAATAAACTGAGTCCAGTTGTACACACCTGCAATACAAGCTATATGGGAGGCTGGGGCAGTTCTAGACCAGCCTCACAACTAAGCCAGCCTGTTTCAAAACTTAAAAAAAAAAAAAATTAAAAGGTGTCAGGATGTAGCTCAGTACTAAAGCACCCTAGGTTCAATTCCCAGTAGCAGTGGGAGGAAGTGAATTTAAAAAAAGTGTGGGTGGGGGAGCTAGGCATGTAGTCTCAGGTACTCAGGAGGCTGAGGCAGAAGGATTGCTTGAACCCAAAAGTTCAAGACTAGGGCTGGGATGTGACTCAAGCGGTAGCACGCTTGCCTGGCATGCGTGCGGCCCGGGTTCGATTCTCAGCACCACATACAAAGATGTTGTGTCTGCCGAAAAACTAAAAAATAAATATTAAAGTTCTCTCTCTCTCTCTCTCTCTCTCTCTCTCTCTCTCTCTCTCTCTTAAAAAAAAAAAAAAAAAGTTCAAGACTAGCCTGGGCAACATAATGAAATTCATCTCAAAAGAAAGAAAAAAAAAGAAATAGAAAGGAAGGAAGTAAGAAGGAAAGAAGCATATGCAAAGTGCTTTTGGAAGCACAGAGAAGGGTACAGTAATGCTGGCAGAACCAGAAAGGAAGTGACATTTGAATTGTACTAAAAGACGAGAAGAAATTTGCCAGACAGCAAAGAAAACAGTCATAGTATGCAGAAGGAAGAGCATAAGTAAAGAGATGGCATTTTCAGAGTTAAACTTTTTCCTGTAAGTCTTAGAAAGCAATAGCTGAAAAATAATCTATTGCTATTTGGATCTAGGCTTAATAACTGAGGCAAATATAAAGATGGGTCAGAGGAGGTAGATTGTAAAACCCTGAACATCTGATGATACTGTGATTGTCTAGAAGTATAAAGAATCTCTTTGAGTGTAGTAGGACGTGCATTGGGGAACAAAGATCTATGAAAGCAATTGCCTGTTAGCAGCAGCAGTGAGAAATGGGGAGAGGTTGAAGACAACTTTGAATTTTCTTGTTTCTTCACTTAGGTGGATGTTACTACCACTCTACAAGTGAAAGAACAAAACAGAACCACATCTGTGAACAGTGAAGAGAATATAAACATTTATTTTAGTCTACGTCTATGAAAAAGAGGATTTCCCTACAAGTATACCTATAGCTTGGAAAGTTGACATTTTTGGGGAGGAGGGGTACCAGAGATTGAACTCAGGGGCACTTAACCACTGAGCCACATCCCCAGCCGGGTTTTTTTTGTAATTATTTAGAGACAGGGTCTCACTGAGTTGCTTAGCGCCATTGCTGAGGCTGGCTTTGAACTTGCAATCCTCCTGCCTCAGCCTCCCAAACTGTTTGCTGGGATTATAGGCATATGGGCCACGAGGCCCGGCTTGAAAAGTTGATTTTTATATGCACTATAAATTTTTTGTTTAAATTTATTTTAGTTGTTGATGGACCTTTATTTTACTCATTTATTTATATGTGGTGCTGAGAATTGAACCCAGTGCTTCACACATGTGAGGCAAGCACTCTACCACTGAGCCACATCCCACCCTTGCAGTATAAATTTTAATTTTGCCTCCTCTTTTTAAAAATTTTAATTGTTGCATGGTCTTCTATTGTATGGCTGTTCCATAATTTTTTAAATATTTTCTTTTTAGTTGTCAATGGATCTTTTATTTATTTATGTGCAATGTTGAGGATAGAACCCAGGGACTCACACAGGCCAGGCAAGCGCTCCACCATTGGGCTACAACTCTAGCCCCCCATAATTTCTTTCTCAAATTTTTTATTTATTGTTATTCATACTGTTGGTTATAGATTTTTTTCTCCTCTGGTACTGGAGATTGAACCCAGGGGTGCTCTCTACCATGGAGCTACATCCCCATTTCTTTATATATTATCTTGAGACAGGAACTCTCTCAGTTGCCAGGGCTGATCTCCAATTTGCAGTCCTCCTACTTAGCCTCTCAAGTTGCTGGGATTACAGGTATGCACTACCAACATCAACTACAGATGATTTTAAATTTAAAAAATTCTGTTGCTTGTTTACATTTTCTGCAATATGTCTATACTATTAATTTTTCTTTTTTTCTTATCTTTTTGTTGTTGTTGTTGTTGTTGTTACAAGGGATTGACCCAGGGCCTACCACATGTAGGCAAGCATTTTGCCATCACGCTACATTCCTAGACTCTACACCATTAATTTTTTTATTTCTTTTTTAATTAGAGCTTTATAGTTATATATAGTAGTTGTGTATAACATTAATTTTTTAAAAATAAAAGAAAAAATGATGTTAGAGTTTGGGTAAGGGTAACTAAAATATTAGTGGTGTCAGTTATCAGAAAAAGGGAAGTCAGAAAGATGAAAGTTATACTTGAGACAGTCCTAAAGGGCCGAATGAGGACCATTGACTTTGATTCAGAACTGGTTAATTGTGGTATGTTAAAGAAATTTAAAACATGAGATTAAGATTCAGAGCTGGGGCCAGGTATGTGACCCACACTTACAATCCCTACTACTCAGGAGACTAAGGAAGAATTGCAAGCTTGTGGTAAGCCTGGGCAATTTGAGCAGACCCTGTCTCAAAAATAAAATTAAAAGGACTGGGTATAGCTCAGTAGTAGAACATTTGTCTAGCATGTGCAAGGGCCTGGGTTCAATCCCCAGTACTGTAAGTAAGTAAGTAAATAAATAAATATATGGGGCTGTGGCTCAATGGTATGAGTGCTTGCCTATCATGCCAAGACCCTGGGTTCATTCCCACAAAAGGAAAAAAAAATCAGGTTAGACTTAAATGAAATTATATATTGGAGTCATCCACAGAGAGAAAGCTGAAATTATAGAAAGAACAGAGTGTCAAGAGAAAAAGAGAACAAGAGGAAGTGAGGGGAAAGGGAAAAATAATACAAGGGGGAGAAATGAATTACAGTAGAGGGGGTAGAGAGAGAAGAGGGGAGGGGAGGGGAGGGGAGGGGGGATAGTAGAGGATAGGAAAGGCAGCAGAATACAACAGACATGAGTATGGCAATATGTAAATCAATGGAAGTGTAACTGATGTGATTCTTCAATCTGTATACGGGGTAAAAATGGGAGTTCATAACCCACTTGAATCAAAGTGTGAAATATGATATATCAAGAACTATATAATGTTTTGAACAACCAACAATAAAAAAAATAAAAAATAAAATATTAAAAAAAAGAGAAAAAGAGAGGGTAAAAGAAAGAAGGCAAGGATCACACACATATATACACACACACTCTCTCTATAAGTGTGCAGGAGCAGGAAGATAGGGGGATGAGATGAGATTTTTGTTGGAAAATAGGCATGAAGGTTTGCTACCAGTTTGAGTTCTAATTCTAGTTTTATCAATTACAAAAGTTATTAGCTATGAGTCCTTGGGCATGTCACCCTCTTTAGTAAAATAGGTATAAAGAAATGAAAACATTTACATGGAATACTGTAAAAATGGAGGAAACGTAGGGAAAGTATCATGTGTATTAGCCGTTGTTATACAATAAATTAATAACAATAAACAATTTCTCTTCCTGCCACATTCATTCATGCTACTCCCTCAGTGGCCTCATAACTTGTCTCCCTTCTACTTTGTTGTTTGTTTGTTTGTTTTTTGGTACTCCACAGTGCCAAAAAACCCAGGAGGGGCTCTACCACTGAGCCACATCCCCAATCCCTTTTCATTTCTTTCTCTCTCTCTCTCTCTCTCTCTCTCTCTCTCTCTCTCTCTCTCTCTCTCTCTCAGACAGGGTCTCACCAAATTGTTGAGGATGGCTTTGAACTTGCACTCCTCCTGTCTCAGCCTCCCAAGTTGCTGGGATTACAGGAGTGTGCCACCATGCTTGGCTCTTTCTACTTTTGCCTCCTTACTGTCCATCTATACACAGTAGCTACAATCATCTTTTTTAAAAACACAGATCCAGTCATTGCATTCTCCAGCTCATTCAAGGGTTTCCCACTGTGTTTATAATGCAATCCAGATTCCTTATTATCTCCTGTAAACCCTGAATTATCTGGTCCCTGTTTACTTCTCCAACCTCATATCATCCCACTCTCTTCCTCTGTAGTAGACATTTGTTATTGTTTTCAAAGTGCAGCAAGAGAAGCCTCTTCCTATGTTCCAGGAGTTCTGAGATTTGAACCTTGATGAGAGGCAGAGTTGCATCCTTGATAGGAACTGCAAGTGTTGGCTGGGCATGGTGGTGCACAACTATAATCTCACTTACTCGGGAGGCTGAGGGGAGATGATTGCAAGTTCAAGACCAGTCTGGGCAACTTAGAGAGACCCAATCCCAAAATGAAAAATCAAAAGGGCTGGGAATGTAGCTCAGTGGTAGCGCATGCCTGGGTTCAATACCTAGCAACACACACACTTAGAGATGCACACCCACCCACCCATAAATGTGTCAGTTATTTTTTCAACCTCCTTTAAGTAAGGGTGTGGACACAGAATCTACATTTTGCCAAGCAGACATAGTTGCCCAGGTTTTTATCAGGAGCTAATGATGCAAGGAAGGGAAATTTGGTGGGATAGACTCCTACAGTAAGAAGAGATTCCTGGCGGACAGTGGCAGTAGTGAAAACCATGTTGTCTGATCCCCTGATCCAATGATATTGGCAGTTTAAGTTGTTCTTATTGATACTCCATAGCAATGGCAGTGGTGACCCCAAGGATGGTTCTGTGGTTAGATTTTGGGCATTGTCCTGGAGCATATAACTGTGAACCTAGTTCCCTAACCTTACCAGTGATTCTTAGTGACCTAGTTACCTTGGTTTTTGTTGGAAAAGACCCTGATTTATATATCCTGTTTCTGTTACCTGCCAAATTCTTTTTGGCCAATAGAAATGCAAGACCTTATTCTGCTTTGCTTTGTACCCCCAATACTCAAAACAGTCTTTGGCAAGTAGCAAGTACTTGGTAAATGTTAATTTAATTGAGTAGAATTGGCCGGTCATAGATCAGCATACAAAATTTTATTTAACCCTTGTCTTTCTTTGAAACTCTAGCTCCACAGAAAAAAGTGCTATTGAGCTCAATTTCTGATTAGGCATGGGCTGGGGTGTAGCTCAGTGGTGGAGCACTTGCCTAGCAAGTGCAAGGCCCTGGGTTCAATCTCCATTTACACACACACACACACACACACACACACACACACACACAGAGTTCTGGTTGGGCAACAGGAATTAGACTTGCTCACTAACTAGGTTTTTGGCTCTACCACAGGGCCTAAAGATGGGAAAGGGAGGATAGTGGGAACTTGGGAGGAAATTCTAGAAGCAGTACCTCTTAGAACTCTTGCTCTACTTTTGGCAGGAATCCTAGAAACTTCCACATGGGGATCTGAGAGGGGGTAATTATGAGGATATAGGTAGTACAGCAGTAGTTCTCTCTCCTAGAAGATTGTTCAGCTGAAGACTTCAAAGTGATTATAGTAGTTCTTATTGGTACTTTTAGAAGATATTCTGTTGTGAGGTAGAATGATAGTCTCCAAATGAGAAATTAGAAATTTTATGGAATTAAGGGTATAGGAGCTTACTTGAGCTCTAGAAGCACAGTTGACCTTCCTAAGGCAATTTTTCAACTATACAGGTCTCAGCTGGGCATAGTAGTACATGCCTGTTAAACCCAGCAATTGGGATTGCAAGTTCAAAGCCAGCCTCAGTAAATGAGTGAGGCCCTAAACAGCTTAGCAAGACCCTCTCTCAAAATCAAGAATAGAGGGGTTGATCAATAAATATTTGCAATAAATAAATAAATAAATAAAAGAGGGGTTGGGGTTGTTGGCTTAGCAGTAGAGTGCTGCCTAGCACATGTGAGATACTGGGTTCCATCTTCAGCACCACATGAAAATAAATAAATAAAATAAAGATATTGTGCCCATCTTCAACTAAAAAATTTTTAAAAAAGAATAGTAAGGGCTGGGGATGTAGCACTGGTAAAGTGCTTCTGGGTTTGATCCCAAGTACCCAAAAACCAAAACAAATCAAGTGTACAAGTCTCTGTTAAATATAAATGTGGGTGTTGAAGGGATAGAAATCAGCATTTCAGAAATGAGGATTGTTTGTTAGCTTTAAGACCAGTCAGTCACCTTTTATTAAGCATATACTTTGTGACTTTCAATGCACTAAGGGAAGTTGCATGCATTTTCTCATTAAATCCTCCCACTTTTCTGAGAAGTAGTTGTGTCTAATACACTTGCTAAAAACTTGTTCTCAATATTATAAGAGAATGACTCTTTTTTTTTCAGATGTTGATGGACCTTTTATTTTATTCATTTATTTATATGCGATGCTCAGAATTGAACCCAGTGCCTCACACATGCTAGACAAGCACTCTACTACTGAGCCCCAGCCCCAGCCCCAAGATAATGATTCTTAACAGATGTGCTCCCCGCCCCTTCTTCTGTTAAATTTTCAGAAGTGGAATCATTTGCTGAAGGAATATAAAGATTTTAAAGCAACTAAAAACTTCTTTTATATTTTTTTTGGGGGGGGCACGAGGAGTACCAGGATTGAACTCAGGGGCACTCAACCACTGAGCCACATCCACATCCCTATTTTGTATTTTATTTAGAGACAAGGTCTCACTGAGTTGCTTAATACCTTGCTTTTGCTGAGGCTGTCTTTGAACTCAGGATCCTCCTGCCTCAGCCTCCTGAGCTGCTGGGATTACAGGCATGTGTCACTGCGCCCTCCTCAACTTTTTTACTTTTCTTACTTGGAAAACTTGTTTGTTTATTAGTATTTAAATTTTCTGATAACATATGCTGCCTAGAAACGGATAGATAACAGATGTTTAGTTAAAGAGTATTTGACCAGTCAAGCATGCCTGTAATCCCAGCTACTCAGGAGGCTGAGGCAGGAGGATCACAAGTTAAAAGCCAGACTCAGCAAAAGCAAGGCACTAAGCAACTCAGTGAGACCCTGTCTCTAAATAAAATGCAAAACAGGGCTGAGGATGTGACTCGGTGGTCAAGTGCCCCTGAATTAAATCCCAGGTACCCGCCCTAACCCCCTGCAAAAAGAGTGACCACTTAAGAAAAATGATGAATTCTGACTTTGATAGAGATTCCCAAGGTGGAGCTTTATAGAATTGTCTTTTGTTGTGTTCTTGTTGTTGTTCTTGAAAATTTTTTTTAATATTTATTTTTTTAGTTGTAGTTGGACATAATACCTTTATTCCATTTATTTATTTTTATGTGGTGCTGAGGATCAAACCCAGGGCCCTGCGCATGCGAGGCGAGCGCTCTACCGATGAGCCACAATCCCAGCCCCTGGTCCTGGAAATTTAATCTAGAGCCTCATGCATGCAGTTAGCCCACTCAACCACTAAGTGACACTTCCAGCCCTATTTTATTTTAATTGATACTTCATGCATTTGTCTATAGTTTCTTCTTGCAAGAACACCACTTTCAGAAGTTCTAATATACTAAGAAGGGCAAAACAAAAATCTCCACTTTAAGCTCCCTGGCAACCAATAAAAACACAAGAAAGCAATCAGTTACAATATTTGCAGTGTTCATAGGCAAGAACAGTCTGGTTACTTAAGGAAAATCACCACTGTTACTGAAGATAAGACTTTTTCCGATGCTTTCTCTCAGGGAGAAAAAACAAAACAAAACTTGTTTTTTGTTTTTTGTTTTAAAGACAACAGGGATTACAAGTGTGTTGCCACCACACCCAGTTTCTCTCATAAAGCAAATCCAGTGAACAATGTCACCTTCAACAACACATTCCTTACAGTACACATGAAGAGAAATTTTGAGGGGCTATTTCTTTTTTCTTTTTTTAAATTATTTTTTAGTTGTAGGTGGACAGAGTATCTTTATTTTACTTTTATGTGGTGCTGAGGATCAAACCCAGTGTCTCACTGGTGCTAGGCAAGTGCTCTACCACTGAGTCATAACCACAGCCCAAGGGGCTATTTCTTATAGCGCCCATAATAAAAGCTGAACACATTATAGCTAAATATAGTACAATAAAGACAATTTATGATTATGATTACAATTATGATTATGATTATTACACTACTGTGAAGATAAACAACTCTCTCCTGATATTATCTATCCTTGAGAAGTTTTCATTTAAAAATCTAGTATGGGTCTGGGGTTGTGGTTCTGTGGTAGAGCACTCACCTAACGCGTGTGATGTGCTGGGTTCGATCCTCAGCACCACATAAAAATAAATAAATAAAATAAAGATAGTGTGCCCATCTACAACTAAAAAAATATAGATATAAAAAAATTGGGCTGAGCTGGGTGCAATGATGCACGCCTGTAATCCCAGCTGCTTGGGAGGCTCTTGTAGTAGTATCTAAAGTTCAAAGTCAGCCTCAGCAATGGTGAGGCACTAAGCAACTCAAAAAATAGGGCTGGGTATATGGCTCAATGGTTGAGTGCCCCTAAGTTCAATCCTGGGGACCAAAAAAAAAAAAAAAAAAAAAGAAGGCTAACTTAAAAAGAAAATCTAGCATAAAAATTGTTAATCTGAGGTTCATGGACAACATTTAGGATATTCTAAAATCTCTGAAAATGGCCTGAGGGTTTAGCTTAGTGGCAACTTAAAAAAAATTCTCTGAAATCATATGCAAAAACATTTTGTGCATGATTAGATACATTTTCATGGGAAAAAAATTCAGAGCACTAGTTTTCAAGTTTGTACATTAGAATCACTTAGTGACCCTAGATATCCTGATTTAATTGGCCTGGAGAAAACTGGGCATGGGTGATAAGCTCACCAAGAGTTTCTTTTCCTCTCTCTTTTTTTTTTTCTTTCCACATTTTTATTGATGTGTTATTATAATTGTACATAATGATGAAATTTGTTGTTACACAAGTATTTCTAATGTACAAAATAAACATGAATACAAAACACCTAAGGATTTTGTGAAAATGTAAATATTGATATCTGGGGTTAGGCCTGAGATTTTGCATTTCTGACAAGCTTCCAGGTAATGCCACTGCTGCTGATCTTCAGATCATAATTTGGGAATAGGTGTATAAAACAGTGGTATTTAAAGTGAGAGTGGCTGCTGAGTACTAAGGCACACACCTGAAATCCCAGTGACTTGGTGGAAGTTGAGACAAGAGGATTGTAGGTTCAAGGCCAGCCTCAGCAACTTAGTGAGACCCTGTCTCAAAATTTAAAAAAAAAAAAAAAAAAGGATTGGGGATGTAGCTGGTAAAGTGCCCCTGAATTCAATTCTCAGTACCAAAAGAAAGAAAAGGAAAAAAAAAAAAAGGAGAGTGGCTGATATTCATGATACTAAGATGTTATTTGCTTTTTTCACTGTGCTGACATTTGCATTAATGTTGCGAAAACAATGATAGGTAAGAGTGCTGGTTTGTTAGCAGGAAACAAGGTGGTGACACCAAACCATACTAGTATTCATTGCACTTATCACCACCCACTTGCAATTAAATAATAAACAAAAGTTTGCAGTTTTATATAAGAATGTCCTTGATGAAGTAGGAAGAAATATTAAATCGATCCCCCTTGTTACATGTTTTTAATTAGTTGTTTTGTATGACAAAATGGGAAATATGCATGAAGCTTCAGCTGCATATCAAAGAATGATGGATGGTTGTCTTGAAAAACATGGGTGTGGGGCAACAGAGGTGGCCTAGCAGTTTAGTGTGCACTTAGCATGTGCAAGGCCCTCAGTTCAAATCCCAGCAACAAAACAAAACACAAATAAACCAGCCTGGACTTGTGGCTCAGTGGTAGAGGGCTTGCCTAGCAAGTGTGAGGTTCGATCCTCAGCACCACATAAACATAAATAAATAAAGGTATTCTGTTCATCTACAACTAGAAAATATTTTTTAAAAACCAAACAAATAAACCACACTTGTGTGTTCATCAAACTATGAACTAAACTAGTTACTTTTCTCACTGACCACCATTTTTATTTGAAAGCATGATTAACAGGCAAATCATGTGTATTCAGATTTGTGTGTGTGCTGAAATTTTCACCCCAAATGAACAAAGTGAGCTTGCATTTTAAGGAAAATATCTGATAAGTGTTTCTTGCCAATGATAAAATTTGAGTTTTTGAATAAAAATTAGAAATTTAGCAAACTTATATCCACTATAATGAACTGAATAGCTTAACACTTAAAAGACCTTCCTAATATAATAAATAAGAAGTTTTGATAACATGTAAGGAAGGCTAGGATGTAGTTCAATGATTGAGCACTTGCATAGCATGAGTCCCTGGGCTTGATCCCCAGCACACCCCTGCATAAAACCACATTTGCTTGATATTGTATAAGTAAAGATATTGATAGGGCTGGGGTTGTAGCTCAGTGGTGGAGCACTCACCTAGCATGTGCAAGACCCTGGGTTTGATCCTCAGCACCACATAAAAATAAATAAGTGAAATAAAGGTGTTGTATCCAACTACAACTAAAAAAAATTCATAAAATAAAAGGTATTGTGTCCATCTACAACTAAAAACTTTTTTTAAAAAAGATATTGATATTTGGAAAATCTGTATAACTGAACAGACCAATATTTTTCAAAACACCAGAGTATACATTAAGTTATGCCTAGGTAAAAGATTCATTTTAAGAGCAAGAGGGGCTGGGTTTGTGGCTGAGTGGTGGCGCGCTTGCCTAGCATGTGTGACGCACTGGGTTCGATTCTCAGCACCACATACAAGTAAATAAAATAAAGATCCATCAAAAACTAAAAAAAAAAATATTAAAAAAAGAGCAAGAAGTACCAATGGATTTTAATGAAACACAGAACAAAAAGTTCATTAATGTGGTTTTTGGATGCCATATTGCAACTAACCATTAAGAAATGACCACTTGTTGAGGGACTATGGGTTTAGCTCAATAGTAGAGTGCATGCTTAGCACAAGGCCCTGGATTTGATCCCCAGAAATGAATCAATTTTAAAAAATAGGCTAAATGTTCATATATATCAAGTAAAACAACATATTACAACAGACTGAGTGTATATACATACATGAAAATCTAGCAAAAGAAGACATTGAAGAAATTTGTGAGAATGTAATATATCAACACTTGTTATGTTATTTATTGTTCTGGAAAATACAGCTGTTTTGCACAAAAATGTTATTTATTGTAATAGGTTTATTGTTATTTTGCTTTAATTTCTAATATAATAATTATTGATGCATATAACCCACATAAACAAAAGTTCATTGTTTTTTTAACATTTTTTGTAGTTGAATGATACAGCACTTGCCTAGTGTGCACATGCCCTAGTTTGATCCCCAGTATCTAAAAAAAAAAAAAAAAAAAAAGATTTTCTGGTTTGAAAACTACTGCTCTAAAATTTTCATTAAGTTTCAAAGACATCTAAGACTTCAACACAAAAAAACCACAGATCTTTAAAAAGGCATGGATGATGAACTAATTGCATTTTTCATAAAGATTACTTTTCTCAGTTAAGTTTTTAAAAAGTATAGAATGACAATGAGTTCTAGATTCTATTTCTAACAAGAATTTGTGGTATAACAGAGCTGCCAATTAACTACTAAGCCTTAATATTAATGGGTTCAAAAACAATTCTTGGAAGCTCACATCCAGTTCCTTAATATGATATATAACACATCCTATATAAACTGTACAAGAATTAACCTAATTTAATTTGTGACAACTCTATATGGTAGGTAATCTCCCCCTTCAATCCCCCCTCCACTGGGGATTGATCCATGGCCATAGGCATGCTAGGCAAACTCTACCACCGAGTTACATCCTCAGTCTTTTTTATTTTCCCAGGCTGTCCTCAAACTTGAAATACTCCTGCCTCAGTCTCCTGAGTAGCTGGGGTTATGGCATGTACCATGGTGCCTGGTTTAGTAGGTACTCCTATTATCTGTTATTTGCACATTTTGTTGAATGAATGAATGAATACATGTGTAAATAAAATTAAGTAAAAAATTTTTACCTATATACAAATCCATTTTAGAAAGAGATACGTTCTCAATACAGCTCTACTCATCCAATTAGTAATCACTTCCTTCTTTTCTCTTGTTATTTACTTATCTACAGTTTTCATCTGTATTTTTATTTGCTACCTGCATCTTCTCAAAAGTCTCACAGTTGGATTACAAGTTCAGAGCCAGCTTCAGCAACTTGGTGAGGCCATAAACAATGTGGAGAGACCCTGTATCAAAATAAAATATAAAAGGGAGCCAGGCAGGGTGGAGGCAAGCCTGTAATCCCAGTGGCTCAGGAGGCCGAGGCAGGAGGATCAGAGTTCAAAGCCAGTCTCAGCAACTTAGTGAGGCCCTAAGCAATTCAGTGAGACCTTGTCGGTAAATAAAATATAAAAAAGGGCTGTGGATGTGGCTCAGTTCAATCCTAGTACCCAAAACAAAAACAAAAATTCTCGCAGTTAATTTCTTTCCTTCTTCATACACCTTTTTAAAATAACCACAAACTAGTTTCTATCAACTAGTTCCACCTCACTTAATGCACCCAAGCTCTTATGCCCCTCCAACATGAGCCACATACTCATCCTATCAGGCAGATCTCCTTACTATTTCCCAATAATGCTAGTAATAAGAACTAACCTTCAGCTGGGTGCAGTGGTACATGCCTGTAGTCCCAGTGGCCCAGGAGACTGAAGCAGGATGATGGCCGAGTTCAAAGCCAACCTCAGCAAAAGTAAGACACTAAGCAACTCAGTGAGACACTGTCTCTAAATAAAATAGAAAATAGGGTTGGGGATGTGACTCAGTGGTTGAGTGCCCCTGAGTTCAATCCCCAGTACAAAAAAAACCAAAAACAAAACAAAAAAAAAAAACTAAATTTCACTGAGAAATTACTGTTACCCACTTGACTGCATGACCTTACTTAGTCTTCACTGGTGGATTAGCTACAGTACTATTTTTATCATCCCTGTTTTACAAGGATGGGAAAATGGAAGATAACAAAGCCAAAATAACTTGTCCAAGTTTCACAGCTGGGTAGTGAAAGTCAGGGTTTGATTTAAGCTGGCCTGTATCTTCTCCTCCATCCTCCTAGCTTTATTTAGACAAAATTTACAAATCATAAATTCACTTTTGGTAAGTATACAATTCAATAATTTTAAGTAAATTTAGAGTTGTACTTTTGAAAGTTTCACTCACCCCCAAAAAGTTTTCTTGTGCTCATTTGTAGTCAACTACTAATCAGCTTTCTGTTTCTATTGAGTTGGCTTTTCTAACTTATATAAATGGAATCCTACATTGCATATAAATGGAATGTTTTGTGTCTGACTTTTTTCAGATAGTATGATGTTTTTGACATTTGTGTTGTACTCTGTGTCCGTACTTCATTCCTTCTTGTTGTTGAACAGTATTCCATTGTATACCGTGTCTTGTTTATCTGTTCACCAAGCTGATGTACATTTGGGTTATTTCCTCTTTGGGGCTATTGTGAATAATACATTATGAATATTTGCGTACAAGTTTTTGTGTGAATATATATTTGTATTTCTCTTGGGCAATTCTTAGGAAAATTGCTGAATTGTGTGGTAAGTTTATGTTGAACATTTTAGAAACTCCCCGCCAAGTTGTTTTCCAAAGTCACTATTTCATTTTATTATCCCACCAACAATAAATGAAAATTCCAATGTCTCCACATTCTTATCAACACTTGGCATTGTCAGACTTTTTTCTTATAACCATGCTAATGAGGGTGAAGTTCCTTAATCACTAATAATGTTGATAATCTTTTTCCTGTCCCCCCATTTTTTTTCAGTGCTGGGGATTTCAGTACAGGGTCTCATGAATGGTAGGCAAGTTGCCCTACCACTCACTACTCCCCCGTACCCCGCCAGTCTTCTTATCCTGTTTTCTTAGTCCTCTCTTTATATCTGGTGAAAACAAATGACTACAGACACTTCATGCTATATAATCAATGCCTCCCACACATACCATAATCATTCTTGCTTTTCTCCTTTTGATTATACCCTTCCTATAACCTAAAAAGCCCTGTAATTTTATGATCCCATTTTTACGATTTGTAAAATCCAGCTCCAGATTTGCATCACCTATAAAACTAATCCTGGACCAACATTTTACACTTCCTATCTCTCACAGTTTTCTGTGTATAGCAAGAACCCAATAAATGTCTGTTAAATTTATGGATGGACTTTGCCCCAGTTAAAACATATGAATCCAGGGCTGGGGTTGTGGCTCAGTGGCAGAGCACTCGCCTAGCACGTGCAAGGCCCTGGATTCTATCCTCAGCACCACATAAAAATAAATGAATAAAATAAAGGTATTGTGTCCAACTACAACTAAAAAACAAATATTTTAAAAAATGGGGCGGGGGGCTGGGGATGTGACTCAAGCGGTAGCACGCTCGCCTGGCATGCGTGCGGCCCGGGTTCGATCCTCAGCACCACATACCAACAAAGATGTTGTGTCCGCCGAGAACTAAAAAAATAAATATTAAAAAAAAATTCTCTCTCTCTCTCTCTCTCTCTCTCTCTCTCTCTCTCTCTCTCCTCTCTCACTCTCTCTTTAAAAAAAAAATGGGGCGGGCTGGGATTGTGGCTCGGTGGTAGAGCACTCACCTAAAATTTTCGAGGATCTGGGTTCGATCCTCAGCACCACATTAAAAAAATAATAAAACTAAAAATAAAAAACTTTTGTGTCCAGCAAAAAAATAAATATTAAAAAAATGGGGGCTGGGGATATAGCTCAGTTGGTATAGTGCTTGGCTCACATGCACAAGGCCCTGGGTTTAATCTCCAGCACCACAAAAAAAACAAAACAAAACAAAACAAAAAAAAAAAAACCCATGAATCCTATTGTGTTTCTGAGCAAAACAGACACTCAACTCTCAACAGGATCTTTTTTTTTTTTTGGTGCCAGGGCCTTGTGCATGCAAGGCAAGCACTCTACCAACTGAGCTGTATCCCCAGCCCTTTATTTTGTATTTTATTTAGAGACAGGGTCTCACTGAGTTGTTCAGTACCTCACCTTTTCTGAGGCTAGCTTTGAACTCTCTATCCTCCTACCTCAGCCTCCTGAGCCACTGGGATTACAGGCATGAGCCACTGTACCTGGCCCCCAACAGGGTCTGGAAAATTGATCCTTTGAAAGCTACAATTATGAATAATGCAAAATAAAGTATCAAAACATTTATCACCTAGTGTGATGCACAGATATGGGCCCAAATAATGCAAATATATATTTTTATCATTGCCTCTACAATTTTATCATCACTTCAAGCCTAAATGAGACCCAAAGGCCTACTAGCCATTCATCCATTAATTTGTTTAACAATCATTTATTGAGCATCTCCAATGAATCAGCCAGGATGCAATTGTTATTGTTAGGAGAATGGACATAACTAGGATATGATTCTTCTACTTGTTCATAATAAGATGAAGAGAAATGAAAAGTAATCAAGTAATTCTGATACAATGATAAGTGTTATTTTAATAAAGGCTGGTCCAATGTGGGACCACAGAAGAAAATATTTTCAGTTCAAAGAAAGGTGTTTTTTGTTTGTTTGTTTGCTTGCTTGCTTTTTCTGGTACTGGGGATTGAATGCAGGGGTGTTCTACCTCTGAGCTACATCCCCAGCCAAAAAAGAGATTTTTTTACTTTTTGTTTTTTCATGATGCTTGGATCAAACCCAGGGCCTCATTCACACTAGGCAAGTGCTCTACCATTGAGTTACATCCCTGGAATAAGATGGTTCTTTAACAAAGAATATTAGCTAAGAGAAATACAGTGTTTCCTGTGAAAATTTAATACAACTCTGGATTTTTTTTCCCTACCTCAGACTGTCAAAAATCTCATTCAGTTTTGGTTTCTAAAATAGGATGCAAATAATGACCTGGACTAACTTGTTATAATGAAAGACATTAGGATTTCAATCATAATTTGGGAGGGGGAATGTAGCTCAATGGTTTAGCACTTGTCTAACTTGTGTAAGGCCTGGATTTAATCCCCAGAATCATAGGAAAAAAGTGAAAGAAGGATTTCAGTCATAAATTTTAATCTTGACTCTGAAACCATGGTCAAACCACTCAACTCTCTTAAGTCTAAATCTCTTTATCAGGAAAATAGTTTCCTTCCTTCCTTCCTTCCTTCCTTCCTTCCTTCCTTCCTTCCTTCCTTCCTTCCTATCTTACCAGGGATTGAATCCAAGGGCATTTAACCACTAAGCCAAATCACTAACCCTTTGTTTTTTATTTTGAGACAGGGTCTCACTAAGTTGCTTGGGGCCTGGCTAAATTGCTGAGACTGGTTTTGAACTCATGAACCTCCTACCTCAGCTCCTGAGCCTCTGAAATTATAGGCATGTGCTGCTGTGCCTGGTTTGTTTTTGCTTGTGGTGCTGGGGATTTCACTCAGGGCATTAAGCATGCTAGGTAAGCCCTCTTCATCCAAGTTTCATCTCCAGCCCCTTAGCCCTTTTTTTATTTTGCTTTGGGACAGGGTCTCACTAGGTTGTTTAGGCTGTCCTCAAACTTGTGATCCTCCTGCTTCAATCTTCACAGTAACTGGAATTACATGTCACCATCACAGCCTAGTTATTTGGTTGATGGAGGCTATGATAATGCTAATCCCACTACTACTAAATATGTTTATTGAACATTTTTTTAATGTACCAGGTAATGTTTCAAAGTGTTCTGAATAATAATAATAGTTTGTTGAACCTCTAATTCTCAGTGTCTTATTATTTATCTTATTTAATTATCTTATATTATTTTTGTTCATTCTCATTTATTGAAAGACCAGTCGATTGCCGTTTGTCTTAATCAGCTTGAGCCCCTATCCTTAAATACCATAGACTGGGTGATTTAAACAACAGATATTTATTGCTCACAGTTCTGAAGGCTGGGAAGTCCAATAATACCAGGTGTCAATATGACCAGTTTCTTGAAATCAGCCCTCGTCCTGGCTTGCAGATGGCTGTCTTCTCATTGTGTCCTCAACAGGACAGGGAGAAAAAGAAAAAAGTCTGGTTTTTCTCCTCCTTTTTATAAGGATATTAATACCAACATAATTCTCATAATTTCATCTAAACCTAATTATCTCCCAAAGGCTCCATCTTCACATACCACACAAGGATTCAGGACTTCAACATGTGAGTTTTGGGTGGACAGAAATATTCAGTCTATAACATCATTTTAAGAATTGGTTCTCCATCCTGGCTGAAATTAATCATTTAGGGAACTTTAAAAAAATAAATGCCTATATACTAGATCAATTAAATCAAAATACCTGTAGATAGAGCCCAGTTGTTTATTGTAGAATGAAGGAAAGTTATAAAAGAGTAGCCTTCACATTTTTCAGGAGTAATAAGCCCCTCACTGCAAGGATCCCTGGCTTCAGTCTTCACTTCATTCCTGGTTTTTCTCTGAGGGAAAAAAGTCCCCAAAGAAGCTTCTTTGAGCTATTTCTGTAGCTTTTGAAGAAAAGAGATATCTGAGGAATAATTAGCACATTTCCTTTTCTCAGGGTCCTATCAGGTTTCTCATTACTAGTTTCTGGGACAATCCCTGGATATCTTCTAAAGTTGTTCTGTTCTGACTGAACTGTAGGCATGCTTGTAATCCCAGTGAGTCTGGAGGCTGAGGCAGGAGAATGGAAAGTTTGAGGTCAGCCTCAACAAGTTAGCAAAGCCCAAGCAACTTAATGAGACCATTTCAAAATCAGAAATAAGAAGGATTGGGGGGGGGGAGCTGGGGTTGTGGCTCAGCAGTAGAGCACTCGCCTAGCACATGCAAGGTGCTGGGTTTGATCCTCAGCACCACATAAAAATAAATAAATAGATAAATAAAGGTATTGTGCCCAACTACAACTAAAACACAATTTAAAAAAAGAAGAAGAAGAAGAAGAGTTGGGGATATAGCTCAGTGGTAGAGTGCCTCTGGGTTCAATTCCCAGTATCATAAAAGAAAGAACAAAAGAAAAGAGCTGTGTTGGGTAGTGGAGACTTAAAAAAGAAAATAAAATTATTTTATTTAAAGAATTCTCCTTTAGTCTGGTAGTGTAGCTCTGTTGCCGACAGCTCAGTCCTTGTCTCCGATGCCAATCCAATAATGACACAGTTTGGAGAAAAAGGAAAAAGAAGATTTATTGCTTTGCTAGTAAAGGAGAAACACAGGGGACTCCTGTCCCAAAGGTTGTGATTCTGCCCATCAGCAGGAAGAGGAGGCTTTTAAAGAGGTGATTCAAAAACTATATTCCACGTGTTATGAGTTGGAGATGTAATTCACTTGAAAATTTGGGATATAGTCATTTCTGAGATTTTTCTGGTACCATCCTCAAAGTCTGGATTACTTCATCCTATGGTGAGTGTATACTCAAGGACAAATAAATCTGCCTAAAATGGGGAGAAAAGGTAATAATCGTGTTTCCCCTGAGATTAGCAAGGGGGAGACATTAAAGAGGAGCAGAGAGAGAAGAAGAGAAAGGAACATATCCATTTTAAAAATAAGTTGCAGTGGCAGAGCAGCAAAGGCTACATTCAAAGCATAAAGTGGACCGCGGTTACAGCTCCATAGTAGAATGTTTTCCTGGCATGCACAAGACCATGGGTTGGATCCCTAGCACCATAAAAAATAAATAAATAAATTTACCTTCTAGGGCTAGGGATATAGCTCAATGAAGAGCACTTGCAAGCATGCATAAGGCCCTGGGCTCAATCCTTAGTACCTAGGGGAGAAACACACACACACACACACACACACACACACACACACACACACAGAGATAACACAGATAAACTGTGTGACATCTACATAAAAGTATTAGGAAAGGCCCTGAGGATGCATATAAAGGAGCAGTTAATAGTGGGCTATTAGAAAAAACCAAAGAGGGACTGTGCCTGCCCTTTGAACTGGGCATTAACTGACAGGATGAAAGCAAGGGATAGGAATTGGGCAGAGGGCATTCCTGGCGGAGAAATAGCATGAACAATAGGCTGGAAGTGTTCTCATGGGAGAGGAGGTGGCTCCAAGGTAGGGTCGGAGGAATTCCCAAAAAGGAGGAGAAACTCCAAGACTCAAGACCAACAGGGTTCTTGGCATATATGTGACAGAAAAGAACTTCAGGACACTCCAGACAAAGGCATAGACAGAGTTTTATTTAAGAAAGTAGGTACACATTCAAAGGGCAATGAAGACAATCTCAAGAGAGATGCCTTTGGGGGTAAAGCAAGGGATATGAATTCAAGGGGGGAATGCAGACTATCTCAAGAAAAACATAGTTTTGGGTTTTCTGGGAGTGGGTGTGGAAAGGTATGTAGGAATGAAATCAGTCTGATGATCTCAAGCCTAGTTTGGTTTGGTCAATCTTAGGATCCTTAGGCTGATGTGGTCTTCATTATCTGATTAATAGATAATGCTGGAAAATCTCCCTAAGTTATGTTTTCTCAAAATATCATATCTCTCCTTACTTACAATTTTTTTTTGGGGGGGGGGGGTTGCCAGGGATTGAACTCAGGGACACTTGACCACTGAGCCACATCCCCAGCCCCATTTTGTATTTTATTTACAGACAGGGTCTCACTGAGTTGCTAAGTGCCTCCCTAAGTTGCTGAGGCTGGCTTTGAACTTGTGATCCTCCTGCCTCAGTCTCCTGAGCTGCTGTGATTACAGGCATGCGCCACTGTTCCCAGCTCTTACTTATAATTTATTGGGGATTAATTAACAGTATACAGGTAGATTATAGATTTCCTAGTAATCTGGGAGTGACAAGGATGGTAAAGTATGCAGAACTTTTGAATGAAAATCATATTTCATTGTCTTTCTTTTTGTCTCCCTTTTACCTTTTCTGGTTATTTGTTTGTTTGTTTTGTTTGGGGTGTGTGTGTGTGTGTGTGTGTGTGTGTTTTGTTTGTTTTTTGTTTCGGTACTGGGGATTGAACTCAGGGATACTCTACTACTGATTCTACATCCCCAACTCTTTTCATTTTTCTTTTGAAATAGTATCTCACTAAGTTGCTGAAAGCTCTTACTAAATGGCTTAGGCTAGACTTGAACTTGCAATCCTCCTGCCTCAGCCTCCCAGATTGCTGGAATTATGTACCACCATGCTTGGCTCCTTTCTAACTATTTTTTTTTATTTCTTTTATCCTACCTTAGTGTAATAGAATGTTGAGTGGTCCAGTGTCACTCAAATGGAGGACATTTAAGGAAATTATAATAAATGAAATAAGAACAAGGCTTGGTGGTACATACCTGTAATCCCAGCTACTTGGTAGGCTGAGGCAAAAGGACCATAAATTTAAGTCCAGCCTCAGCAATTTAGCAAGACCCTATCTCGAAATAAAAAATAAAAAGGGCTGTTACTCTAGCTCAATAATAGAATGCCCCTGCATTCAGTCCCCACTACTGAAAAGAAAAAAAATGAAAATAAAGTAGTAATTTCTAATCAGATTTTAGGATCAAGAGATTAGAGGAGCTACTTAGAAAGTGGTAAAGCTTTGAACAGACATTTTGCAGAATGAGAATGGAGTTCATGAGGAACAATGGTATGAATCACTATTTATGTGCCCTTACTATGAGCTAGGCATTCTGCCAGATGCATGATATACAGTAACTGAATTCAGCAGCCATGGCCCCTGCCCTCAGGAAGCCTACCATCTAATAGGGGAGGCACACTACAAATAAGTATGTACTAAAATTTTGAATATTTTCATTAGGATACATGTTATGAAGAAACAATTGGTTGGTGGCACACACCTGTAATCCCAGTGGCTTAGGAGGCTGAGACAGGAGGATAGCAAGTTCAAAGCCAGCCTCAGAAATTTACCAAGGTCCTTATAATTTAGTCAAACCCTATCTCAAAATTAAAAAAAAAAAAATGTGGTTCAGTGGTTAAGTGACCCTGGGTTCAATCTTTGGTACTAAAAAAAGAAAGAGGGGGGCTGGGGTTGTGGCTCAGTGGTAGAGCGCTTGCCTAGCATGGGTGGGACCCAGGTCCGATCCTCAGCACCACATAAAAATAAAGGCATTGTGTTGTGTTCATCTACACCTAAAAAATAAATATTAATTTTAAAAAAAAGAAAGAAAGAGGGACTGGAGTCATGGCTCACAGGCAGAGCACTTGCCTGGCATGTGCGAGGCCCTGGGTTTGATCCTCAGCACCGCATATAAATAAATAAAAGAACCATTGACAACTAAAAAAATATTTCAAAAAAAGAAAATAAAAAAAGAAACATGGTACTGTGAGAAAAAATAATGGAATAATAGGGGTGATGGCCAGGTTGGAGAGGTGGAATGAAGAAGTAAACCAGGGTAAGATCATAGGGAAGAGCTTTTGTTCAAGCCTTAAAGCTGGATAGAATTTTGCATGTTACATATGTTTTTTTTTTTTTTTAATTTATTTTTTTTAGTTTTTGGCGGACACAACATCTTTGTTTGTATGTGGTGCTGAGGATCGAACCTGGGCTGCACGCATGCCAGGCGAGCGCGCTACCGCTTGAGCCACATCCCCAGCCCCTGCATGTTACATATGTAACAGGGGTTTACTTGATGCTTTGACTATATCCTTTGTTGCTTTGAAACTTACATGTTTTTTTTTTCTTTCTCCCAACCTTCTGCTCCCTGAACTTCTCCTCCCTGATCTTTTCCCTAACCTTATTCCTGATCTTTCTTCTTTTTTAAATTTTTTTTAGTTGTAGTTGGACACAATACCTTTATTTTATTTATTTATTTTCATGTGGTTCTGAGGATCAAACCCATAGCCTCACCCGTGCTGGGCGAACGTTCTACCACTAAGCCACAACCTCAGCCCACCTGATCTTCTTTTCCCTGATCTTCTCCTTCCTGATCTCTCCTCCCTAGGCTCATTTTCTTTGAACGACTCTTAAAATCCCCGTTTCTGCTAATGGGCAGAATCACAACTTTTGGGACAGGAGTCCCCTGTGTTTCTCCTTTGCTAACAAAGCAATAAACCTTTTTATTTATTCTCATTAGTGAATTGGCATCAGAGACAAGGACCAAGCTTTTGGCAACACATGTGGTTGGAATATGGCAGGAGCTAGGCGCAATGGCACACATGTGTAATCCCAGCTACTCAGCATGTTGAGGCAGAAGGATTGCAAGTTTGAGACCAGCCTGGGCAATTTAGCAAGACTCTGCCTTAAATTTTTTTAAAAAAATTGATAAATAAATAAACATGGCTGCAATATAGCTCAGTGGTGAAACACCCCAGGGTTCAATCCCCAGTATCACAAAAAAGAAAATGGATATTTCAGTAGAGGCTGGATTGTTCAGGGTGTCTTCTAGGCCCCAGGAAGGAATTTGAATTACATGTTCAGAACATTGGGAAAAGGTGTGGATTGGTTCTAATCAGGAGAATAACATGACTGGATTTGTGTTTTAACATTATTGTAGGGCTGGGGATGTGGCTCCAGCGGTAGGGCGCTCGCCTGGCATGCGTGCGGCCTGGGTTCGATTCTCAGCACCACATACCAACAAAGATGTTGTGTCCACCGAGAACTAAAAAATAAATATTAAAAATTCTAAGAAAAAAAAACATTATTGTAGTTACTAAATGGCATGTGTGTTGGGAGGAAATCAGGGGGTTTTAGAGGATTTTTAGAGAAACATTGCTTTTACTAAATGAATCCTAGAGGAAATTAAAAGCAGTGTGGTTTGGGGAGGAAGATGATGACTTTGTTCTGGGTCTTCTTGACATTGGGTTTCTAACACTGGTTATTTCTAGCATCACTCCCAAGTTGTATTGAGACAAGGAGATTTGCAGAATCAGTGTAGAGGATTCCAGAGACTGTGAATGGGGTCTTAGAGGTAATGCCAAGACTGGAGTACAGAGATGACAAGCTACTTTCTTTTCTTTTCTTCTTTTCCTTTTTAATATTTTTAATTGTAGATAGACACAATACCTTTATTTTATTTATTTATTTTTATGTGATACTGAGGATTAAACACAGTGCCTCACACATGCTATATAAATGCTCTACCACTGAGCCACAACCCCAGCCCTGACAATTTGACCCTAAAGTTATTTTTACAGGGAGGTCAGATAGCTCACCAAATCCTTTTAAAAATGTTCCACAAACATATGAACTTAGGACAGATGTTTGCACAAATGAGATCCAGATTGTTGCAAGAAATTAATTAATGTTTGTCCAATTAATAGGGTTGATGTGGTAATTTTATACATGTTGCAGGGATAGTTGAAGGTGTAGGAGTGGATGACAATCACAAAAGAAGAGAAAAGAAAAAGGGAACAGTCAACAACAACTAAAGTCTGAATAAAACTGATCTGATAGAAACTAAATAGTTGTGACTGTAAGTGAAATCTGTGTTAGACTATGGAAGATCCTAAAATTGGCACTTTTAACAGGAGTGGGAGAGTATCATTAAAGAAATATGTTTAATGTCTATCTCTCATGTCTGAAGAGGCTAATAATAAAGAGCTTACTAGATAAGTAGGATTTCCAAGCATTTGGTGATATGACTTCAATTTGATTGGTATTTTTTTAATATTTATTTTTTAGTTGTAGTTAGACACAATACCTTTGTTTCACTTATTTATTTTTTTATGTGGTGCTGAGGATTGAACCCAGGGCCTTGCACGTGCGAGGCGAGCACTCTACTGCTGAGCCATAATCCCAGCCCCTTGATTGGTATTTTTTACAAAAATTTTAACAAGATCAGCTACAAGTTTTGAAACAATAGGATTTTGAAAAAAAAAATGGCAGTCAGGAACTGGGGTTATGGCTCAGCAGTAGAGCGCTCGCCTTGCACATGCAAGGCCCTGGGTTTGATCCTCAGCACCACATATAAATAAATAAAATAAAGTTATTTAAAAAATGGCAGTCATTCATTGGGAGGTTGTATCTTGTATCAAATGGCTAAGTAGGGTCTTTCTAAAAGGGAAGTGAAAACAAACCCTGGACAGTGTTTTTGTTTTTTTGTTTTTTTAGTACTGGGGATAGAACCCAGGGCCTCAGCACATACTAGGCAAACACTCTACCACTAAATTAGAGTCCCAGTCCTCAGTGGGTTTAATGAAAATATATTTATACGGCTGAGCCATCCCATTCCATATGCAATATATTTCTCATGTATTTGGGCTTAGAATTCTAGCAAATAAGTCTAAATACACTATAATAGACCAGTTATCCTTTCTCTTTTCTGTAAGCAAAGCATATTACTATTATGATTGAGGGCATTAACATTAGACAGACCTGGTTTTGATTCTTGCTCAGCTACTTCCTAGCTTTGGGACCGACCTTATTAACTTCTCTAGGGGTTGTTTTCTCATCAATGCTGTACAGAAACTGAAAGAACCTATTTCAAAAGTTTGTTGTGAAAATTAAATTTAAAAATTAGGGCTGGGATTGTGGCTCATTGGTAGAGCGCTCCCCTAGCATGGGAGGGGCCCGGGTTTGATCCTCAGCACCACATAAAAATAAAGGCATTGTGTTGTGTCCATCTACACCTAAAAAATAAATATTAAAAAAAATTAAAACATTTAGTTCAGTACCTTGAAGGCAGTTCCAGACACATTCCATTGCAGCAAGACATAATAGAAATAATACAATTATCAAACATTTATTATATGTCAGAAACTGTACTAAGTACTTTTAAGTACCACATTATCTCATTTAATCCTTTGAGATAGGTACTATTTCTTATTCAAATTTTACTGTTGGGGCTGGGGTTGTGGCTCAGTGGTAGAGCGCTTGCCTAGCATGCACGAGGCACTGGGTTCGATCCTCAGCACCACGTAAATGTAAAATAAAGATATTGTGTCCACCTAAAACTTAAGAATAAATAAAAAAAAATTTTACTCTTAAGGAAACTGAGGTTTAAGGGATTTCAGTTATCAGAGAACTATACAAATACCAGTTAGTGCATTCACATTCAGGTGTGCACAAGTCAATGATGCAAGCTAGACAGGTATGCAAATACAAGGATATTTACATTCACATTGTTGTCAGTCCCACATTTTCTGGCATTTCTACCTGAAATTGATGGTGCTGGAATGGCACAGTGGCATTAGTGGAACTGACAGGAGAAGCAAGCCACTCAACCAGAAAGGGTGTTGTTTTGTGTATTTTCGTGTGTCTGTGTGTGTGTGTGTGTGTGCATGTGTGTGTGTGGTGCTGGGATCAAATCCAGGGCCTCTAGAGCATGCTAGGCAAGTACTGTACCACTGAACTATATCCTCAGCCCCGGAAGAGGTGTTTTACTACAAAGGATGATGCATTGCAAAAGACACAACTCTGATTTTAACTTTCCCTGAGATCTTAGTGGTTTAAGTCTTGGGCCTCAGTTTCCTCATCTATAAAATAAGGGGACTGGCTCATTTCCAATTCGATCATCTCTGAAGTGAAACAATCCTCAAGCCTACCAACTTGTACAGACAGTCCTATACAAACACTGTCGCCCCCATGGCAACCGCCACTCTGCTCTCTGGGCAGCACTGGTATGCAGCTTGACTCCAGCAAGCAGCACTATTTCCATCGCAAATTCCTGAGTGTGTAGAGGGCTTAGATGGGGGAGGGATCTGTCTGGTCAGAGATCTTAGAGCCCCTAGCTTTAAGAAAGAAATTCAGAAATAAATTATCTGTGGGTGGTGTTTATGTGCCAAATCAGGAAAAGAGCATCAGTGTTTAATTCATAAAATTACCCTTTTAGGAAGTAGAGGAGCAATCTCAGCTGAGATAAGATTTAAAGGGTCACTTTGTCACTAAATGCTGATTAAATGAGTGGAGGAGATTGTGACCCAAGTTCTTTAAAATTGGAGAGGATGCCAAAAGAACTTTGATAGAGGGTGTTTAAATTAACTAGATTTTTGAGAAGCAATTCCAGTGTTTATTTCCAAGTTACATAAATTAATATCTCTCTTTTTATGGTGGGCATTGTCAGAGCTCTATGAAGCATAGGGACTCTGCGACAAAGGGACTAAAGGTCAAGGTTTAAAAGAAAACATCATTTTCCAGCCAGTCATGTTGGCGCATGTCTATAATCCCAGCGGCTTGGGAGGCTGAGGCAGGAAGTCAACCTCAGCAATTTAGCAAGGCCCTAAGCAACTCAGCGAGACTCTGTCTCTAAATTTTATACATATTATATATATAAATTTTATATATAATATATTATATATAATATATAAATTATATATATTTGATATATTATATTTATAAATTATATATATAATATTTATAAATTATATATATATATATATATATATATATATATATATTATATATATATGTGCTGGAGATTGAACCCAGGGCCTGTGCATGCGGGGCAAGCACTCTATCAACTGTGCTATATCCCTAACCCTCTAAATAAAATATTTTAAAAGGGCTGAGAATGTGCCTCAGTGATTAAGCACCCCTGGTTCAATCCCTGGTTTAAAAAAAATCATTTTCCAAAGGAAACAGGAGATCTCCTTGAAAAGGCTGCCCTTCACCTCCCCTATCTTCTATTTGTTTTAAGAGTCTGTTGCCCATAATGGTGAAATGGTGATGCTAACAATGATGAATACATGGTGAGGGCACCTACTTTTACTTTCTCCACATTGCTTCCTTAGGTCTGAGTAGAAAGGGGCACTATCTTTTTATAACTCAGATGTAATACCAGGTTTTAAAAATTGCCTTTCTGAAAAGGAGGGCGTGGTTCCAGAAATGTAATGTGCACTTCACCACGTTACCACATGAGGGCAGCAGTGTTAGCTTTTGCAGACTGCTCATGACTTCCTTCTGTAAGATGCACCACAAGGCCCTGAAAAGAGCCCGAGAATGTGGAGATCAGGCGGGAAGTTTGGGGACCAGGCTCGCGAGAGTTTCCAGAAAGATGTTTGCAGTCAGTTGTAGAGTGGAGTCCATGAGCTGTGGGAATCTCAAAATGAACGGATGGTGTCTGCTAAAGACCATCTGAATAATAAAACTTTCTGAGAGGTTCAGGAGTCGTGACATTCAGGGCAAATCAAAGTTAATTTAAAAACCTTAAAAATTGGTGGTGTTGGAACTTGCTGTTTTTCCTATTACCACTAGAGGGCAGAAAACGAAAAGAAGATTAGAGCGTTCTCATCCTCTCAGACTGGTTAATTAGCCCTAGAGGAATTGTTAGAGGGGAATAAATCTTAATCTTGTTAACAAGTGTATCTGTCTAAGCTATTTTTCTGTTTACACATTTCCAATGCCTTGCTAAGCAATCTTCAGAATAAAGTCTGAACTGATATGAATGGCATACAAGACTTTCCCCATTTTCTCCCTGATCTTCCTCTTTCCTCCCTTCACTCTTTCATCCTTTGTTCCCAACTAACATACAAATTCTTGGGGAAGTAGCATGGTGAAGAGCATGGGTGTTGGAGCTAATTAGAAGTCAGCGAATCATACCAAACTACTTACTTTCCATCACTAGCACATTCAATTCATTATTAGTTTAGTTTTAGTTGGTTTTTTTTTTTTTTTTTTTTTTTTCCATCATTAGGTCTTATATATTCTCTTTCTACACTAAGCTCTTTGAGGACAGGGACTTTATCTAAATTGCTCATCTTCGTATCCTTTGTGCACAGCACTCTTTCTGGAAGCTCATTAAATATTTATTGATCACAGTGATACATGAAGACTGGGCATGGTGTTCACCTGTAATCCCAGCAATTCAGACGTCAGAGGCAAGTTCAAGGCCAGGCTTCTCAATTTAGTGTCCAGGCTATTTTTCCATTTATACATTTCCAATGCCTTGCTAAAAAAATAATCCCAGAACAAAGACCCTGTCTCAAAATAAAGTAAAAAAAAAAAAAAGTCTGGGGGAGGGAGTGGTCAGGGCTGGAGTGGTGGCTCAGTAGTAGAGTGCTTGCCTAGCATGTGTGAGGCACTGGGTTCGATTCTCAGCACTGCATATAAATAAATAAAATAAAGGTCCATTGACAACTAAAAAATACTTTTAAAAAAAGGCTGGGGGGCTGGGGATGTGGCTCAAGCGGTAGAGCGCTCGCCTGGCATGCGTGCGGCCCGGGTTCGATCCTCAGCACCACATACCAACAAAGATGTTGTGTCCGCCGAGAACTAAAAAAAATAAATAAATATTAAAAAAATTCTCTCTCTCTCCTCTCTCACTCTCTCTTTAAAAAAAAAAAAAAAAAGGCTGGGGATGTAGCTCAGTGGTAAGAGTGCTTGTCTAGCATGTGTGAGGCCTTGAGTTCAATCTCCAGTACCAAAGACAAAACAAAAAAACATGAAACTAGGCACTGTGGTACACACTTGTAGTCCCAGCTACTTGAAAAAGTGAAGCAGGATAATCATAAGTTTGAGGGCAGCCTGGGAATGTAGGCAACATAGAAAAACTCTGTCTCTAAAAATAGTTATAATGCTAAGCACAGTGGCACACATCATAATCCCAGCAACTTTCGAAACAGAGGCAGGAGGATCAAAAGTTCAAGGTCACCCTCAGCAATTTAGGGAGGCCCTAAGCAATGTGGTAAGACCCTGTTTATAAATAAATAAATAAATAAATAAATAAATAAATAAATAAATAAATAAAAGAAAGGGCTGGGGATGTAGTTTTATAGTAAGCCTTTCTGGGTTCAATCCTCACTACCCCCAAAAAATACTACTACTACTAATAATAATGAATGAATGATTACATCCACATTACATTTATTATAAGAGTTCAAGTTACTACCCTCTCTCACCTGCTGCAGATCCCAATGGTCTCCCTATCTACTATTTGGCTTCCTTAAATCTGTATTATACTCTAGAGCAAGATTGATCTTTCCAAAATGCAAATTTCTTTTTTTTTTTAACGTCTGGCAACTTTTTAAAAAAATTTTTACTTTTGTAGTTGTAGATGGACAGCATACATTTATTTTTTTGTTGTTGTTTATTTTTATGTGGTGCTGAGGATTGAACCCAGTGCTTTACACATGCTAAGCAAGTGCTCTGCCATTGAGCTACAGCTACAGCCATGCAAAGTGCAAATTTCTTTTTTTTTTAAAGAGAGAGTGAGAGAGAGAGGGAGAGAGAGAGAGAGAGAGAGAGAGAGAGAGAGAGAGAGAGTTTTAATATTTATTTTTTAGTATTTGGCGGTCACAACATCTTTGTATGTATGTGGTGCTGAGGATCAAACCCAGGCCGCATGCATGCCAGGCGAGCGCGCTACCGCTTGAGCCACATCCCCAGCCCCCAAAGTGCAAATTTCTTAAAAACCTTTCAATTTCCACCTATAACTAAAAAATAAATATTTAAAAAACCCTTCAATGGCTTCCCATTATTCTCAAAATAAATACTGCCATATTCTTTATGTGACCTACAAGTCAAGTATAATTTCATTGTTAGCAATTTAGGCACTTGCCAGTTATATGATCATAAGAAATTTACCAAATCTCAGTGAATTTTGGTTTCCTCACCTACAAAATGTGAACAACCCATAGAGTTGTTGGGAGGATCAAATAAGCTAATATATGTAAAAATTACATCACATATAACACTGATTTAAATTTAAAATATTACATATTTTACAATATATTGCATATTTACTGAGCATAGTACTCAGGTGTGTGTTCGGTACCTAATTCTTTCCCCCCATTTTCTGACATCCTTCTTAAGCTTCTCTCAGATCCTGGAATGTGCCATCCTCCTATTTATCCCAATAACTCCCAATGTGAAGTTTCCTTTCTCTAAAAAGTCTTTCTTGACTCCCCATGTCTGGTTCAGGTGATCCTGCGGTGGGCTTCCATAACATTCTGTCCAGCATTCCCTATAACATTTGTTATCCACTCCTGGAATAGTGACTGATATGAAGCAATACCCCAATCTGTGGAACCCTTTTTTTTACCATGCTTTTTGTACATATTGTTTCTTCTTTCTGTTTTAGACAGGGCAAAATAACTGCCAAGTCCATCTTTCCTTTCCAAGAAAACTTTCCCACCCATAACCTCTGTTGAAGAGACAGCCTTTTAGCTGTAGTCATCACCCACAGAGTTCTTTTGCTTTAGCTGACTGGGCCAGAATTGGCATCTGATGCAATGGTGAACAGTCAAGAACATAGTCTGCAATTTTTTTTTAAAGAGAGAGGGAGAGAGAGAGAGAATTTTTAATATTTATTTTTTCAGTTATTAGCGGACACAACATCTTTGTTGGTATGTGGTGCTGAGGATCGAACCCAGGCCACACGCATGCCAGGCGAGCGCGCTACCACTTGAGCCACATCCCCAGCCCCATAGTCTGCAATTTTTAACATACCTGGCACCAAGAAAGGAGTAGATTGATCAGATTCTCTGACTCTCTAAAATCTTTTTTTTATATTTATTTTTTAGTTATAGGTGAACACAGTGTCTTTATTTTACTTTATGTGGTGTTGAGGATGGAACCCAATGCCTCACGCATGCTAGGCAAGCACTCTACCTCTGAGCCACAACTCCAGGCCACTCTCTAAAATTTGAGTTAGAAAAAAGGAGAGGGCTATAAGTATAGCTCAGTAGTAGAGCAACTGCTCAGCAGGCTTGAGGCCCTAAATTCAATCTCCACAAACACACACAGACACACAGACACACAGACACACACACACACACACACAGCTACTTTATTAAGGATAAGAACAAGAGCTAAAATGATACCTTAAAATATCTAAAATAAACTCTGATTCATGACAGATCAAAGCAAGCTACAGAAGAAATACAAAGTGAAGAAAAAGGAAACAATTGTTAGTGGGAAAAGAGGCTCTTCCAGGAGGAAAAATAGCTAAGTCATGCTAATGATAAAGCATCAGAGTAAAATGGCAAAAATGCTGTGTCTTGCTTTTCTGGGCTTTTAGTTTCCTGAGCTTCTATGACGTATATTTTTAAAATTGTTGTGCTAATTGGAGTGAGTTGGTTTTTTTTTTTTTTTTTTTTTAATATACTGGGCAGTGAATCAGGGGCGCTTAACCACTGAGCCTTATTCTTTTTTTTTCTTTTAATATTTTTTTAAATTGTTGATAGACCTTATTTATTTATTCTTTTTTTTTTTTTGTATTTTATTTTATTTAGAGACAGGGTCTCTCTGAGTTGCTTAGGGCCTTGATAAATTGCTGAGGCTGGCTTTGAACTCATGATCCTCCTGTCTCAGCCTCCGGAGCCACTGGAATTACAGGTGTGTGCCACCACAACTGGTGAGTTGTTCTTTGTAACTCAAGAATATATCATTTCTCTGTTTTGGGGAAACCCAAGTATTCTTCAGGTTAAAATTTCTGACTCCCTCATCTGTTTGCTCTCTTCATCTAGAGAAACATTTATCACATTACCTACAAAATTATTGGTTTGTCTATTTCTAGCATGAGAAGACTATGAACTCTTTGAGGACAGAGTACTTTGTCTATTTCCCAGCGGCACACTGTGTCCAGCAATATACTTGATATATTAAAGATGTTTAGAATATAAAACCAGATATTGTCCTAAGCACTTTATAGATTTTAATTTACTTCCTCTATATAAAGCCTTCTGAAGTAGATACTATTATTTCCCTCATTTTGCAGATGTGGAAAGTGAAACACAGAGAAATCCCTGCCAACATTTACAAAGCATGGCGGCGGGGGAGAAAAGGATTCAAATCAGAAGTTTGGCTCCAGAGTTTAATTGCTTAACTACTGTGCCATATAGCCTGAACCAAAGGGGAATGAGGAAAGGGAGCAGTAGTTAATCTGAACATTTGAACACTCATGTACAGAGCTCTTTTACATATATTATATGAGGTCATCAGGATTCTTCTCATCCTTTGTGTGAGACTAGCCAGAAGTTCTAGCCCTGAAATACCAAATACCCAGATTCTTCTTTTAGGCACAGAAAAATGAAATATAAATAAAAGTCACATACAGAATTATTTTGTAAATTCCTTGGCCCCTTAGAGGCATGAACACCTGGTAGATTGGTCAGATTTCTAGGCCAGCATCTAAAGAAAGAATCGTATCAGAGTATGAAAACCTTTCATGCAGAGCTAACCCAACCACTTTCTCAGTTATTCTAAGAACTGACAGTCTTTCCATAAAACCAACAATAGAGTGTGTATGTCGGGTGTGTGGGGGAAGGGTAGATAAAGTGGTGATTCCACTTTGTACTATTGTTTTTAAAGGAGTCTGGCTGTAGGGAGCTCTTGCAGATGCTTTTATTGGCAGCTTCAACCGGTTCCTTTGAGTTGCCATGGCAACCGGAAGCCAAACCCGGGAGGGGGCTATTTATTGGTGAATGATAAGGAGCCAACTGAAAGGACAGCTCTTTGAGGGAAGCCTGGGGTTGTTCAGGAGTGGGAGGAGGTGAAGCAAAGTGTTTATGTATTAGCATGGGGTAAATCCAGATGCCACTTGCACTATGGATGCACAAGTAGCAAAAACCTTAGCAAACAGGAAGGCTACCTAAGAGCTTCCTGGCATGGTTTCTTCTACCTAATTGCCAGTGTCTCAGAAACCTGAGTGAATGACTAGGGGAGTGGTCTGAAACTAGCAACTGTCTCCCACAAAAACATTCTCTGTATGTTATAGGAACAGCCTGGGGTTTCCTCAGAAAGTGAGATAATAGTGGCAGCTGCCTGTACCTGGGTGAAACTCACCAGAGAGGTGAGATTTGTATTTGGGCTGCATTCCTGGCTCAAGCTATCTGGCTCCAGTATATGATGACCATATACTTCCCTTTTGGAAGCAGCTAAGTGTGCAGAGGATTGTGCTTTCTTCAGTCACCTTTAATCCCTCCCCCGTCATCTTAACTGTCTCAGGGCACCCCGTCCTATCCTTCCAGCCTGAATTCCTACCCAAGATCAAGGGTTTTCCTTCCCTTTCCCAGAGCCACTTTCTCACATCTCTCATTTTCTCCCTAGAGTGGGAGGCTCCAGGGGACCACAGCTGACTCTGCCAGGCACAGAGGGTTGAGTCATCCTGCAGGCGTCAGAACTGTTAGCAACAGCTCTGCTGATCTGTATGCAGCTCCAACTCCCTCTCCAGTTCAGAGTTTTGGAGCCGTCTTGTTCGAAAGTAAAGAACAGAACACAGATGGCTGGTAACAGGATCCCACAGGGGCCTCCTTTCCCACTGAGCCCATCCTGCTAATCCTTTCACAGAAGAGAAAATAAATGGTGAATGAAGCAAGAAAAAAAAAGAAGAAAGAAAAGAATAGAAAGAAAGTATCAGCTTCTGCATATTCTGTGGGTATAGGTGGAAGGTCTCTGAGAAGGACTCTCACTATCATTAAGTTTCCCAGGCATATTCCCTTCCTGGTCCTTCTTGTTCCTCATCCACTTCTTTTCCCTTCATTCCTCCCATTTTGCATCCCAGTTCCCAATTCTCTGTAGTATCTTTGAATCTGGTAGAGTGTTTTGTCTGAATGCCTTCTATTTGAGCCAGGCATTTCCCCTCCTGGTTCTGGGAATCCAACCTAAGGCCTTGTACTTCTGGACTTAAGTGATCCTTTGCCTCAGCCTCCTGAGTAGCTGGTACTATAGGCATGAACCACCACATCAAGCTGCTTTGCCATTTACTGGGTGAGCTTGGGCAATTTACTTAATCTGAGTTCTAGATATGGCATTGATCATGTATATACTAGCATCTACTTTGCCAATTGGTTTACAGATTAAATTAGATAGAGGCAAGACATATAATCTAGAACATAATAGGTGCCTAATAAATATTAATTACCTCTCTTTGTTTCTTGAGGCTGTAAGTGCCAGGTTCCTGTTTTCAAAAGCCTGAAAAATAAATGTCCCAAGAAAGCAGTATGTGAATACACTAATGTCGCTTTTCACCAATTTAGGGATTATTGGTGAAGACTGCTGATTTTCTCATACTATTTTTATAGTGTTTTCCTTGGAAGAAAAGAAGCTTAGTTGCAGACTGGGACTGTGTGACTTTAGGTAACTCATTGTCCCTCTTTGGATTTCACTAGAACAGAGAAAGGATCATTGCTCTTCTTCACTCTAGGAAACAAGGAAGTCTATAAACTCCAGGAGAAAAGTTAAGTACAGATGGTATTATCCTTGGCACTGAGAATATCAGAAGTACAGTCCAGTCAAGGGCCACTGTTCAATTTATGTGATTACCAAAGACTCAGCTGACACAGGGTTGTGGTTTGACATGGCTTCTTTGTTCCAGATAATAAACATGTGTAATGTCAATTATACTAATGTGTTTTGCTCTAGTTGAAACAAGAAGGAGGCCGGGATACTGTACCTCATTCTCTCTGACCAGGCAACGTCTAACAACACGTTTTTCCTGTCTCTCTTTGTAACTGGTAATTAGGTTCTCAGCTGAGCTGTCAGGAATCTTGACAGGTTTCACAGGCAGTCACCATCTGACAATTTACAACTTTGGGCTTTTCACAGCTGGCATGTTCCCTCCCAGGAAACCTAAGTTTCTAATGCCACTGTTCCTTCTATCATCCAAAGAGTCTGATCTGAGAGGAAAACTAGCTTTCTCCATGCATTATCTAATTTCAAAACAGACTGCTTGGTCTCATGGTGATGATGGAGGAAATATCTGTATTCATGTATGTCCTGAGTGGTAAGGGCTGACTTTCTGGTTTTGCAATGCAGGAGTCATCATCATCAAGGCTAGAAGTGGCATGAGAGTCTGGGAATTTTACATAGCCTTTAAGAAAGAGAAAAAAAATAGCTAAGAAAGTTGCTTTTTGTTTTCTTTTCAAAAGTTCAACTCCTATATAACCGAAAAATGGAAAATAGGGAATTGAATAGATTATTTATATACCCATATTCCAGAAACATTTATGATAGCTAAAAGGTGGAAGCCACCCAAGTGTCCACCAACAGCTGAATGAGATATGTAATGCAATGGAATATTAGCCTTAAAAAGGAAAGGAAATCTGACACATTCTACAACATTGATGAACCTCAAAGACAATATGCTAAGTGAAATAAACAAATCACAAGACATATACTGTGATTCCACTTATATAGGTACCTCAAATGGCCAAATTTATAGAGTCAGAAAGTAGAATGGTGGTAACCAGAGTTGGGGGACAGGAGGAATGAAGGGTTATTGTTTAATGTTTTATTGTTTATTATTCTGTTTTGGAGGATGAAAAATTTCTGCAGATGGATGGTGGTGATAGTTTTACAACAATATGGGTATTTTTGTTTTATGGACTGGGGATTAAATCCAGGTTTTTGTACATGCTAGGCAAGAGCTCTACCCCTAAGCTATATCCTCAGCCCAGCAATGTGATGCCACTTAAAAACGGATAAAATGAAGAGCTGGGGGCATAGTTCAGTGGTACACCACTTCCCCCAGCATGCACAAAGCCCTGGGATGGACTTCTGGAACTACAATAAGAAGGGGGAGTTTAAATGATAGATTTTATGCTATGTTTATTTTATTGCAATTCATTTAAAAAAGTTCTTCCCTTTTTGACTAGGGAACCTAAGCCATTGATGAAAATAAATCAATTCTACTCAGAAGGCTGAGGCAGAAGGATCAGGTGAGACCCATTTCTGAGAAAACAAAAATAAGGAAGGAAAAAAAAAAAGAAATTCTTCCCAGTCTGGGTCAGAAGCTCCTCAGATGAGTTTTTTTGTGTGTGTTTTTGTTGTTGTTGTTGTTGTTGTTGTTATTGTTTGTTTTTTGGTACCAGGGATTGAATTCAGGGGCACTCCACAATGAGCTACTTCCCCAGCCCTATTTTGTATTTTATTTAGAGACAGGGTCTCACTGAGTTGCTTAGCGCCTTGCTTTTGCTGAGGCTGGCTTTGAACTCTCCATCCTCCTGCCTCAGCCTCCTGAGCTGCCACTCCCGGCTTCAGATGTTTCTTTTTAATTTTTAAAAATTTTCTTAGCTGTCAATGGAATTTATTTTATTTATTTATATGCGGACTAGCATGTGCCTCACACATGCTAGGTAAGTGCTCTACCACTGAGCCACAACCCCAGCCCTACAGATGGGTTTTAATGCTTATTTGATCACAGCACTGCTCAGACTGTATTATAAAGCCAATTGTGTTGCCAATCTTTTATTTTCCCAGGCTAGCATCCATTGCCTTTCTTTCTGGTAACAGAACAGTTGTACCTTAATTTCTTGCTGGAAACTAGCCCTTCCTCTATTCACAGTCTGTTCTTGTGAAGTTGTGAAGTTGACCCTATTGTGTTCCAAGGATTTTTTTTTGTGTGTGTGTGGTGCTTGGGATTAGAACCCAGGGCCTTGTGCATGCAAGGCAAGCACTCTACCAACTGAGCTATATCCCCAGCCCCCCAAGGATGGAACTTGTTTATCAGCCTAAACCAATCTGCATGTACAGTGTATAGTGTATGACTTTTCCTCAAGTCTGGGTTACAGATGGGCACATGATCCAATTAGAGTCAATGAAAGCAATAAGATTTTCTCTGGCATTTAGGAGAAATAATTTCTCTTTCACTCTTTTTCCTGACATTTGATGATGATGGCAATAATAATGAAATAGTTAACATTTATTGAGGGCTTATTCTATACAGGGAGAATTTTTTTTTTTTTTTGGTTTAGTTTTGGTATTGGGGCTTGAACTCAGGGCCACTTGACCACTGAGCCACATCCCCAGCCCTATTTTGTATTTTTATTTAGAGACAGGGTCTCACTGAATTGCTTAGCTCCTTACCTGTTTCTGAGGCTAGCTTTGAACTTGTGATCCTTCTGCTTCAGCCTCCAGAGCTGCTGGGATCATAGGTGTGCCACCGTGCCTAGCTGACAGAGAGAATTCTAAATACTAAATTTATTTACTCATCACAATAACCATATTGTATAGCTATGATTATTATTTCCTCTTACAAGTGGTGTAACTGAGGCACAGTTTTGTTTTGTCTTTTTATAGTGCTGGGATTGAGCCCAGGGCCTTACGCACACTAAACACATAATCTACATCTGAGCCACGTCCTCAGCCTGGCACAGAGAGTTTGCCCAGTGCTTGCCTCACATGCACAGGGCCCTGGGTTCAATCCCCAGCACCACCACACACACACACACACACACACACACACACACACAAACCAACATTAAATTAAATTGAGGGTGGGGATATAGCTCATAGCTCAGTTGGTAGAGTGCTTGCCTCACATCTCACATGCACAAGGCCCTGGGTTCAATCCTCAGCACCACAAAAAAAAGAAAGTCTGCCCAACTTGTCAAGGGTCTCACAGCCAATTTACAGTCAAGCCACAAACCCACTTTCACAACCTTGAGAAAATGTAAGGAATGGAATTGCTACTTCTTTTTCTGGGAAGCCCCAAACCCAAGGCAATGCAGTGAAAGGCATGTTCTAGAGATGAAACCAGATCATTTAAGCCCCAGAACTAACTTCCTAAGCCAGCCCTTACTCTAGACATTTTTTTTTTCCTTTTGGTATGGGTAAGCCAAAATATTTCTATTTCTCTGAGGCTACTTTCTGTCTGGTTCTCTATCTTTTAAAATCAGAGTCCTAAGTGACATAGAATTATTTATCTGTGGCCCTTCCCAGGAAGCTGTGATCTCCTTGAGATAGGAATGCTCTTATTCATTTCCACATCCACAGAGTCTAGCATCATGTACATAATTAACATTCAATAAACGTTTGCTACTTATCAATTCAGTCATTCCACAAACATTTTCTGCTGTGAGCCAGAAATTGGGTTAGATACAGGGAATGGGAATAAAAATGAGTGACTTAACATTGTTTGTCTGCAGTATATGGGAGAATAATCACTCTAAAGGTTAGTATGATAGAGAATGCTAGGAAAAGACGCACACACATTCCAGAGTCCGCTGAAAGTTGTTGTTGCCTTGGTATTCTGTGTCTGACTGATGAGCATTTCTGGGTTCCTGCACATGGCCAAATGTTTTCAGGGTTGTCTAAGGTTCCAAAAATGTTGGAAAGCATCTACTTCTCCATCTGAGGTACGAACCAGAGTCACACCTGTCATATGAACCATGTGTTTTCTGCAAGGCTTCTTTGTATCACTTGAGTCTCAAAAGCATATTCAGTAAAATGAGTGCTCCCTGCTCATTTCTGAGAGTTATGGTGAAGATCAAAAGAAGTCATAGAGGGCTGGAAATGTGGCTCAGGCGGTAGCGCGCTCATCTGGCATGCGTGTGGCCCAGGTTCGATCCTCAGCACCACGTACCAACAAAGATGTTGTGTCCGCCGAGAACTAAAAAATAAATATTAAAAATTCTCTCTCTCTCTCTCTCTCTCTCTCTCTCTCTCTCTCTCTCTCTCTCTCTCTCTCTCCTCTCTCACTCTCTCTTTAAAAAAAAAAAAAAGAAGTCATAGATACGAAAGTTCTACTGTATCTAGGTGATAGTTGTTTTCTTTTATCTGACCACAGTAAGTGCTAACATAGTCTACTCTAGCTAGGATTCCCTCAATGCCACATCATTTGGCCTCACCAGCAGTTCTGTTGTACTTGTAGTGAACATCTGTTGTTTTTGTCTGTCCAGAATTTTTCTCTATTTTGGCAAAAAGTACCCTACATTCCTTCTGGGAATTACCTCTCCATCATTCTATGTACTTATTGTGGGGGTGTTACTCTGAGCCTCTTGACACAAGGTGAGCATACAAGCATAGCTTGAGTAATCAAAATATCTTACTCCTTGGCAAAGCAGCTGGCTTTAGGGAAGGGCATATAACACAGGGCCCAAACTGGACTACTCAGAGCTGTTCATCTGGATTATATGAACTGTTTTTCCAGGGTGAGAAGCTTCCCTTTTCTTTGTGGGGGGGGTGTCACTGAATTGCAATTATGTAATTCTGGACCTTCTGAGGCTGTTCCTTTCACCCCCCCCCCTTCCCCTGCATCCCTAGTCCAGCATCCCTTTGCTACATGAAAGAAACTATTTTATATATATATATATATATATATATATATATATATATATATATATATATATATTTTTTTTAACTATTGTTTGCATAATACCTTTATTTATTTATTTTTATATGGCGCTTAGGATTGAACCCAGGGCCTCGCCTAGCACGTGCTAGGCGAGCGTTCTACCTCTGAGCCACAATCCCAGCCCAAAAGAAACTATTTTTTTAAAAATATTTATTTATTTTGGTTTTTGGCGGACACAACATCTTTGTTTGTATGTGGTGCTGAGGATCGAACCCGGGCCGCACACATGCCAGGCGAGCGCGCTACCACTTGAGCCACATCCCCAGCCCCCAAAAGAAACTATTAAGATGCAATTTTTCTTCAGTTATGATCTATGTGAGACCTCTATTAAACTATGACTATGGTTCATAAGCCCCCAGTTTTGTTTTGTTTGTTTTTGGTATTAGAGATTGAACTCAGAGGCTCTTAACCACAGAGCCACATCTCCAGCCCTTTTTATATTTTATTTTGAGACAGAGACCCACTAAGTTACTTAGGGCCTTGCTAAGTTGCTGAGGCTGGCTTTGAACTCAAGATCCTCCTGCCTCAGCCTCCCAAACTACTGGGATTACTGGTGTGGGCCATGGTGCCAGGCAAATACTCAGTTGATATCTACTTACACTCACAAAGTCTCAAATGCCTTCAAATTCTACATCCACAATATTCTATATGGAGAAGATTTATGAAGAGAAGAATAAATTTCATGATATCTATTTACATGATACCATTTGATAATTAGATGAGACCTCTTTTTTTCAGGAATTTTGGGGTAATGGGTAAGAGAGAGCGTTTTATGTAGGAAAGGTCATATATCAGGCAAACTTAAATGTTGTATAAAACCTGAACTTTGGCTCCCATCACTAGTGAGTATAACATATCAGTAAAGGAAGCACTTGATTAAAACCCATGTTAGAAGTTTTTCTGATTTGTTTCCTGTGTGTAGACGCTAACAATGGCAGCATTCAGTGGAGTACATTAAACTAGGTTGCAACAGTGGGAAGCATCTGAAACTCCTGTCCCCGGGATGGACACATCCAACAATTTTTTTTTTCTTTTTACAGTACTAGGGAACCCAGCCGGACTCTATCACTGAGCTATATCTCCAACCCGTTTCATTTTTCATTTTGACAGGGTCTTGTTAAATCATTCAGGCTGGCCTCAAACTTGTGATCTTTCTGCCGTAGCCTTCTGACTCACTGGGATTACAGGGGTGTGCCACCATGCCCAACAAGCCACATACAATTTTATAACAAAATTCAGCCTATAGAGAAACCCAGGAATTTGGAGCTGGCTGTAGTATGTAGAGAGACTGAAAAAGAAGAGACAGAAAGAAATAGCTGAGGAAAAAAATTTTTTAAGACACTGATTTTTTAGATATAAGGTTTAATAATTTTTTTTTTAAACCTGGGGATGTAGCCTACTTGCTTAGCATGTGTGAGGCCATGGGTTCAATCCCCAGCATCACACACAGTATCCTCCCCTCCACCCTATCCCCAGCTTAAACTGATTTGAATTGTCATTTTCAACCAAAACCAAAAGACATCTTATAGCACAGTACTACTACCTAGTAAAGAGAAGTCCAAAGAGGAGGCTCAAAGACAATCCTGGGGCAATAAATGTCAACTTATTTTATGTTTGATTGCCAGCTGTTTCTGTTTTATATTCTCTGTGGCACAAATCTGGTAGGAATTCACAAAGTTTTTTTTTTTTTGTAAATCTTGGCAGATGTCAGCCAAAGAAAAGGGCATGACAAAATCGCCAATTTGTCCTGAGGATACATTCCAAAAAACCTCTCAGTCCACAAACATGCTATCCAACCCTTCCCACTGTCACAGATGTCCCAGACAATCACAGTTGTGATGCACTGATCATGGGATGCCTGCCAGAGGGTAGTGTCAGAGCAGTGGGATGAATATTTACCTCCTTACACATACACAATAACTGCTTAAAACATTTTCCATGGACTAAGCTTGGAACTAAGCTAAGCACTTTACATGTTATTTTATCTAATTCTTAAAGAACCCCCTGAGAAGGGTAATGTCAACCCCATTTTATAGATGAAGAAACCCACGTTCAGCATAGTTATAAAAATGAAAAAATAAGGTGGTCATTGACATTAGTAAATGATGGGAGTGGAACCCCAAAGTCAATATTTTAAACTATCATTGTACCTCTTTTACTACTTAATTTCGTCAGGACTGGATTTCTTTTAGTGGCTGTTCTAACTTATTCATGGCTTATAGTAGAAACTTATCTGATACTTGAGACTGGAAGGTTTCTAGGTCAGGATTGTATCATATTGAATTGCATCCTACCATCCTTTAGTACTTTGGCCCAGCATTTATTTATTCTTGAGGGTTAAAAATGGAAGGATTTGGTCCTTCCCCACATGGGGCATTTTAAAAAGACTGTTTTCTTTTCTTTTCTTTTTTTTTTTTAAAGAGAGAGGGAGAGAGAGAGAGAGAGAATTTTTTAATATTTATTTTTTAGTTTTCGGCGGACACAACATCTTTGTTTGTATGTGGTGCTGAGGACTGAACCCGGGCCGCACGCATGCCAGGCCAGCGCGCTACCACTTGAGCCCCATCCCCAGCCCTGTTTTGTTTTCTTCTTCAAGTATGAGGGATAGAACCCAGGGCCTTGTGCAGAAGACTGGCATTTTAAAAAGATGTTCACAAAACAAGTTTCATTACATGAGAATGTAGAGGTCAAGGAACAGCTCTGGCCAGGCACAATGGTGCATGCTTGTAATCTCAGCAACTCATGAGGCTGAGGCAAGAGGATCACAAGTCCGAGGTCAGCCTCAGCAACTTAGAGAGGCCCTAAACAACTTAGCAAGACCCTGTCTTAAAATACAGATAATAAAGGGCTAGAGACTTACTCAGTGGTAAAGTGTATCTGTGTTTAATTCCCAGTATCCCCACCCACACAAAAAAGAACTCTGTCCATAATCAACTTTATTTTCTAGCCTGTGAAACTTTGCTTATACTAGGCATATCTAAGTGACATATGATAGCCACATTACATTGCAACCTATTTATAGTTAATTGGTCCTGACATCTAAAGATAAAAGTCTATGAATGTGGGGGCTGGGGCTGGGGCTCAGCGGTTGAGCACTTGCTTTGCAAGTGTGAGACACTGGGCTCGATCCTCAGCACCACATAAAAATAAACAAAATAAAGGTATTGTGTCCTGTATATATTTATTTATTTACATATATTAAAAAGGCTATGGATGTGATATGTGGGTAGGAAGGATAGTAGAATGAATCGGACATTATCATCTTATGTGCGTATATGATTATATGACTAGTGTAATTCTACATTATGTACAAACAGAAGAATGAGAAGTTATACCCTATGTATGGTGTCAAAATGTATTCTATCATGTATAACTGATTAGAACAAATTTTTTAAAAAAGAAAAATATCTTTCTTTGTAGAAAAATAAAGTCTAAGGATGCACTGATATCATCCCAGGATACACTGAATGGGCTTCCAATAACCTATCTATCTATCTATTTATTTATTTGATTATTATTAGTTCTATGGAATACCTTACCTCTAGTTTCTAAATTTGGTAATTCTTTTTTTCCTTCCTTTTTTTTTTGTGATACTAAGGATTAAATCCAGAGGTGCTCATCACCGAGATATACCCCCAGCCCTTTTTATTTTGAGACAGATTCTTGATAAATTGTTGAAGCTGGCATTAAATTTTCTATCCTCCTGCCTCTGATTCTGGAGTAGCTGAGATCACAGGCATATACCACTGTGCCTGGCCCTAAACTGGCCCTAAAATACCCTTTCATTCAGTTTTATTTTTATTTTTTTACCTTCTATTGTAAGAAAATAGAGATTTCCATGAGTAATAATGATGTGATTGCAAAAAATTTATACTTTATCTAACCCTGGATTGGGATATCACCACAAGCAATGAATTTATCCTAAATTTTAATATTCAAGTAGAGTATTCTAGCAGAATACCAAAAGAAGACTTTTCTATTTCTGTTTCTAAATATTCACACACTCGCTGGGCACAGTGATGCATGCCTGTAGTCCTAGATACTTAGGAAACTGAAGCAGGAGGATCTCTTGAGACCAGGAGTTTGGGGCCACCTTGGGTAACCTAGTAAGATACACACACACACACACACACACACACACACACACACTTCAGAATTCAAATTATTTGCCTGTGTTATTTGCATCATTCCTCTAAACATTTTTAAATTTTTTTGTAGTTGTAAATGGACAGAATGCCTTTATTTTTTCATTTTTATTTTTTTAATGTGGTGCTGAGGATCAAACCCAGCACATACTAGGCAAGCACTCAGCTACTGAGTTACAGCCCCAGCCCTCCTCTATATATTTTTGAACTAAAAGGGACTCTAGAGATAATTTTAATTTATTTTCATTAGATTGGAAGCTGAGGCCCATAACTGGTTTCTATTAAAAGTAAGATATTGTTCTATGCATCCTTTGCTCACAGGTCATTTTACATGATTATTTAAATGTTTTGTACATGAAAATCTTCTTTCTTTTTAAAAAATCTTATTTCTATAAGAAGATTTTGAGTTCCTCGGGGTAGGGCAGGAGAGAAGGTTTAGAGAAGTGGATTGGGAGGCAGTGAAAAAAATAGGGGCTTAATAATCAAAGAGTCTGTATTCTAATTTTAGCTTTTCTTTTAGTGGAGATGTGATGTTGCACAGAGTTACTTAACTTCTCTGAGCTTTCTTTTTTTTGTAACAGAAATCATCATTATTATTATTATCATCATCATCATCAGTCATAACTCGAACAAGGATGTAGGGAAGACCAAGGGAATAATGAATATAAGCCCTTGCTTCATGCACTGCTTGGCACAGAGTAACTCCATAAATGCTAGTTTTGTTTGTTCCTTCTGTATTTTAAGACTAACACACATTGAGATTTTAACAAGTATTTGTTAAATTGACTTGATCCTTTACTTGAGTTACAATACTGAAAATAATTTCATTGAACAGAACCTCTACTCTTCTCAGTCTGTGCATCCAGTGACACATTGACAAGTTATCTTTTCAGATACTGATACATGTGTGACAATAAATATACTGGCATTGCACCTGTTCAGGTATCTCTTATACACACCAGAAATGTGTATGTACCATCAAAGTATTCTTGGTTATCAAAGTACTAATAATTCAATATAATGGAAAGATGTTTGATCTCATTCACACCTTTGGGTTCAAATTCTAGCTCTCCACTTACTTATTAGTTATGTGATTGAGGCAAATGTTACAAGCTGGTTAATGTTACCTGCTCACAGGTTTGTTATGAGGAAATAAGAAAACGTGGAAAGAGCTTGTTCTCGGTTTTGTCATTGCTTGGGTAACTTTCCTTTCTCTTTCTTTCTTTCTTTTTTTTTTTTTTTTTTTTTTTTTGGCCTGGAAATAGAATCCAGGGTGCTTTACCACTGAGTTGCTTGTTTTTATTTTTTTCTTTTGAGGCAGGATCTCACTAAGTTGCAGAAGCTAGCTTTGGACTTATGATCCTCATACTTTAGTCTTCTAAGTCTCTGGAATTATTGGCATGGGCCACCATGCCCAGGAGTCTCAAGTAACTTTTCTATCAAGGTCAAAATGTAGTTGGTATCCACAGTTCTCTCCACATCTTTCTGATTCTAATTTACAGACTTAAGAAATACTTAATTGATAGGGCTGGGGGTATAGCTCAGTTGGTAAGTGCTTGTCTTGCAAGCACAAGGCCGTGGGTTCAATCCCCAGCACCAAAAAAGAAAAAAAAACTTAATTAAGGTGCTGGGAGTATAGCTCAATTGGTAGAGTGCTTGCCTCACATTCACAAAGCTCTAGGTTCAATCCCCAGGACCACACACACACACACACACACACACACACACACAAAATCTTATGGGTTGGGGTTGTGGTTCAGTGGTAGAGTGCTTGCTAGCATGTGTGAGGCACTCTGTTTGATTCTCAGCACCACCTAAAAATAAATACATAAAATAAAGATCCATTGACAACTTAAAAAATACATTAAAAAAAAAGAAATTGCAGCGGGGCTTGATGGCTTACTCCTGTAATCCCAGTGACTCAGGAGGCTGAGGCAGGAGGAGGCAAGTTCAAAGGTGCTTAGCAACTCAATGAGACCCTGTCTCTAAATAAAATACAAAATAGGGCTAGGGATGTGGCTCAGTGGTTGAGTGCCCCTGAGTTTAATCCCCAGTACCAAAAACAAGAAAGAAAAATAAATTATATTTTAGGAACAATAAAACTATTCACCTTGGTATAGAGAATGAGGCATACTGGTGGAGGGGATGTGGGGAATAGTTGGAAGGCAATTATAGCACAGAGTTGAGAAACTGGGAGTATGAACTATCTCAGATGGGGCAGTATGGATCAAAGAGAAATGTTCAGGAGTTAAATACCCAGGAACTGCAATATACGCAAACTGTTCTGATAAATGTTATTATTATTTTTTTCAAATTTAGTTGTCAATGGATCTTTATTTATTTATATATGGTACTGAGAATCAAACCCAGTGCCTCACACATGCACTCTACCACTGAGCCACAACCCCACCCCAAATGTTATCTTTTTAAAAAATATTTTATTTTTTATAATTGGACACAATACCTTTATTTTGTTTATTTATTTTTATGTGGTGCTGAGGATGGAACCCAGGGCATCATACGTGCTAGGCTAGTGCTCTACCACTGAGCCACAACCCCAGCCCCTGTTGTTATCTTTTTAAAATTAATTTTTACATGAAATAACTGCTATGGTTTGTAGTATTTATTAATGATGTTTTATTCTTAAATAAACTTAATGTTAAGAAAGCTTGTGTGTGCTGTGTGTGGGGTGTGTGTGTGTGTGTGTGTATGAAACTTGGAGAATTTTGAGGATAGAAACCTATTAACACCAGATCACAGGCACAGAAGTAGAATAAATGAAAGACATCCAGGGTCTCTTTAAGATTCTCTTTGGGGGGGCTGGGGATGTGGCTCAAGTGGTAGCGCGCTCTCCTGGCATGCATGCGGAAAACTAAAAAATAAATATTAAAATTATCTCTCTCTCTTAAAAAAAAAAAAAAAGATTCTTTTTTGGGCTGGGAGTGTTTCTCAGTGGTAGAGTACTTGCCTAGCATATGGGAGACCCCAGGTTGGATCCCCCCTCCACCACACCAAAAAAAAAAAAAAATCTCTTAGTGCTGGGGAAATTGGAAAGAATGGAACTATAATTTATGGTAGAGGTGGAGGTAAGAATAAGAATGAGGTGATAGCAGATAGTAAATATTATAAAAACATCACCCATGCAACATTCTTAAAGAAACAATTATGCCATAAATATAATCAACTTGTTTACAAGAAGTATGAGCATTAAGGAAAATGTGAAACAACACATGAAATGACATGATGAGGATGAAATGGGCCAAGTCCAGAATGCAAAAAATTGATCTGACCTCTTCAATAAAAAAATCCTCTCTCTCTCTCTCTCTCTCTCTCTCTCTCTCTCTCTCTATATATATATATATATATATATATATATATATATATATATAATTTGTTAATTTTTGGTACGGAGGATTGAACTCAGGGGCACTCAACCATTGAGCCACATCCTCAGCCCTATTTTGTATTTTATTTAGAGACCGGGTCTCACTGAATTGCTTAGCACCTTGCTATGCATGTGAAGCTGGCTTTGAACTCCAGATCCTCCTGTGTCAGCCTCCGGAGTCTCAGGCATTACAGGCGTGCACCATCTTGCCTGGCGTATTTTTTATTTTTGAGACAGGATCTCACTAAATTGCTTAGGCCCTTGCTTAGTTGCTGAGGCTAACTTGTAGTTCCCCTGCCTCAGTTTCTTTGAGTTGCTGGGATTGCAGGTATGTGCCACTGACAGATCAGGCGAAGGTGGGCAGCGACCAAAGGAGGCAGATTTAAAAAGGGCCACGGAACAGGCTTTATTGGGATATCACTCCCAGATGGAACTCGATCAAACCGCCAGAGTGGCAGGAGAAGGGTCTGAGGAGAAACCGTGTGGAAGCTTGCTGGGCTGGACTTTTATGGGGCTTACAGCAGGAAGGGAAGGGCTTGGGACAGGAAAAGGTGTTTTTAGGGTCCCTTGTTGCATTGAAGTTGGTCAGTGGAGTTGGCTGAACTCCAGGATTGGCCAGGGGGTCCTGCTGATTGACAGGCGTTAGTCAGGTGATCTCGCTGATTGACAGGCGATCTCGCTGGTGCCTGATTGATGTCCCTTTGGGGGGGGGGGCTGTTTTGTTCTAAGTCCCACCAAGTTGCCACCACCGACCTAACAGCCACCTGTAAATAAACAAACTTCAAAGAAAAGAAAAAAGAAGGGAAAGAAGAAAAGAAAGAAATTTTAAGAAAGCATTTGGAGTTGGGCATGCTTGCTCACGCCTGTAATCCCAACGGCTCAGCTGGCTGAGGCAGGAGGATTGCGAGTTCAAAGTCAGTCTCAGCAAAAGCGAGGGACTAAGCAACTTAGTGAGACTCTGTCTCTAAATAAAATACAAAATAGGGCTGGGGATGTGGCTCATTTGTGGAGTGGCCCTAAGTTCAATCCTTGGTACCGTCCCCCCACCAAAAAGAAAGCATTTGTTCTAGGCATCCTGGCACATGCCTGTAATCCCAAAGATTTTGCAGGCTGAGGCAGGAGGATCCCAAATTCAAGGTCAGTCTCAGAAGTTAAATAAAACTCTCAGCAGACTGGGATTGTGGCTCAGTGGCAGAGCGCTTCCCTTGCAAGTATGCAGCACTGGGTTCCATCCTCCGTACCATATGAAAATAATAAATAAAATAAAGGTATTGTGTCCATCTACAACTAAAAAATAAAAATAAAAAAGACATCAATTTAGCAAGACTGTGTCTCAAAACAATCAAACAAATAACTGGGGATGTGGCTTAGTGGTTAAAGCACCTCTGGGTTTAATCTCAATACAAAAAAAAAAAAAAAAGAAAGAAAGTAAGCAGTCATGTTTGGTGGTGCACACCTGTAATCCCAACGACTCTAGAGGCTGAGGCAGGAGGATTCCAAGTTGGATACTTCAGCAAATTAGTGAGACCGTTGGCAATTTAGTGAGACTGTCTCAAAATTAAAAAAAAAAAAGAAGAAGAAAGCAAAAATGAAATGAAAGTTTTACGCATGAAAAGAATATTTATGGATGTACTTATCAATAATGCAAAATGTGGAACTTGTTCAGATTTTGATTCAGATAAATGAACTGTAAAAGGCATTCTGGAAATTATTGGGAAAAACTGAACATAGATTAAGTATTAAATAATATTAAAGGATTAAAAACTTTTTATAAAGGTTTGATAATGATATTGTGGTTATTTTACAATAAAAAGTCTTTGTTAGCAATACATATTAAAGTATGTGCTGGTGAAATGTTATGGTTTACAAGAAGTTTACTTAAAAATACTCCAGGGGAGCTGGACATGGTGATGAGCAGTTTTAGGAACAAAAGCAGCAAACTGAAAGTCCTAATTTTTTTTTTTTTTTTGTAGTTGTAGATGGACAGCATGTCTTTATTTTATTTATTTTTATGTGCTGCTGAGAGTCGAACCCAGTGCCTCATGCATGCTAGGCAAGCGCTCTATCACTGAGCTACAGCCCCAGGCCAGTCCTAAGGATTTTATGCAGGGAAGAGGTAGAACTAATTTTTTTTTTCTTTGTGCTGGGCTAGGTGGCACATGCCTGTAATCCCAGATGCTAGGGAGGCTGAGGCAGGAGAATCGCAAGTTTGAGGCTCACCCAGGTAATTTAGAAAGACTGTCTCAAAATAATAAAGAGCTGGTAATGTAGCTCACTGATCAACAGTCTTTGGGTTAAATCCGCATTATCACACACCAAATAAAAAATAAAATTTGGGCTGTGTGGAGGGGGAAATGGTAGTGTTTTAAATAGTTGAAGTTGGGTGATGGACACAAGGCAGCTTCTTCTTCTTATTATTCCTCCTCTTCCTCCTCCTCCTTCTCCTCTTTCTTCTTCTTTTTTTCTTTTGCAGTGCTGGGGATTTAACCCAGTACTTCATTTATTCTAGGTAAGCACTCCATCACTGAGCTATATCCCCAGCCCAATAAGTTTATTATTCTATTCTAATCCTTTTGTATTTGTTTGGAATTTTCCATAAAAATATATTATGGGAAACTGAATCTCTTTCTAGTCCCCAATGTGTGAAATAATTAGATGGAAGAAGAAAACATTCTTTTTTGGAGGGGGAGTGTTAGGTATTGAACCCAGGGCTTCACCACATACGAAGTATGTGCTCTACCCCTGGGCTATACTCCTAGCTCTTATAAGAGAACATTCATGCTGTAATAATTTCTTGCTGGAACACATCAGAATTGGAGGGGCATCTTTTAAGGATAGGGTGGAGGAAGAGGGCCCCTGTCAGGAAAAGAAGGTAGAAGGAAAACTGGTTTTGAGTGGTGTTGAAAAGCCAAGGAGGAGCGCAGTTTCAAGATGGAAGGAGTGTCAACTATGTCAAATATTGCAGATGACAGGAAGGGCAGGATTAAATGACTTCACTAGATATAGCAACCAAGGTCACTCTTGAACTTCAGCAAGATCAGTTTCAGTGGAGGTGGGAAGATCCACGTTTCCCAAGCAGCCTGGCTGTGAAGAGATGAAGATGGTAATCTTCCCACACCTTCCACCCCAAAAGGAGAAAGGGCAAGTTTTTATATGCTGAGGGGGACATGCCATTTGACAGTGGTTGACAATACAGGCAAAAAATGGAATGACTCACAGAGTACCCTATTACAGGAAAAAGTATTGAGAAAAAAATCATATGCACTGTTTTTCTGATGTTTACTGAAACTTCCAATCACTGCTCCAAAGAAATTTCTTCCACAGTAAACAAAACAGATATATATTTGTCTCAGTTAAGATGGTTGAAAAGCCACGATTTTTTTGTGACTGCACTTCAGACACACTAAAAGTGTTATATATATATATATTTTTTTTTTTTAGTTGTAGATGGATACAGTACCTTTATTTTTTTTTTTTTATGTGGTGCCTCACATGAGCTAGGCAAGTGCTCTACCACTGAGTTACAACCCCAACCCTTCAGTTGTTCTTGAGTTAAAAACCACTGTAAGAGGGCTGGGGTTGGGGATCAGTGGTAGCACACTCGCCTGGCATGTGTGAGGCATTGGTTTTGATTCTCAGCACCATATAAAAATAAATAAAATAAGGGTATTGTGTCTATCTACCATTAAAAAAATATTAAAAAACCCCAAACAAACCACTTTATGTCCCTAAAAAAAGAAGAAAAATTATTCAACACACACACACACACACACAAGTTGTTTTTTTTTTTTTTTAATGTACCTGGGACTGAACCCTGGGGCGCTTAACCACTGAGTCACATCCCCAGCGGTTTTTATTTTTATTTTGAGACAGGGTCTCTCTGAGTTATTGAGAAGTTGGCCTCAAACTTGTGATCCTACTGCCTAAGCCTATCAAACTGCTGGAATCACAGGCATGCGCTACTGTGCACGGCCCTTCCCAAAGGAGTTCTACCTCTCCCTGCATATCCTTTGGTTTGCTGCACTTGTTCCAAAAAACCACTCATCACTCAAACTACCAAACCTGCAAATTCTTTTTAAGTAGCTTTCCTACCATCACCAATATATAGGGTGGCTTAAATTATATTTCCAAATCTTACTGCCTTTCCAAAAATTACTATAAACTATTAGAATCTGAAAACTGAATTATATATTGATTATGATGCTCAGGTTACCTCTGAATTCCAAGGAGGAGTCGAGGTAAGGTATCTAAGGAATGGGATATTTTACACTTTAGGACAAACTTTCACACCAGCAGTATTGGTTGGTGGGAGGAGCTGATGATTTGGAGGTGAGAAGAAGGGGAGTGCAGACAAGTTAGTCTTCTTAGACTTCCGGGGGTGAATACACCTGTCACTCGCCTGGCACAGAAGCTCAAAAAGCTGAGTGAGGTTGCGCTGGACAGAGTATAGGCCACCCGGAGAACTTGGCTCAATTAAAAGGTTTACACGCGCCCTCACGGGCGCGCGCACGTACGCAGTCGTGTCTTGCGCAGGGTCGGGCCTGTCAGGCGGGAAATCTCGCGAGATCGGAGACTGGGATGACTGTCGGGAGGAGGGGAGTGGTGTTGGGGAAGGGGGGGAACCTGGGCAGCGGCCGGGCTCTGTGGCTTCAGGGCTCTGAAGGAGAGAGGGAGGGTGGCAAAGAGAGTGAGTCGGTACCACTGCCTGCTTGAGGAAAGAGGAGGGGTCCCGCTCGCCCTGCGCCCTTCGCGGGCCAAGAGTGCTAAGCACCCGCGAGCCTCTCAGGCCTCCCGGCCCCTGGGGACCCCGCCCCGCCGCCCGCCGGCCGGCCCGCGGCCTCGCTTCTCTTTGTGAGCGCCCCCTTCCCAGGGGTGGTGGTGGTGGTGGTGGCAGAGGGCCACGCGTGGGCCCGCCCGCCGAGGGGCCGCGGCGGGGGACCGAGAGGGCCTCGGCTGTGTGAGAACGGGAGGCGGCCGAGGCCCGGGCCGGTTCCCCCGAGGCGGCGGCGGCGGCTCCGGGCACTTCCCCGCGCCATCTTAGCTGAGCCCCAGCGCTGAGGGCGCCTCCTCGACTCTGGTCGTCCCCTCGCCGCCCCCCTCCCCGCCCCTTGTCGCAGAGCTTGGGCTGGGCAGCTCGCTGGGGCTCCGCGGGGTGGGGGGCGGCGGTCGGTCGCCAGGCCCCCTCCTCACTCCTCGCCCTCCAGCTAGCAGCTACCTGAGCGCCGCGGGGGGCTGCGTTTGCCTACTCCGCTGCAGACCTGACGGCTAAAGGGTAAGGGCACCTCTGCTAGGGAAAGGAGACCTGGCGGGGGGCGGGGAAATTCGGCCCACTCAGGCCTCTACGGAAGAAGGGATGTGGGAGTGGGGTGGGGGAGGGAGACAAGGAGGGTCTGTGATTCTGTGGGTGGGGTGAAGAAGCTGGTTAGCTGGGCGCCCTCCTGTTATGAGGGGCAGGAGCAATTACATTCCTTTTTCCTGAGGGTCACCGGAAGGGGTGGTGGAAGGGGATGTTTCGAGGAAGGTGTGGCCCTCGTAGGGAGACAGGATTGAAGTGCACCCCGATTTAAAGGCGCGAAGTCCCTTTCCCTCAGGTCTCTCTGCTCCTCCTGTTCCTCCTCCTCCTTTGTAGTGTCTATGTATTCTTGGGAAGGGAGACTGCTCTGAATAGCCTACTGGGTGGATTCAACCCTCAAGAAATATATACTTCTCTTTAGGGGTGATGGAAGCGTTTCTCTCCCCCTACCCTTCCCCCTTCCTCATCGTCTAGTGTACTGCAATGCTGCAGAAGTCCGAGGCAATTTCTTCATACACAGACCCATGTATACACTGAAGGGAGGGGGAGCAGGAGAGAGAAGTAATGGCGCTTCCCTTGGAAAGGTTACTCTTCTTCCTTTGATTTTTAAATCGATAACAGTACCGTTAATACTCTTCTCCTGAGATCTGTCCATGGAAAGTATAGCTGCTCCTGTTGTTATTGTTAGGGGGTATGGCCTTTCAAGAGGACCCCTCAAGTTGGAACAGTTGATGTGTCTCTGGATGGGCTTTTTTTTTTTTTTTTGGAGCAGGTTGAGTTTTCGTTAGAATTCAAATAAAATAATTTTGTATTCTCTTATTTTTCTTCCTATAGCTTTTGCAAGTTTTGAAGAGTTATTAAAAATTATACAGGGGTTGGGGCTGTGGCTCAGCGGTATCACGCTTGCTTGGCATGCGTGAGGCGCTGGGTTGGATTCCCAGCAACATATACAAATAAATAAAATAAAGGTCCATCAACAACTAAAAAATATTTTTAAAAAACCAATTATTACATACAGACAGGCTTTCTGATAGACGTTTGTCCCTGGGCTGTGGATTTTAAAGGTTAATACTGTTTTGTGTAATATTGAAATTGGAATTTTTCTGAAAATCATTAGGTTAGAAATCTTTCTGTAGCAAATGCTCTGTTTCTTAAAGAAATGAAGATAATTGATATTAATATGCCCAATTATGATTAACTTTTGCTTTGTATCATTTTTTTTAAAAAGGTCATCTCAGTTGGTTTGGTACTTGTTGGTTTTGTCTGGGTAAACATAAATAAAAACAATTTTAACATTGCCACGTGCTTTTTGTGACCAAAAAGTAGTCTTCAAGTCCTGAAGGAATCTTGATGTACTGTCAATATTTTTTCCTTTAAGTGTTTAGGTTTACTGGGGAAGTGATTTAAAAATGTTCCACATGTGAATATTAGTAGAATTAAATAATTTTCCCAAAGTGATGAAGATGACTAAAATGTAATATCACAGATATGATCTGTCTTGATATTTTACAAACAAGTTATAGTTGGTGTTTAAGTTTTACTTAGTGAATTATTTATTTAAAAAATACTTTTGTGTTTATGTTATCATTAAATGTACCCAGAACTTTCTTGGTGTGTTGCTTTTTGAAATCTGTTTGAATACAGGGATATAAAGATGTTAGCAATAGTGCTGGGCACTAATAGTTTCTATTATCTTATTTCATGATTTTGATGTAGTCTTATCATTTTTTTCCCTTCACAAAATAGAATGCTCTTTTCCTTCTTTCTTCCCTTTTGATGTTCATTTCAATTGATTTAATTTAAGCAGCACTATTCATTTGAATCTGTATTTCATGATACAAAATTTCATGTTGTGATGTGTGGAGTTTTCTCCTATGTGGCAAATTGTGCCATAAGGCCTATTTCTGTAGATTATGGTTTGTTGATAATGAATTCATGTATACTAGCATGTGTATATCCAACCATACTGCTTACTAGAGACTTCCTTTATCTTAGAAAGATTGCAGGAAGAGAGGCTTTATCAATAAAAGCTATAAAATTTAAGAATATACACAGGGTGTGTATTTGCTGTATTTCAGCACACCGGGACTAAGTGGTACTCTTGGGGGTAACAAAAAGAAACACTGTTTTCCATAGCTGATAGGAACTCTGCCTAAAAGTGGTAAAAGTGTCTTCAGGATCAATTAGCTAAATTTGTTATTAAGGAAAAACTGCCTGAGGGTTTTTTCAGAAGATGACCTCTGATGTCACTGTCAGAAAGAGAATACTGAGAGCTATTAGTCTGGGTTGGTTCCAGATTAGTATGGCACTTCTTATGTTTCTAAATAGTTCGTGTACAAAATGGCAGTGTACATCACTTCCTGTTCTTTCACAACTGGCTCTTTCTGTGGATTCCCTTTTAATGACTTAATTTTTGGCATTCTGATCTCTGATTCGTTAATTTGGTTATAATCTCATGTCTTATACATGGAGGAATATCTTAGAATCCACTGGTTTAGAGACTTTTACAATAACAAAACATTGCTTCTAAACTGAAGAATATTATCAAAAATAAATTGAAACTCTGAAAGGTTTTTTTTGTCTGTGTGTATGCTCACACACACACCCACCCAACTGCAGGGATTGAACCCAAAGCCTTGTGCATGCTAAGCAAGCGCTGTACCATTGAGTTATATCCTCAACCCTCTGAGAGGGTTTTTTTTGGTACTGGTGATTGAACCCAGGGGCACATTACCACTGAGCTACATCCCCAGTTCTTTTTATTTTTTGTTTTGAGAGAGGGTCTTGCTAAATTGCTGAAACTGGCCTCAAATTTGTGATCCTCCTCTGTCAGCTGGGATTACAGTGCATGCTACCTCACCCTGCTCTTGAGAGGTTTTAAAGAGATACAGTAGTGTGTAAGACCAAAATGTACGAGGGGTTGCTGAATAGAAAATAATTATTGTTTTTTCTATAATATAAACTTCTGGAGAACTGTGTATATGGCAATTAATTGAATATATGTTATTAAAAAATAAGATTTGTTTATCAAGACATACACGGGGGCAGCAGTTGTAACTCAGTGGTAGAGCACTTGCCTAGCATGTGCGAGGCACTGAGTTTGATCCTCAGTACCACATAAAAATAAAGGAATAAAATAAAGGCATTGTTTCCATCTACAGCTAAATAAAAATATGCATTGTATTTGGTCCCATTCTTTGATGTCATTCCATCAATAAGAATGAAATTGATTAGTTATTAGGATACCATAATGACAGGATACTCCCAAAGAAGTATAATTGATTTTAATAATTTGATGATTCTTAGTGGACATGAATACTTAGTAAATCCAGAAATTACCTTTGCCAACTGTTGGCATTTCATGTAGAGTTGAGATTATATGTTATTATATGTAGTACCTGGAAATAAGTTGTTTTGCATTTGGCTGATTTGTTTATTTATTAAAATCAGTTAATTTGGGCTGGGGATGTGGCTCAAGCAGTAGCGCGCTCGCCTGGGCTGCGTGCGGCCCGGGTTCGATCCTCAGCACCACATACCAACAAAGATGTTGTGTCTGCCGAGAACTAAATAAATAAATAAATAAATATTAAAAAAAAATTCTCTCTCTCTCTCTCTCTCTCTCTCTCTCTCTCTCTCTCTCTCTCTCCTCTCTCACTCTTTCTTTAAAAAAAAATAAAATCAGTTAATTTCTCATTTGTAATCTATCTCCTTTTGATTATAAGTAGTTTTTATTATAACAGCTAATTGCATTCATACAGATTTAACTTTCAAGAAATTAAGAGCTTTTTTTGGTAAGAGTTAAGGATTCAGTTTAGGATCATATGTGAATGAATCTCTTCTTTAAAATTTTGACTATTGACTACTATTTCTATAGTCAAGTCTTGTATAAAATTGGACTATTTCATTAAACAGTGTGCCAACATATGATCATCTGCTTTTTAGGTTTCTGAACTTCTTCATGGCTGGACTTTTTTTTTTTTTTTAAATATTCTTTAAGGTTTCCTGTTATAAAATGAAAGTGAGAAGATATAACCAATATTTTGTTCCTTTATATTCCATTGTTGGGTTAAAGTAGTTGAATTTTTAGTGATTAAAATTTGACTTTTTCAGGGGTAGGAGGGAACCAGGGGTTGAATCAGGGGCACTTGGTCATTGAGCCACATCCCCAGCCCTATTTTGTATTTTATTTAGAGACAGGGTCTCACTGAGTTGCTTAGCACCTCGCTGTTACTGAGGCTGGCTTTGAACTTGTGATCCTCCTGTCTCAGCCTCCTAAGCCACTGGAATTACAGGCCTGCATCACCATACCTAGCTAAAATTTGATTTTTAATTTCATTAAAGATGTTTTATATCTTCTAAAATATCACATGAATTAAAACCTTCGGAAGGGCTAGAAATGGCTATTTTCTTTTTTTCTTTTTTAAAAAGAGAGAGAGGAGAGAGAGAGAGAGAGAGAATTTTTTTTTTTTTAATATTTATTTTTTAGTTCTCGGCGGACACAACATCTTTGTTGGTATGTGGTGCTGAGGATTGAACCCAGGCCGCACGCATGCCAGGCGAGCGCGCTACCGCTTGAGCTGAGCCACATCCCCAGCCCGGCTATTTTCAATTGATGTTTTTGTCATCATTTGATAACAATTATTTCTATTTCTATATTCCTTCAATTTGTGCTAGAAGCAGATTTTTTGTTCTGAAATATAGTCTAAGGCTGTGTCTTCTTACATGATGACACATGTGGTTCATAAAAGATAGGGGTTTCTGGGCTGTGGTTGTAGATCAGTGGGAGAGTGCTTGACTAGCTTGTGAGGCACTGGGTTTGATCTTCAGCACCACATAAAAATAAATAAATAAAGGTATTGTGTCCTTTAAAAAAAAAAGTTTCTCAAAGTACCTTGCAGGGCACAGTGGCATATGTCTATAATTCCAGCTATTCTAGAGGCTGAGGCAGGAGAGCAAGTGTGAGGCTAGCCTAGGCAATGTCTCAAAATAAGATAAAATGGGCTTGAGATGTAGCTTTGTGATAGAGTGCCCCTAGGTTTAACCCCCAGTATTGGTGTGGGTGGGATGGGAGTGGGGTGGGAGTGACAGGTTGTGGGAGAAGGATTTGGCCTATAAAGTAAGTAAAGGTACAGGTTACTGAGTACTTTGCATAATACCACAGCCTAGTAAAAATGCTCTTGAGCTAAGTTGGAGAATCACTTGATGCCAAGAGTTTGACATGCCAGCCTGAGCAACGCATCAAGACCCCATCTCAAAAAAAAAAAAAAAAAAAAGCCAATGTCAGTTGTCAGAGTTTTTTAAAAATATTTTTTTAGTTGTAGATGGTCACAATACCTTTATTTTGTTTATCTTTATGTGGTACTGGTGATCAAACCCAGTGCCTCACACATGCTAGGCAAGCACTCTACCACTGAGCCACAACCCGGCCTCTGTCCTAGGTTGTTATTTATTTATTTTTGCAGTGCTGGGGATTGAACTCCATGGCCTCATGCATGTTAAACAAGCACTCTACTACTGATCTATAAGTTATTATTTAAATATAACTGTAACTGCCCCTTACATTATTTAAATATAACTATATTTAATTGCCCTCTAGCTTATCTTTCAGCTGAGAAAGGGGCCCATTTTTCCTTTTGATAAATTATTTGATCAAATAATTTTATTCAGGTTTAGATGTAGGTGAATTACTACAATGTTTAGAAAGACATTCAAAATTTAGTTTCTGAGAAAGAATTATGAGATAATAGAGTGGAACAGAGCTTTCTGATTTTCATACACCAATAATAATAAAACTAGCACTTAACATTACCATTTATTAGCTGTATAACTTCTGTAACTTTTTTGGGGGGGGGTTGTAATCAAGGGATTGAACTCCGGGTCACTCAATCACTGAGCCATATCCCCAGCCTTATTTTGTATTTTATTTTATTATTTTTTTTTAAAAGAGAGAATTTTTAATATTTATTTATTTTTTTAGTTTTCGGTGGACACAACATCTTTGTTTGTATGTGGTGCTGAGGATCGAACCCGGGCTGCACGCATGCCAGGCGAGCACCTTACCGCTTGAGCCACATCCCTAGCCCTATTTTGTATTTTATTTAGAGACAGGGTCTCACTGAGTTGCTTAGGCCTTGCTTTTGCTGAGGCTGGCTTTGAACTCGCAGTTCTCCTGCCTCAGCCTCCTGATCAGCTGGGATTACAGGCATTCATTCGCCCACCAAGCCTGGCCCCCCCAGTTCTTTTTATTTTTACTTTTTATTTTATAGTCTTTACAAAGTTACCCAGGCTGTCTTCCAAATGCTATTCTGCCTCAACTTCCCAAGTAGCTAGAATTACAGGCATGTGGCACTATGCCTGGCCCTAATGTGAATTTTAATCTTTGAGAAGGTTTCTTTTTTCCTTGCCTGGAATGAAATTTCTGTTCTTCTTTGGCATTTCATTTGTTTATTTAAGAAAACTTTGATATCCCATTTCTGCCTCCTAAGCTCTTTTCACCATCCTTGATTTTGAAGGCCATTGGAGTACTCATTTTTTTCTAAGCTTTTTTACTTAGATGGTATTTGTAGGTGTATCTTCACCTTGCAAATGCTTTATATTTAAAAATGAATTAATTCAACAAACTGTAAGTGAAAATTATGTGCCATTAAGACACTGTCCATGCTCTGTATGAATTTTGTCTTCTCAGTTTTTTTTTTTTTTTGTTTCCTGAATAGTTTTCTCAAGCTAAATATTTATAAGAAAGCAAAGACTTGCTTCTTTGGTTGTGACCCCTTAATGGCTTATGAATTCCATTTAGAGAACTACGATAATGAAAAAATAATTGGCAGTGTCAGAGTTTGGTGCCCAAGTTAGGGTAAGCATTATTATGGGACACTTTTGCTTGCCATATTTTTTTTGTATTCTGGCATCCAGTTAACTTTATTTTGAAATTTCTTTTTCACCTCATCCCTTCTTCTTTTTTTTTTTTTTTTTTTCCCTTTTTGCCATTGCTGGGTATTGAACCCAGGTTCCAGTGTATGCTAGACAAATGCTCCAGACCTGTTTTAACTTATAATCTTATGTTTCCCAAATTATGCTTATATTTATTTTTTACCTTTTTATGCCAGTAACTTTACTCTTAATCTATACTCATTGCAATCACCAGTTATTTGGTAGTCATGTTGAGTATATTTATCTTTCCTAGATTTCAGAGTTAGAGGGTATAGTGCACTTGGTCCAAAAGATTTGAGGCAGGGTACTAGCAGTTTTGGGAATGATGGTTAAATTTTGATTTTTTTCTTTTTTTAAACTGGTGATTGAACTCGGGGTTGATTAACAACTGAGCCATGTCCTCAACCCTTTTTATATTTGATTTAGAAACAGAGTCTCACTGAGTTGCTTAGGGCCTTGCTGAGTTGCTGAGGCTGGCTTTGAACTCATGATCCTCCTGTCTCAGCCCCCTGAGTAGCTGGGATTTACAAGCAGGCACCACTGTGCCTGGCAAATTTTGATATTTTGATACTGGGAAATGTGTGTCATATGCTCTGTATGAATGCAGTTTCTCATGAATTGCAGAATTTATTAAAAGAAAAAGAGGGTTGGGGTTGTAGTTCAGGGGTAGTTAGTGTGTGAGGCACTGGGTTCAATTCTTAGCACCACATATAAATAAAATAAGGGTCCATTGACAACTAAAAGAATATATATTAATTTTTTTTTTTTTTTTAAATTGAGACAGGGTCTTACTATGTTGTGCAGGCTGGCCTTGATCCCCTGGGCTCCAGAGAGCATCCTGGCTTGGCACACTGGCTCATGCCTGTAATCTCAGCTACTTGGGAAACAAGCAGAAGAATTACAAGTTTGAGGCCAAGCTGGGCAATTTAATGAGATCCTTTCTTAAACAGTAAAAAGAGCAGGGGAATAGCTCAGTACTAAAGTGCCCTTGGGTTCAAACACCTGTAGTATTTGGGGGGCGGGGAGGAGCTCTTCTCCATAGGCTCATACCACTGTGCCCAGCAAGATAAATTTTTTTTTGGGGGGGGTACTGAAGATTGAACCCAGGGATGCTCTACTACTGAGCTGTATCTCCAGTCATTTTAATAAAAATGACTTTTGTTTTGAGACAGGGTCTTGGTAAATTGTTTAGGGCCTTACCAAGTTGCTAAGGCTGGCCTTAAACCTGTAATCCTCCTGCCTCAGCCTTCCAAGTTGCTGGAATCACAGGCATATGCCATCACATCCTGCATGAGAACTTTTTAAAAAACTTGGGACATATTATTTTTTTTTTAAATTTGGGGACATAGATTTAATTTTAAAATAGGAATTGTAATATGTAGTAATTTGTAGTTTAATAAAATTTATTATATGACTTTTTATATTTTTTAGTTGTAGTTGACACAATACCTTTATTTATTTATTTATTTATTTATATGTGGTGCGGTGCCGAGGATTGAACCCAGCGCCTTGTATGTGCTAGGCGAGCACTGTACCGCTAAGTCACAACCCCAGCCCCTATATGATTTCTTAATAGTCTAAATAAGTATATTAAAAGGATTTCAGTGTGCTTCAATGTATTATATCTAACCATAGTCCTTATGTTTTGGTTGATTTTATTTTTTAATTTTTTTGCGGTACTATGGATTGAATCCAGGGGTGCTCTACACTGAACTATATCCTCAGCCCACCCCCCCTTTTTTTGTTTTAGAAGCTACTATTTATTTTCCATAATTATATTTCCATTTTGCTTGGTGGTTGTTCCTGTCTGCTCAGTGACCTGAGCAGTGGAAACTGCAGACCAGTCTTTAGTTGCTGAAGACGGGCTTTCCAGTCTTCAGTAGGAAACTGCAGGATAGGCACAGTTTGAGGCCAACCTGGGCAACCTAATGAGATCCTGCATGCTTTCAGACCAGTTTGGAACCTCAGGTTGAGTAGCAGTGAACGTAAGAACCAGTCCATTTACTCTTAAATTCTTTCTTGGTCACAGCTTCTGGACTCTCCCCCTGGCCCCCTGGCCCCCCACTTTTTTCCCCCTCATTTTGAAACAGGGTCTCATTAAGTTTCCATTTAGGCTGGCCTCAAATTTGGGATCCTTCTGTCTCAATTTCCCAAGTGGCTGAGATTACAGGCATGTGCCACCACACCCAGTATGGTTGATGTTTCTAATCCACCTATGCTAGCAATTATGAATCTCTGTCTGTATATTGGATTGATTTTTACCAATTTATTCTCAGGGACACTGAAAAAGAGGTTTCAGTAAAAGTTGATGACTAGAATTACTAAAGTTCAAGGTTTTTTTCTTTTAGACTCAGGAGTTTAGTGTCACTGAAAATTTGAAAAGTTTTGTCTCTGCCAAAAGCAACCATATCGACCTTTGAAAACTAAAATTACTTTTTAGCATGTAATTGTTCTTTAAAAATTTTTTTTATATTTGTAGATGAACATCATGCCTATATTTTGTTTATTTTGTTTAGCGCCACAAAATAAACAAAATATAGGTGCCTCACAGGTGCTAGGTAAGCACTCTGCCACTGAGCTATAGTCCCAGTCCCATGTAATTGCTCTGGATAAAGAAACTTTGTTCCTCATTGTTGCATAGGATTTCTATATAGTACATGGTATAGTATTTAATCTCATGTTGTGTAAATGGATGATGATGATTGTGAAATTTATAGCAATCATCACACAACAGGAATATGGTATTTTAGTTGATTTTGTTTCCTAGAATTTGAGCTTTAAAAAAAATTTTTTTTTTTGTTATTGGTGGACAATAACAAAAAATTTATATGCGGTGCTGAGGATCAAACCCAGTGCCTCACACATGCTAGGCAAGTGCTCTACTGCTGAGCCACAACCCCAGCCCAAATTGAAGGGTTTTGAGTCCCAGGAGGGACAATATAATGTGTTACTTTCAGATTCTTTAGTTTGATATGTAGTTGTTAATGATAATGTTTTTTCATTCTCTACCAAAAATGAAAAATAAAAAAATTTGAAAATGAATTAAAATATTTTTAAGATTTCAGTTTAGGTAGTTACATGTATTTTTGTGTTTTATCTTTGAATGTTCAGTTCTATAATGTAATGCCAGGAAGTTTAATCAAAAGTAAAAGGAAGGAGCTGGTGCTGTATGTAGAAGTCAAAGTAAAAGGAAGCCAGGCATGGTGGTGTATGCCTGTAATCTCAGTGACCCAAGAGGCTGAGGCAGGAAGATCCAAAGTGTGAGGCCAGTCTCAGCAACTTAGAGAGACCCTGTTTCAAAATAAAAAGGGCTAGGGATGATAAAGTGCCCCTGGATTCAATTCCTAGTTCCTCCCTCACCGAAAAAAAAAAAAAAAAATATATATATATATATATATGTGTGTGTGTGTGTGTGTGTGTGTGTATGTGTCTGTGTGTGTGTATAATAACTCTAAACAATTAGATTTAATAAGGTATCTGGTTAACATTTAAGAGCCTTGTAAATACAGATTTTCATTTAGTCTTTCAGGTGATGGCATGGACTATATTAGGACAGGAATGGTGAAATAAATACAGTAAGCAAACATTTGAAATGTGTTCTATGACTTTTGTTGAGGTGGTGAATCCATTCATTAACAATAAGGTAGGGGCTGGGGTGTGGCTCAGTGGGAGAGTGCTCGCCTAGCACACGTGAGGCACTGGGTTCAAACCTTAGCACCACATAAAAATGAAATAAAGATATTATGTCCACCTACAACTAAAAAAAAAATTTTAACAAAAAACAATAAGGTAGTTCTGTTATTGAAAAATGAAATGTTAAGTAAGCAAAATAATTGATATAAAATCTAATTTCCTTGACAGTTAATATGTGAAAGTATACTATCAATCCATTTTTTTTTGGTAGTTGTAGATGACGAATGACATTATTTTATTTGTTTATTTTTATGTGGTGCTAAGGATTGAACCCAGTGCCTCACATACGCTGGCAAGTGCTCTGCCACTGATCTAAAGCCATAGCCCTCATTCTATTTTTTAACATAAATTCTGTTAGGAAAAAAAAGTTAAATAAAACGGTGTCCCAGAATTTAGTGTTTATTATTTAGTTTCATTTATTCAGATTGCATTGTGATATGAGCAATTCAAGCATTTTTTTCTCCCCAGTACTGGGGATTAAAGCTAGGGTCTCACATGTTACACAGATGTTCTGCCACTGAGCTAATACACCCTTGCATGTTTTGTTTTTGGTTTTTGTTTGTTTTTGTACTTATGGGGATCAAACCCAGGACCTTGTCCATGAGAGGCAATTACTTTATCACCGAACTACAACCCCAACCTTTGTGTGTGTGTGTGTGTGTGTGTGTGTGTGTGTGTGTGTGAGAGAGAGAGAGAGAGAGAGAGAGAGAGAGAGAGAGAGAGAGTTAGTTTGAGAAGGGTCTTGCTAAATTGCTAAGGCTGGCCTCAAGCTTAAAGTCAGTTCCTTGGCCTTTTTCCTTTTTGGCAGTGCTGGGGATTGAACCCAGGGCCTTGAACATGCTAGGTAAGCTGTCTACCAGTGAGCTACTTTTCCAGCTGTTGGTTGATATTTGAATCATTTCTGGTTTCTGGGTTTTGTCTATTATGACTAAAGCTACTATGAACATTTTTGTGTAGCTGTTTTTTTTTTTAAATATTTATTTATTCTTTTAGTTTTCGGCGGACACAACATCTTTGTTTGTATGTGGTGCTGAGGATCGAACCCGGGCATGCCAGGCGAGCGCGCTACCGCTTCAGCCACATCCCCAGCCCTGTGTAGCTGTTTTTAATCGATGTGCTTCTCCCTCCCTCCCTTCATTTCACCAGGGATTCAACCCAGGGGTGTTTAACCACAGAGCCACATCCCCAGCCCTATTTTGTATTTTATTTAGAGTCAGGGACTCACTGAGTTGCTTAGCGTCTTGCTTTTGCTGAGGCTGGCTTGGAACTTGTGATCCTCCTGCTTCAGCCTCCTGAGCCACTGGGATTATAGGTGTGTACCACCATAAACCTGGCTATATTTTTGTTTTTGTTAATATCCTGAAGTCTTCCAAGTTAGAAATTTTAGGATTGTTTTTTTTTCTTTCCTATGTAAATTCATAAGTAGGTTATGAAATCATGATATTTCTTCTTTTGAAATGTTTCAGTTTTCTCTTTTTTAGGAATCTGTAACTTTCTTGTAAGAAATTACTTTTTATTTTTGTGAAGTTTATTTTAGGAGTCAGGGATGTAGATGGTGTAATTCTGTGTGTATATGGTGTAATTCTGAGTGAGGCTTATGGTCAGGTGTGGATGTTGACTGGTGATAGGGTGATGCTGATATTGAGGTTATAAGATGTGGATAAGGGCTGTTGCTGTTGGATTCACTTAGTGCCTATAAGCAGCATTTTAGTACTGGTAACCACTCCTCCCAACCCCCATTACTGGGAATTGAACCCAGGGGCACTCTAAAAACTCTTCAGTTTTTTATTTTGAGACAGTCTCACTGAATTGCTAAGGCAGGCCTCAGACTTGCCGTTCTCCTCCTTCAGTCTACCTGAGTTGCTGGGATTATAGGCATGTGTCACTGCACTGGGCATCTGTTGATAATTTTGTTTTTCTTGCTACTTTTAGTTTGTTTTTCATTTGTTGTATATTTATGGGCATGTAGAAAGGTCTGGGAGTGTAGCTTAGTGATAAAGTGCCCTTGGTATGTGTGGTGAAAAGTTTATTGTCACGGATGTTCTTATTGCTGTGTGAATTTGAGCAAATCACTTAATCTCTCTGAGCATAAGTTTGATTATCTGTACAGTGGGAATAAATAATATTTTTCATGTTGGGTTGTTAAGAGGATTGGAAGCAATTTTTTATATATACATCTTAGAATAATACCTGATATGTTATGTTAGGTGTCAGTGCTAGTATTATTATAATTGAATATTACTTAAAAGACTTTTGTCCTCTGCCAGTTCAGATCCTTTCATGTATTACCAGAAGACTTATCTCCTAATACAGCACTCTTTTATTTTCCCCTTGGGGTGCTAGGAATTGAACTCAGGACCTCATGCATGCTGGACAAGATGCATTCCTGTCCCTAGCACTCTTCTTTCACTTGTTCAAAACTACAGAGGTTCTTACTATATCATCTGCAATTATTTGTGTCTTATTTTGCAATTGTGGTATGTTATACAAATAGTAAAATACATCAATGAAGTTTTACAAATATTTCTGCTACTCAGATTAAAGCTGTAGAAGGTTTCTTTATTCTTTCATTAAACAGGGTAACAAATACTTCACTGAAATTACAGGCAAAATTTACAGTTTCTAGTATTCCTATAGGCTCCCTCCCTCCACCCCCTCAATAATCATCTCTCTTGTTCCTGTTCTCTTCCATAGATTATTTTTGTAGGTAGGTAATTGTTTTGTTTAACTTTTAAGGTTAACTGTGATTAACCCTTTCATATATATTGTGACCTTATTTCACATTATTGCCCAGCCCAACCCTTTTTGTATATTCCTTCTGTGCCTATTTCTATCATGTCCCTTTTTAAAAAATATTTTTTAGTTGTTGATGAGTCTTTATTTTATTTATTCATTTGTTGTGTTGAGAGTTGAACCCAGTGCTTCACACATGCTAGGCAAGTGCTCTAGCACTGAGCTTTACAACTCCAGTCCCACAATGTCCCTTTAATGCCCTTTTGATCTCATCTGTCTTGCCTTCCCTGTCCATTTAAGTCTTCTTCCAGTCCCTAGCCCTCCAGCTTACATTGTCCTTGTTCTTCTCTAAGTTCTTTTTGGCTCATTATCAATGTCCTAGTTTAGTACTTAATGAGGTGTTTTTCTTGTTTTGTAATTACTTAATTGTCTTAGGGTTTGTGCTGAGTGTGTGTGTGTTTATTTGTGGTGCTGAGGATTGAATTGAGGTGTGCTCTACCACTGAGGGACATTATAGCCCTTTTTATTATTTTTTCAATTTTGAAACAGGATCTTGCTAAGTTGCTCAGGCTGGCCTGGATCATGGGATCCTCCTGCTTTAGCCTCCTGAGTAGCTGAGATTATAGTGTTTGCCACCACGCTGGGCTAATTGTTTTAGCTTTTACCTGGACTATCATTATTTTGTATTCCTCCTTTTAAATGACTAAAATAGGATGTATAGTACTAATTGTTGAATAGAATCTAATTGAAGAAAAATGTGTGTGTGTGATATTGGGGATTGAACAGAGATGTTCTACCACTGAGCTATATCCCCAGCCTTTTATTTTTGAGACAGGGTCTTGCTATTAGCAGGTCTGAGGTTCTTGCTGAGTTGCTGAGGCTGGACTCAGACTTGCAATCCTCCTGCCTTAGACTCCTGAACTGTTGGAATATTAGGCATGTCTCCGGTGCCTGGCCAGTCTTATTGAATTTTTAAAGTTTAAAAACTTAAAATGAAGTGTTGGATAGCAATTAGTAATCATAGTGTATTTGACAGTGAACTTGAATAACTATTTATATAAGAAGGAAAAAGCGTAGTACAGCTCCACGAGCCAATATAAATCTGAGGCTGACTGTATTAGACTGCAACAGTATTAGAAATTTAGAACTGAAAAGGGTCGTAGAGATAAAATATGTGCTCTCCTTATGACCCCCACAGTTGAGTCTAGAGGAATTGCTTGAATGGGTTACAATAGGTATATGAATTTCTTGATGTTGTATGTAACTTGTTATGTATGTGCACATGCAATCCATCATTTTATGGATGATACAGCTGAGGCTGAGATAATTAAGACATGGAGGATGGCTTACTCATATAGTCTTTGTTATTCATAATCACAATCCTGAATCAGAAAAATATTAATTAGGTCCAGAGATTTCTGCTTTATAAATGAGAGCTAAGAATTCATGGAAGTGTTTTAATTGAGTTAGGACATGTTTCTGTTACGAATTCTTTAAAACGTGAGGTGAAATTCACATAACATAAAATTAACCATTTTAAAATGAACAGTTCATTGGTATTTAATTTATAGTGTTGTCCAGCTACCACATTTATTCATCCAAAGCACTTCCTTACCCTGAAGGTAAACCCTATGCCTATTTTTTTTAAGTATTTATTTTTTAGTTGTAGTTGGACACAATACTTTTATTTCACTTACTTATTTTTATGTAGTGCTGAGGATCAAACCCAGGGTCCTGCATGTGTGAGTCGAGCGCTCTACCGCTGAGCGCCAACCCCAGCCCCAACCCTATTCTTATTTGGCAGGTGTTCATTTATCTCCTTTCTTCCTTGCCTCTGATAATTATGAATCTTCATTTTTTGTCTTTGGATTTGTTTCTGGATATTTCATATAAATGAATATGCAACTGTATTTGACTTCTTTAATGTTTTGGACCTTCATTCACATTATAGCATATACTAGTACTTCATTCCTTTTTATAACTGAATATATAATCCTTTGCAAGTGCATACCACGATTTGTTTTTCTATTCGTCTATTGGTGGACATTTAGATTGTTTTTCACCTTTAGTGTTCTTGTGAGCATGCCTCTATATGTACTTGTTTGAGTACTTTTTTTTTTGTACCATATTTTTAGTTGTTGATGGGCCTTTATTTAATTAATTTATTTATTTGTATGTGGTGCTGAGAATTGAACCCAGTGCCTCACACACATGCTAGGCAAGTGCTCTACCACTGAGCTACAATCCCAGCCCAGAGTACCTGTTTTTAATCTTTTTATATTTGGAAGTGAAATTGCTGGGATATATAATAATTCTGTATTTAACCTTTTGAGGAACTGCCAACTGTTTTTCACGGGAACTGAAACATTTTACATGATTGCCAGAAGGCATGAAGGTTCCAAATTTTCTATGTCCTCTATATTTTTATAGCCATCCTAATGCATGTAAAATGGTGCTTCTTTGTGGCTTTGATTTGCATGTCTTTAGTGATTAAAATTATGACCATCTTTTCATATGCTGGTTAACTGTGTGTATATCCTCTATGAAAAAATATAAATTGTTGATTCTCAAATTGGTGTTCTTTAGTTCCCAGAAAAAACCTTTAAAAATGTTAAGTATTTGATATTACTGTAAAATTAAGTAATAAATACAAAGCACTGTGAGTAACTAAAAGACAAAATATGGTGAAACTGATTCGACCTTTGTGTGAAAGAATGTTTAAGATCCTTCTTTTAAATTTTTTTATTTTTTAAGTTTGGATAGTCCTTTATTTAATTTATTTATTTATATGTGGTGCTGAGAATCGAACCCAGTGTGCTACCGCTGAGCCACAGTCCCAGTCCCATAACTTTATTTTGTTTTTATTATGTGGCATTGAGATTCGAACCCAGTGCTTCACACGTGTGAGGCAAGCGCTCTACAACTGAGCCACAACCTCAGCGCTAAGATCCTTCTGACATTATGAACAATTATAAACTTTAATACAGATAAACCAATTTGGGGCTTTTTTCACTTCAGATATTTGTATTTTCCTTTGACTTGGCATCCAAAGATGCCCATTCATTTTTCATTAGAAAAAACACAATTTTTGAAGTCATAGATATTAAGTTGTTTGATTTTAGTTGGCTTAACATAAAATACATAATATATAAACAAATAAACAGGTGAAAATAAAGCTCTGATATGAATGAATCCTCTAGTAAAATACTCTTGAATATATATGCTATTCAGTATTGAAAGAAGTGGATAGTTTGTAACTTCCTTTTTTCAAAGCATGGAAGGAAGTAGTTACTTGTAATATTCAAATACTTGTTAGATTTAATGCAAAAAAAAATTCAACCCATTTTAATTAGAGAAAAGTTCTAGAGAAATTAATTGAATCACCAGAATAGGGAACTAGTATAACAGATGTGGCTTCTTCCTTTAATGCAACCTGAAGGTATATGCTTGTCATCTTTTAGCCTTGTTTAATTTTAAACTATGTTGAGTAAAATTTTTTGAACTGACGATATTTTAGTTTTCCACCTGAAATTATATTCATCATGTTAGTACTGTACAAAGGTAAATATTTTTTTTTTTTTTGGTAGTGTGGATTGAACCCAAAGGTGTTTTACCACTGAGCCACATCTCCAGCCCTTTTTTTAATTGAATTTTTTTGAGGCGGGGAGGGGGGTACTGGGGATTGAACTCAGGGGCACTCTACCACTGAGCCACATACCCCAGCCATATTTTGTATTTTTATTTAGGGCAGAGTCTCAATGAGTTTTTTAGTGCCTTGCTTTTGTTGAGGCTAACTTTGAACTCGCGATCCTCCTGCCTCAGCCTCCTGAGCCATTGGGATTATAGGCTTGTGCCACTGCACCTGGCTAATTGAATTTTTTGAGACAGGATCTCACTGAGTTGCTTAGGGCTTTGCTAAGTTGCTAAGGCTGACTGCAAACTTGTGATCCTCCTGCCTCGGCCTCCTGAGTTTCTGGGATTATAGGTGTATGACACTGCATCTGAATGTACAGAGGTAAATTTTGAACTCGGTTTTCTAAAAGGGATAATCTTTATGGCAGAATATTTTATTCACTTTTTATTATTTAATAAATATTTGTTAAATGAAATTGCACTCGTTCCTATATTTGCCTTTCCAACTTTATATTTTCATAATCTCCAGCATCTAGAATAGTACCTGGCACATTGTAAAGGCCTTGTAAATGTTAAATGAGTTGTTATTATTTTATTTATTAGTTGATTTTGATAATTGTTTAGTTAGATCCAGTGAAAGCACATTGAGGTTTGTTGTGATGGGCACACACCTGTAATCCTAGTGACTCAGGAGGCTTAGGCAGGAGGACCACAGTTGGAGGTCAGCAATTTATCGAGGCCCTAAGCAACTTAGGTGCTGTCTCAGAATAAAAGGGCTGGATCCATATATAGCTCAGTGGTAAAGCGCCTGGGTTCAATCCCTAGTACCAAAAAAAAAAAAAAAGGCAGCCCTGTTTTGTATTTTATTTAGAGATAGGGTCTCACTGAATTGCTTAGCCCCTCACTTTTGCTGAGGCTGGCTTTGAACTTGCCATCCTCCTGTCTCAGCCTCCTGAGCCACTGGAATTACAGGTGTGCACCACTGCACCTAGCTAAATCTTAGTGTTAATTATTTCCTGCTACTATATTTTCTAACATGTTCAAACTGGTATTTCTGGATCTGGGGGTATATCTCTGGTATGCCTTGAGTTGATCCCCAGCACCACAAAAAGGAAAAAAATAAAATAAATAAAAAGATAAGGGAAATTCCACTTTTGCTTGTTTTGATGCTGGGGATGAACCCAAGACCTTGCATGCCAAGTACACAGTATTATCACTGAGCTACATATCCAGCCATTTTTACATTTTTTTAAAATAATGTTTTAGTTATACATGGACATAATATCTTTATTGTTTATTTATTTTTATGTAATGCTGAGGATCGAACCCAGGGTCTCACACGTGCGAGGCAAGCGCTCTAGCACTGAGCCACAACCCCAGCCCAATTTTTACATTTTTTTTTTAATATTTTTAATATTTATTTTTAGTTTTTTCGGCGGACACAACATCTTTGTTTGTATGTGGTGCTGAGGATCGAACCCGGGCCGCACGCATGCCAGGCAAGCGCGCTACCGCTTGAGCCACATCTCCAGCCCTAATTTTTACATTTTTTTAAAGGGTGATTTGCTACTCTTTGTTCTGTATGTGATTGCCTTTTTATTTAAAAAGCTGTTACAAGAATTACTTAGAAGAAAAGAAAAAAAATTGTTTAGAATAAAATGCATCTCTCCATTCACTAATATTCTGGTGTACCATAAATATTCAAAAGTCCAAAGGGATTGGTTTTGGAAAATTTAATATTATTTCCTGGGTTTAGTTGTAGAAATCAAAGTTAATGCTGGAATATTATTTTAATGCATACTTCTTAGTTAAGAACTTATAATTTTGGAGATTTCACTAAAGAGCCAGCCATTCTTTTTTTATATTTTAAATTTTGCAATAATTTTAGGCTTAGAAAACAGTTGCAAAATTAGTAGAGTGTTCATATATCCATTTTACCCAACTCCCCCTAATTTTATATAATCATAGAATAGTTATAGACAAGAAAGTCAATATTAGTTGGGTATTATGAATTTAACCTTCAGCCTTTATTTGATGTTTACCAGTTTTTCTAATGACTTTTTATTATTTTTTAATTTTTTTTATTTTAACAATACTGGAGATTGCATCAGGGCCTTGTGCATGCTAGGCTAGCACTCTACTACTAAGCTACATCCCCAGCCCTTATGACACTCCTCATCTTTAAAAAAAAGAGAGAGAGAGAGAGAGAGAACTTTACTTTTGATGACAATTGATTAGTTATTTTAAAAATGTTTTTTAGTTTGACTAAGGATATAGTTGTGGTAGATTGCTTGAGTAATATTCACTAAGCCCTGGGTTTGATACTCAGAACTGGGCGAAAAATAACTTCAATTTGGGTTTATTTATCATTTTCTCATGATTAGATTGGGGATATATAGTTGGAGGTTCTACCACTGAATTATATTGTCAGCCCTTTAAAAAATTTTGAGACAGTCTTCCTAAATTGCAGAGAAGGGTCTTGATTTTGTGATTCTCCTGTCTCAGGCTCTAGAGTAGTTAGGAATACAGGCATGTTCCACTGTGCAAGACACCCCCCTTCATTTTTAAATTGATATTTGTTTTCTTATTATGTAACTATGAATTCTTCATTCAGGATATAAGCCTGTTTATTGAAAAAAAAATTTTTTTTTTTTTTGTACTGGGGATTGAACTCAGGGGCACTCAACCACTGAGCCACATCCCCAGCCTTAATTTTGTATTTTATTTAGAGACAGGGTCTCATTGAGTTACTTAGCACCTTGCTTTTGCTGAGGCTGGCTTTGAACTCGAAATCCTCCTGCCTCAGCCTCCCAAGCAGCTGGGATTACAGGCATGTGCCACCACTGTGCCTGGCTGAAATGTATTTTACAAATACTGTCTCATTATATGACTTTTTATGGTTTTCAAAAATTTTCTTAGCTGGGAATGGTGGCACACACCTGTAATTCCAGCGACTTGGGAGGCAACGGCAAGAGGATCTCGAGTTTAAAGCCAGTCTCAGCAACTTATCGAGTCCCTAACCAACTCAGTGAGACCCTGTCTCTAAATACAAAATACAAAAAGGCTGGGGATGTGATTCAGTGGTGAAGTGCTTCTGGATTCAGTCCCCTGTAACTTCCACCCCGCCTCCCCCAATTTTTTTTGACTATCTTTCAAAGGGCAGGCATTTTCAATTTTGATGAGATCTAGTTTATCAGTATTCTATGAGGGCTTTTTGTTTTTGTTTTTGGCTGAGGATCAAATCAGGGCAATCATTCTATCACTGAGCTATAATATAACTTCAGCCTTGCTTAAAAAATTTTTTTTTGTAGTTGTAATGGCACAACACATTTATGTATGTATGTATGTATGAATGTATGTTAAGCCATGATGCAAAGACAAGACCATCGACTCCAATTTAAATCAAATTAAAGCAAGCTTGTAATTCCGACCAGCTGGGGCTGTCTCTCCCAAAACCAGTGGGAATAGAAGACAGCACTCCAGCTTTCTAGGAGCGTAGTTTTTATAGCACCAAAAAGTTGCAAAAGGGGGATGTCTTGAGAACTTACAGATAACAGGATTTTTTTTTTTAAGAGAGAGTGAGAGAGGAGAGAGAGAGAGAGAGAGAGAGAGAGAGAATTTTTAATATTTATTTTTTAGTTCTCGGTGGACACAACATCTTTGTTGGTATGTGGTGCTGAGGATCGAACCCGGGCCGCACACGAGCGCGCTACCGCTTGAGCCACATCCCCAGCCCCCAGATAACAGGATTTTGACAAGCATAATACAAAGGCAGGTAGTTAGGTTAATGGTCTAAATGGTTCAGCACTTAGGGAGTAAATTTGGATCCCAACATCAGAATTTATGAGGTGCCACTAGAGTTTCAGAGAGGGTTGTTATCTGGCCAGGGAAAGCCAGAATTTATGAGACACCACTAAAGTTTCAGAGAGGGTTATTATCTGGTCAGGGAAAGCCAGGCATGGGTGAGTTCAAGGCATGGGCAGGCATTCCAAGCAAGTTAGAAATCGCAGTAATTCATAATAAAGCCGAAATTAAGTTTTCATGACTTTGTGACAAGATGGCTCCCGGTCTTAAGAGGGAATTAGGCTGGGTTTATTAGTTGTAGTTGGACACAATACCTTTATTTATTAATTTTTATGTGGTACTGAGGATCGAATCCAGTGCCTCACATGTGCTAGACAAACCCTCTACCACTGAGCTACCAGCATCCGTGCGCTGCTTTTGATTTTTACCTAAGAATTGTTTTTCTATGTCAAAGTCATGAATTTTTATCCTAAATATTCTTATGGATATTTTAGCTTTAAATTTTACATTTAGGGTCTATGTTTGTTTTGAGTGATTTTGTTTTGTTTTGTTTTGTTTTTTTGGTACTGGGGATTGAACTCGGGAGCACTTGACCCCTGAGCCACATCTCCAGCCATATTTTGTATTTTATTTAGAGACAAGGTCTCACTGAGTTGCTTAGCTCCTTGCTTTTTCTGAGACTGGCTTTTACCTCTTGATTGTCCTGTCAGCCTCCTGAGCTGCTGGAATTACAGGTGTGTGTCATCACGCCTGACTTGAGTGAGTTTTTGTTTAAGGATGAGATAAGGGTTTTTTGAAGAAAGAAAAAAAAAAACAAGAACATATTTCAGGGATGGGGATCTAGCTTAGTGGTAGAGTGCTTGGCTTGTGTGCACAAGGCACTGGATTCTATCTCCTGCATAGCAAAAAACAAAATCCCAAACATATTTCTTAACATATGTTGAAAAAACTGCCTTTTCTCCATTGAATTTATCTTTGCATTACTGGAGTCCTAGGTGAAAGGCCTGACTCTAGGACTCCAACAAAGCAGGTCCATTCATTACTCCAAAATCAAACAGAAAAGTTAATGGTGAAAAACAGGAAAGGAACGTGAATCAATTCGGCCATATTTGGAAGGCAAATTGAGATCCAGCATCTCAACCCTGTCTTCAAGGTTCTCCCACAGGCTTTAGGTTTAAATAGAGTAAGAATAGGGTAAGGGGGCAAGATATATATATGTAAGCAGTCTTGGTCAGACCGTGGTCTGGTTGATTACTATTTCAGTTCTGTTTCACAAGGTGGCTCTGGAGAAGTTCTTACCACATGAGGAGGTATTTTCCACTTGATACTTAAACTGTTTTTCTGTCAGACATGTGACTCTGGAAGGGAGGCCGCGTGGTTCCTATGATTGCTTCTGCTTAGGGGACTGTCTCATTGTGCTTATAAGGCTCTGCTGTTTGGCAATAACTGGATACTTCTAGGTGATACTCTAGGGTTTGGAAATAGGTGCTGTAAATCTTTTCTCAGTCTTAAAGGGGGACAAGATAAGTTAGGTCAATTTAAGACTAATCAAACCTTGGACTACTTGTTTTTAGATGAACACTTGTGAATTATTAACATACCTATGTGTGGAGCAGGTTATACAGTTTAAGGTAATAAAGAAGGTAGATACAAAATAAAGTCACAGATGCCAAACTTTATCCTGCTTTTAGTTACCCTTTGGGCATCTGCAGACCTTTAGTTTATTTTTCTTACTTTTTCATTTTTTTGGTACTGGGGTTTGAACCTGGAGGTACTTTACCATTGAGCTACATTACTAGCCCTTTTTACTTTTTGAGACAAGGTCTTGCTAAGTGGCTAAGGGTCTCACTGAGTTGTGGAGACTGGCCTCAAACTTTCAATCTTCCTGCCTCAGCCTCCTGAGTTGCTGGGATTACAAGTGTGTGCCACTGTGCCCTACTGTTAGTATCTTTTTCAAAAATTAATTGACCATATGTATATGAGTCTTTTTCTAAAGACTCTGTTGTCTTCTGTTAATCTGTTTCTCTTCTTATAGTATCGTACTATCTTGATTACTGTTGTTTTATAGTAAGTTTTGAAATCAGTTAGATTGAGTTCTCCAAATTCTTTTCTTCAAAATTACTTTGGCTGGGGCTGGGGTTGTGGGTTTAATCCTCAGCACCACATAAAAATAAATAAATAAAATAAAGGTATTCTGTCCATCTACAATTAAAAAAAGAAATAAAAAAATACTTTGGCTATTCTAGTTGGTTTGCTTTTTTATGTGTATTTGGAACTAGCTTGTCATTTTCTACACAAAAAGGTGCTGCTGGTTTTTGTGGATTTTGTCAAATTTTTTGGTTATTATGGGGGACATTGACATCAACAATCATCAACCTCCCCTTCTATGAATATTATGTCTCTCCATTTATTTTGGTGGTGTTTGATTTCTCTCATCAATATATTATAGTAGTCAGTTGTGTAGTTCAGTGGTAGAAAGGTTGTATAGTAGTCAGTTGTGTAGTTCAGTGGTAGAGAGGTTGTCTAGAATGAGTGTGATATCTAGCACAGGGGGAAAATATGCATAAATATATCATGAGGTTTTGTTTTTTTGGTGGTGCTGGGGTTCTAACCTAGGCCTTGTGCATGCTAGATAAGTGCTCTACCACTGAGCTACATTTGTAGCCTCAATTTCATAGTTTTGGTGTTATTATAAACATTACTTTTTCCCTCCAAATTTTAGTTTCATTACTAATACATAAAAATACATTTGATTTTTGTGTACTGATTTTGTATTCTGCCAAGTTGGTAAATTTACTTCTTAGTTCCAGTAGATTTTGTAGATTATTTGGGATTTTCTGAGACAATTATGAGTAGACAAGGTTTATTTCTTCCTTATTAATCTGAATGCTTTTAACTTCTTTTTCTTGCTTTATTTCACTGTACAGTGTTATGTAGGTGTGATGAGAATGGCTCTTGCCTTGTTCCTCATCTTAACATAATAGTCTGTTTTCATTATATATGATACTAACTTACTAATTAAAGAAATTTATTTTTGGCAGAGGTTCTAGGAATTGAATGCAGGGATGCTTTACCACTGAGCAAAGTCCCCAGTCCTTTTTGTTTTGAGACAGGGTCATGCTGTGTTGCTGGAATTTGCAGTCCTGCCTTGGCCTTCCTAGTTGCTGGGATTACAGGTATGCCGTTGTTCCTGGCTAAGTATAGGGTTTTTATAGATACTCTTTATCCAGTAAAGGAAATTCGTTCTCTCTCTCTCTGTTTCTCTTTTTTGGAGGGAGTACTGGTAATTGAACCCAGGAACACTTTATCACTGAACTCCCCAGCCCTTTTTAAAATTTTATTTTGAGACAGGTTCTCACTAAATTTCTGAGGCTGTCCTTGTACTTCAGATTCTTCTGACTCAACCTCACAGGCGTGTGCCACTATGCCCAGCTAAGGAAGTTCTCTTCTGTTTGTAATTTTCTAAGAGTTTTTATCATGAACGAAGACATTCATTTGTCAAATGCTTTTTTTGGAAGGGGGGTACATCCTTACTCCCATTCTTTTTAATTGTGGAAAATAAACATAACAAAAATTGAGCATTTTAATCCCTCCCTCCCTTGTTTCTGGGGATCAACTAAGGGCAGTACAAGCTAGGTAAGTGCTCTGTCACCGAGCTATACCCCTCACTCTAACCATTTTTAAGTTTACATTCACATTTCTCTTTCTTTCTCTCTCTGTCACTCTTGATCACCCTCTCTCACAGTGCTGGAGATCTAACTCAGGTCTTGCACACAGTAGGGGAGTGCTCTACCTCTGAGCTACAGTCCCAGCTCTAGACTTTATCATTGGTTTTTCAGGAAACTGATTATCATGTGCCATGGTCTTGATCTGAGGTTATCCTGGTAGATGTTTATCACCTCTTGAATCAGTAGGCTTATAATTTCCATCAAAATTGAGAAGTTTTTAGTTATTTCTTCTGATAATGTTTGTGTAGTCTAACCTCCCACATGGTATTCAAATGACACATGTGTTAGACCACACTTAATATTGTCCCATAGTCACTGGGATTCTGAACATTTCTTCTTTTTTTTCCCCCCCTTGGTACTGGAGATTGAACTCAAGGACACTTGGCCACTGAGCAACATCCCCAGCCCTATTTTGTATCTTATTTAGAGACAGGGTCTTATTTAGTGCTTAGTGCCTCGATTTTGCTGAAGCTGGCTTTGAACTTGTGATCCTCCTACCTCATCCTTCCGAGCTACTGGGATTATAGGCATGTGCCATCAAGTCTGGCTGTACGTTTTTATTTCATTGTTTTTTATCTGTGCTTTTATTTGGTTCTTTATATTACTGTATCTCCTATTAATGTATCATTTTCAGACTTATAGTGTTTTTTTTTTTTTTTTTTTTTTTTGCAGTGTCATAAATACTGTTAGGCCCGTCTAATACATTTTTATTTCTTTTTTTAAAAATATTTTTTTTTAGGGGCTGGGGATGTGGCTCAAGAGGTAGCGCGCTCAACTGGCATGCGTGCAGCCCGGGTTCGATCCTCAGCACCACATACAGCACTACATACAAAGATGTTGTGTCCACCGAGAACTAAAAAATAAATATTAAAAAAAAATTCTCTCTCTCTCTCTCTCTCTCTCTCTCTCTCTCTCCCCCCCCTCGCTCTCTCTTTAAAAAAAAAATATATTTTTTTTTAGTTGTCAATGGACCTTTATTTAATGAATTTATTTATATGTGGTGCCGAGAATAGAACCCAATGCCTTACACATTTACTACTGAGCCACAACCCCAGCCCCACATTTTTATTTCTGATAATTGTATTTTTCATCTCTTAAAGTCTCATTTTATTATTTATTTATTTATTTATTTATTTATTTATTTATGGTACTGAAGATTGAACCTAGGGGAACTTTACCACTGAGCTCCATCCCCAGATCTTTTAAAATAGTTTTTGTTTTGAGACAGTGTCTTCTAAGTTGCTCTGTCTAGCCTGAAACTTACAATTTTCCTGACCCCGCCTCCCAGGTTGCTGGGATTATAGATATGTACCACTGTGCATATTATGCACAGTGGAACATATCTCTCATATTTCTATGTATTTATTTTTTCCTTATGTAGATACTTAGAATTTATTTATTTTGGTATAAGGGATTGAACCCAGGGGTGCTTACAGTGAGTCACATCCCCAGCCCATTTTTTTTTTAAATATTTTCTTTTGAGATAGGGTCTTATAAAGTTGCTCAGGGCCTTGCCAAGTTGTGCAGGGCTACTCCAACATTTTTATAATAATTAACATAATGCCCTTGACTGCTGATTTCTGTTTCATTATGAGATTTGTTTTTGTTGAGCAATGTTTTCTGCTGGTTTGGGCTAATATTTCCTTTGGTTGGTTGGTTGGTTTTTGCATCTCAATTTTTGATTGGGTAGAGTATGTTGTCAACTTTACATTTTTGAATGCTGAATTTTTGACTACCTTTAAAGAGTGTTGTATTTTGTTGGGTCAGCTTGATCCTTTTTTAGGCTGCCTCCACTACCACCCCTGCCTTTTTCCTTTGTTTTTGGCAGTTTTGAGGGTTGAAACTAGAGCCTTGCTAGACACATGCTAGACCATGCTAGGCAAGTGCTCTGCCACTAAGCAACATCCCAAGTTTTACTGTTCTTACGCTTTATTAAGTTGTGTTTAGAGTAGTCTTTATTCTAGAACTAATGTAGCCCTACTCTTAAGATGTTCACCTTTGGGGTGGGGTATAGATCAGTGGTAGAGTACTTGCCTAGCATGTGTGAGGCCCCGAGTTCAATTCCAATACCACAGAAACAAAGATATGTACCTTTTTAGGATCTCTACTAAGTGTTCTAGGAGGGGGGCTGGGGATATAAGTTCAGGGACGGGCATGCAATAAGGCCATGGGTTCAATCCCCACCACCCACCCAAAAAAAAAAAAAAGTTCTAGATCTTCATGGAGGAACTCTATATAAGTGTTTGAGTTAGAATTCATGACACCTTCTAGTCCTATGTGAACTATTGGATCAACTAACTATTGCCGTTGATCTTTTTCTGTCCCTATGGAGTTGTGTCCTATGCATGTGCAACTTAATATTTAGTTAAATACTAAAGAAGTCCTCTAAACCGTATGTAATATTTTCCCTGGAGAGCTTTCAGCCTTCCTAAACTCTGATTTCTGTCCTCCTGACTCGGTGAGACTTTACTCAGAACTTCTTTCTCATATCATATTCCAGAAAATGTTTTCTGATAGAAAGACAGTAGCCATAGAAATTAACCTTGCTTATTTAGCTTCTTTTAAGATTATAATCCTATATTGCCTCTTGTCCATTGTCTGAAAAGTAGTTCTATATTTTTCCAGCTTTTTACATGTTTATAGGAGAAAGGTAAATCCTTTCTAAGGAGCCGAAGTTGATCCCAAATATGTATACAACAAGTTTCAAAGACAATTTGCTTGGTTAAAATCTTGTTTTATTGTAATGGCTAGTGTTGTAACATGATTAGTGGTTGCATTGTGACGGCTTACACCAATGACATTTATTTATGAATATGACTCTACTTTTTGTTGTTATTGTTGTTGTCACCGAGGATTGAACTCAGAGGTGCTCTACCGCTCAGCTACTTACTCAGCCTTTATTAATTTAATTTAATTTTCAGACAGGGTCTTGCTAAGTAGTTCAGATTGGCCTCAAAATTGGGATCCTCCTGCTTCATCCTCCCCAGATTGCTGCTGTTATAGATGTGCACCACTGTGCCCAGCTAAATAAAGTCATATATCTCTGAAATGCCTGTTTGCTTATTTAGCAGAATAGTTTATCCTAATATATGAGTTTTTATAAATGAGCTCATTAGGATAGTTGATAACACCCAGTTCTGTAAAATTAAGTATTAAAAACTCAATAGTTGGGCTGGGGATGTGGCTCAAGCGGTAGCGCGCTCGCCTGGCATGCGTGCGGCCCGGGTTTGATCCTCAGCACCACATACAAAGATGTTATGTCCGCCAATAACTAAAAAATAAATATTAAAAAAAATTCTCTCTCCCTCTCTCTCTCTCTCTCAAAAAAAAAAAAAACAAACAAAACTCAATAGTTATAATAGTGAAGAGCCATTGCTTTAATCTTAGCAAAATAGCATCATTTAGAATAATTGCCCATTATTTTTTTCATAGAAAATGAGCTATTGTTTTATAAGCATACTTACTATTATTATAATAAACATAATTGATTCATTGAATTGAAATTGTAGTTTGAAGGTTTAGGAGGCTTGCTGATATTTCTGTGTCATGTTAAAAAAGACTTACACTTTTTTTTCCTGTTTGCCTTGTTGTAAAATTTGTGTATCGTAGAAAATATTAGAAGATATAAAACATAGTTTATTAACCAGATGGAGAAGCATTGACTTTCACAGTTGCCTCTGAATAACAATTTATTAAGCATGTACTATGTTATTTAATTTCCATCTGTGTAAGTAGAGACACAGTAACATTTGCAAAGGAAGGGAAAGGTAGCAAGCAATGAACTAGGAAGACTCATCTAATTCTCTTTGGCTGCCAAAGTGTAGAAGTTGGGTGGCCTACATATATTTCTTTGGAAGTTGTGCTTCCCTGATAGAATAAGAGCAATAGTAGCAAGTGCTTCTTTTTATGTCGTGTAAAATTAGCTGTCATAAGTTTTCTTTGTTGACTGATGACCTGTAGTTTCTGTTTTTGCTATTCAGAAAATTGTGTGAAACAACTTGCATAGATTAATACTTCTGAATGTTTTAACGTTTTTTTTTCTCCTTGAATTTTTCTTCACAATTGATTACTATACCTATAATAAATGTTAGTGTGTTGTTTTGAGATATAATGCCTTGCCTCTATCATGAAAACCAGGTAGTAGTTAGCAGTGCAACTGACCATTAAAAATTTTTAGTAAATACTTATGATATTGGTTCATATAGAAGTTGTTTATGCTGTTCACTTTAAAACTTTTTACTTTAGGGGAGATAAATATCATTCTTCCAATCTACAATCAAGTGAAACTAGATTATATTGACTCAAATGATGTTTTTGTTTTTTTTTTTCTTTCAGGGCCTTGTGCATGCTAGGCAAATGCACTACCTATCCCTAACCCAATTTAAATATATTTTTGATTCATCTTTTAATGTTTTACATAAGAATTAGTTTCCATCATGGTGACATTAATTTGGAATTTACTATGTTTAGGTAGTATCTAGTAGGTGAAAATAGGAAGATTAAAAATTACTTACTGTAAGAAGTATTTTTGTACTGGGCAGGGATATAAAGGAGAAAATATATAATTATAAACCAGTATAAATGTGGTACCACAGATATTCTTTTTTATTTTTTCTTCTATTTTTTTTCTTTTTTCTTTTTTTTTTAAAGAGAGTGAGAGAGGGGAGAGAGAGAGAGAGAGAGAGAGAGAGAGAGAGAGAGAATTTTTTTAATATTTATTTTTAGTTCTCGGCGGACACAACATCTTTGTTGGTATGTGGTGCTGAGGATCGAACCCGGGCCGCACGCATGCCAGGCGAGCGCACTACCGCTTGAGCCACATCCCCAGCCCTTTTTTTTCTTTTTTTGCCATTCTGGTGATTGAACCCAGGAGTGCTTTACCACTGAGCTATATCTCCATCCTTTTTTTTTTTAAGAGAGAGAGAGAGATAATTTTTTTTAATATTTATTTTTTAGTTTTCGGTGGAACAACATCTTTATTTTATTTTATTTTTTTAAAGAGAGAGTGAGAGAGGAGAGAGAGAGAATTTTTTTTTTTAATATTTATTTTTTAGTTCTCGGCGGACACAACATCTTTGTTGGTATGTGGTGCTGAGAATCGAACCCAGCACCCCGCACATGCCAGGCGAACGTGATACTGCTTGAGCCACATCTCCAGCCCATCATCCTTTTTTTTTTTTTTTTTAAATTTTGAAATAGGGTCTTGCTAAGTTCCTGAGGCTGCCTTCCAACTTCTCCTCCTGCTTCAGACTTCCAAGTAGCTGGAATTAAAGCATGTGCCACTGTGTCTGGCACAGATATTATAGCACAGAGGCTAGACTCCAAATCCAAGTTGGGAATTGAAAAACAGAGTAGGTGTAGGTAGTACTCTGGGTCAAAGGTGAGATAAAGGCATCCCAAGCTACAGTTAAAGATTTCAAGGAAGACATGATATGATATGGTGGGAATGTGATTATAAGCCAAGGTCATCTGGCAAGTGGATGAGTGAGGGCTGAAATTCAGCTTGTGCTGTTATTCAAGTCTTGTTATGGGACTGCATATCCTTGGAGGAAGTCCCTTTTAAAAAATTACTTCAAAGGTTTGGTAGCTTAAGAGACCCCTGATAGGAAAGATTAGCTCCTGGAACATTGTGTGCTTTAAATTTATCTTGTTAAGTCAGTTATTCTGGTATGGCATCCTGATGAGATGAAGGAAGCACCTAAATATATGTTTTCCTAGAATATTATACATTGAAGCAAAATATGTAGAGATGAAAAAATTAAGAGAGAGGTTATTTGCCCAAGAATATATAATTGGTTTGTTGGTAGATAGAGTTTTGGGACTTAGGTAATGTGATTCTTAATTGGTGTTCTTAATTACTTTGTGTTTAAGGCTTTGTGGAAGGAGGAACATGGTGAAAAACAGAAGCCTGAGATACAGCTAGAGTTAGATAGGGTAAGAACGTATAAATTCTTGAACTTCACAGGATTTTTATTTCAACCAAAGTGCAGTATAAAGGCATTGAATAAAATGACATTATCAAATTTGCATTTTGAAAGGTCATTCTCATTGTAATTGATCAAATGGATTGGAGAGTTGACAGGAGTGTGCAGTGGCACCATTTAGGAGGTTGTTACAGTAAGTACCCCAAGTGAGATAAAGTAGTAGTTGAGAGGTGATTGCAGAGATGGAAGAAAGTGGGACAAGTTTAGAAAAATTTAGGAGGACAAATCTCCCCGCCATGGTGATAGTTGGGTTATGAGTAAAGGAAAGAGAGATGTCGACTCTTAAACTTGTGATCCTCCTGCTTCAACCTCCTGAGTAGCTAGGATTATAGGCATGCACCACCATGTTCAGTTGTGTTTCTTTTCTTTAAAATTATGGACACATAATTTGAAGAGTTAAGTGATGCCTAAAATTCCAGCTACCTGGAAGGTGAGGCAGTATCATTGCTTGAGCCCAGAAGTTTTAAGCCAGCCAGGGCAACATGGCCAGAACTTGTCTCCAAAGGAAAATTGTTAGTGAGATGGCTCACATCTAATCCCAGCTACAAGAAGACTGAGGTAGAAGAATCCCAAGTTCAGTGCCACCCTAGGCAATTTGGTTAGACCCTGTCTTAGAAAAATAAAAAAGGTTTGGGGAAATAGCCCAGTGGGAGAGTGGGCTTGCCAAGCATGCATGATCCCAGGCTTCAGTCCCTATTACTGCAATAAATAAACAAATGAAAATTTTAAAAAATTTCCTTTCAAATATTAATCACAAGATGTGTTAGTAGTGTGGGGCTCAGCATGTACATTGTTTAAAGTGCCTGTGTTTTCTTTTTGGAGCCCTAAGCAAGATAGAATGGCTTAGAAGTTCATTTTTAAAGTAGATCTTCACATAGAGTTTATCATGGAGGTAAGTAAGAGCAGATATATCTTGAATAATTTGAAGTAGTTTTTATTTTGCTACATATTCTCAGGCTTGGGTCTGATTTGGTACAGGATAAACTATTCACATTTTTAACTGTTGCCCCTTTTCACTTCTAAATCCTGTATTAGGTAGAATGTCATATTGGAAATAATTTTGAAGATAGTTGTATCTTATCCCTCATGTTCTCCCACTTAGAAATACTGAACACAATTTACCACTAGTCTTGATGTATAATTGGCTTTGATCCAATAGTAGGTTTAATGAAAACTTCCTGAATTTTAAGGACTTTGAAGTGTAATATTGAACGTCTGACCATTATGCATTTTCCTACTTAAATGTACATTTAATAATTGTGTTAGTTTTTATTATTCTAATCTACTTACTGTTAGTCATTAGTTTAGCAAAAAATGCTATTTATATAAAAATTGTACTTTCAGAAACTCAGATTTAGGTTTAAATGTATGTATTTTAGATAGACACCCTAGGGGATTCTTGTGCAGGGTTCTGTGGACTATAAATAGAAACATGGTTCTAAATCTGACAAAATATGAATGAGTGCAAAAAATTTATGTAGACTTTCCCCAATTCTGCTTAGTAAAAAACATTTTTCATTATTTATCTATGTAATTTTTATATTCACTCTGATATTTCTTGAACACCTACTATCTATGAGAGACATCATTACATCAGATTCAGAAATAAAATAGCCTGTGCCTTTGAGGAATTCACCTAGTGATAGAATGAGATATATAAATTAGTATAGAGAGATGATGTAAGTGCTAATTGAGTATAACCAAATCTTATGGTAGTAGCACACACACAAAACCAATTACATGTGCCTGGAGTAAATTGTTGGATTAGGGGAAGTTTCCCAAATGGCGATGATAACCAGAAATTGAAGAAAGCAGAATAATTTTGAATGAAGTGCTTATTGGTCGTGAGCACTGTTTCTTTACACATATCTCATTTAATCCTCACAAAACATCCATGATTCTTGTACTCTTGACCTATTTCTCATTTAAAAAATTTAAGGTTGGGGCTGGGGTTGTGGCTGAGTGGTAGAGTGCTTGCCTAGCATGGATGAGGCCCTGGATTCAATTCCCAATACTATCACACTCTTGAAAAACAAAACAAAAAAACACTTTAAGAAAATATTAAGGTTTATAATAGTAACAAACTCTGAATCTTAGTTGTCTTTGTACGACTACCTCCAGTATACTTTGCTTGTGTTGATACCCAAATGTCTTAGTAGGTTTGTTTATTTATTTATTTATTTTTGTGATGCTGGGGATTGAATCCAGAACCTTGGGCATGCTCTCTGTAGTTTTAAAATGATGTCTTATGTTTTATATGTTTACTTTTTCAAATTGCTTGTTGAATTCATTTAGAGGTATTAACTGTTGTACATTAAATTCTGTACTTATGTACCTTTGCAAATGTAGGGCTTCTTTCCCGTAGTCTACTTGAATGAAAAAGAAGAAAAAAGCCAGGATTTATTTTAATTTTACGATTTAATATGTAACATGTAACTAAATGAGATTTTTAGAAACTGAAACAAAAGGGTTTCTTACACTGATCTGCTCTTCCTGGAATGTGATTATTTACGCTATAGATATATTTTACATACTAAAGGGGTACTGAAGTCAAGGCAGGATCTTCTAGAGATGCCCCATCTAAAAAAACAGAGACCTAGAGCCCTAGTTTTCTACATAAGAGGTAATGGCTAAGATTAAGGACTGTGAGCCCTATGTGATGGCACACACCCGTAATCCCAGCAACTCAGAAGGCTGAGGTAGAGGTATTCAAAGTTTGTGGCCAGCCTGGACAATTTGGGGATTCAGGTCAGTGGTTAAGCACCCCTGAGTTCATTCCTCACTACAAAATAAATAAATAAAATAAAATAAGGACCTTGGGATTGGGCTCAGTGGTAGACTGCTTGCCTAGAATCCCCAGTACAGAAAAAAACAAGAACAAAACAAACAACAATTTAAAAACAAAACAAAAAAACAGGAGAGAAGGAAAAACAAGACCATGGAACCTAGGGTTGATTTGTGGCCATATCACTTACTGGCTGCATGTCTTGGTAAACTAATCTTTTTTTTTTTTTAATGTATTTTTTAGACCTTTATTTTTGTGTGGTCTGAGAATTGAACCCAGTGCCTCACACATGCTAGGCATGCACTCTACCATTGGGCAATAACCACAGCCCCTGGTAAACTAATCTTTGTATCCCTGTCTGTAAAGTGGGCATGTTAAAAATACAGGTTTTAGACTGGGGATGTGCCTCAATGGTAGAGTGCTTGCCTAAAGTGTGAAGACTTGGGTTTAATTCTCAGCACTGCCAAATAAATAGATAAAAGAATAGGTCTCATAGAGTTGCTATGAGAATCATCTGAGGTATTTATTATATGTGAAGTGTTTAGAAGAGCACCTGATAATAATAATGATAGACTCTGAGAAAGTAATTTCACTTTTTTCTGTTTCTTTTTTTGGTAACAAGGATTGACTCCATAGCTTTGTGCATGCTAAGCATCTTTCTACTTCTGAGCCTATATCCTGAACCTGCTTCTTGCCTGTCATTTTGTTAGCTGAACATATAAGACTTTTTCCAGGGTTCCTTTCAGATCTAAATTCTATTTCTGTGACCTTGGAGCAGAGTGAAGTTTTAAATTATTATAGATTAATTTTTGTATTTTTTATGACATTTTGGTAGTCTTTAACATCTAATTGACTCTAGTGGTTTATGAGATTAATTATAGGGAGAAGTAGAGAGTGTCTTATGTAGTTCATCTTAAAATGAAAAAAAAGACTGACCATAAACACCAAGTGTTGGTGAAGAAGTGAATGGAGCAAATAAATTGTTGGTAGGAAAGCAAAATGTTCTGATCAATTTAGAAAACAGTCTGGTTGTATCTTAAAAAGTTAAATATTTACCAGCAATTCCACTCCTAGGAATTTAACCTAGATAAATGAAAGTACATGGGCTCACAAAAGACTTAAATACAAATCAATAATATAGCAAGTTTATGCATTTTAGCCCAAAATTGGATACTACTCAAATGACTGTGAACTGGAGAATAAAAAAGGGCCAGGGATGTAGCTTCGTGGTTAAGTGCCCTTGGGTTCAATCTCTGGTACTCCCTCTGCCCCTCTCCCCTCAAAAAGGTAATCAAACTATGTTTAAAATGGGTGAATTTTATTGAATACAAATTAATTCAGTGAACCTGATTAAAAAGAATATATTCAGTCCCCAGCACCAAAGTAAAAAAAAAAATGTAGAAAAGTTATTTAGATTAAGTAGCAAATTATTATTTTTATTATTATTTTGCAGTGCTGAGAGTAGAACCCATGGCTGCTAGCAAGTGCTCTACCACTGAGCAACATTCCCAGCCCTTTTTTATTTTGAGTCAGGATATCACTAAGTTGCTCAGACTGGCCTTAAAGTTGTGATCCTTCTGACTCGGTCTCTTAAGTAGCTGGAATTATAGGCATGCACCACGGCATCAGACTAATATTGATTAATATATTCCAGAGAAGCATACGATTGATATTTTTATAGTAAGAAATTTACAGTATATTTGGTGGTAATGTCTCTGCTTTCATTCCTGATTTGAGTTACTTGAGTTTTCTTTCTTTTTTTTTTTTTTTAAATAACTTTTGTTTTTGAGTTTTCCTTTTTTATGGTTGACTTTCTCTTTTTACACTATTCACTATTTGCTCATCTCCCTGAGTACTTTTTAATCGGCTATTTGTAATTCTTATTTTGTGAACTTCCTTATTCATGGAACTTATTTTTTTTGTTCTTATTATTGGCTTGTAGTAATGCTTTATGTATTATGATACTTGTTAACAAAGCTAGTACCTCTGGAACAATGTTGAATAATAGAAGATAGGCTTCTTTCTTGACTGATAGAAATGTATTTCACCATTAAATAGAATAGTATGGTTAAGAAAGTTTCTTTATTGTTCCCATTTACCAGGAGTAGGAAATGATGTATAAGTTTTCTAGAATAAACAGTGTTGTTATATCTATACAATAGAATACATACTGCTTAATAGTAATAATGCTCACAGCAACCCTAAGTGTAGTTCTAAACCATTTTACAGGTAAGAAAACTGAGCCATAGAGAAGTTGAGTGACTTCACATAGCTAGTGAGTAGAGGGGCTGAAATTCTGTCTCAGGCAGTTTGGCTTCTGAGGCTATGCAGTTAACTAGAGTATAACATAACCCTTGTTCCTCAAAGGCTCAATATCTTTCTCTGGAGGCAAATAATATAAAACATTTACTGGAACATTACTCCAGAGACAGTCTATATGTATCAAATACATATCAATACCCAAACCCATGTATTTCTCCCTGCTTCCACACAGAGACAGCATAGTATAGTTCATACATTTCTGTTCTTATTTTTTCACTGAACACGGCTTGTCATATTGTACTCAATCTTTATTTCATTTATTTTAGACGGGTGTTTTTAATGGTAGACTTGACCTTTTTTTTTTTTAACTCCAAGATTTTAAGCAGAATAATATATTCAAGTTTGTTGTTATGTAAAAGTATAAGACTTACATGTAATAGTTCTTTTCCCTGTTTTTGTTCTGCTGATGATTTTACTTCTGGGGGTAAGGGAATTTCTTCAGGTTTATCAATACAATTTATTTTCTTTATTTTTTTGTTTTCATATCCTTATTTTATATATTTTCATGAAATAATTCATAAAGATTAGTATGAGACAATCTTGTATTTTAAAAATAAATATTTGTGCTTTTAAATGTGAAAAAGTAAAGTTGATTTCAGTTGTGTTATTACATCAAAATTTAGCAAGCAGTTTACCAGAATGTCCCATTATATAATCTTATTTGTCATTTTCAAATTTAACAACAACTAAACAACTCCCACCCCAACAAAAGAAAGAAAATGAGTGAATAAAAAGAAAGCCCAGGGGCTGGGGATGTGGCTCAAGTGGTATCGCGCTCGCCTGGCATGCGTGCCGCCTGGGTTTGAGTGTCCGCGGAGAACTAAAAATAAATAAATAAATATTTTTTTTTTTTTTTTTTAAAAAGAAAGCCCATAACAAAGATCAATAGCTTTCAAAAAAGTGATCATTTTTCTCAAGGTTTTTTTTTTTTAATGAAAATATACTGTTGCCACTTCGATAAGGTTTTCTAATCCATAGTTAAGTTGAATTAACAATGAAATTCATTTTTTTCATTAATTCTCACCTGCCAAAATGCTATAAATGGAATGATTTCATGCAAATATTTAATAAACACTAAGGTACAGATTGGCTTTTTTTACTAAATGTTAAATAATTCCAACATTTCAATTGTAATCTTAGTCATATAGATTTTTATTAAATACTTATTACACATAAGACTGCGAAAGGTGCATGAAAGTTTCACATGGCTAGAATGATTGGAGCAAGAAGAATGCATAGAATTATAATTAACAAGGTCATGTGCTTAAGACCATTTTTTGAAAAATTGCCTGTATCTCCCATTTTTAAATTAAAATATGCTGAGTGCAGTGGTACACACCTGTAATCCCTGTGACTAGGGAGGCTGAGACAGGAGGATAGTAAGTTTGAGTTCATTCTCAATGATTTAGCGAGGCCCAGAGCGACTTAGTGACATCTTGTCTCAAAATAGAAAATAATTTTTTAAAAAAAGGGTGCAGATTGTGGCTCAGTGGTAGAGTGCTTGCCTAACATGGGTGAGGCACTGGGTTCTATCCTCAGCACCACACGAAAATAAATGAATAAAATAAAGGTATTGTGTCCATCTGCAACTAAAAATAAATACATAAATAAATAATAAAACTAGGGCTATAACTTATGAGTGGTGAAGTGCCCCGGATTCATAACCCAGTAGCCTTGCAAAAAATAAAATTATATAAAGATAAATGCGTGTGTGTATGTATATATATATATATAAATATATATATATAAATTCAGGTTGAAACAGTAAGCATCAAGTCAGTTCTTTATAGATTATACCCAAATCATACATCTATTTATCTTATTGTTAATATTTTTCAGTTTTTTTTGGGGGGTAGGGTGGGGGGAGTGTATTAGGGACTGGACCCACGGACGCTTACTACTGAGTTACATCCTCAGTTCTTTTTATTTTTTAATTTTTTTAAACATTTTTTATTTTTTTTGGAAGTGGTTGGGAAACAATACCTTTATTTTATTTATTTACTTTTATGTGGTGCTGAGGATTAAACCCAAGGTGCTCTACTGCTGAGCTGCAATCCCAGCCCCCTCAATCCTTTTTATGTTTTGTTTTGAGACGGTATTGCTAAGTTGCTGAGGCTGGCCTCAAACTTGCAATCCTCCTGTTTCAGCCCCCTGAGTTACTGGGATTACAGGTGAGCACCATTGTGCTCAGCTTCTAGTTATTGTTATTATGATATGCATGTGTATCTGCTTGCTTGTCCATCTATCTGTTGAGGGAGGATATAGTAGATAGTATAATCTCTGCTGCTTCTGTGTAAATAGACATTTTTCTTTTTCTAAAGGGACCAAACATATGACTAAATTGGCTGTTTTCTAAGCCTGAAACTTTTGATAAACAGATGAAGGGAAAAGAGCTTTATGATATTAAATTATTTGCTTAGGATCAACAGTGTTCTTTTTGTGAAAAATTTAAGGTTCTTAAAAGGTGGAATACCATGACGTCATCACTGTTGATCCAAGGAGCATTCCTCAGGAAATACTGATGTGCTGTGATTATCAGTATCCTTTCCTCATCTTCTAATTCTATTGCTTTTGACTGATAATATTGTCAATTATGTGTTTTGCAAATGTAGAACAGTTTCTTAATTCTGAAATCTCCTATTTGAAGTTTTAAAATAAAATATACTGGATTTTTATTCTAGTTTTATCAGCTTTCTTGAGGATACGTTCTTTTGGATTGAACAAAATGATACCACCCACAAAAAATCACGTGATTTTTATATTTTCAAACTCAAATAATCTAATAAATGACAGTCTTTTCTGGTCTGTTTTTTTTTTTTGTAGACTCAAACAAAATGGCATTGACCATTTATATGGTTGTTAATTTCTTTTTATGCTCTTTGTCAGAAAGGATATGGCAAAATACTTCAGTTATAGTTCCTCCTAAGTACAGATTAGATTTTTTTAAAAAATGTAGTATTTAAGATTATTTTTTTGGGGGGTACTGGAGATTGAACCCAGGGGTGCTATATCACTGGACTACAATCCAAACCCAATTGTGTTTAAAATATTTTTTAGTTGTCAATGGATCTTTATCTTATTTATTTAATGCGATGATGAGAATCGAACCCAGGGCCTCACGCATACTAGGCAAGCACTGGACCACTGGCCTACAACTCCAGCCCCCCAACCCAATTTTGAAAGAGGCTCTTGCTAATTTGAGACTGGCTTCAAATTGGCAATCCTGTTGCTTCAGTCTCCTAAGTAGCTGGGGTTTCAGCCCTGCACCTGGCATTAAAAAGTGTAATTGGCTAAGCACAGTCATGTACACAAATAATCCCAGCAAATATGGAAGCTGGGATCTGGGAATAACAAATTTGAGGCCAGCCTCAACAATTTAGTGAGACCCTGTCTCAAAAGATAAAGATCTTGGCTGGGATATATAGCATTTAGCTCAGTGATATAGTGCCCCCAGGTTCAATCGTCAGCACACATATTGCCTCCCACAGTAATCTAATAGTCTTTCCTTTTTTTTTTTAAATACTTTATTTTTGTGTGATGCTGAAGATTGAACCCACTACCTCATGCATGCTAGGTGAGCACTCTACCACTGAGCCACCCCAGCCCCAGTCTTTCCTTTTTTTAAAGTTTTTTTTTTTTTTAAGATGGACACAATACCTTTATTTTTTATATTATTTTGTTTTATGTGGTGCTGAGGATCGAACCTAGAGTCTCATATATGCAAGGCAAGCGCTCTATTGCTGAGCTATAACCCCTGATCCTCTAAGTCTTTTTTTAAAAAGTATTTTTTTTAGTTGTAGATGAACACAGTACTTTCTATTTATTTACTTGTTTATTTATTCATTTATTTATGTATTTATTTTGTGCTGAGAATTGAACCCAGTACCTCACACATGTGAAGCAAGCATTCTGCCACTGAGCCACAGTCCCAGCCCTTTAATAGTCTTTTAAAAGAAGATTGTATATGCAGTCTTAGAACCTTTAAGAACTTGTTACTAACATTTATGTCTTCTGAAATAAACTATAGTTTATCAACCTCTATTAATCCTGTACTAGAAGAATTAAGTAGTTTAGTTTATGATTAGCATTGTTGTAAAAGCTTCTCTGCTAATTTGTTTTCATGTATTTTTTCATGATAGCAATTTAAAATGGACAATTAGTTGTAGATGGACTGTTTATTTACTTTACATCGATAATCTTATTGTAGCAATATTTGGAATGAGCGAAGAGCAACTAGGATGATGCTAATTTTTATAATAAAGTACTTTACTTTTAAGAATTTGAATATGTATAGAACAGAAGCAGTTATGCAATGAATACTGTTAAAATTCTAGCCTAATAGTGTAATGATATATTTCAGAGCTTTCTAACTTTTTTATAGTTCTTATATTATTTTGTCTTATTTTTCACTTTTTAATTTTGTAACGTATGCATAAATGTTATGCATCTTTTTTTTGGTTGGCAAAGTTGAATGTATGATTATATTTTAAAATTTGGAATGTAAGCAAAGTATATTGACTTGTAAATATTGTGCATAATATTGGCCATAATAACTACCTAAAAGTAATCCTTAATGTTTTGTTATATTGCCCTCTTTATTACATGTAGATTCTATATTGTATATTCAATTTGGGGGGGGGCGTGTTCTGGGGATTGAACTAAGGGGCACTTGACCACTGACCCACATCTCCAGCCTTATTTTGTATTTCATTTAGATACAGGGTCTCACTGAGTTGCTTAGCACCTCATGATTGCTGGGACTGGCTTTGAACTTGTGACCCTTCTGTTTCAGCCTCCCGAGTCACTGGGTTCACTGGGTTTACAGGCGTGTGCCACCGCCCCTGACTGATTTTCTTTCCTTTTTGAAAAATGACACAGCTGGGTGTGGTGACATACATGCCTGTAATCCCAACTACTCTGGAGGCAAGACAATTGCAAGTCCAAAGGCAGCCTCAGCAATTTAGCAAGGTCCTAAGCAATTTAGTGAGATCCATCTCAAAACAAAAAGTGAAAAGGACTGGGGGTGTAGCTCAGTGGGAAAGCTTTCCTGGATTAAATCCTCAGTACCTAAAAAATAAAAAAATGACTCAATTATGAATATTTATGGGGGTAGACTGATATTTTTTTTAAAGAGAGAGAGAGAGAATTTTAGTATTTATTTTTTAGTTTTCGGCGGACCCACATCTTTGTTTGTATGTGGTGCTGAGGATCCAACCCAGGCCGCACACATGCCAGGCGGGCGCGATACTGCTTGAGCCACATCCCTGGCCCCAAGACTGATATTTCAATACATGTATCTAGTTTGTGATCAGGGTAATTGTCTTAAATGTCACTTGAAACTATCACTCGTTTCTTTGTGTTGAGAAGAGTCAAACTATTCTACTAGCCCTGCCCTGGTGTCACATGGTAGTGGGGCTCAAACTCAGGACATTCTATTTTCTTTTAAATTTTAGTCAGACAAAATACTTTAATTAATTAATTTATTTTTATGTGGTGCCAAAGATGGAACCCAGTGCTTTGCATGTGCTAGGCAAGCGTTCTACCGCTGAGCTACAATCCTAGTCCTCAGGACATTCTATTAGAACATTAGAAGTTTTTCCTCCTATTCAACTGTACTTCTTTACTCATAGACTGTTCTCCCTCCATCACCTCTTACTTGCTATCCTTCTCAGTTTCTGATAACCACTAGTGCCGGGTTTCTGTTTTGGTGACTAAAAGGCTCAGTGGTCACTCTACTTAAACTGTGCTAACTGGGCTGCATGAAATAACCACACAAGAGACACAAATACCTTTTTCTTTGGGGTCGCTGTGACAGCTCCTCTGACCTTAAGGGTCTGCAGAAAGAGAGAGCAAGAGCACTTGCTGACCCCTTTTATTGAGAAGTTATTTAAATGAGGCAAGGGGTCAGGTGTCAGGGGGCTGAGTCTATCTTCATGATGTCCACTGTCAGCAGGTTGACTGACACCTGGGTAGGTTACACCCAAGGGCACAGTAAGAGAAGGGGATACACACAAGACACTTCCATGGAGGATTCTATCCTAAACAGGGCAAGGGGTTATATTACAAAGGAACAGGTGAGTGTGGCTTCACCCATGGGGCTGTAGAAAGACACACCCATGCACGAGGAGACACCGACCCTCGCACCTAAGAAGGGTGCCACATTTCTGCGACTGAGAGCCTCAGCACCCAGCTGGGGAGTGTAACTCAGTCACCTGTAAGGTTGGCCTCCCACACACTAGGATTTTTGCTTTGATATCATGAGGTATATTAGTCAGAAATCTTCATTTTTTGTGATGTTCTTTGTTGTCTACCCCCCAACCCCAATCCCCCCCCACACTAGAGATTGAACTCAGATAGGCAGGTTCTCTACCTCTGAGCTACACTCCCAGCCCTTTTTATTTTTTATTTTGAGGCAGGGTCTTCATAATTTTTGTGTTTGGCCTGAAACTTAAAATCCTCCTGCCTTAGCCTCCCATATCACCAGGATTACAGGCATGCACCATCACACACAGCTGAATTTAATTTTTTTAATATACATATGATTATTCAGAGTGTTTATTTCTTCTTGAGTGAATTTTAGTGACTTACATCTGTCAGATAATTTGTTCATGTCATCTATATTTTCAAATTGATGAGCTGAGAGCTGTTCATTGTAATTCCTGAACATTTTATAGTCCATAGGGTATGTAATGATATATCATCTTTCTTTTCTATTATTAGTAATTTGTGTCTGCTCTTATTTTCCTTGGTTAGTTTAGCTAGAGGCTTTAAGTTTTATTATGCTTTAGACTGGAAGGAACAGTTTTTTAATTTATAGATTTTTCTGTTGGCTTTTGTTTTGCAGTTTGTCAATTTCTGTTCTGTTCTTGGTATGTACCACCATAACCATCTGAGAATTTATTTTTCTTAACATAGCATTTAATGCTAGAAATTTTCCTCTAGGTATAGCTTACAGCTGTATCCTATAAATTTTATGTTGTATTATAATTTTCACACAGTTCATAATCTTAGTTTTCCTAAAAATTCTTCATTGACCTTTGAGTTATTTAGACTATATTGTTTAATTTGCAATTTTTTTTTTTAGAAATGAGGTGTTTAAATAATGTTGTGTATTTTTTTGTACCTTTATTTTATTCATTTACTTTTATTTGGCACTGAAAATTGAACCCAGTGCCTCACACATGCTAGGCAAATGCGCTACATCTGAGCTACAACCACAGCCCTAAATATTTTGTATTTTTTAAAATGTTATTTTCTTGCCAGGCATCGTGGCACATGTTTATAATCCCAACAATTTGGGAGGTTTGGGCAGAAGGATTGCAGGTTGGAGGCCAGCCTCACAATCTTAGTGAGAACTTAGCAAAACCTGGTTTCAAAATAAAAAATAATAAAGATTGGGGATATAACTTAGTGCTAAAGCACCTCTGGGTTCAATCCCCAATACTGCACTTAAAAAAAATTATCTTTTTCTAACAGATTTTAAGTTTAATTGTACTATAGTCAGATTACATAATTTTGTACAAATTGTGTTCTTTTTCAGTTGTTAAGGTTTGTTTAAGGTTCAGTATATGATCTATTTTATATGTATGTTATATGTATACTTGAAAAGAGTGTATTCTGTTGTTATTAGATTATCAGGAATGTCAGTTAGGTCAAGTTGATTGATAATGTTGCTCTGTAGTCATACTGATTTTCTGACACTACTTTTTAAGTTTCTGAGAATTGTTAGAGTCTCCAAAATGGTAATTGTTAATTTGTCAGTTTGTCTTTTTTGTTGTACCAGTTTTTGCTTTATGTTTGTTGAAGGTTTGTTGTTAGGTGCATATAAATTTGGAATTTGATAAAAGGACATATCATTATGTAATGTCTCTATTACTTGTAATTTTCATAGTTCTGAAGTGTTTTTTGTCTGATACCAAAATAGCTTATTCCAGCTTTCTTTTTTTTTTTTAGTGTATTTTACATTTCTTTTAGCGCAAATTTGTTGATGATAGGTGATCTTAGTTTCCTTCCTTTAGGAGTATCTGTACTCCCCCCCCCCCCCCCCCCCCCCCGCTTCCACCTTCACTACTGAAAAAAATTTTCACTAGGTAAAGGGTTCTGAGTTGGCAATTCTTTCCTTTTATATCCTTAAATAAACTGTTCTGCTTTATCTGGACTCCATTTTTCCAATGAGAAATCTGTAATACTAATTTTACTTTATATTTTGTTTTTTTTAGCATTTTGATTTTGATATTTGTAGTCTTGATTTTCTTTGAATTTGTCCTGTTTGGGGTTTGAATTTGTCAGCTTATGTCTTTTGCCAAATTTGGGAAGTTATTTACCATTACCATTTTTTTCTATTAATCTATTTTTCTTCTCTGTGTTCAGTAATTGAAACTTAAACCATTTAATATTGACCCATTCATCATTCAGGCTCTACTCATTTTTTTTTTCCCTATACTTATGTCTCTGTTTTGTCTTCAAGTTCACTGACTGTTTCCTCTATTGTGTTCTCTGCTATTGAGTCCATGGCAGTTAGTTTAAAAATTTTTTTGGATACTGTGTTTTCAGTTCTAATTTTTCCATATTTTTTAAAAATATGGCTTTTAGTAGTTGATGCACCTTTATATTTTATTTATTTATTTATATGTGGTGCTAAGAATCAAACCCAGTGCCTCACACGTGCTAGTCAAGCACTCTACCACTGAGTCACAACCCCAGCCCTATGATTCTTTTTTGTGGTTTCTCTGTTGAGAATCTTTGTCTTTGTTTTAAGAGTGTTAGCCATTGTTTCATTTATTATTGTTATAAATAGCTATTTAAAGTCTTTGATAATTCTAACATGAGTCATCTCAAAGTAATCATTTGTTGGTTTTTTGTCCCTTGATATTTTGCCATATTTTTCTTTTGCGTGTATGTGTGTATGTATGGTTTATTTGTTTTTGCAAGTAGAATAATTTGAATTTTATCTATTAACCCAGTTTAGATGACTTACATGATGAGATCTGTCTTATTTTCTATGGCTAGAGATATAAGTTCTGTTTTGAAAACCCTGACTGTGCTCTTTGTGTATGCACTTATCTCTTAGGTGCAGTCTGAGAATTGAGTAGTGGTTTATATAACAGTTCTCAGTCCTTGCTCTACTTCTTTGAATTTGTTCTTTGCTTGTATACATCAATTTTTGTGTTGGGTTGATACGCAGAGTTAATGAATCTCCTTTCCACTTTACTCCAGGATTGCCTCTGTACTTTTCAGTTTTCTGTGTCCCCTTTTCCCAGTTCCTTTCACCAGAAAGATAGATTTCTCTCAGATTTCATACTTCTGCATGATCGCAAGGTTTTTACTTCTTTGATTTTGAATATGTTTTGTTTGATTCCTCATGACATTAACATACTTACTCATTTGCTATATCTTAAATACTTTGGTAATGGTATTTATTGATAATATGAAGATTAAAATATTTTAAGATTAGGCCAGGTGCGATGGCACATGCCTGTAATCCCAGCAACTGGAGGGTCTGAGGCAGAAAGATCGAAAGTTTGAGGTCATCCTGGGCAACTTAGGTTTTTATTTATTATTTCATTGTTTTTTGTATCTTTTCTTCATCTTCTTCACCCTTAAATAAAAGGTAGCATATTATGTACACTGTTCTGCACTTTGCTTTATTTCTTACAGAATTATAACCTACAGATTAGTTAGCATACATTAGCCATGTGAAAAACATACTTAGCTAGGAGCCATACAAAAGTCAAGCAGCAGGACAGATTTGATCCTTGTGCCAATTTGGCAACCCCTCATTTATTCAGTGGAGATTTATACAGTTATAAAAAGAAGTTAGCCATGTTCCTCTTTTCTTTTTATAACTTTGTAAATCTCCATTGTATAAATGAGGGGTTGCCAAATTGGCACAAGGATCAAATCTGTCCTGCTGCTGCTTGACTTTTGTAGTTTTCCTAGCTAAGTATGTTTTTCATGTAAGATACATTCAACTTATTCAATTATATATTTGCAGGCTTTTGTGCTTCAGTGGCAAAATTGAGTAGTTACAGCAGTGTGATATTTTCATCCTTTGACACTATAGCTTGACACAGTACATATTGCACTAATGCAATTATAACTCAAGACCTATCACTGAACTGCAACATTTAATGTATTTTATTTATTTATTTATTTATTTATTTTAAAAGAGAGAGTGAGGGGGGGGGAAAGAGAGAGAGAGAGAGAATTTTTTTAATATTTATTTATTTTTTCTTAGTTCTCCGCGGGCACAACATCTTTGTATGTGGTGCTGAGGATCGAACCCAGGCTGCACGCACGCCAGGCGAACACGCTACCGCTTGAGCCACATCCCCAGCCCCATAATGTATTTATTTTTATTGCCAGTGCATATCCATCATGTCACAACAAGTAAAGTCGATGAGAGTGCATGTTGTTTTGTTATCAAATTAGGTAGCAAAGAAGCAATAACACTAACTTAGCTAAAATAATGTGATATGCATAGGTATTTCCAGACTAAGTCCTATCACAATAGTATCAACTGATTGCAAAGCAACTGAAAAATTTAAAAAAATTAAAATAGACTATGTTGTTATGGCAGGATTTCTTCACGAAAATAAAACATGAAAATGAGACTGTGACTAAAATTAAATAACTTTCATATTAGCCAGGCATGGAGAGTCCTTTACTGATGATGAGTGATTTAGACATATTTGATTGCAGCAGTGGAAAAAATGTGTACTTAGAAAATCACTTAGGACAATTAACTTTACTTTGAGAAGAACTGTTCCAAGAGTTGTGTACATTAGGAGCAATAGCAAATAGTCCATTAAAAAACAACATTAGGGCTGGGGTTGTGGCTCAGCGATAGCGCACTTGCCTGGCATGTGTGAGGCACTGGGTTCGATTCTCAGCACCACATATAAATAAATGAATAAAATAAAGGTCCATCAATAACTAGAGAATACATATTAAAAAACAAAAACAAAAAACAAACATTAATGATTTTGCGTGATTATCCTTGGTTCTTGATGAGTCAACAAAACTTACTTTATACTGCTTGCTTGCTTATTTGAGGAGAACATGCCACATTTGAAGGGCCTAAATAGTTAGCCAGGTGAGAATATTTTCAGAGGTGAGCAAAGATTAATTCAGCATCACCTGAAGTGGAATTTCATGTGTTAGAATTGATGGTGGTGAAGCTGGATGTGGTGGAACAAGCCTGTAATCTCATCAACTCTAGAGGCTAAGACTGGAGAATTGCAAGTTCAAAGCCAGCCTCAGCAATTTAGCAAGACACTATCTCAAAATTTAAAAAATAAGTAAATAAAGTAAATGAAAAGGGCTGGGTGTGGGGGCCCATGCCTTTAATCCTAGCAACTCAGAAGGTTGAGGCAGGCAAATTGCAAATTTGAGGCCAACCTCAGCAATTTAGTGAGGTTAGCAGACCCTGTCTCAAATGTAAAAAAGGGCTGGGATGTGATGCTCACTGGTTAAGCACCCCTGGATTCATTCCCCAGTACCAAAACAGTTAATAATAACCACAACAAAACAAGAATTGATGGTGGTGAAAATATGTATCAAGCAGAAAAAGACTTAGTTGGATTCATTTATATTTTAAAACCTGTTTATTACCTTTTATTATTAGCAGATATTTTGTGGAAAATAATTGAATCTGTTTTGTGTTATTCAACCAGTAACCTCAATGTGAACTTAACTCTTTTGGACTTTGCCATCTTCTGCACTGAAATTTTGGCACCTACGGAAGCTATCTTGACTTTCCATACTGCCTACCTACCACACAGCAGGTTGATGGTATATTTGGGCTAAAGTTGTGGCTTTTTTGAATCTATGACTCAAATAAAATTATTTTGAGTAAGAGATTTAACCATTATTATTGAACACTGAATGACTTTGAATATTTACTTTGGTGCAGACTTGATAGTGTTTCTGAATGCATTTAAATTAAAATTACAAGGCAAAATTATACTTATTTGAAATATTCTATTGTAAAGTCATTTGACAATGTTTTTTTGAATCACAATGTCAAGTTTTTTTAATGTGCTTTGCATGCTGTCAGATGCTAAAACAAAAAGTAAGATTTCAGTTCCGACACAGATTTGCCCAGGTGTGTTTTCTGAGTTTAAACTAAATTTCAGCACTATTTTTTAGAACCTTGATGAAGATGCAGAGGAAATTTCCATATTTTTTAATGTTCATTTAATTGAAGTTGAGGAGCTTCCATTTAACTTTCAATTGATCTGCAAAGTGCTGACATGGTAAAGTCAACTATCAAGAGAAGAAGCCAATGGAATTTTTTTTTTTTTTTAAGAGAGAGAGAGAGAGGGGGAGAATTTTTTAATATTTATTTTTTATTTTTTATTTTTTTTTCCGGCAGACACAACATCTTTGTTTGTATGTGGTGCTGAGGATTGAACCCGGGCTGCACGCATGCTAGGCGAGCGTGCTACCGCTTGAGCCACATTCCCAGCCCGCCAATGGAATTTTATAAGTGTCTTTTGAGAGACAGATATACTCAATTAAAACCATATGTTTGTGGATTTGTATCAATATTTGGCAGTACTTGGATGTGTGAAATTTTCAAAAATGAAATAAGTAAATGTCATTATAGATCAGCTTTAATAGATGAATGGAAGAAATTTTGATGAACAGATAACTTTACTTTGTACCTATTTAGCAAAATGTAATCCCCCTAAAAGAGAATTTTATTGTTTCCATTACTAAACTGGCATTACAAAAAAAATTAATTATATTTTGAATATTGTCAATACATTTTTATAAAAAAAATCTTATAAATACCTACATAATATCCTTGATTTTGTCTTTTGCCTCACAAAGCCTAAAATGTGTACTATCTCACCTTTTACAGAGAGAGTTTGCTGGTACTTAATGTAGATTCACGATTTATTTGATCAGTGCCATATGATAGACATTTAACTTATTTGTAATCTTCTGTTAACACAAATGGCCCTTCGTGAACTACATTGTGCATTTATCATTTCTTATATTTAGTGTAAATATTCTTTCTTGCTACAGATTTCTTAAAGGAGGATTTGGGGTGAAGTGGTAAATGACTATGAATTTACTAGATTTGTTTAGTAATGCTTGTACTCTTTTGCATTATTACTGTTAATGAAAGTGTATGTGTTCCTTCTATCTTACTGTCAGTGTATAGTGGGGTTTTGCCTTTCTGATAGATAGTAAATGAAATCTTAGGATGGTTTTAATTTGTATTTCCCTTACCTTCAGTGGTGTTGAGCATATTTTCATGTCTGTTTGTCATCTTCATAGGTTTACTCTTTTACTGTCTTTTTCTTGTATTTTCTAGAAATTACACATTTGAGATATGTTTTTCAAATCTCTATTTTATATACTAGGGATATTAACCCTTTTCTACATAAATTTCAGACATCCCTTCCCCCCAAGTTTATCGTTTATCTTTCTGCTTTAGGTGTCTTTTTCCATGGTCCATCCTCCCAAGTTTTCTTTATATTTTGCAATGCTAGAATTGAACTTTGATTCTCTCAGAAGGCGGGCACTCTACCACTGAGCTATACCCCACCCTTAAGTTTTCTTTTTTTTTATATTGTTAAGAAGATCAGTAGATATGTGTTATCTTTTGGTAGTTGGTAGAACAAGTGTTCTAATTCCCTTAGTATTTTTTTATCTATCTGATTTTCTAGAGGGTGCTATGAATTTACTCTATTTATATCAACTTTAATGTTTTGTATATCATAATCTTGTACATGCTGTTTGTTCAGTAAATACATAAGGACAATAATTTTAAGATGTTGTACAGAATATAATTAAGTATATTCATTTTTTAAATCCCTCATTTTATTTATTTATTTTTATGTGGTGCTGAGGATTGAACCCAGGGCCTTGCACGTGCTAGGCGAGCATTCTGCCACTGAGCCACAATCCCAGCCCAAATTAAGTATATTCTTTAGTTTAATATTAACTGTAGGAAGTAGGTGGTAGGAGGTGGAGGTGGAGAGATGATACAAAGATTAATAAGACACATTTTGTACAGAAGAGAGAATTGCAATATAATATTATAAATACTGCAGAATGTCTTGAAGTATAAAGAGTGACCAACTCTTGCTAATAGGGTTAAAATTTGTATACATTATGACATTTAATCTAATCTTGAAAGATTTGAGTGGGAATTTGTTAGGCAGATAAAAGAGAAGATATGTCATGGATCTGATTAGAAAATTTTTACATGAAGTAATTCTTTGTGTAGGGGATGGTGATATTATTGGGGATTGAACCCAGTGATACTCTTATCACTGGACAATATTCCTATCCATTTTTATTTTGAGACAGTCTTGCTTAATTGCTGAGGCTGGCCTCAAACTTTCGAGATCCTTTTGCTTCAGAGTCCTAAATTGCTAGGATTATAGGCATGCACCACCATGCCTGGCATAAAATAATTCTTAGAATATTAAAACTTCATCATTCAAAAAATTTAAATAAGATCTTAACACTGTTTTTATTTAAAGCCTTTTAGAGATCAATTAATTATATATTTTTAATTCTCTTTAAAATTTTTTTAAAGGGGCTGGGGTTGTGGCTCAGTGGTAGAGCACGCGCCTTGCACGGGTGAGGCACTGGGTTTGATCCTCAACACCACATAAAAATAAAGGTATTGTGTCCATCTACAACAAAAAAAATATTAAAAAAAAAAAAATTTTAAAAATATTTATTTAGTTGTGGATGAACACACAGTATCTTTATTTATTTTTATGTGGTGCTGAGGATCAAACCCAGTGCTTCACACATGTGAGGCAAGCGCTTGATCACTGAGCTACAGCCCATCCCCTAAAATTTTGTTTTTAAGTTGTAGACACAGTACTGTTATTTTATTTTTATGTGGTGCTGAGGCTCAAGCCCAGTGCCTCACATGTGCTAGGCAGGTGCTCTATATACCACTGAGCTACAACCCCAGCCCAATTAATTAAACATTAACAATTTTTCCCCCCTTCTGGCTATGCTGGGAGTCTAACCCTGGGCCTCACATATGCTACACAGGTGCTTTACCAATGAGCTACATTCCTAGCCCCGTAAATATTAACAATTTAAATGGAATTTAGTTCAACTGTCTCATTTTAGGGATGAGAAGTCAAGTAACCTTTCTGTGTTCACATGTCTTGGGAAAAATATAATTGGTACTTGTTCTAAGTAATTTCCAAAGTATGGAAATTGGTTAAAGTATATGGGGCAACCTTGGGTATATGTTAGAAATGAAATACAAATTTGACAGTTTATACCTTTTGACTGCAGTGTAGTATTATGTTAGGGAGTTAGAAAGGACAGATGAATATGTTTTATATAGCTGCAAAGACATCTTCTAACAGGAATTAAAATTGCATAGGAAGAATTGGAGCTTTTTTCCCCTTAGAAGTCTAATGAAATCAGTTCTAAAGGGGTTTTATTTTGTTTCGTTTGGGCACTAGGGATTGAACCCTGGATACTTTACTACTGAGCTACATTTCCAGCCCCTTTTATTTTTTATTTTGAGGCAGGGTCTCACTGAATTGATGAATCTGGCCTGAATCTTGAGATTCTTCTGCCTCAGCCTCTTGAACTGTTGGAATTACAAGTGCATTTGACCATGCCTGGCAATTCTGAAGTTTTTTTTTTTTTTTTTTTTTAATTTATTTTTCAGTTTTTGGCGGACACAACATCTTTGTTTGTATGTGGTGCTGAGGATCGAACCTGGGCCGCACTCATGCCAGGCGAGCGCGCTACCGCTTGAGCCACATCCCCAGCCCTCTGAAGTTTTTTTAAATTACTGAAATTAAGAGAATGGCTAGCATTTATTATGCCATAGTACTAGTCTGTGCTTACACTTATTAACTCATTTAATTCTCACAACTATTCTATGGAATAGGTTATTATTTTCATTTTTACAGATTAGGAAAATGAGACTACCCAAATTCACAGCTTATAAATAGTGTTGCTGAGATTCATATTCAGGCTACATCATTCCAGAACCCAGATTCTGAAGTGTCTCAATTAGGACAGCTATTTTAAAAATTGGAGAATCTGATACACAGGAATTGGTAGCAGAACCACCAAGGAATTGACTGGTTATCTCTAGGTCTTCTTAGCTAAAGAGTTAGTTGATAAAGGCCATATATTAATGTACATCTGGTAAATCAGTTATCTGTGTTGAATTCATCTTTCTTCTACTGCGTATGATTTGGTTAATACAGTCATGTGGCATCTGAAAGGAATAAAAAGTGTGCCATGTTACATCTTTTGTGTATTATATATATAAAGATCATTAATAGAGTCTTGTTGTTAAAAACACCGTGGGACTGGGGTTGTGGCTCAGTGGTAGAGCACTCGCCTAGCGCGGGTGAGGCACTGGGTTTGATCCTCAGCACCATATAAAAATAAATAAATAAGAATAAAGGCATTATGTCCACAACTAAAAAAATACTTAAACAAACAAACAAAAACAAACAAAACACACTGTGAGTAAATCTTGGGTTATTATGTATGTGTTTTTTTTTTTTGTGTGTGTGTGTGTGTGTGTATGTGTGTACACCAGGGAATTGAACCCAGGGGCACTTAACCACTGAGCCACAAACCCAACCCTTGTTCTGTTTTATCTTTTTTCTGTTTTATTTTTTTGTGTGTGTGGTGCTGGGGATTGTACCCAGGGCCCTGTGCATGTGAGGGAAGTACTCTACCAACTAAGCTATATCCCCAGTCCATCTGTTTTATTTTGAGACAGGGTCTCACTAAGTTTCAGAGGCTGGCTTTGAACTTATGCTTCTCCAGCCTCAGCCTCCAAGATGCTGGGATTATAGGTGTGAACCACCATGCCTAGCTATTTTGTTTGCTTTTAATAATCTTTGTATTGTACTCTCTCTTCTGCTCGCAGACTATTTCGAATTAGATGAACCTTTTTTCCTTTTTTTAATATTTATTTTTTAGTTGTATGCACATAATACCTTTATTTTATTTATTTATATGTGGTGCTGAGGATCAAACCCAGGGCCTCACACGTGCTAGGTAAGTGCTCTACTGCTGAGCCACAACCCCAGCCCTGAGCCTTTTTTTCTTTATTTTCTTTCTTTCTTTTTTTTTCCTGGTACTGGGAGTTGAACCCAGGGGTGCTTTACCACTGAGTTACATATCCAGTCATTTTTATTTTTTATTTTGAGACAGCATCTCACTAAGTTGTCTAGGCTGGCTTAGAACCTGAGATCCTCCTGCCTTAGCCTCCCCAGTCACTGGCATTACAAGCATGTACCACCACACTATCATGCCCAGTTTAGAATTAGATAAATTTTGATATAGAAATAAATATTGAAATAGAAAATAAATAGTAATAAATATTGATATAGAAATTCTCCCGAAATATAAAGTGTATCTAAATTTTAAAAGTTCTTTACTGTAGAAATTTTTTTAAGTGCCTCAGGTGATTATGATAATGAGCTAGGCTTAGGAACTACTGCAATAGTAGCCCACACTATCATTTCAGTGAAATTCTAGGCCTGACATAATTTTTTGGGTGCTGTCAGTAAATGATCTTAATTATTTTTAGCAGCTTTTAACATTCGTACTTTTTTTTTTCTTATTTCTCTACAGTACTTTATGCCAACGTGGCTTCATTCATACAGATGAACCAAGGATTGGGATAGCAGTATAAAATTAGAATAAGACAGCTGACTGCCCAGCAGGATGCCATCAACTAACAGAGCAGGCAGTCTAAAGGACCCCGAAATTGCAGAGCTCTTCTTCAAAGAAGATCCAGAAAAGCTCTTCACAGATCTCAGAGAAATTGGCCATGGAAGCTTTGGAGCAGTCTATTTTGTAAGTGTTCAAGGGTTATGTCAGAGTAAAAAACAAAAATATAAAGAGATCTAGAGTTTGCTCAGTAGAAGGATTCTTAATATGCTCTCACAACATGCTTCTTATACCAGATGTATCTACAAACATCAAGCAGTCAATCAGTTCTGCAGCAAACATCAACTCAATGTCCTCTAATTCAATTTTTGTACGAATGGTATCTACAGACAGTGTCAGATCCCACAGGGTGAGGGTTCAGTCCCATTAGACTGCCCCATCCCCACTTCAGATGCCAGTTGAAATTTCCAGGTTGTGTTTCTGACTGGCCAGCTAGAAATCTCGGTTTAACAACCCCTTTTTGGGGTTTTATTATTTTGCTGGAGTAGTTTACAGTATTAGGGGAAACAGTTTATCATGATTATATAGGATGTTTTAAAGATACAAATACTTCTCTTCACACAGCCAGATAAAGAGATGTAGAATGAAGTCTAGAATGCTAGATAAGTTCTTCTTTACTTTCTTGGAAGCCTCTGAACTCAGTCCTTTTAGGCTTTTTATTATTGTGATTGATTAAATTATTGGTCACTCGTAATTAACTCAACCTTCAGAGTCTTTTCTTTCTCCTGAAGGTTAAGGGTGAGGTTGTGAGTTCCAAACCTGAGTATGTAGTTTGTTTCCTTGGCAACTAGCCCACCATCCTGTGGCTATCTAGAGACTTTCCACAAACCATCTCTTTTACTCATTTTGCTCCAGCATTCCAAATATTATATGTGCTCAATTTCCTACTATTTATAGGATGGCTTACATATATGTAAAAGATACTATATTGTCCCAATGTCTAATTTATAGAGTGACTTACACTTTCCTTCCCTCCCTCCCTCTTTTCCTCTCTCCTCTCTTTCTCGCTTCCTCTCCATGGGGATGGAACCTAGACCTGCATGAATGCTACACAAGTACTCTAGCACTGAATCACATTTCAGCCCCATGTCTTTTCCATTTTAACTGAACATTTATCATGCACAGTAGCCATAATTTTTGCAGTTTAAGTGTGATAGCAAAACTAGCACAGATTTTTTTCTTCATAATTTCATGAATAGTCATTCTTACTATAGATTTTATCAACAAAAGCATAGTTTTTTTTCCCTCCTTATTAAATCAAGAACTTATCTTAAGTTGCTGTTTTACTTATAGGAAATACTTTATGATTTCTCTTTGACACATCCAAATTGCCAATAGTACTACTCTTGTGCTTAAGGGCTATTAAATCATTAATTGACCCAAGCATTGGATACTGTAGCAGTTACATCAGGTTACAAAAGAAGTTTGTTAAGTCATTAATGGGTGGGTAGCACATGCACCATGGATACTCTGGACAAAGAGATGATTCATTCATGTCCTGGGCAGGATGGAGAAATTACTCGGAACAGCACACAGTTTAAAACTTTCAGAGAAAGTCTCTCTTTTGGCTTTGAGGAAGAGAGAGGATCACAAAAGAAGATCAGAGAGATCTTGATTTTCAGTCTACATTTTAGTTCAGAGTACTGATCATGTCAAATGGCCATATTTTGTGATACTGTTTTCTCAACAAGTTCCTGTTTTCAATTTTGAATGTATACTGAGGAATGGAATCCTAGGTTCTCTGTTTATCTTAGAGGAACTGTCAAACTACACCATAGTAGCTATACTACCAGCAGATTAAAAATGTTCCAGTATCTCTACATCTGTGACAATGTTATAGTTTCAATTATGTTATTTTGATTATAGCCATCATACTAGGTGTGAAGATCTCATTGAGGTTTTGATTTGCATTTCTTTAATGACTAGTGATATTGAAGGTCTTTTCATGTGCCATTTGTATTTCTTTGTTGCCCATTTGTGAAATTGTTGTTTTTTTCCTTTTTCATTAAGGTGTAGAAGTTCTTTATACATATTCAGGGTATTAAATCTTTTTGGTTTTTTTTGGTGCAGTGCTTAACCCAAGGTTTCTAGCCTGCTGGGCAAGTGTTGTACCACTGAGTTATACTCCCAGCTCAGGATATTAAATCTTTATCATGATTTGCAAACATTTTCTCCCATTCTGTAGTTTATCTTTTCCTTTTCTTGATAATTTTTTTTAATATTGTTTTTAATTGTTGTTGGACCTTTATTTACTGATATGTGGTGCTGAGAATCAAACCTGGTGCCTCACACATGCTAGGCAAGAGCTTTACCTCTGAGCCACAACCCCAACCCTGATAAAATATTTTGATACATAGAAGTTTGCATGTCTTGGTCTTCTTTTCAAATGAGTTCACCATATTATCTAGGTTTATTTCTGAACTCTTGATTCTATTACATTTTTTTGTATGCCTACAATATTTTGATAGCCTAGAATATGCAAAATAGATGCACCACACTATTTTGATTATTTGTGCCTTCGTAGTAGGTTTGATTTCAAGAAGTTTTTCTCTCCCAACTTTTTTATTCTTTATAAGGATTATTTTAGGGCCCATTAAAATTCAAATATTAAGTCTTCTAAAATCCATGAACACAGGATGACTTTCTAAATATCTGTTTAGATCTTTAATTTTTTAGAGCTGTATTTCAAAGGGTTTGTTTTTGTTTTGTGGTGCTAGGAATTCAAACAGGACCTTATACATGCTAGACAAGTACTCTACCAATGAACTGTCTCTCCACTCCCTATTTTTGAGTTTTAAATGTGCAAATGTTTCACTTCCATTAAATTTATTTCTAAATGGAATTACTTTCTAAATTTTCTCTCTGAATTTTTTATTGCTGCTGTATATAAACATAGCTGATTTGTGTATTAATCTTGTATCTGACAAGTTAGCTGAATTTATTTGCTTTGATAGCTTTCTTTTGAATTCTTTGGAATTTCTATATTTAGGAGCACATTGTCTGCAAATGGAGCTGTTTTACTTATTCCTTTGAAACTTGGATGGCTTTGATTTATTTTTCCTGTCTTAGTTGCTCAGATTTTAACAGCTGTACACATTGCCTTATTTTCCTTTACTTCTTTTACCCTCAAATTGACCAAAAAAAAAAAAAAAAAAAAGGAATATAATGATGTTCATCACAGCATTATATTTAATAGCAAAAAAAAGAGAGAAAGAACCTAACTATCTAATCATATGAAATGATAAAGCAAATTATGATAAATCAAATATATAATGAAATCTGGAGAGCAACTATTATACATAAATTAATATAAAAAATAAGAAATTCCACAAAATAAAACAAACAATGTGTTTGTTTTAGAGAACAAATGGTGAATGACAGCATATATATATAAACTTATGTGTAAAAGATATGTAGGGGCTGAGGGTGGCTCAGTTGCAGAGTGCTTCCCTGGCACATCTGAGACACTGAGTTTGATCGTCAGCACCCCACAAAAATAAATGAAATATAGGTATTACGTCCATCTACAACTAAAAATATATATATATATATATATATATATATGATATAGAGTGATTCTTTCATCAGGGAAGCCATTTGATTCTAGACTTTTCTTTCTAGGGAGGTTTTTGTTTTTGTACTGGGGATTAAACCCAGGGGTGTTTGACCACTAAGCTACATCTCTAGCCTTTTTATTTCTTATTTTTTATTTTGAGACAGGGACTCATTAACAGGACTCGATAAGGTAGGCCTTACTAAATGACTGAGAGTAACTTTGAACTTGGCAATTCTCCTGCCTCAGCCTCTGGAGCCACTGGAATTACAGGTGTATGTCATCATGCCCAGCCTCTTGGGAGGTTTTTGATTACAGATTCAATCTCTCTCTCCCTCCCTCCCTCCCTCTCCCTCTCCCCCTCTTTTAATAGACACAATACCTTTATTTTTTTTTTTAATGTGGTGCTGAGGATCAAACCCAATGCCTCACACTGTTATTAAATCTATTGAGATATTTAAAAATTTTCTTGAGTTAGGTAATTTGGGGGTTTCTAGGAATTTATTTTTATCTGATTCATGGGCAATGGTGTTCTCATATAATCCTTTTTTGGCTTTTATGAATAAAATTGCTGTGAACATTCTTATCCCGGTCTCTTTGTAGACTTACAATTCCATTTTTCTGCATAAATACTGAGACTGGAATTGTTGGGTCATAGGGCAGATTATAAGTTTAGTTTTGTAACAAATTTCCATACTTTTTCATCAAGACAGAAATTTTATACTCCTGGCAGCAGTGCACAAGAATTCTGTTTGCTTTATGTCCTCTCCAACCTTTGATGTTGACAGACATTTGAATTTCAGCCATTATGATGGATGTGTAGTACTCTTTTCTTTTAAGCATTTTTTAAATTTATTTTTTAGCTGTAGTTGGACACAACACCTTTATTTATTTATTTATTTATCTGTCTGTCTGTCTATCTTATCTATCTGTGGTGATCAAACTCAGGGCCTCACACGTGCTAGGCGAGCACTCTACCACTGAGCCAGGACCCCAGTCCAGGATGTGTAGTACTCTTTTATATGGTTTTTATTTTGTTATGAGAGGGTGTCTCACTTTGTTGCCCAGGCTGGTCTTGAACTCATGGGCTCAAGCCATCTTCCCCACTCAGCCTCTCAAATAACTGGGATGACAGACCTACAACACTGTGCCCAGCTCAGTATGGTTTTAATATCTTTCCTTGATTGGTTATGTTGAGTGCCTTTTCATGGGGTTTAATGGCTATTTACATATCTTTGGCAGTGTCTGTTAAAATATTTTGTCCTTTTAAAAAAAAGGCCCTATTTTTCTTTTTTGATTTGTAGGAGGAGTTCTTTTTATGTCCTAGCATTTGTCAGTACTCTTTTGTTTTATGTTGGTTAGGGTCCCACTGTGTGTCCCAGACTGGTCTTGATCTTGTGGGCTCAAGTGATTCTGCCGCATCAGCCTCTTGGGTAGCTGGGATTACAGGCATGTATCTTCATGTCAGGATACTATATGTTTTGCAAATGTTTACTATATTCAGTTAGGAGTTATGCTTAGTATATACCAGGAGGACAAATATGGTTGATTAACTTCTTCAGAACTTGGGAATCCTTCCATAATGTGTTGGGCTTTTTGTTCTTTTTGTTCTGGTTTGTCTGTTCTGTCAGTAACCCAAAGATGGTATGTTTCTTTTTTTTTTTAATATTTATTTTTTAATTGTAGTTGTCAATACCTTTATTTTATTTATTTTTATGTGGTGCTGAGGATCGAACCCAGGGCCTCACATGAACTAGGCAAGCACTGAGCCACAACGATAGCCCCCCAAAGGTGATATATTTTTAAACCATGTATCAGAAGCTGGTTTAGGAGAGATTGGCATTTAAGCATAATAGGAGATCCTGAATTAGAAACAAAAGTGCTTTAAAGGACATTACTAAGACAGTTGTTAAATTTTTAAAAAAATATTTTTTAGTTTTCAAGATTTTTTTTTACAGTATTTATTTTTATGTGGTGTTGAGGGTTGAACCAGGGCCTCCCACATGCCAGGCAACAACTCTACTACTGAGCTACAATCCCAGCCCAATTTGTTGAAATTTTAATATGAACTATGTACATTCAACTATATGTATGGATTATAGGATTATATCAGTGTTGAATTTCTTTACACACACACAGACACACACATACTCTCTTGTAGAATGACACAATACCTATATTTATTTATTTTTATGTGGTGCTGAGGATCGAACCCAGTGCTTTACACATGCTAGGCAGGCACTGTACCACTAAGCTACAATCCCTGGCCAGTGCCACATTTCTTAATTTTATCATTGTACTGTGGTTATACAAGAGAATGTTCTTGTTCTCAGGATATATATGAAGAAGTGTTTTTGTCTAATATCACATGACTCTTCAATAATAAAATAGTAATATGTATGTTTAGATAGAAAGTTCTAGAGTAAATGTGGCAAAATGTTTGCTATGTATTTATTTATATAAGGGGCTGACAGTAGCTCACAGGCAAGATCCAACCTGTGACCCGCTTTTGTTCAGCTCCCAAACTAAGAATGATTTATACATTAAAAAAAAAGGGGGGGGACTGAGGGTGTAGCTTTGGTAGTCATGCACAAAGCAATGGGGTTTGATCTCAAGGACTGAAAAAAGAATATGCTTGAGAGATTGTATATGGCCGACAGAGCCTATTGCTGTCTTTCCCTTTATTGAAAAAGTTTTCCAATTTCTTGGATTGGAATTTTTTCTGTGTGTGGTGATGGGGATTGCACATGCTAGGCAAGTGTTCTTTTATTAAGCTATATTCCCAGTCCTAAGTTTCCCAATTACCAATACAGAGGAAGACATGACAAGGGATTATTGTGCTATACTGACTTCACACTGTTTTAACACTTTATATCATAAAATATATGCTGACTTAAGAAGCCAAAATCTAAAGTTAAGGTTAAGACAATTCCAGAAACCCAGGGGCAACTGACCAAGAGCACATATTTTTCTCTTATTGTCTTGTTGTCTGGGAAATACACAACACATAGAAAAGGAAAGTTTGAATATAGCCTAGACTATTTGCTGAAATTCCATTTCTGGGTATTCTGTGGTATCAGATAAAGCCATATGTGAATGTATATTCTTCTGTTTTCTCCTTTCTGCCTGCCTCCAACCCATGACAGTATTAAATGCAGTGTCTTGTTCATAGAGGGAAGACCTTCTCTTTAGATAACTAAAAGTTGTCCTTATAGCATGTCCTTGAATTTTCATTAATTGGCAGTAGGGATCACATTAAATTTAAAAATACTGTAATTGAGGCAGCCAGTATTGCTGTCTCATCAAGAAATCTAATCACAGACTGGTATCATAGTATTTGAAACCAAACCAGAGGATCAGATATCCAAGAGGATTATTATCTGTAGATTGCAAGGAAGATAAACGTTCTCTTTCAGTCTCCAATACTTTAAATAGAACCAACACGATGTCAGTAGATAGGCCATAGGATGTGGAAATTAAAGAGCCAAAGAGAACACCTACTTATGAAGTAAGTAGTTTGTTAAGAAATGTGGCAGAGGGCTGGGGATGTGGCTCAAGCGGTAGTGCGCTCGCCTGGCATGCGTGCGGCCCGGGTTCGATCCTCAGCACCACATACAAACAAAGATGTTGTGTCTGCCGAAAACTAAAAAATAAATATTAAAAAAAAAAAATGTGGCAGACCACATATGTGATCCTAATAAGGTCATTTATTTACTTTGTAAAAGTTTTTTGTTTATTCATTTTTAAAAATGGGATATAGTATCTCCTAGTATAAGATTACACTAATCTGTACTTATTTATTACAAATTATATGTTTTCCAACATTTACATAAATTGTTTAGTGTTATTCACATTTGTGTTATGAGAATGATTATTGATAGTGATTTCGGATCATTCTTGTATAAATATATAAATAAATTCATTATAATTTCCCAAATGGATCTTCACAGGCAATTTTCTAGTTTGAGACAAAACAAATGATTATATGTATTTTCTTTTTTCCTACTCTACTTTTGTTATTCTTTTACTCTCTACTACTTATAGTTTGTCTTTAGATCTGCAGCTAATTTTATCTTTACTCATTTTCTCTTGCAATGAGAGTAAGTGACATGTAGTATTGTATTTCTCTTTAATTACCCATAGTTCATTTGGTTCTGAGCTACATAGTATTTTATTATGTAAACAAATACTTTTGTAAACTTTTCTATTACTTATTCTCTATTACAAGATTCCATGTCTTTTCAGTTAATTAATATTATCTTACTGCAAATAAATGTTGAAACCATTTACCTCTTTCTGTATTCATGATGCTATTCTTGTCATGTATTACATATAAATATATTAATAAATTCATGATACAATGTTATACTTTTTGGTTTAAACAAATTTTTTTTTATTGTTTTTTGTTTTGTTTGTTATATCCCCAGTTCTTTTTTTTTTTTTGGAACCGGGGATTGAACTCAGAGGCCCTCAACCACTGAGCCGCATCTCCAGCCCTTTTTGTATTTGTTTTAGAGACAGGGTCTCACTGAGTTGCTTAGTGCCTTGCTGTTGCTGAGGCTGGCTCTGAACTGGCGATCCTTCTGCCTCAGCCTCTCGAGCCGCTGGGATTGTAGACATGTGCCACCTCGCCCCACAACAGTTCTTTTATTTTTTATTTTGAGACAGAGTCTTGCTAAGTTGCCCAGATGGTCTCTAACTTATTATCCTCCTGCCTCAGCCTCCTGAGTCACTGGAATTGCAATCATGCACCACTAGGCTTGGCTGCTATACATTTTTTGTAAGCAACTTTGAAGGCATAATTTATAGATGCTCTCCTTTTTTTAAAAGAACTTTTTAACTGGGTATAGTGGTACATGCCTGTAGGCTCAGCTGCTCAGGAGACTGATGCAGGAAGATCCATTGATTCCAGGAGTTTGAGGTCACTCAGAGTAACGTAGCAAGACCTGTCTCAAAAACAAACAAACAAACAAACAAAAAAGGATATATATATACACACACACACACACATATGTGTAGGATTGAACCCAGGGATGCTTAACCAGTGAGACACATCCTCAGTTCTTTGTTTTAAAAAAATTTATTTTTTATTTAATTAATTTATTTTTTTTGAGATGGGTCTCACTAAGTTGGTTAGGGCCTTCTTAAAAATACTGAGGCTGGCTGTGAATTTGTGAGTTGCTGGGATTATGGCATGGCACCACACCCTGCTCTTGAGGTATAATTTACAGGACACAAATCTACCAGTTTTAAGTGTATATTTCAGTGATTTTTTTAAAAAATAAATTTCAGTTTTGCAACCATCTCCATAATTGAATTTTTTTTTTAAAGAGAGAGTGAGAGAGGAGAGAGAGAGAGAGAGAGAGAGAATTTTTTAATATTTATTTTTTAGTTCTCGGCGGACACAACATCTTTGTTGGTATGTGGTGCTGAGGATCGAACCCGGGCCGCATGCATGCCAGGCGAGCGCGCTACCGCTTGAGCCACATCCCCAGCCCCTCCATAATTGAATTTTAAAACACTCATGTTTGGGAATTTATTAAAGCCTGAATTGAAAATGTGTTTCTCCACATGTAATTTGAGGTGGTTTTGAGTATTTTACTAAACTCATTTAAAATATTTAGCAGTGGGCTGAGGCTGTAGCTCAGTGGTAGAGCACTTGCTCGAAGGTATGAGGCCCTGAGTTCAATCCTCAGCACCACATAAAAATAGATGAATAAAAGTAAAAATATTAAATAAAATACTTAGCAGTTATTCTTTTGTGTCTTCTTAATGTTATATATTATTTCATTCATATATAATGAGTTTGCCCTTTTGCCAAAGAGTCGATTATAATGCTTCTGTTATTCTTTTTTATTTGTTCAGAATTTCTGCAACATTGTTAAATCATCATTATGATAGCATTTTAGGACTCTTGATCCTGATTAGCAATTGGTTTCAATAGATATGATTTATTATGTTTGAGGAATTTACTACATTTAGAATTAGGCTTTTCCTGTGCTTCCAGCATTTATTGAAAGTTTACATGTGTTTTCCCCTTCGATTTTTAAAAAAATTGTGGAAAATTATTAAATATTTTTGTAGCATCAAAATCTTTTGCATTCCTGTGATTGTATGTTATCCAAATGAAAAGTTCTTTTCACCAGGCTCAGGAGACTGAGGCAGGAGGATTGAGAGTGCAAAGCCAGCCTCAGCAATAGTGAAGTACTAAGCAACTCAGTGAGACCTTGTCTCTAAATGAAATACAAAATAGGGCTGGGGGTGCTGGGGATGTGGCTCACGCAGTAGCACACTCCCCTGGCATGCGTGCGGCCCGGGTTCGATCCTCAGCACCACATACAAACAAAGATGTTGTGTCTGCCAAAAACTTAAAAAAAATAGATTACAGATCAGGGCTGAGAATATAGCTTAGTCAGTAGAGTGCTTATTTAAAAAAAAAAAAAAAGTAGGGCTGGGGATGTGGTTCGGTGGTTGAGTTTCCCTGAGTTCAACCCCCACACCCTCCTCCCCACCATGCCAGAGAAAAAAAAAGAAGTTCTTTTCATGCCCTGTAAAATTGGTTTTGTAAAATTTACAAATGAAATTGGCATTTAACTTTCCATTTTGTGCTGTTCATAAGGTTTTAGTGCCTTATAGGCATTATGGGGTGTACTACTTTTGTGAAATTAATGGGATAGCTTTTCTTTTCTTCCTCCTCACCTGAAAAGTTCCCCTGGTAACACTTTTTTCCATTAAAGACTGTTTTAAAGGTAATTGATTCATTTTGTCGTCTTTTTAATCTTTCACCATTGTTTTACTTGTGTTTTATTCTTTGGACCAGTATTAATAATGTATTCTTGCCTAGAAAGTTGTCCATTTCATACCTATAAATACTAGTCTTGTTTTGTCTCTGTTTACCTTTTCCTCTCAACTAGGTTATAGGTTGTTTATTTTTCTTTCCAAAATACTAGCACCTGGATAATTTTATGAGTTTTGATGTTATTATTTGTTGTTATTTTTCAAATGTTGTTTAAAAGGAAGGGTTTTAGTTCATTTTATTTTTTAAGTAAATTTTATTGTGTGTATTTGAGGTTTATAAACTTATCAGATACTTGGAAACAGTGAAGTGGACTGAAATGAAGTAGGTTAACATGTCTGTCATCTTACCTTTTTTTAAAATATATATATTTATTTTAGTTGTAAATGGATTTTTATTTTATTTATATGTGGTGCTAAGACTTGAACCCAAGGCCTTACACATGCTAAGCAAGTGCTCTACCACTGAGCCACAATCCTAGCCCCATTTCACTTACTTTTTGTGTGTGACAAAGCAGCTATAACCTACTTATTTAACAAAAGTCCACAATATACAACAATTTTATTAATATTAATTTTCATATTACAATTAGGTTTTTAGACTTGTTGCATATCTTAAATATTTTCAATTTTCCATTCTTTGACTTAACATCTCCTTATTTCTTCTCCCACTTAAAGGAGTTTTGATGTCCTTTTTGACATAGTTGTTTATAAATGCTTTTATTCTCAAAGAAATGTTTGCTCAGATTAAATTTATTGATTTTTACAATGATCCTTTTAAAATTCTTTTTTTGAAGGCACGGGATGTGCGTACCAATGAAGTGGTGGCCATCAAGAAAATGTCTTATAGTGGAAAGCAGTCTACAGAGGTAAGTTAAATATGTACATTTTTATTTATATGTTAGGGAATAAAATACTATTTTTAACTGAAGACAAAAAGTTGGAACTCTTTTAGGAATTTTAATGTATAATATACACAAAAGTGTACAAGCTGGGCATGGTAGTGCACACCTGTAATCCCAATAGCTCTGGAGGCTGAGGCAGGAGGTTCGAGAGTTCAATGATAGCCTCAGCAAAAAAAAAGCAAGGCACCTAAACAACTCAATGAGACCCTGTCTCTAAATAAAATATAAAATAGGGCTGGGAATGGGCTCAGTGGTCAAGTGCCCCTTAGTTAAATCCCCAGTACTGCCCCCCCCAAAAAAAAACAATAACAGCAATAAAGTAAATATGTGCAAATGCCGCAGTCTGGCTGGGCACAATTCAGGAGCCACTTGTCAAAAGAAACAAACTTTATTTTTAGAACTACAAACGCCAAACAAAACAGCTCCTCAGGAAAAACCCCTCAGAGCCCAACTGCCACCACCGGCTTCCCACAAGCCTCTCACCCCCACACAAACCTCACCACCTCCCACAATCCTCCTGTTCTTGAGGCCGATTGGCTGGGTTGCGTGGGCGGAGCCAAAGAAGTCCCCCAATGAGCAGCTCCGTGGAGGAGCCAATCAGCTAGATGTTGCTGGGGCTGCTGTGAGCCAATCATCAGCTGGCAGCTGGTTGCTGGCAGCTGGAAGTTTGCTGGGGCCCCTTTGGCTGTGGCTCTCAACATGCAAATCTTACATTTGTACCTGAATGAATTTTTCTTATTTAAGTATTAACGTCTGGCCAGAACAAAATGTTAATGGCAGCCCAAAAACCCTCCCAACTTGTGTCCTCTGTTTTTAGGTTACTACTATTCTGATTATTTTTTATTCTAAATTTGTTTATAAAATATAATCTCCCCCCCCCGCCTCCCCCCCCCACTCCCTCTCCCCCCCCCCCCTCTCTCTCTCTCTCTCTCTCTCTCTCTCTCTCTCTCTCTCGGTTGTGGGACTTCAACCCTGGGCTTCATACATGCTATGCAAATTCTACACCTCAGAACTATATCACTAGCTCATAATCTACTTTTTCATGAATTTATTTTTTTAATTGTTGCTGGACCTTATTTCTGTTCATTTATTTATATGTGATGCTGAGTATTGAACCTATTGACTTGCACATGTGAGGCAAGTGCTATACCACTGAGCTATAACCCCAGCTCTTCATAATCTACTTTTTAAATCTAAAATTCTGAGAGTGTTTAATTTAAAAATTTTAAGAGATTTTAATTATGATGAAATACGCATAACAAAACTTGCCATCTTAAACATTTATAAATGTACAGTTCAGTAGCATTAAATATATTCATATTATTTTGCCACCATTATTACTATCCTTCTCCAAAACTTTTTCATTTTGACAAACTGAAACTCTATTAAAGAATAATTCTCCATTCCCCAGCCCCTACCAACTACCATTCTATTTTTCCTTTCTCTTATGAATTTGAGTACTGTATGTATTCTGTGTTGGGAGTCGCCCCAGCTCCAAAGACTATTCTCCCCATACCCCAGAAGAGCCGTCCAATGGTGAGCCCTGCTAACTCACATGATCCTTACCCACCAATCAGAACTTCCCCATCCCCCAGAAGAGCGGTCCAATGGTGAGCCCTGCTGATTCATATGATCCTTACCCACCAATCAGATTAGCCCTACTGGCTCACATGATCCTTACCCAACAGTCGGAAAGCACCCCATGCCAACTGTTAAAACCATTCTGTCATAACTGTCAAACCACCCCTGGCTTATAAATATGCAGAGCTGTTCCTCAATAAACGGGCATTTTCTCCGACGACGAGCCTTGTTCGTTCTTTAATTCTGTACATGGAATCATTTAGTATTTGTTCTTTTGTGACTAACTTATGTCATGTAGCATGCATCATGCCCTTTTTAAGACTGAAAAATACTCCATTGTATGTGTATCTCATATCAATATATTAGCCTTTCTATCTGTACACACACTCTCACCTCACATTTATATTCGTATCATCTATAAATGGATACTTTGGTTGCTTCCAGCCCTTGGCTATTATGAATAATGTTGCTATGAATGTAAAATATTTCTTTTGCATCCTTACTTTTAGTTATTTCGGGTATATGCCCAGAAGTAGAATTGCTGGATCTGTTCTAAAGATTTTGGTTTTATACTTTTTTGGAATCTAATTTATGGTGAATCATGTTTTTGTGATGATCATAATTTGTGGGTATGATAATACTGTTAGGATTATATCATGGTTCATCATTTTGATCTCTTAAAAACTCCTAATATTTCTTGCAGGTTTAATTTTATTCATCATTGTATAAAATAACTTTAGGACTAGCTTTCATGGGCTGTTGATTATACTTAAGTCTAATAATTGATTAGTCATACCTAGAACAAAAAAGTTCATTTATAGCATCATCTATAACATATAATATTGGTTTCTTTTATGAAAGTTTTTTTCATTAGAGGAATATAATTTATAAGACTCTGTCTCCCAGAGTATTCAAATTTAAAATTTTAAAGTTCATAAAATAGGTTTTCTGAATTTAGTATTTTATAATATATTGTAGTACATTGTAAACTATATCATATAATTTATTTTAAATTTTTATTTTGACATTTCATCTGAACAGCATAAATCATGTTTCAATGTTTTATTGTATAAAACATTGAAAATATTTTGTGTATTTGGTTGTGTGCTTGTGAAATAACATCAGAGATATGATATTAAATCTAGTATAAAACATTTCTTAAAGTTTTCTATTATACTACTTTCCCTGCCCTTAATTATATAGTCCTAATCAGCAGTAAAGCTTCAAAAAAACCAAAACAAGAACAAAAAACAGATTCCTAGTTCCCATTTCATACCTACTAGACCTCTAGAATTTCTTCATATGGATCCAAGGCCTTATTTCTTTTGTTTGTTTGTTTTTGCAATTCTGGAAGTTGAACCTAGGGGCCTTATGTATTTTATGCAAGCATTCTACCACTGAGGTATATTCCTAGCTATTTGAGACAGTTTCACTAAGTTGCTGGGGCTGGTCTCCAATTTGTGAAATTATGTGTCACATGGGGCTGGGGCTAGGGCCCTGGGGCTCAGTGGTAGTGCACTTGCCTGGCACGTATGAAGTCAAGAGTTTACCTGTATTTCCTGGTAGATATTAGTGAGGAAGGCTCTTCGCAAAATGTGTAGGAAAAGGTTTTCATACTGTTGCTTTTCTGTGAACTTGCCTATACAATAACTAATTCCACTAGCATTTTAGAATATGCGTTTAGGAACTTAAATTTCAGAGAAATTATTTCATTTGAATTAAGAACGAAAAGAAGATTAACATTTAGAAGAAATAAGTCAGAAAACACAATAGATGAACTTTATGGTATGTAAATTTAAAAAGTGGGTGCTGGGGAGGGTCTGAGGCTGTAGCTCAGTGGTAAAGCACTTGCCTCACATGTGTGAGGCACTGAGTTCGATCCTCAGCACCCCATAAAAATAAATAAAGATACTGTGTTCATCTACAACTAAAAAATATTCATAAAAAATATTTTTAAAAAGGGGGGGATGCTGGGGATGTGGCTTAGCGGTAGAGTGCTTTCCTAGCATGTGCAAGGCCCTGGGTTCTATCCTCAGCAGCACATAAAAATAAATAAAATAAAGGTATTGTGTCCAACTACAACTGAAAAATAAAATAAAATTAAAAAGCAGGGAGGTGAGTTTCACCTTGCTGCTGTCATTGGGTAATTGATGTGGTAGTAATTCTACAGTGGTATGGGCATAATACTGATTTTTCTTTTGGGGAAAAAAAAATTACTAAATGTGTTACATAATTATCACATGCTTGATAGTGTGTGAACTACCACAAATGAAATAATTTTGTAAATTATGCAATTACATTGTAAACTCTATCATATAATTTATTTTAAATTTTTATTTTGACATTTCATCTAAACAGCATAAATCAAGCTTTTTTTCCTATAGCTTTCTTAGGAAAACAAACTGTTCATATCTTTTCCCTTATTTCTTTTTTCTCCCCACAGAAATGGCAAGACATTATTAAAGAAGTCAAATTTCTACAAAGAATAAAACATCCCAACAGTATAGAATACAAAGGCTGCTATTTACGTGAACACACAGCATGGGTTGGTATCTGTCCTCCTTGTTGTAATTTTCATTGGTTTTGGTTTAGAATGAATTAATTCTCAATGTCTTGAACTGATTGTGAAAAGGTATGAACCAACACCTGAAGTGTTAGCAAAAGCAGCATTTTCTAGAACTCATAGACAATAAGAGATAATAGAACTTTTGCAAGTTTACTGCAGATTTTCTCCAGAATTCAGATGACTTATATATATGGTAAAGTTTCCTCTGATACTTTCAATGATACCATGTAAACATTGTGAAAACAGTCCTGTTAATTTAAAAATAAAAGTAATGTATCCTAGCCTAGCGTGGTGGTGCATGCCTGTAATCCTAATAGCTCGAGAGGCTGAGATAGGAGAATTGCAAGTTCAAAGCCAGCCTCAGCAAAATCGAGGTGCTTAGCAACTCAGTGACACCCTGTCTCTAAATAAAATAAAAAATAGGGCTGGGGATGTGACTCAGTGGTTTAGTGCCTCTGAGTTCAATCCCTGGTGCCCCCCCAAAAAGTTAATGTATCCTTTTTAACATAAATGTATTGTAATTTTGGTGAAGTTCTGTGTGTTATGGTGAAATTTGAACTGATCATGATTCTTTGGCTGAATAATACTAAAAGTATAGAATTGAAACATTTTGTTACAAGGAGTTTAATTTTGCCCTGTTACCATTGAGGTGGGATGATAATAATTCTATAGTGGTATAGGTATAATAAGTGAATCCTTCTTTTTTTTTTTTTTTTAGCTGTAGATGAACACACAATATCTTTGTTTATTGATTTTTTTTTTTTTTAATGTGGTGCTGAGGCTCAAACCCAGTGCCTCACACATGTGAGGCAAGCGTTCTACACTGAGCTACAGCCCTAGCCCCTAATAACTGAATTTTTAAAGAGAGATTAAATTTCTTTTAAATAAGAATTACCCCTCATTTTGAATAAGTAATAAGCTACAGCTGAATATCATTTTAATATACTTAGATTTGTAATGTTTTGTACTTGTTTGTTGGTACAGGAAGTGAGGATTGAACCCAGAGGCACTTAACCACTGAGCCACATCCCCACTTCTTTTTATTTTTTGAGATACGGCATTAACTAAGTTGCTTAGGGCCTTGCTGAGTTGCTGAGGTTGGCCTCAAACTTGTGATCCTTCTGCCTCAGCCTCCCATGTCATTGGGATTATAGGTGTGTACCATCACGCCCAACTTACATTTTTATTCAATTTGATTTTGGTGGTGGTGACTCCTAAAACTGAGTCTATGGTTAAAGAAAAGGCAGTAACATTGGGCAGGCTGACTTTATGTCTTTCAAATTTCTCCATCTATAAAACGAGGAGGTAGTAGGACCTAACTAAAAGGTTTTTGTGAGGATTAAAATGGTTAATATATTTAAAATACTTGGCACAGAGTGGTTCTCTGTGTTTTTTTTTTTTTAAAGAGAGAGAGAGAATTTAATATTTATTTTTTAGTTCTCGGTGGACACAACATCTTTGTATGTAGTGCTGAGGATCGAACCCGGGCCGCACGCATGCCAGGCGAGCGCGCTACTGCTTGAGCCACATCCCCAGCCCCTGTGTTTGGTTTTAAAAAATAAAATAATTTAGAATTGGGCTTGATGGTGCATGCATGTAGTCCCAGCTACTCTGGAGACTGAGGTGGGAGGATTACTGAGCCCAGGAGTTCCAAGACCAATCTGGGCAACATAGTAAGACCCAACTCAAAAAAACAAAGAGACAAATTAAGTTGTCACCTAAGCTTTGTACATATATTTCCAGAGAACAGAGTTTCCTTTCTTATTTTTTTTTAAGTTGGACACAATACCTTTATTTTATTTACTTATTTTTATGTGGTGCTGAGTATCGAACCCAGTGCCTTACACGTGCTAGGCGAGTGCTCTATCACTGACCCACATCCCCAACAGAGTTTTCTACCTCCTACCAATAATCAGTTTTGTTTTTGTAGTTTAATAGTAACAGAAGATCTATTTTACTTTTTAATTTTAATTAGTAATTGCATATGAAATGCACAGCTTATAGAAGTGATTACATGTTGACATTATTAAAAGACAACTATCTCCTCATTAGCTTAATTTAATATTTATTTAACAAACTGATAAATGTGCAACTATTTTTTTTATTTCTATCCACTATTATTTATTTAAGTCTAAATAGACTATTTTAGTTTTACTTTATTTTGTTTATTTATTTTTATGTGGTGCAGAGGATTGAACCCAGGCCCTCGCACATGCTAGACGAGTGATCTCCTGCTAAGCCACAATCCCAGCCCTTATTTTTTAAAATTCTTTTATTTTTTAAATACATAACAGCAGAATGCATCACAATTCTTTTTTTTTTATTAATATTGCTTTTTTAGTTGTAGGTGGACACAATATCTCTGTTTTATTTTTATGTGTGCTGGGGCTGGGAATGTGGCTCAGGTGGTAGCGCGCTCGTCTGGCATGCGTGCGGCCTGGGTTCAATCCTCAGCACCACATACCAACAAAATGTTGTGTCCGCCGAGAACTAAAAAAATAAAATAAATATTAAAAATTGTCTCTCTCTCTCTCTCTCCCCTCTCTCACTCTCTCTTTAAAACAAAAAAAATATTTTTATGTGTGCTGAGGATTGAACCCAGTGCCTCACACGTGCTAGGTGAGCGCTGTACCACTGAGCTACAACCCCAGTCCCCATCACAATTCTTATTACACATGTAGAACACAATTTTTCATATCTCTGTTTGTATATAAAGTATGTTCACACCAATTCATGTCTTCTTACATGTACTTTGTATAACTATTTTTTAAGGTAAACAATACCTAGTTTGTTTTACTTCAAAGTATCCTTTGGACCTCTGGGCAAATTAATTTTTATCTCCACTGGAATAATTCTGTATTTTTTAATGTTTTTGTAATTTTTCTTCCTGTGTAGCTTGTAATGGAATATTGTTTAGGATCTGCTTCAGATTTATTAGAAGGTAGGTTTCCTTTGATTATTTTTTTAAAAGCATTAACAGTTAAAATGGTAGTTCAGTTAGAGATTATTTAAATAATGTTAATACAAAATAAACAATAATTTCTAGAAAGAGTAAAATTCTTAACTCTCTCCAGATTCTCAGTATGTTATATTATCCTTATAAATACTACATAGTGTATAAAATAAACAAGTTTTCACTTGTGACTTTGCAAGCATTTTTCTGGATTCTTTGTCACTCAGCTTCCATTCAAAACAAAGATAAGTGAGAATAAATGGAAAACTTCTTTTTTACTTTTGTTTTTTATAATAACAAATAATTTTTTGATATTTTTAACTATGAAGGATATTGGCTGAGAATTATACTTCAATAGCTAGCACAACTGTATACCAGTTATAAAGTTAATAGACTGTTTTAGCATCATAAGACTTCTCTTATTAAATGTCAGACTACTCATATATCAGATATATAAGTTTATTTTTTTAAACAAAAACTTCTGTGTAGTAATTATTTTCAAATGCATTCTTAATTTTAAGTTCACAAAAAGCCATTACAAGAAATGGAAATAGCAGCAATTACACATGGTGCTCTCCAGGGATTAGCCTACTTACATTCTCATACAATGATCCATAGGTAAGTGCTTTGAAAATTATCACAGTGACAAGCAATTGTCTTATTGGATTTATCAGCCATATAGTTTGGTAACCCTGACATGTTTGTTGGTTATAGCCAAATTGAATTGTATAAACTCATTTGTTGATTGTTCATAAATTAAAAATAACAGTACTACATTTGATCTCTCTGTTTAGGATAATTTTTATCTCTGTCTCCTGTACTACTGGGACTTCTAAAGTATATGCACTTAGTAGACTTATAGTAGAAATTTAATTATAGAATCATTTAATTTGCAAATGGAAAAGATATTAGGGATCAGATAGTCTTTTTTTTTTTTTTTTACAGGTGAAAAAAGCCAATGCCCCAGTTTTTGACTATAATTTTCCAAAGTTTGCAAAAGCCAAATATATTAGAGATAGAACTTGACAAATCTTTGTCTTCTTAGTAACTGATACTGCTATATTTTTCCTGTTGATTTCATGACATGGACAAAGACTATGCTTTTGAGCATTAATCCTTGATAATAGATAGTAATTTTGAAATTAAACCACTTTATAATGCATTTTTGGCACTGTTATTGGTTTTGACTGTTTTAGGTAAAAAATAGTATTTTTAATTATTTGTTTGAACCAGGTAGTACATATTAGACTAGGTAATAGGGTCACTGTGAATTAACAGATTATTATGTTTTTAGTAGAGAATAGTAAAGTTCAAAGGAAATGCACTTATTAGAACATGATTAACAAGAGTTAGAATTAGAACCTAAGATTTTTTATTGACTTAAAAGTAGTTCTCTGGGTACAAGATCTCAGTTTCAGTCCCTTAGCACAAAGGAAAAAAGTACACTCCTCACTTAAAAAAAAAAAAAAAGTGAAAATAGATATTTTTGCTATTATATGCACTGTGACAAGAGGAAGGAGAATAAATCCACTTAGTATTATATGTATTATAATACTTCAGGAATGAATAAGTGCTTGGAAATTTAGTTTCTCTTTTTCAATTGTTGAAAGGTTAAGTGTATGTTCCCTTGCCCATTGGAATGCAGTCCCATCATTTAATTATCCATAATTTTCTTAATTTAGATGGATAGTATGTTTGCTCTTTCAGAAGGATAAATTTGAAAGTAAATTTGGGATCATTAATAATACATTATCCATATGTTTCAATTTTTATTTCACATTGAGTTAGGAGAACTATATTGAAATTTGAAAAAGATATAAATAAACCTTAAAAAAAGAAAAAAACAAGTTTGGAGAATAAAGTTTTTTTGTTCTTTTTTCCCTTTTTTTTCTTTTTTTAAGCATAAGTGGGATACTCAGAAATCTTACATTGTGAAGGGGTTATTAGCCAACTAAATTCTGTTTTGAAAACTATTGTTTGTTTTTGATAAATAGACTCTATGTTGCAGTTACCTGTCTGTCATTTTTAAACTGCTATTTATCTTCTCTTTTAGAAAAGTTACTATATTTTAAATTCTATATTTTTTGTTATCTAATCTTGTTATCACAGTTGTGAGTTATCCCAGCACTTATTTTTATTTCATTTTCTCCATTTTAAAAATTCTTAATTGATTTGTTTCATTTTAAACACAATGTAATGAAAAAAAGACGAATTAATTTTCTGTGTTCCTTAAACTCAGAGATATCAAAGCAGGAAATATCCTTCTGACAGAACCAGGCCAGGTGAAACTTGCTGATTTTGGATCTGCTTCCATGGCATCCCCTGCCAATTCTTTTGTTGGAACACCATATTGGTAAGAATGTTTCTATCTGTATTGATTCTCATAGATGTCATTTTGGACATTTTTACTTTGAATATTATAGTTAATTTTAGAGTGCTGCCCTTTTTATGTTTTTGTTTGTTTGTTTGTTTGTTTTTTCATCTGTGCCACATTTGCTTTCCTATTACTATCTTTATCAAATATTGGGTGTGGGAGTGAAAAAAAGTGAATACAATTCAAGTGGAGTAGGAGGTGGATATGCTAAATGGTAAATTGTATGCTTTCTTTAAATTTAAGACAGAGTATTTAAAGTCTGGTAACTGCTGGGTGCAATGACTCACATCTGTAATTCCAGCCCCTTGGGAGGCTGAGGCAGGAGGATCACAAGTTCAAAGCCGGCTTCAGCAACTTAATAAGACTTTGTCTCAAAAATAAAATACAAAAAAGGGCTGGGGATGTGGCTAAGTGGTTAAACAATCCAGGGTTTAATCCCTGGTAACAACAATAACAACAACAACAAAGACTGGTAGCTGATTTGGAATTATGACTCAGATTTGTTTTGTTTTGACTCATTAGCATGGAGGATTTCAGATATATATGTAAAAGTGGACAAAAGTATGATGATTTTCTTTTTCTTTTTTTTAGTTGTAGATGTACACAAACTTTTATTTTGTTTATTTATTTTTATGTGATGCTGAGGATTGAACCCAGTGCCTCACACTTATTACACAAGTGCTCTACCACTGAGCCACAATCTCAGACCCTGATTTTCTTTTTTAATATACCAATTACCAAACAAACATTATCAATTCTGCTTTGTGTACTCCCATTTCTTCCCATCCCAGTTATTTTTAAGGAAATCCTAGACATCACCTAATTTCTTCTGTAAATAATGCAGAATGTATCTGTCAGCAAAAGTTTGAAGGGAGGAACTGTGGTTATAGCTCAGTGGTTGAGCGCTTGCCTCCCATGTGTGAGGCACTGTGTTCGATCTTCAGTACCACATTTAAAAAATAAATAAATAAAAATATTGTGTCCATCTACAACTAAAAAAATATTGTAAAAAAAAGTTTGAAGGGAATAATTTTCAGATCTTTAACTTCCATATGTATCCTTTTTATATTCATTGCATCTTCTTTCTTGCCTGCCTTTTAAATCATCCGTTTCCTACTTTATAATAGAAAAACTTCTTACCTATTTTGAATATTATAATGATGCATTGCTCTGGGGTGTAAAAGCCTCAGAGGCGTACTGGAAAGACATTTTGAGAATGTTGGGTGTCTATGAGAAATACTGAAATGTCAGGACATACACTAATGGCAAAGCCCTCACTCTTTCTAGTTGTCTTTTTTTTTTTTTCTTTTACTTGACATTTTCTTTCTTTCCAATAACTTATTTCCCCTCTGTCCCTCCTTTCCTTCCTTCCTTTCTAGTATGGAATTTGGGACCTGAGATGATGATTATGGGAATACATAAAAATTTTTTTAAAAATTAATATATGCCTTATACGTACTAGACAAGTGCTCTGCCACTGAGCTACAGCCCCAATTCACATTAAAATGTTTAAATTGCATCAAAAAATGAAGTTGGACCTCTTTATGACAGAAAGTGATTCTGATTTGTCTAATTGGTATGATCTTCAGGTTAGCTTTATAATTAGGTTTTATGGCAATTTTTTTTTTGTGTGTGTGTGTTTTGGGATTAGAACCCAGGGGTACTCTGAGTCCCAACTCTTTTTTGTTCTTTATTTTGAGATAGGGTCTTGCTAAGTTGCCCAGGCTGGCCTTGAATTTGCAGTCGTCTTTCCTCAGACTGCTGAACAGCGTGGATTACAGGCACGTGCCACCACTCCCAGCTGTATGTGACAGTGTTTTTAATGAATTAACTAAACCAATTCTGCAACTCCAAGTTTTAAGTATCTTTAAAGCTCACCTATAATATACAATATTTGTATACAATGAAATTTATAAAAATGTAAATATCAACCCCAAAATGTACAATGGGATGAAAAAATTTTTATAAATTCTAGGAGGCAAATACATTAAAAAATTTGAAAACCACTGCTTGTATAGGATGTTAGTCTATACTATATAGAATCCTCATCCTCTGTTTAGTGAGTTTTCTGAGCCAATAATACTTCTTAACAATACCCCATTTTATAAATTGGTGATGAATATTTGATGATAAAGAGGGTCTGAAATGACCTTCAATAAAAAAATATAAAAATTACTCTTGAAATTTGATTGATTTAGAAATTTCCTAAACTTAATTAAATATTTTAAAGAAAACTTATTAAACACCCAGTTATTGATAATGGAAAGTTTAGTTTATTAACATACTTGTTAATTTTTATATAGTGTATTTGGAATATAAGAACGTGGTGTTTATATTGTTAGACACACATACACACATGCTGGGAATGGCTGTCCATCTTACTGAAGTAGTTAGTAACTCTTAGGTGTTCATCTGTGCTTAACACCAAATACAAATGAAGTGTTAAGTATATTAGACTTAGCCATGTGTGGTGGTAGATGTCTATAATCCCAGTGACTCAGGAGGCTGAGGCAGGAGGATCATAAATTCAAGGCCAGCTATAACTTAGTGAAACCCTAAGCAACTTTACAAGACCCTATCTAAAAAACAAAAAGGCTGGGGAGTTAGAGTGTACCTGGGTTCAATCCATAGTACCGCATATGTAGACACACAAAAGAATGTTAGATTCTAGTTGTAGCCATGAATTGGTTTTCATTTTAAAACTTAAAAACACATAAGAGAGAGGTTCTCAAAATGGGGGAATGGAGGAAGTTGTTTTCATGGCTGCTCCATGGAGTAAAACCAAGAAAGCATGCAGGTAGACTCTCAGCCAGGTGGGTTAACAGAAAGAAGTGTGGGCCTTTACTGATATTTAAACTGGATATTCAAAACAGATCGGGGACTCAGGAGGTTGGATATAATAAAATAAGGAAGAAATCCCCAGTAGCACAACCTCAGCAGGGCTGGAAGTACCAGCCAGATCGGTTCTTCTGTGAGCATAGCAGAAAGATAAGGGAATTAAAGAAACCTGCATTTTTAGGAGGCTTGAAGCTGTCTGAAGCTGGGTATGGAGTGTTTAAAGATCAAGGACATTGCCTAGCAAACCTGAAAGATGCACTGCACAATATCTGTATGTGGGGAAAGAAACTGCCATCTCTCCAGGAGGTATACAGAGGACTAAGGAAGGAACCATTTTGCAGCTGAGGGGACCAATTCCTGGCAAACCTGAATTTGTCCTGAAATACAGGCCCAGTAAATACACACTGCAAGACATAGAGTATCTTTAAGTGACCAGGAGAAAATCAAACGTGGAGAGAGGTTTACACAGGGGACAGTTGGTCACGGAAACCCACTTGGCTCTACCTGTCCCCCTCTAGTCTTACTGCTTGCAGGACCAGCTAGGAGAGACGCATTTGACTGGGAACTCAGAAAGGCAAGGACAGGAGAGATTGTTTAGAGACTGAATCCGAAATGTGGAATCCACAGATGACATAGGGGATTAAGAATTGGTTCCCCCACGACACAAGTGGAACCCTGAGAGTCCTGAGGTATAGTCTCCCAGTGTGGACCAGCAAGTACTGGGCACTGGAGGTGCACTGTTTAAAATCTCCAGACCAATTGGTATTTGGGGAAGAGCCTGAAGCCAACCTAAGTGTAAACCCTGTCTCCAGGAATTCCACCTATGGGATTATCTTTTTCACTCCAGCAATCTAGAGGGTGAAGAATCATGCTCCAGACAACCCCACCTAAAACTGATGAGAAGAGAAACAGAATTTTTTGAACTCCAAAGGAAAGAATTCTTTTAACTTTTCATCAAGATTTTTTTTTCTTTTATTCTTTTTCTCTGTTTAATTGTGACCTTAATGGTACATGGACATTCATACATTCATATTTGTTTTTTCCTCTCATTTCTGGCATTTTTGAAGCCAGAAATGAATGGGTGTTTGATTAGCATATTTTAGTTTTATATTCTTTTTATTTTTTACTTTATGTATATATATTTTTTCTCCTACCTATTTCCCTTGATTCTCTTTTCTTCTGTATTGCTCTCTTTTTTTTACTCTTTACTACTTCTCTCCTCCTTCCTCATAATTATTATATCCTGTATTAGTTCTGTTCTCTCTCTATCCACCATTTGGAATTTTAAACCCTTTTGCAAACTTGCTGTTTTTGTAGGCAGTAACTGATCATATAATTTCTGTTTGTTGTGATAATTGACATTGTAGACATCATTGTGGGAACTATTTGATTTAATGCTGCATATATTTTTTGGGTGGTTGTTATTATTTGTTTCCCCTTAAATAGTGAAGTACTGGAAACCTTCAGGGACACTAGGGTCCACTGCCTCAGATCCATACTGTTAAATGATAAAACACACAAACAACATGAAAAACAAGAGAATAGCCCCAAACAAATCAAGGTACTCCAATAACAGAATCCATCAACACCACAGTGTAAGAAATGTCAGAGAAGGAGTTTAGAATGTACACGGTTAAACTGATCTGCAAAGTAAAGGACAATATAAGAAATAAAACCAAGGGGCTGGAGCTCGGTGGTAAAGCGCTTGCCTAGCATGTGTGAGGCACTGGGTTCGATTCTTATCACCATATATAAATAAATTAATAAGATAAAGGTCCATCAACATCTAAAAAAAATAAAAAAGGAAATGAAATCAGATAGAAAATGCATGAAGTAGAAGATCACTTCAATGAAGAGACAGAGATTCTGGAAAAATAAAAAACGTAGAAGTTCTCAAAAATGAAGGAAACAATAAACCAAAGGAAAAATTCCATAGAAAGCATCACCAATAGTCTAGACCACCTGTAAGACAGAACCTCAGGCAATGAAGACAAAGTATATAATCTTGAAAATAGAGTTGACCATGGAGAGAAGATGACAAACCCAAGGAATGCACAGCCTTTTCAATGAAATAATATAAGAAAATCCCCAAGCCTAAAGAATGAAATGGAAAGTCAGATACAGGAGACTTACAGGACCCCCAATGTATGATTACAACAGACCCACACCAAGACACATTATAATGAATATGCCTAACATACAGAATAAGGATAGAATTTTTAATGTGAGAGAAAAATATCAGATTATATATAGGGGGAAACCAATTTGGATCTCAGCTAATTTCTCAGCCCAGACCATCAAAGCTAGGAGATCCTGGAATAACATATACCCAGCTCTGAAAGACAATGGCTGCCAACCAAGAATCCTATAACTAGTAAAATTAAGTTTCAGATTTGAAGATGAAATAAAAACCTTCCATTATAAACAAAAGTTAAATAATTTGCAAATAGAAATTCTGTACTACAGAACATTCTCAACAAAATATTCCATGAAGATGAAATGAAAAAAAAAAAAGTGAAAACCAGCAAAAGGAGGAATTACATTAAAGGAATACTTAATTAATGATAGGATGAACTAATTCAAAGTAAAAACTAGAAGTAAACCCAAATGACTAGGAATACAAATCATATCTCAGTATGAACATTAATGGCCTAAACTCATCAATCAAAAGACTCAGACTGGCAAATGGGATTAAGAAACAAGACCCTACAATATGCTGTCTCCAGGAGACTCAGCTCATTGGCAAAGACATTCACAGACTGAAGGTGAAAGGATGGGGAAAAAACGTATAACTCACATGGATCACATAAACAAGCAGTCCATTTATATCAGGTAAAATGGACTCTAAGTCAAAGTTATAATAGATAAAGAAGACGATTTTATACTGCTTAAGGCAACCATACATCAACAAGGCAACAATTGGAAATATGTGTGCCCCAAACAATGGAACATCTACAGACATCAAACCCTTCTCAACTTCAACAAATAGTATTATCACAACAAGATAATACTGGGACAATGTCACCTGCCTCTGTCACCACGGGGTAGATCCTCCAAACAAAAAGTAAATAATGAAGCAAAAAATACAATTGATAATTTAGACTTGACAGACGTATATATAATATTCATCCATCAATGACTGAATATACTTTCTTCTCATCAGCACATGGATCCTTCTCTAATATAGATCCATGTGATGTAAGCTATCACATATTGGCATATACTTGTAATATTGCCTTAGTATATTTTCATCATCTGTAGAGTTATTTTGATTGCTCCCTTTCCATTGATATTAATTTTTGTGTTCTTGCTTTTTTCTCAATTAAATTTAAGTTTATTTTTAATCAAATTTTGGCTGTATGATTTATTCTCTATTTTACATATTTCTGCTCCTACTCTTATTTCTTTCTTCCTACTTCATCATTTGAAAATAATTTGATTGTTATTCTAGCTTCTTTCTGAAACAAGTACTTTAAAGGTTCATCTGTGTATTGTTCCATCCTAGAGATCCTGATATTTTAAGCTTTTATTATCACATAGTTCAAAGCACCTTTTTATTTACTTTCATGTGCTTTCTTCCTTGACCCCTGAGATATTTATAAGTGTGCCATTTAATTTTGAAATAATTGACACCTGGGTGGGATTCTATATATCTTAAGATGATTGATTTCTAATGTAATAAATCATACAGGAAACAGTATGCATGATTTCAGACTTTAAAAAGAGTAATGGAAGTACTTTTTGTATTGACTGTATTGGTTACATATGTGTCAAAACTGATCAAATTGCATACTTCAAATATGTGCATTTTATTGTACTTCAATTTTACCTCAATAAAGCTATAGGGGGAAAAGACAATAAAAAAAGATACACATAAAATTAATTTTGAGGTTGTTGGAGCCACTTTTATCATGAAACAGTATTTGAAAGAGTCACAAACTATGGTTATTCAGTCTTGGTAATTATGGCAGATACTTCTCAAATGAAATGAGGTTGCATTTTAAGAAAAACAACCTACACTATTTGTTGCTAGTGATAAAATTTAATCTTTAAAGCAAGAATTAGACTTTTTAAATGAAATCTTGAGACCAAGTGTTTGAGAACCACTGACCTAAAAGATATATGCAATACTGGAATCTGCAGACTTGCACAGATGCAGAGACAGCCCTGCTCTGCAAAATTGTCCTTTTGGGATGCTGTTATATGGTCATGATAGACAGTGGGAATGAATCTCACTTTATATTCATTGCTAAATATTTACCTCACAACTTCTAGGGTGACTGTTTCCCATTATAAAAATTCTTATGTCCACATATTGGTTGGAATTTAAACCAATGTACTCTATGTAAATCTTCCGTATATTCTCAAACAATAATATATGTTTTTGTTAAAATTGTATATGAACATTTTGTTTTTAGGATGGCCCCAGAGGTAATTTTAGCCATGGATGAAGGACAATACGATGGCAAAGTTGATGTATGGTCTCTTGGAATAACATGTATTGAACTTGGTAAGCATTGTTCTTCGTTACTGTGGATTAAATTTTGATTAATGTTTACTTCAATTACTATACCAAGTTTTAGGTTTTTATCAGGTGCTAAATCTATTAAAGTTTTTACTAAATATTAAAGATTTGGTTATCTGGTAATTTTTATGTATGTAGGTTAGAAATATTTGCTATTAAATTAGGTCTAAAATAATTTTCCCTCTATTCCTAACAATATGAATATTTCTTAAACATCTAGAATGTGCCCATTCATTACTAGATTTATCATCCAAAGAAGGTTTCTGAAGCATTTGCAGATGACTTACCCTTTCCTAGTGTAGTTATTACTTTGCATTAGGTATGAAAATTAGCTGTCAGGCTGTGTACTATATTGTAGCAGTTTTTTTGTTTTGTTTTCTAAAGATGTTGAGACAGACTGTATTCACGGGAGACTATGGAAATAGGTATAGAAACCATTGTGATGGTGTTTTGCAATTGGGGAAAGAGATTAGAATCAACTCCCTATAACAGTTTGATTTTATACACACATTTGTTCTGTTATTTTTAAGTAGAACTATGCTTAAAGCAATGGACCAGCATAATTACTAACATTCCCACTGGAAGTAAGCCAAATAGGTGTCTGAATTGTTATTGAGTTTATTGTCAGCACTAGTTTCCATGCAAATACAGAGCTACTTTTTCCATTGAGAGGTATTAATCATAAGGGGAAAATGTCAAAATTTGAACCCATTGATCTTCACCTTTATAATTATTCTCCTATGTAAGAATAAATAATATGAACCTTTTCTCTGGAATAACCTCCCCCCCCCCTTTTTTTTAATTGGATTGTATTTTCTGAGATTTACTTTCTAAACCTTCTTTTTCTACCTCAGTTTCATTATTCTTACTTTGGGTGATATTTTGTAATCCACATATATGGAGAGAGAGATTTTATAAATAGGCTCACAAAATAATATAGAATAGGATCTTTAACTTTTTAAAAAAATAGATGTGGTTTAAGTCAAATTTAGGTTTAGTAGTAGAATTTGAGATAGAAAATGTCAGTCTAATATGCCAAGTCAAAGACCTTAATAGTTGTCATAGATACAGATTATATCTTTCTTTTATTTATTCATAATTTCTTCAGTAACCTTTTCTTTTCCTGGACTACTCAATCGTAAAGCCACTGGTCAGGGTAGGTAGGTGTCCATGCCAGATGATAGGCTGTGGTAAGTCAGGGGTGGGTTTCAGAGTCAAATGAGTAAAATAAAGAGATCCCATAACCTGGTTTATAGAGATGTTTAGTGTGTATTGTATATATGTCTGTCTGTCTGTCTGTCTTTCTTTCTTTTTTTTTTTTGTACTAGGGATTGAACCCAAGGGCACTTAACCACTGAGCTACATCCCAGCCCATTTTTATATTATATTTAGATATAGGGTTTCACTGAGTTGCTTAGGGCTCACTAAATTGCTGAGACTGGCTTTGAACTTGTGAACCTTTTGCCTTAGCCTCACAAGCCTCTGGTATTACAGGCATGCACCACTGTGCCTCGCTTTTATTTCTTAACTATGACTATTGAGAGCTTGAGAGCAATGACAGCACAGTAGCAGTGAGCATACCTAATACTATCCATTTTTGGGAAAACAGCTGATCTAGAATTTGGGGTACAAAAGTACAAGCTGATTCTGGGATATCTTAATATACCAGAATAACAAAAGAAAAAAAAAGATCAAACAATAAATAGATCCCATCCAAAAGACAAAAGAAGCCACCTTAAAAAAAGGTTCCTACTACTCAAATATGAGACAGTATGGACATCATCATCATCATCTCATCATAAATGAGAGAATATAATTTTACTTTTTGTTTTGGTCCTGAGGATTGAAACCAGAGGTACTCTACCACTGAGTCACATCCCAGCCCTTTCATTTTTTATTTTGAGACAGGGTTTCACTGAACTGCTTAGTGCCTCACTAAATTGCTCGGGTTCTCCTTGAATTTGTGATCCTCCTGCCTCATCCCCGAGTCATTGGGATCACAGGCACATGCTGTTGGTCCCTGGCTGTTTTTTGGTACTGAGGATTGAATCCAGACTCACTTTACCACTGAGCTATGTCCCCTGTACTTTTTACTTTTTATTTTGAAACAAGGTGTCACTGCATTGCTTAGGGCATCACAAAGTTGCCAAGTTTGCCTCAAATTTGGTCATCTTTTCTCATCTTCCTGATTTGAGTAATTTATTAAATAAAATAGAAATGTATGAATCTTTAAATAAATAAATGGGAGATTTATAGGAAACAGGATATTTATTAAATAAATTCAAAATACCTTCTTTTTTTTTTTTTAAGAGAGAGAGAATTTTTAATATTTATTTTTTAGTTCTCGGCGGACACAACATCTTTGTTGGTATGTGGTGCTGAGGATCGAACCCGGGCCTCACGCATGCCAGGCGAGCGTGCTACCTCTTGAGCCACATCCCCAGCCCCTCAAAATACCTTCTTATAAAATGCTTACTAAGTACACAGGAGAAAAGAGAAGCTAACTTGAAGCCTGGCAGAGATGGTCTTCACCACATCATCAAAGTGAACACCATCATTAAGGAGACCACTTGAAATCATGTGTTTCTCATAGGGTACCATAAGCAAAATATACCATTACTTTAAAATATTCCTTCCAAGATGTGTGATCCAAATCTAATAATGGGAAAATACAAATCCAAACTGAGGGCCATTCAAGAGTCCTTTTACTTCCAAATTGTAAAAGTGGTGACTTCAACTTTGATCTTAAGAAACTGGAGGGCTGGGATTGTGGCTCATTGGTAAAGTGCTTGCCTAGCACAGGCGGGGCCCGGGTTCGATCCTCAGCACCTCATAAAAATAAAGGCATTGTGTTGTGTCCATCTACACCTAAAAAAATAAATATATATATAAAAAAGAAAGAAACTGGAAAAAGAAAATTGAGTCTGAAACAAGCAGAAAAAAGGGAAGAATAAAGATCAAACCAGAAATCAGTTTATAGAAAACAAAATAATAGAGAAAACCAGCAAAATAAAAAAACTGGTTCTTTGAGGATCAATAAAATTGGTAAACATATTGGATACTGATTACGAACAAAAGAGAGAGAAAACCAAAAATTTCCAGTTGCAGTGAAGATTTTATAAATATTATGGATTTTATTAATATTAAAGGGTAATAAGGAAATATGAACAATTTTCTGTCTATAAGTTTGACAACTTGATAATGAAAGGAAATTACCTAAAGGACACAAGCTATCAGAGTTCACTTTTGCTACATAGGACATAGAATGAAACTTGCAGGGGGTTTGAAGGATAGATAAGAATCATCAGTATTATATAAGCCTATTTGAATGGATATAGTATGGTTCTTCAGGAAAATGTTCTTGTTGACAGGAAATATATACTTAAATATTTCGAAATGGTGGAGCATCATATCAGAAATTTATTTTCACTTGATTCACTTGAAAAAGTTATCTGTACTTTTCTTGCAATTTTTTTAATAGATTTAAGATTGTTTCAAAAGAAGAAACTTAAAGAAAAGGAAAAAAATTGAACAATACTTGAGTTCCCCTTTAACACATATATTTTAATAGGAAAGTTTCCTTTATTTTTACAGCGGAAAGGAAGCCTCCTTTATTTAATATGAATGCAATGAGTGCCTTATATCACATAGCCCAAAATGAATCCCCTACACTACAGTCTAATGAATGGTAAGTATTACTAAGAGATACTGTGTGATATTGTATAAATGAAATGCTTTTTACATAATTTGTTATCACAATGGCAATTTTTTTTAGGTAAATCATGTTACTTAAGAGATATCAAAATAGGTTTATTTTACCCTTATGTATATATGTTGTCCTATCTGCATTTCATAGCATGTGTGTGTGTGTGTGTGTTTGTATATATATATGAAATTCAGGTCAGAAGGAAAGGATAGATTGTTACATGGATGTAAAAAATATTGATTTTTATAATAATTTATATTTTTAGAACTTCAAGAATATATATAACCCTAATTATATAAAAGTTTTTAAACATTAATATTTTAAACTGAACATATGTATAGATGATTGCAACCTATAATGATATTTGATCAAGGAATGGGTTATAATTTATATATTATAAAACTGTAGGTAAAATGATTTGACTTCATCAAAATTGCCAGATAATTGAAAACTTTGGGATCATTCTAGTTATAATTGTGACATTATTCAGATTTCTCTAATGTTCCTTCCACTGCATCCTTTATTTGATAAAATTAAGTTCATTCACATAAAGAAGGGTTTTTTTTTAAAACCATGGTAAAAAATCATACCAGAAGAGCCATGCATGGTGGCTCAGACCTATAATCTCAGCAACTTGGGATTCTGAGGCAGGAGGATCACAAGTTCAAACCCAGCCTCAGCAATTTAGCGAGGTCTGAGCATCTTAATCAGACCTTACCTCAAAATAAAAAAATAAATACGGGTGGAGATGTGGCTCAGTGGTCAGCTGTCTCTGAGTTCAATCCCTGGTACGAAACAACAATAATAAAACGGGATTTTTTTCTCACCATTCTGAAGTTCAGAACAAAGACTACTAGCAGGTTAGTGCTCAATCTCTGTTTCCAAGAAAGTGCCTGGAACCCTGCATCCTCAGGAGGGAAGGACTGTTGGCCAAAGAACAGGAGAGAGTAAAGCTGTCCTTGCATCCCTTTTTATTTTGCCATTAATCTGTTCATGTGGGCAAAGTCCTCATTACCTAAACACCTCTTATTAGGCCCTGTCTACCAAAACTGTTGCATTGGGAATTAAATTTCATCTTGAGTTTTGCTGAGGAAAAAAATATTCAAACCATAGCATGACATATGTAAGTTATAATTAAACACAAACTGTGCTTGTACTGTGTTTGAGACTTTGGGGATTTATAAAAGAAAGCATTCTTGCCTACAATGAACTTAAAAATCTTATTTGAATTTTGGAGGCAAATATTGATGGAATAATTATTATTTACTGGGATTTTAGGCATGTACATAATATAAAATATGTAATCACTGAACTCTAATGAATAACACCATATAATAATATGATACAGATTTTTTTCTTAGCCATTTGTTCAAGGTCATCAAATAACTCAGGTCTAAAAAGTTCTTTCTCCAGAATAGGTCGAGTGATGTTCTAAAACATACTATATAAAGAAAGATCTAAGAGACTAATTTTAAAAAGTGCCTTAGAGAAAAGGAAAAAGGAAAAGAAAGTGGGAAGGAATACAATGTTGTATTTCAATGGGAAAAAATAAAAGCAGAAGGAATAAGGCTTTCTTATCTGGCCTCAATATAGAATTAAGTTGAGATAGCTCAAAATGTGAAAGCAGGAGGAATTTGTTTTTTAGTGCTGGAAGTTGAACCCAGGCCTCATCAATGCTAAGCACACTCTACCACTGAATTAAATTATACCCCCAGTCCCAAAATATCTTATTAAAAAAAAAAAAAATCTGTGCAAGTAAGGGCTGGGGGTTGTGACTCGGTGGTAGATCCCTTGCCTAGCACATGTGAGGTACTGGGTTCAATCCTCAGCACCACATAAAAAATAAATAAATAAAGGTATTTTGTCCATCTATAACTAAAAAAAAAATTGTGCAAGTTTATCTTTGGAAAATGGTTAAGACTTATTGGTTGCTTTAGGTAACTTTTCATAGAGGTATGAAAGTGTATAGTCCCTGCTTTTTTAAATTATTACTATTCCTTTTCCATTCCTTATCCCACCTTATATACCTTAATATTTGATGTGTTTTTTTAAGAAAATAGCAATATGTTCACTTGATACTTTCCTTTACAATAGGTCTGATTATTTTCGCAACTTTGTAGATTCTTGCCTCCAGAAAATCCCTCAAGATCGTCCAACATCAGAGGAACTTTTAAAGGTCAGTTCTGTAATGCTATAAATCTGTATTTACCCTTGAGAAATGATAATAAAGAATGTGTTTTATTTTTCTTTGATTTTGAAACTGGATTAAGTATATTATACTAGTTTGTATTGAAAAAAAATTTTTTTTTGACAGTGTTTGGGATTAAATCCAAGGCCTCATGCATGCTAGGCAAGCACTCTACCACTGGAGATAAACCCCAACCCATAATATACTAAATTTTTATATTGTTTTCTCTGGATTTTTTTTTTTTTAATGAAACCCAGAAACCCAGAGCCTCCCTCTGGTACTGGGGATGGAACCTAGGGGCCTTGCACATGGTAGGCAAGCACCCTACCGCTGAGCAGCAGCATCCCCAGCTCTTTTTAGTTTTTAGTTTGAGATAGGGTCTTGCTAAGTTGCTCAGGCCAGTCTCCAACTCAGAATCTTTTTGCCTCAGCCTCCTAAGTAACCGGGATTATAGGCATGTACTATCATGCCTAGTTCTAACCCATGTAAATTTTAATGAATGTGGAGCAAAGTCTTGTTTCAAATTGGTAAAACAGAATAATTTTAGATCTAATTTTTTATCTACCATACTTTATATATTGATCTGTCCCATATTAATATATAAAAATAAGTATGCTATGGTATATTTAGGTAAATACTACAAGAGAAAAGAAACTGTTAAAAATGGATGCAATGTTTTTGTTCCTGCTGGGCATGTTTGTGCATACCTGTAGTTCAGCTATTCCAGACTCTGAGGCCAGTTGACCATTTGAACCTGAGTTCAAGTCAGACTGGACAACATATAGTGAGACCCTGTGGCCCAGCGGTAGAATGCTAGCAATTGCAGAAAGGTCAAACTTAAAAATATAAAATTTAACACTTGATATTTTTGGTCTCAAAGAAAGAAAACCCAAAAGCCAAAACATTTCTTTCTTATGGAATTTTGTTGTTCTCACTTAGCAATGAATATATTTTTTAAAATACTTTTTAGTTGGAGATTAACACAATACCTTTATTTATTTATTTATTTATTTATTTATTTATTTATTTATTTAAAGAGAGAGCTGGAGAGAGAGAGAGAGAGAGAGAATTTTAATATTTATTTTTTAGTTATCGGCGGGCACAACATCTTTCTTTGTATGTGGTGCTGAGGATCGAACCCGGGCCGCACGCATGCCAGGCGAGTGCACTACCGCTTGAGCTACATCCCCAGCCCTATTTATTTATTTTTATGTGGTGCTTAGGATCAAACCCAATGCCTCACATATACTAGGTCAGAGCTCTACCACGGAACTACAATCCCAGCCTAGCAATGAATATATTTTTAAAATTAAGTCTTATGAGTTTTTAACAGGCTTGGTTGCCTAATTTAAATATGTCATTCATATGCTTTTTGGTCTCAAAAATTACTGCATTATTAATACCAATAATGGTAATGTTGAATTTAATATGATTCTTTTTTTTAAAAAAGAATATTTTTTTAAGAGAGAGAGAGAGAATTTTTTTAAAATATTTATTTATTTATTTTTAGTTTTCGGCAGACACAACATCTTTGTTTGTATGTGGTGCTGAGGATCGAACCCGGGCCGCACGCATGCCAGGCGAGCGTGCTACCGCTTGAGCCACATCCCCAGCCCTAATATGATTCTTAAAACATCTATATTAGATCACTCTTTGTGACCTAAGGAATCTGTTTGATTTTTCACAAGATTTAAATAAGCTAATTTTATATCAGTGTTTCAGAAATTCTAAGAATTCAGTTTAGTCTCACTGATATACATCACCTAATTTAAAGCTACAAAGAAACTTAAAAGATCATATAGCTGGCTCAATGGTAAGGCACTTGCCTGGCATGCATGAAGTCCTAGGTTCAGTCGCTAGCAATGCAAATAAATAAATAGATAGATTATATGTTTGGTAATATTTGCAGCCACAGTATATAAAAGAACAGTATAAAAATTTCAGTAATACTTGAAGAATTCCATGCCATGAGCTTACTCATGGTCTGGGAAATGAAATCCTGAATAAATAGGTACTCAAGAATATCAACAAAAACTAAAATATCTAGCAATTATGTTAGTAAAACGTAAGACAAGGTTGAGAATATAACTCAGTGATGGAGTACATCATAGCATATGCAAGGCCCTAGGTTTGATCCCCAGTACCACCAAAGAAAAGAAAAGAGTGGGCCGATATTGTGGCTCAGTGGTAGAGCGCTTACCTACACGTTGACGTGTGAGGCACTGGGTTCGATCCTCACCATCACATGAATGAATAAATAAATAAATAAGTAAAATAAAATAAAGTTATTTTTTAAAAAAGAAACGTACAATCTATGTACTTTAAAAAAAATCAGGGCTGGAGTTGTGACTCAGTGGTAGAATGCTGCTCGCAATTGCAAAAAGGTCAAACTTAAAAATATAAAATTTAACACTTGATATTTTTGTTCAGGTCTGTGGTGCATGCCCATAATCCCAGTGACTCAGGAGGCTGAGTTGAGGGCTTTGATTTGACAGTTCTTATTGTTTGTACCCTTTGATAATTTCAACTCTGTTTTTTAATTGACCAACAAAAAATTATGTTCTAGGGTTTTATAAAACATACAAGATTATGGAGTAGAGGGATACAGAAGAATGAAGGAACTTTGGTTTGTGTAGAAGGGAGTCAGGGAGGGATGGCATTGTGGGGATGGGAAGGACAATAGAAAGAGTCAGACATTATTACCCTATTATATGATTACTCTAGTGGAGTGACTCTGAACCATGTACAGCCGGAGGAATGAAAAGTTGTGCTCCATTTGTGTACTAAATGTTAGAATGTATTCTACTGTAAAATAAATAAATAAATAAATTGAAACATACAAGATTGGTAATGTAGGTACAGAGTATATGTATGTAAGTGATTATTTTGTAAATATCAGAAATTGTAATAGTATAGATTATGTATCATGTATCATAGAATGGTAACTCTAAAGTATGAGAAGGGGTAAATTTGCACCAATTGAAAAGTTAAGTATCAACCTGACTTTTACCTTCTCCCCTATTTAGCACATGTTTGTTCTTCGGGAGCGCCCTGAAACAGTGTTAATAGATCTTATTCAGAGGACAAAGGATGCAGTAAGAGAGCTGGACAATCTGCAGTATCGAAAAATGAAGAAACTTCTTTTCCAGGAGGCACATAATGGACCAACAGTAGAAGCACAGGAAGAAGAAGAGGTAATACCTACAATGACTAAAATCTTGAATTCTCTTTATTGGTTTTTTTCTTTATGCACTTTGCCTTGCCAAGAATTTACCTTTTCTATCAATGGTTCCCAAGTAATTTTCTTAGCATTAATTATATAATATTCCATTTAGGAAAAAGGGTTTTAGATTGTATGCTCAAAGCCCAGCCCCTTTAATGTTAAGTGCACATTGGTATGGTAAAGGCTTTTGAAAGTCTTTTATTAGGAAAAAACTGTTCAACTTTATTTAGTCTAGTTCTCTCATATTTCTTGGCCACTGAACCCTTGTTTGACTTATCATTCAGTTTCATGGGACATGCTTTTAGAAGTACTTGAAATTATAGAGTCTTAGAGTTGACTGTTCTCCCTCAGAAGTAATTAGAAAGTTAACAGGCCTTTGACTGTGACAAAGGAAACCTGATTCCTTTTAGTTCTGCATAATTTTATTCCATTTCTATGGCTCTAAAATATTCATTTTACAGATGAGGAAAGTAAGGCTTAGAGTATTTAACTTATTATAGGTGGGGGCATGTGGATTTATATTTATAACTCATTCTCAAAGCCAGTTGTTTTTCTGTGTTGCCTTTTAAGGAGAATGGAAATACAGATTTGCAGAACTTCCTCAAGGAAATTACAAATAAAGTGTTTATTATATATTTATAATATATTAATTATCTTTTTTCCTCTATTTAAAAAAAAAATAGTTTTCAAATTTACCCCATCCCAGTTCTGACTCTTTGGTTATTTTCTGTTGCTTTTCAATGAGAGAGATCACTTTGTATTCTGAAACCATGAGCAATGCTTTTTTTTTTTTTTTTTTCCATTTTAGTAGCACTAAATAACTAATAAGCTATAAAATATTAGATCTCTTATATTTTACTACAAAATCAGTACAGATTTTATGCCAATTTTTTTAAACCAAAAAATGTGAAATGTGGTCATTATTGAAACCTTTTAAAACACACACACGCACACACGCACATACACATATCATGCCAATATTTCTTATAAATAATTTATTACTAAACTGGTTCAAGATTAAGATGCATGAAATACTCAGGAATATACATTAATTCAGTAGTGGCAATTGTGTGGCAAAATAACAGTAATTTTTTGTGGGGGCTTTTTGTTTATGTTTTAGTTCTTACCATAATCAAAAAATCATTTTTACTGTTTTAGAAATACGAAATACTTTATTTTTTATTTTTTTTTTAAGAGAGAGTGAGAGAGGAGAGAGAGAGAATTTTTAATATTTATTTTTTAGTTCTCGGCGGACACAACATCTTTGTTGGTATGTGGTGCTGAGGATCGAACCCGGGCCGCACGCATACCAGGCGAGCGCGCTACCGCTTGAGCCACATCCCCAGCCCTATGAAATACTTTAATAAAGTTGTGAAATTAATAAAATTCTATGTAGTTATTTATTTATTTTTTTAACCAGAATGAAACCCAGGGGTGCTTAATCACTGAGCCACATCCTAGCCCTTTTTAATTTTGAGACAAGATCTCACTAAGTTGCTTATTAGGGTCTTGCTAAGTTGCTGGGATTGGCTTTGAATTTGGAGTCCTCCTGCCTCAGCCTCCTGAATTGCTGGGATTATAGGCATATGCTACTGTGACCAGCTATGTGGTCAAATCTTTAAAAGCATCTATTCCACTAGGGATCTAAGAAAATTCTATAAATATATACATATATGTACATGCATACACATACTTGTGTGTGCATATGTTGTCTGTATTCATTAAATTCTAGCATATCTTATAAAAGTTTGGTACTATAGACTATACTAATATTAGTGTCCTAACCCCATGGCTATTTGATTACTTTGTGATTGTGACCGAATTATAAATTATATATTTATAAATATCAAATATATTTATACATTTAACTTGAAATTCTTAGTTTATATGGGAATACGTAGAAATTAATATTATTTGGTGATAGATAATCTTTCAGGAAGAAAGAACAGCATCCTTTATAAAAGTCCTCAGTAAAAAATAACAAAAAGGGGCTGGGGTTGTGGCTCAGTGGAGAGCACTTGCCTAGCATGTGTGAGGCACTGGGTTCGATTCTCAGCACTGCATATAAATAAATAAAATAAAGGTATTGTTACAACTAAATATTTTTAAAAAGCATTTACAGGATTTTATTCACTCATTCATTTATTCATTCATTTTGGCGGGCTGGGAATTGAACTCAGGGACTCACACGTGCCAGGCAAATTATACATTGAATCTCATACTCAAGCTCCCCAGAACTTTTTTTTTTTTTTAAGGAAATATTTACATTGACCACAAGAGTTATTGAGAAGTGAGCGAAATATCTATCCTCATAACATTTGTTATAGAAATGTTTTTCAAAAAATGCCAGACAATTAAGAGAAAATTTTGTACATCTGAAATCACCTAAAACTGGACTGCATGCACAAAGCACTGAGTCTGATCCCCAGAACTGGGGGAAAAAAGAAGAAGAAGAAGAAGAAAGGAAATAATTCAGAACTGGTCAACTGGCTTTTTTCCCCCCTCAACATTTCAGGATTTTTGTTATTTATTTGTAGGTCAGTTTTACTTTTCTATTAACAGTTGATAAGCCTTCCTGGTCTTGGCAGATATAGGGAAGTTTTTACAGTAGACCTAATTTTCTTTTTATTGTACTGGGGATCAAATCCAGGATGCTTTACCACTGAGCTACACGCCCAGTTCTTTTTATTTTTTATTTTGAGCCAAGGGGCTCACCAAGTTGCTCAGGGTCTCCCTAAATTGCTGAGGATAGCCTCAAAATGACTGTGATCCTCCTGCCTCTGCCTCCCAAGTCACTGCTGTTACAGACATGTACCACTATACCTGACTTCTAATTTTATTTCTAATAACTGTGTGCCAAGTGGAATCTGTGCTGGATGCTTTAGTTAAGAATTCAGAAGAGATGCAGATATTTTAATCTGATGCTCTTTTTCCTTAGGAACAAGATCATGGTGTTGGCCGGACTGGAACAGTCAATAGTGTTGGAAGTAATCAGTCTATTCCCAGTATGTCTATCAGTGCCAGCAGCCAAAGCAGTAGTGTTAACAGTCTTCCAGATGCCTCAGATGATAAAAGTGAACTAGACATGATGGAGGGAGACCATACGGTGATGTCCAACAGTTCTGTCATCCATTTAAAACCTGTGAGTATTTGGATTTCAGTGAAAAATTTCAACATTAGTGAATAATTTTTATCTGATTAGTTTAAGTAAAGGAAGTTTTCTTTTACGTTTCAAAAGAATGAAACATATTTTAAAATAGCAGTAGTCTTGTTAATTCCTAATCTGTTAACTGCATTTAGAAAACTAAATGTTTTGAGAATACAAGAATACAGAAGCAAAAAAAATCTTAGAAAAAAAATATAAAATATTATGTACTATATTATTTGAAGTTCTTACATGGAAAATAAAAATTAAAGAATAGGAAAGATGTGCATGAAATTTATGATAATGATTGCTGTTGAAGAATGAAGGAAAGAGTTGGAATGAGTGAAAATCAAAAGTGACTTTTACATTTTTCATAATTGTATCTTTAAAATAAGACTAATTGTAGAAAATTATAAATTTAGGGTTTAGGAAATGTAGGTGCAGCCTTATTGCCTTATTCTTTGTAATTCTTTTTTTTGTGGGGGTGGATACTAAGGATGGAACTCAGGGACATTTGACCACTGAGCCACATTTCTAGCCCTATTTTGTATTTTATTTAGAGACAGGGTCTCACTGAGTTGCTTAGCACCTTGCTTTTGCTGAGGCTGGCTTTGAACTTGTGATCCTCCTGCCTCCGCCTCCCAAGCAGTTGGGATTACAGGCATTGCAATTCTTTGCAATTTTGAGTGTAAGTTTTTAAATTTTCTCAAAAATTTTGGAAAAGTCAGATTACTCTTCTTAGCAACTTGTAGGACTGTTTTCTTTTTTACTTCATGTCTTACAGTATTTTAAAAGTTATAGGGTTGGGATTGTGGCTCAGTGGTAGAGTGCTCACCTAGCACATGTGAGGCCCTGGGTTTCATCCTCAGCACCACATAAAAATAAAATAAGGATATTGTGTCCAACTATAACAAAAAATAAATATTTAAAATAAAAATAAAAGTTATTAGGTACAGTGCCAAAAGGAAAAAACGAACTGTCCATCAACAGATGAATGGATAAACAAATTGTGCTGTACAGAATATTATTCATTTAGAAAAAGATGTGAAATTCTGAAACATGCTACTGTGTGGATAAATGTCAACATCATGCCAAAGGCTGGGCATGGTGGCGCATGTCCATAGTCCTGCCTGGCTCAGGAGGCCAAAGCAGGAGGATTGCAAGTTCAAACTCATCCTCAGCAACTTATTGAAGCCCCAAGCAACTTACTGAGACCCTCTCTCAAAATCAAAAAATAAAAGCACCTGAGTATAGCTCTTAACTGATTTCTTCAGTGGTTAAGCATCCCTGGGTTCAATCCTCAGTACCCATCCCATCCTGCCCCCTGAAAAAAGAGAAAAAAAAATATGCTAAGGGACATAAGCCAGACAGAAAAGGACAAATACCATAATTAAACTCAAATGAAATGTATGTCTATAATAGGCAAATTCATGGGGATATTTAGAGGTTACCATGGGATGAATGGAAGGTGAAATGCAAGCTGTTGCTAATGGATGGAGTCTCTGTTTGGGGTGGTGAAAAAGTTTTGGAAATAGTGGTGATGGGTACACAACATGAAAATGTAGTTAATCTGGGTTAAAATGGCAAGTTTTTTGTTAGACATTTTAACACATACATGAAAGCTACTAAGAATGATGGTTATGCAGTAGTAGTGTTCAGGGAAACTTCCATTTAATTTTCATATTCATAGGCAATGGAATCAGTCATAAGATTATTTCTGTAAGTAGATGGTTGTTACTTAACTGACTTCTTCAGTTAATGAATGGAAGTTTATAAGTAACAGTATCAGTTCTTTAATATTTAAAACCATTTTTTAATTGCTTGTTTTGTACAGAACGCAAAAATATTTGTACAGAAGGCAAAGGTAGTTTTAAGCTGTATTGCTTCTAAAATCCAAAAGCCTTTATGTCATTAATTTTTATTACTATTAAAGTATTAGCTACATGTTTCATTATGTTTGTTTTTAAGTGACATTAAAACTTTTCAATTTTACTTGTAATATGTAGGTTATAAGCCAACCATGTACATTTCCTTATCCTGAATCTGTTTTTTTTTTTTGGTACGAGGGATTTAACTCAGGATTACTCAGCGACTGAGCCACATCCCCACCCCTGTTTTGTATTTTATTTAGAGACAGGGTCTCACTGAATTGCTTAGCCCCTCACCATTGCTGAGGCTGGCTTTGAACTTGCAATCCTTTTGTCTCAGCCTCTTGAGCTACTGGGATTACAGGTGGGCGCCACCACGCTCTGTTCATTTTCCTGAATCTGTATATTACTTCATACACTGTGGAAACAGTTTCTCCTAATTCTAGTTGTGTTGAAGATAAAATGACAGCATTCTCATTTAACTTTTTTTAACCTTTATTTATTCATTTTATGTGGTGCTGAGGAATGAACCCAGCGCCTCGCACATTCTAGGCGAGTACTCTACTGCTGAGCCACAACCACAACCCATCATTTTCTTAAAATACATTTTTTAGTTGTTGATGGGCCTTTATTTAATTAATTCATTTATATGTAGTGCCTCACATATGATCGCCACTGAGCCACAACTCCAGCCCTTATTTTCTTGTTTTTGATTTCTAAAATTATTATTAGATTTATTGATCTAGTTGACTTTGAACTTTAATTTTCTTGAAGTTTCAAACAGTTTGTGTAGCTTACATGATATTGTCTCTTTCTTTGCTTAGGAAGAAGAAAATTACAGAGAAGAAGGAGATCCTAGAACAAGAGTATCAGATCCACAGTCTCCTCCCCAAGTATCTCGCCACAAATCACATTATCGTAATCGAGAACACTTTGCAACCATAAGGACAGCATCACTGGTATGTGCTTCCCCAGGCCCAGATGGAAATATAGTTTTTCATGTTGAACTTTGGACCCAAATATAAATATATCTTATTTTTTGTACTGGAGTTTGTTTTTCAAAACTTTCAGATTCATGGGCGTTATGAGATGCCTGTTATGAGAAGAATGTGTAAAAAGCACACTGAAACATGGTAAACTAACAATGTTCAAGACATGCCCACAAATAAGTAATCTTTTGAATATATCAAATACTTAACATAATTACAAAGTACTAAATAGTTATTCAGATAACTTTTTATTAGGAACATAAAAGAAGCATTTATCAAACAAATTGTTGGAGCATTTAGAATTATTAGGTTTTTAGGGCTGGGGTGGTAGCTCAGTGGTAGAGCGCTCGCCTGGCATGCGCAAGGCTCTGGGTTCGATCCTCTACACCACATAAAAATAAATAAACAAAATAAAGGTATTGTGTACAACTAAAAAATAAATATTAAAAAAAAAGAATGATTAGGTTTTACATACAGGGAGAGGAGAAATGGTATTTCCATGTAAGAATTGACAATAAGGTAACATGAGGGTAACCACTAAAAAGGTAATGTTTGGAATTTGCAAATAATGCTATTTGGTATGCTGTAATCCTAATTTCCCAAATAACAATAAATATAGATTTATTTGTTCATTACAAACATGTTATAGTGGGGCATTTAAAACTCTGTTCAGTTAGACACGTGGGACCAAGAACATAATAAAGGATGCTAGGAATAGAAAGAAATTACATTAATATATCATGTGAAAAGTAGGTTATTAGAGAATAAGACAGGGAAAAAAAAGTTATTTGAGTCATCTAAATTGCTACATAATAAGCAGAATTACTGTATAATCAGATTTTATAAATCCTATGCCCATGAATCTGTATGGCATGTGGAGTCAGAAATGCAGTACCCCCTCCACATACATGCACTGTTATTCTTCAACATGAAAATAATGCTTTAAACAGAGCAAATGGCAGAGATTATTTATTTGTTTGTTTATTTATTTATTGATGTCTCTTGATAGATGTATAAAGCAGGTTGAGATCTGGGGAAAATCTCTTTGTGACATGGCATGTATTAAATGTTCTCAGGCAAGTCTGTATCTCAAATGTTGGCTTCCTCAAATTAATAAATAACATTTATAGATTTAACAAATCAAAAACCTGAAAAAGTTTTATATATTTGGCAGAGGGGAGTACTGGGGATCACTTAACCACTGAACCACACCTTTAGGGCCCCCTCCTTTTAATTTTTATTTTAATTTTTTAGTTGTTGATAGCCTTTATTTATTTATTTATTTTTATTTATATGTGGTGCTGAGAATTGAACCCAGTGCCTCACACATGCTAGGCAAGTGCGCTACCACTGAGCTACAGCCCCAGCCCCACCCCCAGCCCTTTTTGTATTTTATTTAGAGACAGAGTCTCACCAGGTTGCTTAGGGCCTCTATAAGTTTCTGAGACTGGCTTTGTACTCCTGATCCTCCTGCCTCAGTCTCCTGAGCAGCTGGGATTACAAGCGTGTGCCACTATGCCTGGCAAGAGTTATATTCTTGAACCTAGTATTTCCACATATTGTAAATAAAATATTCAGAGAGTATGTAGCTTTTTGCACAAATAAACATTGCTGTGTTATATTTTATGAGTACTTTGCCTTCTTTTGTTTTGAATTTTTCTTCATATAATAAAATGTACAGATCTTACGTAGTCAATTTGAGGAATTTTTAAATTGATATACATGTAAGTTAACCATTACATAAAACAAGAGATGTCAAATTTCCTTCATCTTACAAAGTTATTTTTATACTTTTTCGTTAATTTCTCATTTCCATGAGTATCACCTTTTGTTTCATAATATGTTTTGAATGGGATTTTATATGAGTTGAATAACACAGAATAATGAATGCATGTTATTGAATAACATGTTATTGTGTTCAACAATGTTAATTTTTTTTCTCTAAAAAACCTTTTCATTGTGTGAATATATACCACCATTTTAAAAATATTTTTATTAGTTATTGATGGATACTTATTTATTTATTTGCTTATATGTGGTGCTGAGACTTGAACCCAGTGCCTCATACATGCTAGTCAGTTGCTGTACCACTGAGCTACAACCCCAGCCCCCTACCACCATTTGTTTATCTATTCTTTTCTTGATAAACTTTTGGTTTGTTTCTGTTTTGGAACTGTTATGCATAAGATTGCTGTAAACATTTGTGACCAAGCCATGATGTGAACGTGATCTCTTTTTTTAAATTATAAGTTTTGGTGGTACTAGGGATTGAATCCTTTTTAATTTTTTATTTTGAGACCTCACTAAATTGTCCAAGCTGGCCTCGAATGTGGTTTTCTGCTTCAGAAATACAGGTGTGTGCCACCATGCCCAGCTGGTCTTTTAATTTCGTTTGAATAAATACCTAAGAGTAGAATTGTCAAGTTATAGGGTATATGTTTCTTTAATTTTATAAGAAACTTTGTCAGTTTTCAAAAGTGACTGTAGCATTTCACATGCCAATTAGTAATGTATAAGCATTCTAGTTGGAGTCTGAGGCAGGAAGATCACATTTGAAGCCAGCCTGGGCAACTTAGTGAGTTGTCTCAAAATAAGATAAAATGGGCTGGAAATGTAGTTCAGTACTAGGAGTGCTTCCTTAGCATGCTTAAGGTCCTATGTTCAATCCCCAGTACCACTAAAAAATAAACAAAACAACAAAATAAAAAAACAAATCACTAAAAACATCTGGTAAATTAAATAGAAGTGTTGGTGAAGATGCAGAGAAAAGGGAACTCTTGTACATTATTGATGGGAATGTAAAACAGTTTAGGAGTTCTTCAAAAAAATTTAACAGTAAGTGGCAGGAACGTTAGCTTGTGCCTGTACTCCCAGAGACTCTGAAGGCTGCAGCAGGAGGATCACAACTTCAAGGCTAGCTTCAGCAACTTAGTGAGACCCTGTCTCAAACTAAAACGTGCTAGGTGTGTGATTCAGTAGTTCAGTGCCCCTGGGTTCAATCCCCAGTTTAAAAAAAAAAAAGAAACAGAAAGAAAGAAAACTAACAATAGAGCCAGGCATGGTGGCACACACCTGCAATCAGAGCTTTTTGGAGGCTGAGGCAGAAGGATACCAAATTCAGGTCCAGCCTGGGCAACTTGGTGAGACCCTGTGTCAAAAAATAAAGTAAAAAGTGCTAGGGATTTAGCTTAGTGATAGAGCACTTTGGGTTCAATACCCAATACCACCAAAATTAAATATATAAAAAACTAACAATAAGAACTACCATATGATCCAGTACTCCCATTCCTGAGCACATAACCAGAGGAACTGAAATTAGTATGCCAAAGGAATATCTATACCCTTGAGTGTATTGTAGTATTCACAAAAACCAAGATGTGGAAATCACCCTAAGTATCTATCAATGTCTATCAATGGACGATCAATGAATAAAGAATGTGTTCTGGGGGCTGGGGAGGATGGATCATCATTTACAACAACATAGATAAATCTAGAATATGCTATGCTAAGTGAAACAGTCCCACTTACATGTAGAATCCAAAAAGGTTGAAGTCATAAAAGGAGCTAGGTAGGGGTGAGAGGGAGGGAATATGTAGAGTTGTTTGTGTAAGCACACACAGATTCAGATAGACAGGAGGACTAAGTTTTGAGATCTGTTGCACAATAGGGTGACTATAGTCAATAATGATATATTGTATATTTTGAAATATCTAAGACTAAATTTCAAATGTCTCACTATGAAAAAATGATTGGTAAATGAAGTGATGAATATGTTAATTAGCTTGATTTAATCATTCTATATTGTATATCTATGTCAAATCGTCACATTGTACTCCATAAATGTGTACAATTATAATGTCAGTCAAACATAATTTTATAGGCTAGGAGTATAGTTTGGTGGTAAAACAAACCCTTAGATTGTAATAAAGCCATGGGGTTGATTCCCAGCGCTGCCAAAAAATAATACTAACCTTTATAAAAAACTGAAAACAGACAAGTTCATGTACATACATATTCATAGAGGCACTGTTTACAATAGCCAAAAGGAAAGGGTCAAATGTGTGTCAGTGGGTGAAAAACTAATTATGATATATTTACAATGAAATATTTTTCTGCTATAAGAAGAAATGAGGTAATGATACATTCAACAACATAAATGAACCTCAAAAACACAATGAAATATATTTAGACATGTATCACTTTTCTTTCTTTATTTTTTTTTAATATGGTGCTGAGGATCAAACCCAGTGCCTCACACATGCGAGGCAAATGCTGTACCACTGAGCCACAACCAAGCCTTATATCACATTCTTTAGTGAAATATTGAGAATAGGTAACATTGTTGAAACAGAAAGCAATTTGTTGGTTAGGTTGCTAAGCGGAAGAATGAGAAGTGCATGCCAGGTGTGGTGGTGCACACCTCTAATCCCAGCAGCTCAAGAGGCTGAGGCAGGAAGATTGCAAGTTCAAAGCCAGTCTCAGCAACTTGGCAGAGACCCTGTCTTAAAAGAATTAATAAAAAAGGTCTGGGGATGTGGCTCAGTGGTTAAATGCCCTGGGTTCAATCCCTGGTACCCCCCCCCCCAAAAAAAAAAAGAAAAAGAAAAAAAAATGAAGGAACTGTGAGTAGAATTTTCTTCTCAGGTGATACATATTTTCTAACTAGATAAAGCACAAGTATTTAAAAAAAAACACGGTGAATGGATTAAATGTCACTGAATCTTTCAATGTAAAATGATTAATTTTAGGTTCTATGAACTTTATCTTAATTTAAAAATCGTATTTATATATTTTTTTCTTTGTGATCATTGGTGTTTACATCCTGCCCAAGAAACGTGCTTACTTTCAGGGTCATGAAGATATTTTATGATTTCTTCTGCTTTATTATTATAGATTTTATAGTTAGATAAGAAATCATTCTCAAAAATAAGAAAGATGTCATCCTCTTCACATTAGTTTTTATACATTAAGTGAGAGATGTGAGAGTTAAGGTTTGTTTTTTTTTCTGTGTAAAGAAGCACTTCCTTTAGGGGCTGGGATTGTGGCTCAGTGGTGAAGTGCTTGTCTAGCACATTCGAGGCCTTGGGTTCGATCCTCAGCACCACATAAAAATAAATAAATAAAGGTATTGTTTCCAACCATTTCCAAAAAGTAAAAAAAATGTTTAAAAAAGACAGAAGAAGAAGAAGCACTTCTTTTAGCAGGATTTGTTAAAAGTGCTTTTTTTTCCCTCTGAATTAACTTGAGTTTTTGGTAGAAAAATGTGTAGTCTGTTTATAGATTTTTTGTTGTTGTCCTTGTTGAAAGGGAGTATTGTATGTTGCCAGTACCAGTGTCTTGATCATGGTGCTCTTGTCCTTCTGCTTTGTTTTTTCTAAAGATTATTTTGGCATTCTAGGTCCTTTACATTCCCACATAAATTTTAGAACCTGTTTGTCTGTTTCTTTAAAAGACCTGCTGGAAATTTAATTGGAAACTGCAACATTGGGATCTCTTAAATTAATTACCTAGTTAATTAATAATAGGATGGTCTAAATGCTTTTGAAAGAAAATGTTTTGCTTTCTGTTCTTTTCTTTTTTCTCCATTGTTTGTATGTCTAGGTTACAAGGCAAATGCAAGAACATGAGCAGGACTCTGAGCTTAGAGAACAGATGTCTGGCTATAAGCGAATGAGGCGGCAGCACCAAAAGCAACTAATGACTCTGGAAAATAAGCTAAAGGCTGAGATGGATGAACACCGCCTCAGATTAGACAAAGATCTTGAAACTCAGCGTAATAATTTTGCTGCAGAAATGGAGAAACTTATCAAGAAACATCAAGCTGCTATGGAAAAAGAGGTAGGTGGCTATTGAAGTATTTTTAGTTTATTTTAATTTTAGCTTTTGTCTATCTCATAATTAACCAATATAGCATTTTAATATTGGGGTATCTATTCCCAGGAACCAAATAAACTGCTTGAAGAAAGGGATAAGTATTTATATAATTTGTATAAACTGTTCTGTGAATTGATCAGTCACCAAAAAAGATGGTTCATGTGTGTTTTTCTAATTTTGTGACTTAATATATGCATTTTGAGTATGAAAAAATATTATGATATATTTTAATACAAGCACTAGATCTGGGAAATAATAGGCATGGGATCATTTCCTGATACTTGATAGCTTTATAGTATCCCATTGGGTAAGTCATTCAACCATTTTAGTCTTTTGATACCCTGCTTATCTGAGGACTTTGGTAAATCTTATCAATAGTTGATTTAGGTCTCAAAAAATTATTCATGAGTCTCTACTTCTGTGTATTTTTAAGAAACATTTTTAAAATTTTTGTTGCATTCTGTCAGAATACAAAGAATGTTTGAGATTATATATTGATTCAGATTGAACCTGTGTGATTATTTATAAATGAATTTTCATTACTATATGGTACGGTTATATTTTCAGTATTCTAGTTGCTTTTTCCTGTAGTGTTTTTGGTGTCCAATCAGTTTCATTTTATTTTGCTAGTCACATTTATCAAGTTTAACATGTAAACTTCTTAGTAAAATCACATAATTTCATCAAAATATGTCCAAGTTGAACGTAATGCATTGAAGCATTTTTATCATAGCTGCCCTGTTCTTCCCCACCAAAAAAAAAAGAAGAGAAAAGAAAAGAAAAAACTGTGACAGTGTAGGGAAATTGGCAAAATAAATTATGGTATAAATAAATATTTGATTTTGAATTTTTGGGGGGGGGTGGTACTAGGGATTGAACTCAGGGGCACTCGGTCACTGAGCCACATCCCAGCCCTATTTTGTATTTTATTTAGAGAGAGGGTCTCACTCAGTTCAAAGTTGAGTCTGGCTTTGAACTTGCAATCCTTCTGTCTCAGACTCCCAAGCATATGGGATTATAGGCGTGTGCCACCTCACCCAGCTTGAAATATTTTTTTTTTACTATTTTTTTAGTTGTCAATGAACCATTATTTTATTTATTGATATCTGGTGCTGAGGATCCCGCATGCTAGGCAAGTGCTCTGCCACTGAGCCACAACCCCAGCCCTTGAAATTTTTTAATAAAAAAATTATTGATATTTTGAATACTGTTAGGTGATGGGCAGTACTTTTAATAGCTTGTGAAGAGGTAGATGCTGACATATTAGAAAAGCAATTCATGAAACAGGATGTATAATGTGATTAAAATTTGTTTTAAATTTTTTGTCCTAGGGCTGGGGTTATGGCTCAGTGGTAGAGTGCTTGCCTAAAACATGTGGGGCACTGGGTTCAATCCTCAGGATCACATAACAGTAAATAAACACAATAAAGGTGTTGTGTTCATCTGCAACTAAAAAGTATTAAATTTTTTGTTGTTGTTCTAGGAAAAAATTAAAACATGTATGTACCAAAATGCTTACATTGTTTTATTTTTGGGTGCTAAAACATGAGTTTTTTTTCTTTTTTCTTCTGTATTTCTAAAATGTTCTATAATTAATATGTATTACATATATACTAAAAAATGAAATATTTTATAGGCCAGGTATAGTGGTGCTCACCTATAATCTCAGCAGCTAAGGCTGAGGCAGCGGGATCACAAGTTTAAAGCCAGCCTCATGGCTGGGGATGTGGCTCAAGCGGTAGCTCGCTCGCCTGGCATGCGTGCGGCCCGGGTTGGATCCTCAGCACCACATACCAACAAAGATGTTGTGTCTGCCGAGAACTAAAAAATAAATATTAAAAATTTTTTTTTCTCTCTCTCTCTCTCTCTCTCTCTCCTCTCTCTCTCTCTCTTTAAAAAAATAAAATTAAAAAAAATAAAGCCAGCCTCATCAACTTAGACCCTATCACAAAATTTAAAAAGGGCTGGGGATGTGGCTCAGTAGTTAAGTGCCCCTGGGTTCAATCCCTGGTGCCCCATCCCCACAAAAAAGAGTTGTAAAAATAAAATAGTATGATATCTAGTATTTAACATTTTTATAGTATTTAATATACAAAATAAAGATCAATATTTAGCTAGGCACAGTGGCACATTCCTGTAATCCTAGAGATTTGAGGATTGAGGAAAACATTTGTTTGTTTTGTTTTATTGAAGGAAGGATGTGTTCCTGTTAAATGAAACCATTTTAGCCCAATAAGAGATTGATATTTTATTTATTTATTGCAGTGCTGGTGATCTAACTTGGGGCCTTGCCAAGCATGCTAGGCAAGTACTCTACCAATGAGTTACATCACTGGTCTATCCCAGTATTTTAAAATGAATTCCAAATTAGTGATTCTTTGAAGTTTAAATGATAAGGATGCTGAAAAACACTTTATAATTTGGTCAGGGTTTTTTGTTTTTGTTTTGTACCAAGGATTAGATCCCGGGGTGTTTAACCACTCAGCCACATCCCCAGCCCTTTTTAAATTTTTTAAATTTTTGAGACATTGTCTCACTAAGTTGCTAATGCCTCATTAAATTGCTGAGATTGGGTTCAAACTTGTGATCCTTGTGCCTCAGCCTCCCAAGCTCCTGTTGATTACAGGGTGGACCACCAAACCCACTTGGTTGGGTATTTTATTTTGGTGTTGTTTCTACTGATTTTTGTCCTTAAGAAATAAGTATCTTTAGTGATGTATGTTAAACTGCTGCTTTTAACCTATCTGCTTTAAATCTATCTACTTAATTAATTTGATTCATTTTAAAAATTTCATGTAGGCTAAAGTGATGGCCAATGAGGAGAAAAAATTTCAGCAACATATTCAGGCCCAACAGAAGAAAGAACTGAATAGCTTTTTGGAGTCCCAGAAAAGAGAATATAAACTTCGAAAAGAACAGCTTAAAGAGGTACTTATTTTGTACAAATTTTGTGTCAGTTCCTGCTTATTGATTATATTCAATGGTTCTCACTCATAAAGCATGTAGGGTAAAATTTTCTTTTATTGGCTGTGACCATTAAATGCATATCAGCTTATACAACGATATTGATTATAATTCATTACCCTTAACTGCTTGAGTTTCCTGGTTCAAGAGGATCTTAAAAAGAACCTTTCCTGAAAAATGTAAATTATTTCACTTATAATAGCTTTCCTAAGTGCCTATTAATTAACTGACTCATTAGAAATAAAAATACCTGAGAAAAATAAACACTGCAAGATCAAATCTTAAGGGGGCTGGGGTGTAGCTCAGTGGTTAAGTGCTTGCCTCACATGTGTGAGGTGCTGGGTTTGATCCTCAGCACATAAAAAAATAAAGATTAGGAAAAAAAAAAAAGATCACATCTTAAAATTGGACATTTTAACTACATCCCCAGCCCTTTTAAATTTTTATTTTGCAACAAGTATTGCTAAGGGCCTTGCTAAATTGCTGAGGCTGGCCTTGAACTTGGATCCTCCTGCCTCACCCTCCCAGATCACCTATGATTACAGGCATATACCACCACCCTATATGGCATCACTCTCACAAACTACTCATTTATATGCTTTTTATATGTATTTATTCAAATATCTTATAAACTAAACTTGTAAAGAATTGATCTCTTTTTAGAGATCTTTATAGCCAGGCTTGGTAGCACATGCCTGTAATCCCAGCAAGTTGGGAGCTGGAGTCAGGAGGATCTAAAATTCGAGGCCCTAAGCAACGTAGTGAGATTGGGATGTGGCTCAGTGGTAGAGCACTTGCCTAGCATGTGTGAGGCACTGGGTTCAATTCTCAGTTCCACATAGAATAAGTGAATAAAATAAAAGTATTGTGTCCATCTATAACTTAAAAAAAATTAAAAAATAAATAAATTTTAAAAATAAAAGAATCAGAAAATGGCTGGGGATGGGGATGTAACTCAGTGGTAAAAACTCCCCTGGGTTCAATCTACAGTACCCCCAACACCCCCAAAAAAGTAGTGATTTCTGAAAAGAAAATACAGATTAGTAGTCTCTGAAGAATCATACCTAGGAAAGATAGTTGATTTATATTTTATATAATGTTGATACTCTTTAGGTTGAAAATGTTATTAGTTAACACCCTAGGGTTTTCCTCTTTGAATATATCATTAGGGCTTTTTTCATTTTGCCCATTGTAAATGCATTTTCATGGTAGTTTTTGAGATGATATTTAAGATGATATAGAAAGCATTTGTTTTGATTTGTTCAGTGGCTACTAATGTTGAAAATGAAGTAAAGTAAATTTCTGTTCTAATCACGGTTTTGCTGATTTTCCATTTACTTTCTAGTTCGTTTACATTAAGTTTATCTATAATTTTGTTGAAAACATAGTATCAAGAATGTAAATTGAGGACTAGGGTTATGGCTCAGTGGCAGAACACTTGCCTAGCATGTGTGAGGCACTGAGTTCGATTCTCAGTATCACATATCAATAAATAAAAGTCATTGACAACTAAAAAATATTTTTTAAAAAAAGAATGTAAATTGAGATGATATTTTACTTTGTTTTAGCCCTAATTTTAATTCCTATGTAATTTTTTTACCGGAAAACACTGTCTCTGTCTTCTAGGGAAAGCTTTAAAGAAGGATGTGTTTTACTTTATTAACCAATCATTGTGTTCTTTAAAGCTAGGAACCATCAAGATGTAACTTCGAAAGGAGGTTCTGTAATAAAAATATAAAAGTAATTAAAAAAAGATATAACTGCGTAAAGCTAGAAAGTATGCGGGTTTTCTAGAATACATATATCTTTTTGTTGTTGTTGTTAAATATTTATTTTTTACTTGTACCAAATACCTTTTATTTATTTATTTATTCATTCATTCATTCATTCATTCTTATCTGGTGCTGAGGATCGAACCCAGGGCCTTGCACATGCTAGGCGAGCGCTCTACTGCTGAGCCACAACCCCAGCCCCACATATATCTTTTTCTTGTCCTGTTTCATAAGTAACTCAAGAAAGAGGAAAATATTACCTGCTTTCTCCAGATCATTACCCTGTCTGATCATTAGAGAGAAAGCTATTAAATACTTCTATTTAAGTTTACCATATACTAAGTGACGCATTCATACAGCTAATTATGTATCATGAACTGAGTTTTTGTTGTTGTTTTTATGTTGCCAGGAGCTGAATGAAAACCAGAGCACCCCTAAGAAAGAAAAACAAGAGTGGCTTTCAAAGCAAAAGGAGAATATACAACATTTCCAAGCAGAAGAAGAAGCTAACCTTCTTCGACGTCAGAGACAATACCTAGAGCTGGAATGCCGTCGCTTCAAGAGAAGAATGTTACTTGGACGGCATAACTTGGAGCAGGACCTTGTCAGGGAGGTGTGTGTGTGAATGATGTGAAAATAATAATCCTTTATCACCAGACTCTTTCCTGAATATATGCCAGTCACATCCCACTTTCAGAGCCTTTGTACTTATTTTTTTCTGTGCTTGAGTCATTCTTCCCCAGATAATCACAGGACTTGTTTTCTGTTTTCTTTATTTACTCAAATGTCACCTGCCCAGACTTGCCTTCCCTGATTACCAAATCTTTTTCCCTTTGAACAGTCCTTGCACTTTCCTTTCTTATGCACACACACATACACTTTGGGGGAAATGGAGTCTGTTTCCCCTCACTAGAATTGAAGTTGTATAAAATTTGCAGACTCTGTTCAGTTCTTTATATTATTGTCAGTCTGGCCCATAGTAGGCATTCAATAAACAACTTAAATAATATATGAATAAGAGAAATATTATTTTTAAATATGGGGATTAATTGGTCAATCTTTGCCTCTGATTTGAAATGGATATTATTAATGTTGCCATTTAAGATTTTTTATAATCATGTTAACTATTAATTGGGCAAATAATGTAGAAACTTATGCCAGTGAAAACAGTTGTCCTCATGATCAGGACCTGTTAACATAAATAAATTTATTTCTAGGAGTGGATTAAAAGCTTCAAATATAGCATAATTTTGCAGATACTCTAATAATCAAAGCCATGTTAATAAAATGTATCCGTGAGATAAACAAAAAAACTTAAAAAAAGATAATATCTAGTCTTGGTAGTGGCATGGATTATTGGACACTCTTAGTAAAAGTATCAGTTACTACTGCCCTTTTGGAGCATAGTTTAGCAGTAGTATTTTGGATTTTGTTTTTAGGAGGTTTTGTTTATTTGTTTTTGTGATGCTGGGAATTGAACCCAGGACCTCATGCATGACCAGCAAGCATTCTACAACTGAACCACATCCCTAGCCACTAGCCCTGGCTTTTAAAATACATGTATGTATGCTTTTATCTACTTCTTGAGTTCTTATCCTCCAAAACAAAAACATGATTATATGATATGTTATATATAGATGTTTATTGAAACAGTTAAAAATCAAAAAATGGAAACAAGGGCTCGAGATGTGGCTCAAGCGGTAGCGCGCTCGCCTTGCATGCATGCAGCCCGGGTTCGATCCTCAGCACCACATACCAACAAAGATGTTGTGTCCGCCGAGAACTAAAAAATAAATATTAAAAATTCTCTCTCTCTCTCTCTCTCTCTCTCTCTTTCTCTTTCTCTCTCTCTCTCTCTCTCTCCTCTCACTCTCTCTTTAAAAAAAAAAATGGAAACAATGTAGTTACCCAGTCATATAGGAATAGTTGGGGGGGGGGGGATGCTATCACAAAAGCCGGATGTGGTTAGCTCATGCCTGCAATCCCAGCAGCTCTGGAGGCTAAAGGCAGGAGAATCACAAGTTCAAATCCACCTTCAGTAACTTTGAGGCACTAAACAACTCAGTGAGACCCTGTGTCTAAATTAAAATATAAAATAGGGCTGGGGATGTGGCTCAATGGTTGAGTGCCCCTGAGTTCAATCCCTATGGGAGACCAACCTTACACGTGACTGAGTCACACTCCCTGGCTGGGTGCTGAGGTGCTCAGTCACAGGGCAAGGGCAAAGGGTTATATTACAAAGGAACAGGTGAGCGTAGCTTCATCCATGGGGCTGTAGCAAGACACACCCATGCACAAGACACCGCCCGCATTTCTGTGACTGAGCACCTCAGCACCCAGCCAGGGAGTGTGACTTAGTCACGTGTAAGGTTGGTCTCCCACAAATTCCCAGTACTGAAAAATAAAATGGTATCGACAAAGTTGTATTTGAGCCAGTAATGGCAGCACACATACCTGCAATCCCAGCTACTCAGGAGGCCAAGGCAGGAGTTCCAGGGCAGCCTGGACAACTTAGTGATATCCTGTCTCAGAATAAAAAACTAAAATGGCTGGAGTTACAGTTCAGTGTTAGAATGCCTATGGGTTCAATATCCAGGACCAAAAAAGGTGGGGACGGGGGGAAGCCAGTAGCTTTCAGTGAAACTTTTGAAAAGTTTTTAACTACTTATCTCATCTGGAGGTAGATATATATTACACTGTTAAGTGAAAAGAGCAAGTTAAACATGCCTGAAATGTATATTATTGAAACTATGTTTTTTAAATAATGAATATGTCACAAATAAAAAGAGAAAAGATGAGAAGCATATGCACCAAACTCTTGGCTTCTGGGGAGAGGGTTTGCAGGAACTAAGGGAGGGTGAGTATGACTTTTACGTAATGTGTATGTGTGCACTTGTTCTTTTTAATCTTAAAAAAAATTTTGTTTTAAGAATAACATTGAACACCTTTGCTGGGTAGTATTCTGAGAACTTTTTATTTATGAACTTATTTCTTCCTCACATTAAATCTGTGAAACAAGACTGGGGGCGTGAGGGTTTTGTTTACTATGTTCTTAGCATGCACAGGCCCTAAATTTTACCCCCAGTACCTCCAGAAATAAAAGAAATCACAAAACCCTAATATTTACTATGTAGCTATAATTGAAGCAGAGGTTTAATTGCATCTGGTTTTTTTTCCCCCTTAGAATTTTGTTTTTTTTCTGTCATTGTACAGCTGTAAATTATACCTTTGTCTTTTGTGTTATGGAATAGGAGTTAAACAAAAGACAGACTCAAAAGGACTTAGAGCATGCCATGTTACTACGACAGCATGAATCCATGCAAGAACTGGAGTTTCGCCACCTCAATACAATTCAGAAGATGCGCTGTGAGTTGATCAGATTGCAGCATCAAACTGAGCTCACTAATCAGCTGGAATATAATAAGCGAAGGGAACGAGAACTAAGGCGAAAGCATGTCATGGAAGTTCGACAACAGCCTAAGAGTTTGAAGGTATCTTTAGTGTAAGCTTCTTGACAAAGGGGAAAAAAGATTAAAGGCATCCATAGAAGCAGAAAAAAACTAAGACAGGTATCTGGTCACTATGAAATTGAGCAGCCTTTTCGCTTTTTAGCATCTTCAGTGGGTTTCAATGCTTGTCAACTGCAGATATTAGCTTATGTATTTCTCTTCAAAGTACAAACAAATGGCTAAAACTTTCTACTGTGGGAAGTACCAGGAAATAAAAACCAAGATTCTCATTTTAAATATATCCAGTATCCACCGGGTGCCTTGTATCCAATGCATGCCTGTAATTTCATCAACTCAGGAGGCTAAGACAGGAGAATCACAGACTAAGACCAGCCTTAGCAATGTGGTGAGACCCTGCCTCATAAAAATAATATAAAGTAAAAAAGACTGGGGATATAGCTTAGTGGTAAAGTGCCCCTGGGTTCAGTCACTAGTACCAAAGTAAATACATCTACCCAGTGTCCTATGCTCGGATTATATTTCCCATGTCAACAGTCTGTTCGCTTCTCTCTTTTGTCTCAAGTAATATAGTTTTAGAATATTTATTTGCTCTAAAGGTGATTTATATGAAATATTAAAATAAAGTATTTCCCTTTCTTCCCTTGTCTGTTCAGCTACCTTGTCTATTCCCTTTTACCAAATTTGTGACTTAACAGTTCACAATTCTAAGAAATTTTCAAATTTTGTAACTTGTAATGAGCATAGAAAATTGAATCAAATGAATCTTGTGTGTGTGTGTGTGTGTGTGAGAGAGAGAGAGACAGAGAGAGAGACAGAGAGATAGATACTGGGGATTGTACCTAGGGGCACTTAATCACTAAACCACATCCCCAGACCTTTGTATTTTTGAGACAGGGTCTCACTAAGTTGCTTAGGGCCTCACTAAGTTGCTGAGGCTGGCTTTGAACTCACAATCCTTTTTGCTCAGCTTCCCCAAACTGCTGGGATTACTTTAAAACATTCTTATTAATTGAGTTCATAGAATAGCCTGTGATTTAACATGTCTGTTAAATTAATTATGGTTTTAAAGCCAGCAGCACCCAGAACTAAACCAAATTAAAAGTTTGTTTGTTTTTTCTAATTATACAATAAATCTGATATGACTAATTTCTCTGGGGCTTGAGTAAAGAATAATTGTTTGACTCTTTCTGTGTCCTGTTGTTAGAGCCTTTTTAATTTCAGAACTTATTAAAACCTAATATATTTTTTCTTATATGCTACATAACAAATGAAGAGAAAATGTTTCACAGTTATAATCAGACTTTTAAATAGGATACTTCTATCTAATGACAAATGAGCCCAGGGTCTTACTCTAGTGGGGGGTGGGGGAATCTCCATTTTCCTCTTTATTAAAGTTTATCTTTTCAAAGGTCAATTTGAACAATACATTATAGTTTCTAACACCAAGTCCTGTTTGTGTTTATTTATGTTCAATAATTGCTTCTTCCAATCTTCTGTAAAACTTTTAAACTGGAGAAGGGGAGACTTCATATCTAGCACGTATATATGTTGACTAAGATTTGTATGTTGGGAGGGTGTTTCTATGGAATGGGTGGGGTAAATACCTGCTGCCTACTCTGCTGTTTCTTCAGTTGCCATCCAGATGATCCTTTTTTGTCAGTGTTATGAGAGTAGAGATAATGTAATGTTTTTCTTGTTTTTACTTGAATCAAACATTGAGGGATGTAGTTTATTCTTGGTATAAAGCATTAATCTTATTCACATTGAAGAAAAAACTTTTAAGGAGGTTCCCCCCACCTTATTTGGCAGTAGTATGTAATGATTACAATTTTCTTTGCACAACAATAAACAAATTTTTTAAAAATGTACTTTTATATTAGTTTTTTAAATATAGTTGTAGGTGGGCAGCATGCCTTTATTTTATTTGTTTTTTTAATGTGGTACTGAGGATCAAACCCAGTGCCTCACATATGCTAGGCAAGTCTCTGCCACTGAGCTATAGCCCCAGCCAGTAAACAAATTTTTTTAGTTGGATGTGGTGGCACATTCCTGTGTTTCCAGCAACTCGGGAGTCTGAGGCAGGAGGGTTGCAAGTTGGAGGCCAGCCTCAACAATTTAGTGAGGTCCTAAGTAACTCTAGAGAGACCGTGTCTCAAAATAAAAGCCCTGGTGTAGTGGAACACGCCTGCTAAGGAGGCTGAGGCAGGAGGACCTCAAGTTCAGAGCCAGCCTCAGCAATGGCAAAGTGCTAAGCAAGTCAGTGAGACCCTGTCTCTAAATAAAATACAAAAACAGAGTTGGGGATATGGCTCAGTGGTCAAATGCCCCTGAATTCAACCCCTGGTATGCCAAAATAAAAATGAAAAGGTAAATAAAAACAAGCTAAGATTGTGGCTCAGTGGTTAAGCATGTCTGGGTTAAATCCCCAATACGCTCCTCCAAAAACAAGAGTAGACCATTACTGATTATCTTTCTACTTAATTTATTATCTTAAGATATCTAAAAGATAATTATAATAACATTATTAATATTAACCAACTACTAATTCAAACTTCTAGTCATCCTCAAGTTTGATACATAGAATGGACAAAGGAAGTATGGTCTACTATAGACTGTGTAGTTAGAGTTGAGATTGTCATTAAAAGAAATTGGGGGAAAGGTATTTTAGATAAAAAACAGAATAAAGGGCTGGGGCTGTAGTTCAGTGGCAGAGTACTTGCCTAGAATGTATGAGGCACTGGATCTGATCCTTAGCACCACATAAAAATAAACACATAAAATAAAAGCATTTTGTCTGTCTACAACTACAAAAAAAAAAATTTAAAAAAACCCCAACAGAATAAATATGCTTTATTTTCTGTCTCAGATATCTGATGAAAATTTGAGTTGCTAATAAAGTGCTTTTATTACTCTTAAGAAATTTAGTTTTTGATTATGTTTTGTTTTGATTATGTTTTATTATGATTATACATAGTTTTTAAGTAATTTTATATTTACTCCTATCACTAAATTTACTAGTGAAATAATGAGTATTGCTTGAAGTCCTGTGATAAAATATTTGTTGTTGTTGTTGTGAAAATGCATAGAATCCAGTAGTTTGGCCAAACAGCCAAATGCAAGAAGTACCTGCAACCTTAGTATCTGACCTTTTTGGTTTTCCTCTTATTAGACTTATTTGAGTATGCACAAGATATACCAAATGCAGTATGTTAAAACTTAACATACATCCATCTTTTTTCTTCCCAGTCTAAAGAACTCCAAATAAAAAAGCAGTTTCAGGATACCTGCAAAATCCAAACCAGACAGTACAAAGCATTAAGAAATCACCTACTGGAGACTACACCAAAGAGTGAGCATAAAGCTGTTCTGAAAAGGCTCAAGGAGGAGCAGACCCGCAAGTTAGCCATCTTGGCTGAACAGTATGATCACAGCATTAATGAAATGCTCTCCACACAGGCTGTGAGTTTGCTTTATTTAGGCAAGACAAATTTAGTGCCTCTTTCCTTCTACCACTGAAGAAAATCCCAACAAATTAAAATATTTGCTGAAAATGATAGCTCTTCTGAAGCTAGGGAAACAGTAGTAGTGATCCATATTCTTCCTTTTCTCAGCATTACTTAGAAATGTTGTGATCTGTATAGAATTCTCACTGAAACATTTAAGAGGTTCTATATCAGCTCCATTCAGGAACAGAGCCCAGTAGCTTTAGAAGATTGCAACAGGAGCTTTGGTGTGCAAAAAGTAGTATTATATTGGAAATCCAAATGGTCACATTTGAGTGCAAATAAAATATATTGAAAATTTTTTTGTAAAGGGACAGATGATAAATATTTTAAGCTTTGCAGACCAGGAAGCATAGTTGAGGATATATGTGAGTACTTACATAACCATTTAAAGTATAATCATTTCCGAATATAAAAATCATACATAGCTGGGCATGATGATGCATTGCTATAATCCCGGTGGCTCAGGGGGCTGAGGCAGGAGCATTGCAAATTCAAAGCCAGCATCAACAACTTAGCAAGACCCTGTCTCAAAAAATAAAAAGGGCTAGGGATGTGGCTTAATGGCTAAATGGCCCTTGGCTTCAATCCATGGTATCCCCCAAACATCATTCATAACTTGAGGGCTGTAAAGCAGCCACCTATATAGTTGATTGTCCTTTGTTGTATAGTTATTTCCACTAGGGAGGAAGAAATTGAATTTTATATTACCAAATCAGATTCTAGGTTTTTCATAAGAAAAATGTAGTTATTCAACCACCCTTCAAATAGCTTATGATAGCTTTATCTTCATAATGCCATCATTGGTTATTGTGCCTTTCTTTATCAGATATGTTTACTCCTGGACACATGAGAAAACAATTACATAGCATACAAAAGAGTAGTCTGTTTTCTATCACTCCTTCTCCTTTCCATAAGTCATGAATAGATAACTCACAGTGGGATATATCTGTTTTCTTTTGCTTTCAGCTGCGTTTGGATGAAGCACAGGAAGCAGAGTGCCAGGTTTTGAAGATGCAGCTGCAGCAGGAACTGGAGCTGTTGAATGCATATCAGAGCAAAATCAAGATGCAGGCTGAGGCACAACATGATCGAGAGCTTCGGGAGCTTGAACAGAGGGTCTCCCTCCGCAGGGCACTCTTAGAACAAAAGGTATAAATAATAGAAGGAAGATAATTATCCTAGTATGTGCTTTTATCAAAAACATTTTATAAATATGTGCTTTATATTGACAGGTTGCATTACATTTCTTTCATAATACCTTATGTTCTTAATTCTAATTTGGTACAATTTTTTTTTTTGGTTGCTCTTGGTTTTTTTTAGTTCTAGATGGACACAATACCTTTATTTTATTTGTTTATTTTTATGTGGTGCTGGAGATCGAACCCAGTGCCTCCTCACACATGCTAAGCAAGTGCTCTACCACTGAGCTACAACCCTGAGCCCTTGGTACGGTTTTTGTTTTTACTTTTATTTAAAATTACTAATTCAGTAATGAACCTTATAAATAATGAGTTCTAAAAATCAAAGGATATAGTTTAGTAGTAGTTGTTAGAGAAAGAATTTGAGGTTGTGTGCAGTTAGTTGAATTGTGAGAGTAGCAGCTCTGGCTCCATGTTCCTCACTTCTTTTGTATACCTAGCTCTACCTAAGGAGGTTGGAGAGAGACTTGAATAGTGAAGAAAAAGAACTGCAGTAATTGCCTGGGAGAGGCAGGGACAAAGGATCAGGAATATGTACTTTACTCATACATCCTTGGCCTGGAACTATACAGATTGGTGGAAGATTACTGAGGGACAGAAGGTAAAACCAGTTCCACACAGGTGAAAAGTTAGGCTGAAAAATGTTACTTTCTGGTACACCTTTACTTTTTTCTGACTTTTTCTTTGTCAGATATATAGAGAATAGAACTAGAATCTCCAAATTCATTTCCATCCTTTAGGATACCAAGGAGAGAGAGAGAGAGAGAGAGAGAGAGAGAGAGAGAGAGAGAGAGAGTGTGTGTGTGTGTGTGTGTGTGTGTGTGTGTGTGTGTGTTGGGAAATTATAAGAAATGGTAGAATATCAGTTGTACCCAGGATTCAGAGCTATGTTCCAGAATTCTAAGTTCCCAACAGCTGGTATAGTCTCAAGTCTTTTGGGCACTGTTAATACCTGCCTATCAGTCCTCTTAAAGTTGTCACTGTTTGTAGATCATAGGCCTGTAGATTGTCCTCTATTTCCTGCAGCTCTTGTGATAAAAATAGAATACTTTATTAAATTAAAAAATATATATTTTTTTGTTAGTGGTGATGGTACCTAGGGATTGAATCTTAGGCCTCACTTATGTGAGACATGTGCAATATCACTGAGCCACACTCTCACAGTCCCCTTAAATGAACTCTTTTTAAAAACACAAAAAGAAGATGTTACTTTTTCTCTTTTTGTTGGTTTTTGGTTGATTTTGGTTTTGAGACAGTCTTGCCATGTTGCTGAGACTGGCCTTGAAAACTCTGGGGGTTTTTTTTGGTACTGGGGATTGAACCCAGGGGCGCTTTACCACTGAGCTATATATCCCCAGTTTTTTTATTTTTTATTTTGAGACAGTGTTCACTAAGTTGCTTAGGACCTTGCTAAATTGCTGAGGCTGGTCTCAAAATTGTGATCCTCCTGCCTCAGCCTCCCCAGGCTGTGTGTGGGATTATAGGTTTGTGCTACTGCTTCCAGCTTGGCCTTGAACTCTTGATTTCCCTGCCTCGGCCTCCCAAATAGCTGGGATTACGGGCTTGTACCACTAGCCCAGCCCCTTTCTTTCTTTTCTTTTTTTCTCTTAAATTTATTTTTCAACTGATATAGGAAACGTTATAACATAAAAACTGTACAAGGATGTTACTGTTTCTCTGGCACAACTGTCTTTATTACCAGCTTCTTTGAGAGATGCATATTTCTAAAAAAAAATCTGTCAGGTTTCAACTTTCATATTTAAAATAATTATCACTTGAAGGAAAACTCCCTATGGTATTTTAGGAATGGTGATGTGGGAAAAAATATGGGTACTATTCTAAGTATGGTTGTAATTTTAGCTCCACCTAGTGGTGTAGAGTTAAAGGTCAACTTGCACTTTTTCAGAAAGGTCTTGTTTTAATACATGAAAAAATTCTTATGTTAGAAAAGTCTAGTAAAGTGTGAGTATAATACCAATATCCATTGATGAATGTGCAGTGGCACTATTGTCCATTATCAGTGCACATTGGGTAGCAATTTAGAATTGTATATTGAGCCCACAAAATGTTAAGAATTTAAAACTTTGAGCATTCTAAGGAAAAGAAATAATAGTATAAGGAAAACAATAGGCAAATATGTTACTTGTAACATTTTGTAATAACTTAAAATAATCTAGCCTTCTAAAGTAGAGTATAATTTAACTAATTAAATAAATATGACTAATAAAATCCCACCCACCCACCCCAGTGCTGGGGATTAAACCTAGGTCCTTGTACATCTTGCACATTGCTAATAAGTACTTGCTCTGTCACTGAGCTATATCCCCAGTACCACAAATAAAATCTTACTCAGTCATTTAAATAAGGCCTTCAGGAAAGTATTAACATAGAACTGGGCCCAGTGGCATATGCCTGTAATCCCAGCAGCTCATGAGGCTGAGGCAGAAGAATCACAAGTTCAAAGCCAATCTCAGCAACTTAGTGAGGCCCTGAGCACTTTAGCAAGACCCTGTCTTTAAATAAAATATAAAAAGAGTTGGGTAGTACAGTGATTAAGCGCTCCTGAGTCCAATCCCTGGTACCAAAAGAAAAAAGAGTTAATGTGGGAAACGGCTTGTGGTATTTGAATAAAGTAGAAAAAGGCAAATTGTACTTAAATTGAAGTAGTGTTGGTAGTGGCTAGATTAATATGTTAGACTTACTGGGGGGACGGGTACTGGGGATTGAACTCAGGGGCACTTGACCTCTGAGCCACATTCTCAGCCCTATTTTGTATTTTATTTAGACAGGGTCTCACTGAGTTGCTAAGTGCCAAGCCTTGCCTGTGGCTGACTTTGAACTGTGATCCTCCTGTCTCAGCTTTCCATTAGGATTACAAGGCCGGTGCCACCTTGCCCAGCTGATTTTTTTTTTTAATGTGGTTTAAAATACATAAGATGCTTTAGTATTTAAAAGAAGAAAAGAACAAAAGGATGATAAATCTATAGTGCTCTGAGATGTTACTTGGTTTGTGGGGCTGTTTACATTTCAAGTGAAGTACATGATTTCATGGCAGTCTGAGGTCAGTTGACATTCACCAAGACTATGAATCCTATCTACAAAAACTGAAAAATATGGGTTGAAGTTATTGCTTAGCAGTAGACTGTGTAAGATAGCTTTCAAAAGGCTCTGAGTTTAATCTCCAGCACCAAAAAGCCCCCCAGAGTGAATGTTAATGGTCCCTAGAGTGAATGTTAATGAATGTAGTAATTCTGTGTTTGAAGACTACTTTAAGCTTCAAGTGAACAAAAAATTGTTTCTTTAGGTTGAGATACTAAAAACAGAGACTTGGTTATATGTGAAATCTTTTTTTTGCGGGGGTGAGGGGTATCAGGGATTGAATTTAGGGGCACTTGACCCCTGAGCCACATCCCCAGCCCTGTTTTGTATTTTATTTAGAGACAGGGTCTCACTGAATTGCTTAGTGCCTTGAAGTTGCTGAGGCTGACTTTGAACCTGAGAACCTCCTGCCTCAGCCCCCTGAGCTGCTAGGATTACAGGCATGCATCACCGCACCCAGCCAGTATATATGAAATCTATTTTCAGTTTTTCTCATCCTTCATTTACATTGTTTTTGGCTTAAGTAACAACATAATTATAAATGTTAAATTCCATGTGAATTTTACACATGAATAAAAAGTAGTAGTATTTCCAAAGTATAGTTTTTTTGGTTTTTTGGTACCAGGTATTTAACCCAGGGGCATTTAACCATTTAATTTTTCATTTTGAGATAGGGTCTTGCTAAATTGCCCCTCCTTTAATGTTTTCATTTTGAGATAGGGTCTTGCTAAATTGCTGAGCCTGGCCTTGAACTTGCAGTCCTCTTGACTCAGCCTCCTGAGTTGCTGGGAATTATAGACATGTACCACCATGCCCTGCTAGATGGCCTTTTATTATTATTATTATCTCATTTAATTTTCTCCCAATATTTTATTTAGTATCAACATCTTAGTTGATAATGTTTAAGTAAGAATTAATAATTGGAATATCTTTATATATATATATATATATATATATTTTTTTTTTTTTTTTTTAAGAGAGAGTATGAGGGGCTGGGGATGTGGCTCAAGTGGTAGCGCGCTCGCCTGGCATGCGTGCGGCCCGGGTTCGATCCTCAGCACCACATACAAACAAAGATGTTGTGCCCGCCGAAAACTAAAAAATAAAGATTAAAAAATTATCCCTCTCTCTCTCTCTCTCTCTCTCTCTCTCTCTGTCTCTCTCTGTCTCTCTCTGTCTCTCACTCTCTCTTAAAAAAAAAAAAAGAGAGAGAGAGTGTGAGGGAGAGCCAGAGAATTTTTTAATATTTATTTTTTAGTTTTTGGCGGACACAACATCTTTGTTTGTATGTGGTGCTGAGGATCGAACCTGGGCCGCACGCATGCCAGGCGAGCGCGCTACCGCTTGAGCCACATCCCCAGCCCTAATTGGAATATCTTACAAGACCTTTCTTTTTGAAAATGAAAATATTCACACAAAAAGATCATAATTGGTTTCTAAGAAGATAGGTTGGGAAAGCCTCTCAGAAGTTTAATTATGGTAACTACCTGCTTAGGAAAAACCACTTATCTAGTTTATAGTAATAAATAACATGTTTTAAAAGGAATAATGAGTAACCTGTCACAAATCTTAGATTTGAATTTTATTTAGTTGAAAAAAATTCTAGAATATTCAAGATCCTAGGTTGATCCCCACCCAGCATTGCCAACAAAAAGAAAAAAGAAAAAAAGGTATGACAAAACTTAGCAGCATAAAAAATTGAAGCAATGCTTATTGGGAAATATTGATAAGTATTAATTTGTTTATTTTTTCCTCCTTTTACATTTTGTATTGGTGCATTATAGTTATACATAATGATGGGATTTGTTGTTATATATTTGTACATGTACACAATATAACTGGGCCAGTATCACTCCCCAGCACTTCTTCCCTCTCCTCTATTCCCATGCCTTTCTTCTATTGATCTACCTTTGAATTTCATGAGATCCCTGCCCTCCCCACCCCTTCCCTTGACCTTCTGAATTTGGGTTATTTCCCTTAACATAATGGTCTCAATTTCATTTTTCTTTATGGCTCAGTAAAACTCTGTTGTGTATGTATATCACATTTTCTCTATCCATTCATCTATTGATTCACACTTAGGCTGGTTTCACATAGTTTGGCTATTTTGAATTGTGCTGCTATAAACATGAATATGCCTGTATCACTATAGTATAATGATTTTAATTCTTGAGGATAAATACTGAGGAGTGATGTAGCTGGGTCATATGGTGGTTCCATACCTAGTCTTTTTTTTTTATTTATTTTTTATTCTACTTTGTTATCTATGACAGCAGAATACATGACAATTCATATTACACATATAGAGCACAATTTTTCATATCTCTGGTTGTATATAAAGTATATTCACATCTTTCATGTATTCATACATGTACTTAGGGTAATGATGTCCATCTCATTCCACTGTCTTTTTTACCCCCATGCCCCCCTCTTTTCCCCTTCCACGACTTTGCCCTATCTAGAGTTCGTCTAATCCTCCCATGTTCCCTCTCCCAACTCCACTATGAATCAGCCTCTTACATCAGAGAAAACATTCAGCATTTGGTTTTTTGGGACTGGACAACTTCTTAGCATTATATCCTCCACGTCCATTCATCAACCTGCAAATGCCATGATTTTATTCTCTTTTGTTGCTGAGTAATATATACCACATTCTCTTTATCCATTCATCTACTGAAGGACATATAGGTTAGTTCCACAGTTTAGCTGTTGTGAATTGTGCTGCTATAAACTTTGATGTGGCTGTGTCCCTGTAGTATGCTGTTTTTAAGTCCTTTGGGAATAGACTGAGGAATGGGATAGCTGGGTCAAATGGTGTTCCATTCCCAGTTTTCCAAGGAATTTCCATACTGCTTTCCTTAATGGCTGCACCAGTTTGCAGTCCCACCAGCAATGTATGAGTGTGCCTTTTTCCCCACATCCTCACTAACACTTATTGTTGTTTGTATTCTTAATAGCTGCCATTCTAACTGGAGTGAGATGAAATCTTAGATTAGTTTTGGTTTGCATTTCTCTAGTTGCTAGAGATGTTGAACATTTTTTCATATATTTGTTGATTGATTGTATATCATCTTCTGAGAAGTATATTCAGTTCCTTGGCCCATTTATTGATTGGGTTATTTGTTTTTTTGGTGTTTATCTTTTTGAGTTCTTTATATACTCTAAAGATTAGTGTTCTATTTAATGCATATCTAGTATTTTGAGGAACCTCTATACTGATTTCCATAGTGCTTATACTAATTTACAATCATTTCAACGGTGTAAAAGTGTTCCCTTTTCTCCACATCCTCTTCAGTATTTATTATTGTTTGTTTTTGATGGCTGGTATTCTGACTGGTGTAAGATGAAATCTCAGTATGGTTTTGATTTGCATTTCCCTAATTGCTAATGATTGGAATATTTTTTCATATATTTATTGGCCATTTTTTTTTTTTTTTTTTGAGAAATGTTGTTTAATTCATTTACCCATTTATTAGTTGGGTTATTTGGGGAGGGGGTTATTGTTTTGCATTCTTTATATATTCTGGATATTAATTTGGCAGAAGAATAGTAGCAAAGATTTTCTCCCATTCTGTAAGTTCTCTCTTCACATTCCTAATTATTTCCTTTGCTGTGCAGAAGCTTTTTAATTTGATGTCATCCCATTTATTAACACTTGGCATTGCTTCCTGAGTGTTAGGAGTCCTACTGAAAGTTGTTGCCTGTGCCTTTATGCTGGAGTGTTGGCCCTACGTTATCTTCTAGGGCTTGCATAGTTTCTGGTCTAATTCCTATGTCTTTGATCCATTTTGCATTGATTTTTATGCAGGGTGAGAGATAAGAGTCTACTTTCATTCTTCTATGTATGGATAACCAGTTTTCCCAGCACCACTGGTTCAAAAGCCTGTCTTTTCTCGAGTGAATGTTTTTGGTATATTTGTTAAGGATCAGATGATTGTAGATATGTGGATTTGTCTCTGTGTTCTTCTATTCTGTTTCATTGGTTTTATTATTTTATCATGAGTTCCCTTCAGATATATGTAGAAATTCAGTTCATTTATATGCCTACCACATTCTCATCATTTATTACATCTTGAATTAAGATAAATATTTTAGTGAATGAATTTTTTACATTTTTATTTAAAATAAAAACTGAATCCTTAAAGATGTGTAAGTTTAATTCTGTATGAATTGGGTATTTTATAGAAATATTAAAATAATGGGAAAATTATTTTACAGATACTTGTGTAGAAGTGGGGGGGTACCAAGGTTGAACTGGGAAAAGTAGTCTGTGAGCTACATCCCCAGTTCTACATGTTTTGTTAAACTTGGAAAATATTGAGAAGCATAAAAAGAACTTAAAATTTGTCCTTCATTCTACCACTGAGAAATTACCACATTTAACAATTTAATCTCTCTCAGAAGAAATCATGTTTAATCTGTATCCTCCTTCAACTTTCATATAAAATGCCTTTCTAAACCTATTTTATTAACATTTTTACACTTAGAATACAAATTTTTTTAAATTTACTTTTTTATTTTTTGTAGTTGTAAAATAGACAGAATGCCTTTATTTGTTTATTTTTATGTGGTTCTGAGGATCAAACCCAGTGCCTCACACATGCTAGGCAAGGTCTCTGCCACTGAACTATGGCCCCAACCCCTTTTTTATTTAAAAAAAAATTGTTATATGTGGACACAATACCTTTGTTTGTTTGTTTTATATGTGGTGCTGAGTATCGAACCCAGTGCCTCACACGTGCTACACAAGCACTCTACCACTGAGCCACAACCCCAGCCCTAGAATACAAATTCTTATTTATTTATTTGTTTATTTATTTATTTATTGGTTTTTAGATTAATACAATATCTTTATTTTATTTTTATGTGGTTCTGAGGATCAAACCCAGTGCCTCATGTGTGCTAGGCGAACGTTCTACCACTAAGCCACAATCCCAAATTTAAATTTAAATCCCAGTTTTAAATTCTTAAAACTCTTATTTTTACCTATTTATTTTTTGGGGGTACTGGAATTTTTTGTTTCCCCTTTTTGAAACAGGGTCTGCCTAATTTGCCCAAGCTTGCCTCAAATATATAGTCTTCTTGCCTTAGCCTCCCGAGTTGCTGGGATTGCAGATGTGCTTGCTACTGTGCCCAGCTTAATTCTTAAACTCTTCTTACTCCAGTGCATTCTGGTGTGTTTATACATTCCCAGACACCACTTATTATTTCTCCATGCCTTTCCACCTTTCCTGTGTTAAAAAATATCTTTTCCTGCCTTGTGCATCTGGTCAACTTCTATTGTTCCTTTACAATCCAGTATATAAACCATCTTTTTTTGAGAAGATTTCTTTGCCCCTTAACACTTCCATATAATGTAAATGATTTCATCCTATATCTATAAATCTCTTATGTGTTATTATATTCTATTGCAATCTTGTATGTGCTTTCTATGTAAAAGAAGTGTATTTTTTTTTAAGAGAGAGGCGAGAGAGAGAGAGAGACAGAGAGAATTTTTAATATTTATTTTTTAGTTTTCAGCTGACACAACATCTTTGTTTGTATGTGGTGCTGAGGATTGAACCCGGGCCGCACGCATGCCAGGCGAGCGCGCTACCACTTGAGCCACATCCCCAGCCCCAAGAAGTGTATTTTTTTTTTTTTTAAGAAGTGTATTTTTTAAAGGGCACTTTTATAAACTTGATGTATAAAAAACTAAACATATTTGTTCAGCTAGATTTCTGTAGAGAACAATGACTATTGAAAATATGGATAGGACTTTGAAATCACATTAATTATAGTTAATAACCATAATTCCATTGTTATATCTAACAAAATTAATAACTTTGTAGTTCACATCTAAATTTCCCCTATTATCTCAAAAAAGTCCCCCGCCCCCTCGGTATTGGGGATTGGACCCTGAGGTGCTTTACCACTGAGCCACATCCCCAACCCTTTTTTAAATTTTGAGACAGGGTCTAAGTTGCTGAGGGGCCTTGCTGAGTTGCTGAGACTGGACTTGATACTGTGATCCTCCTGCCTTAGCCTCCCAAGTTGCTGAGGTTACACTGTGCAAGGCAAAGCAATACTCTTTACAGTTGGTTTATTTGGATTGAAGCCCAAACAAGGTCCATACATTTGGCTAATTGCCTTTTAAGCTTTCTCATCTATCAGTACCCTTTACCTTATTTTAATTATGAGTTGAATCATGCACTATAGAAATGTCTAAATTTTGGGTTTGGCTGATTATATATTTTCTACAAACTGATAGTTAGGTTCAGTTTTTTTTTCTTTCATTTTTTTTGCGAGGATTTTTCATAAGGGTTACTGTGTACTTCCTTTTGCGTTACATTAAGACATTTATAATGTGTTATCCCACTTTAAGGTAATATTAATATTAGTTGGTAGATTCAAGTGTTGTCAATCCAGTCATCCAATAAAAGTTCTCCTTCAACCTTTTTTTTTTTTTTTTTTTTTTGGTCCCAGGTATTGAACCCAAGGACACTTCACCACTGAGCCACACCCCCAGCCCTATTTATTTATTTATTTATTTATATTTTGAGATAGGGTCTTGCTAAGTTGCTTAGGGCCTCAGCCTCCTAAGCCACTGAAATTACAGGCATGTAGTACCACACTCATCTTCCTTCAACTTTTAAAAACTGGACTTTATTATATATTTTTCTATATAAATTATTTACTTATTTATAATGCTTTCCAATTTTCCATAATGAATTATGATGGTCACACAGCCACTATTGATTTATTGTACATAGTCTCTTAACTTTTTATGAGATTATCATAGTTTTTTGTTTTTCATTTAAGGGTTGGTTCCATCTGGAATGTACCTTTGTATATGGCATAAAATGGGGTTCCATTTTTATTGCCCTCTAGATGGTTGGCCAGTTTTTCTGTATTATTTATTTTTGTCTTATTTCCACTGAATTAACTAATGTTTTGTTCTGCATATGGGTGTGTGTGTGTATATGTGTGTGTGTGTGTCTGTCTGTCTGTGTCTGTTTTTGTGTGTGTGTCTCTCTCTCTCCCTCCCCCTCTCTCCCTCTCTCCTTCCGCCTCCCCCCCTCCCCCCCTCTCTCCACCCTCTCTCTTTCTCTGTCTTGCTGGGGATCGAACTACTCAGGGCCTCATGAGTGTTAGCTGAGTTCTCTACCACTGAGTTATAGCCCTGTTCTGGCTTAAAAACCTAAGTAGGATCTGAATTCATTCTGATTCTGTTTCACCAATCTATTCCTACACCAATATTTATTTTATTTATTAGAGTGACATTTTGGTATCTGATAAAGCTGATTTCCTCTCACTCATTTGCATTTTCCAACAGCTTCTTACCTGATGGATTTAGCATCCATCCATGATAATTGTCTTAATTTATTATTTCAATAGAGGTTATTGCTTTTGTTTTTAAGAATTTGATTTTACATGTTTAGAAATAACAATTATGAATTATTTTATAGTACATCTTGAAATTATAAATATGTATCAATAAAATAGCTTCTTTTAAGCTGAATACTTAATTGCTTTCTTAGATTTTTAAAAAATAAATTGCTTTATTTTCCTTCCCTCTCCTAATTCCGCAACAGATTGAAGAAGAAATGTTGGCTTTGCAGAATGAACGAACAGAACGAATACGGAGCCTGCTAGAGCGTCAAGCGAGAGAAATTGAAGCTTTTGACTCTGAAAGCATGAGACTAGGTTTTAGTAACATGGTCCTTTCTAACCTCTCCCCTGAGGCATTCAGCCACAGCTACCCGGGAGCTTCTGGTTGGTCTCACAATCCTACTGGGGGTCCAGGACCTCACTGGGGTCATCCCATGGGTGGCCCACCACAAGCTTGGGGCCATCCAATGCAAGGTGGACCCCAGCCATGGGGTCACCCCTCGGGTCCAATGCAAGGGGTACCCCGAGGTAGCAGCATGGGAGTCCGCAATAGCCCTCAGGCTCTGAGGCGGACAGCTTCTGGGGGACGGACGGAGCAGGGCATGAGCAGAAGCACGAGTGTCACTTCACAAATATCCAATGGGTCACACATGTCTTATACATAACTTAATAATTGAGAGTGGCAATTCCTCTGGAGCTGTCTGCCAAAAGAAACTGCCTACAGACATCGTCACAGCAGTCTCCTCACTTGGGTACTACAGTGTGGGAGCTGAGTGCATATGGTATATTTTATTCATTTTTGTAAAGCATTCTGTTTTGTGTTTACTAATTGGGACGTCATAGTATTTGGCTGCCGGGTTTTTTGTGTTACTGTGTGTGTATTTTTTGTTTTTGTTTTTGTTTTTAAACTTTTGGGCAAATTTTGAAAAGGGTAATTGATATTAAATATCTCATGCATGTGGTAAAAAGAAATTGGCTAGATAGAGGGGGTATTTTCTGAACACTGCAGAAATAAAATGCAGCAAAGTGGCTTGAGTCATCACTTGAGGGTATCCATATCCTAAGAGTTTTTGAGAAGATCTAAAGTGTTCTTCGAATTCTTATGAGCCACTGACAGCAGGCAGCCTATGCTGAAACAAGGTATTATTAGAATACACCTGCAACCCCCACCAAGGAATTTTTTTTGTTAAATTGGTTTGACTTCTCAGCCTGATTTGGAGTAAAAAAGCAGAAATCCACAAACACTAAGGGATTATATTGATCATTTCAGATGGTAGAAAATAACTTACTTCTTTTTCTGAAAGCTTCATAAATTTGTCAATGATTTGTTCATTCAGTTGTGCCTTCTTTGTGTCACAGTAAGATGGGGTTGCTTAAAGAAATTACAAGTTGTGTGAGGAATGCATTAATAAACCTGTGAGCCTTCAAAGGGGTGAGACAGTTCCTAGAAAGTTCATCTGATAGGTATGTCGAGCAACCTAGTAAGGAGATGAAGCCTGTATATCCTGACATTTTGTTGCTTATACTGTGATATCTCATCCTAGCTAAGCTCTGTAAGTTTTAAGACCCCAAACAGTACTTTTACTTTGTGCAAAAACAAAGACATAGCCAATACAAATCAAATGCCAGAGGTATTTGAATAATGCCATATTTGCAAACTGCCATCTATTGGAATACTCATCACACTACATAGACAGAATTTGATTATTCCCTTTTGGCTTATGGGATTTCCTGTTTACAAGTAGAATAGTCGATTATTTAAATGTTTAGTTGCCATAGTGATCCAGGAGTCACTGAGCCAATGACTACCAGCTGCTGACTAATCCTCATCACCACTGTAGATTTTGCTGCATATGCAGGTCCTCTTATTTTTTAATTGCTGTTTTTGTTGCTGCAGTACTTTACAAACTTCTAGTTCATTGAGACTTAGTAATCATTTTGGATCATGTTAACATCACACAATAGGAAACACCACTTCCAGAAGTCTCAAGCCTCAGAGCTGAAATACTACTGAAAAGGAACTAGGAGGTTTGCTAAATGGAAAAAAAAAAAAAAAAACCAACAACAACAAATAAATAAATAAAAGTAAGTTATAGTGGTCAGGGAATCTCTTGACAAAGCTAACTTTTTTTTTTTTTAATTTTCGGGGAGTTGGGGGTCATGTTTTTTGTTTTGTTTTATGTTTTGTTTTATTTTACAATGAAGGATCAACCCAATGTTGAAAGTCAGATGTTACTTGGTATTCCACTGCTTGTATGGAAGTTAAGTTGGAAGTGGGGGGGAGCTGTGAATATGACTTGAAGAAAAAAAAAAAATGTCCTTTCTGTGACAGATCAGAGTTTCTTACAAGTTGATGTCCTGCCCGCTCCCCAGTTATCTTGAAAAACTTGCTGCTAACTCTGCATCCTGCTTTTCATGTAGTCAGAGGGCTCCAAGGTAGAACTCTACACGTCCCTCAAAATAAAACTCTTCACCTAGACCAAACTAGTGACCAAATTGTAATATGTCACTAAAGTCTTGATTTTCTCAAATTTTAAGTCTTCCCTGGGTATGTCAGTCCAGTCTCCAAGAATTCCCCCTTTAGGAATTTCTGACACTGATTTGAAGGTGAACAAGACGAAAAATTAATATTTTTATATAAATCTTTTAAAAATCAAATCACAGTGGAGTTCATACACACTTCTAGACAGTGCTTTAAGTAGTGCACTGATACATTGTCCTCTTTGCTATGCTCCAGATCACCAGTTTTTAGATAAATATGTGTACTTGCTCCATCTAATGAAAAGGACTTTTAGTCTTGATGTTCTTTTTTCCATTCAGATATTATAAGGTCTTTCAAGCAAGCAGAGAAATCTTCCTACTTGGAGGAAAATAATAAGAGATTCAGAATTTAACAAAATGCCCCAAAATATAGAATACCTTTAAACGCACCCTTCTTAGATATGGCCCTTCTCTACTACTGCAGAGATAGAATAGGAAAGCAGATCAGATTTGCATACAAAATTCTTTTAAACCTAAAATACTACCAGTAATACATTTTAAAGTCCAGTTGTGAACTTCAAATAGTCAAATTGAGTCACTTAAGTTCATTGAGATCATATGTACTTTTATAAAAGTGTGATTGAATATTGACTCCCAAGTGTCTATCCTGAAGGGCTTTGTATGTAATTTAATTGTATGGCAACCAGTTTATATGTAGGTTATGACTATACCTGGATTATGCCATTAAACTAATCTTAATTAAAATATGTAGTCTGCAAAAATGATTCAAATTGGTTCATTTATGTTTATGAGATCTAACTTGTGAGGAATCTCATACACGATAGGAATCATCACATAGTGAAACTGGTAACAGGAAAATTTGAATGGTTTTGATGAGCTATCCTAAGGAAAGAGCAAGCACTTTCTGAATCAGTGTGCAAATGTCAACATTTGATCAAATTAACACTACCTCCTCCCTGGTGTTGGTGTTCATTTATATATACATGTGTGTGTGCGTGTGTGTGTGTGTGTGTGTGTGTGTTTAAGAAAATTTTAAATATGGGAAATTTATGTAGCATATCAGAGGTTGTAAATGCTATATCTGGTATCCAGAGCCTGGCAGTGAAAGTCTTCTTGTGTTCACCTTCTCCCTTTTTTGGGCTAGCATTTTAAAAATGCAAAGCCTCATATACCTTGAAACATTTTATTCCTAATTAGGTTCCCTCCCCTTTGCACATATTTTTTTCTTCCCTTTTAAACTCAATTCTAACCCCAAATTAGAGTATCTGAAAGCATTTTCATTATGTAGATAATGTTAGCTAAAAAATGTTTATATTTTTATTAAGAGCTGCCATTCTTTTGAAGCACATAGTCCTACATTTAAAGTCATACCCACAGGTGTAATATGCTAAGTACCCTAAGTCAAGGAATTATTAAATTGAACTTCTTGGCATAGTCATTATGATTTTTGACTGGACATCATGTAAACATCATTCAAAACACTAAAAAAACTGTCCTGGACACTCCCCTCCCACTTCCACCACTTTTTCCTCACTGCCTTTTCAAAAATTGAAAACTCTGTGTCTTTTTCAAACCATAAGGCAGACTTTCTGCTTCTGTAAGTACTAAATGTCTGGCATTTTAAACTTTTATAGAATTCATTGTGTTAGACACTGGAATAATACTGTTTATTTTCACCTGTGAAAAATGACTTTATTGTACTTGAAACACCTCCTTTGCATTTCTCCATTTGTGCCATTCACTAGTGGAAATAAATTGTATTATACCATGATCTACTGGCTTTTAAAAACTGTTAAATATGCACATTTTTGGTATAGCTATTATCATTTGTATGTATATATTGTATATACATATGAGTGTCTATATGTGTGTATAAATGGATGGATGTAACTCATACTGTACATTTCCATCAGGGCACTTAAGGTTCTGTTTGTTGTTGTTGCTGTTGTTTGTTTGCTTTTGTTATTTCAGTCCTCAGTTATGGCCAGAATGCATGTGTTTTAAAGAATGTGTACTCTGGGTTGATATTTATGAGAAGATGACAATTTGTGCAGTCTTCTCCTTTTTAATCCCCTCTTAGCACTTGTGTGAGTGGAGAGAAACTTAAGTAAAATATGGACCCATAAATTGCAATGCAGTAAAATTGTTCTGGGGAAAGGGCCAGCTAGTATTTCTTTGAGTTTATGTTATGATACAATAAAAAGGTAAATGATGCAGAGAGAAATGAACTGTGAAAAGGAAGAACACTGGTGGTGATTCCTCTGCAAAGATGATAAAAAGAACCAATAAGTCACAGAGTCTTTATGTACTTTTTTGCATATATTTCTTAGTTGTGATACTATTGATCCTCTTCCTTTTTTTTTTAACTCCATTAATAGTAGCAGTTATATATTTTATTGAGGATCAAAACAGCCAAAAAAGGAATTACTACGAAAGCATCTAAGGTACTCCTAAAGCATAAAATCAACAGGAAATGGCCACTGGGAGAGAAGGATATGGTGTGAGGGACTTTCTCCTTTTAGCTGCCTCTTCTTGCTTGCTAATAGTAAGTTCTTTGTGCACCTTCCACCCCTTCTGAGCCACGACTATTCAAGCAGAGATTTGGCCCAACACAGCACCCTTGGAGGTTTATACAGTTCTGCATTTTGTCATATGCTCAAAATGTGAAGTGTCCTAGTGTGTATTCAGTCGGAAAATAATTTATTTAAGGTGTGTAAGTGTGAATCTCCTATAACAATGGAAGAAGAGATTCTCATTTTTTAGAGCCTTCTTTAAGGAATAAAGCCAGTATTTGGGCTGTCATCTTTGAGCTGCTTACCAAAATATAGATCATTATTGAAGAGAAATTCTCCATTTTGTTCTCCCCCATCAGACATGATACTATTCCCACCTAGGTATAGCATTGCCTTTTAAAAGGCACATGTTCATTCTTAATTGTTAAGAACTGGAAATTTCCCATCCTCAGATTCTGTAAAGGATGAAGAGTGTGCTGTTCATTTAGCATACTTGCCTTTTAAATGCAAGGACTACTGATTAAGTCTGTTTTGCTGTGTCTGGTTATGTTAGCTGCACTTTTATGCAATCACTACAGTAGATCTGCATTGGAAATGACTATTAATTTGTAAAGAAGTAAGTTTTATTAAACACTGTCTAGAAAAAAGTGAAGCTGAGAACTCTTCCTCTTTTGTGCATTTGTATTTTCTACTGAGTTTTGGTACCCCTCTTTAAAGTTGTATTGATTTTTTTTCCCTTCTTTGTTTATATTCAGATTTCCAAAATTTCACTTTTACAAGGGAATAGAACCTATTTGGCCTAATGGTACTCTTCAGATCATAACAAATATATAAATTATGCACCTTATTTGCCTGTTGTGAGTTTCTTAAACTTGCACTTCCCACCCACCTGAAGATAGATATATTTTTTAAAAAAGAGGCAGAGAATTAAAACTAGGGAGCCATGTGCTTTATCACTATCACTGTTAATTGTTTCCCAGTGATCCAGACTTTTTGAAATTTCAGAGATTTGCGTGTGTGTGTCTGTTTGTACTCTTTGTTTTTAATTATGCAAAGGGTTCTTCTTTAAGTAGAGAAAAAGGTTAATCTTCTCAAACTGAAGAATGCCCACTGGACAGTACTAATCTGAACATCTGTAGGTAGTTGCCATGAAAAAGTGAAGTAAGGGTGAGACTTCCGAATGAATGAAAAAGGGTATCTTGATGCCCAAGAATTCCCCTCAAAGTACGGGTAATTCAACCTGCACAGTTTCCTTTCACTCATAGTTTTTAGCAATTGTGAGTGGAAAATCATGTAAGTAGCTGTAAATATGTAGCTAACAAATTGACCTAGTTTCTGTATTTTTTTTATTTTTTATTTTTTATCTTTTTGGTTTTGTACTAAAGTTATAGGTCTGTGCCAGCTAGAAAGGAGTTGCTGTCATTGCCAGTTGTGGTTCTAGCATCTAACCCTGAAACCATCCTAGGTGACATTTTTAGAATAAATGCTTAAATGTTGTTAAACATGGGGGAAATGAAGCTTAATTATTGGTCAGGTTTGAAATCTTTTGAAATTTAAGTAATTTTATTTAATATAATGATTACATGTTCTCAATCATGAGTAAGGTAGGGAGCCTCCCTCCCCCAGTGGCCATGTTTACAGAGTGTGTCTTGTCTATAAAGTGCAAGTGTGTTAATGTTTATGTAAATTACACAGGTGATAACATTATGGTTTGGGACTGTTTACGGGCTCCTTAACTGAATTTTCAAATGAAACGAACTATACTTATTGCTGGCACATTCATCCCATTTCTGGAACACTTTTCCTATTTCCAGAATTACATATGTTCCTTAGACATTACCCCCACTTAACTTCCCTTTCTCTGATATGCCTTGTAGCCAAGGTATTAAAGACTGGTGAATATAGATGAGGGAAATGCATTTTTTAAAAAATCCATGAACCCTCAATTGTATGCTTTCAGTACTTGTGTTATGTTTCTACGGCAACTTTGAAGTCAGTGCTTTAGAAATGAGATACCAGTGTTAATGAAAAGTGTGTACTCTTTGCTTTTGCATGGCTTGGCTTAGTATCCAAGGTATATTAGAGCCACTTGAAAGCATGAAGACCAGTTATATGGGAATAGGTTTCTATCAGTGGCACATTTTTGCTTTTTCTTAGCCCTCAAATACATTGCCTAGGCATGAACATTATTGTTAGTATAAATTGCACATGGTCATGGAGTGAATTATGTAATTAAAAAGGATGCAGCTGCCAACTGTTTGCAGTTCCTAGCTATTGTGACAGTTTGGCACATATCAAAATACCTAGGGGGTATTGGAACATTTCTAACCCTTTTGGGGAATGTTAAACAGGTATGTTTAGTTTATCAAAATGTTGGCTGCCCCTAGTATATTGCCAGACAGCTGTTATTTGGTGCCCATTCCAAATGTGCTGTTGTCCTTCCTTTGCATTTCACACTACCAGAGAAACCACCACCCTTTCTTCCTAGCACATTTTCTGCCTTTTATTCCACATAAAATGGGAATTGTGCCTACAAAGAGTGCCCCTCCAATTAATTGCACGAGTCCCAAAACAATCCAAGCTGGAGACACAAGGTGGGAAAACATTTCAAAAAACAAAAAAACAAGAAGTCCACTTGAGGCCAGTAATTTGTCTGACAAGGTCTTTTACCACATTATCTTGACACTTGATATATGAGCCTATTAGGAGTTACAAGTGGTTTCATAGAGTGAAATCCAACTGAAGAGGGATGTGTGGGGTTTCTATTAAGAGATAGTTATTTTGTTTTTACTTTACCTTTCCTTTTATGATCCTTCTTTGCTAGATTAGAACAGGTTAATTCTCCTATTTTTTTTTTAAACTGTATAGGGAAATTTTTACAAAAGTGATGGTCTGATGTAAATAACATTTTAAAGTATAGTGCACATAACTTCCCCGGACTATTCAACCAGATTATTTGTAAATGCTTTAGAGTTTTTTAAATTAACACTTGTGTTGCTAAATCCTATTTATGTAAGTCTGCTAAAGTTTTTAACCCACTTAAAACCTTCAACATTTAAATAATGGATGGGTTACTATAAGCAATTTAGCTTTCAGAACCCCCTTGTTTTAGTATATGAAAAAGCCTAATGCACATTCATGAGGTTGGAGAGACTATGAGAAATATGTATAGTGTATATTTTAAACAGCTTTGCTTGTATTGTGAAGATTTAAAAACAAACTTGAGATTTTTAACATAACTATTAACACAGTTTTAACATAAGTTATCCCACTGGGTTTAAGAGCATCTTGAATGTATAATCCTTTTTGTAACCCAGGTTGGTTTCTGATTTTATCAGTCATTCAAACATTATTTATATTTTAATTTTATGTTCTCATTTCCCTTTGTTTTCCTTAAACAGCATGATTTTTTTGCACATGTAGAAATTTTTAAAGAGAAAGAAATTAATACATCATTTTCTCTGGATTTTCTTCACATCTCTCTTACTTTCTACTAACCCCTTCCTTAAAGGCCATATCACCCCATTTGCATTATTTGTGCAAATGCCAGGGTTGGATTTTATTTTTATTTTTGCTATTTACCTAAAAAAAAAAAAAAAAGAAAATGCTTCAGTCAATTGCCTTTTTATTTAAAAAAAAAAAAAAGAAAAAGAAAAAAAGCTGTAACCTTATCATTTCTGAGTAGACCATTGAGAGATGAATGCACACCTGTCATAGCCCAGGACCAGCTTTGGTGGCTAAAAGGGAATGTTTTAACTAAGCAAGATGTTCTTTTCTAAAAGTGGTATCTATTATCAATTCTATTTCAGTTATTCCCACAAGTCAGGGGTCCAGATAAAATGAGGGTTATCAGCTAACTGATATGTTATCATTGAGGTTCATCAATGAATTTGTACATTTCTAGTTCCCTTTGGTGAAGGGAAAAATGATGATTTTGCAAGACCTAGATTTTGGCTTGGTTTCTTGCCTCCTCTTTTGGCAGCCTTCATCTTCTCATCTCCCAAAGCCCTTGAGCCTGTAGGGTTTTCATAGTGGACAAAGGACTTGTGGTCTTTTAAAACTGGGACTGATTTTTTGGTGAGAGTTTATTATGTTGAAAGTGTGGTGATGTTCTACCACTTTACCGATGACTAATTTTGAATATTCACAGTCCTCTCAATTTTTGGACCAAACAGATGCCCACAGTGGAGGCTTATCAAGGGTTGCAATGGAGAAGAAGCCTCTCCCTCACTGTCAGCACCAGCTGGTAAAGGTGACTGTACAGATGTGCATTTTCCTTTTGATAGAAATGGTCCACAGCACTAACTGGTAAGGCTTATTGTACAGTACATTGTCAGTATTCTTCTGGTTCAGCATACCTTATAGTTCATATATAACCTGTATTAATTGTATAGATTGTGCATTTAAAGCTGTTACCAAGTTGTCAGAACATAAGAGCGAAAACAAGGTCATATGTAATATTTTGTTTGTAAGTATCCTTTGTATCATAGCAAAGGAAATGTTTAAAAATCAACTGTAATAAAGTAATTTTAGTACACAGAGTGTCTGCTTGTTTTTTTAAAGTAATTTTATTCTTATAAAGATATATTTCAGGGTCAGGTTCAGTGGTACACCCTGTAATCCTAACTTAGGAGGCTGAGGCAGGAGGGTAGCAAGTTTGAGGCTAGCCTCAGCAGTTTAACAAGACCCTAAGCAATTTAGTGAGACCCTGTCTCAAATTAAAAAAAAAAAAAAAAAAAAAAAAAAAAAGCAAGCTGGGGATCAATGTTAAAAGCCCATGGGTTCATCCCTGGTAGTAAAAATAAAAAAGTTGTACTTCAAGTTAGTGACTATTGGGCACAATGTTGGGATTACAAAAGTGAGTAAAATATGCGTAAGAGTGAAGTACTTGATATAGACAAGAATGTTCTCGTCTAATTGTCTCAACTTCTCTTTACCCAGATAATGAAGTAGGCTATTGTGTTCTGGATGGAAGAGGAAAAATATGTCCTCATTTGGGCAACACAGAATCCAGCTCATGAGCCTCAAAAGTGCTGCCCTTCCAGGGCCTTCCCAACTTTGCAGTGGAATGAGTTACTGACCTTCCTGGACTTGGAAGGTATTGATTAGAGAATAAGAATCTGATCTGGAGGCAGATTCCTCTTCATCATAGAGGTCTTCAAGCTCTGGTTGAGGATTTAAATAGCATTGGAGAATGGTATTTACAATGCTTTCACTATCATTATATCTTGGCAAACCTTATAAATTAAGGCTTATATTTGCCCTGTCTTTTCATATGGAACAATTAATAAAATGACTGTCCTAGGGTCATTTAAGCCCTTGATGAAGTAGAAACTAGAATCCACATCTCCCAAGTTACTACCTTAGTATTCTGTCCTACACACAAACGAATCACCCACTGAAAATCTATGTAGGTATCCTTGATGTTCAGGGAGTTTAAAACCTGCTGAGAAATTATTAGCCAGAGCAGGAGGCCTGGTTGTTGAATAAACAGAGCTGCCGCTGGTTAGTGCTCATAGGCCAGGCTAGATCCACAGAAGTGAGGCAACAATCAGGGAGTGCACAATGTGGGAGAGGCTCTGTTAAACTCCACAGCAGGTAAGCATGGCTCAGTACACAGAGGACTTCGGAAGACAAACAACATGTATTTGTCTATGAAGATTTAAGAAATAACATTCTGGTGTTGCAGGGAGACTACAGTTTATTTACTATTCAGAGGCAAACAAGTTTGTTAAACTGCACTAGTGATAAACACAGGGCAAGCTTGCCTTATTATCAGGGAAGGCAAGAGGGTCAGAGAGACTTGCTGCTTTTTTTAAGTTATCGACACAATACCTTTATTTTATTTATTTATTTATTTTTTTATGTTGCTGAGGATCAAACCCAGGGCCTCACACATGCAAGGCAAATGCACTACCGACTAAGCTATAACCCCAGCCTGGAGACTTGCTTTTGATTCATTAATGTCTTTCATTGTTTTGATGAAATTCTATTTTACCTTAAGAACTTTAGCTCTTCCAGGATAGTTGTGACTAGAGCAAAATTACTCAAAAAAATGGATATCATTTTTTTGTACTGGGGATTGAACCCAGAGGCACTCTACTTCTGAGAGATATCCTCAGTCCTTTTTCAGTGTTTTGGGGTTATTTTGTTTGTCTGAGACAAGGTCTCACTAAGTTGCTTGGCTTTAAACTTGTGAGCCTCTTGCCTCAGCCTCCCATTTCACTGGGATTATTGGCCTGTACCACTATCCCCAGCTACTGGTATCATTAAAAAATACTCTGGTCACTTTGGTAGGGTTTTTTTTTTTTTTTTAAGAGAGATTTTTTTTTTAAAGTATTTATTTTTTAGTTTTCGGTGGACACAACATCTTTTTTTTAATGTGGTGCTGAGGATCAAACCCAGCGTCCCACGCATGCCAGGCGTGTTACCGCTTGAGCCACATCCCCAGTCCAGTAGGGTTGTTTTTAATTAAAATCTTTATTGTTTTCCCAGATTCCAGTATCCAGGTCAGGTCTGTGGTCTCTTGATTCTAAAACCCAAAAAACAACCAGAAGTCTTCACAACTCACCAAGCTTTCAATTCACAGACTCAGATGAGAAAACACCTTGTCCCTTTGTCCTCCATGGTCCTGGAGATTGAACCCAAGGCCTCAAGCATGCTAGGCAAGCACTTTACCACTGAGCTACACCCCAGCCCTGAGCAAAGATCTTGTATCTGATCCAGGCCACCCTCACTTCTTGGCACACATTTTCTCCATGGTGAATGCCAAGGGTGGTCTAACTGGAATATCCCAACATGTAGATTTGCTTTCTGAAGACATTGATTCCATTTCTGGGCACTCAGATCCTCCCACTGAGTGTAGAACTCAAGCCTTCCTAAAAATAATCTTTATACACTGTGATAACAAGTGCAAACAACTTCTGATGTTGCTTTTATGCTTGACTGTAGAATTATAGATCTCTACTGGTGGTGGTAGGAAGTTCTACTGAAGTGGCCAGATGTATTTGCTTGTTGAAGCAGGAAGAGAAATTCATGCTAAAGTTCATTTCTAAGAGATGATAACATGGCATTACTAAAGGTTTCTGACTGACAAAGGATCTTGTGGTTTGGATGGAAGATGAGTACCAGAGAGTTTCTGACTTGGGTGATTTTGAGGTTATACATAAAGACAAGATGACACTTCCTGCATCAAGACCACTTTTCTTACAGTATTCAAGTCTTAGAAAGGATATCTTCATTCAAAACAGATGATGCCTTCTGAAAGAGAGAATTTGGTGCTTTGTTTTTCATACTATTATTGCCAGCCAAACCACTCTGGAAACCTATATATAAGTACATAAACTAAATCTTCAGGAGAAATTATACCTTAGCACAATCTTGATATCAGAGGTGAGAACTTAGCAGAACTGAAAGTAACCTTCAGGGGAAGTTGTCTGCTTCCTACATTCTGATCCCCAAGTGGAAACAGGACTTGGTTTCTACTTCTGAGATAATGTCTCTCTGAAGTCATCAGCTGCTTTTTCCTTTATCATTTGAAGATGTTAATAAAGAGGACAAAAGGGAGGCAAGCAAGAAGACCTGAGAGGATCTCTAAAGACTCAATACATGAAAACACCAATTCAGTGTTTTTTTTTTTTTTTTTTTTTTTTTTTTGGTGGTGCTGGGGATTGGGCTCACACATGATAGGCAAGTTTTCTACCACTGAGCTATAACCCCAGTCCCTTCAGTGGTAATTCTTAGAGATTTGTTTTATTGTTTTGCTTCCTTAAACTCAGAACCTGCCATTTTGTTCAAGGGACTACACCTCCTCAGAATAGTGTGCCTGGGTCTCCTCCAAATTCACTTGATTAGTTATTTACCAAAACAGAGCCAATCTGGCTAAATGACAGGGTCACCCAAACCTTTCCTGCTTGAACAGGAACTATACTTTCTTGGCAATAATGAACTTTTCAGCTTTAGTCTTCAAGCAGTGATGGGCAGAGATGAGAGAAATAGCTTCCTGGGATATGCAGTGAGCACATCTGACCTGAGGGACATAGAGGAAATATGTTTTAGGATTTAGGTAACGGGCTTAGGGTCCTAGGAAACTAATGGAACCTGAACTAGAGCTATTCTGACATTCCTCTGAGAGCTTAAAGACTAACTGTACAGTGGTAGAGCACTTGTCTAGCATATGTGAGGTTCTGGTTTCAATCCCCAACGGTGGGGACAGGGGACAGAATCTAAAAACTAAAAAACGGTAGGAGTGGGCATAGGTGATACACACCTGTAATTCTAGCAACTTGAAGGCTAAAGCAGAAGGATCATGAGGGTTTTGTTTTAATATTTTTAATTTTTTTTTAGTTGTAGATGGACACAATACATTTATTTATTTATTTTTATGTGGTGCTGAGGATCAAACCCAGGGCCTCACACATGGTGGGCAAGCACTCTACCACTGAGCTACAAGTCTAGCCCAGGATCACAATTTTGAGGCCAGCTTTAGCAACTTAGCAAGACTCTGTCTCAATAAATAAATTACTTACTTAAAAGGCTGGGAGTGTATCTCAGAGGGGGTGTGCTCCTGGGTTCAAACCCTAGTACCACCAAAAATTATAATAATTATAATTGCAAAGTATGTACATTCCTCTCCTCTGTAAGCATTCTTGCCTATATAAAAGGAAAAGAAAGAAAAAAGAAGAAGAAAAAACCTAGATAAACTTTTAAAAAATTAAAGAGAAAGGAAAATCAATTCTCTTGATGAATCAGAATCACAATCAGAATCCTGTGCTTTTTGGTCTAGAGAAACTACCCAGATTTTTGCCACCAGGGAATCATTAAGCCTTAAGGTTTAAAAACCATTTGGCTGCTTCCCATTTTGCAGCCTTAATGGTTGGTCCAAAGGCATATGGGACTCCAGGACCCTAATTAACTGAAATCCCCAATGTACCAGCTGCCAGTAATTCTCCCTTAGCAACCCTTTACCAAGGCTGCGGTTCACCAACGACAGACTGACTCTTTTTTTTTTTTTTTTTATTGGTTGTTCACAACATTACAAAGCTCTTGACATATCATATTTCATACATTAGATTGATGTGGGTTATGAACCCCCAATTTTACCCCAAATGCAGATTGCAGAATCACGTCGGTTACACATCCACAATTTTACATAATGCCCTATTAGTAATTGTTGTATTCTGCTACCTTTCCTATCCCCTACTATCCCCCCTCCCCTCCCCTCCCATCTTCTCTCTCTACCCCATCTACTGTAATTCATTTCTCTCCTTGTTTATTTTCCCATTCCCCTCACAACCTCTTATATGTAATTTTGTATAGCAATGAGGGTCTCCCTTCATTTCCATGCAATTTCCCTTTTCTCTCCCTTTCCCTCCCATCTCATGACAGACTGACTCTTTATATTCAGTTTCTTATATCTCTTGCTCAGATATGGTGAATGAATGTGAAAAAAAAAGGAGTGTGAAGGAGGAGGAGCAAGGAGTAAGAAGGAGGGTGATCATTTTTTCACAACAGAATATTGTGCCTTGGACAATTGAGTTGTATTTCAGTTTAGATTCTTGGAATTCAGAGTCTTTTCTTATTTGGTCTAAAAGAATAAGACTCGAACAAGATTATCCATACATGGTATCAGGGCCCTAGGAATAACTCATACCAAGCTTTGGGTTGTGGCTTTTGGCATAAACATCTCTTTAAAATTGTTTTGCTGTTTGTGAGGTCAAACAGATACCCTCTTTCCATTTATAAAATAAAATTGGGGGGCTGGGGATGTGGCTCAAGCGGTAGCGCGCTCGCCTGGCATGCGTGTGGCCGGGGTTCGATCCTCAGCACCACATACCAACAAAGATGTTGTGTCCGCCGAGAACTAAAAAATAAATATTAAAAAATTCTCTCTCTCTCTCTCCTCTTTCACTCTCTCTTAAAAAAATAAGTGACAAAGATAAATCAATATTTAAAAAATAAATAAATAAAATTGGGCTAGAGGGATGGCTCAGTGATAGAGTACTTGCCATGTGTGAAGTCCTAGGTTCAATCCCCAGCCCTGCAAAATCAGTCAATCAATCAATAAAACTTTGGGAAATGCTTATGAATCTTAACAACTCATGGAACCAAATCTCCTGTAGTCAACAAAATTTTAATGGCCTAATCAAAACCAAGGTATGTACATCGGTCTGTATGCCATATCTTATTTTACTTTGGTCTTCGGCATTGTTCTCATAAAATGAAACACCCACTTAGAGTAGTCAGGTTCAGAAAGAAGCTCTTCTGCCTTTACATGGATGGCCTTTTGAATAATTGAACAAACAAAGCCTGGTAATGGGAAACACTCATAAATCACTGCAGAGTCAACTCTAGTCAACCTCTTGGTGCTTTGTTTCCTCTGGTTCCAGATGTCTCTCCTGGTTTTAGAAAAGGAGAGGCTACTAGAGTCAGAAAAGGGAGTAACTAACCAGAAATCCAAAGTTATAAGGTTTATACTATCCACTGACTTAGAGAAAGCCCACATCTCAGGGACTCTCTGGAGGAATCCCCTGAAATAGAATTGGAGGGAGCATCTGAGGTGCCCAAGTGTCTGGCTACTTAACCCACGGTCTAGTGGAGCCTTGAGACCAGGGGGTGAGAGCACTTTCTATTCCTAAAATGCCTGTGGGATCACTCTAGTGAGACTTGAAGGCCTAGGCTGGATCCCCAGATCAGCCGCATTCCCAGAAGAAATTTGTGGAACTCCTCTCAGAGACTGGACCTCAGCACGCAGGAACAGGACTTCACATTCTCACCCTTGCCTACCCTGGCCAATGCCAATGTTAGCACAGCACTTCCTGCCTCTGCTGACTCCTCAGACTCAGGCCAGCCTGAAGCAGCCAAGCAACTCTGGGAGCCTCTTCCCCAGTTGCTGATGCATGAAGTCAGAGCAGAGCCACAACCACAGAGCACATGAGGGAAGTGGGACCGAGACACAAACATCCTGTCCTTTCTACATCAAGTGGCTCCAACTCAAAAATCAGTCACTAAGCTGATTATTTATGTGGGACAGAGTGGCCCAATGACATGCAACAACTCATCTTCTGTGTAGTCATGGCTAGGAAGGAGGCAGAGTCCATGGACTTCAAAGGTGCTTATGAAGTTGACTAGCACTGGCCAGGAGGAGCAAAAATATGTTTCTCAGAGCCTGGGCAGCAGTTCTGCTCATGGTAGTGAACGCAGGCTTGCTGGAAGTTCCATTTCTTTCCACAGACCAGTTAAAAAGACAAAGGACAGAATTAGGAGCAAAGAGCTGCCCTGTTCAGTCCTTACCATCTTTTCTTGACTCCACCATGCCCCACTCTGTTCTTCTTTTCAGGACCAGAGGCTTTCCTGCCCTGGCCTTACCTTGTATATGATCTTTTCCAGCTAAAGATCTCTTCCAGATTGTAAGAGGGAGAGACCTCCCTCTTTTGCAGGGCTCCCCAGCGACGCCGGCCCCCTAGGAATGATGTTCGGCGCCTGTTCAGCCCTTTCATTTTTTCTTCCATTCGGAAGAACTCAGTCAAGGCCCTAAAGGACTCCAAGATGACATCGTGGCTCCAGGCTGGTAAGGGCTCCTGCCGCAGGAAGCCACAGTGGCCTCCATGGCGACTAAGCAGCAAGAAGAAGTAAGGGTTGCTGTGGAAGAGTTCGGTGGGCAGAGTGTGGTCTGGGGGCCCACACACAGGGTCATCAGCACTGCAGATGCACAGTACAGGCACGGCTGCCTCGTCCACATCCCGGAGAGGGTCATTGCGGTCCCAATAGGTATCCCAGCTAATGGGGAAACTCTTGGTGTGGCAGAAGAGGGTCTCCTCAAACTCTCGCAGGGAGCGGCTCCTGAACAGCTTGCTGGTGTCCACTGTGTCTTCCAGGGCTGTGGCATACCTGGCAGCAGAAGTTAAATGGGGAAAGAGGAAAAGAAGAAGAATCAGGGGCTGGGGTTGTGGCTCAGTGGTAGAACACTCACCTAGCACGCATGAGGCACTGGGTTTGATCCTCAGCATTGCATACAGATAAATAAATAAAGGTATTGTGTTCATCTACAACTAAAAATATTAAAAAGAAGAAGAAGAACACCAGGCAATAGCAAAAGTTGCAGAAGAGCAGCTTACAGGACAGATTCTGGCCACAGAGACGTTTTGACTATATAGTGCTTTTAAAAATTTCCACTTAATGGCCACCATTTAAAATTAGGCTATATTGCAGCCAGGCACAGTGGTGGATGCCTTTAATCTCAGTGACTTGGGAGACTGAGGCAGGAGATCAGCCTTAGCAACTTACTAAGACACTACACAACTTAGATTCTGTCTCAAAATACAGAATGAAAAGGGCTTGGGATGTAGTTCAGTGGTAAAGTACCTCTGAGTTCAGTCCCTGGTACAATAAATAAAATTAAAATTAGGATATATTGTATAACATGCTGATTTCTGGCCTCTCAGGGCAAATAGAAAGATCTGGTTACATGGGCTGAATATTCCTTCCTGTGTCATAGTGCCTGCCAGGCCTGTCATTCCCTGTATTACCTGTCTAGTCCCTGTCCAGCCCTAGAGCCAGCATTTAACTTTGCAGCTGCTGATCTACATGAACCACTCTTATCCTAACATCAGCTTCAGCCATCTCCAGGGAACTTGTTATGAACTGTTACCTCTTGGACCTCTCCTAGAAGAACTCACTGGCTCAGACTATCCAAAATCAGTAGGTGACACCCTTCTCCCTAATCAATTGCATTTTTATTGCACTAGTTGTTTTTATATTTTTATACTAATATGATTTTCTGATGACAAATCAATGTGACCTTGGTCAGGAACATGTGGGACAGGTATTCCCAGAAAGTACTAAGTGGCAGAAAAAGCAACTTGGAGTGTGATTAATTTACTGAGTGTATTCCCAAATAGGGGCCTGAGACCAACTGCTTTGGGGAAAGAGACAATATTGCTATTTCTAGCTCCTTGCAGGGGGCCTTGGGTCCTACTAAGGAGGCCAGGATTGACAGCTCAGTCCTTTGGGTGATTCATCTAGCCTTGGCTAGTTGAATTTAGACATGTATCTCCTGCAAACATTCAAAGATGTTTGCACTGAGATTTCAGGCCCAAATTTCCATGGAAGAGCAGTTCCTAAAGGCACAGTTTTCCTCTACACTTCCTTCCCTCTGCCCTCCAGCTGGTGCCCAGGGTTGGCACTGGTGATGGTCATTTTGGAATGGAAACTATGGCAATTAAGCCAGATCAGAGCACATTACCCCTGGGCTGCACCAGCCCTCTGAGTTGCCATGGCAGCACTTCTGGCTGTTTTTCAGCTCAGGGTTTGACCTTCACCAAATAGGAGGCAAAATGGGGAAAAGGAAAGAGATCACCTACCCAATTCCAGCCCTTCACTTTTCTTTTTTCCATTTAATGATTGGGAGGTGATCATTAACCCCATTTGACTGAAGGGGAAAGTGAGTTTTAAAGGGGTTAACTGACATGGAAATTTAGAATTTGAACCTAAGCATGTCTGAGACCATATTCCAGGTCTTTCTGCAACAACATCCTGTGGCCATAATGCCTTTGATCTCATTTTGCCATCTCCTAGAAAAGACTGGGTGTGGGAAGCCATTCTGACGTGATTGGGTGACTCCCGTTAAGGGCCTGAGGCACTTTGGCTGTGTGGAAGCTTTCCCGACCCTTTCCTGATGAGAGAGCCCATCCGTGTGGGGGTGTGCGTGACCACTGACCCCGGGGACCCAATCACTGACCCTGACCTTGGAGTGCAGCCCCCCCTCAACCTTCATTGGATGGAATTCTCCCCTGAATCTCTTGTTCCCCAATAAAGGGCTACTCCCAGGCGTGTTCGTGCTCTCTCTCTCTCCTGCTAGCCCTGAGTAATCCTCGCTGCCCTGCTGGGCGGCTAGAGGTGGGAACCAGAGAGGTGAGCCGTCTGGGACCTAGCAATAGAAATAAGGTAACTGGTCTGTGTGTTTTATTTCCATCTCTTCTAACTAACTTTATGCCTAGAACCTCATTAATGAAACCACTGCTCAGGCCGCGTGGTAGAACTGGGAATATCACTCAGGCTGTATCAGTGGGAAGTTTCATCTGTCACCTGTCCAGCCCTAGAGCCAGCATTTAACTTTGCAGCTGCTGATCTACATGAATCACTCTTGTTTGTTCAGTGTTATGTTGTTCTCCTTTTGAAAATTAAAAATAAATGAATATTTTTTAAAAATGTAAAATTAAATGTTGAGTACATGCCTAGGACATTTGTCAAGTCTAACAAATTTGAATAAATCAAATGCTGCCATGTTTCTGATTTCTGTCACCTCCTGGCTCAGAGACTGTAAGTAAACATTCTGGAAGATAATGGATTGAATTGCTTTCAGAGCCCTCTTTGCTGATCTGTGGCACTATGGGCTAAGTGGTAAATGTCGACTATCACCTCTGCTTACCCACAGGCGAGGTGCTCAAGTTGCTAGGACACCTGAGGAGGAAGGAGATGTAGCAAGGGGCCCGGCCAGAAGTCCCTGATCTAGCAGTGATGCTCACTGACGCTATAAGGCCACCTGTGGCTTTGAAACTTGCTTCCCTGGTTCTGACTAGACATGGGGTTTGAACAGCTTTGGAACATGTGTAAGAACTTTGCCCAAACTGGCCCACACCTATTCCCATACCAGGCAGAACACCCCTCCACCCAGCCTGTTCAAGACCTCTATTCTCCTCCTGCCCTGCCCGTCTAGGGTCTTCATTACCCACCTGCTGAGGGCGATCTTCTGGTGCAGCAGGAACCCGCGTTCGTAGGGCCAGGGCAGGCCGGCCTCGAACCATTCTCGACAGCGCAGCACTGGCGAGATGCAGGCGGCTCCTGTCACGTAGCTAGAGGAGCCGCACTCACCCAGGTAGGACAGCAGCAGCGCCGAACCTGAGCCTTCGCTCACCGCGAACAAGGGGGCCGCCGGGTGTCGGAAGCGGATGTAAGTCACCGCCTCCTTGAGGTCTGACGGGTCCCCGAAAGGCTGTAGCCGGGGACTCACCAGAGGGCAGCCGTGATGGCCGCGACGGTGGAAGATGACCGGGTAGTAGCCACGCTCCAGGGCAAGCAGACAGAGGCCGAGTACATTACGGGTTAGGCGCCCCCACGCATTGGGGATCACCAGCAGCACAGCTGGAAGACCCCCAGCGTTGGTGATCCGGCGGCCCCGGGGGCAAGGTCCTATGACCCAGTCAAGAGCCACTAGCCCGTCGTCCGCCAACTGCAGGTACTCCCGGGCCAGCTCAGGCCCGGGCCCTACGGGCAGGACGAAGTGGCAGAGGGTCTGCAGGTGTGGACCAGAGAGCCAGAAGCGCGGGCCGGGCTCCAGCGCAGCCGAGCGCCTCAGGGTGCGCAGTAGGCACTGAGCCAGCGCAGACGGCTTACAGATGAGGCTGCACCCGCCGGGCAGCGGCTCTCGTCCTTCGCTGAACTGATCTGCGGGGCCTCCACTCTTCACCTCCTTGTGATCGTCCTGAAATAGGGCCCCGGGCAGGGTCCTCGCTCCGACGGCGCGCCTCCAAGGGCTCTGGAGCCGAGGGACTAGCAGGAGGAGCAAGGCGAGCGCCGCCAGGAACAGCGCGAGGGCGGCGCCCCACGGCGGCATGGCGAGGCTGTAGAGTCTCTGGCGGGCGGCGGGCGGCGGGCGGCGGGCGGCGGGCGGCGGGCGGCGGGCGGCAGGCAGCCGGGCAGTCAGTCCCCTCTGCGATCTCCCCGCTCTGCCCGCGGCTCCGCCGGGCCTCCAGCGGCTGCCCAGGGCCCTCCCGCGCCGGCGGGCGGGCGCGCTTCGGATTGGTCGCAGCCCCGCAAAGGCAGCCAGTTCGAGTCGAGCTCCCCTCTCCCGCCCCCCACTCCCGCCCCCAGCCCTTTGTACAGGGATTGCAACAAGCAGAAGCAGAGGGTGAAAGGAGTTGGGGTTAGAGGGAGGGAGTGAGGGCGCGCCGGTGAAGCAGGAGGGACTGGGGTGTCAGTAGCAGAGACCAGGGAAGACCCGGAGGCTGAGACTTGGGGGCCGGGGGCGAGCATCTGAGCCTCCTGCTCCGGTCCTTCCATCCTATGAAGTCAGTGGCTAGCATGGGAGACTGGTCTCTGTGCCCTCGTGGGCTGCCGTTGAGGAGCTGCAAAAGCGAGAAGTGAATAACTCGCGGCTCCGGACAAGGGCTCCAGAGTTCCTGCCCGCCTGCTGCAGCTGCGCCCAGAGTCACCGAACACCCTCTCTCCCTTCCTTGGCTGCGCTCTCTGACCTCGGTGCTTGTCTCGGCCCCGCAGGCCCAGCAACTGCGCAATCACGCGGCAGGGCGGGGGATACCGCACCCGACTGGAGAGGGCCAGGGCCAGGGCCAGGGCCAGAGGGGCCAGGGCCAGGGCCAGAGCGGCCGTCGGGTTCTGGACGAGAGTTTGCGGCGGGAGGTTGCTCCTTTCCTTACAGGCAGCAGGGCGCTGTCCGATTGACGACCGCGGCCCACCCGGAGCGAGGCTCCTTGAGAGCTTGGCCTCACATAGAGGAAATCCTCAATAACGTTCCCCAGGAAGAAGAAACAGGCCCAAGCCTCCCCTAATAAGTTGAGGAAGAGGCTGGCGAAGGGACACGGCGAGGATAGACTGGAGTTCCTTCATCAGCCCAACATTTGACAATTACTGGCGGGAGGTGGGGGGAAGAAGGCCCTTGTAAGTCAGGGATATGTGAAACAGCTGAAATAACACTTTTTTGTTTTTTTTTGCTTTATTTCAAAGTTTTGGGCAGGACACCTCAAGCCCCACACTCTACACTCGTCCCTGTCATTCCTCAAAATCCTGAAGAGCTAGCGCCCTGCTGCTGGAGAGGTCTGCAGCTGTTTCACATCACCCCAGAGAGGGATGGGGCGAAGGTGGAAAACAAAGCAGCTCGCCGGCTAGCTGCGGCCTTCCAGGGCTCCTGGAGAATAGGGGCTGAGAGCCTTCGAGGCTCCTCCGGATTCAGGCCTTATTTTCAAGGACGGGAGTGGAATGGGTTGAAGACAAAGTTCTAGAACCGGGATCCTCTCACTTCGGCAGCTCGGACTTCGTGATCCTGACTCTTCTAGCTGCAGGTCACACTTGATGAGTGTTAAGCGGGTTTTCCCACTTCCCGCCCTTTGCTCCGCTCCAGGATCCCACCCAGGCACTACTGCTGCGCTCCGTGGGCTGCAAAAACGCGTCAGGACGAATCCTCCAGCAAGCGGGAGGTGGTCTCCGCCCGCCCAGCGTCTCGATGCTCTCCAGCTGCGCTCGCACACACAACTTTTCCGGCTTCGGGTGTAGGACGCGTGCGCGCACTCCTGGTTGCTGGGGGCGGAGCGGGGGCGGGGCGAGGCACGGGCGCGCGGTCGGGGGTGGAGGGGGCAGGACAGCGCGCGAGCCCGGGATCTACGTGGGCGCGCGGGCGGCGCCTGGGCGCCAGGGCGCTGGGGCCGAGAGGGCTACGCGTTTTCTCGCTGGCCCAGCGACTGGCCGGGCTGGGATGGCGCCTCCTCAGTCTTTGCCCAAGTTGCTTCTCCTGGCAGCCCTAGCGGGATTCTTGGGTCCCAGCGAGGTAAGGCGACCCGCTCCTGGGCAGGCTTCGGCTGGGGTTCTCAAAGCGCTTTGCAAAAAAGTTCGTCCTGGAAGGGTGGCGCGCGGAGAGGGGAGTAGAGTCCTCCTCACCCCAACTCCGGGCCAGGGAAGGGAAAGAACTGGGCCCTCGCTGAGGCCGACGCCCCAGCTCTGCGCCTTGGATCCACAGGTGGTGGCTGAGACGGTGGAGGAGGCGGGAGCCCATTGTCCCGAGGGCTTGTGGCCTCTGCCCCCACAGGTAGGAGCCCTGGAGGGCCGAAGGAGAAAGGGATGTGAAGAGGTAGCTGCGCTGGCCTCTCTGAACTTTCCACGGTTACGCTCTTGGGGACCTCTGCCAGTTCCTCCCGTCTTCAGTTACCAATTTCTCCACCCCAGCACGGGGCCTGGAGCCTACTGTCCCCTCTCCATCCCGCACACGGAGTCTGGTAGCTGTTCTAAGCTCTCTTCTTTCCCCATGTGTAGGTGTTACCAAGAGTGACCTACACACAGGTGAGACCAGGGCAGGTAAGTACAAGCAGGGGCCGGCCCATCCTTGATCTCTGCACCTGGGGACAGCTGAGACTCCTGCAGATATCCCCGCTTTTTCTACTCATGAGCTCCATTTCTTACCATTTCCTGCAGAAAGAGGCAAGGTTTCCAGTTCCCCATCCCAGGACAGAGGGCAGACAGTGAACCAGGCCTGGAGTCCTCTGCAATGCTGTCACAAATGTTGCCAAATAGCTGGCTTTGTGGCAAGTGGAACTCTGAGGGTAGCAGGAGAAAATCCACCCCAACTCCCCTGTGTGACTGGGAGGTCTCCTGACTTTCTGAGCTCCAGTTTTCTAGAAGAGAGGGTATTAATTTTGTCCCTACCTGTAAGGAGTGAATGAATACTGTGTGATAGCACTTTGGAAGGTTCAAAGTTGTGTCACTTAGGAATGTGTCTCAGATTAGACTTCCAGACTGTGGGTTCAGCTTGCATGGCTGTCCCTGTCTTTGCTGTCACTGGTCACCCTTTCATTAAGTCATTCATTGTTCTGAACCTATCAGTGGCTCCTTATTTCCTGTTTTATCAAGGCTATGCTTCCCTGCCTGACTTCTCGGGCCTTAATTAAATTAGCTTCATCTAAGTTACATGTCTTTAGTTCCTTTTAGTCATGTTGGTCAGTCATGTTACCCACCACTGGTGGTACCTTTGCTCTTGTTTATTCTCCACACCTGGACTTTCCTGACCTGAAGTATGCAGCTCCCTACCTTCCTGCTATCCATCGCAATCTATCTTCACATGCCAGTGCTGGTGTCGCCTTTCCCTGAGACCTTGCCTGATCATGTCTACCTTTTTTCCTTCATTCCCTCTGAATCCCTGTAGTGCTCATAACCTGTCTCTTAATTTAACAACAAACTACTTCGAGTTTTGTTAGTTTGCTCTTTCATTGGCATTAGTTGTTTCCCTGAGTTTCTCATAAATTCCCCGCAGGCAGAATCTAGTTCTCTTTTGGCATCCTCTACAGCATCTAGCACAGTGTTGAGCACCAGCTCAACTCATTCAAAGAATAATGATTGATGAAATATTTTCATCCTGAGATTGTGCACCTGCTGTCTGCATGTCTTGTATTTGGTTGCTCTTGGGAGAATGTATAGATTGGATTAATAAATAGAAGTCTTGGTCTTCATTTGGGGGGATGTTTACAGTCAAGACTGGGAATCAGTAGAGGTATCATTACAGCTACAGAGAAATATAGCTAAAGAGTATGGTCTGAGTGTAACAGGGTAGCCCAGTCTTGGAAGCTTAGAGGCTCAGCTTTGACTGGTGGTATTTGGTGGAGAGGAGGGATGAAGGGAACACTTAGTCTGGAGTACATACCAGGGCCCAAGGCTTTTTGCTCTTTCCTGGACTCTGAAAGTGAAAGGACCATTGGACTATCCTGGGAGTCGCTTTATAATGGTCCCAAGGATGAGAGAACTTGTGATTCTCTGGGAAGGACCTGGGCCTGGCTTGATGTCTCTGTGCCTTTCCTCCAGGCTGAGGATGTCACCTTCCTCTACCACCCCTGTGCCCACCCTTGGCTGAAGCTCCAGCTTGTCCTCCTTGCCCACGTTTGTGTGGCTAAGCCCTCACTTGCTCCTGACTCCAGCCTCACTCGGGATCGGGTAAGTGGTTGATGAAAGATGGTTGCCTGATTCTGGCAGAAGGTGCAGCCTCATGTGCAGGGAAAAGAAAATTCAGGGGCATCCTTTTTCTCCTCACCTTCATCTCAGATCTAACAGATACCTCTTTCATAGCCCCTGGTGCTGACAGTATGGGGGATGGCACTAGAGATGGCATGGGTAGAACCAGCCTGGGTTGCCCACTGGCTAAAGAGGCGACGGCGGAGGAAGCAGAGGAAAAATGTATGGTTCCACTCTGACAACCTTCCTGGGCCTTCTCCTTTGGTGACAACCCCCAGCACAGCAAGGCTATGCAGGAGAGGGTGTGTGCAGGTGAGGGGTGCTGGGCCCAGGCTTGGTTGGGGGTGGGGTCAGTCTGAACAGGGCAGGGGTGACTACTATCTCTTCTCCCCTTAGGCCCCAGCTTTGGCCTTTGCTCTGCGGAGCTGGCGGCCTCCTGGTACAGAGGTGACATCTAGAGGCCCAAGACGGCCTTCTCTGAGTAGTGCCAAGAGGCGGGGGCTGCGTGCTGTCCTTGGTCTTCAGCCCACTCCTTCTGGCCTGAGGATTCCCTTTGCTTCTACATGGAGCTTAAAGGCCCAGCAGCCCATTTTAGGAAACCCAGGTGAGGGGAGTAAGGCTCTTTCTGTGTCCCCTGTCTCCTTGCTGCCTGGACAGCTTGGAAGCAATGCCAGCTCCAGGACGGATGCTCACATACCCAACAGGCAAGGCAGCTCAGGAGGCTGTGCCTGCCCGAATCAGGCTTCCCCAGCCCCTCGGGCAGCAGGGCCTCCCCGGGTAGCCCGGGGCCCCACCCCACGCACCGAGGAGGCTGCCTGGGCTGCCATGGCCCTGACTTTCCTGCTAGTGCTGCTCACCTTAGCCACACTCTGCACACGGCTGCACCGAAACTTCCGCCGGGGTGAGAGCATCTACTGGGGGCCCACTTCGGACAGCCAGGACACGGTGGCTGGTAAGTTATCTCCTCACCCACCTCCCAGCAGGCCTCACCCCCAAAGGTTCCCTGCCTTTGACTGCGCTCCGCTGCCCATAGCTGTGCTGAAGCGGAGACTGCTGATGCCCGCGCGCCGGGTCAAACGCTCTCGCCGGAGACCCCTGCTCCCGCCCACGCCAGACAGCGGCCCAGATGGGGACAGCTCCGACTAACTTGTCCCAGTGCTTTGGCTGTGGCCTGCGGGCTCCTCCTCCTGCTGGGCGGCTCCTACCTCTGCCACGTGGGCCAGTGCAGGGCCGCCCCCTGGCGGCAAACAGAGCGACCCTGCCTATTCATTGCAGAGGCTTCGCTTCCTTGAGGGGTTGGTTGTGGGGAGCAGGGTGGCCTAAACTCCGTTTCTAATTAAATTATTTTGTTAGAACCCGGAGTTGAGCCTGTGCATCCACCAGACACAGCTATCCCAGGACACTGGCCCATCTCAACAGTGTTTGAGAAGGGGCTTCATTAAAATAGGGTTGGGCGTGGGGGGGGGCACATTTGTAATCCCATAAGACTCCCGGAGGCTGAGGTGGATCATAAGTTGAAGAGGGCATTGCTAAATTGCCACGACTTAGCAAGGCACCCCGCAATTTAGCAAGACCCTGTCTCATAAAAAAAGGCTAGGGATATGGCTCAGTGGTCAAGTGCCCTTGGTTTAATCCCCAGTAATCCCTCCACACACACAAAAAAAAGATTTGGCCCCAAGCAACTGGCATCCCCTCACACATGCTAGGCAAGTGCTGTATCACTGAGCCACAACCCCAGCCTTTTTGTATCAGGGATTAACTCGGGGCACTCGACCCCTGAGCCACATCCACAGCCCTATTTAGTATTTTATCAGAGACAGGGTCTCACTGAGTTGCTTAGCGCCTCGATAAATTCCTGAGGCTGGCTTTGAACTCATGATTCTCCTGCCTCCTGAGTTACTTGAATTATAGGCATGCGCCAACAGTGCCCAGCTGCTCCTAGGCACAGGCTTTTAAGGGTTTATCAGTATCAGTTATGCAAACATTATTTCCAAGCTCCTCTTCCAAAAGATGCTTCTGACCCTTAAGGATTTCCCTTGCTCCCTGCCTTTCCAGGTTTGTCCCTCTCCACTTCAGGTCTGCCTTCACTCCCACCCCCAATTCTCTAAGCATCAGAAGCTGGCACATGGTCACTTATTTATTTTTTGATACAAATGTACATGACACACATCTCGACAGTCAGCCTACCCACCACCACACAGGTAGGGCCTGGCCTCCTAGGGGAGGCTATAGAGAAGAGCTGGTGGGTGCTGCTGTCTGCCTCTCCAGCCTTCTCAGACTGCTGCCAGGTCCCCACCTCCAGATGGTAGGACCACCATGGGTGTAGGAGTGAGGATGAGTGCTGGCCCACTGAAGTTACAGGGAGGTGGCTCTCAGCTCCACAGCCACCAGCTGAGTGCGGGACCCCGGGGAGCCAGCCCCAGGTGCTCAGTTTTCCACTCGCCAGTACTTTCTCCTCAAGGGAGGAGAGATGGAGGGAAGTGGTGTTGCTTTTAAGTTTTGTAGAGTAGGGATCCAAGTGGAGGCAGTGGTAGGACCACAGCTGGTGACCCCAGCAATCCCTGGTCCCAGATGTGGAAGAGGGAGGCTGATCCCCAATGCTGTTCCCACTGTTCTGCTCCCTTTGCCCCTCAAAGCTCCAGATGGGCCAGGCATACAGGACGGCACTGCCGCCCGCACACTCACACGCAGGCACGCAGGGACACTCAAGTTACCACAAAGTTAAAATTAAGAAGTGGGGGAAAGGAGAGAAAAAAAGATTTTTCCAGTGTTTGCTGCTGGGGACCCCGGCACACAGGTTGGGCCTATGCCCTAGGTAGGGGCCGTTTGGCATTAAAGGAGAGCAGCAAGGGGGCTGGTGGCTACAGGGCAGGGACATCCTTGGAGATTATGTACAAAGGAGGGGGATGCCCCCGCTCAGTCCCCAATAGGGCTGAAGTGGCTCATGGGGGTGGGGTGCATGTAGGGGGAGCTGCCCCATTTGGAGTGTCCCCATCCAACCCTTGGGTGAGGGTGCCCCAGAGGGTGATGGGCTGGGAGTGATGCCTTGTAGGCCCCTGCACAAAAGAAGGGAGGGATGCTATGTACAGGGGGGAGGTGCATGGAATGTGGGGAACAGAAGCTCCTGCCACCCCACCTCCCCATACTTGGGGCTCAAGGGGATGGGCACCAGGGCACCTGGCTGCCAGGGGAGAGTGGCAGCACTAAGGGCACTTGTGCCAGTGGCTCTTTTGGGGTGGGTTAGTGTCTAGAGTGGCCCAGCTCCCGTGAGGTCCCAGGGTGTGGGTGAGGGCAGGGAGAGTGGTCATTGCTTCTTCTCTCGGGTGGTAATGGTGACCAGCTGCTTGGCGGCCTTGGCGATGTCATAGGCGCACTGGATGACCTGCTGAGTTAGCAATTGGAAGTCCACAGGGGCACCGGGCTCTGGGGGAACTGTCTTCCGGCACTCACTCTGCAGTCGGTAGGCGCTGGCATTGAGCAGCCGCAGGGAGCTGCGCACGGGCTCCAGGGCTGGCCTCTGAAGAGAGGAATGAGGTTGGTCAGGCCTTGGACTTTTAAGCCATGCTTCTCAATTACGGCCCAGCCTCTGTGTCTCCACCAGGCAGCAGTTGGATTCCCTATGCCTGCCCCACCCCAAGGCCCTCCTCCCACTTTTGTTTCCCTCTGGCCCTGGTACCTTTGGGAAGAGAGAGGCCATTTCAGTCACAGCCAAATGGATCTTTTCTGAGCAGGGCACAAAACTGTAGAGGGGAATGGAGAAGATTGTTTGGGTGAGGGAATGCTCAAGTAAGGGTCCCAGGGACAGAACCAATCTCTCCCTCAACCCTGAACTGGAAGCCAAAAGAAGCCTGAGCCCACTTCCATACCTGTCATGCTTGAACTCCTGGGCAGCTCGCAATAGCTCCTGAATGTTCTTGGTGACCTGCTCTGTCTTTAGGATGACATCCTCAGTGCTGGGAAGCCCCGGGTCAAGGTCTCCATCCAGGCTGTCCAGCTCGGGGTGAAGATCGTCCTCCTTGCCCAGCTCTAGGAACCGCTTCCCTTCCAGCCTGAGCCCAGGTTTGGAAAGGAGAAGGATGTTCCAGCCACAGGCAGCTTGCCTGTGCCCATAGATGCTTGTGCCCTCTCCACCTCCTCCCTCTGGGTGCTGGCAGGCCTGGGAAGAGACCTGAGGGTGCCTCACCCAAGCATAGCGTCTCCACTCTGCGTGTTCTCATAGTCACTGTCTGCACCGCTGCCATGGCGGGAAAGCTTGCTCTAGAGGGTGAGGGGAAAGGTGGCAGGTCAGTGTGTGTGTCCCTGGGCCCACAAAGCCCATGTCTCCCACACGGTCCCCACTGGAGCAGAAATATTACCGCATGGCGGCTTCCTTCCTGGGAGCATGACAGCAGCGGGGAGGAGGGAGTAAAGGGCACTGCGGAGGCAGATACCCCCTTCCGGATCTGAAATCCAGGGCAGGGCTCAAGTCAGTATCTCCTCCCAGCCCCAGCTCACCCACAGTGAAGGCTGAGACCATGTCTGTCCCAGCATCTAGCACAGCCTGACACCCACTGGGGCTCAAAACCTTCTGGCTGCAATGAACCCACCTTCCCCAGGCCCAGCTTACCCTGTAAAGGCCAGCAGGGACGTGCACTGAATAGATGGCATCATCCTCCAGCTCCTGGGGTGGTAGCACAGTGGGTGTCATGATGGGCCTTATGGTAGCCCCATCCCTGTTACCCCACCTGAGACCCATGGGCAACTCACAGTGCTGTGGAAAGGCTGTAGCCGTGTGCTGAGCTCGTCCCCAGCTGTGCCCCCAAAGGGCTTTAGGGCGGAGCCTGGCTCATACATGGAGAAGGCCTGGCGGTCCCTGCGGTGGGTGCTCCCGCCAGGCCCCATGGGTGTGTTTTCTGCACGATCACTGGGGAGTGGGGGTGTGGGCATAGGCCCAGGTGGCTGCCGGAGCTGTAGGTTCTCTGCCTGTAGCTTGTGGATCTGTGAGTGCACACAGTGTCCAATGCTGGATACAGGTAGGCACCCCCACCTTTGGGAGAGGGTGATTCCCCCCCTCCAGGAGGCCTAGAAGCCTTCCCCCTACTCCCAGGGAAGCGGCAGCCCTCACCTCCCTTTGCAGCCTCCTGAGCTCATCGCTCAAGCTGCTGTTGACCTTCATGAGCTGTTGCACTTTTGCCTCAGAGGTAGCCAGGGCCTTCTTCAGCTCTAGGTACTCCTGTAGTGTCACTGCCCCATCAGACAGGTCTGAGGAGTCCATGCTCTGTAGAGACAGAAGCTAGTCAGCCATAAGGTCAAGGGCCCTCCAAGCTGCAACCAGCCCATGTGTTCCCAAGGACTTGGGATACAAGACAGGGCTGGGCCTTGATGGGGGCACAGAAGTGGGGATAGTGCTCAGACCCGGGCACGGTTATTCCGAGTGGCACCAGCGCTGCGCAGGGGCTCCTGGTCTGTGTCCTCATCAGAAGCCACACTATCATAGTCATGCTGGTCGTCGAGGTCACTCTGATTCCGTGCAGTCAGCTCCAGGTTGTCTGAGGACAAAAGACCTGTCACTCTGCTTGCTCAGTCATACAACCCACTTATCATGTTCCCATGAGAAGGGAGCCACTGAGGAGAATATCCTGGGACAGTGTCCACTGCCCACATCCCCACTCATGCCCATCCACCTGTGGGGCTACTCAGGCTCTTGCCCTGCTGCCTCCGCTTGGCCTCACTGAGAATGTCGATGATTAAGGTGGCAAACTCTCGGGCATTAAAGCGGGCCAACTTCTGTCGCCCCTGTAAGGTAGAAAGGGCCAGGTCAGCATAGGGATAAGGGGAGTATATATGGATGATCCACGTGGATGGGAACAAAGTAGCAAAATAGCACCTTGCCATCTGATTCAACCATAGCTAGAAAACACCAGACCAACTTCACCTGGTAGCTGTACCTGGAGCTGGGCCAGCATAGTTTCAGGTGCCCACAGAAGCCCTTGGGAAGAGACTGGAACTCTAAGTGCTGAAAGAAGGACTTCTTTCCTGCTCTAAGATCCCAGTGTCAACACCACCACTCCGCCTTCCCCTCCCCAGGTTGAGAAGACTAGACACCCAGGAAAGGAAGAGACCGCCTCAGCTTCCTCCCCAGCCTTCTTACCTGATTCCGTGTGGCTGAGTATTCAGGGTTAACTGGCAGGAAGGGCACAGCACTGCGCTCTGTCACCAGGGTGCTGTGGTTTTGGGTAGCCAGCCACACTGTCGGGGAGGGAAGGGAGCAGATCATCCATAGGGGCCAGGCCTCCAGGGCGGAGGTGGGGTCAAGCCTTCCTAGCTCCTCCCTATACCCACCAAGTGGGTGTCCAACAGAGGTGGGTGAGGCCCATTAGTGACTGAGGCACAGAACAAGGCCTGTCACGCCAGGCCACATTCAGAATTTGGGCTGGAATCTGGCTGTGGCCAGGAAGGAGTGATGCAGGGGGGCGGAGCAGGACTGGGGAGACAGCCAAAGTGGGAGACAGCCAGAGTATAGATGAGCTCCATTCCAGGGTTGGGGGCGGAAGGAACAGGCTGGCTGCCTCTAGCTCGGCACACCCTGCCCAGTGGGGGAAGCTGCCAGGCGGGCTCACCACTGGCAGAGGCTCCCTGCCAGGCCCCTGAGTAGCTCAAACCCCAGCCACCCCTTCTTAGTCCCACTAAAGGATCAGAGAGACCCACATCAAGCCCCAGCATGTTACTGCAGGTCCCTCTCCCCAAGACCTCTGGTGTCCACCCATCACTCACCAGCATCATTCTCTCTTCTATCCACTTCGTCGTACACGTCCATAGCGAGTTCCTCAAAAAGCCGGTTACTGAGCTGGAGGCAGAGGGGGATCCAGGCTCAATTGACCAACCACCCCAGAGTGCCAACAAGGGCAGGATGTTGTGAGACGTGGGGAATGGATCATATCCTCTGTGCTGCCCAGCCCCAACAGTCTCAGAACTGGAAAATGGGTAGGGGTCTATGTGCCAAGCTCCAGAGAGGAAGAGGACAAGAGGTCAGGCCAGTTAACGCTCTGGGATTCCCAATATGTTGGAGGGCAGAGTCAGGGTCAAAGACAAGAGCAAGGAGAGGTTACAGGGGAGCCCAGTAAGGTTAGTGAGGGGGCAGGAGAGAGGAAGGAGGAGTAATAGCATGGGATGCAGCAGTCAAGAGAGGCAGTTCGAAGTGTCACAGGCCCGTGAGAGCAGACTCACCGCTTGCAGTTTCTTTTTGGCAGCTTTGGCCAATTCTGACAGATCCAGGCTGCAGATGAAGAAGGGAAAAGGGGAGAGACCAGACATAAGCAGTGGCCAGGCCCCTGCCAGTGACCTCCCAAACATGCAGGGTTCCCAGGGAGATAAGACCCTGATGTCACACACCAAGCGCCCCCCCCGCCCTACCCAACCTCCAAAGCCTGCTGCCCGGCAGGCACAGTATACCTCTGAGACATGCACTTTTGCCGAGATCTAAGTCCAGAGGAAGGCAGCAGAGGGGAGAACAGGACAGAGGCAGCAATTACCCAGGAGCGGGCAGCACACACCTTCTTGTGTCAAGCTCAGACTGGTCTCCACACACACCCAACCCAGAGTGTACAAAAGGGAACTCACCTCCCCCTGACCTCTTATCCTCTGCTTTGCTCTTTCTCCGTGACCCATTCATCCACTGTCTGCTACCTGGGAGTTACCTACAGCCTTCCTAACCCTAAAGTCCTAGCCAAGTTTCCCAGTTCTGCCATGATTTCCTCTTGCCTGGGCCTTTGCAACACTCTCTTAACCCATCTCCTGCTTTGAGTTTTGCCCTTAGAACTTTTTCCAGCCAGCAGCCAGGATGATTTTTTTTTTTTTTTTTTTTTTGGCAGTACCAGGGATTGAACCTGGGGCACTTTACCACTGAGCTATACTCCTAGCCATTTTTACTATTATTTTTTTTAAAAGTTGTTTTTTAAAAAAATTTTAATTTGGTACATATGACAACAGAATGCATTATAATTCATATTACACATACAGAGCAAATCTTATTATTACTATTACTGTTATTATTATTTGTGTGTGTGTTGCTGGGGATTGAACCCAGGGTCTCATGCATGCTAACCAAGCACTCTATCACTGAGCTCAATCTCCAACTCTCTTTACCTTATTTTATTATTTATTTTCTTTTTTTAAAGAGTAGGGGACCCTGATAAGAACTGCCCTCTTTTTATTTTGGACAGGATTTGGCTAAGATGCCGAGGCTGGCCTTGATTTGCCATCCTTCAGCCTCAGCCTCCTGAGTAGCCTGGATTACAGATGTACACCATTGCATCCCATCAGGGTGATCTGATTCGAAAGTGGTTGGCGGGCATCCCTGTGCTCCTGGAGAAGCTGCACAAAGTAAGGCCTAGCCTTGCAGCTCTCTGGTTGTACTACTCACACCCTGCCTTAAAACATTTCAATAATAACAGCATCCTTCATCCAGTTTATCAAAAAGTTCACTTTATTTGCAAAATACTTCGCATGCATTTCTTAGTTAATCCTTGCAATAGTCCTGAGCTAGGTCACCCCATCTCTAGGTGAGATAACTAAGGCTCAGAGAGGTTAAGTAGCCTACCTCAAGTCACAGAATCAATAAATAGCAGAGCTGACTCTTCACATCCATGCTTGGAACTCTGCTCTGGGAATGGCAGCTAAAGCTCACAGGGCTGGTCATTCTCACACCTGACTCTCTCCAGTCTTGTTCCCTGTCTCTCACAGTATGCTCTGGCCACACAAGCTGCCTGCAATTCCTGGACCTCTGTGCCTCTGTTATGCTGCTCTTGCTGTACTCCTCTCAGTGAACTAAGGCCTGGCCAGGCTGCTTCTCTGTCTAGTCTCAGTCCTCAAGGGCAAGGATCATGTCTGAGTTACCTTTGTGTCTCCAGACAGAAGCGGGCTCTGACGAGGAGCGGGCTCTTCACTGAGTGTACATCCATATGTGGATATGTTTATTACACAAACATGCATGCACACATATCAGGCAGAATCAGATCAGAGAAGTAGGGCAGAATCCTGGGGTCTTAAAACAGAGGAGGTCTGTCTGGGTTTAGGGATCTGACCTGTCCAAGCCTGACCATCCCATCTGCCTACCAGCCCTTAGGGAGGAAAGATCCTCTCCCCAGATGGAGACATGAAGATATGGTTATCTGAGGGCCACCAGGTGGCGCCAGCATCTATCTTCTGAGCTGGTTGAGTGGCTAGGGGTGTCCCTCACAGTCCAGGCTCTTGGGGCCTCTAAGATCAGAGGCAGAAATGTCCCATTCATACTCTGCCCAATTTGAGAGGACACAGGGGCCTTGTCAGCAGTCACACAGTAAGCCAGCTCCCTGGAGCCTAACTTCTCCCCACTGAGTGGAGGTTTTTCCTAATGACTGTAAGGCAGGTCAGAACTTAGTAGTCCACCCTCCCAGCCTGGGGCCTTTCTTTGCACCCAAGCCCTTCATGTACTTGGACAATAATATGGCTTAGCTGTGTTGCACATACTGAGCTGACATGTACCTACCCTGGGGAGTGAAGACTGGGCTGTGAGTACCTGTGCCTCCAGCACCTGGGGATGAAGGGTGGGGTCCCAGGCTGAGACCTGGGGAGGGGCAAGGTGGGGCTCTGGGGTCAGGCACCCACATGGCATCCAGCAGTCTCTAAGAAGGGGCATAAGGTGGGCACTTACCTGTCAGCCATCTGTGGGATGATGTAATGCCCATTCTTGTGATCTGAACAAAAATAAAAATGCCAAGTCACTGATGTTGGGTGGCTTAGGCAGCTCAGAGCCCACCTCACTTCTGAGAGCAAGGCTTAGCACCCAGAAAGTGTCAGGGGAAAGGAAGGAGGGCAACCCAACCCAAGAGAACTGGGAACTGGCTGGAAGTTAGGCCCACCCCCACTCCCTGGCCCCAACATGCTGCAGCCCAGAGCCTGCAGCAATTTCATAGGAGCTAGTTGCCTAGCAACATTGTTCCCCAGCTGGCTTTGTCACTATGGTACCTGCCGCTGGGGTGTGTCTGGGTCCCACCTGCCTGGCCCAGTCATGCCCACTCTGTGCTCTGCTCACCCGGCTTGCGTCCACAGAGGTAGAAGGCCAACCTGTCAGTGAGCTCATACTGGCACTCGACTAGCCTTTCCGCCAGCTCATGGTGTCCCGCCTGCCTGTGGGGAGGGGGCATGGCTCAGCCCTGCAGCAGCAGCCCACTCTCTACCACCCAAGCCTCACCCTTCAGCTGACCCTCACCTGGCATAGTCGATGGGTGTGCGGCCATTGACATCAGGGGAACCAGGATCAGCCCCATACACCACCAGCAACTCGGCCTGCAGTGTCTGCCCTGCCTTGGCAGCCACATGCAGAGGTGTGGTGCCCTTCTCTGGGTGGAAGAAGTTGGCCTGAGCACCCAGAGACAGCAGGCGTAGACATGTCTCCAAGTTGCCTGTCCGCACACTTGAGTGCAGTTGCTGTAAGGGGCAGAGTGTGCAGTAAATATGTGAGTGTGCAAGGTACATTGCCAACACCCAGGCTGTACCTGGCCCAGGCTGCTCCTGGGACTCGTACCAGCTCCAAGGGGCCCAGCCAAAATTGGGTCATGTCAGGGAGGACAGAGGGTTTCCCTGTTCAGAGTTAATGCCAGTTAATAGTTATTGACAATCATCACGTACCACATGCTGTGTGCTCTGCTTGTGACAGACATTACCTATGAGGGAGATGCTGTTACTATATTTTACAGATGAGGAAACTGACTGCCTAAGAAATTGTCCCAGCTTTCAAGGAACAGCTGGGGGAGTCTAGCTTTACATGACCACTTGGAATCTGAAGAGTCTTTGCCACTTCCAGCTTGACAGAGCAGTCTTACCCCCTCACTGTGCCCTATTCTCCCCTCCCTGGCTGCTTTGGGGGTATAATGCTCAGTGGTAATGAAGGAGAGGCTTCAGGGTGTCATGGGTCTGGGAAAAAGAGAAAAGGTCTATCCATCCATTGTGGGGCCCCTCGAACCTTGCTGAGGTCTTTGGCGGTGACCCCATCATCATCCCGGCAGGGAAGCTTGTGCACAAACGCCAGCATCTGGTACTTGGCCCTGATGAACTCTGACTTGATGGGGCTGCATGGGGCACACAGGAGGCAATGGGGAGCAGGGCCAGAGAGGCTGGTCATCTGGCCACCTCCCAGGCCCCTGTACTAGAGTACACAGCACTGCCCACCACCCTTGCAGCCCCAACTCACTGGACTTTGTCTTGGGGGTTGGCTTTGCGCCGGCCGCTCTGTACTTGTGCGGGGTCCAGCAGGGAGTGCTCCCAGATGGAGTTGGCCCCGTTGCTGGCGAGTGTGTGTACCATCTGCAGGGAAGAGATGCCAAGTGAAAGAGTGCCCACTGCGTGCCGGGCACTGGGGGAAACACGCCTTGAGTGCCTGCCATGGCTAGAAACAGTACTAAGGGGCCTACTGTGTGCCTGGCACTGCATGCCTCCATCCAGTCAGGCCACCCAAAGATGAGGGTCCTGTTTAACACTTTAGGTTGCACGGTGAGTGTGCCAACATTCAGAAAGATTAAGCAACTTGCTTAATGCCACCTGTCCAATATAATAAGTGGCAAATCTGGCTTAAAAGGTTCCTTTCTGTGTGGGGTAAGCAGATTGGTAGAAAGGGTTAGTATCAAACGGGCACAGTCGTACACATCTGTAATCCCAGGGGCTCAGAAGGCTGAGGCAGGAGGATTGCAAGACCAATCTTAGCAATTTAGCAAGTCCTTAAGGACTTAGTGATACCCTGTTTCAAAAAAAAACAAAAAAAGGCTGGGGATGTAGTTCAGTAGTTAAATGACCCTGAGTTCAATCCCTGGTACCAAAAAAAAAAAAAAAGTAAAGGTTAGGAATCAGGCTCTGCCCAGGTGGGCAATGCCCCTAAAAGCTGCTGATCCCAGATAGGTATATAGTAGGTATGAAGGAAATATGCCCAGGATCAGTACACTGTCTGTGGGAAGAAACACCCAGCCCAGCCCTGTACCTGCAGCAGAGTGGGAGGCCAGGCGCTATGGCGAAGGTGCTTGACGATGGAGATGTGGCGTCCCAGGCTCCGGTGCACACTGCAGCACTCGTCACACACCAGCACGCCCCTGCTGATAGATGCCCAGCCAGGGTCTGGGGAAAGAAGGCAAGGGTCAGCTGGAGCTGAACAATAGGTGAGAGTACCTGCACTGGGCCCATACTATGCTTAGTGCTTTGTGTATACACAGTCACTCAGTCCCTAGTAGTCTAGGAGCTGAGTTACCAATGAGGGACTCCCTCATTCAGGCTCACAGCCGGGGACTGACAGAGCCACACCCTTTCTTACACCTGCTCCTCTGGGGACCTAGGATCCCCAGGGCCTGTTCAGTGGGTAAAGCTTCCTGTCCTGTAGCCACCACTACAGATCTCACAGCCTTTCCTCAGGGAGCAAGGTTGCTGCCCTAGTCTCCTCCCAGGAAGGCAAGAATCCCCTGTGGGATGTGGCCTTGACATCATGTGCCAGAGAGCCCAGGGTAGCCCTCCTCTTCTGGGGCAGTACCATATTTCTCCTACACGCATGGTTCTGTTGGGCCGCAGTCTGGCTGGGCACAAAATAACCGAGCCGCCACGAGGCACTTTAGGTTCAAACAGGAACTACTTTATTGCCTGAACTCTCACCAGAACTCCACGCGCACTCCCCAGGAACTCTCTCAGCCCTCTACCGGGCTCCGCAAGAACTCAATGGGAACTCCAGGAGAACTCAAAAGCAGGAGCCGCCCTATTGCCGGACAGCAGGGGTCTATATACAACTGAATACACAGCCTGTTTCAATCCAGCATCATCCAGTCACAGCAATTATACACAGCTTAACTTAATTATTATCATCTTAATGGCTCACTGGCATCACCTCTCAACCACTCCTTCTGGCAAAATGCCAGGCACCATCGCGACTTGGCTGTGGCACCCAACACTGTTTGAACCTGCTTGACAGATCACATTGCTCCACAGGCTCCTGCTCCTGCCCTTGCACTAGCAGGTGAGAGGCCCTTTCAGACCTGAGCCTCCTTACCACCATTATTGTGGGCTGGACCCACTTCCAAGAAGGATGAATAGAGCAAAGGAACAAGTCAGATGCTTTGCAGTTGAGGCCTCTTACAACTGCCAGGCATAGGAGGAAATGCTGTACTGCTTTACAGATGAGGATATAGTGGCTCAGAGAGGTCAGAGGTCTTGCTCAAGGTTACAGAGCTAATGAGTAGAATTGGTAAGATGTGAACCCAAGCATTTTGACTCCCCAAACCAGTTCAGGTCTACATACTTGCTGATGCCCTCTGCCCCTATAGCCCTGGATGGGCACAAGCTTGGGAGCCACCATCCACTCCTTAGGGAGAAGTACGCTTTGGAAACAAGAAGTGCTAGGATGGGGTGGGAGCCCCTGGGGTCCTTCTGAAGGGCAAGTAAGATGCCACCCATCCCCGGCCCCTCAGGAGAGGGGGAGGAGACAGCTGCATACAACTCAGGCTGTGGAAAGGTCACTGGGGAGAAAGCAGTCATTGTGTGTAGCCCAAGAGGGGGCAGGGAGCTTCTCTCCCAGATACTCGGCTCTGCCCAGGCCCCCACCCCAGCTCAGGAAGTCCTTTCCTGGGGTGGTGGCAGCAGCTGTGATGAGATGAAGGAGATGACTCTTGGCCTTGCACTGTAGTGCTCAGGGTGCCCAATAGTGGTCCCCCAAAGAGGGAAACAGGCTTAAGATGATGAGATTCTCTCCCAACCAGGAGATTCTAAGGCCCTTCCCCAGAAGGACACCCATCAAAATTTCCACAATTGTGAGCAGACTAAGGGTCTGAACTTTGCCCATGGCCAGTGTCCCCCAATAAAGAATGGGAACACTAAGTGGAAGAGAGCTCAGTCTTTGTTTGGGCTTAGGGTTCTTTAGGGACCCCACAAAACAGGGCAATGAGGGATGCACAAGGCAACTGTCATATACCTTCCTAGAGGGCTGATACCAGGGATTCATGAGGAAGGAACCAGCCATCTATGACAAGAGGGGGAGCCATAGGGCACACTTTTGTATTGGCTTTACCAAAACAGTAATGTATCCCAAGCATGGAAACCACCCTCCCGACTCTCAAATACCACTGGGTCAGGGGGTCTGCTTGCCAGTCACCTCCGGCAGCCCAGGCAGGAAGCGGGAAATGATGCAGCCTAAATTCCTCTTGTTGAAATGGTGGGGTTTCCTGTAAGTGGGGAGCCGCCCAGGCCAGGATCATAAATGGGTTGCCCCGAGGCCTCCACCCCAGGCCTGCTGCTCTACCAAACAAGCTAAGACTGGAAAGGCCAGCTAGATATCCAGGGCCAGTGGCCCCAGAGCTCTAAACTGTGGGCAGACCAGACATGGTAAGGCTCTTGATATGGCAATCTCTAAAAGACCAGGACCATGGGCTGGGGATGTGGCTCAAGCGGTAGCGCGCTCGCCTGGCATGCGTGCGGCCCCGGCTCGATCCTCAGCACCACATACCAACAAAGATGTTGTGTCCGCCGAGAACTAAAAAATAAATATTAAAAAAAAAAATTCTCTCTCTCTCTCTCTCCTCTCTCTAAAAAAAAAAAAAAAAAAAAAAAAAAAAAAAAAAGACCAGGACCAGATGAATATGGTCCAAGGCTTTGTTTGGCAATAGAGACAGCCCAGCTTGAGAATGCTCCTCTCTCCTCTGTGATGATCTGAAACAGGAAGGGTGGGCAGGAGACACTGTCCTGGTCTGGGCCACACTGCTGCCAGCTCAGTTCTGAGTTCTGGATGACACAGAAGGGGAGCCTACCCTAACCATTCTACCTACACCATCTGCCCAAGTGGCTTTGGGTCTACTAAACAGAATCCTTAAACCCTACCTGGGCCAGTTCCTAAGCAGAAGGGTCAGGTAGAGTTTCTTTCTTTCTTTCTTTTTTTGTACCAGGGATTAAACCCAGGAGCACTTAACCATTGAGCCACATCCCCAGAGAATCTACCGCTCTTTTTTTTTTTTTTTTTTTTTTAAAAGTTGCTTAGGGACTCAGTAAGTTGCTGAGGCCGGCTTTGAACTTATGATCCTCCTGCCTCAGCCTCCTGAGCCACTGGGTTTACAAGCATGTGCTAGGATCTAGCAAGAGTTTCTGAAAGTCAAACAGCTATTGAGTTTAAGGAATCCTTGCTCCTAAGAAGCTCCTTGGACCAAACTTGGGGGAGAAGGAACAGGGAATATAAGTGTTAAAGGGGAGGTGGTAGCTTCCTTCTGGCTCCATAGTCAGGGTGTGGGTCTGGTATGTGTGAATAGGCTGCAGGAGGGATCATGATAAAATGTTAAACTAGTGCCAACCCCAAGGGAGTCTCTACTAAGGTGAATTCATGCCACTACCCAAAGCCATCAGTGGCTTCTAGGGCCAGTAGGTCTGTATAGATAGAAAGACCAGCCTCAGGCTTTCCTCTCCTGAGCTAAAGGCCAGATCCTCGGTACGCAAGAGGGAAAGCAGACAAGAGTGGGGACAGAGGTGAGACTGGTGGTTACCTTTGGTGATATGGACTGGAGAGGGGTAGAAGGAAGCCCCTGAGAGTAATGGAAATGTTCTACACCTTGAACACAGTGGTATTTTCATAGGTTTACACAAGTGTGAAAATCCACAAGAGGAACACTAAGGTGCAGGTATGTCTGTGAGTTATACCTCAGTAAGAAGAAGAAAAGTCCAACATTTACCCCATCCCAAAAGCTACATTAAGAGAAATGAGCCTGCAGGTTAACTTGCAACATGTCTCCTGTCAGTGGCCTGCCCACCTACAGGATGGGGATCTTGAGGTCTTCATGCCTGTGCCCAAGGTTCCCATGGAGTAAGTAGGTTCTTGAGGGACAAGCCAGGAAGCTTGGGACAGAGGCCATGTGTCAGGGTGGGTGAAGACAAAGGAATGGGGAACCAACATGCTCCAGGATGCTCCAATGCCTGCTCCTCTCCTGGACTTCCAAGGCAGACAGGGATGCAGATATCACTATTTAGGTAGCACAAACTGCCATAGCAGCCATGCCATGTCCAGCTGTCTTGCACTGTACATTAATCCCTGGGTGATGGGGCCCTTTGGGCATAGGCTGCATTACCTCTCAGGTCCATCGGCCTCTCTCCCCCAAATGAACCAATTATGAAAAGGCCATGGTGCCACCCCTGGGGCTCGGACTGTAGGGTTTCTATCACTGTGAGAGAAGCTAGTGACTGAGTTGGAGTCATACACCAAGAAGGTTGGCACTGGGTTTGGACTCTAAACTGCTGGGTATCCTCACGTCTCTTTTGCCCAAGATGCTACAGGCCCAGATTGAGAATGCCACTGCGCCAGGGCCAGCATGGTAGGGTGGGGGTATGGTATAGTCCTGAGAAGCTCTGAAACACTGGGATTTGGGGAGTGCCTGCCATGTGGCAGACACCATGCTATGTGCTGAGGTGGGATGATGAGTAAGATTTTGTCAATATCCTGCTCACCTCATTATCTTCTTGATGAGGTGAGGGCCATCCTAGATCAGGGGAAAAGGAGGTACCCTGGGCACAAATGCCTCTGGGAGCAGAGCTGCCAAACACATCTGATGAATACTATTCCTCTCCCCAAGGCCACTGGGCATCCAGAGACTCCAGTGACACTCACAGGGAACGCAGAAAGGACAACTGTTTTGCTGATATTGCTCTATAGCCTCTGCCCCAGAATCAGGAGCACAGATTCAGAGATTGGGGGTGGGGTGGGGGCTTGGAATCCATTTCTACTCTAATTCCTTTGCCTCACAGTTGAGGAAACTGAGGCCCAGAGTGAGGAAAGTCTTTCAGTGAATCACAGAGTAAACTGGAGAGAGAGGCAACACCCAAATTCAGGCTACCTGATGAGGTGCCTGCCTGCTAAACCTCTCCCTCCCCTAACAGTGGTATATAACAGCTTGGGACAGAGAGAAGGAAGACAAGGTCTCCTCTTACCCTTTCCATTCCCAGACCTGACCATGGTTGGGGAAAGAGAATCACAATTTCTAGCTAATTTGGGGTAAGGACACCCATCCCAGGTTACTTCCTTTAGGGCTATCCAAACCAAGAGAGGATACAATGAGATATCTTGTGCCAGTGCTTCTGCAAGGTATCCATAGCTCCCAAATGCTCTAGCTTGGAGCACAAGAACTAATAGGCCATCTGTGGGGCCCAAATTGTTGGGATCTGAGGTTTTCCAAGAAGTGAGTGGCTTGAAGTTAAGGGCCCACACAATAGCACCCTATACTTTCACAGTCTCCTTGGAGTTCACAGACCCCCCAAGCCTGCCCAGGAAGATAATTCCTTTTCTAAAGAAAGGATGGTCAAGGTCCAGAGCTTCCTTCCCCAGACCAGCTGCTAGTCCCTATCATTGCTTGTGTCTTCCCATATCATAAGGGAGCAGCCTCTTGGGTCACTGCCCCTCACTTCTTCAGCAAGTCAAGGAGTTTTAAGCCAATCAGACCTAACTCTGCTGGAAAGGAGAAGGAAAACACTGCATAAGTACAGCCAGAAGGCGAGCCAGGAAACCAGCTGGATGAGGAGAGATCTGGTCACCCCTTGCCACTACTCTCTACCCTCTACCCAATTCTGGCCAAACTGGGCTAGAAAACCAGAAGAGGCTCGTGTCCAGACCAATGAAACGATTGGTCAATGCCAAGACCACTTTCCCAGGCAGGCCTCACTAGGAACAGGAAAAGCCAAATCCAGCTGTTCCCAGTTAACCAGCAGGCCAGGGGATGCTTCCGGAAGAAGATGCCCTGGCTCGGACTAGCCCTGAATACCAGGCCCTACAAGGAGTCCCAGCTTTGGAAACCAGAGGCAGGGAGAGACAGGGAGTCTTAGAAATAGCCATCCCCTTAGGCGCTCCTGAGGCAACTGTATCTAAGCCCCCTGGCTCATCTGCCCCTTGCCCTCTGCCACCCCAGCGAGCATGCGGACCGTGCAAGCAGCAGGTGCAAGACGCGGGGGTGGCACTGAGACGACACAAAAAACGGACTCGCGCCCACCTCCTAAATCCTGCCGGCCTCTGCCGGAGCCCTCCAGCCGCCCTAGGCTGGCGCTTCCGTTTGGATACCGAGATAGAGGTGGAGAGGCAGCTAGCTGCCCGCCTCCCTCAAACTGAGGGGAGGTGGGAGGCGGCGCCGGGAATGTCCTACCTCACTAGTCCACGGACTCTACCGATTAGGAGCCCCTCAGGCCGACCCTCCGCCAAGGACGCGGCTCCGCAATGGCCAAGGCTGGGGCTGGGGCCGAGGCCGGAGGCCGCAGCCCCCCGCCCCGCCCTCCGGCCGGGCACAGCGCACCCTCCAGGCCCCGGCGCCCGCCCGGCGGCGGCCTGGGTGTGCGGTCCCGCCCCCGGCCCAGCCAGCTTACCCGGAGCGCTGCAGTCCGCACACACCTCCGCTCGCGGCCCCTTCCGGGACATCCTCAGCGGCGACGCGGCCGCAGCCCTCTGGGCCAGCGTGGGGGGCGCGGGCAGCGGGCCCGGGCGGCAGCGGCGGCCCTGCTGCCCGGCCCCGCTCCCGCAAGGCCCCGGGTAGGCTCCGCGCGCCCAGCCAACCGTCCGCTCCTGGGGCTGGCCCGGAACCCGCCGTGCCCGCCTGCCCGCTCGCCCTCGGCGCCCTCCGCCCCGCGCCACCCCACCGCCGCTCGCCGCTCGCTCTCCCCGCCCCCTGCGCGGCTCCAGGCCGCTCCTGCAGGAAGCGGCGCAGGCCCTGCCCACCGGGGGAGGGGCGGCCCACACCCCCGCCCCGCCGCCCGGCGCTGCCGGCCGCGCCTCCCGGAGAAAGGAAGCCGGGAGCGCGGGCGGGAGGGGGCGGGGGTCCTTAAAGGGACCGCGGCCGACGCAGGCTGCGCTGCCTGCAACGGTGGCCTCTGCTCCGGCGCTCCCCAGGCCCGGAGGCTGTGTGAGTCATTCTTCTGGTCTGCTCCCTTTCACTTTCGGCGTGCGTGTTGAGGGCGGGGGTGGTCCTGAGACGCTTGGCCCCGCGACTGTGAGCCAAGTCGTGTGGAGATCAGGGAAGGGAGGAATGAGCTGGAGGCCTGGGTCCCCTCCCCATCAAAGGGGCTGTGCCTTGGGGTGCCCATCTATCTTTGGCTGGGGCGAGGTTCGCCTCCAGGTTCCCTGTGTGTCCACATCTGTGACTAGGTGGGTATCTGGTCACACCCTTGCTCTGTATGCACACTGCCAACAATATGGATGCCCAGGTACCAGAGAGGTCATGCAGTGTGTCCCCCTGCATCCAGACTAAAAATACATTTATCCCTTCATTCTTGCTTCCATTTGGATGTTTTTAAAGCCCTCCTGAGGAGTGACCAGTGTGCCTGTATGCATTAATATCCTCCCCTTTTTAAAATCTGCTTTGTATGTATACATGGTGTTTCTAGGCCACCAGAGGTGTGTGTGTACAGAGACTGTGCATATAATACACAGGCCGTTTCTTGTGAGGCCTTTCTTCCTAGACTTCACACGGAGAGGAAGGAGGGGACATTGTGGGGGGCCGGCAGAGAGCCCAAGTACCGGCCGCACGTGGGTGCACCCTGGCACTGAGCATGCTCCCTCATACACGTGTGCCTCTTGTGGCCCCAGCCCCCATCCCTGTGCAGCAGCAAAAGGCCAGTGCTTTCTGCTTGTGGGGAGAAGGCAGAGGTGCCTAAGACGAGGCCTGGGGGCCAGCTCAGTGGTGACACAACTAAGGGAGAGCTTCCCCCGCCCCCTCCCCGCCCCCGCGCCAAGGGACTCCTGTTCAATAACAGGGCAGGGGTTAGGGGGAGTCTTTGGGCATGGTTCCCGGATGGGTCGATTTATCCCAGCGGTGCCAGAGCAGCAGTGACTTGTAGGTGGGCAGACTCCTTCCCTAGGGAAGACAAGGAATGCTTATGAGTCACACCACCCGAAATACATGCAAGGCTGCTTCCACCGCCTTTCACTGCAGCCCAGATTGACAAGTTTGTTTGAAATTGCGATCCACGGGATATATTTATAATCGCACCTTAAAAAAAAATAGACTTCTCCTCTCCCCAGCAGCTCAGCTGGTGAGGTTTGTGCAAGCAGATAAGTTGCGGGTGTGTGTTTGAGGGGCGGGAGAAGCACCACCTGCAGTCCCTGTGGTGCACTCGCTCCAAGGAGTCCATGGGCTTCGAGCTCCAATGGGAGGAGGGGTGCACTGGAGGAGTGGCCTGGAAGCCAGTACTGGGCGTTCAGCCCACGTACGGTGGCCGCCGGTTCACCCGCGATCGACCCCCAGCTATGGAATTTCATTTATTAAATGTCGAGGCGGCTGCTGGCAGTCCAGCCGCTTGGTTGTCTTTGTTTCTTCGCTGTGTGGGCGCGTCTGGAGCACGTGGCAGCCAGAGCGCTCAGACCAAGGAGATTTAGTGTCAATGGCCGCCTGGCAAAAAGAGAACCGGGCTGCCCAGGGAACAGTTGCCTTCGAATCCAGCATGAACCTTCCTTTCCTTCGGGTTCGGGGTTGTGCAGAGAAAGAAGAACGATTCACCCCCTGTCCCCACCCATCTCCTGGTTGGCCCCTGGATTGGTCCTGGCATGGACACACTGTCTAAACTTTGTTCCTGAACCCCTAGCCTCGTCATAGCGAAGCTTCTACGCTTGAGGCTGGGGATAAAAGGATTTTGGATTTCTCGATGGAGATGTCACCACCCCAGGAAGCGGGACAGCTAAAGTGGGACCACACACAAGAGTCTAAAAACAATTTAATGAGATGTACAGGCATTCTCCAGGCCGCTCCTCGACGCCCCTCCCTCGCTTTAGCACTACCCATCTCGGGCTGCAGCCACGACACTCTGCTGACCCCTAGTGGTGAAGGTGGGCAGCGGTTCCGAGTTCCCGAGACGCCAGCCGACTCCTCCCAGGCTGGAGAAAGGGGCGAGGCAGTCCGCTCCGCCCTCATCCTTTCCCGCCCGGGCCTGGCACCATAGGGTGTGGAGGAGGAAGAAGAGAAGACCACACAAAGAAACCTGAGAGAGGCGTGGGAATTTGCAAGCTTTTTCTGGCACCTCCCACACAAACACTTCTTGGATTGTTGTTCTAAGTAGGGCTGATGTGGAATCCCTTTTTCCTGCCTTGTTTTAAGGTGGGCTCAAGAATGCACTGGTTGTACCACCTGTCTCAGTCAGTGTCTGGTTGTACCACCTGTCTCAGTCTGCCTGTTTGTGGGAGGGAGGCGCCCGTTTCCAGGGCAGTTATTATCCTTAGCTCACCCCAGGAGGTAGTATCCAGTCTGTTTTTAGAGGTGAGTGGACCGAGAAACAGAAGATGTGAGCATTTGCTTAAGGTCCAGCAATTAGGAAGGAGGTATTCAAACTCAGGTCTCTGACATCATAGTTCCTCTTTCCTTCAGGGGCTGGGCCAAGCCTCTCGATTCTTCCAGCTCCCTCTTGCAACTGGCGGCTCCAGAGGCCAATTCCATTTTTACCACACCCTCTGCAGGGACCCTTCTGGAAGGACCTCTGCTCTGGGTCGTCCAGGGAGGAAGCAGTCTGGAATCAGTAAACTTCCCTTATTGAGGGGCCCACATGGGGGTAGAGGTGGGGAATTGCCACCTGCTGCTTTCTCCACCCAACCTCACTCTGGTTCTTGCTGAGCAATCATCTTTCCAGTGTCATGTGTGGAATGTGAGTTTATTTATAAGAGGGCAGGGAATATCTTGAGGAAATATTTCAGGTGCTAGACCCTTGGCTTCTCCAGTGTCTCTGGTACTGATTCCCTGCATCTTTCTCAAGTGTCCTGCATAAGCCACTCTCTTCTGGGAATCTGGAATTCTCCTCAAGGGCCCTGGGACCCGTGCAGGATTCTGAAGGCCACACCTCCCTCCGGCCCCCAAATGGTCATGTGGCCTGTAGCCCCCTCCCTCTCTAGTAAAAGGCAAAATGCCAGCGGGAGGAGGCGTGCCCCAGCCCACCCGGCGTCAGGGCAGTGCCTGTTTCACCAGGCCCGACTCCCTGCCTACTCTCTTAGGGAATCAGGGGACAGTGCGAGACCCTCTCTGGTCACCCGCCACGCTCGGTTCCACGAGACGGACTACAAGCCCCATGATGCCGCGGGGCCGAGCTGTAACAAGCTCTGCCCCGGGCACCCTGGTCCCCTCCTCTCTCCCGCTAGTCCCTGCCTCCCTTGCCGGCCGCTCGGGCTGAGCGCCGGGCTATGCGGCTGCGGGGAGCCGGAGGCTGCGGGCGCGCGTCCCTGCGGCGGCGGCGGCGGCGGCGTCTTCGGGGCCCGCGCCCCGTGCGCCCCCGCTGCGGGCGCCTGCTCCCTCGGCGGAGCGGAGTCTTTGTGTGCGGGGGTGTGGGAGGCGACGCGCGAGTCCGCGCCGCGCCGCCGAGTGCCCGCTCCCTCCCAGGGCGGGTGGGGGCCTCTCCGCGCCGCCAGTCGCCGCCGCCGCCCCGCGAGGACGCCGGCCGCCCGCGCCGCCCGCACCGCGCCGGGCGCGTCGCCCCCGCCCGCTGCCGCCGCCGCCGCCGCTCGCACATGCCCGAGCCTCAGCCCTGCGAGCAGGCAGCGCCGGCCGCCCGCCCCGCGGCCCCGGGCCCGCACTCCGGCGCCGTCCCTCCTCCCCGGCTGGGCGCCGCGGCCCCGGCATGAGGAGCGGGCGATGATCCCTGCCAACGCCTCCACCAGGAAGGGGCCCGAGGGCAAGTACCCGCTGCACTACCTCGTGTGGCACAACCGCCACCGTGAGCTGGAGAAAAAGGTCCGCGCGGGCCAGGTAGGAGCGCCGTCGGGGCGTCGCGGGGACCCCACGGCCCGGCATGCCCGTCCGACGTGGGGAGGGGGCGCGGCGCCAGCTGTCCCGCCTCCCGGGCGAGTTTGCAGCGCTTCTTTGTTTGCAGCCGCGGCTTTTGTGCTTGTTGACCAGGAGAGGGTGATGGTAGCGGCCCCCGCCCGCTCCCCTCCTGCTGGGACAGGCGGCCCACACGAGTTCCGGGCCCTCCCAGATTGGGGTAGGGGACACTGTACCCCTTCTTCGTCGGGGCAGTGAGGGCTGCGGGGAGGGACTGACGACTCTCTGTTCCATGTGGTGAAAGAGCCATCCAGGCTCGCGTGAGCCGCGACACCTCCGCATGAGTGGGTGGAGGTGGGAAACGCCTGAGTGGGGTGGGGGCCACAGGTCAGGGAATAGGTTGTGTGACACTCCGGGCATCCTAGCCCCACCCAGGGCCCTCTTCTTTCCTGTGTGCTTTCTCTTTTCGCTCAAACAGGGCAGAGCCTTCCACCCTAGCTAAGGCTCAGGAATGGGAGTGGAGAAGGACCCTCCTGGGAGGCCTCCAAGGACCTTGTCCAGGTGCTGAAAGGCGCTCTCCTGCCCTCTGGTGCTGGGGCTTGTTTTTTAAGCTAGGGGACAGTGGCCTCAGGAAGAACTTGAAGTTCTGCCCAGAGAATAGACTCCTTGGTTCTTACTGTCAGTGAGGACCAATGGATCAGCCAGCTTGGAGGTGTTCAGTGGCCTCCAAGAAGACAGGTGAAAGGGTGGGGTCTCCTGGTTATTTTGAGGGTGTACCAGGAATTGAGCTAGGGGCACATAACCACTAAGCCACATCCCCAGACCTTTTAAAAAATATTTTATTTAAAGACAGGGTCTAAGTTGCTTAGGGCCTTGCTAAGTTGCAGAGGCTGGCTTTGAACTTGAGATCCTCCTGCTCTAGCCTCCTGAGCCACTGGCACCGGCCCTGGCTTCCCGCCATACTTTAGGTCAAAGGTAGGAATAGGTCACAGATAGTCTGTAATTCTTTCTTTAGCACTTAGGTCACAGGTAGGGACTTATGGTGCAGAAGACCTACCTTAAGGTGGGGAGCAGTGACCAGAGATAGGTACAGCTTGCCCTGGGTGTCTCAGGTTAAGACCTCTAGACTTGGTTGGGTCTGAGACTCTGGGGTGGTTGGCTGGTAGTAGTTAGTTTAGGAGTTGCCCACAGTGCAGGTCTATCTTCTGAAGGCCACTTCTTGAGCCATGGAAGTTCAGTATGAAGAGCTGTCCAGTTCCCAAGGAAAGAGTTGAAGATTGGACATCAGACTGAGCCAGGGGAGGTTCAGACTATCCTGGAAGTTCCTCCCTGAACCCCCAGGCATCCAGCTGTGCATGGTAGTCCCAATCAATAGTAGGGTGACCTGGGTTTGAAAACTTCTGGGCTAGACCAAGTGTTTACTTCCATCTTCCTTCATTTATTTATCTTGGTGGGGATTGAACCCAGGGGTACTTAACCACTGAGCCACATCCCCAAACCTTTTATTTTAAGAAAGAGTCTTACTAAGTTATTTAGGTTCTCACCAAGTCTCTGGCTTTGAACTTGGAATTCTCCTGCCTCAGTCTTCCAAGCCGGTGGGATTACAGGCACTGGCTACTTCCTTTCTACCTCTGTTTACACTAGAAGTCTCCAAGTTGTCCCTCAGCCTGGGTGCTTTATTTATTTTGTGGTTTTCAGCCATAAGAGGCCTGGTTGAGAACCCTGGGCAAACGATGATGTGCCTGCCTTCAAGGAGCCTGGGTTCTGGGGAGGCATGTGTGGACAGGCGATTACAGTTCAAGGTGCAAGATGCTCAAACACAGACTCTCTAGTCCGCTGGCTCTTCTTTGCTTTTCTCCCGAGGGCAAAAGAAGCCCCCCGACAGAAGTTATAACTGGAGGGATTTAAACGTGATCTGAGAGGAATTTTCTGGAGGTCCAAGGATTATTAGACTGCAGGCTAGAGATTGAATCTCTAGAATTTCTCAATACTACTTCCTTGCCCCAGGGACAAGGAAGAATTCCTGTAGACTGGAGAGAGGCTGAATGCCCTGGAAGAAAGGACTTTTTCACTGTTGACAGTTCTGAAGTCAGCAGCCATGTTGCTAGAGAGGCTGGGCGGGGAGCACAAGGCTTGGGGCTGCTGAGTGTATCCACTTCCACTCTCTCAGGCTGCCATAGAAAACTGGTACCAGGTTCACCCCTATCCCCTCCCAGATGAGTTAACATCTCCTTGAAACAGACATCACCTGCCCTCCCCTCAATCCAGGCCAGGGAAATATGGGGCATAGTTGAGATTAACCCTTCTTCAACAGTAGAGAAGCCAGAGGGGCATCAGTCAGTCTGGGTGGGAGAGCTCCTGGCTACACTGCAATTCTAAGACTGGCCCAGAGTGATGCTTGTATGCAAATGTGCACTGTCCTGTCTTCAGGGCAACAGGCTCTGTTTTCTGCAGGGGACAGTCCTGGGAGTGAGCCACCTAACACCATGATGAAAATCATGTAGACTCTTGGCATCCCAGCTGGGGGGTCCCTGACCTCTGGTCCCCCTGGGGCCAGCCACCACAGGAAACAGACAGGCTTCCCTAAAGCACTTGGTTGCTGGGTTTCCCTGATCTTCACTTGGCACAGCTGTCTCTGTCTCACTCCAAAAAAGCCCTGCAGAGGCCCTCCCATGGGCAAGCTTGGCAATGCTGGCTGGCTGAGGAGGGGAGAGCATGGCAGCCTTCAGAGTAGGTTCATGGGCTTTGCTCAACCCCCTGGTAGCTCTTCTGGGAGTGGTAGGCAGGTAAGAGATGCTGGGGTAAAGGGAAAGGGCCTAGTTGGCACCCTGGTTGGCACCCTGCCAGGTTAGGAGGGGTAGCTGGTTGTAGTCAGAGAATGTGCCAGTTCCCCCTTGCCTGACACAGCCCTGAGGTTGGCACAGCCCTGGTTCTGGAATCACGAGTCCGCGGTGTTCCCTGGGGGTGAGGGAGTAGGGGTTAGACTGCACATTTCCCTGTGGGAGGTGACGTGCAGGGAAGGCCTGGAGAGCAGGATTCTTCTCCTGGCAACAGGGACAGATTGTGGTCCCAGTGAAACATTTTCTTCTTCCTAGGGCTGCCTCTGCCACAGTCCTTCCTGCTTTCCCTGTTAATCCTTCTCACCTAGGGGCAGGCTAGGTGAGGTTGTGGTGGAGATGGGGGGGTGGGTGGCACCAGGATGCTCAGATGCTGCCTTACTAAAAGTACTGGTTGTTTCCAGGACCTTAGGGAGCACCTACAACCCCTCTTTGCCCTAAAGTGGGCAATCCTGGGTGTGGGGTATCACCACAGCTGGTGAGCTAGGATGTTTAGGAGAGGGAGCCACAAACCCCAGAAACCAAAAATCAGTGTGTTCTGGGATGAGCGAAGCAGCTGCCCAGGGAGGGAAGAGCTGGAGAGTCAGCACTGTCCCCAGCTGCCCAGAGCCTCCTACACAACCTGAGCATGCTCCCTTCACATGCTGCCCTTTGAGAGAGCTCAGACATGCCTGTCCCTAACTGTGCGTCTGGTGGTAGAGCTTAGAAGCAATAGCCAGATCAAACTCCAGCTATCTTCCCTCAGGCTGGGAAGGGGACAGAGGCTGGGCAGGCAAGGCTTCACACATACTCTGGGCCCGTTTTCTCCAGCAACCAGGCTTAGTCTATACATTTGGTGTGTGCTTTTAAGGTTTCACTTGACAAAAGGATTTTGCCAATGCTAAAAGAGTTTGAAAAATATCCTGCTAGTGCATGTGGGTGTGAGAGGTATTTAGTACAGATATTCTGGCAATGAACATGTGTGTTGTATTATACATGAGTAGATGCCTGCAGAGCCAGAGGGCAACTGCGCACTCATGTGCTTGTACATTTAGGGGTACACAGGTACCACGTGTGGAAACAGAAGTATGTAGGAGTATGTGTGTGTGCATGTGTGCTCCTTCCTGAGTGGAGGCAGGGAGGCTTTCTTCCCAGAGAGCCACAGCCCCAAGCTCCAAAGATACCAGCTTTGACTCCAACTGAGGTCTGTCAGGGAGAGGAGTTTCTATTCTCTTGGTGGGGAGGGCTGGGTGTTGGGTTTCATGGGAAACCTTTTCATTCCAGAAATTAAACTGCTGTAGGCCTTTGCTGAGGAGATTAATAAATTCTCCCACCTGGGCTGCAGGCCCTGCTCTGGGCAGGTGGGGGAGCTGCTTTGGAGCCTGGCTGGGTGTACGGGGTCCACATTGACTCTGTAATCAATGATGCCCTGAGGAAGGCTGCTGGAAACACCCCTGAAAAGTAGGGGCATGCTGAGACCAATCTGGCAGGCTACACCAACCTCTCCCTATGACCTGGAGCTGAGGCACCTGACAGGGAGGATATGCAGCATCTGGGGCCCTGGGGCTGGGCAGGGTGCCTTGCAGCTCCTTGGGGCCTTGTTAGCAGCATCAGTAGCATCTGGGGCAGGTAAGGACTGGGGGAGGTCCTTGTGGCTCAGTTCTAGTGCCATGGGGATGCCACCTCCTGATTTCCTCAGCCAGATAAGGGTTTGTGGATCCTCCACCAATCTCATCTGAGGGCTCCGGACCCCACCAAGGTTGGGACTTGGGGTGGGCGGGGGTCCAGCTCACTCCAGGACAGGCAAAGAGCTCACTTCTCTGTGAGGAGCTGTTACAGAGGAGCTGCAGGGGGCCTCTCACATCTCCAAGCCCTAGCTCAGAAGTTGAGACACCTATTTTTCAATTTCCCCAGTGTTTTTCAAAGTGAAGAAATGCCAACACAGGTTGCAAAAAATGATATAATTTAAATTATTTAAAATGTCTTATTTTTGACAAAGGAGTCTTACTATTATTATTAAACACCAGTTTCATATTCATATTCTAAAATATTTAGCTGTTGCTAGGAGGCTTCTAATGAGAAGCAGCCTTCCTTACTCCATAACTCCCCATCTCCCAATCTCATTCCCTAGAGGCAACCACTTTGAACTCTGGGTTCTTCTGTTATTTGTCTCCATATTTATAAGCAATATATGACAACAACTCTCTCTTGATTTATCACCTTTACACTTTACTACCTTCCATTGCTTGTGCCCCTCCAATATAGTCAAATATGAATATAACACATTTGTTAAACACCAGTTTCACCAGATGTAGTATTGCATGCCTGTAATCCCAGCGGCTTGGGAGGCTTAGGCAGGAGGATCACAAGTTCCAAGCCAGCCTCGGCAATTTAGCAAAGCCCTAAGCAACTTAGAGAGACCCTGTCTCAAAATAAAAAATAAAAAGGGTTGGGGATGTGGCTCAGTGGTTAAGCTCCCCTGGTACAAAAACATAAACACTAGTTGCTTGTCGGGTGCTGTCTCCGGGCTGGGAAGCTAACAGTGAACAAAACAGAAAGCACCTCTGCCTTCCATTCTAGGGGAGGGAGACAATGAAAAAGTAAATAAGCATGGGATGTTGGTAGAAAACTAGAGCAGAATAAGGGACAGTCGATAGATAAGTAGCTACTGTCATCTCAGATAGATTTTCAGGGAAAACTAATATAAGGAGGTGACATTTGGGCAGCAACCTGGAGTGAGGGAGAGAGCTTTGTGATTCTCAAGGTGGCTCATCCTGTTTGTGTTGCTGCAGCAGAATACCTGATGAGCTGGGGCTATAACTCAAGGACTTCATTGCCCAGCATGCATTAGGCCCTGTGTTCCATCCCCAGCACCAACAAAACAAAACAACTCTCCCACATAGTTGAGAGCTAGTATATTACAAGGAAAAGAGGTTTATTTGGCTCATGATGCTGGTGGCTGAAAATTTCCAACAGCATGGTGCCAGCATAGGCTCCAGGCCCCCAGCTGTGTCACAGAGTCATGGGTGAGCATGCATGCACAGAAGGAACACGTGGGAGAAAGTGGAAACACGGGAGCCAAGAAGGCGAGAAAGGTGTCGGGCCCAGTTGCCCAGGCCTAGAATCCCAGCCAATGTAATCCTAGCTAATCTGAAGACTGAGGAAGAAGGATGGCAAGTTCAATGGCAGAATCTTCAATTTAGCCAGATTGTGTCTCAAAATAAAAAAATAAAAAGGGCTGGGCATGTAGATCAGTGGTAGATCTACATCTGGGTTCAATCCCCAGAACTAAAATTTTAAAAAGGCAGAAAGCCAAACTCACTTTCTAAACAACCCGTTCTTGTGGGAACTAATTCAGCCCCTCCAGATCTGATCTGTCCTTATGAGAGGGTATTAAAACTTCCCCAGGATGGAGTCCCCATGACCAGATAACTGCCCACTAGGCCCCTTAAAGATCCACCACTGAACCTTGGCCACACTGGGACCGAGCTTCCAGCTTCCAGCTGTGAACCCTGGGGAGACAGCACTAAGGTGTGCAGGAGGCTGTTCCAGGGAAGGCTGGGGGCAGGAGTGGAGTGGCAGCAGGAGAGCAAGTGGGTTTCAAGAGAAATCCAGGGCTGTTGGATTCTGTGCTAAACACAATGGGAAGCCACTGGAAGGATTTGAGCTGAAGTGCCTCAGGACCCGAGTGACATTTCCCTTTGGCTGCCATGGGGATGTGGAGACAAGAATGGGCAAAGAGACCAATGAGGGGGCTACGAGGCTGCCCCAGGAGAGCTGTGGTGGCTGCTAGCATCACGGTAGCTTGAGAGTGATGAAACTGAGAGGTCTCTAGATGGGTTTGAAAGTAGAGCCCGCCCACAGTTTCTGCTGATGGATTCGATGTGGAAAGTGAAGGAGACAGAAGACATGAAGACAGTTGCCACGGTGTTCTGGAGGAGCTGAGGATGTAGTTGGTGGCAGAATGTGTGCTTAGTGTTTTTTAAGCTGAAGGTGATAGAGTTGAGGTACTGTTTACCATGTTGGAGGGGCACACACAGCTATCCAGAAATGAAAAAGGCTAGGGAAGGTGAAGAAAGGCACGTCCAGAGTGAAGAAGGCGAGGGAAAGAGCAGAAGTTGTGGGAGGCCTGGATGTTTCATTTCATTTCATTTTGTGAATTCAAGGATCTTATTTTTCTGAGGTGTAAATGACTGTTTTCCAGCTGGGCATGGTGGCACATGCTAATCCCAGGGACTAGGGAGGCTGAAGCAGGAGGAGCCAAAGTTCAAGGTCAGCCTGAGCAACACAGTGATACTCTGTCTCAAAAGAAAAAATAAATAAAAAGAGCTGAGGACATAGCTCAAGTGGTAGACCACCCCTGGGTTCATGTCCCAGTTCCACACACACAAAAATAAACAACAGTTTTCCTCCACAATAGTTTCTTTCACTTTCAGCATTGACAGTGTTCCCTCTTGGTTTTCAGCATCTATTTGTGTGTGTGGTTGATTTCATGATGGAGGCTTTCCTCCAGTGTCAGTTGCCTTTGGCTGCTGGGGCATATTTAAAAACGAGGGTGTGCAGTTTACTGATGCATGGGTGCCAATGTAAGGTGATTGGGTGGCAAGCTGACTCCCTCATTGTGGGACCAGCCACCTCTTCAGAGATCCTTAGGGAGTTTAGTTTTTCTCCAAAGAAAAATTTTCCAGTTTCCCCACTCTTGGAATTGGCAGGGTTGGGGGTGGCTGCAGCCTGACTATCAGTAGCTCATAGGATCCAAGGCAAGGAAGGAAGGGGTTGGGGTCTCACTGTCACTGGTTTTCAGGTAGCTGGATGACCGCATCCTCTGCTGTAGCCAGTGTCCCTGAAGCCAGTATATCTCACATTTAGTTTCTATAGAGAATAAACCCCTTGGGTTTTGTGGTGAGTAGGGGGTACCTTGCAGCTTCATGAGGTTGGAGAGGGGGCTAAGGGCTTCTGAGATTTAACCAGTCTCCTGTATTCAGCTATGAGCCTCACCCCCACTGCTGGCAGGTCTGATAACTCTCAGGGGTGTGTGTGGGGGAGGCCTAGTTTGCTATACCCAGGGCTCCCCTCTGTGACTGCCTGGGATTTGGCTTCCTCTGCTCCCCTAAGTCAGTTGTGACGCCTCAGCCTCATTCCATGTTCTAAAGATGTGCTGAAATTGTTCATCCCCTGACATCTCTTCTCTTTATTCTTGTGGAGTTTTAAATATTTTACTGACATTATTATACTTACAAATTTAACATTCTTGGCACTTTTCATTCCTTTGTATAGATCCAAGTTTCCATCTGGAATCATTTTCTTTCTACCTGAAGAACTCCCTTTAACATTTCCTGCACATCTGGTGATAAATTCTTTTCTTTTTTCTTTTAGTACCAGAGATTAAACCCAGGAGTGCTTAACCACTGAGCCCCAGTTCCAGCCTTTTATTTATATACTTGAGACAGGGTCTCACAGCTCAGGGCTTTGCCAAGTTGCTGAGGCTGGCTTTGAACTTGTGATCCTCCTGCCTCAGCCTCTCAAGCTGCTGGGATTACAGGCATGCACTACTGCACCTGGCTTGGCAATAATTCTCTTAGCTTTTGTTTGTCTGCAAAAGTCTTTATTTCTTCTGTACTTTTGAAGAATATTTTCACTGGATATGGAATTCTGGGATGACTTGTTGCTCCCTGCCCAGCATTTTAAAGATTTCATTGCATCATCTTCTGGTTTGAAGTTTCTGGTGGGGAAATATGTATTATTTCCTATATTTGTTCTTTTTTTGGCGAGTGGATATTGGGGATTGAACTCAGGGACACTTGACCACTGAGCCACATCTCCAGCCCTATTTTTTTTAATGTGTGTGTGTATATATATATATATACACACACACATATACATATATATATATATATATATATATATATATATATAAACATACATATATGTTAATTTTTTTAGTTGTAGTTGGACACAATACCTTTATTTTATTTATTTATTTGTATGTGGTGCTGAGGATTAAATCCAGCTCCTTGTATATGTTAGGTGAGTGCTTTACTGCTGAGCCACAACCCCAGCTCCTCACCCAGCCCTATTTTTTTAAAAAAATATTTTTTAGTTTTTATAGTTGGACATAATACCTTTATTTTATTTATGTATTTGTATGTGATACTGAGGATCAAACCCAGCACCTTGAAGATGCTAGGCGAGTGCTCTACCGCTGCGCCCCAACCCCAGCGCCCCCTATCCATGTTTTGTATTTTATTTAGAGAAAGGGTGTCACTGAGTTGCTTAGGGCTCACTTTTTTGCTGAGGCTGGCTTTGAACTGGAGATCATCCTGCCTCATCCTCCTGAGCCACTGGGATTACAGGCACATGCCACCACACCTGGCTCTATATTTGTTCTTCTATACAGAAAGGATTTCATTTCTTTGAATTTCTTTTTGTCACTACTTTTTTGTATTTGATTGTGATGTATTTTTCTTTGTGTTTATCTTGCTTGGGGTTCATTGAGATTCATGCTCTGCACATTTGTTATTTGTCTCCACAACAAATTACCAGGAATTGGGTGGGATAAAACAACAAAATTTTATTCTCTCACAATTCTGGAGGTCAGAGTCCAAATCAAGGTGTTGGCAAGGCAGCCCTCCCTCCAGAGTCTCTAGGGCTGACTGCTTCTTTGTCTCATCAACCTTCTGGTGGCTCCAGGTGTTCCTTAGCATGTCCCTGCATGACTCTGGTCTTTGCCTCTGACTGCACATAGCATTCTCTTCTCTCTTTGTCTTATAAAGACACGTATCACTGAATTTTGGAACCACCAGGACAATCCAGGGTGAACTCATCTTGAAATCCTTAATATAATTACATCTACAAAGACCCTTTTCTCAAATAAGGTCACATTCAAGGGTCTTGAGGGTCACGATATGATGTGGACATATCTTTGTAGGGGGCACTATCATTCAACTCCTATAATAGCTTTATCTGGAAAAAAATTAGGCCACTGTTTCTTTAAATTATACTCTTATCCTGTCCCTTGGGACTCCAATCACACATTAGAATTCTTTTTTTTTTTTTTTAATTTAGAGACAGTTCTCACTGAGCTGCTTAGGGCCTCCCTAAATTGCTGAGGCTGTATTTGAATTTGTGATCCTCCTGCCTCAGCCTCCCAAGCTGCTGGGATTACAGGTGTGTACCACACACCTAGCTCACACATTAGAATTCTTGATAGTGTCTCATAGATGACTGAGCTTTTTCAATGTTTTTTCACTTTTTTTTTTAAGTCCAACTCTGCTTCAGTTTGGATGGTTCTATTGCTGTTTTCAAATTCACTGATTTTTTTTTTTAATCTTAAATGCCTAATCCGATATTAATTAAAGCCAGGAACATTTTCATTTCAGATACTATATTTGTTCTCTCTAGATGGATTATTGAGTTCATTTTGCTGTCTCCTATTTCTCTCCTCATGAACATCTTGTTCGAATTTTTCCTTAAATTCTTGAGCATATTAAGTCATTATCTTTATCATTTCTATTGAATGATTTTTCTCCTGATTATGGGTCATGTTTTCCTACTTCTTGGCATAGCTAATTATTTTTAACCTGATGTTGGATGTGATAAATATCATGATGTTAAGCATCTGGATTTTGTTGTCTTCTCTTAAAGAGTGTTAGGCTTTGCTCTGTAGACCATGTAAATTATTTGCAAATGAGTTTGATCTTTTGAGGCTGTTTCATTTATTTATTTATTTTGGGGACACTTCGGATTGAACCCAGGAACACTTTACCTCTAAGCCACATCCCCAGGCTTTTCTATATTTGTTTTGTAATTGTTTTTAAATTTTTTTTTAGTTAGAGCATTATATATATACATGATACCTGGGTTCCTTTTGAAATAATTATACATTCAAGAATTTGATTTCAATCCCCACCCCCCTTTTCTTTTTCCTGTATTCCACTTATCTTCCTTTCACACCTTTATTTTTTTATTTATTGGCATTTTTTATAGATATATAAAGGAGATATTCCCTTTGGCTCACTTATATCTGTATATAACATAATTCTGTTAGATTTGTTCTCTATTTCTTTCCCTATCCCTTCCTTCTTTTATTTATCTCTCTCCATTGATCTTCTCTATATCATTATGACGTCTATTTTTTATTTTGAGACAAGGTCTCATTTAAGTTGCCGAGGCTGACCTCAAACTTTCCATCCTCCTGCCTCAGCTTCCTGAGTCATTGGCATTATAGCCATGTCTCCTGTGCTTGACTGAGACTGTTTTAATCTGTTATGGGCGTCTCATGAGCCTTTTCTCTAGGTATAGTTTAGCCCTACTACTAAGGCATAACACATCTACCCCAGAAGTGTTCATTTTCTATTGAAAATGCTGGGTGTTCAACAAAGAATCTCAACTCTAGCAGGTTGGAGCTTGAATGTCTCTCTGCCGGTGGTGAGGTCTGAGAACTCAATCCATTGCTTTTTTTTTTTTTTTTTTTGCACAAACTCATTTTAGTTTTACTGGACACATGTGAACTTTAGTATTCAGCAAAGAGTCAAAAGGACTCCTGTACAGAGGAGGCTTTTTTGTTTTCTCGAGGTCCATTCCTTTTCATAACTCTGCCTTGAAGCTTCTAGCTACCTCGGCCTCCCTGAATTCCTGTCTCCTCAACTCAGTGAGACCACCAAGCTCTGCTGGAGATTCCCCTCTCTGAACTGTAGTCTGGATTGTTCCTCTAGGCAGAAATCCAAGGAAATCACAGGGCTCACTTAGTTTCTCTTATCTCAGGGATTCTAGTCCTAGACTACCTGTTGCCTGTCTGGAAAACAGTAATTTCATAAACACACTTCTTCCCCGACCCTGCCCCAGAATTGAACCCAGGACTTTGTGCTTGCTAGACAAGTGCTCTACCACTGAGTTACATCCCCAGCCTCTTTTGAGACAGGGTCTTACTAAGTCACCCTGGCTGGTCTTGAACCTGTGATCCTCCTTCCTTCAGCCTACTGAGTAGCTGGGATTATAGACAAGCTCCTCTGTGCCCCTACTTTATTTAATTTATCATGATTGGAATAGAAACTTTTACTGGCATTTTAATCAGGCTTTGGGAAGGAAAGGGGTTACATGCATATGATCAGTTCACTGTATTTAACTACAAGTCCTAGATTCCTAAGATATATTTAAATCTATGTTTAACAAACATATGCTTTTCTCATACAACAAAAATCTCATGCAATGTAACCATGCTGTTCACAAAATAATATGATTTATGCAAAATGTTAATACATCGTGTCCCACAGGCACAGAACATGGCTTTGAAATTGTACTATGAATATGTCTTCATGACTCAGTGTATTACTGTACTTGTTTATAAACTTCCACTCAGTAATATTAGTAATGTAAACTGAAGGTGTGGTCTGGGACCCCTAGGATGGGTCCAGCCTTAGGGGCCCTCATGGCCAAAGCCTTTCTGGACCACCCTTCATTGTCTGGCTTACTCTTTGCAGACAGCTCACACAGCTTAGAGGAGGAAACCCAGCCAGGGGCCAAGGTGCAGAGGAAGGGAGGAAGGTCCTCCCTCTCCCTTTCCTTGAGTGAATTTCTGCCCTGTCTCCTAAGTCCCCCTCCATTCACCTGGTACCAGCTCATCATATCAGTCTTTCCCATGGCCTTGTGAGGTGGCCAAAGTGGCAGAGCCAGAGGGTCATTCCTGCTTAGGAGCTGCTGGGCTCAGGTTAGCCGCTTTAGAAGTGACCAGGGCTACACTTCAACATCTTCTCCAGGTGGACATTGAACAGCTGGATCCCCGTGGTCGGACTCCCCTGCACCTGGCCACTACACTGGGGCACCTGGAGTGTGCCCGTGTGCTCCTGGCCCACGGCGCAGACGTGGGCAGGGAGAATCGCAGCGGCTGGACAGGTGGGTACCCCTGCTCACCCCACTGCACGGCCAGGGTCTCCCCAGCATCAGATACTCACCTCAGGTTGGCTAACAGGTCCTGCTCTGTGACACTGCCTCTCCTTCCAGTGCTTCAGGAGGCTGTAAGTACCCGGGACCTGGAGCTGGTGCAGCTGGTGCTGCGGTACCGGGACTACCAGCGGGTGGTAAAGAGGTTGGCGGGCATCCCTGTGCTCCTGGAGAAGCTGCGCAAAGTAAGGCCTAGCCTCCCGGCTCCCGACCAGAGCCCTTGTGCCCTGTTTCTAGTGCCAGCTTATCCACTCTCTTTTTCATCCTCTAGGCTCAGGACTTCTACGTGGAGATGAAATGGGAGTTCACTAGCTGGGGTAAGAGGGGCTGAGCGGGGCCCTCTCTGACTTTGGGGCTTTTGTACTTGCTGTCTGCGTGCCTGGAGCGTTGTCCCAGGGCTTTTCATGGGACTCCTTCTGGTTCTTCAGCTCTCAGCTCAATGCTGCCTCCTCAGCTAGGTCTTTCCAGACTGCTCCACATAGGCTTGCTTCCACTACTGTTTCTTTCGTACTGATTTGCTCATTTGTTTATTACCTGTCACCCCTTGCTAGAAGGTAAGCTCCAAGAGGGCAGGAGTCCTATCTTATTCAATGTTGTATCCCCAGTGACTGGAATAATGCCTGGCATGTAGTAGGTATTCAATAAATATTTGTTGAAAGAATGAATGAGAGGTTGAGCGAATGAATTAACACACAATAGATACTAGAGACTTAGTGGTGATTGAGACACACTAGAGACTTAGTGGTGACCGAGACACGCCTGTCCCCAGCCTCAGGTTGCTCACATATGAAGAAGTGTGGTCTACATTTGTTGTGGTGGCTGGGGGTGGGGATTGGAGGAAGGGCTGCCCTCCCACCAGTTCCCTCACCCTTTCCTGGCCATAGCAATGACCCCCAACTCCTGTGCCCTGAGCTGGCCCAGGCTGCATGGGCCAGACAAATTGAAGCTACCTCTGACCTCCACTTCCACCCAGTGCCCCTGGTGTCCAAGATCTGCCCTAGTGATACCTACAAAGTGTGGAAGAGCGGGCAGAACTTGAGGGTAGACACCACGCTCCTGGGCTTTGACCACATGACATGGCAGCGAGGGAACCGCAGCTTCGTCTTCAGGGGCCAAGGTCAGGCAGGCAGGAGGTGGGGAAGGGTGGAGAGGATGGGAGACAGCCCCATGCCACCCTGACCCCTCTGTGCTATTCCGTGGCTGGCAGACACGAGTGCTGTGGTCATGGAGATTGATCATGACCGCCGGGTGGTGTACACAGAGACTCTGGCACTGGCTGGGCAGGACAGGGAGCTGCTGCTGGCTGCCGCCCAGCCCACAGAGGAGCAGGTGCTGAGCCGGCTCACCGCACCTGTGGTCACTACGCAGCTTGACACCAAGAACATCTCCTTTGAGAGGTGAGTGGGCATGGCCTTGGCCAGCCTAGAGCCAGACTGGTGCAGTGCTCACTTCACCTGGACCACTTTACTTCCCCAGGAATAAGACCGGCATCCTGGGCTGGCGCAGTGAGAAGACAGAGATGGTTAACGGGTATGAAGCCAAGGTAAGGCTGTAGCAGACTGGGCAGGGGTTTTCCTTAGCATGCTTCCCCAGCCTTGGAGGTTGCAGAGGCAATGCTGCAAGGAAGAAGTGACAGTAGACTAACAGTCATCTGATTATATTGGCATTTACTGAGCCACTTTGAGGCACTGGTCTGACATTTTATATGGCTGTATGGATATACACACACACGCACAAGTGCACACACATTTACATGCATTTAATCCTGATCACAACCCTTTCAGGCAGGTATTGTTATTATCCCCATCTTACAAATGTTTCTTGAGCCCTTTCCATAGTATCCCATTTAATCTTTGCAATTCCATGAAGTAGGAATTATTAGCCATTTTATAATGAGGAAATTGAGGCTTAGAGTAGTTCAGTGACCATGTATAGTCATTGTATAACTAACAAATTGCAAAACTGTAAGTTATAACTGCCTTTTATTGTCTCTCTAACTAGAATGTGACCTTCATGGGGGCAGGAATTGTTTCTGTCTTGATCACCACTGTATCCCTGAGGCCTACTTTCATGACTGACATATAATAGCTCCTCTAAAAATGTTTGTTGAATGAATAAGCGAATGAACAGTATCATATATTTGTTTAGAATTTCCTTGGGTGGTGGTTCTAGAACTGCCTCTGAGCCCTTTCCTTTCTTTCCTCAGGTATATGGGGCATCCAATGTAGAGCTCATCACTCGGACTCGGACAGAGCACCTTTCAGAACAGCACAAGGGCAAGGTCAAAGGTAATGGGGCCATGGCAGATGGGAGGAGGTGCTGTGGCACTAGAGGAATCAGTTCCCACTTCAGCACCTCCACTGGTATTCCCTCTGGCAGTCCAGCAAGAACCAGGCCGTTTTACTCAGGCAAATAGATTTCAGTTTCAGTCCCAAGCCCTAATGATTGGTACAGATGCCTAGGTACAGTTAGGAAGATTCTAAGGGCTCATTTGGGCTCAGTGAAAGACATCTTATAATTGATTACTAATATCTGCGCTGCATTTCAGAGGGAAGGGAAATGTTGCACATGCACAATTTATATATTTATATAGGTAAAAAGTCAGGAGCTCTGCCATGAGTCTGTGTGCCCATTGGTATCACATCTGATTCTTTGGGCATCAGCTAATCTGTTGCAGGTAGAAACACATAATACTTGCCACATAGGAGAACAAAATCATTAATGAAATCATTAATATGGAAGTACCTAAAGAGAAACACATGTACATACACCAAAGCTGCTTAACAAAGGGAGGTATATTACTGTCCCAGTATCACCAACATGGAGAGTGGCACTTTTGGAAGTTTCTCCTGGGCCTGTGCCTACTTTCATTATAGCTATGCTCTTGGCCTCTGCCCATGGAGTCCTCAACCACCTTTAGATAAAGGTACCTAAGTATGGGTGAGCAGTTCTCCCATCCCAGGAACCAGCCTTTTTCCTAGGTCTTCGATATTATCCCTTCTAATGAGATGTCCACATGTGTGCAGGGCTACAGTGTCCCCTGAGATATCGCATTTCTTGTAGGCTGTAAGACACCTCTGCAGTCCTTCCTGGGAATTGCTGAGCAGCATGGGGGTCCCCAAAATGGGGTGAGTGTGTGCCAGGGGTGTCACTGTGTGGAGGGATGTGGATGTGGTTCAGGAGGAGGCTTGGGAGGTGTCCTGCCTATCATTGCCTATGTGGACCTTCCTTCCATAATGCCCAAGCCTATGTCAGTTCCACATTGGCAGCAGGGAGACCTGGGGTCCTTATGGTACCAACTGGCTGGTCTGGAATCAGGGACTGAGAAGGGCTCATGGCTCTTCCTCATGTGGAACAGACCCTGATCACTCAAACTCTGAGCCAAGCCAACCCTACTGCCATCACTGCAGAAGAATACTTCAACCCCAACTTTGAGCTTGGCAACCGGGACATGGGCCGGCCCATGGAACTGACTACCAAGACACAGAAGTGAGGACCTCGCTCCTGCTGGGGAGGGGTGGGCAGGGCTAGGGCTCCAGGAGGTGCTGGGAGGCCATGGCTTCCTGAAGCATCCCTCACCCCTTGGGATCTGGGGGGGGCAGGTTCAAGGCCAAGCTGTGGCTGTGTGAGGAGCATCCCCTGTCCCTGTGTGAGCAGGTGGCCCCCATCATTGACCTCATGGCTGTTAGCAATGCACTTTTCGCCAAGCTCCGGGACTTCATTACCCTGCGCCTGCCTCCTGGTTTCCCAGTGAAGATTGGTGAGACCCCATGCCATTTCCCCTTAGCCCTTTTGGAGGGGTGTGATGAGTTTAGATGAGGTTAGAGGAGCTGGCCTGAGGTGTGAGGGTTTAGGTGGTGGCACCTGATGATTTCCTTATCCTCAGAAATCCCGATCTTCCACATTCTCAATGCCCGAATCACCTTTGGGAACCTCAATGGCTGTGATGAGCCTGTGCCATCGGTGCGAGGCAGCCCCAGCAGCGAGACCCCTTCCCCAGGCAGCGACTCCTCCAGTGTCAGCAGCTCCAGTTCCACAAGTGAGCCCTGCCCCTACCCTGGGTCTTCCCTTCTGATCTTGGCTTGCTTTCCTTCCCACTACACTGAGTTGTGCTGGAAAGGCCCACATCCATGTCTGACTCCAAGCTCCATGCCCCCAGCCTCCTGCCGCGGCTGTGAGATCTCCCCAGCATTATTCGAGGCCCCAAGAGGCTATAGCGTGCTGGGTGGCCAGCGGGAGGCAGCAACCCGCGATGATGATGATGACCTGCTCCAGTTTGCAATCCAGCAGAGCCTGCTTGAGGCGGGTAGTGAGTATGACCAGGTGCGTCCTGCTGCCTTGCCAGGCCATGCGTGTGCAGGGTTGCCCAGCTAAGAGGCTTTCCCCTCCAGGTCACCATCTGGGAGGCACTAACCAACAGCAAGCCAGGCACCCACCCCATGTCCTATGAGGGTCGCCGTCAGGACAGGTGAGTACCAGCTAGACCAAAGAGGGCTTGGAGACACCTGACCTCTCCCCACCCCCCAACACCCACGCACAGGGTACACCATTACCCCTGATACTGGACCCAGAGAACCAAGGTCCCCTCAGCAGGGCCCCTACCTGATAATTAAGATGGCGTCTACCACCACCCTTTCCCCGCATTTGGCGGGTGGGCAGTGCTCCGGTGGCAGGTGAAATCCAGGTCTCTGGGCATTCAGAACCTCACCAGACAGGATGTCGGGCTAGGATCTGCCATCACTGGATGGAGCCAGGGCAGCCCATAGCCACGTGTCCCAGGGTCTCCTGCCCGGTTTATGGGCAGGTACGCCAGAGGCGCTGGAGAAACCCTTCCGGTCCCCAGGAGCGCCCCGCCCACGCCTCAGCGCCAGCCCACGCCCCCAGCGCCGGTGCCCAGCCCTCAGCCCAGTCCCGGCCGGGGTTCCAGCGGCCACGTGTTCCGGAGCTACGACGAGCAGCTGCGGCTGGCAATGGAACTGTCAGCGCAGGAACAGGAGGAGAGGCGGCGGCGTGCGCGCCAGGAGGAGGAGGAGCTGGAGCGCATCCTGAGGCTCTCGCTGACTGAGCAGTAGCGTCCCTTGCTGGGCCCCTTGCCCACCCCACACGCTGCCCGATCTGGGAGAGAAAATGCCCAGGCCCCCCTTACCTAACTGAGGCTGGAGTCTGAAGTCTGGAGCCACCTCCCGGGGGCGGGGGGTGAACCAGTGCACCAGGAACTAGACAGGGAGGGGCTTGACATGGGTGCAGGGTAGCTTTCCAGCCAGGGAGGCAACGGGCACAGCCAGGTCCCCCTGCTTTGCTATATCCTGGCTCCTAATCCGTTCCTCTGGGCTTCAATCTGTTCAAGGGTGGAGCTAAGCGGTCCTGAAGGGGAGATGAATCCTTAGAGGAGCAGTGTCCCTCCCTGTCCCTTGCTCTTGGCGGGTCCTCCTTTCTGCTCACTGACTCCTCTTTGGGTCACTGCCCCTGAAGCCTTTGCATCTCTGCTCTTCACCCTTGGGAGGCAGCGGAGCTCTCTGCGTGCTGTGTCGCTGCTTTGTCCCAGACACAAACCAGCACGTCAAGAGCCTAGCCCCTCCCCCACCCCGGCATTTCAGCGTCAAGTGCACTTAGCGGGGTGTCCGGCTCCCCCAGCCCCCCACACCCGTCCAGGGTCTCAGGGTGGTCCCAGCTTCGCCTTGGGCAGCATGAAGTTAAAGTCCCTATCCCCAAGGCACGTTTTTTGTGATCAGGGAGTGTGTCCACGGTGGCCCTTTAGCCTGGGTGAGACCGGACTCCCTCATGGTGCCTTGGAGAGTAGTAGGGGCGGGGGAGGGCACATTGGGCTGGGGGCAAGCACTAGACCCGACACAAAACTGGATATAAAGGGGTCGCCCAGGGCCCTAGCACCACCACCACCCCCTTCCCACCAGCTGCTGCTAGCCCTCTGTGGTTGTGCATCCCTATTGCCCCAATTCAGGGGCTGACTGTAAAACCCTTCATCCAATGGTGCTAACCCCCGGCTCTCTCCTGCCCCTCCTCACCCACCCAGAGAAGCACAGACCCCATCAGGGGAAGGGACCCACAGTACACCCTTGTCTCTGGTCTCTCTTGGACTGACCTTCCCTGACTCAGCCAGTGAGATTCAGAAGGACAGAAGAATAGAGCAACAAAGAGAAACTTTCTCCCACTCCCTTCCCTGATGCCAGGGGCACCAGACTGATTCTGAGGCACAAATAAAAGAGGCTTCAAACTGGAGGTTTTTCCTACCTGACTTTACTGGGGAGGAGTACCCACAGTGGGTAGGGGTTCAGGTACTGCCAAATGTCTTGAGGAAGGCTCTGGGTAAGAGGTTGCCTGGTGAGTCCTGAGCCCAGGGTTGCATTTGTTAGGTTCCCCAGGAGTCTGGGGAATCACATTCGCAGAGGCTGGGCATCTCCTCACCACCACCGATGCAGGAGGCCCGAACTTGCACTCGGTAAAAGATTTCATTATGTCTCCAAAGGGCTGGGAGCAGTGCGTGTGTGTGTGTGTGTGTGTGTGTGTGTGTATTTTGAACCTGTTTCCTCATGTCAGTTATGAGATTTCTTCCAGAGGGGCCTGTCTTGAGGAAGCTCGCCTTGCCCCTGGTGGTGGAAATAGAACTCTCCGCCATTGACAATGTTGCCAGTGGGTAGGTCTCCGTGGGGGAACGGGTTTGTGTCTGTATCTGTATGCAGAACTGGAGTGCTGTCTGTCTGGTGGGGTGGTAGAATCAAGTGAGCCGATTAGGAGAAGGGCCAGTGTGGGGAGACCACCCATTTGAGATCAAGCTCAAGCCCCCTAATATCCCCAAGCATCGCGCTAAGCACTTCCCTTGCCTTGGGCGAGGGACAGAGGGGGACATCACCTCGCCATGCAGCACCATTGCTGAGGCCCCCTTTACCCTGAGCCTCCCTAGGCCAGCTCCTGCTGAGTCCTGGACCAAGCATTCAGCCCTGCCCCTTCAAGACACTCCTTTGGTTCAGGTCTCCTGGGAGGGGCGGGGCTTCCTTCCCAGTTGAATCCCTGGTCCCAGCTTAGGGAGGTGGGGTCCGGAGTCCCAGACCTAAAGCATTGGCAAGGCCAGTCCATTCACCCCGCCCCATCCAGCCCGCTGAGCGCAGAGCTCCGCCCAGCAAGCGGGTCTAGTCCGTTCCGTCCACCAGCTCGCATAGCATGTTCTCCAAAGCCGTGATTCGCTGTTCCTGGGCCTGCACCCGCTCGCGAAGAGCCTTGATCTCCTCCAGCAGCGTCTCCAGGGTGTGTTGCTGCTGAGGCGCAGAGGACAGAAGCCTTTATCGGAGAAGGGTGGTAGGGGGTGTGCAGACTGGGACAACGTGGAGCTAGGCCTAATCTTACCGACAGGGATGCGTCGCTGGCCGATTGGCTGCGTGGGGGGCCGGTGGGCGGGCGCACGTCCAGGATATTGCGCTTGGTGACTCGGAGCTCTCGGTGCTTGGGAGGCACGTAGCCGTCCCTCAGCGAAATGAGCACGGGTTCGGCGTCCTGGCCAGAAAGCCATTCATCCGCTTCTAGGGCCGGCTCTGGGCCCGGTGTATCCGGGTACAGATCGTCCTGGAACAGGTCTGACTGCGGGGGTGGGTGGACAGGTCCCGTATGAGTCTATGCACCGGGCCTGCTGCACTCCCTTAACACCTCGGGGAACCCTGCCCGACCTATTTTCCCGTTCCTCACCTTGCGGGGCACAGTCATGATGATGGGTTCACATTTTCTTTCATGCAACTTGTAAAACCTGTAAGGGAAATGTGTTCAACACCCTTGCAGACTCCCACCCCCTTAACTTCTCTTATCTGGGAACAAGGGGTTGGAGGTCAATACTTGTGAACGCCTACCATGCCCATCGCACTTTACACACATTATCAATTCTGGGGTCAAACACCTCTGATGGCGTGTTCGTTATCTTTTTTTCAGATGAGGAAACAAGTTCAGAAAATGACAGGCCAGTGAGTGCTGGGATGTCTCCCAGCTGAAAAAGACCTGTTTGATCCTACCGCCCACCTTCTCTTTTTCCAAAACACTGCACTATTAGGGAAGCCCCGGTTTTTTAAGATCTGACACGAGTAGGGGGATAGAGGGGCCAAGACTGCTGACCTAGCGATCTCGCACTTGCTGACATCCAGCCCCCGTTTGGGCATGAAACCCATGCCCCGCTGCGGCTCTTTGCTGCTGAACGTGTTCAGGTAGTGCACGAAAGGTGGTTCATCAGTAATTTCAAAGTACCGAATGCTGCTGTCTCCCTGCAAAACCAGTCGGTTCAGGGTCAGGCCTCATATCTCCAGCCTGCCCTCTAAATTCTCCCCGCCCGGCTTCGAGCACCTTGCCACACAGGTAGACAATGCTGGAGTCTGGATCGTAGAACGGCAGTAGGACTCCGTTGCTGGTGTCCATCTCCTGCAGTGCCACTGGCTCTTCGAAGTTGTTCTGCCCGAGCACAGGAGGAGTGACCAGCCCTGCCCATTGTTCGGTGCTACTTCGGAACCCCCTTGGGGCTTCCTGTCCACCCGATTCCATGCGTTCCCAAGGCAGAGAGCTTACAGGTGCCTTCCCTGGACACATCACTCGCCCTCCCAGGCACATTTACCCTCAGCGCCAACACATGCAGTCACCGCAAACCACCCCCAGGGACTCGGCATCACCAGGTGGGGACACCAGCACGAGCTCCTTCAGGCGACGCAGCAAAACTGGGCAGAGGGGTGGGTGTGGGGATGGCAGGCGCTGCAGAGGTGGCAGCAGCCTCCAGCCCTGCCAAGTTGGGCATGCCCTGCGGGTCGGGGGCGCCTGGCCCCTCTCCCGTGATGCCAGTCCCTGGGGCACACACCCCAAGCCTCCAGCTGCGTTACCGGGTCCCACAGGCCCAGCTCTCGCTGGCTCATGCGGGTGAATCCCGTAGTGAAGATATGACCCTGGCGCGTGAAGACAGCCCGCATGGGCCTCATCCCCTCGTGGGCTGCAAACCTCTCCTGGGGGAGGGGGAGAAGGGAGGGGCGTCACCCAGCTGCTTGCCCTGGAGAGCATGGAGGGCCGAGCAACCAGCTTGCTTGACTTGGGTGTGGGGCTTGAAGGCGGGGGAGAGACAAAAAGGGTCCTAAGAACTCAGCTTCCCGGGGCCAAAGGCTGGCTCCTGGCATGGAGAACGTCTGGGCCCGGAGAGAGCAGGTGGCGCGCGGCTCTCAGCAGATCCTGAGCCCGCAAGCTCCCTCAAAGCTTGATCCCTAGAGCAGGCGATGTCTGCTGGCTCCCAGGGTCGCAGCGAGAATTTTCCCAAATGGGAGCTCCCTGCTCCGTTCGGGCCTCTTGGGTGTGGGCCACCGCCTGGAGGGCACTCCTGGCTGACCCAATAGAAGAGCGAGTGAGCGAGCGCGCCCGGCGCGGCCTGGCCTACCGGGTCCCAGAGCGCGAGTTGCCGCTCACTCATCCTGCTGAAGCCGGTGCTGAGCAGCTTTCCGTCAGCGATGAAGACGGCCCGCAGTGGGCGGGCGCCCTCGTGAGGTCGGGCTCGCTCCTGCTTGCGGGGTTAGTGGGTTAGAGCGCCCGCCCACTCACTGTCCCCGCCGCGTTAGACTTGCGTGCTTTACCCAGACCTGCACGCGCCCCATGCACCCCACACTCCTGATTATATTGAGGATGGGCGAAGACCGCTGACCTCCCAGGGCACCCAGCTGCGACAAGCAACGCGCGAGGGTTGCCCCCATTTCCCGCCCAGCAGGTCAACAAAGGCGGCAAGGGGCCAGTCCTCCATTCAATGGGAAGGCCCCAGACCCTGGAAGATGGTGGAGAGAGGGTCCTCGGCAGAGAGGAGAGGGTCCCGGAGCTCAGGTTTCATGCAGGTTCTGGTGGGAGGGTGGAGTTTCCAGCTTCTCCCCTCAATCTCAAAGCAAGGAGCCCTTCTCTGAGCTTCTGAGATGCAGGGGAGGGGAGGGAACAGGAACCAGGGCAGAGAATTGCAGGCTGGGGGCTTTCTTAGGAAGGGACCTCTGGTTGCAGGGGCGGGGGAATGGGTGCGGAGGTGGGGGTGGGGACGACTAGTCTTTAGACTAGTGGGATAGAGATGGGGCAGGTGAAAGTTGGGACTAGCAGCTCTGATGATTGTGGGTATAGGGTGCTAACAGCTGGTCACTGGGAAAGGCTGCTAGAGAGTGGCCAGGCCAGGCACTCACCGCCACCACTTGGCCCTTTCGGGGATCAATGATGCGCAGGGTCTTGTCTTTGCAGGTGGTGGCTAACAGGCTACCATTGCTATTCCAGCACACACTGTGTATGACATCTGGGTGCACTTCATCCAGGCTCAGCAGCACCTCCCCAGTGCCCACATTCCAGATGATGATCACATTGTCACCACCTGTCCAGAGTAGACAGGCATGGTCACCTGGTGCCTGCCTTTGTCCCCCTGACTCTCATCTACAGTAAGAACCCTCCTTAGGCCCTCAGACCTGCACTGAGCAGGACGTTCCTGGCTGTAGGGTGCCAGGAGAGAATGCCCACACGCTTGGAGTGACCCTCAAGTGTGATGATAGGTTCTGTAATGTTGCGCACAGGGGTATAGTCTGGAATCTGCCACACCTGGGTAGGAGAAAAAAGTAAAGGTAGCCAACTCTGATCCTTCTCTCCTCCCCTGCCTCCACTTAACTGGCTCTCTTTGAGTGGGAAGGGTCAAACACAGGGCAAGATATGGTAGTGTCTGTCTGGGGCAGAAGCATCTGGAAACCAGGAGGGGGCACTGTCAGCTCTCCAGAGACTTCATTCACTCTAGCAGAGAGACTTCAGAGCATTGCCCCCTGCTCTTTGGGCCCCAAGTTGTTCATGGCTATAATTAGTCTTGAGCAGTGCATGCTGGGAGGGAGTGGGCAGGTAGCTAAAAATAGCCTGGGAGCTGGGCAGGGATCTGGGACTCTGCACCTCTTTATCACCTTCCCTAGCACAGGTGAAGCAGCTCTCCCTGCTCCCCTGCCCAACTGCCCAGCCACATCCATCTGGCTCCTACCATGATGGTGGTGTCATCTGAGGCACTGGCGATGACGTTGTCATTGTGTGGGCACCAGTCTATATCCAACACAGGAGCAGTGTGTCCAGTGACCAGGGGGTAGTTCTTATCCACTCTTCCTGTCTGGAGTGGTTAGAGAAAGGAGATGTGGGGGCCACTCACCTGTGTTTTTTTGTTAATTATTTTTTGGTGTGTGTGGTACTGGGGATCAAACCCAGGACCTTACACATTCCAGGCAATCGCTCTGCCATTGGGCTACATCCCCACCCAGCCTGTCCTGTGTATTTTTTTTGGAGTAGAGAATGTTTACATCTCAATTTTCCATCATCTGCTTTCTCTTTGTAGACTGCTCTCTGTATCGCCACCCTGTCCAGTCTACTTCCTGGAATGCTGAAGGCAGGTAGAGTTGAAATCATTTAATATTAGGGAATCTAACACTGAGGTAAGATGTCTTAACCAAGGACGCATAGCAAGGTACTGGTAGAGCCCAGCATTCTCAGTCCAGTGCAGTTCAAAGCATATCTAGTTGGAAGAGACTATTCTTGAGCTTGTTTCCCAATTGGAATATCTGTGGGAAGCCCTGGGTAGAAGAGGTTAAGGTGAGGTAGTATTTAGTGCAGTGCCCCAAGCCAGCCTTGGCAGATCTCTCCCTGTCACTGGCTTTACCTTGGGACCACAAGAAGTAGACAATCCTGATACTATTCCCAAACTGGGGTTGGGGGCCCGCCTGTTTGGGGTCTTCATAGACTACTTGTAGCAGCTCTGAGATCTCTGCTGGGGCCAGCATTGACCCAGACTAGGCAGTAGGGGAGAGAGGTGGCTATGTGGCCCTGAAATGGCAGTGAGACTGGGGGAGGAGGCAGCTCTAGCTGAAATTTGATCCCTGGGGATGGTGTCTCTGCATGGTGTCTGCATTGTCAGGGGTGAGTCACCAGCTATTGTCAGGCCCGACCCTGCCACTTAAGGGGCCTCCCCAACAAGGTATAGGGGCCAGAACCCAGGTCAAGGTCATGTGTTGGGGTGCCCATTCTGGGGCTCGAGATGGTGAAGGGTCAGCAAAGGTCAGTCATTACCTAGCTCCCTTCCCTAGGAAAGGGTGGGCTCTGACCTTATGTTTTATGTCCCCCTATGCTTTGCTGTCATTCTACCTCAGTGCAAGAACCATAGTGGCAGGGTAGGTACCCAGGGACTATTTGGACAGAGCCTGACCCTGTCCTCAGTGTGCTACTCTGAGATGTAATCAGTCACCCTGAACTAGGGACTAGGGTCTCCAGTCCAAAATATGGGGGAATGGCATGACATTAGGAAACCCAAGGACAAAATCTGGCCATGCCTTGGCTCCAGTGCATCCCAATCATTTCTATCACCAGACTCCTTGTCCTGGTTCCTGCTGGAACAGGATGCTGCATGCAGAGGTGAATGGGCTAAGGAGTGGATGTAGGTCCCTGTGACACTGTTGGGTGAGGGAGTCTCCCCACTGGTTCCTGAAGGCTTACAGAAGAGCAAGCAGTCAGTCCACACAAACTGTCCTCCTGACTAAGGTTAAGGAATGAACTAAGGTGAGAACGCAGGCTGCTGTCAGGAATCCCCAGGGGCCCCAACTAGTATCGTCCCACTTGCTTCCTTCCCCTCATCCCTCACCTTGGCCAGAGGCAGGACAATAAAGGCACCTCCGCCTCCAGCCTCCACGATAATGGCCAAGAATTTGGGGTTGACAGCACAGAAGGAGCTGTCCCATGTAACCTTGGACACACGGATGTCCTCGTAGGCCTGGTCAGCCTTTGCTGCCTGCCCAAACACATGGCGGAACTTGCTCTGCCGAACCACACGCCGGCTCATGGCTGGGGCCGAGATGGAGGATCTCAGTGCCCAGAGTGCTTTTGGTCCTTAGTCCTGTGAGCTGTGGGAGGGAGGAGGAGTGGAGAGAACGGTAAGTGAGAAAGGGTAGTTGGCCAGGAGTTAGCTTCTGGAAGCAACTTTCTTCAAAGTGATCAAAGTATGGGACGGTTCTTTGCCACCTGTCAAGTGCTATTTAATCTAAAGAGCTAGGATTTAGGACCTGACTAGAGACCCAAGCCAGATACTCTTTGGAAGAGAGAATGGTGTTGTGAAGAGCCAGGTGATCCTCCTTGTATGAACATCTCTTCACCAAAGTCACCGTATCTCCTAGAGGCATCCTGTCTGGAATCACAGAGCTTGGCCATTGGATTTTTTGTTTTGTTTTGTTACCTGGGATCCAACTCAGGGACACATGACCACTCAACTACATCCCCAGTCTTTGTATTTTTTATTTTGAGACAAGGCCTCAGTAAGTTGCTGAGACTGACCTCAAACTTGTCATATTCCTGCCTCAGCCTCCTGAGTCATTAGGATTACAAGGTGAACCCCTGCGCCTGTTGGCCACTGGATCTTGTGTCAAGGCTAGTATGGGACTAGGATTGCAGGCTCCCCCACCCCACCCCAGATCCAAGCTTGCATCTCAGGAAAATGGGGTTTTGCTTTATTCTTAAATTTGCCAAGAAGTTCCTCCTGTCAGCCAACTTGAGTCCTTCCTGCTACCATTTTCATCAGTTTCCTCTCATGCTGTTGAGAGGGTGGGCATAGTGTAAGGTGGACCTCTCCCCCTTCCATTCCTGTCTGCACTTGCTTCTTCAAGAGGCCAGAAACATGGGCTGGGGATGTGGCTCAAGTGGTAGCGCGCTCGCCTGGCATGCGTGCGGCCCAGGTTCGATCCTCAGCACGACATACCAACAAAGATGTTGTGTCCGCCGAGAACTAAAAAATAAATATTAAAAATTCTCTCTCTGTCTCTCTCTCCCTCCTCTCTCACTCTCTCTTAAAAAAAAAAAAAAAAAGAGGCCAGAAACATGTCTTCTGGCTTTTGCCTACCATACTTTGGTCCAGTTTCTTTTGGGGGTTCTCTGTCCTATCTTGGGCCTTCCTCCTGTAAACTCGCATCGGGGTGGGGTCCCTAGGTGGCAGGACCAGATTTGTAGGGGTGGGGAGAGTGATGAGCCAGTGCCTATGCTATGCTACTCTTCCCGAAGGGCACACCAAGCTCTCCTAAAGGGGCATTGACTCCTGCCCTTTCCCAGCCCGGAGCATCCCCGTGCCCTTCAAAACACTTTTGCGGCCCAGGCCTATGGCCCGGCCTCCCCGCACCCTCCTCCTGCCTCCGGCCCCAGCACTGCGTTTTTGTGAAAGGTGTCTGCGCGCGAGCCTCGGTCCGGCCATATATAGACACCAAGTCGGCCCAGCCTGGGACCCAATTTGGCGGCTGGGGGAGGGGGCGCAGACCTTTGTCTCTCCAGAGACCCCGCCCGCTCCGCTGGCTGCGGTTGCCGGTGGTGGGGGTGTACCTGGTCCCGAGCCGGGCTGCGGGGTGCCCACGCTGCGACTCCTCCGCCAAACGGGCCGTGGTTCGCCGGGGGCCGAGGAAGGCGTCAGGGCGCCGGAACTGCCTCTCTGGGTGTCTGGGGCCCGGGTGTCAGGCTGCGCGCTCGGGCCGCTGCCTGAGGCTCTCCAGGGCCGCGGTCCGCTGCAGTCCCAGCTGCCGCTGCCATCAACCTGAGTGGGCGGGGCCTTGGGCGGGGGCGGGGCCAGGGCCCAAACTGCCCCGCCCTCTTTAGCGGCGGGAAAGGGGAGCGCCTCCGACTTCCAGCCCAGGGTCTGTGGGCCTCGGAAAAACGTCGAAAGTAAGTGTTCGTGGGTGTGCGGGTTGCGCGAGCTCCTACCTCCGCGCTTCCCAGGTAGGCTGGTCCTCAGACCCAGGGAGGGGATTCGCGAGTGGGCGCGCGCCCCGAGAGGAGGTAGCGCATGAGGCCAGGTGCCTTCGTGCCGCATTCCTGCCACAGTCACTCTCGTAATTTAACCTGTCCTGCGGGCCGAAATTGCGGGACTGCACGTCCAGGTCCCGCAGGGAAGAGTCCCCAGAAGATGCTCTGTGGGAATCTCAGTTTTTGGATAAAAGCCTAGACTGGCCCGGGGCAACAGCGAGGATACCTTACCAGGGACTGTGAATGTTACTGTTAATAATAGCGATAGTGATCATTTGAAAACCTAAGCCAATGGCATTATGTTAGACATTTCGCCCATTAGAGACAATTCCATGGAGCAGGGCAGGGAGCAGCTTAGAGACCGGTGTCCATCCCTCCAACACATTCAGAGGTCAGAGTAGCCACCTCAGAGCTGATGCTTAGCCTCTTAATGTCCTATGGACCTTGCATGAGCTGGCGCCAACTCTGTTCCAGGGAAGCCTCCTCCCACTCCCCCAAGACCCACAGATCTATTTACCAAGGTCAAGGAGGAGATAAACATCATTTCCCACTTTATCACGCTGAGTTTAGTTCAGCAGTGTTTTCTCTGGAAGCTTCAGCAAATTTGGTTGGGGCCTGGACACCTGGAATCAGCAGCATACAGCCTTCTGGAAGGCAGAAACCAGCACTGGGCAGAGGAGGAATGAAGGTGGTGGAAACCATGAGGGTCACCACAAGGCTCCTTTGTTTTTCAGGATGAGTCCAGGTATTCAGTGGCTCATAGGGGAACAGAATCAGAAACTGTCACAGATGCTCCAGAAATAATTCATGGCATAGGGGACTGTGAGGATGGATGAGGAGTCTCTCTTTTACCTAAAATGATTCCAGGTACATGTATAGGAGAAAAAGACCAGAGTGACTCAGTTATTGATATTATGATATCAATAATTCACACCATGAGCTAGGCACTATTCTAGGGGCTTTACACATTTTAATAACATTCTGGTAACAAGCTTCTGAGATGGTACTGTGATTATCTCTATTTTACAGATGAGGAAACTGAGGCACAAATAAGTTAAGAAGCTTACCCATCACTTAACTGGTGGTTAGTGAAGCTGAGGTTCTTGCCCCAGGGTCTGACATATAGGCCTATGCTTTTCAACAGTATGCATTTCTGCCTCACCTTGAAGGGCAGTGCCACTTTATCTCAAGTATCTCTAAGGATCTGATGCTGCACAATGTAGAGGAAGGATTGCCTGGACTAATTAGAAAACTGAGGTGGCAATCCTGGCTCAGCCATATTTTTGCAGCTCTCTGGGCTATAAAATGAAGTGGACTGGGTGGAGTTCTAGCTCATTTGTTGGCAGAGAAGAGATTTGACGTCTGTCTCCTTTTCTGAAATGGCACCCTACCCCTTCTTTTACTTTCAAGACAGCTGGGGGACTTCCTTCTAGAGGGAAGGGTATGGGACTAGGATGCAGGGATCTCAGTCCATCTTGCCTTCAGTTTCATTACCTGGGAAGAGGGGTGCTCTAAGAACAGCAGCAAGGATTCACAGGTATTTGCTTGACCCTGGCTGGCTCAGTCCAGCCCTCCAGCCTTCTGAAGGTTGCCAAGGTCTGGTCGAGCTGTGGGTGAGCAGAGCCAAGGCCCAGAACTAATCAGCGGAAGAAGCCGTTTGCGCTTGGTACCTCCCCTCCCAGATGGGTTCTGAACTGCAGTCCACAGAGACAGGCTGGGATTTCATCTCATGAAGTCATTTTCTGGCAATTTAGCTCTGATTTCATCCTCTTGCTTCAGCTAGAACGCCAAGATTAGCTTATTAGACTGGTTAGGGACCCCAAGTGTTCTTAGAACATTTAGTGAAGTGAACTTATCTTTTACTATGTTCCAAGTTGTGAGTTCTCTGATCTTCTAGGGGAGATATTTTGCAAGATTTGAGGTTTCAGATCTGTACTCTCTTAGTAACCAGTGGTGTGCCCCTCCCACTTGACATACACTATTCAGAATGAAGCAGGCCGAGTTTAGTTCAGCAGTGTTTTCTCTGGAAGCTTCAGCTAATTTGGCTGGGGCCTCAGAACTGAGCTCTCTCTAGATGGTTGTACTCTCTTGTAGTGATGAATAGCATCACTAAATATCTCTGTGATGGGTCTGTGGAGAGGTGGGAAAGGAGACACCCAACCCCCAGCTCATTTGTTAGAATTGCTCTTAGGCTCTGTCTTCTCCCTATGTCACTGACATCAAATATTTCTCTTCTATGGTGGGAGAGTTAAAGTTTTTACTTCTTTGGAAACTCATGTCTCCTTGCTTTCAGTGAGCTTGTGCTAAAAGCATGTTAGCTCTCTCATTAATGTCTATAGAGAGGTCACTCACCCAAATTCTGTCTCTGCTAGGGCAGGTCACTGCAGCTATCCCTATCCAGTCACTCTGCACCACAGAGGGTGGAAGAATTTTGGTCCCTTTGCTTATTCATTCTGCTAACATTCAGGTGGTAGCTTTGGCAAATGTCTTTGACCAGGCAAGTTCCCAGCTTGGTCACTTGACTGGAGTCATACTGTCTGAAACAATATTTTTTTTCCCTCTGTACTGGGGATTGAACCTAGGGGTGCTTTACCACTGAGCCACATTCCCAGCCCCACTCCACCACTTTTTTTTTTTTTTTTTTTTTTGAGACAAGAGTCTTACCAAGTTGCTGACACTGGCCTCATGCTTGTGATCCTCCTTTCTCAGCCTCCCAAGTTACTGGGATTACATAAGTGAACCCCTGTGTCTGGCTTGTCTTAACAATTTTTAGTGATTCTATTTCTTATCCAGTCTTCTATTTTGTGAAAGGTAGAAGGTTACGTTCTTTACTTTAGATCTCTTTAGGGTGTGCTTGACTGAGATCAAGAGCACCTGTTCTTGGTGTCCTCTTCTTCCAACCCTTCCACCTTTCTCAGCGCCCCCCCCCTCTTTTATAACACTTAATCGAATACACATTTCATCTTCAAAATAAAAATTTATTCAATCTGTAACAAGAACATTGAATCTGCACATTTGCGCACAAGTTCACATTTAAAAACAGCGGAGCACATCAGTAATAAAAAAAAATCTATGATACAAGTGGAACATCCCAACCACCAGGAAGATTAAGGAAGGAGATGAGACCACTCTTTATATTCTGCTTCAAATGCCTCAAAAAGGTCCCAGAGATTCCAGGGAGCACCTGCTTTATTTAATAAAATCTGAGCATAAATTTTGGGGTAGCCTGGGGCAAAGGTAACAGTCAGTGGGTGAGTCTTCTGGACTTGTTTTCCATGTTTAGAACAAGTTCTACAAAATAAAGTAGGTAACAAACAAACAAAAAAGGCACCTTTAGCTATGCCAGGAAACCAAAATCCAACAAAACATAAACATCAAACAATTCCGTGGCCTTATTAATTAGAAAACATTTAAGGACCAGTTCCCCAGTTTTCAGTTTGGGTTACCAGCTTGAGTTAAGGGCTGGGTATTAGTTCTCCACGTGTATGCAGTATGCTGCCACCAGTGTTGCTGTGAGGACACAGATGGCAGTACCAGCCATACACCTCTTGGGGGATATTCAAGATAATAAGGATGATTCCAGTTTAGAAATCCTGTCCTAGATCTCTGGGGCATTGAGAAGATGAGGCTGGTTTTCTTTTCATAGCAAAAACCAGGTTCAGTCATCTTCCATTTCCAGGCTAGAAAAGTACAGAAGCACCTTGCAATAGCTCTCCATGGCGTCAAGGGACCCCAATCTCTGGGAGAAAGGTTAGGAGTGTGCAGCTTCCTGCTTTGGTGGCAGGTCTTTTTCTAATATGGATGTTGGGTGAGTTGAGGCAACAAATACACTTATGTCTAATACATGCCTTGATCTTTTAGTTTGGAATGGAAAACAAAGTCCACAATGCTATAAGTTGCAATGGTGCTAAAACAAATAAAATTTCATGTTGTCTACTATCAAAAAGCAAAGCAATATTAAACAAAAACCATACTAGTCATTCACCATTACGACCATCACTATTAAGACACACTGCCACTGAAGAAATGACGACTATTTAATAGACAGCGCTGGACGGGAGTGCAGGACACAGATGAGTCAGCTCCAGGTTTTACCCACCTATCCACAAGGGCTGACATGGCATTGCTTTATGTGAGGACCCATAGGACAGCTGGGGCCTGGGTGCCTACAGGACTGAATGGTCAACATGATGATGCATATTTTAATACAATGTAAACCAAGTACCCACAAAGTTGTCTGTAAAAGCCAAAGATGGCTTTATTTTAAAATGCCCTTTAAAGTGACTTTTTGCATAATGCTTTCTTAGGAAAAAGAAACAACTCCCACAAAACATCTTTACCAAACATGCCTAGATCACTTCAGAAGTGATATCCTCAGATGAAGCAGGCAAGAACTTCTGTGAACTGCTATGTCTCTAAAGCTTCTCATAGGAAGCTTCAGGTCTACCTGACAGCATCTGTCTGGGGCCCGTGAGCAAGAAGGACTTTAAAGCCTGAGGTATCATCCTCAGGTTGTCCTCAGAGATTCTGGTAGTTCCCAAAATGAGAAAAAAGGAAATGCAAGTTGGGACAAAGTTACAGAACCAGGAAAACACTAAAGAGGCTTCAGAGACTGAGATTCTAGGAATGATCCCAAACAGATGTTCTAAATAGAATCTGAAAGGCAAGTAAAATGGAGGAGGAAGAATACTACCATATTACAGAACTGTGGTGTACACTTATTAAATGTTTCCAAAAGAAAGGGTTGTTATTTCTTTCCTGTTGACCACAGGTAACCACCTAGATTACAGCTGTGTCCTCCTGGGGAGTTTTACCCCATGTACCAAAATGTCAACTCTTTTTATGCATGCACATGCACACATACTCCTCCAGTTATTGAAAGACTATGGTGATCTTCAAAAAAAGAAAGAGATAAAGAGAGGCACTAGACAAGAGATCAAGGTTTTCCCATTCATCTCTATTAATCTACCAAACCTGTTGTTCCAGGTCTGGATTTTCCATGAACAGAAAAGGGAGACAGGCCACCCAGTATTATCAAAAAGTTTGAAGAAAAGAAAGTCTGGAAAGTTCTCAACTGCCCCCTGCCTCTGACACTGCTCAACCATGTACATAACTCAAGAACACCCAAGTGTGGGGGTTTGAGAGGGCTGGCAAGACCCCTTGGCATGGTTGTGTAGAAGGCGTTTATTTAGGTAGGTATGTTAAATTATTAAAAAAATATAATTAAAAAAGGAAAGCAGAGCAAGACTGTTTTTCTGCTCCTTATGAAAATAAAGTTTTATTTTTTTTCACAGCATTAGAGGGTTTCCTGCCCAACTTTGTTAGTATTTAATGCACTGAGTGAGCATTAAACACAGTGGCAGGTGAGAAAGACACACAGTGCCATGTTGTTCACACTGCTTTACTTCTTAATGTGTGGGATGTGGATGCTACTCTCACCCTCCATGCACATCCCCCTTCCCAGCCCCACCACAATTTCTTGTCCTTTGCCCATCTTATTGGTGGTGGAATAGCCTCAACAAAACGGGGTGGTTTAGACAGATGAGTCCTGGAATTCATCACCCTGTCTTGTGAGCCTCTTCACACTGGTACATACCACCTAACAAAATATTTTACAACACATAAATATCCAGGAATCACAAAGCTCCGTGGATGACACATTTTAACACATAAGGGAACTACTGAAGGATAGCACAGGTATACAAAATTATTATATCACAAGATACTTTCCACACGGGGCTGGCTGTCCAGCCTGCTTCCTGGCAGTGATGTCAGACACAACCATGGCTTCCATATGGCAACTGGGTCCATGGCTCCTCTGGAGCACCTACAAATGGCCTTGGTCCAGTTTATCTGGACCTTTGGGTCATTCTACCACCTGCCCCCTCTGAACTCTGGCCTCTGACATCACCTTGAAGTCTGTACATCTGTCTCTTCCTCTCAGGGCTCTCGTGAGCCAAAAACCTAAGTCTCAAGTTTGTACTCAGCCAATTCTCAGCAATGTGGACATCAACCAAAGCAAACAGGAAGCAAACTTGCAAGCCTTTTCAGTTTTGATGAGCTGTCATGGGTATTTTATTCCAGGCTAAATATGTTTTCTGTAAGAAGCTCAAAGAGGCTTGTTTATGGCAGGTGCTCCTGTGTTAAGGCTCTCCCCACAGCAGCAAAGCAACAATATCCTAAATGGAGTCATTATGGGTGCTTGCCTGTGGCCCAGGCCTCTATTAGGAGCTTCCACTCTGGGTAACACATACTCCCTGGCTGTGATTCTGCTACTGGCAAACAACATTGTGGGATTTTAGTCTCGAACAGAAATCAGCCTTCGGTCACACTGTGATCTAATGGGAGCCTTTAGGGTTTTCTCTAAGGAGGAAGTTACTAATGCATCATTTGGCAGGAGCTGGTGATTAAAAGTCTCCATTTAAACAATTAAAACCACCATCAATGTACTGCGCAGATTCCTATCAACAACTATCAGTTTATTTCTGGTGTCTTTGTGTTGTTTTCCAGTTGCAACTCTACTCCTTCTTTAAAAAGAATCAAAAGACCCCACAATATTAACAACAAAACATTGGAAGAAAGTGACATTATGTACATAAATACTGTGTATAAACTTTAGAGAAATGATAAACTTTCCAGAAGCGGGGGGGGGGGGGGGGGAGAATCTTATGTCAAGTGTTAACAGTGATAATATAGAAAACTCTGCATTCAATGGAGGTTATACATATGTAACAATTCAAATATAATCTAAGAAATTAAAAAAACAGGATGGGGGAAACAGAATGGAGGAGGAAAAGAAATTGGAAAAAAATATGGCCATTAAACTCAAAAGGCCCATAGATTATTCAAGTAATGGAAGGGTTAAAACCCTACATATTTATTCATTTTACAAGAACACGTGGACTTGATTGCTGTTTTTCAAACTTGTCTCTCTACTTTGTTTCAGTGAGAGGGTGCTGCAGAGCACACTTCCTGGCAGGTGGAGCCAGAGTGATCAGCTGCATGGACTGTACCAAGCCAGAAGTTACTCAGCAGCAGCCTCTCCAACCTTAGCTTTTATCATGCTCCTCCCTCTTATCATGCTCTCCTCTACAGAAGACTTCTTGGATTTCACTCCAGGTTCCTTTTTAATCTAATTTCAAAAATTACCATCTGGGGGAAAAAACTATTTGCTTGGTAAATTTACAAAGCCAACATGCTTTTCTGTACTGATATGCTCTGGAATATCAGAAGAAATGGGTTCTAGAAGACTCCTTTTAAAGCAGAGTGGAATGTTCCTACTTCAGGAACTCCACAGGGTTACAGTGGAGATGAAGGTCGAAAGCACTGTAATGTCCTGGCTGCCCTTCAGCCCATTTGATGCCTCAGGTCTAGAAACCATCACTGCAAAGGCCTGGGCCAGCACTTCCAATTCCCAGCTTCAGTGCCACCCTCCCCATCTGCTTCCTTCCCTCAATCAAGCAAGCATGACAGCAAAATGAGAAGCAGGTGGCAGTTCATTGAAAAACAGCAATTTGCCTTTGATAAAGGTGTTCTTTGAAAATGAGCTCTTTTTTTGAGGTTTGAGAATTTTTTAAAAATAAAAAATGATGAAATCAACCTCTCTCTACACACACACATATACACATACACACCAAGAAAAACCCAAACTCTGCATGCGCCAGGAACAGTAATATGACCAAAATATTATAAAATTAACCAATAAAGTGCATGTTCCTTACATATTACACCTGCCCCTTTACAAACATTTCTCTAAGAAAATCACATGTGTAGGCTCAGAATCACATGGTGTTATAGAAGGGGTTGGTTGTCCGTTTTTTATCATTTGCCCTTTTCAGTCTCCTAAGGGGGTGAGTTCTGCCATGTTGCTGACGAGTTGCCACAGCCACCCCTGGAGCTGGGCCTGCACGCTGCAGTCCCTGGGTCTGTAGCAAAGGAAGGCCTCCTTCAGAACTAGTCAATTCCGGTCCTGCCCTGGGGAGCAAACACTGCTGACTATAACCAAATTCTTTGGCATACTGCACAAGAGGCCTTTCCACTGGCTTGCTCTGTGCAATACACTCTGTTGTTTTGAGTTGTTCTACAAAATACTTGGTGGGCTCTGGGTTCTGGGGGGCACCTGGTTTTTTTTGGAGCTCCTGGGCCTCCATGGCATGCATGCCTGAGTCTGTTCTGATGAAGGGCTGAAGCAATTTGAGATGAGGGGACTCTGGTAAATAGTCTTTACAGAGGTCCAGGTAACTTAACTTGGCGAGAGAAGCTGAGCGCCTCATTTGGGATGGTTTGGTGAACCCTGCCTGGGAAATCACTCGCAACTCAATTTCTTTAGCACGCTCCTTTACCACATTAGGGCCGTGACTGAGATTCTTTATATCTTCACTACTGGAGCTATGTGGGAATCGACAAGCTACAGGTGATGGGTCTGTTTTTTTCTGTAACTCCCCAGTGCTATCACTGAGTTTGCCAATTACACTTAGGTCTTCACTACTTAACTGAGAACCCATGTGGGTCACTTCATATCCCCTGGAGAGGGGATCCTCCTGCCTTTCTTCCCAGCTAACCTGCTCTATAGAGGGCTCACTGTCTGTGGTGCTGCTTTGCTCTGTGAAGCCTTCCAGGTGAACCACGGTATGGGGATGCAGGTAATCCAAGGTGGCAGATGGTATGTGGGTTGTGCAACTGACAAAAGGTGCTACTGTCTTCAGGGCTGTTGATGGGATGCTGTCCCTGTCTTCAGGGGTGCTCTTCATAGAGGTTGGGTTGGTGGGTCTATCATGTTCAGGAGAGGAAGAACATGGCAGAGGTAGCACTTGAGGGTGCAAAGAAACCTGGTTGGGGTCCAGAGTCCTGTTCAGATTTTCATCAAGTGCACAGAGCACAGTGACAGACTTCTCCACTTTCACATTCCTCAATCCTTGTTCCCCACTCCCTTCACTGGTGGCTATTTCACCACCTGACCCAGTGTGATCAAGTGATGTAACTGTGTGGGTGTACTCAATGATTTCTATCCTCTTAGGATAAGGAAGAGGGATGGCCTGTGTCTCAGATTCTTGGTATGAAACTACAGTCCTCTGCTCCTTTGGGACTCCTTCCTGCTTTGTCCTAGTATCTGACCCTGGGCACTCCCTGGGAGCTGGCAAAGGGTGATAGTCTGACAGCTCAAGTGCTGGAACGACGACACTCTGCTCACAATGGGAAAGTAAGCCAGCCTCAGACCCGCTGCCTTTCCCTTTGCCCTTGTTCATCTCTGGTTCCTCGGGGACAAATGAATGTTCTGGGGTGGATTCATCATTTTTTCCTTTTGGTGCCAGGTCTGCCACGGAAGAATCATTTTTAGAATTCTTGCGAGTAGACAATGAGGTACATGCAGGGGTGGCACCATGGTGCTCCTGCTCCTGCCGTAAGCGCTCTTCAAACTCCAGGGTGGCTCGCCTCACAGACCCAGAGCACCACTTGGCACCTGACTGCATCCCTGGGCCCCACAGCTCGTGTTCCCCCTCAGCTGGTTCCTCGTCTTCCGAGTCTGCTGTGGACGAGTGTGTGCGGAGACAGCTTTCTGGGTTGTACTTCCCTGAGTCTTTGGCTAGTTCAGGCTGGGTTGTGTAGAAACCCTCATCTTGTTCTAAAGGTTCAGGTTTGTTCTCTGGGGCCTGGGTCCTCTCAAGGGGCAGTTCATAGATGGTGCTCTTCTTTGGTGTATGGCATGGGTTGGACAGGATGTCCCCTTTTATCTGAATTTGCCCAACTCCTTGACTGATGGACTCAATTTCAGTGACGATTTCTTTGACTGAAATTGCATTTTCTGGATGAGACTGCATGAAGATGTCTGGGCTGACCAGTTCTGAGATTGCCTAAGAAAAGGAAGTAGTGAGAAGATTATGGCATATAATAGTCTAATTGAAAATGCTACTGTACTGTTTATTAATCTTCTGATCCAGGAGAATTTATCTGATTGTGAGAACATGTGTCCTGGAATGGCTGGTACCATACTTTGCCTATCTGTTTTGTCAGACTATAAGAAAAAAACTGGGATTCATCAAGGCCAGTGAAAGAATACTCATTATAGGTTGTATTGCTGTCTACTAATCTTTCTGTTCTGTTTACTCAAGAGGATTCAAATCTAGTACCTTACTTTAATAGTAATTAGCTTGGAGTTTCCATAATCTATATTGTCCTAGGACCACAAGCCACCAGGATTCAGGCTATACTGGGGTAAATGAAATCTTCCCTCTCTAATCAACTTCCAGCTTGATCCTAACTTGTTCAAGAGAAGAGTTCCATTCAGACTCAGTGGCCACCTTAGATGTGCCCAGCATGAGACAGGGAAAGATGGATGTGGCTGTGATCTCCTGTCTTGCTTTCATCCATATCTTTCCCTGCTCTTTCTAGTGGCAGCATCCCAGCACAGAAGGGCAGGGAGAATGCACCTTGTATCCGATTGCACAATCCCTTAATTTCACAGGGCTCTTTCGGGAAAAGGCTCCTTTGTTCATGCAGCCATGTGCCTCAGCAAACTTAGAAACAACCACTCTTGGACATTTTACTCTTTTACCAGGTACAAATTCCCAGATGGGTTTAGAAAAAGACCAAAGAAAATTGGCCAATGCAAAATCAGATCCTACTGTAAAAAAAATTAGAATTTCAAAATCTGAAAATGGTCCTTGGATACTCTTAAAGGATTACTCTATCAATCTACTTTGTTAACACTTTTATGTAAGATTTCAAAATATAGTATTTGCATAGGAATTGTTCTCGTTTTTTTTTTTTTTTTTCCTTCAAAAGAGTTTCAGAGCTAGCACAAACAAACAAGGTCAGTCATGTCTTTTGGGGAAATCTGCCAGGACATCAGGCAGAAATGAACTTGCCAACACTAGAGAGATGCCATAGCCAGCCTGGTGTGTGCACCAGTATGAAAGGAGGACTCATATGACTAGGAATGCTGAAGGAAAGCTATTTCTGTCAGCACTGCTGCACCCGCTAGTCTAAAGGAGAGCTCAAGTATTCTGACTTCCCAGTAGAAACAAAACAGAGGCACAGTCTTTGGGAATGAGGGAAAAAAAGCAGAGGCAAGAGCTGCTCTGGGGTAGTTAAGAAGAGAGAACAGATGAGTCATGGACAAGGTGGGCTAACTATGAAGTGTAAATAAGGAGATGTCAAGAACCTAGTCAGCTCTGTTAAAATCATTAGGTGAAAATTTGTTACAGTAAATTTGTCACCATTTATTCTCCAACTACTGCATGGTATTAAGAAACCATTATTTGTTAGATGCATCCTAATTTTAGGAGTTGTCAAAGTGAAAATGAGTCTTAGAAGTGACAATATATAGTATTTTTCTCCCCTGGTCTTATAATAAGATGGCTTATTATAAGAACTATATGTGACTAAAAAGAATCTTAGGATTCTGTCTGTTCCTCAAATTCATTTTCCCAAACCAACTCCTTTTTTGGGGGGCACTGGGGATGGAACCCAGTGGCACTTTACAACTGAGTATACCTTCACCCCTACCCTACTACTACTTCTTTTTTTGTTTCTGAGGTTTGAACACAAGGGTGGTGTACACTGAGCTACGTCCACAGTTTTTTTTTTTAAATATTTTTTTTTTTAGTTGTTGATGGACTTTTTTTAAAAAATTTTTTGAGATAGGGTCTTGCTAAGTTGTTGAGGCTGGCCTCAAACTTGTGATCCTCCTGCCTCAGCCTCCCCAGTCACTGGGATTACAGGTGTGCACCACTGGGCCAGGTCTCTAATTCTTGAGTATCGTAGAAGTGGATCTGAAAAATTCAGAAACTTTATTAACAGGGAGATGTCAGCATGGCAATCAGTTGCTACTCCAACAACTATTTATTCATGTCTGAGACAAAGAGAATTTTCCAGACAAATTTATCTTCTCAGGGAGGCACAAGTCCCATTCAGGCAGCATCTGAGTCCCTGGCACTTCATTACTGGTAAGTTTTGATATAAACTGTAGAGGTCCACAAAGGGGATCTCTCCTTGTTCAGCCAGGACATTGGACATTTGTTTAGGCTAATCCTTTCCTCTGTCATCCCCTCAGAAATGCTTCTAATGATACCAAAGGCCTGAAAAAAGATAAAATACTCAAAAGGCAATTGAGGATTTAAAAAATATTTAAATCCTAAGTTTTGAAGAAAAATCTTAGTAGACCATCTCCTCCTTACTGCTTCCTAAACCTTTACAAACATAAAAATAAAGTGACCATAACAGAACCTCAAATATTTTGTCTTTGGAAAGAACTTCATTAAATGGTAAACTATAAGAATAGTTTTTACCTTTGACTGTTCCTCATCCACTGAAGATTCTTCAGATGCATGGGGAGTATTACTCAAAGAGCTGCTTCTCTGGTCATCAATAGTCACTTCGGATGGGGCTACTTCTAACACTGATAGTCGACAACTCTCACTCCTTCCTCCACCTAGTTCCTCCATCCTTGAGTGGGAAAAAGATCGAGACCGGGTTTCTTGAGAGAGTTCTACAAACTTCTCTAGGGCACTAAAAAAATCAATGCGATCTGTACTGAAATCTGAGATTTCAGCCTGGCAACTGGGCTGGGAGCTTGGTGACTCAGGATCAGGGGACATAGGGAGGTCTTTCAGTCGGGATGTCAATTCTTCCATAGGCAGTAAGTGGACATTCATGTCTGCTTTCAGTGCATCTGTTTCCAGATCTTCCACTGTTAAGTCTGGGAACTTGTTGGCCATTTCAGTGGCCTGTCCAGGTTGAATTAAGACTTTGGATGCATGGCAGTTGTCAAGAGGAAATTTTGATTCATTGAGACAACACCCTGATGAGCATCCATTGATGTCATTTAAGTTTAATTCATCTTCAATCTGACCAGCATGAAATTCCCTAGAAGTAAACTCCAGGCAGATCATTCTTTCTTTGGTACACAGGCCTTTTTGATTTGTATCTTGTGGGATCACATGTTCTACAAAGACAGGAGGGATGGGTGGGTGACTCTCCATGGTCTTCACTTCAGCAATCTGGTCTGCTGAGGTGGTGATCTCCTTCTTGTTGAGTTCTAGCCCAGGTTTGCAGATGGGCTCATGGTGGTCTGAGAGGTCGCTATCTGAATGAGATCTCCAGAGTTTGTTATGCCGCTGTTTGCTGTGGATGTACACAGGAAATAACTTACTCTGGTTTGTGAAAATAATCAACACCCTCCCAGGAAATCACCCCCAGATAAAGCTTAACCTGTAAAATGTTCTTACATTGCTCAACAGAACTAGGCAATAAACATTTCAAAAGATGCTCAATTTTACTAATAGCAAAAACCAAAATAAAGCAAAATAGCAATAAATCAATATGAGGTCTTTTTTTTTTTAATCTACCAGTTTGACAGGAAATAAAATCACTGATAACAACCATTGTTGATAACCATATGGCCAAATAATCCCTCTTATACACTGATGGTAAGTGTGAATTATAGAACATACTGAGTCAAAGATGGCAAATTTAACCGTTTTTTTTGGTACTAGGGATTGAAACCAGGCCACTTAACCACTGAGCCACATCCCCAGCCCTTTTTTGTATTTTATTTAGAGACAGGGTTTCACCAGGTTGCTTAGGGCCTCACTAAGTTGCTGAGGCTGGCTTTGAACTTGCTATCCTCCTACCTCAGTCTCCCGAGCTGCTGGAACTACAGGCATGTGCCACCATGCCCAGCTCCAAATTTAATCTTTTAACCAGCAATTTTCCTTTAAGAATTTTTCTTGGAGAAATACTACAAGTGCACAAATATATTCATATAAGGATCTTCAATATAATACTGTGATACTAAAAATTAGACACCAAAAATAATTTATTTAAATTATACTTTATATATCTATATGCTATGAGGCTGTTAAAATTGTGTTAAAAATGTTCAATGCACACTATTAAGTAAAAAGCAAGTTGTATATGTTTGTATAGGAAAAAATTTGGAGGAAGATCATCAACTGGTAATGGTGATTCTTTCGAGGAAGGCAAACATACTTTTTGGGAAGGCTATTAGTTTCTCTATTTTATATTCTTGTAACTTTGAATTTAAAAATATAAGCATGTTTAACAACTACAATGGGTGGTGGGGGGGAACAACCCACCAGGCATGGTGGCGCAGGCCTGTAATCCTGGCTGCCTGGGAGGCTGAGGCCCTAAGTAACTCAGTGAGACCCTGTCTCTAAATACAATACAAAAAAATGGACTGGGGATGTGGCTTAGTGGTTGAATGCCTCTGGGTTCAATCCCTGGTATCAAAAAATAAATGAAGAAAAACACCCTAAAACCAAAAAACATACATATCATACAAAGGGAAATAGTCTAATGGAATCTATTACCAACTCCTCATAACTGGGATAAGGAGTTTATACAGGGTTAATGGCTGACATGGAGGTATGGGGAGGATGGTGATCTTTAATTAGAAAACAAAGGTGGGGCTTATAAATCTGGAGAGAATGCTCTGCAACAGAATGAAGAGGGTAAACATGAAGAACAGGCCATTTTCAGAAGAACCTTAGGATAAGAAAATCAAGCTAAGGTGATACTTGGAAAAGCACATGGGCCAGGTGCAGTGGCGCACAGGCTAAGTTAGGCCATGAGTTCAAGGCCAGCCTCAGCAACTTAGCAAGACCCTGTCTCTAAATCAATAAAAGGGCTGGGGATGTTGCTCAGTGGTTAAATGCCCCTGGGCCACGGATTCAATCCCCAGTACTGAAAAAAAGGAAGAAAAGAAAGGCAGGCGAACTAAAGGACCACTTTTCCATAATTACTCTTTGGTTATTTCATGGAGAGAAGCTCTGAGGTGGGGATGGGATTCATTTCAATCTACAAACTCACAGGAAGCAAAAATCCCCAAGTCCTGCCCCAAAGGGGAAAGCTGGCTGTGTAGTGGGCCAGGATCACCTACACAGTGAGCAGGCCACTAAGTCCGGTCTCCACTACTTACAAGCCTATTAAGAGTTACCTAACCACTGGGTGGAATGTAAAACTTGGCCCCAAACAACTTGCCCCGGGCTTGGGGCCACACCCGAGCTCTGCCGAGTCATGCGCCTGCACTAATGTGACCCCGTTTGTTCTCAACTCTGCACCTGCTCTCAGCTCCCCCTGTCTGTCTGCTACTTGGGTGGGGCTCTGACTCAGGCCTGCATAGCAGAGGGGTGCTTTCCCATATAGGAAGCAGGTCAGGCTCTTATGAAGACTAGCTGTAATCAATTAGCTGGGTGCAAGGTGGGGTTTTCACTCTTTCTAAGCTGCATACACTCCAGCCACCCCTAGGAGGAGACAACATATCACACTTCTCAAATGAGTGGCTGAGCAAGGACGCAAGCTGAGTGCTTGGATAAGTGGGGCCTAAAGTCATATATTATGATCATTCAAGTTCAGTTTGTTTCCTTTTAAAACTTCTTCTCTTATATTCAGATACCCCTATTTCCCTGAACTAAATATGACTGTACTTTCTAATTTCTGTCACCTATCATGAGGATGTTCAAACCTGTACCAACTCCTCTTGCTTGTGTGGTAGAACAATACCTGTGATGTACATGACTGGGAAGACAGCCCAGAGGGTAGCTGTTCTCACAGCTGTTCTAATAGTTAAAAAAAAAAAAAGAAAAAGAAAAGAAAGAAAAAAGCTGATTTTATTGGTCAACAGACTAATTAGCAGTTTTCATGATTCCAAGAATCCTCCAAAGTATAGTTTTTAAAAAAACCTGGATCATTAGAAGGGAATGAGAGATGGAAGCTATGCTATGGGCACAAATAGTACATGTTTCAGAGGAAGCATTAACATCATAGTCTGCTGCCCAGCGGGATTTCCTTCTCTTCTAGGGGAGATAATCATCAGAAAATATTGGGTTGAGGCTCTGGAATTAAATTGACACTTATAAAGCAAAAAGACACATCCTAATCCTAAGATTGGTCTACTGCTGTTGCCTTTGCAATAGGACCTGCAGGGAGAGCAGCAGGGAGCTCTTTGATACAATCCAGTCATTACCATTACCTCTGAAGCACTGCTACTTCATGAGTCCTTTCCTGACCCCCTTTCCTCCACCCCCTACTCAGGGGTAACTTCCCCCCCCAAGAATTCTGTGCTTATCATTCATTCCCTTTCTTTTTCTGGGGTGGGGGGGTTACTAGGGATTGAACTCAGGGGCACTTGATCACTGAGCCATATCCCCAGACCTATTTTGTGCTTTATTTAGAGACAGGGTCTAACTGAGTTGCTTACCACCTTCCTAAATTGCTGAGGCTGGCTTTGAACTTGTGATCCTCCTGCCTCAATCTCCCTAGCTGCTGGGATTACAGGCTTGTGCAACCATGCCTGGCCCTTTTTTTTTTTTAAAGTGTTATCACATATTTTGTTCTTAGATATTGCTTAGTTTTGCATGCTTTAAACTTTTTATAAATACAATTATACTGTGTGTTAATGTGATTCATAGAGTGTAAGGAATATATCACAATTTATCCATCTTGTTACCAGTTTCAGCTATTACAAACAACACTTCCATGGACATTCTAGTGCCTGGTACATACCTAAGTTTCTCAGACTGTTATATATAGAAGTGGAAAACATGGGTCATAGGGTATGTATGCATCATCAGTTTTATATGGCAACATTAGATTGTTTTCCAAAGAAGCTTTGCCCAGAGCCAGGGTATTCTAATGTTCTATCACCGGTAGGGATAGATGTAAGACATTAGATCATTTCTATTATTTTAAACTGTTAACTTTTAAATCCAGCAGACTCTCCTCTGCCTATTCCAGTCAGGCAGCAAGTAAACAAGCTGCCAAAAAAGAACTTCAGAGTTGGTCTGTGGCCTGAATGATGCAACCAAGCCTCAGATCATTTCCCCCTTTGAGTGGCCTCTGACCTGAATTTGGATTCATGTAAACACACAGACACATACAAGATGACTGGGCTACTCTGGATAAAAATTTGGCTTTTGACAGTAATGAATAAGAAGGAAATTTAAATGACAAGATATGTAAGACACCTTATTTTCCCATTTCCCCTTTCTTTCCATCTCTCTTTTATTCTTACTATGTTTGGTAAAGCATCAAGAAAATTATACAAAAGAAAATACTATTAAAAAGGAGGACCAGTTTATAGGAAAATCTGACTGCTTATGGTTACTTTTTAGGGAATTAGGCAATCAGCAGGTAGAAAGGCAAAAGGCATTGATTGAGAAGTTTTGGTGTGCTGGGCATGGCCCTAGATACTTTAGGATTATTTAACTGAAAAGCTATTAAGAAAATCCTTTGAGGGCTAGAACTATAGCTTAGTGGCACAGTGATTCGTTAGTACACATGAGGCACTGGGTTCAATCCTTAGCACTGCATAAAAATAAATAAAATAAAGGCATACTGTCCATCTGTAACTACAAAAATAAAATAAAATAAAACAGGGAAAGAAAATCCTTTGAAACCTCAATTGGGCTTGGCTGTCACCTGAGCAGAAATCCACATTCTTTTATTCTTAGGTCCCCTGCTGCTGGCTGATCACCAAGCACTAGAACAACCTCAAAATCTCCACTAGCAAAGTTAGCGTAAAAGGCAACCCTGCCTCCTCTAACCTTGAGACAGGGCCTTCAAAGAATCAAAACTGCCATTTCTGAAGACATGTGGCACAAATTTCCCTGGCTACCATCCAATTTTTCTGTAATCTAATACCACAGACACATGGTCCAGCTTGCAAATGGTCTGCCTGAAATCTGAACCTGTCTAATGGAACATAAATCTGCCAGATACCTGCATGATCATGGTAGTTTAATGGAGAATAATAACACACACACATACACACACAAACTTTTCTTTTGTTCTTCTGTCTTTCACTCCCCAACTATAAAAAAAAATCAGATATGAACAGTATTGCAGCTTTATGAAACCCCCCTTCTTAGGTCTAAAGGGGGATATTAAATAAGTTTTCTCCAAGCTCTTAATAATATTTTGTAAAGTGCAGAGTCCTTTATATTTCAGAGGGCTGTCATTTTCTTGGCTCACACCCTTTCACACTAATTAAGATTGTAATCAACTACAATCTCTACAAGAACTTGGTATTAGTTTGGTAACCTTCTCTACTAAGACCTCAAAGCATTAAACTAATGCCTTCAAACAGAGGGTTTCTACCTGCAATTAAGCATCCAGTGTTACCCTGGATAACCACAGAGCTAGTGAATGCTCGGATCAGGGAACAATCTCCTTGAGAAAATTACCACATACGACCCAGGAGAAAATATGGACAGGAAGTAGAATTTCTTTATTTTTAAAAATATTTTATTTATTTTTTTAGTTGTAGTTGGATACAATACCTTTATTTTATTTTTATGTGGTGCTGAGGATGAACCTAGGGCCTTATATGTGCTAGACGAGCACTCTACCGCTGAGCCACAACTCCAGCCTTAGAATTTCTTTGCAAACAGAATGAGTGGGATTTTTCTAAGGGCTTTCCTTTCCTGGTTACCTGAACTGCAAGGCTTGACAGAGTTTCCAGATAGCCACAAGAATCTGGGGATTCTTTTTTCTTTTCTCTTCTAAACAGGCAGGTGGCAAGGTACAGTGGTGCACATGTGTAATCCTAGAAACTCAGGAGTCTGAGGCAGAGGAATTGCAAATTTGAGACCAGCCTCAGTAATTGAGCAAGACCCCACAGCAGCAGCAGCAGCAGCAGCAGCAGCAGCAGCAGCAGCAGCAGCAGCAACAATAACAACAACAATCAGCCGCCGCCACTGCCAGTGTTTTAAGCGTCAGGTCCTGCCTGGTACAGGACTTTGGGGATAGGCAAGAGTCAGCTTAGCACAATTTACCTCACAGTTAACCTTCAAGTGCCAAGGTTTCTGGATAACACATCATGCACTGCAGACCCTAATGGCTATATACCTATGCGTATACGGGCATAATTTGGTTTGGGTTTTCACTGTCCCATAGGACCAGGGAATGTGACACTTCTCTAGAGGATTAAATGTGAATATATTTTAGCCAAATCCTAGAAATCCTATTTCCCTTGCCAGTGACCAGCTTTGGGCATAAGACCCATTCTCCCCAACCCCAGTTCCCAGAGGAAGTCTATGGGAGCTTCTGGGAAAAGTCATTCTCCCTCATTTAAATGTCCTTTTCCTTCAGCCATATGCTGTCAATTTACATGCAAATGTCTACAAACATGGCAGACATCTAGCAATCACATGGAGACAACCTAAGGAACCAAACCATTAACTGAGGCAGGTAGAGCAAAAAGAGGTACATATCAAAGTCCCTGATTACATTACCACCAGGCCATTTGAGTCTATTTCTGTGCTTTTGTTAGAGGAGGTGATAAATGGTCTAACTTTTAAAACTACATGTAGTGGGGTATTGGGCAGGATATCTTCTATTTGTCTCTATGAGTATGCTCTTCAGATTCTTATCTCTTCTCTCTGCATTGGAGGCTGATGAATGGACCACAGGAAGGTCCTCTTCTCTCACAGGGTTTGCCTAATGGGAAGCCTCAGAAGGGCATTGGAAGAAAGACCCTGAGGGTTAGGCACCTCAGACTAGCTATATCCCTTTGAATGAAGGTTATTGCTTGTTTCTGAAGGTACTTTTTCTACAGGAGTATCCTTCCAGTTTCTAGTAAATGGGGGTCTCTCTCTTTGGAACAGGTGTTATTACCAAACAGCTCTGCAGATACAACTCCCTTGGTTCTGCTAAAATGCCCCATCTTTGTAAATAGGTCCTTTATAAAACTTTCCTTCAATAACCCTAATCTGAGTGTACTATTTCTTTTTTTTTCTTTCCTTCCTTCATTTCTTTTGTTTTTGGTAACAGGGACTAAACCCAGGGGTGCTCAACCACTAAGCCACATCCTCAGCCTTTTTTATTTTATATTTTGAGACAGGGTCTTGCTAAATTGCTGAGGCTGGCTTTGAACTTGCAAGCCTCCTGTTTCAGCCTCCCAAGCATCTGGGATTACAGGCATGTGCCAATGTGCCAGGCTTAAATGTGTTATTTCTTGCCGAGATCCTGATTGATGGAGGTATTCTACTACTTGGAGCCAAAAGCAGCCTAAATGACACTTCTACACTGGACTCTAGTACTTAAAATCCAGGAAATATCACAATACAGGAAATTCCAGGAACATTTCCCCTTCTAGTTTCTGTAGAGTTAGTGTGCTTATGGGTGGTGGGAGGCAGTTGTTGATGTCATGGGGGAGGAAATAAATGGCACGTGCATGTTTTCTGGGTAACCCTGGAGAAAGGAGTTGATGAGAAATAATCTTCAACAATACATAGTAAACATTTATACACATTTTAACTCACAATAATCTTGTGAGGTAGATCTCTTGATTTACATTTTATAGATGGGGTCAAGTGAGGATCAGAAATGTGAAGTAACTTCTCAGGGCTGCAGCAACAGGGTGAACCAGGAACGGAAACCAGATCTACTGACTCAACTTCTGTGGTTTTCTCTCCCACGGGCTTGCCCTCCCTCCGTGAATCAAGCCCAGGAAATTAGGATGGAACAGAAAAAGAAAGGGAAAGGGAAGAGAAAGGGTGATTTGGGGGTTTATGCCGCTCTTCTTATCCTCATTTAAGATTTTTCTGAAATTCCTTTAACATCTAAGAAAAACCACATATGCTAAAAAACTTAGCCCAACAGCTTGCAGTAGCCTGGGATTCCAGAATAAATACTGAAATTGGCAGGACACATAGTATCTTTCCTCTCATGGGTCACGTGAGGATATTGCCTAATATCTGTCATGGGTATGTCTGTGAATATATATTCATGTCTCATCAAACCCTTAGATGCCTCTTTCTTATGCCAAAAAGAATTTCTGTGTCCTATCTTCTGATTTAATTGAAAAGCATCATCAAAATCTGGCCCTAAAGATCTATAAATTTTTTTTTCAAAAACAGAAGAGGTTTCAGTATTCTCCAGCCTACTAGAAGAATGGCTCAGATGAAATCATGCCAAGTGCTGAGTAAATGGGAGGGGTTTTTTAGTGGAAACCATCACGCTATGCTGTGGCCACATTTTCATAATACTTTGCGGGTGGGAGGGTGGTCCCTCTGCCTGGATAGGCTGGAAGGCTATTTAACATTTTGTTCAGGGGAAATACAGCCCAGATTCAAGAGTCAAGACCAAGTCATGGGACTTGCTGGAATAAAACCCTGGCACCAACCCCAACTGCTTCTAGACAGCTGGCTCTTATTGATACAGGAATATATTCAAGACCTGTACTGGGTGGAGAGGCAGGTTGTAAAACAGTTTTTGTGGAAAAAAATATCCATCAAAATATGTGATAAAGGGGCTGGGGTTGTGGCTCAGCGGTAGAGCGCTCACCTAGCATGCGTGAGGCCCTGGGTTTGATCCTCAGCACCACATAAAAATAAATAAACAAACAAAATAAAGGTATTGTGTAAAAAAAAATGCTTTAAAAAATATGTGATAAAACCTAGAAACCAGGTAATGTAATGTCAGCTGCTGACCGAGTATTGAGCTTCTATGTTATTTATCCCATTATAATTTTCTGCATTTTTGCAACATACATATGTGTATAATTAGATTAAAAGATTTTTTTTTAAGAAAATAAGAAAGAGCTGTTTCTGGGAAGTATCACATACACATGAAATTATACACAAATTATACACATCTTCCACATGACCAAAATTACTAGAAAGGGCTCAGTGAAGTCAGGAACTGAAGAAAAAAAAATACCCAAAGTAATATTTTTTTTTTTTTTTTAAAACAATGGGCCAAAAAAATTTCCAAGAATTTCAGCTAAGCCTAATTTAGTATTACCTTAGGAGTAAATGGTATCATTTTGATGAAGCAGCTATATTCAACCTTTTAAGATACTGAGAAGTCTCTCACATATTGCTGGTGGGACTGCAAATTGGTACAACCACTATGGAAAGCAGTATGGAGACTCCTTAAAAAACTTGGAATGGAACCACCATTGACCCAGTTATCCCATTCCTTAGTATATACCCAAAGGACTTAAAATCAGCATACTACAGTGATGCAGCCACATCAATTTTTACAGCAGCTCAATTCACAATAGTTAAGCTATGGAGCCAACCTAGGCACCCTTCAACAGATGAACGGATAAATAAAATGTGGTATATATACACAATGGAATATTACTTAGCCATAATGAAATTATGGCATTTGCTGGTAAATGGATGGAACTGGAGACTATCATGTTAACTGAAATAAGCCAATCCCAAAAAACCAAAGGCCAAATGTTTTCTCTGATATGTAGAAGCTAACATACAATAAGGGCGGGGGAGGGAAGAATAGAAGTTCATTGAATTAGCCAAAGGGCATGAAGGGAAGGGGGGGATGGGAATGGCAAAGACAATAAAATGAATTGAACATAACTTTCCCATGTTCAAGTATGAATACGTGACCAGTGAAACTCCACATCACGTACAACCACAAGAATGGGATCCTGGGAAGGGAGGGGACATGGGGGCAGGAAAGATGGTGGAATGAGATGGACATCATTACCCTACGTACATGTATGACTGTATATATAGTGTGACGTTTCATCACGTACAACCAGAGAAATGAAAAGCGGTGCTCCATTTGTGTACAATGAATTGAAATGCATCCTGTTATCATGTATAATTAGAATAAAAAAACTCCTCAAACAAACAAACAAACAAAAAGAATGGATCCTAATTAGAATAAGTTATACTCCATGTATGTATAATGTGTCAAAATATACTCTACTGGGCAGGGCATGGTGGCACATGCCTGTAATCCCAGTGGCTCAGGAGGCTGAGGCAGGAGGGACTCGAGGTCAAAGCAGCCTCAGCAAAAGTGACGCACTAAGTGACTCAGTGAGACCCTGTCTGTAAATAAAATACAAAATAGGGCTGGGGATGTGGCTCAGTGGCCAAGTGCCCCTGAGTTTAATACCCAGTATTCCCACCAAATACACTCTATTGTCATGTATATTTATAAAGAACAAAAATAGATATTGAGAAGTACTTATTAAAATCTGTACCTTGTTGAGAACTAATAGTATTTTCATCTTTTAGCTTATATCAACCTAATATGACTCTGAAAGACTAAATGCCTAATCTTCCACACTAATCTTAAATGCTTATACTTATTTAAATTCTCTTTTTCAGTGCTGGGATCAAATTCAGGGCCTTGTGCAAACTAAGGAAAAATATTCTACCACTGAGCCACATTCCCAGTCCTTATTATCTGAAACTTTGACAGAGAAAGAAGACCAAGTTAAGAAAAAGATCACATCCAAATTAGGCTGAGAATTATTACCTGTTGAGAAGGACATTTACCTTGCCTTATTATAAAGAAGGGAAAATTTAAGAAAATCACTGAAGGACTCACCTTGCCAGCAAGATCCCCTGGTATTCTTCCAGTTGTCGCATGAAGCTGGGATTGGGCTTGGTCACTGTTCGTCTTTCTTTCACATAGTCATAGGCTCGGTCCAGATTCCAGCCATATTCCTTCATTGCATAGGCAATCACGGTGGAGGCTGAGCGACTCACACCCATCTTGCAGTGCACAAGGCATTTAGATCCATGTTTCCTAGTTTAGGAATTGAGGTAAAGAATAGAGGAAAACAGTAGTTCATTTTAAAAGCTGGATTCTAGATTTTTTTCCCCAAGTCTTCTGATCTGTCCTTCTATTTTCTTACTATATAATCCCCATGCTTGGTGCACTTATGTATGCTATGATCAAATATGGGTTTAAAGTAAGCAGGTCTTAAGTGTGATCGTAAATAATATTTACCAATGTTAAGTCTCTTTAATTCATTCAACAAATATTTACCAGACATTTACATATGTAAGACAATGTTCAAGGTGCTAAGATGTAGACATATGTAACACAAAGCTGTTATCCCAAAGAATAGGATTCAGCAGAAGGAATAAACAATTAAAATTTAATATGGTCAGTGCAATGATGGTCACAGAATATAGAGGAAGCACTTTGAATTTAGAGACTATATCCTAATCTGTGTTTGGTGGAGGCTAGTTCCCTCACAGCCCCAGGAACATATTTCATTACTGACACTCTTCTGATTTACAGATGTGATTCATCTAATTTATTTAAATATTTTGAGTTATTTTCAGTTTAAGTTTCACTAAGGGTTCTGTCCCTCGAGGAAAGCACAAATCTAATGAGCCCAACCTTCTTCCCTATTCAGACATAGTTCTGAATATTACTTTTCACAACATGTGTTATGATTAGAGATTGGCAGGTATACAACCCAGGGAGTTGAGTGGAAGCATGTGAGGAACCATTTATTGCTAGTGCACATGGGTTCTAGAATCCTTCCCAAGTGCCTATTCCAAAAAAAAAAAAAAAAAATCAAAAGTATGTACATATTAGGATCAGGGAAAATCCATAACTCATTCACTGTGTGATGATGGTAGACTAGCTTCCTCCAAGAAGCTTACAACACTGCTTCTGGAGACAAGAGACTCATGACGTATTATTAAGTCATCAGTATAATGAAGCATGAGGTGATGTGCTGAAATAAGTGAGCCAGATAATCTACAAGAATGTAGAGAATAGTCTTGGAATAACAGAAACAGTTGCAGAAGGAAGGAAGATTAGCCTTTTGTCAATCAGGTACAAAATTTTGGTGTCTTTTTTTTTTTTTTAAAGAGAGAGTGAGAGGGAGAGAGAGAAAGAGAGAGAGAGAATTTTTTTTTTCTTAATATTTATTTTTTAGTTCTCGGCGGACACAACATCTTTGTTGGTATGTGGTGCTGAGAATCGAACCCGGGCCGCACGCATTCGAGGCGAGCGCGCTGCCGCTTGAGCCACATCCCCAGTCCAAAATTTTGGTGTCTTAAGGATGGCATGAATGTCACTCTGTGTGCTTACGTATTATCCCAATGACTAAGAATTATTTGTTTTACTTACTACACACTAGCACTTTCCTTTAAACTACAGTTAGAAAGCCAATGCACAGTGACTCAGATGAAAGTTTAGACATGTGCTCTTTATTTTCCCACTGAGTTCTGACAACGTTGAAATATCAATTTTCAGGTTTATGCCTGTAGGCATGGAAGGAGCTCAAACTTGGATAACCAAGTCAAATTATGAGGGGCTGGGGTTGTGGTTCAGTGGTAGAGTGCTCGCCTAGCATGCATAAGGCACTGAGTTCAATCCTGAGCACCACTTAAAAATAAAGACTGTGTCTACTTAAAACTAAAATATAAATATATTTTTTTAAAAATCAAATTATGAAATCTAGTTCTATGAAAATATCTTTTTAGCATATTTGCAACAGGATATTTCAGAGGATAGCTTCTAACTCATGTAATGAAAGATATAAGTCATTTCTCACCTAACCCTATTCCACACTTCAGTTTGAGCTACCTTCTCCTGGCATGAAGAATCAATCGTTCAGTTAAGCCTGGCCTCATATTGGGAATCAGGGTCCTAATACATTAGATATAGGAGGCATCCAGGGCACAGCATTTAAGGAGGCTTAATTACCCCCTCTCACATGTTGACCCACACTTGTAGAAGCCTGAGTGGGGTTGCCTCCATTTGTGCCATGGGTGCCTCATGTGTCCCCCCACCCTAACTGGCATCAGCCTCTATTTTCATTGCAATTGGGGCCATGCCTTGAACTCTAGCCTCTTTAGCTGTGACCCTGACAACTTGCCTAGTCTTTCTAGTTTGCTTTCCTTATGGAACTAGACTATTTCTGTATACTTATGGATTTCAAAATAGATACAACCTTGATTCAAGTCCCATCTCTATCACTTGTTATGAAAAGAGATTCACTCTATGAATCTCCTTTGTGTGGTCTGTTCTCATTCATATAGGGTGATGACAGTATCTGCCTCTCTGGATTTTAGAAAATATCAAATGAGAGAATGCACATAAAGTAACTGGCACAAAGTAGGTATACCATAAATGGTATTTTTACTGGGAATAATTTAATAGTAGTCTTCAAGAATATAAAACACTTTCAGGTAATAAATGGCTAGAGGCCAAAGGAACAGGCTCAAAGCTAGAATATGAGAATTCAGGGTAACCACGAGGAGGAATGTACTGACTATGAGGTTCCTTAAGAGAAGGGTATAATCATTCTTGGAGGACTTTAAGAACAGAAGCATTTTTCATTTGAAAGGGATGGTATGAATGTAGTCCTAACTGCAGGAGGATGTGCCAACAAGCTCATTTATAGTTTCTTCTAGTGAAGGAATGAATACAAATGGCAAGGAAATCCTCAGGGACTTAAAAAATGTCATGTTAATGTTAAGACTAACTAATACTAAACACTAAGTAAATACTAAATAATTTCACAAAAGAGCTACTTAATTTAAGGAAGATATCCATGAAGGGTCAGAGAAAAATTCTACCATTAAAAATATGATAAAAATAAGGTAAACGATTGGCAGGGCTAGGGTTGTGGCCTAGTGGTAGAGCACTTGCCTAGCATGTGTAAGACACTGGGTTCGATTCTCAGCGCTGCATATGAATAAATGAATAAAATAAATGTTCATCAACAATTAAAAAAATGTTAAAAAAAAAAGATCAGGAAAAGATTTCCTAAGTTCACTGTTCTTTCCTTGCCTTCAGAGAGGAGGAACTGGTATTCCAACTATTCAGAACAATTTCTGTTCTCTAACTTACAAATTCATCCATGTGGAAACTTTAAGAATTTCATTCAGATTTCTTGTACATCTAATTTCTATTTTTTTAGTTGAAGCATTACGCTACTTTCTTTAATTTTGTGCTCAATGGAAAACATGAGGTCAATATGAGGTCACTTCTGGGGGGATTCATTTACTTAAAGGAAAAGTATTAAGTCATTAGTCTTTTGCCTAGGATTACAAAATCTTTTCTCTTTACAACCTTTTTCCTGAATATCATCAGTAAATTATCTATAGCCTTTGGCCCCAGTCATGTGTGGTGTATCATGAGGAACTGGGGTCAGACCATGCAGGGCTATTTACTTACTTTGCTTTAGAGATGAATTTATAAGTGTCATTCCAGTAAGCCAGGAGATCTGTTGCTTCTTCATCATATACCCGGATGTTATGATACTCAAAGACTCCTGGGAAGAAGTTATCTATCTCTCGAGTGACATTCAAGATATAACGTACCCTGTCAGGAAACCAAGGAAGAATATATATTCTATTATTCAGGTTAAATCCAATTCTCAACACTATTTTTCTTTTTCCACAGTGCTTGGGATTGAACCCAGGGCCTTGCTGAAGGTGGCAAGCACTCTTATCACTGAGTTACATCCCTAACTCTCAGCACTGTTTTTCTTATTCAAAACTTGTTTACGCAATTGATAGAAATTAAATACAAAAATAATGATAAAAAGCTAAAAAAAACCTAAAAGTAGAGAAGCTGTTTCACAGGGCACACCTGGGCATGAGGGTGTCACTGAGTAAAAAACTATCTTCCATGTCAACATCTAAATTCCATTTTCAGTTTATGTGTAATCATACAACCTCATCTTAAATAATCTCTTAAAAAAACACAGGCCTGTATCTTACTCCAAAGAATCAATGTGAGATCCATAACCTAACAGCTTCTCTTTCTGTTAGTAACATTACCAATATCAATTTTTGTTAGAAGTTATCTGTATAAAATCAGACTATTAACATGTACCTGAATTAAAAAAAAGAAAAGAATTTTTTACCTGAATATCAAAGTATGTTTATTCCAGATATAACAGCATTTTTTTTTGCTATTTTTAATAGCATAGATAATATTTTTAAGTTATTATAATTGGGGCTGGGGATGTGGCTCAAGCGGTAGCGCGCTTGCCTGGCATGCGTGCGGCCCGGGTTCGATCCTCAGCACCACATACCAACAAAGATGTTGTGTCCGCCGAGAACTAAGAAATAAATATTAAAAAAAAAATTCTCTCTCTCTCCCCTCTCTCACTCTCTCTTTAAAAAAAAGTTATTATAACTGACAAGTTTAATTGTTAATAGCACCATTGTCCTATTTTTCTAAATGCCAAATTGTTAGGTTTGCACTATTACTCTCTTAAACTACATGAAAGGCAAATGAGGTCAGGCCTGGGAGGGTCAGAGGAAAGTTGGACTTGAAACTCCTTTAATTTTATCTGGCAGCATTCCTGGCTGCTATGGCAGCAGATGTGTCTGAGGATTCTCCCATACAGACAATGCTTGCAGAAAAGGGTTTCTCTATAAAAAAATTTCTTCTATTTCTTCTCTGACTGTACCATCTCAACAGATATTAGGGTTGAGTTTACCAGAGGTTGTTTTTCCTCAGTGCTGTGTGGACTTGAACATCACTAGTTTACTCCAACAACAGAACACAGATTAACTCACTTCTCTACGTAGAAGCTGCTTTCTTTTGAGAACCATATGTGGGGTTCTACAAACCCAGTGTCTGAAGTCAAAGAAATGACTACAGAAAGAAAGCCACAGCTAACCAACTCTAGGTTAAGGCCAAGTAGCTAAAATTTTTCTGAGACATGAATTCAATCTGTTTTAACTTAGTATCAAAACCTCTTACTAGAAGGGATTTTTTAAAATTTGAAAGTCAAGCACATGGTAGGAATGTAAAATTGTATGACTACTGTAGAAAATAGTCTAGCAGTTCCTCAAAAAGCTGAACACAGTTACCACATGACCCAGGAATTCCTCTCCTAGGTGCAACCCAAGAGAAATGGGAAACATGTCCACCCCAAAAGTTAGACACTATGATCATAGCAGCTTCATTTGTGATAGATAAAAAGTAACTAACTGTCTGTGACAGACATTAGCAGTTTCCAGGGATGGGGGAAGAAGGAAAATGGAAGTGACCAATAAAGGCTATAGCTGTCTTCTGGGTTGAAAAAAAAATGTTCTAAATTGCCAGGCATGGTGGTGCACACCTGTAATTCCAGCAACTTGGGAGGCTGAGTTAAGAATTCAAAGCCAGCCTCAGCGACTTAGCGAGGAAGTTGCAACTCAGTGAAACTCTGTCTCTAAATTGGTGAATGGGTGAATTGTATGGTATATGAGTTATACTTCAATAAAACTAAAAAAAAAAAAAGGCAAGTGTACTTCTCTTATTTTCTTAAAATAAAAACAAACAATCTCCCACATCCGATCCCATACCTCAGTAATGGATCATGACATTACCTACCTGGCTGGCCAGAAAGGGATTTTCAATTCTTTTCATTACCTAGTTTCAAACAGCCCCTGCCAATTTGTACTGGCACTCTGAAATTTTTTTGCCATCTCAGCAGTAAGTGACTCCATATGAAGCAGCATTACTTGGGGTTAGGTTCTAAAGTCAATAGGTTGTGTGGAAATGGCTTTATTGCCAAAATTACACTTGAAAATCCCACAAATCATCCACAGGGGGCAGAACACATGATTGTGTATAGACTATTGAACTATAATTCTTCATATACTAAAATTTAAGAAACACTGAGTCTCCTGGGTGCCATGACACATGGTGGTAATTTCTCCTGAGGATCGAAAATTTGAGGATAACTGCAAGAGCCTTAGCAACTAGTGAGACCCTGCCTAAAAAAAAGGGTGGGGGGCAGCTAGGGATGTAGGCTAGTGGTAAAGCCACTCCTGGGTTCAATACCCAGTACCACAAAACAAAAACAAAATAAAAAACCAAAACACTGAATTTAAGAAATGATATCTAAACAGGTGTCTGAACATCTAACCATTCTGTCGTTTACACAATGAGATGTTGCATTTTATAATTAAGCCTTATAAGAAGTAAATGATTGTGTACTATTATATACTAGGGTGGTGACTACAGATAACAATACCATACTGTACATTTCAAAAGGCTAAAAAAAGAAAAGGATTTTGAATGTTTCTACCATAAAGAAAAGATAAATGTATGAGGAGATAAATACATTTAACCTAATTAAAGCATTATACAATGGATTCATGTATTGAAACATCATGAGGTACCCCATTAATATGTACCATTTATATGTATCAGTTTTAAAAAATTAAAAATTCAAAAAATATGAGAAGGATGGGTCTTATCACCTGCTAGGATTGTTCTAAAGTCAAAGTGCACAGACCCTGTGCATAAAGCAGATTTAATGTTATTATTCTATAAGTGGCCCTCACACTCAAGAATCCTAAGCAGTAAACAATTATGTAGGCTTATGCTTTCCAGGCTCAAAGAGGGCAAACAGCAGACATAGGATTAGAAGCTAGATTTTGGAATTCCCAGCCAGTTACTAATTGATTTCCTCTCCTTATTTATCATTAGGCAAGTCACAGTTCTTATATATATATGTGTGAATTTCTCTATTATTCATTCATATTTACCGAGTACACCCTTGGTATAAAGATCTGAGTTAGACAGACATCAATTCATAAGACCAGGATATAACCTCTGTCTTTAAAAACTTCAGGCTCACTGGGCACAGTGGCTCTCGCCTTTAATCCCAGCGGTTCGGGAGGCTGAGGCAAAAAGATCACTAGTTCAAAGCCAGCCTCAGCAATGGTGAGTTGCTAAGCAACTCAGTGAGACACTGTCTCTAAATAAAATACAATATAGGGCTGGGGATGTGGCTCAGTGATCAGATGCCTGAGTTCAATCCTTGGTACCAAAAATAAAATAAAATAAAAAAAAAATATATAAAACTTCAGACCCAGTCTTTATCAAATTAAGAGTTCCAAGTTCTATTTATTTTCAAATCTTAAACTAAGCAACCAGATTTTCCTCTCTGGAATTTTTTGTATAACCATCTCACGCAAGTCCCATTCCAAGTTCATTTTAACAATTATAAAATACCTTTATTCTGGAGGGGGAAAATAGGGAGTATGTATATAATAATGTTAAATATAATCAGAAGGCTGCCTGGTAGTCGAGAAAACAAGCAGCCAGAAAGTCATCACTACCTTTAAGCCTCTGTTGGTCTTATCTCTGTCCACAGTGAAGGCCCCCGCAACCCTAAACAGTTTTGCTAGAGATTGAACCCATGTCCTGTGCAAACGCTCCATCCCCAGCTCAATTTTCTCTTCTCTTAATGGGATAATCTGTTCTTTTAAAGTGAGGTTCAATAAGAAATTTAGTAGGCATTAGCTAAGAAGTAAAAAGAGAAGAATGGCAGCTTTTGCTTGTTGAATATCACTGTAGTCTCAATTACTACAATCAAACTTAATAACCATGTTGCTCAGGGACACTTTTATTAATACAAGTTTTCTTATTCAATTTCAGAAGCTTGCCTATTTTACATTCATAACCTACTTATTTTTCAAACAGTTAGGAAAGGATAAAAGGGGCTGAGTCTTATTTGAGTCTGTGGATTCCTAACACCAAGTACAGTGCTTGACCCACAAAAAATACCCAATAAATATGAATGAACAGCTCTATGAACCCCAAATATGCAATTCTATGTCCTCTTACATAAAAACAGAAACCAAGCTGAGTGTGGTATCACACATCAGGAATCCCAGCAGCTAGGAAGGCTGAAGCAGGAGGATCTCCAAGTTCAAAGCCAGCCTTAGCAACTTAGGGAGACCCTGAGCTGGAGGGTCTCCCTAAGGGATGGACATGTAGTTCAGTGGTTAAGTGCCCTTGGGTTCAATCTCTGGTATCACCTGTCCCCCAAAACCAACCAACTACCACCCCCCCTAAACAAAAAATAAAACAAAACAAACAAAACCCCCAGGAACTAATAACTACATTTGATTTTTTTTGGGGGGTGCTAGGGATCAAACCCAGGGCCCTGTGCATGCAAGGCAAGCACTCTACCAACGAGCTATATCCCCAGCCCTACATTTTATTTTATTTTTTATTTATTTTTTTTTCAAAGAGAGAGTGAGAGAGGAGAGAGAGAGAGAGAGAGAGAGAGAGAGAGAATTATTTTTTTAATATTTATTTTTTAGTTCTCGGTGGACACAACATCTTTGTTGGTATGTGGTGCTGAGGATCGAACCCGGGCCACACGCATGCCAGGCGAGCGCGCTACCGCTTGAGCCACATCCCCAGCCCCTTACCTACATTTGATTTTAAAGAGCACTAAAGACTTACATATTTATTCTTAAAAGTCTTCCATTAAAATGGCTGATCTGTCTTGGAATGAAACAGGAACAGGTGGAAAATAGCCACTTTTAACTTTTATTAGATTACACTTGATTAGAATCAGTAGGAAATAACTCTTAAGATTAAAATCAACCACTGATACTATGATAACATAAAGACTAAATAGGGGCTTTTGTCACACAGGAGAGAAAGCAATTGCTTTGTGTGCTTACCCTCGGTTTTGTAAGTCCTCTAAGTTGGAGGCGTTCCATTCTGAGCCCTGTGGAGCAAAGAAGACAAGGTTAGGGAGTATTAGCAACTCAACTAAATACAATACTTGAAGAGGAGTACTGTGGAGGAAGAAGTAGAGCTTCTAAAAAGAGAGCCAATAATATCTATACAGTGCAGGCAATTTAATTATTATATGTCGTTTTCACAAATAATAGTTATCTTCATTTTTATAGATAAGAGGTACTTATAAAATTCAAATAATTTTTCCTCAAGATCATAAAGGAAGAGAGATACCTTTGACTAATCCGATCTAAGCTAGATATGAATGTTATGACCAAAGCAGCATTATTATGAATTAAATCTAGATTTGATTCTGAAGACCACAATTTCTAGTGTAGTATATTCCCTCTAATAAGTTGGGGGGGGCAGGATTATGAGAGTGTGGCAGAAGAGAATAAAATAGAAGCTCTGTTAAAGAAGGGAAACATGATGCTCAAAAACAGAGGGCTGGGGTAGTAGTTCAGTGTAAGAGCACTTGCCTTGCATGTGTGAGACACTGGGTTTAATCCTCAGCACCACAAAAAATAAATAAATGAATAAAGGTAGTCTGTCCATCTACAACTAAAAAAATATTTTTTTAAAAATTTTAAGATGGATAAACAGCAAACTCAAAGAAGAGGGGGTCCTGTAAATTATCTGGAAAGCAATCAATTGATGATATTTTGCCACATTTACTTTCTCTTCCTCTTTTTTTTCAATACATATCACACATTTCCCCTGAACATATGAAAGCAACCTGAGTATATGATGTTTAACACTTGAAAATGTATCACCTAAGAACATTTTTATGTAACACTATTATCACATCCAAGAAACATAACCCTAATGCAGTAACAACCTGATCCATATTTTAATTTCCACAACTGTTCCGGGAATGTCTTTTTTAATTGCTCAATCAAGAATCATACTTCACATGTGGTTGCCATGTCTCTATTCTCTAATCTAGAACAGTACATCTTTGCTTCTTTTTTAAAAGTTTGTGTCCGTCCCTTTTAAAAATATCTTTTATGTATTTGAAATCTTTGTAGACTCCAGATCTGTTGTCTTGGAGAACTCCCTACAATCTGGATTTGGTGATTAGATTCAGGTCAAACATTTTTGACAAGACTGTTACAAGGGTGATGTTGTATACTTCCTACTGCATCAAATCAAGAGGCACATAAAGTCAGTTTGTCCCACTCTCGGTCATGTGGAGTTTGAACCATATTGCTCTACTGTAAAGATTTTTTTTTACAATTAGTAATACATGGGTATTAGTCATCTTTGAAGTTCTGTGTACATACTGTTTTATAATAACTTTTACCCCTTGGATATAGTGTGAAAATAATCTTGCCCAAATCAATTACTGGAAGTTACAAAATGGTAAACCTTCTGTATGACAGAGCTAGTATTCTTCTATAAACAAGAGAACTTCTTCTAACCATTCCTCCCATCCTTTTTTTTTTTTTTTTAAAAAAAAGAGATACTAGGGATTGTACTGAGGAGTGCTTAACCACTGATTATATGCCCACACCTTTTTATTTATATATTTTTTGAGAAAGGACTTCGATAAGTTTTTTTGAGGATGGCATTGAAATTATGATCCTCCTTTGTGGGATTATAGGCATGTGCCACCACATTCAACTTTCACCCTCTCTTTTAGAGTGTGATTATGATCTGGATACTGGGTTTATTTTTTATTTAGTATGTCATAATACACAACATTATTATTATTATTTTTTGGCACTCAAATTGTCCTGAATTTGGTCAGTAGGAATCTCATCAAACTGGTTCTTTCTGGTATGACCTCGGTAGTCTTTGAGAACTTCCTTGCTTTTTGGTTCAGAGTTGTTCCAGATTCACTTTGTCAATGGAATCACCATTTCCCCCAAAGAACCCTGGTTTCTTTTAGCAAAGAATCATATTTTGAAATCAAGATCTGGGCAACTTATCTTGCTTCTAAAACTTTCCAGTAGACAAAGCTAGGAAAAATTCATATTCAACACCGTAGGTTTCTTTCTCTCCCTCTTGCCCTTTACCCATCATTTGTATCTCCCTAACCACAGTGAGAACCCTTAGTTAATAACTTTTTTGCTCTCCTTACAAAATAGATTCAACATTATACACCAATACCATCACAACAACAAATATTTTTTTTTTTTAAAGAGAGAGTGAGAGAGGAGAGAGAGAGAGAGAATTTTTAATATTTATTTTTTAGTTCTCGGCGGACACAACATCTTTGTTGGTATGTGGTGCTGAGGATCAAACCCGGGCCGCACGCATGCCAGGCGAGCGCGCTACCGCTTGAGCCACATCCCCGGCCCAACAACAAATATTAAGTACAAATTTCTTTGTAGGTATCATGCTTACAAGTTATTTTAATTGATTTCTTTCTGTGAAGTCTTCAAAATGATATACGTTTGGGGTAATTTGTTTCATATTTGCATTGATTTTTAGGGCAGGCTTTCCCCATTCTTTTCTATTTATTAAAAAAAAAATCTAAAACTTTTACATGGTTTAAAGTAAAAAAAAATTATTTAAAAGCTTGGAAGTCTTGCTCCCATATCTATATATCTTCAATTCTCATGAGTGATCATTTTTATTGATTTTGATTTATTCTACTTATATTCTATTTTGAAAAAAAAGCAAATACATACTTATTACCACTTCTTACTCATATCACCAAATTAATACACTATATATGATTCTTTGTTCTTCACTTTCCAATGTATCTTTGAAACTATTCCTTATATAGTAGTTTAAAGAGATCTCTCTTATTCTTTCTTACTTCTGCACAATACTTCATTAGGTAATGATATAATATTTTATTCAAATAGTCTCCTATGAGTGGTGTTTAATTTTTGTGGAGGTGGGACTGCTGGCTAAATTAGTTTTGTTGGATACTGCTAAATTCCCCTCCACAGAAACTGAAACAGTTCTACATTCTCAATGTAGAATGTATAAGCATTCCACTTTGCTCATGGCATTGCCAACAAAATGTGTTGTTAGGCTTCTGAATTTTTGCCAATATGATACATATGAATTGATATCTCAGGGTAGCTTCATTTATATTTCTCTACAAGAAAAAAATGAACTTTTCAATGTTTGGGTCAATTTTCAATCTTTGGACCATTTTTCATACCCTTTGAAAAGGCAAATATTTTAAAATATGACTTTACCTATTTCAGAATTAAATGCACCAAATAGAACTTGGCATCAGAATACCTGAGTTCATGATTGTGGAAACCCACCTTGCTCTACCCCTCCTCCCTCTCCAACCTGCTACTTGCAGGACCTGCTGCTTGCTTGCAGGACCTGCTGCGAAAAATGCATCTGGCCAGGAATTCAGAAGGATAGGGCGGGACAGATTGAGTCTGGAGACTGAACCCAAGACTAGGAAACGAAGGGGCTGCAGGTGACATAGGGGATGAAGAATTGGCTCCCCCACCACATAAGTGGAACCCAGGGAAGATCCCTGAGGTATAGTCTTCCAGTATAAACTGGCAATTACTAGGCCCTGGAGGTGTGCTGATTTAAAATCTCCAGACTAACTGGCATTCATTGAAGAGCCTGGAGCCCACCTAAGTCTACACCCTGCCTCTAGGAATTCTGCCTACAGGATTACTGTTCTCACTCCAGCAATTCTGAGGGTATAGCATCACATTACAGAGGACCCCCACCTAAAATTGCTGAGAAGCTGAGAATCCTTTGAACTCCAATGAAAAGAAATCTTTAACTTTTCATAGAATTTTTTTTTCTCTTTTCCTTTCCCTGTTTAATTGTGACCTTAATGGTACATGGAAATTTTTTTTTTCATTTCTACCATTTCTAAACCCAGTCATTTTTCATGGATCAGTTTTTTTAAGGACTAAGATGTTTGATTAGTATATTTTAGTTTTAATTCTACTTTATTTTTTTAATATTTATTTTTTAGTTGTAACTGTACACAATATCTTTGTTTTTATGTGGTGCTGAGGATTGAACCCAGGGCCTTGCATGTGCTAGGTGAGCGATCTACCCCGCTGAGCCACAATCCCAGCCCCTTTAATTCTACTTTAATTACACGTTTTCACTTTTCTGTTTCCCTTGACGCTTTCTCTTTTCTTCTGCTAGCAGTCAATCTCTTTTTTTTTAAAGAGAGAGAATTTTTTTTAATATTTATTTTTTAGTTTTCGGCGGACACAACATCTTTCTTTGTATGTGGTGCTGAGGATCGAACCTGGGCCGCATACATGACAGGCAAGCGCGCTACCACTTGAGCCACATCCCCAGCCCCAATCTCTATTGTTCTTTCACTCTTCCTTTAATTTTTCACTCTATCTTGTCTCCTCTTCCCTCATAATCATCATATCCTCTATCCCACTTCTGTTCTCCCCTGTTCACCATTTGAAATTGTAAACCCTTTTCCAAACTTGCTGTTTTTATTGCAGGCAATAATTGATCATATCAATTCTGTTCACTGTGATAATTAACACTGTAGCCATCATAGTAGGAACTATTTGGTTTAATGCTGTATACTGTTTGCATTGGTTGTTATTATTTGTCTTCCCCTAAACAGTAAGGTACTGGAAACCTTCAGGGACACTACAAATCCAAAGGGCAGAAATTCTACTACCTCAGATCCACTCTGCTGGATCGGTAGACACACAAACAACATGACAGAGCAAGGGAACAAATTGCCCCAAACAAACCAAGGTACTTCAATAACAGAATCTAATGATACCATGGTGGAAGAAATGTCAGGGAAGAAATTTAGAATGTATGTAATTAAACTAATCTGTGAGGTAAAGGACGATGTGAGGACTGATGTCAGAGACAAAACACAGGAAGTGAAAGATCACTTCAATAAAGAGAGATTCTAAAAAAAAAAATCAAGAAGAAATCCTCAAAATGAAGAAAAATCAAATAAAGAATTCATTGGAAAATATCACCATCAGACTACACCACTTGGAAGACAGTGTTTCAAGAATGAAGACAAAATATATAATCTTGAAAACAAAGTTAACCATGGAGAAAGATGTTAAGAGACCATGAAGAAAACTTGGGATAACCTGAAAAGACTAAATTTAAGATTTATCAGGACAGATGAAGGCTCAGAGTACAAACCAAAGAAATGTACAATCTTTTCAATGAAATAATATCAGAAAATGCCCCAAACTAAAGAATGAAACAGAAAATCAAACACAAAAGCTTACAGGACCCCAAATATACAAAATTACAACAGATCCACACCAAGGCACATTATTATGAAAATGCCTAACATATAGAATAAGGATAGAATTTTAAAGGCAGCCAGAGAAAAACAGCAGGTAATGTTTAGAGGGAAACCAATTCAGATATCAGCTGATCTCTCAACTCAGACCCTCAGAGCAAGGTTTTGGAATAATATATACCAAGCTCTGAAAGAAAATGGATGCCAGCTGAGAATACTCTACCCAGCAAAATTAAGCTTCAGAATTGACAATGAAATAAAAATCTTCCATGATAAACAAAAGTTAAAAGAATTCACAATTTGAAAGCCTACACTACAAAACATTCTCAACAAAATATTTCACAAAGAGGAAGTAAAAGTGAAAACCAGCAAAGGGAGGAACTAACTAGAAGAATAGTTAATTGATTAAAGAAGAAACTAATTCAAAGTAAAAACTAGAAATAAATCAAAATGGAAGGGAATAAAAATCACTTCTCAATAATAACATTTGTGGGAGGCCGCCATGTCATGTGACCACCATTTTCCTTTCCTGATTGGTGAGGCTCTGTTGGTCACTTCCCCGTGACCTGGCCTCATCAAAGTGGCCATAAACGGTGGTCCTGATCTTGAAAGTCATAAAATATCGCCAAAAGTGTCTTCATGCATGGGTGTGCGTTCCTACAGCCCCAGGGGTTAAGTTACCTTACTTGACCTTGTAACCCCGACCCTCTTGATCTTTATTGGATGAAACTTTCTTTCTTTTTTTTTTTTTTTTAAAGAGAGAGTGATGGGGGGGGGAGAGGGAGGGAGGAAGGGAGGGAGAGAATTTTTTAATATTTATTTTTTAGTTATTGGCGGACACAACATCGTTGTTTGTATGTGGTGCTGAGGATTGAACCCGGGCCACATGCATGCCAGACGAGTGCACTACCACTTGAGCTACATCCCCAGCCCGGATGAAACTTTCTAAAGAATGAGAGTCTCCCAAAAGTTCTTTCTCTCTCTCTCCAGCCTCTCATAACATTCCTTGCTCTCCCATTTGGGGAGCTTGAGGCCGAGGGCGGAGGAGCCATCCTGGGCTTAAATTAAAGGTAAATTGTGTGTCTGTGTTTTATTTGATACCTTAGGAAATTCACTCTAGTGACCCCTAGTTTAGCCCACTGCGCTGGTCTAGGGTGGCAAACATTGAACGTAAATGGCCTAAGCCCATCAATCAAAAGACACAGAGTGGCAGACTGGATTGAAAAACAAGACCTAACAATATGCTGTCTTCAAGAGACTCACCTTATAGGCAAAGACATTCACAAACTGAAGGTAAAAGGATGGAAAAAACCATATCATTCACATGGATCTCGTAAACAAGCTGGGGGTTTCTACCTTCAAATCAGATAAAGTGGACTTCAAAAGCCAAGGTTAATCAGAAGGGAAAAGAAGGACATTTCATACTGTTTAAGGGAATGATACATCAACGAGACACAACAATCGTAAATACTTGTGCCCAAACCATGGAGTATCTATGTCTATCAAACAAACCCTTTTCAGTTTCAAGAATCAAACAGACCAACACAATAATACTGGGTAACTTTCACATGCCTCTGTCACCACTGGATAGATCCTCCAAACAAAAACTAAATAAATAAGTTATAGGTGGGCACACTGGCGCATGCCTGTAATCTCAGTGGCTCAGGAGGCTGAGGCAGGAGGATCTTAAGTTCAAAGCCAGTCTCAGCAACTCAGTGAGGCCCTAAGCAACTCAAGGAGACCCTGTCTCTAAATAAAATTTAAAAGGGCTGGGGATGTGCCCCTGTGTTCAATTTTTGATACCAAAAAAAAAAAAAAAAAAAAGAAAAAAAAAAGCTAGAGAACTAAAAAATATAATTGATAATTTACACTTGACAGGCCTTGACAGACATATATGGAATATTTCATCTGTCAATGACTGAATACACTTTCTTCTCAGCCGCACATGGATCCTTCTTTAATACAGACCATGTAATGTAAGCTACCATATGTTAGCATGCAATTGTAATATTACCTTAACATAATTTTAGCATCTGTAGGATTATTTTGATAGCTCCCTTTCCATTGATATTAATTTATGTGTTCTTACTTTTTCTTGATTAGACTTGTTTCACTTTTATCAACCTTTAGCTATATTATTTCTTCTCTATTTCACATATTTCTGCTCCTACTTATTTTTTCCTTCCTACTACCTAATTTGAAAATAATTTGTTAATCTAGCTTTTTTCTGATACAAGTACTTTAAGTTATTAATGTTCATCTGAGTATTGTTTTATCCCAGAGATTCTGATATTTTAAGCTTTTATTATAACTTAATTTAACACACTTTTTATTTACTTTTCTTGTTTTTTTCTTCCTTGATCTGCAAGATATTTATAAGTGTGCCATTTAATTTTGAAGTAGTTGACATGTGGGAGTGAAGTTCTATATATCTTTTTTTTTTTTAAACTTTCTTTTTAATTGTAGATGGACACAATATCTTTGTTTTGTTTATTTTATGTGGTGCTGAGGACTGAACCCAGTGCCTCACGCATGTGAGGCAAGCACTCAACCACTAAACTACAACCTCAGCCCCTACATATCTTAAGGTGGTTGATTTCTAATATAATAAATCATGCAGGAAACACAGTCTGCATGATTTCAAATAAAAAAAAGGCACATGCTTTTTATATTGATTATATTGGTTACATGTGTCAAAATGTCAAAACTGTTAAAATTTTATACGTCAATAATGTGCATTTATTATATTTCAATTTTGCCTCAATAAAGGTATAAAAATTTTTAAAAAAGAAAAAAAAGAAGACCTGAGTTCAAGTTCTGACTCTCCTCTTACTGTGGGACAAAGTTCAAATGTTTGAACTTTCTCCCTTTTCTTATCTGTAAAATGAATATCCTTTCCACTCCAGTCCTTTTACTTAATGGGTACCTTTCCCTCAAATTACATAAAAGTTTATACCCTATTAATATGAAGCTGGGTGTGGTGGCACAAGCCTATGATCCTAGCAACTTGGGATGTTGAGGTAGGAGGCTTGCAAGTTTGAGGATAGCCTCAGCAACTTAGCGACACTCTGTCTCAAAATAAAAAATAAAAAGGCCCAGGGATGTAGCTCAGTGGTAAAATGCCCTTGGGTTCCATCCTCGGTATAAGTAAGTAAGTAAATTGGAAACTTCCTCTCTACCCAGAATCCTTCTCTAGATACTGTTATTTCTATCTTTCCTTTATAGCCAAGATGCATAGAAAGATAGTCTAATGCTTTCTCTACTTCCTTATTTCCTACATGTCTCAACCCCTGACAATCTGGCTTCAGCCCTTATCACTTGTGCTAATGTTAACTGGTGATCTCTCCTAATTGTCTAATAAAGGGTCACCTCTGTATCCTCATTCTATTGGCTTTCTCTAAGTATCTCTCTGATGTGGTTCAGACAGCCCAAATACCTAGTCTCATTCCTGGAACAAGAAAAAGGATCAACAAATGTTTGTTGAACGAATGATCAAATAAGTAAATGAAGCATTTAGAAAACTGCCAATTGGGGGCTGGGGATGTGGCTCAAGCGGTAGCGCGCTCGCCTGGCATGCGTGCGGCCCGGGTTCGATCCTCAGCACCACATACCAACAAAGATGTTGTGTCCGCCAACTAAAAAATAAATATTAAAAAAAAAAAAAAGAAAACTGCCAATTGTTATATAAACACTATCATATTACAATCAAACTGTTGAACAGGGAGATCTCAAGGACACTGTGCTGAAGTTCCATTTAAGAAAACATCATTTGACTTATTAGGTGGAAAAAAAAAAAAAAGGAAGGTTTTGAAGGTTCTGTGCTCAACCTTAGAAACCTAGCCCCCATACTAGAGAACTACAAAGGACTTCAAGGAGGCAGACACCAAACAATAAGGGTCAAGCAGCTAAACTGGAGCCAGGGAAATGTGACCACTTCACTTCTAAATTTAGAACTCTGTCCGGCTAGATGGAAATAACCATGGTGTGATGGGAATAGTCCACAGTATTACCTACCTGTCCAGAGAGAATTCAATCTACAATCTACAGTGACCCCTATCCAGGGGCAAAATAAATTGAAAACACTGGCTGCTGACTCAGTGAAGCCCACATAAAGTGACTTGGGCTGTGGGTAGGGTGTTGCTTCAGGCTTAGTCTGAAAGAACTGGAATCAACTTGTAATTACTTTTCTGTCCTCTATACAGGAATTTCAGACGCCTGGGATCTCCACAGAACAAATCTTTTTTTTTTTTTTTTAATTTTTATTCTTTAACCTCGGGCTTTTCAGGCTTACAATGACATAATTCCTTAGGGATTTTTACTTTGTTCTATATAATTATGCAAAACAGAATCTTACAGAAATGTAAAATGATTAGGGCTATAATATATTTTTAAGTAACTTCATTTCCATCTTTCACTCTGATTTCTCCCACACTGTGCACCAACACAAAGACCCAAATAACTGATTTCTTTTCAAATGATATCCTTAGGAAATAGCCCTGGTGTTTAGGAAATACTCTAACAGTTCCAAGAAAAATAAGAGAACACAGTTACAGCAGATAAGGAGTATACTAGGGGTTCTGTTAGGATAAATTCAACTTGACATAATCTCCAAGGACAGGTATCCTTGTCCATATCTTATTTATCATAGTATACCTACAACTTCCATGATGTAAGAGTCATATTACTATGATACCAAGCATATACTATTAACTTTTCATTCTAAGAGAATTTTCTGTTACACATCTTCGGTACAGAGATAAAAATCAGGAATATGATTCACTTGATTACTGTCTCATCTATTCATACACTCTCCATTTCTCTGCACCTAAAGTAAGAGTAACTAGTTTGAGGCTGAATTTTTCCACACTAGGGATTGAACCCAGGGCACTTTACCACTTAGCTACATTCCCAACCCTTTTAATTTTTATTTTGAGACAGGGTCTTGCTAAGTTGCTTAAGTTCTCACTAAATTGCTAAGGCTGGCCTCAAACTTACAATCCTCCTGCTTCAGCCTAAACAGCTGGGATTACATGTATGTGACATGCACCTGGCTTTTTTATTTTTTTGAGACAGGGTCTTCCTAAGTTGCCAAGACTGGCCTCAAACTTTTGATCCTCCTGCCTCAGTCTCCAGAGTCACTGGGATTATAGGTGTGTGCCACTGCACCCAGCCACAACCATATCAGAGATCTTCCAGGATTACTGCTGACTTTGAAATTTGGTTGGGAAAAGGCTTCCAGCTCAGAGAAGTTGTACACATATACTTATAGAGTAAGAAAATACTTTTTTCTTGCTTCCCATCAATCAATCTTATTTTTGTACTATAGTTTCTTTTTGTTTGCTGCAACCTGGGAGTGAACCAGGGACCAAGTTTTCTCTAAACTATGTTCTACATGTTCACCAGCTATTATCTTTCCAAATAAATAGATCTCTGGGTAGTATACTGCAGAGCTGAGCATTCTTCCAGAGGGAGGGGGAAATCCTGCTGCCTGTCTTCACACAATCTGGTTGAGTTCCCAGCATGGCAGCTATGCACAAGATGAGATGACTTTGCAGAAAATGAACACCACACCACTTGCAGTGGAAGATAAGATCTCTTTTTCCCTGTCAACTGCTAGGAAAGACAGCAGTGTACAGACTCACTGGAGAAGATGCCGGATACGATAGTGCAAACAAAGGGCGGAAACCACCGAGAAACAGGTATAAGATGTTTAGGTAACCTGTTTATACATTTTGTTGGATAGGAGGTCCATTCTTTAGAAAACAGAATAGTTGAAGAGATTTTCCTTTGCTCAAAAATATGTGGAAAGATATAGATTTTTGGGCTCAAGCGGTAGCGCGCTCGCCTGGCATGCATGCGGCCCGGGTTCGATCCTCAGCACCACATACAAACAACGATGTTGTGCCCGCCGAAAACTAAAAAATAAATATTAAAAAAATTCTCCCTCTCTCTCTCTCCCTCTTAAAAAAAAGAGAAAGATATGGATTTTAAAAATAAAAACTGAGCTAAGAGTGGTGGTATGCACCTATAATCACAGTGGCTGGGGAGGCTGAGGCAGGAGGATTGCCAAGTTCAAAGTCAGCACCAGCAACTTAGCAAGGTCCTAAGCAACTTAACAAGACCCTGTCTCAAAATAATAAAAAAGGACTGGGGATGTGTGGCTCAGTTGTTAAGTGCCCTTGGGTTCAATTCCTAGTACCAAAAAATAAGTAAAAATTGTAATGATATATAAATGGTGGATACATATCCAAACTCACACAACATATAACACTAAGAATGAACCCTAATGAAAATGATGAACTTTGGTTGTTAAGAATGTGCCAATGTAGGTTCATCAACTGTAATAAACTTTACCACTCTGTTGAATGTTTATTATGGCCTGAAAATTGGTATATGGAAAATCTTTTTTTCTGCTTAATTTCACTGCAAATCTAAAACTGCTCTAAAATATAAAGTCCATATATGATGTGTGTGTGTGTGTGTGTGTGTAAAAATAAAAGTAAAAATTAAGCTGGGCACAATGGCACATGCCTGTAATCCCAGCAATTCAGGAGGCTGAAGCAGGAGGATCACAAGCTTGAGGCCTGCCTCAACAACTTAGTGAGACCCTGTCTCAAACAAACAAACAAACAAAAACATAAGGGAAATGTAATTCAATGATAAAGTACTCCTGGGTTCAATCCTCAGTACAAAAACAAAAACACGGGGGAGCTAGTGGAGGCACAAAATGTGACAAAGACAATCTGTTTTGGTGGTAATTAAATAAGATTTATTGTCATTTAAAATTTCTACAATAAACAAATTATTTTTGTAATAAGAAAAAAACTCAAAAAGGAAGAATTGTGAAATCATAAGATATATCTAGGAGTATAAATGCTTCTTTTGGTGCTGGAGATAGGACCCAGTGCTTCACACATCCTAGGCAACTGCTCTACTACTAAGCCATACCCCAGCCCACTTGAATGCTTTTGTAGTTGATTAGGGAAATACAATTTTGAGGGGAATTAACTTTTTTAAAAGTACTATTAAAATTTACCAATTGCCCTCAGATATACCATATGAGAAAATGTTAAAAAGGAAGAAATATTAGAGAGGGTGGCAACAGAACTATAAGGAAGTATGTCTAGAATAAAATAGGATGACCAATCAGAAATTGGCTGTATTTGATATTTATCATATCCATATTCTTTGAAGGTACTAAAAATCCAAGCTCAGGGAAGGGGATGTATAATACAGAAGCATGGCTCCTGCCTATCATGCATAAGACCCTGGGTTCAATCTGCAGCATGGCAAATAAATAAATAAATAAATAAATAAAATAATTTTAATTAAAAAAAAAAAAAGGACACTGAAAGTGACTCAAGTGTAACTCTGGTCACTTTCTAATATGAGCTCCTTTTGGTTACAGGCATTTGCCCTTCATAAAAAACAAAACAAAACATGAGTCAGGTTTCATGGCTACAGTTCGGGGGGAGCAGGGCCCATGTGAATGAATGACTTGTACGTTTTATACAGTTAATACTTAAGATTATTCCCAGCAATCATATACGCATGATATCTTTGAGCCCTCATGGAAGTATACATAAGGGACAGTAAAACTGTAGACAGTATGATCTACATAAACCAGTATGTAGATCATACTGACCTTACAAATAGGTCAGTATGATCTACATGCGGAAATGGCAACACATATTAGTCAAGTTAAAGACCTGGAAAAGAAGTTTCCCTCCCAGCTCTGAGTAATTTCATAGTTATAATTCAGTATGAATCATTCTAGAGACACACATACCCTAGAACGTCAACAGATTAACTCATCAGAACCCTTTTACAGCACAAAGTTTAACTGCCCGGTGAAATAAACTCTTAAATACTCAGTAAGATGATCCAATTTAGTCAGTTGCTATGCATTTATTCCTCTTCTCTCCCGTTTTCCACCTTATAATCTTTTCACAGTTCACAAAAGTCCTCATCAGAGAAAGGAAATGAAACACAAACCAGTTGATATAGTTCCTTGTTAACATTTTTGGCCAAAATGTATGGGAAGTAAAAAAAAAAAAATGAGGTTCCTATAGCATTCCTCATTGATTTTTAAGTATTCTTGTTAACCTTGTTCACTCTACTGGGTACAGATGAAAGCTAGAAGTTTTTAACCTTTGAAAGGAAAATGGGTCTTAGGATATTAGAAGCTTTCTCAATTCATCTGTCAGAGAGATCTCCTTGGGCTAATTATAGGTCATTGAGTGTTCAGGAACTATGAAGAACAATGTTTAGTCACTGATGTTTTGGTAATCAGGAAAAGCATGGGGGGAGGTTTGCTCAAAACGTAGCTACAAAATTGCATATGTTTAAAAATCCAGGGCTGGGGTTATATTTCAGAGGTAGGTGCTTGCCTGCTTGCCTAGCATATGTGAGTCCCTGGTTTCAATCCCCAGAATCACAAAAAATGAATAAATAAGGTCCAGTGGTCTCTCAGTTATAAATAATTCCCACTTGTTCTGCTCAAATATACATTTGACAGACTTGCAAGAAATATTTTAAAGATCATCCTATTTAGCACTGTATAAAACTATAGCCCACTGGTGTTTTTGATATAAGTACTATGAAAAGCTGATTAAATATTTAACAATCCAGGGGAAGAAAAGGCTAATTTATAGCATTTGCCAATTTCTTTGAGGTAAATATTTCTACTATAGTGAATTTTTGTTTGTTTGTTTGTTTTGTACCGGGGGTTGAACCCAGGGGTGCTTAACCATGGAGCCACACCCCCAGCCCTTTAAAAAAATATTTTATTTAACCAGGCACAGTGGCACACACCTGTAAACCTAGTGGCTCAGGAGGCTGAGGCAGGAGAATCATGAGTTCAAAGCCAGCGTCAGCAAAAGCAAGGTGCTAAGCAATTCAGTGAGACCCTGTCTCTAAATAAAAATACAAAATAGGGCTGGGGCTGTGTCTCAGTGGTTGAGTGCCTCCCCGCACGTTTTTTTTAAATTAACATACAGGGTCTTGTTAAGTTGGTGAGTCTGGCTTGAACTTGCAATCCTCATGCTTCAGTCTACTGAGTCTGCTAGGATTACAAGCATGCATCACCATGCCCAATTTATGTACCAGTTTGATGTTACTGAGTGAGAAAGTGGAAGGAGATGAGCATTAGCACACCATTATATCACTTCCACTTTATGACAGATGTATGTATATAACCTTAAGAGCAGAGATTATATTAAAATACAGTGAAACGACTAGGAAGTGATGAGGTTTGAGTACTTACAATCTTTTTTTTGAATGTAAGTTACATTTTATTTAAATATAATAAAATTAAACAATTACTCCCTCCATCTATCAGTCCATACAGTACTTCAACATACCGCTTAAAGTGGCCCTTAAAACTTACCAGGAACACATGCTCAAATATTTGTGTAGGACTATCCATCTGACCAAGGATCACTATCATTTCATTATCTATAAATTCCTTGAATTCTCGCAAGTTACAGACCATCTGCATTTCCAACTCTGTTCGTATCTGAAACAAAGATGACATATTTTACTAATCTCTTTCAAACATGTACCATTTCTAGCCCCACACCTACTGTTATCCCACTCGTAGCCTTGGAACAATGAAGACTTGAGGTCTCTTACCTCTTTGGACGTAATGTTCTCCAAATCCTTCTGCATCATAATCTCCCTTAATTTGGTTTTAATTAGCCTCTCTGTTCGTTCGCGTTCAGTTGGTCTGAAAATAGGGAAGTGATATTTCTTAATCAGGAATTTCAGTATTACCATTTGATTATGTTTCCAAATTGGCAAGCTTTGCCTCTTAAATACATATAGATCCATGAAGAAACAAAGACAAATTTGCTATAGGGAGTGCAGTTTTTAATGGAGGACCATATTCATGCTTCCCTGTGAAGTACCCCTGGGTATCGATAATTGAGCTAGAATACCAAACTGGGTAGACCAGCAGTGTGACCCACTATGGTAGCAGGTCTTCTGTAGCTTAAAATACCACACTATGCTGATCACTCATTGTGAAGTGAAAACATGAAAGAAGGAAAAGGATCCTGCCTTCTGAATTCAGTAAGGAAACTTTAGAGCTCTAGAGTACTTTTGTACTAGAGTACTACCTAGAGTACTTTTATCCAAAATATTTTCCTTTTCATGACAACTCTCACACTACCTCTGTGAAGTTGTTATTCTCGTTTTACAGATTAAAAAAAACCAAACATGGTACAAGACATACTGATGATCACATACACTGGCAGGAAAATCAGTGTTTAACCTCGTCTAACACTCTACTTGCAGGATTGTGTTGCTTTCTTCAGTTTTCATAAACATAAAATTACTCTTGGAAGTTTAATATGAAATCAGACTAAAGAGTTGACTCTCCAATTACCAGAAAAGTATTGGTTCAATGTAACTGGATGTTTCTCTTTAAGGGCACTATTTCTTTCTTTCTTTTTTTTTTTTAGAGAATTTTTTTTAATATTTATTTTATTTTTTTTTTTATTTTTAGTTTTCGGTGGACACAACATCTTTCTTTGTATGTGGTGCTGAGGATCGAACCCGGGCCGCACGCATGCCAGGCAAGCACGCTACTGCTTGAGCCAATCCCCAGCCCCTAAAGGCACTATTTCATTTCATGTAGAATGTGAGTGAGGCTGTCAGAGAGCACTCACTGTCTACTTCATCTTTCCCCCTAACTCAAGAAAGGTATCTGCTCTACACCTCCTTATTTGGAGATGGATAATGGACTAAGCCTTCAGGCATCTTGCCTGCCCTTGGAGCCTACATTCTTTATCACTGGTGGCAAAAATAGCTTCAATAATCTCCAAAGATGGATGCTCTAACCCCACAACCTTGGAGCTCCACACCACTTGGGCTCCTAGCTTTTCACATACACTGCATAATACAGCTAATAACTGTGTCATTTCCCTGTCAACAAGCAAAGGCATCACAGTCTTCACTGGAGTAAAATTCTCATTCATGCTTAATTTTCCTAGATAATTCAAAGTACAAAATAAATGTATAATTTCAGTCTTTTGTTTAAAAGCATATTGGGGGCTGGGGCTGGGGCTGAGCGATAGCACACCTGCCTAGCATGTGTGAGGCACTGGGTTCAATTCTTAGCACCACATATAAATAAAAAAAAGGTCTATCAACAACTAAAAAAAATATTTTTTTAAAAAAAGCATATTGGTAAAAACAAATTTTCGCTGAGCACAGTGGTGCATGCCTGTAATCCCAGTGACTTTTGAGGCTGAGGCAGGAGGATCACAAGTTCAAAGCCAGTCTCAGAAATTTAGTGAGAACCTAATTAATGAAACCCTACCTCAAAAATAAATAAATAAACAAATAAATAAAATAAAAATAATAATTAAAAAAAGGGCTGAGGATGTGAGTTAGTGGTTAAGTGCCCCTGGCTTCAAGCATGAGTTAGACTTCCTAGTTTAGCGATACTTCTTCTCAATACTTCAGACTTCCTTGAGACAATGGTTTGGAGTAAGTCAGACCTAGGTTTTAATTGCAGCCCTTCTACTTAATTGCTGATGTAAAACTGAACAAGTTCCCTCTTTTCCCTGAGCCTGTTACCTTTTCTATAAAATAAGGACACTAATAATATCTGTCTCCTGATAGAGTTTTATGAGAATTAAATGAGATACCATATATGAAGGGCTTGGCATAAAATTAGATTTACAATGGGAATACCATGCATGTATATTTTCTTCTTCTCCCACTTCCTTGGATTTTAAATATAAAACTATTCACAGTACAGCACTTTATTCAATTTTAGCACATATTCTTATATTCTCAGCTTTGTTCCCCCTCTGCCCTCCAGTACTAGGGATTGAACACAGGGGCACTCTACTGGGCTACATCCCAGCCCTTTTTATTTGTTCATTTATTTTTGAGGCAGCGTCTTACTCAACTGCAGCAGGTCTTGAATTTGTAATCCTCCTGCCTCAGCCTCTGGAAGGTCATGGGGATTATAGGCGTGTGCTCCTGCACCTGGTTCTCAGCATTTTATAGGCTTTTCTCATCACTTTAGGAAGGAGGGTGCATTATAACACATATTTCTCTTCATTGATTTCATTGGAAAAAATTGGGGAAATATTTAAAAATACAAAGAAAGTAAAAAAACCTAAAAATTCCTCTATCAGTAATAATACTTTGACCTATAGTTTCCATGTATTTTTTTTCTGTGAATATGTAGTCATTTATTGGTGAAATATACCTTAACATTGGGATTATACTCTATATACTTTATGAGTAATTTTCTTTTCTTTCCTTTTCACGCTTATTTTTATGCTATAGTCTCAAAATCTTCTTTTTCAAAAATCAGAAAAAAATGTGAACAGGTTTTCTTTTTCTCATGTAAGTATGGTTTAGAATGCACTTCCCTGAGCTAGATGAAACATTCCACTGTAAGCGTGAAATCATGAATAATATTTTTATGAATATTATTATTATAAGATACTAAAAGGGTTAAGGTCATTGAAAAGTAGAGTCTAGTGCCAACAACACCCTGTGCAAAAAAGATTCTAGTGCTTTCTTTAAAAAAAATTATATATATATATGTGTGTGTGTGTGTGTGTGTATATATATATATATATAAACGACGACTTTCTTTTTTTTATATATATTTTTTAATATTTATTTTTTAGTTTTAGGTGGACACAATATCTTTACTTTGTTTTTATGTGGTGCTGAGAATTGAACCCAGTGCCTCACGCATGCTAGGTGAGCGCGTTACCACTTGAGCCACATCCCCAGCCCTTATAATATTTTTTTTTTTAGATGTTGATGGACCTTTATTTTATTTATTTATTTGTATGAGGTGCTGAGACTCGAACCCAGTGCCTCACACATGCTAAGCAAGCGCTCTACCACTGAGCCACAACTCTAGCCCCTCTAGTGCTTTTTTGACTGTTTCTTGCATACAATTCTTGGATATTTCACCTTTTCTAATAAAAGTTATTTATTAGACTATTATCTGCATTGACCTCATTTTTTTTTTTTTCTTAAAAATCACGAACTGTTTTGGCAAGACTTTAGTAATCTTAAGACAAATCCTGACTGTAAGGTCAGATAGTATGTAACTACTTTTCTTTTAAGTTGTAGAATACCTTGTAAGTGCAGAAAGACCAATTCAGAGAAAAATAAACACCCTACTTAATTTCCAAAGCAGGAACTAAGTGTAAAAAAATTTCCAAAATAGTCACAGAAGTTTCAACACATAAACCTAAAAAGGAAATAAACATCAGCTCCACCTTAGGCCTTCATCCAACTCACAGTGCACCAGGGAGATTTAATAAAATCTCACTGACAAGGACTTAAGGCAGTGGTGGACTGATAGGATGTTCTAAAAAATTTTTAAACAGTAATAAGTTCAAAATCAGCTTAGAACCTATGTATTCTTTCAAATTGACTGGAAACATCTTGTTAAGTATGACAAACATCTAAGTTTCTTGCCATTAATTTGCTTACCTAGTATTCCTTTCACAGACAAAGCAAATACAAACTTCAGCCTAACTCCTTTAAACTCAGATTTCAAATTAGTAGAATCTGAATAATCGATTTGATGGTATTGCAATTCTTGATTGTGGAGCCTCCACTGTACTCAGGTGTGAAATTCTTCATGCCTTTGCAGGCAGCAGAATTAACAGGGTTGATGAGTGTGTCAGAGATGTGATGTAGATAGTGTCTAATAAAAGTGGATAAGATTGAATCCTAAAGATAAGAAATCAGGGAGGAACATGCTGCCTAGCACAGAATAGAGAGGACCTTCCCAACTCTCAGCAAGCTACTTACATGTCTGTGAAGAGAGCTGGAGAGTCAGGCCGATGGGACTGCACATCCTGCATAGCATTCCATTCATTGACTGAGGATTGATCCGAGTTAATATGGCTCTCGTAATAACTTACCCAGGTGAGAAAAAGGCTGCCTGGGTAGTAGTTATGCATTCTGGCTACTTCACAAGCCTTGTGTAAACTCTGTAGAGCAGACCTGAAAGATACACTGGGAAATGAGCACTGCAGAATGGTGGGGTACTAAAAGGCCAATAACCCATGTGTATCTCAAAGTCTTCTGATTTTTAAATTCTATAGCATTTGACCTCTGGAGAATCTACTCCCTGGAATTCAAGATCCTCTAATCCTGATGATATGGGTATTGCTCATATTATTTAGACATTTACTAAAAGATATGATGTAACCTTAACGTTGGGGATGGGGAAGAGACTAACAATCCATTAGTGAAAAAGATCTAGGTACCTATACAGCTCATGATCATATAGTTGGAACCACACTGGGGCTGTATCACTAGAAAACTAAAGATCTCAACAATACTACATAAAGATTTCTTCCTCTTGACATAGAGATTACGAAACAGCATACATTTCCCCATGGTTCCTGGAGGCTCCGCAGAGATCACATACTAGATGTCCCTAAGCCATGACAACATCCCTTCAATATCCAGAAAGTACTTATTTAATGATGTTTTATCATTTATGGTGATTTGGTCTCCTAGTTTTTAAAAACCATTTATTCATACACATGAAATACCTTCTAAGAACAGTTTTGGTTATTTTTTTTTTGGTACTGGGGATTGAACCCAGGGGCACTTAACCACTGAGTCACATCCCTAGCCCTTTTTATTTTTGAGACAGGTCTTGCTAATTGCTTAGGGCCTCACTAAATTGCTGAGGCTGGGCTGGAACTTTCGAACCTCCTGCCTTAGTCACCAAAACTGCTGGGATTATAGGCATATGCCGCTGGGCCTGGCTCAGATTTGAGCTTTGGTTAGTCTGAGACTTCTGATTCTGAACTCCCATGAAGGGTAAACAAAACTGAAAAGTATTTTTTGGTTATATGCTTGGGAAGAGCTTAAGTCAGAAATGGTAGAAAGTAAGTTACACAGGAACAAAGACCTTTCAATGTTTTGTTTATTGATGTATTTGAAGTACCTAAAAGAAGGCTCAGCTCATTGCTGGAGCTCAATTAGTATCTGTCAAATAAAATGTCTTAATGCTATAAATTAATGTCTCTCTCCTAAAGGACAGTTATATAAAACTCTGTGGTCAGTCTGTTTACATCTTTTTCTTAAAAATGTCTTTTAATTTATTTTTCATACCATTTATCCTTTAATTTACAGCCTTTATCAACATCTTTCCATATCAATATTCTTTTTTTTAAAAATATTTTTTTAGTTGTAGGTAGACACAATATCTTAATTTTTATTTGTTTATTTTTATGTGGTGCCAAGAATCAAACCCAGTGCCTCATGCATGCTAGGCAAGTGCTCTACCACTGAGCCACAACTCCAACCCCTCAATATTCTTAAGTTAGATCATTTTCTATGGCTGCATAATATTCAATAACATATGTATCATAAATTAACTGATCTTTATTTTTCATTAAATTGTTTTCTATTTTTTGCTATTATTAGAACATCAACAATCATTCTTATATAAATCTTTGCACACACCCATAGTTATTACTGCAGAGTAAATTCTTAGTAGAATTCCTAGGTCAAAGGGCATGCAAAATGATAAGGCACATTGGCAAATCACTCTTCAGAAAGGTTTTCCCAGTTTATTCTTCTATCAATAGCATATGATTGTCTATTCCTTAAATCCTTGTCAATTCCATATTATATAAGTTAAAAATTTTTAATAGTCCGTTTTTATTAAAGATTGTGGTTTAAAAATAAAGTTGCAGAATCTTTAAAAATGTGTTCTATTACTCAAAGTAAGCCAAATTCTTAGAGAATTTGTTTTATTATATAGATTCAAAGGTAGGGGCCAGTTTAGTGTGATATACAGGATAATTAATGTTTTCTTCCTCTAGGAAATACAAGCTAACACAGTGAGGAATAGTCAGTCTACTTCAGAACATCAAAACTTGATGTAAGGTTATTACTTGAATTAAGACTGTTTTGTAGTCCTTCCCAAAATATACCTAAAAATACCTCATTTATGGTCCCTATCTCACTATTTATTTATTTTTGGTACCAGGGAGCTAATACATAGCAGTAAGGTGTTCTAGACTTGGCTCTTAAGACTGCTAAGTAACTTAGTCAATGTGTTCCTATAAAACTCAGTTCTAATCTGCTGTATTTGATCCACTGTCTCCACCAGAGCCTAAGAATACCTCTAGATTTCACTTGTAGACCAATGCTCAAGGCCTTCCACTGTGACAATTTAAAAATTGCACTTTTAGGTCATCTTTAACTGTGATGGCCAAACCGATGACAAAAATCCTAAACAAACAAAGCATACAGCATTTTAACAGTATGGACCTTTCAAATATTACTTCTCACAAAGTATTACTCTAATAACATATTTTAAAACACTTATAGAATAGCTAAAAAAACCCCCACTCTTTGTAGAGGTATTAAAAGTCATCTTACCACATTGCCTGCACAGATACAGGTTTGAATATGTGAACTCTATTATCTGTTGACACGCTGAACCCACTAAGGACAAAAGAGAACAAAACAAAAATTCACAAATAAGGGTAAATTAGTTCAGTTTTGAGTTTTCAAGCCTATTTTCTGGGCTAGCAATAGCTGGTTCAATAGAAGGAATTACCAAGTACATCACTTAGAAGTTAACTAAGGCTTGACTGAAAAACTTCAATAAACTGGTAGGCAATTAAAAGTTTCCCAGTTGTAGATATGGTCAAACTCTTCTGTATATTTCCATTTGGAAGTCTTCTGGGTTGTTAGCAAACCTGACCCTGGTTTTATAAACTGGAGCAAACATCTTAGTCTCTTGGGGACACATTCTAAAAACACCAGAAGGTGGGGGTTGGAAGGGTCAGTGGAAGGAACTGGCACAGGAAAGAGTTATACTGTAGGCTGACAGCTGGCAGAGGCTGCAAGAGGTTATTTGAAACAGAACATATCCTCTGGGAGGGCATTGCAATAGCCTACAAGCTCAGATTAAAGAGTGAGCAATAAACTACTCCTTCTTTATCTGGCTGACTATGGCAGGAATAAGTAAGAAACTGGAAAGTTGTATTTTTACTTCACTTTACAAAACAGGAGTTTAAAAGCACCTACTGAGCTACTGACATGTTTGTTCAGTCGGGCATACTGGGCCTCCCACTCAGTTGACTAGTTCACTAAGATGGAACCCTACCTCTTGGCTTTCTGAAGGAAAATTAAAAGGGAAAGCACTTACCCATCACCATCCAAATGAATTAGGGTGTCACTCCAGAGAGGCAGGACTAAGCCCATGGTACAAGTGCTACTGCAAGACAAGAAGCACTCCATAAATTATTTCCTGCTATTTGGGAAGCTATCTTTGTTTATTAACTCTCTTAACACAAAACATAAACTCTTAAGCTCTAAATTTTGGCACGAGTGTTAAAATTTCTATCGTATTATTATTAAAATTTCTACATATCAAAATGTAATTAATAAAGATTTGTGTTCAAATTAGAAAAAAATACACAACACAACTTAAATAAATAAAATAGTACTTGGTATCTGTGTACTGAACTACCATGGGCAAACGCCAACAATCGTAAAAGGATAGCCCTAGAATTTTGGGCCCTGGGGATGTTGCTCAGTGGTAGAGTGCTTGCCTAGCTAGCAAGGTTGAGGCCCTGAGTTTGATCCAGAACACTGAAAAACAAATAATCAAAACACAGTTTCAATTACATCCTAGTCCAAGAAGGAAACCAGGCTTTAAGTGAATGGTATAGGAAGCCATGGATTCCCAACTGACTATGTGCTCTATCCCATCCCTTCTCTGGACAACTGTTACCTATGCCACTTTATCTCAAGACTGTCCCAACAGTTTTCTATACTTTTAAAGGCTCCTGTACCTGATCCCTCCCAATATATCTAGAGAGGCAGCATGATGTAGTAGAAAGAACACTGAATGTGGGAGGTGAACAACGAAGTGTGGTTAAGAGCACGGGCTCTGGTCCTAACTGTATAACCTCAGGCTAATGATTTTATTGTTTTGTGTCCAAGTCTCTTCACCTGTAAATCTGAGATAAAAATACTTTCATCATTGACTGTTTTAAGATTAAATTAGATAAACAAAAAATGCAAGCAAGAATACCTAAAACACAATAATTTCTACTTACTAAGTATCTACTGTGACAAAATACCTTGATTTGATCTCCTTCAAAATTATAACTCCCTCTGACAAGTTGTTTCACCTCTTTCAGCCTTCAACTTATTCATCTTTATTTTATTTTTTTGAATTTTCATATTTATTTTTTAGTTCTCGGCGGACACAACATCTTTGTTGGTATGTGGTGCTGAGGATCAAACCCGGGCCGCACGCATGCTAGGCAAGCGCGCTACCGCTTGAGCCACATCCCCAGCCCCAACTTATTCATCTTTAAATGCAGGTAACAAACTAAACTTTTATACAGTTAAAGATTTAAAACATGTAAAGTAATACGATACATGTGAACGTACTGTCCTATAAGACAAATGTTGAATATGAATCTATGGTAGATGCTCTACTATATCTGAAAGTGATACAGTGGGGTATTGAACAGCATTGTGTAAATGATTTAAAAATAACAGAAGAATACTGAGGTCAAATTTTTGGAATTACTATATGGCTAAAGAAGGCTTGCCTCTAGCTGGGCTGTTTGCTATACTCGCTGGCCCTGTTACTCAAAATCCTATTAGTGATTCTAGAGCTTAAGACAGTCAAATCAAGACTGAAACAGCTTGTCTGTATTGGAACCCTTGGTCTGAACACCAGAGGTGCAGCTATCATGAAGGAAATAGATATCTTTTTGTTGAGAAGATGAGTGAGCACATGAAAATTTGTTTTGAAAATAGTTTTCTAAGGTAGAATGGGATTACTTTTTAAGTAGTTTTTTTGTTTTTTATTTAGTGAGTGCTTAGCTAGGTTCCTAGCAACAAAACAAATTTGGAGTATAAATATGAAGCCCAGTGACAAATCTAGAAATTAAGTGACTACAGGAGCTCCAGGAGTATGACCTATGAGCTGGTGACCAAATAGCAGTCAACCTTTTGACAAGTAACAATGATATGTAGGAATCAACATCACATTTTCAGCTGGTATTCAGGTTCGAGTATTTTGTTTTTAAAATATTAAGTAGCAGTTTTTCCACACAACTGAAAGGAGAAGTCTGAATTAGGCACAACTGGTTGTGTGTGTGTGTGTGTGTGTGTATGTATTTTGCAATGCTGGGGACTGACCCAGGGCCTCACACATGCCAGGCAAGCACACTACTGCTAGAAGACAATTTCAGCCCTTTTTAAAAATCTCCTTTTTGAGACAGCTAAGTAGCTGAGACTGGACTCAAACTTGTATTCATCTTGCCTTAGCCTTCCAAATCGCTTGATATTATAGGCATGCACCACTACAGCTGCCTCACACCTGGTATATTTACGTAGTTTACCTGAGTCTCATGAGATTTTTCTCCACTAAAGTACAGTTATTTATTTTAGTAGATACTCATCCCATTCAACAAACATTTCAAGATATTATGGATACAAAGATTTAAAACCAAAATTAGACAACAGAAGCTTTATTAGTTTATAACTTGAAATACACATGGTATACTTTAGAAACCAAAGTTATGATGTATATTTTAAAAATTTATTACTTAAAATACAGGATAATACTTAAGATGGGCTAAAGAAACGGTGACAAACATTTTAAGAACTATTTATACTTGTTATAAACAATCTGGGTTCTATTTTGGTTTAATCTAATTTTGAAACATTAACCTATGATGTTCTAAGATATGAAATGATACAAATTCCTTTAATAGCAATTAAGATAGAAATGACATTTGATTACCTGATCACAAGAATTCTGAAGTAGGCAGCATTTCTCTTACTGTATAAGAGGTTCACTTGAGTAGAAGACGTATGGGAATTTCATAATGTCAAGTTTATCAAACAGAATGAAAATCAGTTTCTAACTTTTCATGTCCCATTTTGTCTTCTACAAACTAAAATTTCCTTTTGTTAATGGCAATTTTTAGATGTAATTCAGGCAAGACTATTACAGCAGATAGATGTGGTTCACTGAGTAATAGTTATTGGGCCTCCTTTAGCATTCTTTCTGAAAAGTTTAGGACAAAATGAAAGAAATTGCTAGACATCTGATTGACACACTTGGGGTCAGGAAAATCTGCAGTTACTGCCTTCTCTCTCTCTAGGGGAAGACTCAATTGAAGTATCCATGCAGCTCTAGCTCCTGTTGCATGGGGTTTCTAAGAGAAAGGTCAGGGACACCTGAACAAAAGGAAATATGAGATAGTGCAGCACTGTCCAACTGCACTATCTGAAATAATTCAAACATTCTATACACGCACTGTCCCATATGGGAACCGCTAGCTACATAAGGCTATTGAGTACTTGAAATATGGCTAGTTATGACACAGAAACTGAAATTTTATTTATTTATGTAATATCATTTCAGTTTTGAGTTACAGATGGACAAATATCTTTATTTTATTTATTTCTATATGGTGCTGAGGATTGAACCCGGTGTCTCACACATGAGAGGCAAGCTCTGTACCACTGAGCTACAACCCCAATGCTTATTTTATTTTTTATTTATTTAAATAGCCACAGATGGTTAGTGCTCACAGTACAGATCTATAGAGACAAAAAACAAAACCAGAGGTCCTAAAATCCTAATGAATGTGGACAATGTGAACGCTCTTACAGAAAAGTAGTTACTTAAAAATCTATTAGGGCTGGGTACAGTGGGGCATGCCTATAATCCCAGCAGCTTGAGAGGCTAAAACAAGAGGATTGGAGTTCAAGGCCAGTCTCAGAAATTTAGCAAGGCTCAAAGAAAATCAGTGAGACCCTGTCTCAAATTTTTGTCTGGGGATGTGGTTCAGTGGTTTAGTGCCCCTGGGTTCAATAATTCCCTATACCAAAAAAAAAAAAAAATAATAATAATAAAGAAAAAAAATTTAAGGTAACACCAGAAATTGAAACTGCAGGAGAAAGCCTAAATGTGTTTACAAGCCTATGTAAATTCAAAGCATACAATTAAATGCTGTTAAATGGTGTATGCTAACAATTCTAGACTTGTGATCCCTATGAATCAACAAGTCATTTTCAGGTTGATTTCTATGTACAAGCTCAACATTGGTTTGTGAAATTAGTGATTTCCCTCCACACCCCCCCCCCCAATATAAGGACAATAGGAATCACTTCTATTCTTCTCACTTTGTGGCTAAATTCCCCCAGCCTGGGTCACACCCCTAGCTATTCTACAGTTCCATTCTAGTCCTGAACCAGGAAGTCAATGCTTTGAGACATCTGGCAGGATTTCCTGAAGCTTATTATCTCAGAGTGTATAGAGATCTGCTTAGCAGCTGCATTCCACAATCTTCCCAAGGTTCCTCCAGAAAAAAAGTGTGAAAATAAAAAAGCCTCAAATCTTATGGACACAAAAAAGCCAAGTTCTATGTTAATCACAGAATGTGAAGTACAGCTAACTCCAAAGTTGCATTATTTATTTTTTGGGGGGGAATACCGGGGATTGAACTCAGGGGAACTCGACCACTCCTGATCCACTGGGATTATAGGTGTGCACCACCATTCCCAGCCTTATTGGATTATTATAAAAGGTTCTGCTTTGAGTTTAAGAAACCATTCTCTCTCTTTTAACTTTGAAGAAGAAAAAGGGAGGCATACAATTTGCTAAATGTAAGATTTAAGACCATGGATAAATTCATGAGACTGGATCTCTTTAAACCCATGATCTCTGTTACATTACCACAAAGGACATGTGTCCTACAATCACCAAACACATTTAGGAAGCTTTGTCCTGCAGTTTTAACTTTTGGTGTTACCTAAAAAACAGATCTTTCAGTAACTATTCTTCTGTGAGAAAGTCTACCTTGTCTACATTCATTAGGATTTTAGAATCTCAGTTTTGGTTTTTATTCTCTAGGTTTGTCCTTTCTAATACAGTTGCCACTAACTACATGTGGCTATTTAAAAAAACAAAAAATAAAATACAATGATGATACATAATTAAATAAAGTTAAAATTTCAGTTTCTCCGACAATAAAGTAGATGGCCATGAAAAAGCAGCTTTTATTTTGAAGAGATAAATTTAATCATTTGCTTTATAACATTACTACTTAAAGATAAGAGAAAGGTAAGGAATAAGTGATAAATTAGAAGTGTACAACCAAACACATTCACTAAACATGCCTGACTCTCAAGACTTGCTAAGATGCTTTCGTATTCTTTTATTTTATGCCTTGAACTTTAAGAGCTACACAAGATATTTTTGTGATAGCTCAAAAGGTAACTAGAGAGCCTGTGGCGGGTGGTATACACCTGTAATCCCAGTGATTTGGGAGGCTGAGGCAGGAGGATTGAAAGTTCAAAGTCATACTCAATAACTTAGTGAGACCCTGTCTCAAAATAAAAAATAAAAAGGACTGGAGATGTAGTTCAGTGGTTAAGCATCTCTGGGTTCAATCCCTATACCAAAAGGGGGGGCAGTGGGGGGAGTACAGGAACAGGTTATTTAAAAAGGAGGTTTTCACATCCCCTTTTTTTGTGGTACCATACCTGTCATTAGAAGAAAAATCCATTCCTAGGACGATGCTTTCTTCAGTATCTTGTCTACCATTAGTTGAAACTACTACCATATAGCGTGTTCGATTCTGGTAAGTACTTTCCAGTCTTACAGCCTGGTGGTTAATAGATGACAAAAAAATATGAGATTTAGAAGAGGAAATTTTAGATCATTTAACTCTTCTGCATCAGCATCTTAAAGCATACTAAGGGAGGCAGCAGAACAACTAGTTAGGAGACCTAATTCAAATCTCAACTCATGATAGTCATAAAACCTTTGGTAAGTTGCTAAATTAATTGGAGGGAGATATAATAATACTTACCTATTAGGTTGTTTCAAGAATCTTACAAAATAATGCATGTAAAGCATAGTGCCTGGCATATAGCAAGAGATCAATAAATTTCTGCTATTAGTATAATATATAATAATAGTTGCCAGAGAAATGTTCAAAAGATGGAAGAGGGGAGAATGAGGAATATGAATGTGAATACTGGTCTCATAGATGTAATTTCTACAAATAATTATAATATGAAGCAAACTACTAGCATTATCCAAGGGGTTACTTACTATGCTTTATTAAAGTTTTGCACATTTATAAAGTACAAGATATTCTTCTTTAGTTTCAATAGTAATTAAAGGAGATTCCTTTTTCAGAAGCTTCTCAAATTATTTTTCATCAAAAGTTTTCATCGCTTTTTAATTTTTAATTTTTTGGCATCAGGGATCGAACCCAAGGGCACTTAATCACTGAGCCTGATCCCTGATCCCGAGCCCTTTTTTGTATTTTATTTACAGACAGGGTCTCCCTGAGTAGGGTCTCACTAAGTTGCTTAGGGCCTCACTAAGTTGCTGAGGCTGGTTTTGAACTTGAGACCCCCCCGCCTCAGTCTCCCCAATTGCTGGGATTACAGGTGTGAGCCACCGTGCCTGGCTTGGCTCTTTGCTTATTTTTTTTTTCTTTGCTTATTTTTTAAAGGGGCTTCCAAAAAATGTGAATAGACAGGATCTTAGATGAAATTAGGATTTACTGTTGGTGTAATGATGGTACTGTGGTTACTATACCTTTATACTTGAGTATCTGCAATGAAATGACCGTGTCTGAGCTTTACTTTAAAATGTTCTGATGAGAAAAGAAAGAAAAAGGGTGAGGAGATAGATCAAAGAATTCAGGCAAAATGTTGGCCGAATTTTTAAAGCTGAGTACTGAGTACATAAAGATATGATTTCTACTTTGATATGTTTGGAAATTTTCTTAATAAGATGTTCAAAAAGATACTGAATAAACCTTAAAAAATAAGGTAAAAGCCAGACGTGGTAGCACATGCTTGTAATCCCAGAGACTCAGGAGGCTGAGGCAGGATGATTTCAAGTTCGAAGCCAGCTTCAGCAAATTAGTAAGACCCTGTCTTAAAATTAAAAAAATAAAAAATAAAAGGACTGGGGATGTAGGTCAGTAGTAAAGTACCCTGGGGTTTAATCCCCAGTTCTTCCTCTCCAAAAAAAAAAAAGAAAATGTCTTCTAGGCAACACTCATTTGAAATATTTACAATACACACATTGTGTATACATCAGTTCAAGGGCTGAAGAATTAATGATGGAAAAGAGAGATGTATTTTCTTCCCTCACGTAATGAATAGTCATTCTACTCTTTTTGTTATCTGTTGTTAATAGTAGTAATAGTAGTGGTAGTAATACAGATCATTTGAAGCAAGGAAAATATACTCTGAAGGCAATTTCCCCTGTATAAGCCCCTGTACCTCTTTTCAGAAGAAAAACAGTAAGTTCTGATCCATTAGTTGGCTCAAGATAGTTGTTAAAAATTCGACAGAAATTTCTATTGGAATTCTTTTAGTATTGCTCTTCTTAGAGTCTTTCTCCTTAACTAGGTCACTATTCTAAGGTCAGGCAAAGAGAAAAACCCATAACTACACAGCTCAAGTGACCTATTTAGCAAGGCAGAGGTGAGACTCCCCTGGCTATCTTTGTGTCTCTATTCTGATATTCCTAGGAAAAGTTAGGGAAGTACAAGCAGCATAAGTGGCCACATTAAGGCCTATTTCTAATAAAAGCTGATATAATAAGAATGTAAGGCTCATTACTCTGATGCCAAGTGTAGAAGACAACTGTACTGCTGACTTTATGCTGCATGATGAATAGAGCATTCAAAACCAAATTAACTCATGAGAAGCTAAGAGAAACTAAAATTTAAATGGACTAAGATCTAGATCCAGTTGGTTGAAATAATGGGAGGAGCAGTAAACACACAGAGCTATAATAGCAGTGGCACTCAGCACTGACTGACTGTAGAAACACTCTAAAACATGTTAAATTAACCAGAAAACCTGGTACAGGTAAACTAGAATTTCTTATAAACAAGACTTCAGATATTGTTATATATTTAACCTTGGGCATGCCTTGGCAAGCTCTGAGCTAACTGTTCAGTTTTTTGCATGTGTTAGAGGCTCTTTTATTCTCTGTCAAGGCTCTAAGAATTTCTGGCAAGACTCAAATACAAATGGCATGGGAACAAATGAACTGTGTTTCTGACAAATTATCTACAGTTACTATATCAATTAGTGGCAATTGATTGGCCAAGTCAAAGCTCATAAAAGGAAAAAAAATAATCTTCATAAATATTACATATAAAGTAAGGTATCAGGTTAAGTCGAGAAGCAAGAGTTTTTTGGTAAGAGATATACAGTACAAACATTAGCTGTCTCTTGTTAAAAAGTATCTATATCTGTCTATCTATCTGTCTTACAGTATGGGGGGACTGAACCCAGGGGTGCTTTACTACTGAGGGCCTCAAACTTGTGATCCTCCTGCCTCAGCCTCCTGAGTCTCTGGGATTACAGGCATGCACCACTATGCTCAGTTATTTATTTTTTTACTTCTAATATCAAGTGCCATTTCAAATGTTTTTTGAGGGGCTGGGGGTTACTGGGGATTGAACTCAGGGGTACTCAACCACAAAGACACATCCTTAGCTCTATTTTTGTATTTTATTTAGGGACAGGGTCTCACTGAGTTGCTTAGCACCTCGCTTTTTGCTGAGGCTGGCTTTGAACTCACAACCCTCCTGTCTCAGCCTCCCGAGCCACTGAGATTATAGGTGTTTATCACTGCGCCCAATTAAGTGCCATTTCAAATGTTTGACTCTCTGTTGCTTAATCTAATTATAACAGAAAACCTAAAACACCACAGGAAAGGACCTAGCCATCTCACATTGACTTTATGCTTGAATTACAGGCACATCTTAGATCCATTCAATTTTAAATATCTTATGTGGAAGAACAGCACCTGAGCATTCTTGGAATCTGATCACAGGCCTCTAATAATATCTAAAGAAACATTATAAATGCTGTAATGTATAGTTAATAAATTTTTACTAAAAAAAGTGAAACTTTAGTTAGGAGGTCAGAAGTCATGACATTAATCCTAAGTCAAAGAATGAGATGAAATATTCAAAAAACAAACAAAAACAACAAACTCTAAAATGTCACAGGTTAGAATGACACTTTAAAATTTTCTTTTAAGCTTCAAGATCCTAGGTTGAAGAATTAAATAAAATTCTATGGGCCATAAGCATAAAGAAACATCTAATATGCCTCCCTCCACACTGTTTAAGGTTTCCGAAAGAAACTTTAAACCTCCCCTTTGTTGGAGAGATTAGTGAAAAAAAATCTAATTTATCAAGTCAATCAGAGAAATGTACTTTAAAGTGGCAGTTTGTATATAATATCCTACTACTGAAAATTGCAGCATTTACAATGTTTCTTCAGTCCCTAGTACTTAGAAATAAAATGACCGGGATAAGACAAATGAGATGCATTTAATTAACAAAATAAAATTCTCATTGAAAATACTAAAATCCTTTCTAATTTTCCAAACCAAACAATTATCCCTGATTTTAAAATATGACAGCAATAGCACAATTGAGGTAATGATTTCAAGAAAGTTCATTTATTGCCTAACTTTGAAATTCCAATTCCAAGTTTCAGCGAACTGATCCAGCAATATTAGGACTGAGAAGTTATCTCCTGCCCCTACTTATTCCTAAAGATGAGCACCCAATCTATTTTTAAAGCTCATCATTCATATAATGTTAAAACTTCCCTTAGTATTTAATTTTTATTAAAGGCTTAAGCTAAGTATAAGCAGTTTAGAGTCCACCTGGTCCAAGAGTTTATCTCATTAGTATTATCTAATACCCAGAAATAGTCTTTCTTGGGCTTACACTGCACCTTTGCCTTTAATTTCTTTTCACCAAGAGTCTTACATCATGCCCCTGCATGCAATGTTTATCTTTAATGAAGCCACATTATGAAGACCCAATGTCTAGACAGGCAACTCACCCAATTCATCAGAGAGAAAGGTTTCAAAAGTATGTAAATATTAAGTTCTAGCCAAAAGAGCAAAACAAAGTCAATAGCTAAGATTAAAATAGACTTCAGATGTGACCCAAATAAATTAAACAATACTGTCTTAAAAAGAAATAGGTTAGAATTTGAGGAAGTCTCTAGGTTTCTTAAATTAAAAAATAATCCATAAATAATATTTTGTGTAGTCATTAAAAGCCATGATTTAAGAGCTAGGGGTGTGGCTCAGTGGTAATGCATTTTCCTAGCATGCACAAGGTCCTATGTTCAATGTCGAGCACCACCAAACCACCACTTCCATAATTTATTCACTGATACGGAAAGATATTCATGACAAACTGTGAATAAAGAAAAAAGCAGGTTAGAAAATAGTATTTATCTTATTTTTGTATTTAAAACCAAAACCAAAACCAAACCAAACAAAAATCCCAAAACCAAATAGCACTGGGTGAGGTGGCACATGCCTGTAATCCCAGAGACTTGGGAGGCTGAGGCAGCAGGATCAAAAATTCAAGGTCAGCCCAGGCAATTTAGCAAGACTTCATACCAAAATAAAAAGGGTTGAGGATGTAGTTCAGTGGTAGAGTGGCCCTGGGTTTGGTCCTCAGTATCACAAACAAAAAACAGCAATGTGCTCCCTTGCATGTTCACTTATTGTGCTCTCTCTCTGCCCCTTTCATTAAAAAAGATCAAAAAAAGACTGAAAGGAAGCTGGGCATGTTGGCCCACACCTATAATTCCAGCTACTAGGGAGGCTGAAGCATGAGGATCTTAAGTTCGAGATCATCCTCAGCAACTTAGTGAGACCTTGTATCAAAATAAAAATTAAAAAGGGCTGGGGATGTAGCTCAGTGGTTCAATCCCCAGTATTATCAAAAACCAAAACCAAAACCAAACAAAAAATCTTGAAGGATACTTATCCAAATTGCTAAAAATGATTTTCCCAGAGTATATGTTTTTTGTTATTTTTTCAGGACATGGTGATTTCATCTTGACATCTTTTTGAATGATTTGATTTAGGGGAAAATCAATAACAACAACAAAAAACCACATTATATTCTTAGAAAAAAATCAATTCAGGGGCTGGATAAGGCTGGCTCAGTGGTAGAGCACTTGCCTAGCATCTTTGATAATGTGTAAGAGTACTATAAAGAGACTTCCTTATTTTACCAAGTACTAAAGTTAGTGCTCAATACCTGTATTTGGAACACAAAGCTTCCCAGGAAGAAAATATTGGTTTTATCTTATTTCAGTGCTTAAGAAAAATGTGGGGTTTGGTAGGGTTATTTACAAAATAATAGTAAAGGCAGGACTTTCAGTTGACTATCAAACTTTTAACCTTATGCACAAGCCCTGAGATAAGAGTTTCAACATTCTAAATTTAACTCAAAACAAAAGCCTTTGCTTTAAGTCTACAAATGCTCCTTTCAGTTAGAAAAGTGCTAATTTGTTCAAAATAATACAATGCACTCTCTCATTTTCTTGAAGATGACTCACTCAATAATCCGAAACATAATGACTATGTGTTTGTAACAATTCAAAACAACTGTAAAATGGCTTGTCATTTGAATTCTGAATTAATTTAGAGGCAGTTACATTTTCTGAGTTTATATTTTATAAATGTAAGGCAGTTGCAGCTGTATATTTTAGTAGGAAAAGAGAAGATTTAATTGTCAACTATGTCTTACTGACCGCATCCTTCATGCTCTCCCAAGTCTCTGTGGTTAAATTATTTTACTATTTAGAGGTGTAAACCAAAGTTCAAAAAGTTCTCAATAAGAAAAAGATAAAATGAGTGATGATAAGACCCCAGCTTTAGCTTTATCAAACCATCCAATATTTGGAGGCTATCAGCAAGTATCTACTTAGTATCCTGTGTATGCAAGGGACTACTGCTATTGGTTTTAGTTGAGTTGTACTCAAAGTGTGATTTCTGGACCAGCAGCATCAGTACCATTTGGAAACTTGCTAAAAATATGGATTATTACTATCTTCTTCTAACCAAATGCTGGGAGTAGAACCAGCAATTGGTGTTTTAAGAAAGCTTTCTAGGTGATTCTGATCTATTTTAAAGTTTGAGAATCACTGCTTTAGAATATTAATGTTGTAAGAGCTGCACCCTCTCTGGGCATGGTGGTATATATGCCTGTAATCCCAATGACTTGAGAGGCTGAGGCAGCGTAATTGCAAGTTTGAGGCCAGCCTCAGCAATTTAGCAAGGCCCTGTCTCAAAGTAAAAAATAAAAAGGGCTTGGAATGTAGTTCAGTGGTTAAGTGTCCCTGAATTCAATCCCTAGGACAAAAAAGAAAAAGAAAAAGAAAAGAAAAGGTGCTGTACCTGCTTTCCCCCAATCTCACTCAGTTATTTTATTTATTTATTTATTTTTTTGTTTTTGAAGTACTGGGCATCAAATATGGACACTTTACCACTGAGCTACAATCCTAATACTTCTTGCTTTTTTAAATTTTGAGATGGGGTCTTGCTAAGTTGCCAAGACCTTAAACTTGAGATTCTCCTGCCTTGGCTTCTGAGTCACTGAGATACAAGCATATATCAGTATACCCAGTCCTTCTTGTTTACTTTTAAATAATTGTTTGAGAAAGTATATTAAGAAGCACAGACAAAGGCTGAGGTGTAGCACAGTGGTATAGTGCTTGCTTGACACATATGAGGTCCTGGGTTTGATCCCCATCAACACACACACAGATGAAAGAAATGCAGATGAGATTTATATTTATATATAATGCTACTTTTGGATTAGGATATAAAATTTTCAACAAAATAAAATAATTAAACAGTATATAAAATAATTATGAAAGGATTCCTTGAAATTTCAAATTAAATTTCTTAAAAGGAATTTCTAGCCATGTAAAAAAGAAGGCAGTAGCTGGTCATGGTGGTGCACACTTGTAATCCCAGTTATTAAGGAGGTTAAGGCAGGAGGAAGGCAATTTTGAGGTCAGCCTGGGCAACTTAGTGAGACCTTGTCTTAAAATACAAAATAAAGAGGGCTAGGAATGTAGCTTAGTGTCACAGTGCTTACCTCATATGTGCAAGGCCCTATGTTCAATCCCCAGGACCAAACAAAACAAAAGAAAACAAAAAAAGCAAAAGTCTGTTGTGGATCCCTAGATTCAGCAGATGTGAAAGAAAAAGTGCACATTTAACATACAGGAGGCCCTGGATTCTAAAAAATAACAAAGGCAAGTAGAAGCAGCATACAAGAGAAAACATGAAAGGATGACAAAATTTAAACACAGAATTATTAAGTAAATAAAGAAATCAATGATTACCACAGAGTTCAGAGGCCTGATGATCAACTTTACACAACCAAGCTTATATTCTATTCATTATCTCTCTTCCTAAACAGAAAGCAGAGATCAACTATTTGAACTTAATCTGTCTATGGCCCTTAGTCAATTTCTTTTCTTTCTTTCTTTCTTTCTTTTCTTTTTTTTTCTTTCCGCAGGAGATGGTTCTGGGAATGGAACCCATGGCTTTGTACATGCTAGGCAAGCATCCTATCACTGAGCCACATTCCAGCCCTTTTTTATCTTTTATTTTATAACAGGGTCTCACTAAATTACTTTTTTTACTAAATTGTTGAGGCTGGCCTTAAACTTGAGATCCTCCTGCCTCAGTCTCTTGAGTCGCTGTGATTCAGGCATGCAACACATGCCTGGTTTTCTCTTTAAGCTGTATTAGCTTCTTAAATACTATAGCTGCCTCATGTCATTCCTTGGCTGAAAAACCAGTAACATTTCACAACCACTTACTGAAAAGAAAAGGGTATTACCTCTAGTTAGTAATCTAGGGGTTAAGTATATGTAAATGAGTAAAGTAAGCCATGTCAGCATTAAATGGGTAGAAATACTTTTTAATTTCCATAAAGAAACATACTCAATCCATTTTTGTTTTTCTACTTTTATTAAAGGCAGTACTATAAGAAAACTAACTTCAAAAATGATGACAAGCGTTAACAGTTGACTTTGAGTCATGTGGAGATTATGGTAAACTAAGAATCCACACTAGCTGGGTGTGGTGGTGCATGACTACAATCCCAGCAACTTGGGAGGCTAAGGCAGTAGGATCACAAGTTAAACCTAGCCTCAGCAACTTAGCGAGGTTCTAAGCAATTTAGGTGTCTCAAATAAATAAATAAAATAGGCTGGCCCTAGAATACCAAAAAACTCCACTAGGAAACTTCTAGAACTAGTAAGTGAATTCAGCAAAGTGGCAGGATATAAAATCAACACCCATAAATCAAAGGCATTTCTGTATATCAGTGACAAATTCTCTAAAAAGGAATTGAGGAAAACTACCCCATTCACAATATACTAAAAAAAAACTAACAACAACAACAACAAAAAAAAAAAACCCAAAAACTTGGGAATCAACTTAACAAAAGACGTGAAAGATCTATACAATCAAAACTACAGAACCCTAAAGAGAGAAATAGAAAAAGACCTTAGAAGATGGTAAGATCTACCTTGCTCATGGATAGGCAGAATTAATATTATTAAAATGACCATACTACCAAAAGCACTATACAGATTGAATGCAATTCCAATCAAAATCCCAATGGCATTCCTCATAGAAATAGAAAAAGCAATCATAAATTCATCTGGAAAAATAAGAGACCCAGAATAGCTAAAGCAATTCTAAGCAGGAAGAGTGAAACAGGTGGTATCGCTATACCAGACCTTAAACTATACTACAAAGCAGTAGTAACAAAAACAGCATGATTCTGGCACCAAAACAGGCTGGTAGACCAAAGACACAGAATAGAGGACACAGAGACTAACCCACAAATATACAACTATCTTATATTAAACAAAGGTGCCAAAACCATGCACTGGAGAAAGGACAGCATCTTCAACAAATGGTGCTAGGAAAACTGGAAATCCATATGCAACAAAATGAAATTAAATCTCCATCTTTCACAATGCACAAAAATTAACTCACAATGGATCAAGGATCTAGGAATTAAACCAGAAACTCTGCGTCTAACAGAAGAAAAAGTAGGCCTTAATCTTCATCTGTGGGGCTAGGCCCCAACTTCCTTAATAAGACTCCTATAGCACAAGAATTAAAACCAAGAATCAACAAATGGGATGGATTCAAATTAAAAAGTTTTTTTCTCAGCAAAAGAAATAATCTGTGAGGTGAACAGGAAGCCTACATCCTGGGAACAAATTTTTACCCCTCACACATCAGATAGAGCTCTAATCTCTAGGGTAAACAAGGAGCTCAACAAGACAAGCACCAAAATAATAATAATAATAATAATAATCCAATCAATAAATAGGCCAAGGACCTGAACAGACACTTCTCAGAAGAGGATATACAATCAATCAACAATATACAAAAAAATGCTCATCATCTCTAGCAACCAAAGAAATGCAAATCAAAACTACTCCAAGATACCATCTCACCCCAGTAAGAATGGCAGCCATTATGAAGACAAACAACAAGTGTTGGCAAGGATGCGGGGGAAAAGGTACATTGATACACTGCTGGTGGGACTGCAAATTAGTGCAGCCAATTTGGAAAGCAGTATGAAGATTCCTTGGAAAGCTGGGAATGGAACCACCATTTGACCCAGCTATTTCTCTTCTTGGACTACACCCAAAGGACCTAAAAACAGCATACTATAGGGACACAGCCATATCAATGTTTATAGCAGCACAATTCACAAGAGCTAAACTGTGGAGCCAACCTAGATGTCCTTCAGTGGATGAATGGATAAAAAAATGTGACATTTATACACAATGGAATACTACTCAGCACTAAAAAATAATAAGATCATGGCATATATGTAGGGAAATGGATGGCATTAGAGAATATTATGCTAAGTGAAGTTAGCCAAACCCAAAAAAACAAATGCCGAATGTCTTCTCTGATATAAGGGGGGTGACTCAAAATGGGGGAGGGAGGGAGAGCATGGGAGGAAGATTACCTCTAGAAAGGGAATAGGGGTGGGAGGGAAAGGGAGGGAGAAGGGGAATAGCAAGGATGTTGGAAGGTGATGGTCATCATTATACAATATACATGTATGAAGATGTGAATTTGGTGTCAACATACCTTATATACAAACAGAGATATGATAAATGGTGGTATAAAGACGTATTAAGAATTATATGCAAAAAAAGAGAGCTCATGTATAATGGCATAATTGGGTGTGAACATAATATATAGAGTTACAAAAATTGTGCTGTGAATGGATAAGTATGAATGTAATGCACTCAACTATTGTCATGTATGTAAGAAATAAATAAGAAAAAAATTAATTCTCAGATATTAAAATAACATGAGAGACATATGATCATTATGCTCTTTCCCTTGATGTTGATTCAGTATTTCTCAGTAAAATTCATGAATCTAAATCTTTAACTTACAACCCCAAGGGATTTTAATATAAGTGAGAAACAGTGTTCTAGAAACATGAAAAAATAATCTTAAGATTCAGTGTTGGAATATTATTCATATTAAAATAGTTTGGCAGATTAAAAAAAAATAGGCTGGGGATGTGGCTCAATGGTTAAGTGTCCCTGGATACAATCCCTGATACCAATAAGAATGAAAGAATTTGCACCAAACCTCTCCTGACCCCAGTCTAGACACATTTTGCCTAGTGAGAATAAAATTTCAGTGTTGCCAGAAATTTTTGACTTTTTTTTTTTTAAAGAGAGAGTGAGAGAGGGAGAGAGAAAGAGAGAGAGAGAATTTTAATATTTATTTTTTAGTTGGCGGACACAACATCTTTGTTGGTATGTGGTGCTGAGAATTGAACCCGGGCCGCACGCATGCCAGGCGAGCGCGCTACCGCTTGAGCCACATCCCCAGCCCCGAAATTTTTGACTTCTGAAGACCAAAATCTGGATTTTTTTTCCCCCTTTGCAGTGCTGGGGATCAAAACCAGGACCTTGTGCATGACATGCAAGTGTTATACCATTGAGTCACATTCCCAGTCCCCAATCTGGATTAAAAAAAAATTTTTTTTTTTAGTTGTTGATAGACCTTTATCTTATTTATTTATATGTTGCTGAGAATCGAACCCAATGCCTCACACATGCCAGGCAAGTGTGCTACTGCTAAGTGAGAGCCCCAACCCATCCCCAATCTGGATTTTTATATGAATCCATTCAGCTTTAAAATTCTGGCTAAAGCTAGATGTAGTGGTGCACACCTGTAATCCCAGTAACTCGGGAGACTGAGGCAGGAGGAAGATAGCAAGTTCAAGAGTCAACCTTAGCAACTTAGACCCTATCTTAAAAGAAAAATTTTTAAAAGGGTTGTGGGTGTATTTCAGAGGCAGAATGCTTACAAACATAAAAAAAAAAATACTGTGTGGTCCAAACAAAACATATCTCTGCCTGTGAGCTGCCACTTTGAGACCACCGATTTATAGCATTAAATCAATTTGCCTGCTCTTTTAGTGTCTATTTTACCTATTGTAACAAAAGTGCCCTTTTCACACTCTTCAATACGTTTTCATGTACATTTGATCCTCTCCACTATGAAAGGCAATCAGGAGATGAGGAAAAAGGCACAGATAGCTGAAGGTAACTTGTCCAACATCACATGATTAGCATAAACTTAAGCCCAGGTCTCCTGATCCTGAGTTCAGCATCAATCCTTGATGATTTCACTCCCTCTTTGTCACTCCCTATGTATGCTTTTGCTTAAGTTTTGTCCTCACTTGAAACAATTTCTTTCTACTAATCCAAATCTCATTATCTTTCAAGACCCATTCAACCTCCATTATCTACATAAAATCTTCTTCTATTAGGTAAAAGTACCAAATTTTCTCTGCTTTTTCCAAAACTAAGTTATTGTGGGCAATAACTTACAAATGGATACTTATCAATGGCCTTGAACCATCAAATTATTTTTCATAACTCTCCATTAGTCTATAACTACAATTAAATCCTAAATTCCTGGTGCTATTCTTCTTTTCTTTTCTACATAGTTCTCAGTGTTGTGTCAGAACACAAAAATGTATTAAATGTTGGATATTTTAGACAATATTTTGAGGAAAAGAATTATGATGATACTATTAACTTACCAGCCTGATGTTGTCTTCTGGGCGGAGTAATATGAACATTGCTTGGAGATGCTGCTGGAGATCACCTGGTGAAATTTACAAAATAAAGGATAATTATTCTCCATTCTAGTATCAAGACAAAAGATTCCTTCTATCCTATCAAATTGTAAAGGAAAGTTCTGGTTCACTGAAGGATTAATTAGACACAAAAATTAAGTATGACTGTTGATTTTTTTTAAATGCAGAAAGAATGGTAGTCTGCATCTTTATACATTCATTTTTAGTCTATACTACATTAAAATCTGCATTTGACCTATGGAAAGTGCACTTGGACCAATCACAGTTTTGTATAATGTCTATGAATGAGAGACCTGCTGGGCAGAGGCAGCTGGCTATGCTTTCAGGCCCACTGAAGGTAGCACTGAGGGCATTTTGAAAATATGATGTGTGATCTAATGTTCAAAGAATCACCCCTAACTTTTAAACAGCCAATCCTTGTATCATTTCTATTTTTGTATAGTAATCTTCAGCTGTACTTAACCTAAGAAGACTATTAGATTTTCCCTAGAATAATATCAATAGTTAGTGGCTGAGAGTATATATTAAATATAGTATATTAGGAATTTCTATTTTCTTAAACATATCACATGCTTTAAAATTGCCATTATTCCAATCCTTATTTGTTCTTATGCATTTTATAAAACTAAGTCGAAATTTTTTTGTACTATAACAGATTTCCTCATATTCCCTATTATATACTAGGAAATATGAGGCATTGGCTAACAGAAGACAATTAGACAATGCGCTGTTATATATATGACAATCTAAGAACCAAAAACTTCATACCTGTCCACCCAGGCCCAGCTTTTTCTAAGAATCTAATGTGACTGACACGGCCACATAATCAGGCATGCTAATATAACCTGTTCTCTCATTAGTCTTGGGAGAATACGTATACAATTTCCATCATGTTAATTTCATAGCTGTTAATTATGGGATGATATGTGCAAAAAGTAGAGAAAAGAAGGAAAAAAGTAGACTAGAAACAGATGTGTTGATCTAGATGGTCACTAAGTCTAAAAGTCTTTCCTGCCTACTCCTTCCCTCAAAGAATAGTTTTCTTGCCTCCCTTCTCAATTTCATGGATGGCTTCTGACCAATTCCATTATTGCAGAATCTATCATCATTTAAAAAAAATATTTATTGTTTAGTTGTAGATAGACACAATATCTTTGTTTTATTTATTTTTATGTGGTGTTGAGGCTCAAACCCAGGGCCTTGTACAGGCAAGGCGAGTGCTCTACCGCTGAGCCATAACCCCAGCCTTCTATCAACATTTTTAAAAAATTTTTATTCTAATTTGTTATTATGACAGCAGAATGTATTACAATTCATATTACAGAGCACAATTTTTCATATCTCTGTTTTTCATGGTTTCTTCACACCATTCCTGTCTTCATACATATAGTTTAGATAATGATGTCCATCTCATTCCACCATCATTTCTAACCCCATGTTCCCTCCTTTCCCCTCCCACCCCCTTTCCCTGTCTAGAGTTCATCTATTTCTACCATGCTCCCCCTCCCAACCCAACTATGAATCAGCCTCCTTATATCAGAGAAAACATTCAGCATTTAGTCTTTTGGGACTGGCTAACTTCACTTAGCATTATATTCTCCAACTTCATCCATTTACCTGCAAATGCCATGATTTTATTCTCTTGTATTGCTGAGTAATATTCCATTGTGCATATATACCACATTCTCTTTATCCATTCATCTACTGAAAGGCATCTAGGTTGGTTCCACAATTTAGCTATTGTGAACTGTGCTGCTATAAATATAAACACTGATGTGGCTGTGTCTCTGTGGTATGCTGTTTTTTAGTCCTTTGGGTATAGACCGAGGAGAGGGATAGCTGGGTCAACTGGTGGTTCCATTCCCAGCTTTCCAAGGAATCTTCATACTGCTTTCCAGATTGGCTGCACCAATTTGCAGTCCCACCAGCAACGTATGGTTCTGCCTTTTCCCCCACATCCTCGCCAACACTTATTGTTGTTTGTGTTCTTAATAGCTGCCATTCTGACTGGAGTGAGATGAAATCTTTGAGTAGTTTTGATTTGCATTTCTCTAATTGCTAGAGATGCTGAACATTTTTTTTCATATATTCGTTGATTGATTGTAATTGTCTTCTGAGAAGTTTCTGTTCAGGTCCTTGGCCCATTTACTAATTGGGTTATTCATTTTTTTGGTATTTAGTTTTTTTGAGTTCTTTAGTACTCTATCTGATGTGCAAGTGGTAAAAATTTGCTCCCAAGATGTAGGCTCTCTAATCACCTCACTGATTGTTTGTTTTGCTGAGAAGATTTTTAGTTCAAATCCATCCTACTTATTGATTCTTGATTTTAATTCTTGTGTTATAGGAGTCTTATTAAGGAAGTTGGGGCCTAATCTGACACAATGGAGATTTAGACCTACTTTTTCTTCTAATAGGTGCAGGGTCTCTGGTTTAATTCCTTGGTCCTTGATCCACTTTTGAGTTGAGTTTTATGCATGGTGAGAGATAGAGGCTTAATTTCATTTTTGTTGCATATGGATTTCCAGTTTTCCCAGCACCATTTGTTGAAGAGGCTATCTTTTCTCCAATGTATGTTTTTGGCGCCTCTTTCTAATACAAGACAACTGTAATTGTGAGGGTAGTCTCTGTGTCCTCTATTCTGTACCACTGGTCTACCAATCTATTGTGGTGCCAATACCATGCTATTTTTGTTACTATTGCCCTGTAGTATAGGCTATGGTCTGGTATAGTGATGCCACCTGCTTCACTCTTCTTGCTAAGGATTTCTTTAGCTATTTTGGGTCTCTTATTTTTCCAGATGAACTTCATGACTGCTTTTCTATCTCTATGAGGAATGTCATTGAGATTTTGATTGGAATTACATTAAATCTGCACAATGCTTTTGGCAGTATGGTCATTTTGACAATATTAATTCTACCTATCCAAGGACAAGGGAGATCTCTTCATCATCTAAGGTCTTCTTTAATTACTTTCTTTAGTGTTCTGTAGTTTTCATTGTAGAGGTCTTTCACCTCTTTAGATTGATTCCCAAGTATTTTATTTTTTGAGGCTATTGTAAATGGGGTAGTTTTCCTTTCAGAGGATTTGTCACTGATATACAGAAAAAAAAAATGGAACAGTTCATGAATTTGCATGCCATCCTTGTGTGGGGGCCATGCTAATCTTCTCTGTATCATTATAATTTTAGTATATGTGCTGCCAATTCGAGCACTTATCAACATTTTTTTTTTTTTTTTTTTTGGTGTGTGGTACTGGGGATTTTAACCAGAGATATTTTTCTACTGAGCTAAATCCCTAGATCTTTTTTTTTTAAATTTTATTCCAACACTCTTGTCAAGTTGCCCAGGCTAGACTTGAATGTATGATCCTCCTGCTTCAGCCTCCTGAATAAGTGGGATCACAGGCATGTGCCACCATGCCTGTTCCATAGTTTTAAAATTGCAAAACAGTATTTATTTATTTTTTTGTGGTACTGGGTATCAAACCTAGGAGCACTTTGCCACTAAGCTACATACATACCTGGCTCTTTTTATTTTTTATTTTGAGACAGGGTCTTTTCTAAGTTACCCAGGCTAGTCTAGAATTTACAATTCTCCTGCCTCAGCCTCCCTACCCACTGGAATTACAGGGATGCACCACCATACCTGTCTGTATTCAGATATTTTAAATGCAACTCTCAGATAAAAAAAAAATTCTAACTAGTTGATGAAACATGAATAAAAAATACTATTAGACTATTGATCAGTTCTCTGTTCTGTCACCCTCTTCCAGTTTCTATGAGCTTAGCAAAGGTAGCTTCAATTTATGTAAAGTTATGGCTTTTTGAACTGCCTTTATACTTATACTGCCTCATCTGTTGTGATCTGGATCACAGATCAAGCCCATTCAGCTTGTTTTAAGTCTACTTTCATTTTTTGTTTTTGGGTACCGGGGATTGAACTCAGGGGCACTTGACCACTGAGCTACATTCCCAGTCTTATTTTGCATTTTATTTAGAGACAGGGTCTCACTGAGTTGCTTAGGGCCTCACTTTTGCTAAAGCTGGCTTTGAACTCTGGATCTTCCTGCCTTAGCCTGCCGAGTTGCTGTGATTATAGGTGTGAGCCACCGCGCCTGGCTCTACTTTCATTTTTAGTACGAGGAAAGCTAAGTGAACAATGTCAAGTAGACATAGAGGTGGCAGTTGAGTTGAGTGTGGAAGTTTGACCAAAGAAAAAGCCAAAAAGGGCAGGAACTTTAAAAGCTACTGAGCCTGCTTAAAATTATAAGGCACAGAGCCAGTCTCAGCAAAAGCAAGGTGCTAATAAGCAACTCAGTGAGACCCTGTCTCTAAATAAATTACAAAATAGGGCTGGGGATGTGGCTTAGTGGTTGAGTGCCCATAAGTTCAATCCCTGGTATCCAAAGGGGGAAAAAATTATAAGGCACAGAGCAATTTGCCCAACATCTTAGACAAATTGGACTGAAACCAATCATTTGTCTTCTTTTTTACTATAAGTGATAAATTGCCAAACAGAAATATAAAACTCAGCTGGGACTACTTCCTCTGTACATTCAAGCTTTTGGGAAGTGTTTCCTTTCCCCATTCCTCTACCTTCAGCAGTGGGCACTGGGGAGGAAGGTTTTAGAAAGTATAAATGCCAAATAATTTTCAAAAATATTTCCTCTTACTTAAAAAAATATTTCCACTGGTGGAGAGTCCTGGTAGGAAGAAAATACCATCTAACAAAATGGATTAAAATTCTGAGCTGCTACATTTTTAACTATGAAAACCCAAACAAGAAGTAGGACAGTCACTTAAATAGCTGAGCATATCTTGACTAGAGCTAAATTCAACTACTGGCTCAATGGGATCTCATATTTCTGGCTCTTCTCTCTGACCTACACACTCAAAGTTTACAGTCTTCTTTGTTTCCTTCCTAGTAATTGCAATTTCTTCTAATCCTGCAGGTCACAAGTCACCAAAGCTGCACATCTGAAACAATGAGCTACCATCTCTTTGTATAGTATTGAACAAGATTACTGTCCTCAGTTGTCTTTTATTTTCTCCCCAAAATGACACAGAGTTTGTTTGGCAGAAGAGAATAATCAAGCTGGTTATTTTCCTAAACTTTGAATAGCCTACAATGAGAACCCTCTCTCCCTAGGACACACTTTATCTGATTCTTTTTAACACCATAGGTGCATTTGACTTTAGAGAAATCCAACAAAAGGAAATATAATGTATATACTATTGTTGGCAAATATTTAAAAATCAGAGTTCTACACTTATTCCTAGAAACACAATTATCTGATGCCTCCTTGTTTTACCAAAGCCCTGTGAACTAAATTTCTAGCCTTTTATTATGTATACATTCAAGAAGCAGACTCTAGAATTTAAGGATGGCTATTTTAATTTGTGATATAAAAACTCTAGGGGCTGGGGATAAAGCTCAGTTGGTAGAGTGCCTGCCTTGCAAGCACAAGGCCCTGAGTTCAATTCCCAGCACCACAAAAACAAACAAAAAACCCTTTCATTATAGTATTTTTGTACCTTCTCATTATTGTTCCAACAAACATTTACTGAACATCTACTATATGTGTAAGGCACTTTGGTTAAGTGTTACAAAAATGGGCTGTGAGAGTGAAAAAGTGATTAAAGAACAGAATAATTTTTTTTCATTATTAAGGAACTGTTGGAAAAATGGGGATAAGGAAGTGAGCCTTTTAAAATAAAACAAAAGGCAAGGTAACAAAAAGGACTGGTATGTGTGTAGCTTTACCTGCATGTTTGTTCCGTCTGTGGCTGATTCTTGGTGTGGATGAGCCATTTCCCCGTGGTAGAAAAAGGGCAGCACCTTTGACAGTTAAAAAGCTCTCGCTGATGCTGTAAAGAAAAAAAATCAAAAGAAAATAAATTACTTAATAAATTAAAGAGGATGGAAACACACTTTAGGATTATTCTCTCTTATTTCACATTAATAGAATAAACAACTCTTTCAGTGTTACCCACAGAATCTGCAAAGGGTAGAACTTTTAATTCGCCAATGGCAAAATTTAGAAACACACAATGGAGGGCTCCAAGTTTGCTTTTGAGTATGGTACTGCTACTCAGGGTTAGCTATTGTATTGTAAATGACACTGCCTATTCAACAGTTCCACCTGGAAATCTAACTGGAATCTTAAATTGCCAAAACTAAACTCTTGGGCTGGGGATGTAGCTTGGCAATAAGGTAATTGACTAGCATGCAGGAGACCCTGGGTTCCACCCCCAGCACTGCAAAAACAAAACAAAACCAAACTCTCTTAAGAGGGTTTTGTTGGGCCCCTGCCCCAACTGAATTCTAGATTCATCCACCAGTTGTATGGGGCAAATACATAGTAGTCATCCTTGGTTTCTCTTTTTCCCTCCTATGTATACATCTAATCCATAAGTAAGTCTATGAACTTTATTTTCAAATATATCTCGAATCTTCCCACTTATCCCTATTATCACTGACTCTGGTCCACTGCACCATCATTTCTCACTAGTATTGCTGTAAACCCTCCTCCCCAAGCCTTTTATTACAGAAAAATTCACACATACATAAAACAGAAAGAATAATAAAATAAACCCCCATATTCCTATTCAGTTTTAATTTATGGCTAATCATCCTCCTCACCTTGCCCCTAAAAGGTGAAACAAATCACAGACATTATTTCAGCAAAAGCCTCTTAATAGGTCTGTCTGCAACTATTTATGTTCCCCTCTCCATTATTCACTCACCAATTAGTGATTTTAAAAATATAAAATCATACAATATCACTTCCCTGCTTAAAACCCTCCAAAGGTTTCCTTTCATACTTAAAAATGAAAAGCCAGTCTTTGGCTTGTTCTTTGAAGCCCTTGTCACACCCTATGGCAAGTTCTTTGATCTTACACTATCTCCCCTTCTGTTTACTATGAGCTAGTTGAACTGCCTTTTCTGATTCTTTAGTATTCCAGGCCCCTTTTTTAAGACCTTTGTATTTTTTGGAAGATTTTTCTCCTGGTCGGTCTTAGATCCAATATCACCATCTCTCTCCTCTCTCATCCCAATAATACTCTATCCTGTTGCTGTTTCCTTCAGGATATTTCTCAAAAACTAAAATTATATTTATCCACTGGTATCCTTGATTGCTTTATCTCCATATAAGAGAATATAAGCTCTATGAGAGCAAGGACTTGACTTTGCTCCGCACTAGAAATAATACTGGACACACATTAGGTGCTCAAAAGATGTGATGAGGGCTGGGGATGTGGCTCAAGCGGTAGCGCGCTCGCCTGCCATGCATGCGGCCCGGGTTCGATCCTCAGCACCACATACCAACAAAGATGTTGTGTCCGCCAAGAACTAAAAAATAAATATTAAAAAAAAATTTCTCTCTCTCTCTCTCTTAACAAAAAAAAAAGATGTGATGAATGAATGAATTCATCTTGGGGCTTTCCCCACAGTTATATCTATTTTGTCTCTACAGCAGGATTATAATTTAGGATGAACCTAACAAGTAAATAAAAAGCAATATAGAATTCAATGCATAGGACAGATTAATGAGCTATAAAATAAATGTATGATGATAAATTAATCGGAAAATGTAAATCACCTGTTCAATGCTGTCAGTTGTTGACTCAATTTTATCCTTTAATAAAGTGGCATGAAGCTGATAAAACTTTTCAGGTAACCTGCCAACTCAATTGAAACATATCTTACAAAACAGCAATCTATAGATGCCACTTTAAAATAATCTGCATGTTGACTTGGAGGGGCTGCCTTGATTTTTTTGTTTTGTTTTCATCTTTAAATAAAGCATTGCTCTCTTGTGGTCTATTGCACAAGCCTTGTCTCTTGTTATATCGTGGTGTGCACATGCTACCCTGCTGTGGGCCACCGTTCCACTCACATTACAGGAACAACCTAAAACAAAATGTCTGAGTGACAGGATGAGTGGGGTATACCACAGACAGGAAATGAAATTCACATTTCTGCCAACACAGCAGCCTTCTGCTTTACTAAATGAAAATATTTTTAAAAATAAAGGCTAAATAATCTACCTATTCACCAGGAAAAAATAACAGCTTTCAGCACTTTGGTTTTCAGTAAATAAAACCGTTCTCTACATCTAAAAATGAAGTATATTTGTTGAGAGCTTAAAACAGCTGAGCATACTCAGTCATTCCTTTTGTGGGATAGAGGTAGTTTCTCTTTGACAAAGAATAGTTTAAGAATTAACTTCCTGGTTTTGAGAGTTCTGTGATATTGTCCTTACATACTTCCGATGCTTATGCTTTTAAGCATATTTATGTAAACTGTATTTAAATGTGTTCTTTAAAATATATGTAGTGCTTTCAAAACAAGATGAGAGCTGGGGTGGTAGACAAGGGTCCTTGGTTAATTCAAAGCTGATTAGACTCCAAAAATTATAAAGATAATACTAACAATCACACTCACATAAGAAATAAAGAAAAAGAACTCTCCTATTTGAATTATTTCACAAATCTCAGCACACTTTTCTGACATAACACAATGCCCAGCAGACACAGCTGAAATAGGAGGCAGTTACTAGGTTTTGATACAAGCTCCCAAAGAAACATGGCATACACCTCTGGATGGTATAATCAGTCATCTTTATTCCATGGCCTCAAATTATGGCCCCTCCGTTATCATAAAGGTGACAGAATGCTGGTCAAAAGGAGACCAGGAATGAGAGTGTGGCTGATTATTAAATTCCTGTATCATGGGGCTGGAGTTGTGGCTCAGCAGTACAGTGCTCATCTAGCATGTGCGAGGCCCTGGGTTCGATCCTCAGCACCACATAATGAATGAATGAATGAATGAATGAATGAATGAATAAAAGGCATTGTGTCCATCTGTAATTTAAAAAATATTTTTAAAAAATCCTTTATCGGAGCTGGGGATGTGGCTGAGGCGGTAACGCGCTTGCCTGGCATGCGCGGGGCACTGGGTTCCATCCTCAGCACCACATAAAAATAAAGATGTGTGCCCACCGAAAACTAAAAAATAAATATAAAAAAATCCTTTATCATCATTGAAAAAAGTTGGAAGCTCTATACATACTAACAAAGATAGGATGGAAGCACAGTGGCATGGAAGTAAAAATCAAAGTTCACAACTCTCAAAGTTTAGGTAGATCAAATTCAACTTGAAAATGAAATGCTTTGTTTGCAACAAATTTCATCTCAGATACTTCAGTTTAAGGTAAAAGCTTAGCATATCCTGCCAGAATATTCAAAGATTTATTGAAGTAAATATCAGATTTTCTGAAAGAGCTGCCTGAAGAGAACAACTGATAGAATTGTTCTCTAATTAAAAGTCTGTTCTTTACAAGGGAAAGTGAAAACTTATTCACATTTTCTGAATTGACAAGTTCTTTATAGTCTGGCCCAGAAACAAGACTTCTTCAAATAACTCTACAGAGTGATGTGAGCATAGATGCCTAAGTCAAAGATAAACCCCAAAAGACTAAAGAACCCTTATATTAAAGAAGAAACAAGATAAAGAGAATGCTACTTTTATGATATAAAGATGAAAAATGACTAATTGCTTATAGGAAAACAACACTTAGAGGATCACCTTTCTAACAGAATGATATTGAGGTCTTCTGGAGTCTTTATTAGCACATAACTGAAGAATGTCTATTCCTCTCTTTGCCATAAAATCACTTGCTCAACAAGGGGAAAGGCATCTCTGGTTAGATAAGTGAAAAGAGCTAATAATAGTTAACTTGACTAGATGCCTACTGTATGCTAGGCATTGAGTACTTCATTTACCCTTCATGATAAACCTATGAAGTAGGTACTATTTTTATTCCTAATTTACATGCAAGAGTCTAAGCAGCTAGGAAGCCTCAGAGAAAGGATTCAAACCAAGACCTGACTTGAAATCACTGGCTTCCTTCTATGTTGCTCTAGCTTTAGGAAACACTTTACTATAGATGAGATACAATGTCCTACCTACATGGCTTTTTGAAAAAAAAATTAAAAATAGAGTACAGAGTGAGAGAAAAGGACTGAAATCAATTCAGACCTCAACTCTTCTCATTCCTCCCACCCACCAAAGGTCATAAATAGATTATACTAAGGGGAATGAAGAACATCTGGAATGAGAAATGAATCCAGTTGGGATGGACAGTTAGGAACTGTAATCTCTGCTAGGAATGATAGTAGCATTTTAGTCTCAAAAATGGAGGAAAGAGCACTGTGCTTTTAATATATCTGAGAAGCTTTCTGTATCATTCCTTTATGATCAAAACACTTCCTCAAGTCTTAGTATCATTAACTGGTAGTTGCTTCTCAGGCAAAGTGTAAAGGAAGGAAAAGGTCAACTCGGAGAAGAAAAACTTAGTTATTGTAACATTGGAATGATCTTTGAGGAATGTAATCAGGGTGATCATCCATGACCAGCAGGAAGGTTAAGGAAGCAAAACAACACACCTGACCAAACTGCTGAAAATCAGAATAGAAAATCTACTGTTTTAAATGCATGCAATACATGTGATAGTTTACTATGAGAAGGCAAGTTTCAGAAAGGGAATGTAATACTTTTATCTCAAAGTTAAAATTAAGAAAGTAGATCTCATGTTTATAATGTTTGTAATGCTGAATTCCCTAGTTTGTTTGGTATTCCTGCCTGAAGCCAAAATTTATAGGTAAATTATTTTGTAATACTGACTGTACATAATATTATCACACAGAGTTGGTTGGTTGGCATTTATGTTAAATTCAAAGACACATAATCTGTTTTTGCCTTAAAGAATATTGACCTAGAGGAAACTTTCAAATACATTCCACCTAGCCAACATTTTACTTTCCCTCTCCTCATAAACTTTCAGACTTGAAGTGCTAGGGAAGCCTCTGCCAATCCCATTAAATGGAAAAAGTATTCATGCCCTCACTTAGTGTGACCATATCATAATGAAAGGGAATTTTTAAAATATATTTTTTATTTGTTCTAATTAGTTATACATGACAGAATGCATTTTGACACATCATACACAAATGGAGTATATCTACTCATTCGTCTGGTTGTACATGATGTAGAGTTACACAGGTCATGTACTCATACATGCACAAAGGGTAATAATGTCCAATTTATTCTACTATCATTTCTTTCCCCATATCCCCTCACCTCCCTTCACTCCCCTCGGTCTAGTCCAAAATACCTCTATTCTCCCCTCTACCCTTATAGTGAATTAGCATTCACATATCAGAGAAAACATTCAGCCATTGGTTCTTTGGGATTGACTTATTTCGCTTAGCATAATATTCTCCAGTTCCATCCAGTTACTGGTAAATGCCATAATTTCATTCTTCTTTCAGGCTAAGTAATATTCCATTGTGTATATATACCACAGTTTCTTTATCCATTCATCTGTTGAAGGGCACCTAGGTTGGTTCTATAGTTTAGCTATTGTGAATTGAGCTGCTATAAACATTGATGTGGCTGCATCATTGTAGTATGCTGAATAGTTTACTCTTCAAGCAGAATGTTCTTTTGTAAAAATTTTTATTCTAATTTGTTATATAAGACAGTGGGATGCATTACAATTCATATTACACATATACAGCACAATATTTCATATCTCTGGTTGAATACAAAGTGTCTTCACACCATTCCTGTTTTCATACATATAGTTTAGATAATGATGTCCATCTCATTCCACCATCATTTCTAACCCCATGTTCCCTTCTTTCCCCTCCCACCCCCTTTCCCTGTCTAGAGTTCATCTATTTCTACCATGCTCCCCCTCCCAACCCAACTATGAATCAGCCTCCTTATATCAGAGAAAACATTCAGCATTTAGTCTTTTGGGACTGGCTAACTTCACTTAGCATTATATTCTCCAACTTCATCCATTTACCTGCAAATGCCATGATTTTATTCTCTTGTATTGCTGAGTAATATTCCATTGTGCATATATACCACATTCTCTTTATCCATTCATCTACTGAAAGGCATCTAGGTTGGTTCCACAATTTAGCTATTGTGAACTGTGCTGCTATAAATATAAACACTGATGTGGCTGTGTCTCTGTGGTATGCTGTTTTTTAGTCCTTTGGGTATAGACCGAGGAGAGGGATAGCTGGGTCAACTGGTGGTTCCATTCCCAGCTTTCCAAGGAATCTTCATACTGCTTTCCAGATTGGCTGCACCAATTTGCAGTCCCACCAGCAACGTATGGTTCTGCCTTTTCCCCCACATCCTCGCCAACACTTATTGTTGTTTGTGTTCTTAATAGCTGCCATTCTGACTGGAGTGAGATGAAATCTTTGAGTAGTTTTGATTTGCATTTCTCTAATTGCTAGAGATGCTGAACATTTTTTTTCATATATTCGTTGATTGATTGTAATTGTCTTCTGAGAAGTTTCTGTTCAGGTCCTTGGCCCATTTACTGATTGGGTTATTCATTTTATTCATTTTTTTCGTATTTAGTTTTTTTGAGTTCTTTATATACTCTAGAGATTAGTGCTCTATCCGATGGGCAAGTGGTAAAAATTTGCTCCCAAGATGTAGGCCCTCTATTCACCTGATTGTTTTTTTTGCTGAGAAGAAGCTTTTTAGTTCAAATCCATCCTACTTATTGATTCTTGATTTTAATTCTTGTGTTATAGGAGTCTTATTAAGGAAGTTGGGGCCTAATCTGACACAATGGAGATTTAGACCTACTTTTTCTTCTAATAGGTGCAGGGTCTCTGGTTTAATTCCTTGGTCCTTGATCCACTTTTGAGTTGAGTTTTATGCATGGTGAGAGATAGAGGCTTAATTTCATTTTTGTTGCATATGGATTTCCAGTTTTCCCAGCACCATTTGTTGAAGAGGCTATCTTTTCTCCAATGTATGTTTTTGGCGCCTCTTTCTAATACAAGACAACTGTAATTGTGTGGGTAGTCTCTGGGTCCTCTATTTTGTACCACTGGTCTACTGATCTATTTTGGTGCCAATACCATGCTATTTTTTGTTACTATTGCCCTGTAGTTTAGGTTATGGTCTGTTATAGTGATGCCACCTGCTTCACTCTTCTTGATAAGGATTTCTTTAGCTATTCTGGGTCTTTTATTATGAAAGGGAATTTTATAACAAGAAATTTTAAATAACAGACCAGAGGTCAAGGGACTACAGAACTATCAATATAGATGCCTACTGAAGTTCAGCTATTCAAAACAGGAGAGAAAAGAAGGTACATCATTGTGCCTTGATGTATGAAATATGGCTGCACAATGTCAAAAAGCATTTTTTTCAGGTAATGAGGAAAACTTGACTTTTTATTCCTAAAGGAATTTAGATCACAATTGGAGACAATCCAACCCAAATATAATACTGCTTTTTCTTTTCTGGTACCAGGGATTAACCCAGGGGCACTTAGCCACTACTGAGCCATATCTCCTACCCTTTTTACTTTTTATTTTGAGACTGTATTTTGCTAAGTTGCTTAGGGCCTCATTAAATTGCTGAATCTGGCTTTGAACTTGCAATTTCCTGCCTTAGCATCCAGAGTGGCTGGGATTACAGGCGTGTACCACCACATATATCTTATACTGTTTTCCATAATTAAACATTTCACTCCTACCATACATTGCCAAACATTCATTTGACAATATCAGAGCATCAAGTCATACCTGGAATCATCTTCCCTAGAGTATTAACTTCCAGACACATGCCTATGAATACAGGCAGCAGGATTATTTCTCTCTTTATCAGAGCTCAAACAAAGGTATATCAGTAGACCAATTACTGGCAAAGCAGAGAAAGGCTTAGGATTCTAGTTCTTATTCATTAACTACAACCATCAGGCCATTTTAGTTCCAGCTAATCTTCCCCTTAACTCTGTTGCACAATGCTCCACACAACTATACTCCAAAGGTGCAGTTATTTGCTTTCCTCTTTCCTAATTTTCTGTGGTTGAAGTGGGGGAAAAGAAAAAGGTCTGTTTGTTCAAGGACAAGAGACAAATTCCAGCCACAACTAACCTTCCTGGTCTTTTCCTACAGATCATAAATGAGAGACAAAATAAACAAACAAAAAACCCTAGAAAATTCCTTTTATTCTGTTCTTTTTGAATGTTTATAAACTGATTAGACTTGTTAAAATTTTTGCCTCAACTATTTGCATCTTAAAAAGGTTTGATAGAAACAATGATTTTAACATTGGTCAGTCATACAATTCAATCATTCAATTTTCATAGATGGGGCACATTTGGTTTGACATTTGCTATTTTGTATTTTGGGTCCAGCAACAGATCTCTCTTTTCTAATATCACCCCAGTCCTCTTCTGGATATATGTGGACTTGGTGGCCTCCAGATTTTGAACTGGGGCTTTGCAAGAAGCTAGAATGTAGTTTAGGTCTAGCCTGTCTCACATTTTTCCCTAGAACTCTAAATCTTAGGCAAATAACCAAAAGGAATAGGTATAGTGGGGTACAGTCATATTAACTGTTGAGAAAGTGGCGAGGTATGTGCCAGTCTGCTCCAGCTCTCTGGCTTTCCATGAATGCCCCTGGCTTAACCTGTTCTATGAGCTCGGTCCCTTTGTCTCCCATTCATTAAGTGACCACTAAAATTTTTTGATAAATATTTTACTTATGAAAGATAAAATTGATTTTTGAATGTGCAACAGAGAATCTGATTGAAGTCCAGAGAATTTAATTCCTTGCCCCAAATCACACAGCTAGTCATCAGGAGAGTCAGAATTAATCCCCCATGTTATCTGACACTCAGGCTGGCACTTTAACCCTTTATCCTATGTTAGATGTTATTATAATATGATATGTTGCTGATTTAATAGGCTGAAGCAAATAGCAGTTAAAAACACATCAAGTCAATTCATCCCAAGAGAACAAAGGCAGGATTTCACTGCAAAGCCTGGTATGGTGTTTGTTCTATTTTTTTCACCATTTCCTGAAGACAAAAGTTCAGATCTGAGTGGGAAAAGATTGAGACATATTCCCATGAGGCACATACTTTCATCCTGTCTCTTAAAGTTGCTTCTTTTTCCTTTAGTAAGTTTCTTAGATATTAAATATTGTGGGGCTGGCCAAGTATGGTGGCACACGTTTGTAATCCCAGCAGCTTGAGAGGCTGAGACAGGAGGATCATGAGTTCAAAGTCAGCCTCAGCAACTTAGTGAGGTCCTAAGCAACTCAGTGAGACTCTTAAATAAAATATAAGAAAGAGCTTGAGATGTGGCTCATTGATTAAGCACCCTGGGTAAAATTCCTGGTATCAAAAAATCAAATAAAACTAAACATTGGGGGATTGAACTCAGGGCCTTGCAAATGCTAGGCAAGCACTCTACTACTAAGCTATATCCTCAGTCCCGCCCCCCCCCCCCAATATTAAAATCTAGGTCTCAAAAATAAAATGTGAGGAGGATCACAGAATCTACAAAGAAATACAGGAAAGCCTACATGGGCAAAGAGTGGCTGCCTGCCCAGTCCTTGGTTCCTTTTCAGTCTTCTCTGAGGCTAAAAGCATTTTCTTCTAGAAGCTAAATGGCTACACATACACTTGATCTCCTTTCAGAGATACAAAGCATTTAGTTTTTGGTTTAGGTTTTTAAAATACTACCAAATAATCAAATGTCAGAGGTGGATGGTGTCTGGAAAGGGTCTAGGGCAGGGCATCAAATGGTCACCGGTAGACCTAGTTCAGCACATTTTGTTAGGCCAGCACAGATTTAAAATAACTTTGATGACAAAATACCTTCGAGAAGAACACATATTCTCTGTTTTTTTTCCAGGTTGCCACCAATCCTGAACTTCCACAACTGCCTGACTCCCAAACTTCTGAGTTTGAGCTAAGTCTAGACCTCCCATGACAGCACTGCTGCCTTTCTAGTTTCCCTCTCTGCAGCTGCCCTGGTGAGACTCAGCCTCAGTCTTGTCTTCAATAGTTGTCCAAAAACTAACCCTCCCAAATACCACCATCACCACCACAAACAACAACAACAACAACACACTTAGATGCCCATGAATGAGTTAGTCTCAAGGAGCTTCCTCAAATACAACTGACCCTAGTCTTCTGATGACTGACTGGTAGGGAATTTTGTTTAGAAGATCTTCCTTCAAGAAGAGAAGAAACTGTCTCAGATCAAAAAAGTACATTTCCATGACAGGCTGAATTAACAAAGCTTCTTGGTTCTAAATTCTAGATTTGGACACTTTTCTTTTGGAAAAAAAAAAAATTTAAAGCTCTCTGACCCAAAAGTAAATGACCTGCACAGTTTCCCCCCAGTATTTAAAATGTTATATATACTGGTTACTTATTGGTTACTAAGAGACATGACCCAACATTACTTGGCACTAAATTTCAAGTAGATGTTGGAATAAAACAAAAGATTAACACTGTTCAGCATTTGAAAAATCATTTCATTTACATGATTAAACAAATTCCTTCTTAGGTATTTAAAACACACCTGCAGAAGGAATGCAAGTTAGTCTTTATTTAACCCGAAATGTCAAACACTGCTTTCAGACCCTTTCTCTTTTACCCTTGGAAAAGCCTGAGGTTCAGGTCATCTTGTATTTGTTGTTGTCACTTTTTGATATTCTTGTTGCTATTGCTTACTTATCCCTTATCCTGGCTCACTCTCTTTTCACTCTGGTTCTTACTTCAATCTTTTTATTTTATTTATTTTACTTTTTAGTAGTAGTTGGACACAATACCTTTATTTTATTTATTTTATTTTTATGTGCTGCTGAGAATCGAACCCAGGGCCTTACACATGGTAGGCGAGCGCTCTACCATTGAGTCACAACCCCAGCCCCTTACTACAATCTTAGATGTTCATTTATATGAACAATAGAATCTCTAAGAGCTTTGCCACCAAGCGTCTCATCTTTCTAATCCTCAAAGACCTTTACCTAGACTCTGAGACTTCTAATTCCCAGGGTCCCTCTGGAGAGCATGAGATGTTGATGAACTCTGGGTGGGGGGGTACTGAGGATTTAACCCAGTGGCAGAGTACCACTCAGGTACATCCCCAGCCCTTTTTATTTTTTATTTTGAGATAGGGTCTCACTAATTTGGTTAGGGCCTTGTTAAGTTGCTGAGACTGGCTTTGAACTTGTGATTTCCCTACCTCAGCATCCAGAGTCTCTGGGATTACAGATGTGTACCCCGGTAACAAGCAATGGTGATGGATTTGATTTCAGGGGGAAAAAAAAACCAACAACTCATATTTTGTGGCAACAACCAACCTGTCTCTCCTTGTAACTCCGATGTGTTCAATCCCCTTTCAACCTGAAGGAGACTCCTAGTCCCTTTAGTTCCTCAATTTTTTCCAGGCGGCCAACTGTTTTTTGGACTTTTCTTTCTTTCCTAATTAACTATCTCATGTCCTATTTCCTAGTTGGTTTCCCTATAATTTATTCTCCTTGCTCCTGAATTCCCTTCATAATACTACAGCTTAACTGTAGGATTCAATGAGGTTGTTTTGTTTTCTCCCTATGTTACTGGAGGTTGAACCCAGGTGTGCTCTACCACTGAGCTATACCCCCAGCCCTTTTTATTTGAGAAAGGGTTTCATTAAGTAGTCCAGGCTGGCCTCAGAATTCTGATCCTCCTGGCATAGCCTCCTGAGTAGCTGGGATTACAGGTGTGTGTCATCATGCGTGGCTAGTGAGTTATTTATTATCTGTCTGAGGAGTGGGCTTCTTGGCAGAAAAACTTTAACCATCTTGTCTAGTGTTCTCTCTCTAATGTCTAGCATACTGCCTGACAGTCAATAAATATATATTGAGTACATGAAAGTAATTGAAGAAGATTATGAAATCACACCTCTGGAAGTCACAGCACACTCATGGTCTCAATAACAAAGATACCAGACACAACAGCAAAAACACTGAGTTAACCCCTTGGCATGTTATTCCCCAAACTCCCTACTCTGGACTCCTACTTCCTTCAACTCTCCATAGTTAACCTGACCTTGTATAATACCAAGAAAATGGTGGCTAGCTAATATTATTATTGTGCTTCTCCATCTGAGAATAATGTGTTCAGCTGTCAAAAGTTAATCCTTTCATTTGTGTCCTAGACTCCATTCCTTCCAAAGTCACTTTTTTTCTCTCTAATGACTACTTCTCCCCAAATGAATAAGTCTGGTCTCTCACATCCTTAAAACAAAAGGAAACGGAAAAAAAAATCTTAACTTGATCCCATTTTCTCTTCTAAATTTTCTTGATTACGTTAAAAGAAGTCTAGGAGCTGGGGTTGTGGCTCAGTGGTCGAGCACTTGCCTAGCATGTGTGAGGCATTGGGTTTGATTCTCAGCCCCACATTAAAAAATAAAATAAAGATTTCATGTCCCCCCCAAAAAAGGAAGTTCTACACTTCGTGTCCCCATTTTCTTTTCTGGCCAGTCAATTTTCCTACCTACTGCCATCTTATTGTCTTTCCACTCCTCTGAAACTCCTCTTCACCAAAAGTTTGTCAATGATTTTCAAGTAACAGAGCCAAAGAATTGACTGTAAGGTTTTAACTTAATTAAATCATCTCTGCTCTCCAATTAAATATACGAGAATACAAAGGTTTTGAGAATAACCTGTTTAAGCTTACCGATGATACAATCAGTGAATGACAGTGAAGGATCAAAATTTAGAGTTACTTTTAAGTTTTTTTTTGTCATTTTTAAACCCCATTCCCTGGCTTCGGAGTTCTTGGACATTATAGTCCCATTGTAGCTTACCCTTCCAGGTACCAAAAGGGTTCTAAAAGTGAGCTCTCAAACATAAGAAACCCAAGGATTTTTTTTTTTAACTGAGTCAGTTCAGTGCTACTTTACTGCAGTCTTACAACTAACTTCTCAAAATTCACTGGCTATAAAAATTTAATCCAGTCTGCAAAACACCTGTCTTATCAGCACTCTTTGCCAAACAATCTCTTCCAGAATTATTCTCTACCTTGCCTAAGGAAATGAAATTATTTTCCAACAGGCAGTCTTAAAACTCCCTCATAAACACTAATTCAAAAATATTAAACCAATGAGACAGAAAAAGGCATGGCAAAATGTTAAATCTCTTTAAAATCTATTACCTGATTTTCTTGACTAGCCCTACACTACCTGAATTTTAAAGTCCCTTAAAAAATTCCTTTTTTTTTTAATGGTTGTAATGTATATTACAGAGCTCCCTGGCCATATACCAATGTACAGTGAAATTCAAAAGGGGCCAGTGGTTAGGTTCTGACACTTGTAAAAACAGTTAACTCTTTTTTGCCAATACCATGCTGTTTTGGTTACTACAGCATTGTAGTATGTTTTTAAAATCAGGTATTATGATACTACCAGCTCTGTTCTTTTTGCTTAGGATTGTTTTGGCTATTTGGGGCCATATGAATTTTAGGACTTTTAAAAAAAATTTCTACGAAGAATGTCCTTGGTATTTTTATAAGAACTGAATTCAATCAATAGGTGGTTTTGGGTAACATGGACTTTTTATTTTTATTTTTTAGTTGTTGATAGACCTTTATTTTATTTATTGATATGTAGTGCTGAGAATTGAACCCAGAGCCTCACACATGTCAGATAAGTACACTACCACTGAGCTCCAGCCCCAGAGCCAACACAGACATTTTTATTTGTTTTTACATTTTATTTACTTATTTTACTTGTTGATGGACCTTTATTTTTTATTTATATGTGGTGCTGAGAATGGAGCCCAGAGCCTCACATGTTTGAGGCAAGTAGTCTTCCACAGAGTCACAACCTCAGTCCCCAAGGTGGACATTTTAACAATATTAATTTTTCTAATCCATGAACATCAGATACCATTTTTTCTTTTGTGTGTTCTCTACAATTTCTTTGATAAATTTTTATTGTAGAGTTACTTTACCTTCTTAAACTTCTTCCTATGTATTTTAGTTTGGGGGTAGCTATTGTAAATGGGATTGCTTTCTTGATTCTATTTCAGCTAGCTGGTTATTAATGTATAGAAACATCATTGATTTTTGTAAGTTGATCTTATATCATGCAACTTTTCTGAATTTATCAGTTCTAACAGTTTTCTGGTGGCATCTTTAGGTTTTTTTTTTTTTAATATAAAAGATCACATCATTTGCAAACAAGGATAATCTGACTTCCTCTTTTCCAATTTGGATGCCCTTTATGTTTTTCTTTTACCTAATTACTCCAATTAAGAACAATTAACTTTTGCAATACAAAAGATAATGATGATTAAGGAGGAGGGGCACAAGGAGGAAGGAAAAAAAGAGCAAAAGAGTAAAGTCCAAATGATGATTTAAGGATTTGTCAAAGGAAAAAGAAATAAAGTAGCAATTGCTGTTCTTAATTAGTTCACAACTTTTAATCAACCTGATGTCCCTTGCTTTCTATACTTTTCCCCCTCCCAGAATTATTATAGATTGTCCCACCATTTCAGATGAAAACTTTCTTGTTCCTTGAAAATTTAATTTTTGGGGCTTTCTTGATGCCAATCTATTGTGTAATAGTTATTTTACAAATTTATGAAGTGTACATTGTAAAGCAAAATTTCAAAGAAACAATGATCTACAGCACATTTTTCTCTATTTTCCAGAGAATGATTGGAAGAAATCAGAGAGGAGGGGACAGAGATTGCCAAGGTAGTATTTTGTAGTACAAAAACGGGGCAACGTGAAACTATAAGAATTTCAGATACTTTAACTAAGATTTGGAGTAAGAGGAAAATGTCCAAATCAAAATGATCCAAGAGTAAATTTAATTTTCATGTGTCTGAAATGTGTTGTGGAGTTAAAATTCATATAATATATTTGCTCCTACGTAGGAACAGATATTGGAGTACAATCCCACACCTGCTGCTTAAATTGCTTTTAGCTCCTGGTTGAGCTAGGTTCAATAACCTACCTCAATGGCAATTCTTCAGGGTGCAGAAAAACATAAGGATCAAAATAATTTATTTAAACACCAGTTTTATTACCAAAGGCAGAATTTATCTTATTAGAAGGAAAGCCACAATCCTAAGGAGGGTCATTTGTCTTCTTACACAGTAATAAACAACTAGCAAAACTGTATGTTAAGTCCTACAGATTTCCTAAGCCATCAGGGAATGCCATCTACCACAGATCTAATTTTAAACATTCAAGCACAGAGAACCATGCTTACTAAAAGGAAGGTGGTTAAAGATACTCAGTATTTAATCATGTTAACCAAACAAGGAGACAGTCCATTTTATTTTTTTCTTTTGTCAAATAAGAAAGTGAGAATAATAATGGCCTATTCACTATTAAGAAGAGGATGAAGGGTGAGACCTAAACAGCTCTGAGGCAGACAAACAGAAAAGGAGCACTGCCACCGACAAGATTAGTCAGATATTGGGAGAGTTGAGGTTTGCAACACAACAGAGGGCAAAAAAAATGAACTTTAAAAAAGAAAGAAAGAAAGTCTGCTCTGAGATGGGCATCGTAACTTGTCTTGAATAGTCAATGTCATTTAATAACAATTTTTTGGGGAGTGGGGTACTGGAGATTGAACTCAGGGGCACTCAACCACTGAGCCACACCCCAGTCCTATTTTTTTTTTTAATATTTACTTATTTTAGTTTTCGGCGGACACACATCTTTGTTTGTATGTGGTGCTGAGGATCGAACCCGGGCCGCACACATGCCAGGCGAGTGCGCTACTGCTTGAGCCAGATCCCCAGCCCCCTATTTTGTATTGTATTTAGAGACAGGGTCTCACTGAGTTGCTTAGCGCCTCACTGTTGCTGAGGCTGGCTTTAAATTTGAGATCTTGCTGTCTCAGTCTCCCCAGCCTCTGGGATTACAGACGTTCACCACCATGGCAATTTTTAAGTGTTGAGAGAATTAAAATTCTATACATATTAAGACACAGTTTTTTTTTTTTTAATTAGAGCAGAGATTGTATACATGTTAAGGATTACTCTTTGTTTTTGTCTATTCTTGGGTCATCCAACTCCAAAAACTAGAATACTTGGGTCCCAAAAGTCAGAAAATAAAAACAAGAACTTGCTGATGGTGTGTTGATAAGCTGCAATGCCCTTTTGTTAACTCACCACCAAAACCAAATGATGATGCTAGAATCAGGAAAAAAAACAGGGAAGTGGCTGTATGACAAAATATCTGAACTTCTGCTTAAGAAAAAGGATATAACTAGGCAAAAAACTGTACTTATGAAGCTATTATGGCTAGTATGGAAATGGCTATTAATAATACATGGTGTCATTGGGGGTGATTTTTTTATTTTTGCATATTTTCTTAAACAATGTTAATCTGTGTTTTCAATTATTAAAAAGAGAGAAAAGGCAGTACAGGAAAATACAAGATCGTGGGAACAGAGTCAAGCACACAGATGTTTTGCGTAAGCTACATTTTCAGAGACATCTGCCTTTGTGCAAGACTTGAAAAAGTGGAGCTGTTGTCAACAAGTTCTCTGCAGTGAGGGGTGGGGCCTGAGAGAAAGTAAGCTGTGAAGAAACCAATAATTAGAACCCACAGGGCTGAAAAACAATGTTTCGTAGATTAAGTTCCTCATTTATGAGCTACCTCTGCCCAAAATACTTTGCCATCAACTATGTCTACTACTCAAATAAGGAGGAACTAAGGCTGCCCATGTCTCCACTCAAGTGACTGAGGTTCTTTGCTGGCAGCACTACTTACCCCTTAGCAGATAGTCCATCCCTGTGGGAGAAGAGATAGGGTACAACCTGTTGTATAAAAATCTGGGGGGATTCAAGCTGCCTTCCTTGTCCTCTCGATCCAACTCCAAACAGAAAGCTTATCATGTGCAGAAAAACTCACGTAAAAGCAAAGATGACACAATTGTTCATATGCTCTACTGCTTTACTTTGGAGTATATTAAACTTTATTTCTGTTTAGTTAGGTGAATTCTCCTAGGTGTACACATATAATTTTGTTGTTGTTTGTTTTTGGTACTGGGGACTGATCCAAGTGGCACTTTACCACTGAGATACATTCCTAGCCTTTTTTTTTTAAATATTTATTTTTTAGTTTTAGGTGGTCACAATATCTTTATTTTATCTTTATGTGTGTTGAGGATCGAACCCAGTGCCTTGCACATGCCAGGCAAGTGAGCTATCACTTGAGCCACATCCCCAGCCCATTCCTAGCCCTTTTGTTTTATTTTTATATTGGCCCTTTTAAAAATCTTTTATTTTGAGACAGAGTCTTGCTAAGTTGCTTAGGACGTCTCTAAGTTGCCAGGGCTGTCCCTGAACTTGTGATCCTCTTGCCTCAGCTTCCTGAGCCACTGGGATACAGGAATGCACCACCACACCCAGCTAAATTGTTTGCTTTTGAATGTAAGGTAGTACAGGGAGATCATCATTCATATTGCTTTATGTAGCATCCAGTTTTTAAATGCCATATACAGAGTCCTTAATAAATGTGATTTGAAAATGATAACAGGGCTGCTTAAGATTCCAGAACAGGGGCTGTGTTTGTAGCTCAGTGGTAGAGTGTCTGCCTAGCACATGTGAGACACTGGGTTTGATCCTCAGCACCACATAAAAATAAATAAATAAGTAAATAAAGGTATTGCTTCCATCTATAACTTAAAAAAAAAGGTTAAAGTATACTCCAGGAGATAATAAAGTATGAAAGTGTTCCCTGGTATCTCCTGGCAGGTGTGAAAGCCCAGAAGAGAGGGTGCATTACTTGTTCTTGTTTGTAGCCTTTAGTCATGCCTGATGCTAGTGGGGACTTCTTCCCCTTGCAAAAGAACTTTGAACTGACTTGCAAACTTATATCTGGTATTGTCTTGAACTTCCTTTTTCTGAGAAGTTGGCTGTCTTATGGGTTATTGCTCTACATCTGCCTTCTGTGTGAGTTGACTACAAAAAAATTTAGAAACTTCTCACTCAGACACAGTAGTTTCTGCTAGGTCCTATGTAATAATTCTTCTTCCTTCATGACAGTGGAGCCTATCATCTGTAGGTTTATATAAATACATTAGGCTAAAAACTACCTGATAATCTAATTTCTTGGTTAATTCCATATAGCTCATAGGACCCACATTTTCCCACTGGTAAAACTACCAACCAGAGCAGAAAGTTACAAATAGAGAAATCAAACTATAGTTAAGTACATGAAAATTCCAACTCACAGGTAATTCATGCAAAAGAGAAGATATCAAATCTTTCTGTACTTATATAATCTAACAGTGGTTTTGAAATGTGGATGTCAGAACCTACTCCATGAAACCTAATTTGGTAATATTTTTCTTAAATGCTCTAGTTGATTCTGAAACTCACTCAGGTTTATAAACTACTTTTCAAGAATACATCACAGATTCCATTCAACAAGTGTTTATTAAGAATGTATTAGAGTGATTGGGGATGTGGCTCAAGCAGTAGCACGCTTGCCTGGCATGTGTGGGGCACTGGGTTCGATCCTCAGCACCACATACAAATAAAAAATAAAGATGTTATGTCCACCAAAAACTAAAAAATAAAAATAAAAAGAATGTATTAGAGTGCTCCCCTAGCATGTGCGGGGTGCTGGGTTCGATCTTCAGCACCATATAAAAATAAAAAATAAAGGTTAAAAAAACCCCAACAACCATGTATTAAGTAACAGGTGCCATTCTAGGCATTGGGAATATAGCAATACACTTTTATGAAAAAGTCAAGGGACTAATACTTTTGTGGGGTGGAAGTAGAAGGAGACAATAAGTAAACTGTTAGGTGACAAATGTTCTGAAGAAAACAGTTAAGAGGCTAAAAAAAAAAAGGGTGCATTGCTGTATGGTGATCATGGATGGACTTTCTGATAAAAGCAATATTATACCAGAGGGTTAAATAAACAATAACCCGAACAAATTCACTGCCATCTTCAGAACACAGGAAATTCAGAGTTCTTTTTCCTACAGAGAAGGCTGCCTATGCAATCTGTCTTGGAGCCTGGGCAGCTCCCTGAAAGGAGGCTGGGAGAGGAAAACCAAGATGCTTTCAGGCAGAGAGAGCAGCATGTACAAAAACTCAGCTGAAACCTTTCTATGATGTATTCTTGAAAAGTAGTTTAACCCTAACCCTAATTCCCCGAAACAAAACAAAAAAATCCCACAAAGGCCCAGTTGGTTGGAGGGAGAAACAGAAACAACTTCAGTCCCACTATACGGTGAAAAAGTGAAGGAAGGCTGCAATAAAGAGGAGGTAAGCATGGCACAGATCTTGAAGGGTCTGACACCACCAACCAAGCAATGTGGACTTTATCCTCAGCAAAAGTTTGCATTTCCAGAAAGATTCCTCTAACAATGGATTGGAAAGTAGAGTAAGACTTAGACATAGGGAGATCGATATTACTTTGGTATTGTAGGCAAAAGAGAAGGGTGATTTGATCTGAGCTAGTGGAAATAGAAAGATGACAGATATTTGGGGCTGTCTAACAGTCTTTCTGATATGATGGAAATTTTATTTCACAGAGCTATTGTAAGAAAAACCAGAGAAAGAAATGCTTTGATATATACAAATTCCTTCCAATCACAAAGAATGTTTTTTTCTTTGTTCCTCCTGACTATTCTGTCAGGTCCTTGCCTTCAAACAAATACTAATGCTTTAAGGTTTTTTCCCAGGAGGTCAAAAAAGAATTTACATGGCTATGAACTTATTTCCTTTCATTCCTTTCTCTCCCTTTCTCTTTTCTTTTCTCTCCTCCCATGCCCTCTCTTTTTGCTCCCCACCCCAATTGAACCTGGGGCACTCTACTGCTGAGCCATATACACCCTGCCTTTTTTGAGACCGAGACTCACTAAGTTGCTGAGGCTGTCCTCAAACTTATGATCCTCCTGGCTTAGCCTCCCAAGTAGCTGGGATTACAGGCATGAGCCATTGCACCAGGAAGCTTAACTTTCATACCACCTGCTTTTGCTCAAACTTTTCTCAAAATAGTTTTCTTCATTATCTAAATTTTCTCTTCAGTTTGCTAACCCTTGGATTTGAATATCAAATCTGCCTGAACCTATCTGCCAGCTGACAGCCAATTAATTTGGACAACCCAGGACCTTATAAGCAATTCTTTCTCATGTCACTGTGTTATCACATATGTCTATATCATTTCCTGCCAGGCAGCAAACTTTCAGCATTAAGGAAGACCAGCTGAGGAGAATGCTTTTACACAAAGGACTTCCCTCCTTCCTATCCCAGATTCAAAGGATATGACAGTATACCAATGGACTCTGGTTAAATGAATGATAATGTAGCTAAGTTCTGAAACCACCATTTTAAACCATAAGAAAGCAAGCTTAGTTTTTTGAACATAGTAACAAGCAAAAAATGAATCAGAAACCTGAAGACAACTTTAATCAAAAGAAGGCAAATGAATTTTAGAAATTCATCTGTATTGCATTGGAATAGGATGTTAGTGAAGAATGGGTAAGTAAGTAACACTAAATTTCTTTAACTCTCAAATAAATTAAATAATCCATTATTAAAGAACATCTATAAGAAGAGGGTTTTCAGGAACTTGACTTCCTCATCTCTAAAATCAGGAGTTGTGTAAAAACTGACTGCTGGAGAATTAAAAGAGAACCTGAATTAAAGATGATCCATAAGACTATCTGCAGAAAGGGTTGGTAGAGTAATCTAGGAAATGAGATTTGATCCACATTATACCTAACCAACAGAAAAGTTGCCATGTTATAATGGGCGACTAACTTTGCTTCCTACTTCTATAAATGGAATTGATGCTGAGAAAAATATGATTAAAAAATTAGACAAAGTGGCTGTTACATTCAGAAACCAGCCATTTGAAAAGGGGATTATTAACATTGAAGTTCAAAATATCCCTAAATCAAATTATTTTCACTTCTAGTTCTTAGATCACATTGTCATTGACTTGGGGAAGAGAGCAAACAGTAGGTACATACTTGGGCAGAAGTCAACTAACCAGGGCTTTTTTTTTTTATTATTGGTTGTTCACAACATTACAAAGCTCTTGACATATCATATTTCATACATTAGATTGAAGTGGGTTATGAACCCCCAATTTTACCCCAAATGCAGATTGCAGAATCACGTCGGTTACACATCCACAATTTTACATAATGCCCTATTAGTAATTGTTGTATTCTGCTACCTTTCCTATCCCCTACTATCCCCCCTCCCCTCCCCTCCCATCTTCTCTCTCTACCCCATCTACTGTAATTCATTTCTCTCCTTGTTTATTTTCCCATTCCCCTCACAACCTCTTATATGTAATTTTGTATAGCAATGAGGGTCTCCCTTCATTTCCATGCAATTTTCCTCTTCTCTCCCTTTCCCTCCCATCTCATGTCACTGATTAATGTTACTCTTTTCTTCCTACTCTTCCTCCCTGCTCTGTTCATATTTGCTCTCATTATATCAAAGAAGACATTTGGTATTTGTTTTTTAGGGATTGGCTAGCTTCACTAAGCATAATCTGCTCTAGTGCCGTCCATTTCCCTGCAAATTCTATGATTTTGTCATTTTTTATTGCTGCATAGTACTCCATTGTGTATAGATGCCACATTTTTTTTATCCATTCATCTATTGAGGGGCATCTGGGTTGGTTCCACAGTCTAGCAATTGTGAATTGTGCTGCTATGAACATCGATGTGGCAGTATCCCTGTAGCATGCTCTTTTAAGGTCTTCAGGGAATAGTCCGAGAAGGGCAATAGCAGGGTCAAATGGTGGTTCCATTCCCAGCTTTCCCAGGAATCTCCAAACTGCTTTCCAAATTGGCCGCACCAATTTGCAGTCTAACCAGGGCTTTCTAATCATTTCACCTATGGTTGAGTACCTTTAAATCGGTTTTACCACACTAGACAGTTTTTCTAAGAGAAGTTTAGAATTTTACCTGTTTTAGGGCAACATGTAAATGTAGAGAGGAAAAGTATGGAACTGAAAGGTGACCTGGAGTTCTTGCTCTGTCACTAACAAATTATATAATACAAAGATAATCCAGATCTGAATTTCTTCATATAACATTTTAAAAACTCTTAGAAGTTTGAACCTTAAAAATGCTCCACTAGTTCAAGATGAGATCATCATATTATATAGTATAAAACAAGCAAAAGTATCAAGTAGGTTTTCTATAACAGAGGCAACTCTTTTTTGGGGGGTGGGGTACTGGAGATTTAGCTCAGGGGCACTCAACTACTAAGCCACATCCCCAGTCCTATTTTTTTTTTTTTTAAATAAAGACAGAGTCTCGGGCTGGGGCTATAGCTTAGTGGCCTAGCATATGTGAGGTACTGGGTTCGATCCTTGGCACCACATAAAAATAAACAAATTAAGGCATTCTTTCTATCTACAACAACAAAAAAAATTAAAAAAGGAAAAAAAAAGCTGAGTTTCTTAGCACCTTGCCTTTACTGAACCTGGCTTTGAACTCTGGATCCTCCTGTTTCAACCTCCTGAGCCACTGGAATTATAGGCACTCGGCACCGCTCCCACCTGGAGGCAACTCATAAAGAATGCCTCTAAAGAGTATAACATGGTGGGCTGAGATACTACACAAATGTCTATTCAAAGTGAGTAGAGTATATTAAGTGCTATTAACCAAGTGGTTAATTCATTCACTGGATCTATGTTTCCACAGAAAATTTTTCTGCAAAAGAAATTCTGCAGGGCTGGACTCAGTGGTAGAGCACTCGCTAGCATGCGCAAGGTGTGAGTTTGATCCCCAGTACCATTAGGGGGAAAAAATGAATCTGTCCCCTCTCTACACCAAAGTTGATAAGTTAAAAAAGGAAAGGGACAACAGGAAGGGAGAATTTCTTACACAGAAATGAAAAGAAATTCACTTAAAAAATTGTTTAAAGTTATGGATGGACACAATACCTTTATTTTTTTATGTAGTGCTGAGGATCAAACCCAGTGCCTCACACGTACCATATAAATAAACAAAATAAAGGTATTGTGCCAAAAGTCTTAAAAAATTTTAATTGTAGATGGACACAATACTTTTATTTATTTTTATGTGGTGCTGAGGATTGGATGCAGGGCCTTGTATGTGTGAGGTAAGCACTCTACTAGTGAGCCACAACCCCAGACCCCATTCCTAGCTTCTTTTTTAAGTAGACTTTTACAACTTTTTTTTTTGTCTAGTGCAGAAAACTTTTTTAAAAATATTTTTTTTAGTTGTAAATGGACACAATCGTTATTTTTGTTTATTTTTTTATGTGGTGCTGGGGACCAAACCCAGGGCCTCATGCATGCGAGGCAAGCGCTCTACCACTTAGCTACAACCACAGCCCTAGTGCAGAAAACTTTTTATGTAAGGAAACTGAATAGTGGAAATAAATTTCAGCTTAGGAGTAGAACTAAAGCAGTGTTTCCATTTACTCAAATATAATTATAACACTAGTAACAAAGACCAGGGAGGTCATTCTACTGTCTCTCCTATTAGCCAGGTACACACCTTGCTATACTTAGATAAGGTACACACATCCTATTAAAGATAGGAGACTTGTTCTAGACTTAGGCTCACAATAGTGGTTACTACTATATCGAATGAGGGGAAAGACACACAAAAAATTGTAGTGATGCATTTCTTGGAAACCAGGAGAACCACCAATGCTCAATTTTATTTCGTCTTTATTTTTTTTCTTCTTCAAATTTTAATTGAAGATGGACACAGTATTTTTATTTTATTTACTTATTTTTATGTGGTGCTGAGGATTGAACCCAGTGCCTCACATGTGGTAGGCAAGTACTCTACCACTAAGCTACAACCCTAACCCCTATTTTATCTTGAATAGATGTATAATCTCTAATATGGGCATAGTGGTGTGTGCCTGAAGCAAAGCAGTGAAATACCTTTAGAGTAACTCACTGCCAGGATAGCCTGCTACTACACCTTAGCTAGAGACAAAAGAGCTGCCCAGGTTGACAGGATAAAATGTTCAGCAGTTTAATGAATTACAGTAGATGGGGTAGAGAGAGAAGATGGGAGGGGAGGGGAGGGGGGATAGTAGAGGATAGGAAAGATAGCAGAATACAACAGTCACTAGTATGGCAATATGTAAAAACGTGGATGTGTAACCGATGTGATTCTGCAATCTGTATATGGGGTAAAAATGGGAGTTCATAACCCACTTGAATCAAATGTATGAAATATAATATGTCAAGAGCTTTGTAATGTTTTGAACAACCAATAATAAATAAATAAAGAAAGAAATTTAAAAAAATGTTCAGCAGTTTAGTTTTCTGGGAACTGGAACAAACAGGTTTTCAACCTGGGAATCACCCCTCTATCAGAAACACCAAGGACTGACTGGGGGAGAGTACTCAGCAGTCTTCCAGCTAAGAGCTTTCTGGATCCAGTATCCAGCCAAAGAAAAACAGAATAAGGACAAAGCTGACTTGTATATTTACTCCACCCATTAAAAAAAAAAAAAAGAAAAAAGAAAAAAAAAAGTCCTTTGTGGAACTTGAATTTTATAAAAAAGATTATTTTGAAGTGAATCAAGGCCATGGTAGTGATGCAGGTAATGGGGGGAAACCTGTACGGATGAACATATTTCCTATGTGGCCCCTAAATCCGGAATCTGAGATGAGACTGAGGAAAGTATCTTGAAAAATACAGATATACTTAACAGAAAGTTAAGAAAACCCTAGTAATAACCAGATGTTTTTAGAACCTCCTGATTGTCAGGAGAAAAAAAAAAAGTACATTTAAAGAATGCAGTAAACACACTTCTGAAACATAGTATAGCAAATAGAAATCTGCTTATCTTCATTCAAAGGAAACTGCACATTGCAATTATGAACATTTCCACTGCAGGAAAGATAAGCAGATGTTGGATGTTTTCCCAAAGTTTTTACTAGTGTCATGAAGTGGCTTATGAATATGTTGTGCATTTTTCTCTGACCAAAAGTTCATGCAAAAAAAAAAAAGAAAGAAAGAAAGAAAGAAAGCAAAAGCAAGCAAGCAAGTAAGTAAGCAGCATTCTAGTCAAGTTGTGAGTATCTGCTGAGAAACATGAACTTTCAGGCTTTACTGCAATATTCCGAGTTTCCTTTAAACAAATACTATTCTAGTAATAGCCACTCTGAGAATATTGAGAGGGAAAAATATTCAAAAATCTGCACAATTCTTTGTAATAGAGAGAATATATTAGTTCAAATTCTTTCAGCATAGGGAAATCATGAAAGATTGCTTAAAAAAATGGATAAATGAGGGATTGGAAATGTAGTTCTCCAGTAGAGCAATTGCCTAGCATATGCTAGGCCCTGGGTTCAATCCCCAGGACTGAAAGCGGGGCAGGGAAGATAAATGAATCTCACTGGTAAGTTCAAAAAAACTTAAAAAAATTCTCCTGATCTCTAATTCAAATGTCTGAAATAGTCCTGATTCAGGCTCTTTGCTGAGATGGTAGATGGTTGTGGTAAGGGATGTCAATAGTGTCTTGAGAATTGGAAGAAAGCTATGGCCTTTTTCTCCAGAAAAATTAATGTACTAATTATATATAGACCACTTGTGCATATCATTTTAGTGTACTCATTAATTTCCTAAAACTAAGAACTAAAGGTACCTGGTAATTGCTCAAAGAAACCATAGACAGCTGGGAATTAACAGCCTTCCACTACTGCTTCTCACTTTTTAGCAGATAAAAGCTTAGCTTTAACAAGAGGCAAACACTGAATGATTTATGCTTGGATTTAATTTTGAAACCACAGGAAACACAAATAGATAAGATTTGGAAGTTTCTAAAGTTTTTCTATTAATACTTTGGACTCTATTATTTTAAAGCACACAACAGACAATTCTATGAAGTTTATCTATCCCTCATGCTGCCACCTTCTCTCCCCATCCACAATAAACATTTTAATTTTTTTTAGAAGGACAAAATCTCTCTCTCTCTCTCTCTCTCTCTCTCTCTCTCTCTCTCTCTGTGGTGCTGAGGATCAAACCCAAGGCCTCACACCTACAAGGAAAGCGCTCTACCACTGAGCTATAGCCCCAGCCCCCAATAAACATTTTTATATAAAGATTTCTAAGCATTAAGTGAAAGTTCACTTATTGAAGCTCTACAGTACTAGACAGCAGGAGTTCAGTTCAATAAAAAAAGATAAGATTTGAAATTCATTAAGATTAAATCTGACCAACAAATGAAGTTTTACATTTTCTGAACCCCTTGGATGCTCTAGGAATGTTAATATCTACCCAGTAGTACAGCACTTGCCTAGTATGTGGGAGGCACCGTTCTATCCCCAGTAGCCCCACCCCTGTCAAAAACAAACAAAAAAAGCTACCTAGAGCTTGCTGTTTAATTATAGTACTTATTTTCTAACAGTAAGAGAAATATAAAATCACCAATATATTAAGCACTGCTTTATGTAATAAGTGATTCTGCATGAAAAGTAATGATTAGATTTACAGCTTTACTTATTTTAGGATTTTGTAATCTATGCTGCCTGGGAAAGTAGCTTAAATTAAAAGTATAATAGTTACCAAAGGGGGAGAGGGGGAGAGAGGGGGAGAGGGGGAGAGGGGGGAGGGGGGAGAGGGGGGAGGGGGGAGAGGGGGAGGGAGGGAGGTTGGTTTCAGAGAAAGGCAGGCAATCAACCATAGTGAAGCCAGTATACTACTATGGCCTCCTTTCTCCATCCTGCCTTGCTATTTCTGTTGTTTTCTTTTTTCCCCCCTTTCCGGTAAATATGCTACAGACCTCTAGGGATACTGACTAGATCCGCTGGTGATTCAAATTAAGAGACTCTTAAAAACACACACTCTTTTCTTTTATTCTATAACTCTCATAGTACCAAAGATGGAAAATTTTAGAATTTAAATGGCATATTCCCTAAAAAGTTCATCTCAATTTTTGTAAAACATGTTCATTTTAAATAGGATAAGACAATTCTAACTTTATTAATCTCTACAAACTAATATATTTGATCATATATTATTTATATATTTTATTTTTTTGTGGCACTAGGGATTGAATCAAGGGGTGCTTTATCACTGAGTCACACCCCCAGTCCTTTTTTGTTTTTTATTTTCAGACAGGGTCTCACTTAAGTTGCTTAGAGCTCTGCTAAATTGCTGAGGCAGGCCTTGCAATCCTCCTGCCTCTGCCTCAGGAGTTGCTGGGATTGTAGGCACGTACCACCCAGCCCAGCTTTGATCAATCTTTTAAAATTTCATTAGCCACAGAGCACTATGGAAAATCTCAATAATGCTTAATATGTCCTAAGAAGAAAATAAAGAAATGTTTAAGGTCTGAGTTAATTTGCTGTAGGACCTTAACTAAAGTAAGTTTGTTTGCTTATCTTTTGGCTCTAGAGTTCTCTAAGCCTAAAATGGTGATGATTTTAGAATAAAATGAAAATGTGAGCAGCAAGCCTAAATGCATAAACAGTACATATATACTCAAAGCACCTTGGGATAATTAGCTTCTTCATCTTAACTATCTATTATTTCATACTATTATTTCATCTTTCCTTTAGTTCTAGTCAAACAGATTATAAATCAAGCATTTTTCACCAGTGCTTAATATTAAACAGGGTCTCAAATAGCAATGACAATAATGACAGTGAGGATCAACTGAAGATAAATTGTATTTACCTTGATTTTATTTTTTATAATTTCAGTAACATTATACAAATTAATTACTAAAATTGCTGGTGGCAGTACAGTATACAACTGATAAGCAAGCTAATAATCTGTATCAAAAGCCCTAAAAATATATAAATCTTTTGGTCTAGTAATCCCAGTATTGAGCTTCAAGATATATATATATATATATTTTTAAGGGACACATGTAATGAGTTAGGCACAACAACATTCACTGAGTCTTTGTTTATAACTGCAAAAAACTGGACACAATCAAAATGTTCAGTAGGACAGAATGTGAAACAGTTCAATGGAAAACAAATGACCATGGGCTGGGGCTCCATGGTAGAGCGCTTGCCTTGCTTTGATTCTCAGTACCACATATAAATAAATAAATAAAATAAGGTTCGTTGACAACTAAGTATATTAAAAAATAAAAAATAAACCAAAAAAAAAAAAGAAAGAAAGAAAGAAAGAAGGAAAGAAAACAAATGACCAGTAAAAAGGATATGAAAGAAATGCATTTTAGGACAATGGCAGGATGTTTACAATATGCTAAAGTGAAAAAAAAAATGAGGTTACAAAGCATTAGACACAGGACAATCCCATTTTAAAAAGCATACACATACATATAAAAAAAACCTTTGATAGTGTTAACAGTAAATATTTTGCAAGATAAGAATAAGCGTAATGCTCTCCAAGGGGAGAAGAAACAACTCAGTATTTTCTGGATTTTCTATATTAAACATGCTTATCAGCAATTATTTAAAAGTAACTGCCAGGTATGGTGGTGCTCGCCTGTAATCCCAGTGATTTGGGAAGCTGAGGCAGGAGGATTTCAAGTTTGAAGCCAGCCTCAGTAACTTAAGAAAGTCCCTAAGCAATTTGGTAAGACCCTGTCCCAAAATAATACATTAAAAAAGGGCTGGGGATGTAACTCAGTGGCAAACCATTCCTAGGTTAAATTCCCAGTACCCAAAACAAACAGCAACAGTACAAAACCCCAAACCAAAAAAACCCCAGTGCATTTTGCTTTGTTGATTAGACCATTTTGATTTTAAGAAACAAAAACAAAACAAAAAACCAAGTTCCTCACCCAGGACCTTCCACCACCCTCCCACCCTCCACCCCCCCATACCTGGGATTGAACCCAGTGGTGCTTAACTATTGAGCAACATCCCAAACCTTTTTATTTTTTGAGACAGGGTCTCACTAGTTTGCTTAGGGCCTCGTTAATTCGCTGAGGCTGGCTTTGAATTTGCAATCCTCCTGCCTCAGTCTCCCAAACTGCTGGGATTACAGGACTGTGTCACCACTCTGGGCAGGACAAGATGAGTATGTGTGGTAGAGAATTGAAGATACTAACAACTTTACTATGTATGGGGGAAAACAGGTTTTTAAAGAGTCAAGAGGATTCTTGACAGGCACAGTGGTGTACACCTGTAATTCCAGTGATGTGGGAGGCTGAGACAGGAGGATGGCAAGTTAGAGGCCAGCTTCAGCAATTTATCAGGACTTCAGCAATTTAGCAAGACCTTGTCTCAAAATTTAAAAAACAATTAAAATAAAAAGGGCTGGGGATGGGGCTCAGTGGTAAAGTACCCCTGTCTTCAATTGCCAGTACCACCCTCCCCAAAGTCAAAAGGATTTTCCATTTGGAAATTTCTCCCAAAGTAATTTATAAGACTGCCATAAAGAAAAGCATTGACACTCAATATTTTTTAATTTTAATTGACAAAGAGACTATTCTTTATTTTATTTTTAATAGTCTTTATTAAATTTAGTCTTTATTAAATTTTTCTATTTGTTTTTTCCATATTTTTTATTGGTGCATTATACGTAATGGTGGGATTCCTTGTTACATATTAATACATGGACATAATATAATAATATAATTTGGCCATTACCATTGAGATAATATGTTTTTTAAAGCATAACTTTTGCATAACGATTTTCTGAAAAACAAGGCACATAAGCTTGTGGGAATTTCACCAAACATTTAAGATGGCAATAAAATAAAGAAAGAAAATTCTGGGAGTGTGGATTATCATAACTGAGACTGAGAGCCACAGGTGCTCTCAACACACTAGTGGCCAGACTAAAGTGGGTTCCCAGCAGATAAAAGCAAGTACTTTCAAAGAAGTAAGCAATACAAAAGTATGTTTAAAACAACGGTCTTTCCTCTTTAGAGATAGCCAGTGAGAGTTAATAGTCCTCAGTTTTTCTTTAACTTTGAAAAACAATTATAATGGGTTTAAATTCATTTGGTTAGAACCACTAAATGGAAATAAATAAGTATTTTTAAGTATTTTATCTTATCTAGTCTCACTTTGCCATTTCTTTCAGCATAGGAGAGTTACTAAGGCATAAACAAAATTTTTAGTAGCTGCAATAACTTTATTTTAACTTAATATCATATTAAAGTATCATCTGGGCTTAGTGTAACATGGCATGTACATATAGTTCTTAAATTTTATTAACTGATACAATCACAGGCACACTATTAATGTAAAGGACTGCCATATCCACTAGAATGGTTTTAATATATATTTGATTTAGAAACTGAGGAGCTGCAGATTGCCTACAAAGAATGTCAAACCAGGCCATTAAACTGGTAACCAAACCAGTAAGAACAAGGAAAAACAGCAATCAGCACACCCTTCCCCTTATAGTTCATTCTACTAAAAATAATATAAGCCTTCTGTGCCATGGGCAACACTTTGCCTACCAGATGATGCTGATGTAATAATATCTAGAGCTAAGCACCTGGAGGAAGCAGAGAATGAGATTTTGCTTTAGATTACTTGAATGTGTGTGTGTGTGTGTGTGTGTGTGTGTGTGTTTTAACCATAAAGCTACTAACAGATAGTTTAATGATTTCGGTTCTTATGTTGCCTGTGGGGATTTTGCATTGTTCTCCCAGCCACCAGTACAGATTCAATAACAACAGATTTGCAAAATTGGCAGCCTGCCTAAATAAGCTATGTAAAGTCTGCAAACTCTGCTTACTATACTATGTACCCAGTGGATATTAGATTAAAAACTATGCCCATTCTCAAAACCTGCTCATGACAATTTTCTAAGGGAAAAAAACTTTTTGGATTTGCCTTGCCAGAAATGATTAATAACAGTTATTACTTGAAAACTTTCTCTTTATAATATGGCTATAACATCTGCAACAATAGTCTCCCCAGCCCCTTTTTAAAACCATACAAGTATCCTATACCACTATTTAGATAAATCAAGACATTGAAGAGGGATAGAAATAAAGCTCAGTGTCCTAGAGAAAATCCTACTTCCATAAATCCTTTTCTATTTCTTTTTTGTGGTATTAGGAAGAGAACCCAGGAGCATTCTCTGAGCTGCATGTTCCTCATCCACCTCTCCCTTCAGAAAGAAAGATGGGCTCTCACTAATTGTCCAGGCTGCCCTTGAACTCACAATCCTCTTGCCTCAGCCTCCTCCGTTACTGGAATTATAGATTTGTGCCCTGGTCTGGCTATAAATCCTTTCATTTTCTTCTTTTTTAAAAATACATTTTATTTAGTTGCTGATGGTCACAATACCTTTATTTTATTCATTTTCACGTGGTGCTGAGGATAGAACCCAGTGCCTCCCATGTATGAGGCAACTGCTCTATCACTGAGCTACAGCCCTAGCCCTAAATCCTTTTATTTTCTTTTTTCTTTATGGTTGTACATGGGCACAATACCTTTATTTTATCTATTTATGTGGTGCTGAAGATCCAATCCAATGTCCCACGCATTCGAGGTAAGTGTTCTATCTGAGGAGCCACGACTGGGGTCTCCAAATCCTTTCTTAATGGCTTATTTATGATTTTCTGTTTAAATGTTTTTATTAGTGCATTACAGTTCTACATAATAGTGGGGTTCATTTTGACATCTTAATCATACATACATGGAATATAATTTGCCCCATTTCAAATCCCAGTACTTCCACTTTTCCTACTTTTCCCTTCCCTATGTGCTCTGATTTCTGAAAGCATCAACTGCACCATTCACCTGGCACTTAGTGTGCATGGAATTGTACTCTTATTTATCCTTTACTGACAAGCCATACCTCTTCAATAGACTAAGCATCTGGACTGCAGGAACCACGTCTTGTACATTATTTCTTTTTATCTCCCATCCCTTATACAAAACAGGTAGAATTATGATAATAATGAAAATTATACAATTTTTATCATCAGGTGAGATACCATTTCCATTTTGTATTCTAATTCTATAGATTGGCTTATGTTGATAAAGAAAAAAAGTAAAAAAAAAACTATTTACTGACTGCTCACTACTGCCAGTATTTCGCAAATATTACATTTAATTTTTTTTTTTTTTTTTTTTGGATACTGGAGATTGAACTCAGTGCTCAACCACTGAGCCACATCCTCAGATGGTTTTTTTTTTTTAATTTTTTTTTCAGTTGTAGTTGGACACCTTTATTTTTACCCCAGGCCCCTCCCCAGATGTTTTTGTATTTTATTTAGAGACAGGGTCTCAATGAGTTGCTTAGCACCTCGCTTTTACTGAAGCTGGCTTTGAACTCCTGTCTCAGCCTCCCAAGCCGCTGGGATTACAGGTGTGAGCCACTGTACCTGGCTACATTTAATTCTTAACAAGTATTATAAATTCCATTTTACTGATGAGGAAATTAAGTCCTAGGGTGGTTGTCAAATATGTTCAAAGCCACACAGCTAAGAAGAGGTGAAACTCTGTAACTCAGATCTGTTTCATTCCAAATACCACATTACTACTATTAGGAACAAGGACAAACAGCAAATAATTATTCTGAACATGTGATCCAAGAGACCTTTTAAAAGTTTTTAAAGAAAATGTTTTGTGGGGTGTTGTAGTGCTTGCCTATAATCCCAGTGACTAGAGCAGTTGAGACAGGGTAATCACAAGTTTGAGGCTACCTTCTGTAATTTAGTGAGATCCTATCTCAAAATTACAAATAAAGGCCTGGAAATATAGCTCAATAGTAGAGAAACACTGGTATAATCCCCAGTGCTAGGGAAGGAGGTGGGGGACAGAAAATGAGGATGTTCAAGGAATGGGATATTTTAGGAATTAAGTGTGATATTTTTTTACTGGGGGGAAGCTATCAAATGAAATATACCTAAATCACCTGATCAAAAGGATTTCAAAGAGGTTCAGTTTCACTCATTGTTTAAAGCTATTATTTCACTCATCTCTTAGAAAGTTTACATTGAGAATTCACATCCCCCCATCAAAAAGTTCTCAAACTAAAGGTCTCCATAAAAATTAAGATTATATAATTATAGGAAATTAAAAATTTCAATGTTTATGAAAACTGGATAAAAATCACCATCCAGAGAAACACATTAGTTTAAGGGGACACACAGGACAGAAGAGGGTCCTGAAAAAATGACATTTCTCTTAAGAGCTCTCAAAGTATAATTACTTAAAATCAGTTAAGAAAAGTGATTTACCTCTCATTGATTTAGCTCTCATGGAGATCAACTGGCTTTTACTATACAAAATTCAGAGAACAACAGAGATGCACAGACAAGATGCTGAGCTCATAAACTTGACCAACCTTTTGCTGGGGTGATGAAGAATGCTTAACATTGCAAAAAGATAAAGTTGTCTGTGGTATAAACTCTTACACAGTTATTACAGAAGATAAGCAATATAAATTCCACAATTAGGGCACTCAGGCTTGAAATACCCTATTATGGATCATGAATAATGATGTGGATCTTGAATAATAAATATTAAGTGCAGATGATAAAAGTAACAATCACATTGAAAAATTTTATTAGTCTTTCTTATGAAACATCTTATTTGATCTCCACAGTCCCTTGAAATGAGGCAGATGTTATCTGCAACATAAGCAACAATCTGGACCATTTAGCTCTTATTTAAAAAATAATACAACTGTATTTCTTCTCTGCCTAGACACCTAAACTGTTAGAATATTTTTAAAAGCTTACAAATTGAATGTGCTGGTGCATGCCCATAATCCCAGTAATGCCAGAGGATGAGGCAGGAAGATCAAAGTTCAAGGCCAATCTGGGCAATTTAGTGACTCTCTATTTCAAAATAAAAATAAAAAGGTCTGGGGTTGTATCTCAGTGGTAGAGCATCCCTCCTTTAAATCCCTAGTACTGCCCAAAAAACTAAAAAAATAAAAATTTAAAACTCTAGAATTGGTTAATACTAATGTTTCTCTTTCAGAGTGATCAAGTCTCTAGATTTTGTTGCTTTATCAGATATAATGAATACAAAAGAAGGGTTATAGCCCTTCTAAAAACAGATTAATACAAAAAACAAAATTTGTTAAATTCACACAACATGCAAAAGGGAGATGGTCCTAAATTTGCCCTTTGTGTATAAGGCTCGCAATTTATTTACAAAATCATTGGCTACATCCTTTTCAAATCATTGGGACACCTAAAAAGGCCTTGATTCTTAGCATATTTCTTCAAGTTAAACATAACTAAATTAGTGAGAGCAACATCCTGCTTCATTCAACAATACAAAGCTATCTCTAATCCTATTTGAAACTAGTTAGGATATGAATTTTCTGCTTTCACTTTAGAAATTCAGAAACTAAGTGATAAGTTCAGAAATTATGTGACAGCATCTATATGGATCTTCTTTAGCCCTAAGGCAGTTTAACACATGGTAACTAAATAAAGCAATTTTACTGGAAAGACCCAAGAAAAGGTGTGCGAAAAATGATCTGTAAAAGTTTGAGTCCCTCAATTACTTCCAAGGTCCAAAAGCTCTTTTGAAACAGACCAACAACTTTAATCATGTGGCTTTGGGCAGTGGTTTCTCAGTGTAAGTTTAGAAAAATTGTCCAGTTTCCGAAGTAAGCACAGGTGAAAAAGCTGAATAGCAGAGGCGGGGGTTGTGGCTCAGTGGTAAAGCACTTGCCTAGCATGTGTGAGGCACTGGATTCAATCCTTAGCACCACATAAAAATTAATAAATAAAATAAAGGGTATTGTGTCCATCTACAACTAAAAAAATAAAAAAATAAGCTGAATAGCAATAGTTTAGGAGGGGGAAAGCCACTATAGATTTATCGAAAAGAAATCTTGACTGGAGCACATCACTGCCTCACCATTCCTGTTCATCTTCATTGTGCAGATTTACTCTTCAGTTAGTTAACCTAGTTAAGCATGATTTCAAGAAGGCCAAAGGTGACAGCTCTCCCTACTTGTTTCCATTTCTGCTCTATTGACTTGAAAGGAGCACAAGTGTGGATAAAACCATAGAAACTTATCATTAATAATGAAAACACAAATGTACCTTTTTATACCCTGAAAGTAGGTCATTAACCTTTGAGGCCATAACATCCAGAATATTCATACTACTTTTTAAGGCTATATTCTCCAAGGATCAGAAATAATCACAAAAACAGTATTAACTTAAAATCAGAGAAATATCTCATGCCTCTTTTATTTTGATTGAATCGAGGGCTTTGTACATGCTAAGCACTCACTTTACCACAGAGCTACACCCCAGCCCCTAATGCTTCTTTTAAATATTAGTCTCTCTCCATCTAGGGGTGGGGAGAGCCCGTAAACCATAAATAAATGCCTGGTTTAAATTCCTGAATTACTCTAATTATATTTGCCCATTTCAGTAAAAGACCTAAATTTTAATAGCATCATGGATAACAGTTACATTTATTCAATGAGAACAAAGAAATTTTTAAAATAGAGAGGAAAATTTTTCATTATATTTTCACACTTGAAAAACAAATTGGTTCCAGGCTTTAAAATACAGGTAATCCTGCTAAACAACTGTTTTAGAGTACAGAAAAAAGTAAAAACTACTCATTCTATAAGTTAGACATAAGGTAGACAAAGACAGCACTAAAGATTCAACAAATATTTGAGACAAATGCAAAACACTAAATGTTAGTAAACCAAATCTAGCAGAATATTAAATAAATACAAAGAGAATGTAGCTCATGATTCAACTTTAGCAACTCAATGTCAATACATTACTATAAAAGGGAAAAATATTATTTTAATAAATGTCAGGAGTATTTAATAAAATTCAAAAACTATATCAAATTTAGAATCTTTGTAAATCAGCAACGGTATAAAATGCCCTCAACTTGACAAATGATCTCTAGCATGAAGTATACTTATTTACAAAACATAAAAACATTCCTTTTACAATGGGGAACAAGACAAAGCTCATTTGGTAGAATGCTTGCCTTGTATGCATCAAGGCCTTGGGTTCAATCCCAGCACCACCAAAAAAAAAAGAAAAAAAATATATATTATATATATGATTTATAGTCAAGTAAGAGCTCAGCAAGGTGGTCTGATAAAAAAGCAAATGTGAAAAGCCACATTGGCAATGGCTTAATTAGAAAATGGTATGAATCATTCCCTAACCCTAACAACAAAAACTTTATAAAATGAAAATGTCCATAAATATACCGAATACAGAATGTATTTCCTACCATGTGAAGAAAACTAGAAAAAGTTAAATGAAGGACATTGAAAAAGCAATGAATAAAATACACACCATGTTTCTCAGTGGGAAGGCTCATTTCATAAAGCTGTTAATTCTTTCCAAAATGTATTCAGTAAAATATCAATCAAAATTTCAATAGGATTTTTAAAAGTCAAGCTGATTCTAAGACTTACCTAGAAAACAAAAATAGCTAAGACATTAAAACAACAACAATGATGTAGCTCTTGCCATTAAAAGGTATCAAAATATCTACTAAATCTGTAAGTAAAAATGGCATGATATTGCTGTTTGTTTGTTTAGTAGTGGGATTGAACAACTGGCACTCTACCACAGAGCTACATCCCCAGTCCTTTTTATTTTTTGAGTGAGGGTCTCCCTAAGTTGCTTGTTAAGTTGCTGAGGTTGGCCTGGAATTAGCACCCTCCTGAGTCACTGGTATTACAGATATGCACCACTAAGCCCAGTGTGGTATTGGTATATAAACAGAAAAAATCAGCAACATAATTTGAGGATACAAAAGCAGATACCAAATATCTAAAAGAATTTTTTTTTCTTTTTTTTTTTTTAACAGGGAAGAGGATATTGGAAATTTAACCAAGGGGTGCTCTACCACTGAGCTACATCTCCAGCCCTTTTATGAGATAGGGTCTTGCTAAAATGCTCAGGCTAGCCTCAAACTTGTGATCCTTCTCCTACCTTTGGAATCCCTCTGATTATGGTCATGTGCCATAGCAACCATTTATAAGAATTTAATATATAATATATATGGTATTTGAATAACTTACAAATTATTTTGGAAAAAAATGTTAAGTTCAATTCGTACCTAACAGTATAAATAAAAATAATTCACAGATGTTTTAAAGAGCAAATATTTTAAAATGTAAATGTAATTGAAAAAATATATAATACTACATTCATAATCCTGGGAGTGGATAAGGATTTTTTAAAGCAAGATACAAAACTCTGAAACCATAAGCTAAAATACTAACAGATTTGACTATACAAAAATTTAAAACTTTTAAATGAAATGCTAGGTTAAAATGCAAGCAAAAAGCGGCTGGAGTTGTAATTCAGTGGTAGAGAGCTTGCCTAGCATGAGTGAGGCACTGGGGTTGATCCTCAGCATCACGTAAAAATAAATACATAAAAAAAGGTATTGTGTCTATCTACAACTAAAAAAAATTTTTTTTAAAAGGCAAGCAATAGGGGCTGTGGATGTGGCTCAGCAGTAGAGGGCTCGCCTAGCATGTGCGAGGCCCTTGGTTCGATCCTTAGTACCACATAAAATAAATAAAGGTAGTGTGTCCAACTACAACTAAAAAATATTAGAAAAAAGGCAAGCAATAAGACAGGAAAAGTATTTTTGTCTTGTATTCATAATATACAAAGAATATAAAAAAGATAACAAGGGAGTGCATCTATCTTAGTGGTAGAACACTTGCCTTGTATACATGAGGCCCTGGATTTAATCCAAAGGAAGGAATAAGGAAGGAAGAAGAAAAATACCAATAAAAAAGTGATCAGAAGTACAAACATGCAAATCACAGATTAAAAATGAAAAAAGACCAATAATAATATAAATAAATGCTAAACCTCAATAGTAATAAGGGAATTATACATAAAGTATTTAAGAATAGGGACTCTGGGCTGGAATTGTGGCTCAGGTTGTGGTACTCGCCTACCATGCGTGAAGTACTGGGTTCGATCCTCAGCACCACATAAAAACAAAGATATTTTGTCCACCTATAACTAAAAAAATAAATATTAAAAAAGAATAGGGGCTCTAGAGTTAGCCTATGTTTGCATACTGGCTATATAATTTTAAATTTATAGGTTACTTAATATCTTTGTGTCTCTCACCTGTAATTGAGCATATTAAACTCATAAGATTACTAAGACAGGAGAATGAGATAATATGCATAGTGCTCAAAACAGTATCTCTCAGAGAATAAGAGCTCAGTAAAACATTAGATGCTAGTTAATATTGTTATTACTATTACTAGGGTTGATAAAGATATAGGGAAAGACTGAATATCCAGGGGGCGCTTAACTACTGAGCTGCATCCCCAGCCTTTTTTTTTTTTTTTTTTTTCCTTTTTGGTACCAAGGATTGAACCTGGGGGCACTTAACCATTGAGCCACATCCCCAGCCCTTTTTTATATTTTATTTAGAGACTCTCGCTGAGTTGCTAAGTACCTCGCTAATCTGATGAGGCTGGCTTTGCACTCCTGATCCTCCTGCTTCAGCCTCAGGAGTTGTTGCAGCCTTTTTTATTTTAAGCAGGGTCTGGCTAAGTTACCTAGGACCTTGCTCAATTGCTGAGGCTGACCTTGAACTTGTGATCCTCCTGCCCCAGGCTCCTAAATTGCTGGGACCAGAGGTGTGTGCCATTGCACCAGGTTAAGGTACACTCTTGTATACAGCTAGTAAAGCAAACTGGCAAAGACTTTTTAAAGAGCAATATGGCAGTATTCATCAAAATTTTAACATATACATAATATTGAACGAAGAAATTCCACTGCTAGAAATTTATATATATATAAAAAAACTTTCAAGGGGCTGAGATCATACCTCAGTGGTAAAGCATTTGCCTAGCACAAACGAAGCCATGGGTTCCCTCCCCAGTAACACACAAAGAAACACACACACACATTCATACATAAAGACACAGAGATACACATACACAAAGATATACATATTAGGACTTTAAGCACAGCATGTAAGAGTTCAGGATACTGAGAAGGGAAAATGCTGGTTCTAGTTTCAGTTCTACCAATAGTAAGCCATGTAGCTCAGTGCAAATTACATCATCATTATGATTTCTCTAGTTAATTGCCCTATAAAATGTGGATGATGACTTGCCCAATCTACCTCAGAGGAATACTTTAAAAGGGCAGTGGTCCCCAGACCAGCATCATGAACATCATCTAGGAACAAGTCTCTATCCATACCCAAATTGCAGAATCAGAAACTCTGGGGGCTGCAGGCAGCAATTTGTGTTTTAACAAGCCCTCCAGGTAATTCTGTGCAAGCTTAAGTTTGGGGAAGAGCACTTGTGAATTTACTTGGACAACTACAAAATTAAACTGAAAGAGCACTAGTATTATTACTAAAACAAAACAACATGAAAGGGAATATTTTGCATAACTATCTCAATATGCTTCTCTATTATTGAGCTTACTTAGAAAGCACAAATGTACAGGCAGGAAGTCAAAATCACTTACGAAAACAAATAAATAAATACAATTACTTTTGGTCAAGGATGAAAAACACAAGGTAACAAATCAGTGTCTCAAGTGCCTAACTTCTGAGACTTTTTTTTCTTTTTGACACTGGGTCTTACTCTGTTGCTCTGGCTGATGAACTTGTGATCCTCCCCAACTTCCAGGTGATTATAGGTGTAAGCCACTGTGACTGGCAAGTTCCAAGATTTTTTTTCTTTTTCTTTTTTTGTACTAAGAATTGAAACCTGGGGTGTTTTACAGTTGAGCCACATCCCCTGAATTGCTGAGGCTGGCCTTGAATTTGTAATCCTCCTGCTTTAGCCTCCTAAGTCCCTGGGATTTGGGGTATGAACCACATTGCTTGGCCCTAATAATTTTTTTTTAATGATGATGAGCTGGGCAACACTATAAATGTCATACAAACATGACATCTAAAGTTATACTAATAAATAGTTTCAAAATGAATTTCATAGCAAGAAGCAGCAGCAAAAAAGACAAAAATATTCTGAAACACTTTAAAATAATTTCTTCTTTTTCTTTTTGAACAAAATTTTCTTTTTCTGAAAATTCTTTGAAAGTTTAATCTATGTAACAGTAAAATCCATATAGCAAATACATTTTTTTTACTAAAATTGAAGATGTTGGCAAAGATAATTCTTAAGACAGTCAAATCTCAAAAGTGACCTTGTAACTACTAAGACAAAATATCTTTTTTCTTTTTGGTACTAGGGATTGAACCCAGGAGTGCTTAACCATTGAGCCACATTCCCAGCCCTTTTTTCTTTTTCTTTAAATTTAAAGGCAGGGTTCTCACTAAATTTCTTAGGGCCTTGCTAAGTTGTTGAGGCTGGCTTTTTGCAATCCTCCTGCCTCAACCTCCCAAGCTACTATGATTACAGGTGTCTACCAGCATGCCCAGCAAAATATCATTTTTATAATGGTTAGGAACACTGACCTAAGAAATAGATCTGGATTCTAAGGAAAGTTTTGTCACTTACTAGCTATATGGCCTTGAGCAATTACTTCTTTAAGCCTCAGTTTCCTTATTTATAAATAGAATTAGTTCAAAGAGCTAGTGTAAGGATTAAGTGAGATATATTAAATTCTTAGTACAGTAACAAGTGGTCAATAAATGTTAGCTATTATTGTTAATTTTAATTAACTTGCTTTTGTGCAGGGATTTAAAGTTCACAAAGTGTTACCAAATATATATGATGTCTTTTGATCCTATCAGTAAAAATTATTCACTGTACCCCCACTGATAGTCTAAGAAATCAAAGTAAAATGATTTACCCAAAGATACTAATTAGTACTAAAAGGTACCTGGACTTGTTTGATTACACAGGAAATATAATTCAAAACCCTCCCTCTCCCCCACTCCCTCCAAAGCTCAGAAGCTCTGCCTTTAAAACATTTTGGGCTATGGATGCAGCTCAGTTACAGAACATTTGCCTAGCATGCATGAGGCCCTGGGTTCAATCCCTAGAACCAAACCAAACACACACACACACACACACACACACACACACACACACACACTTTTTTAACTGTCAATAAATATTCACGAGATTTATTATTTTAATCACATAGTCATTAAGTACTTTCACAATGTGCAACCACTGCCACTATTTACCCCCAAATTTTTTCATCTTCCCCAAGTGAAACTTTGTGCTTATACCCTCTCCATTAGCTCCAAAACCACCATTCTATTTTCTTGTCTTTGAATTTGACTATTCCAGGTAACTTATATGAATGGAATTATACACTATCTGTCCTTTTGTGTCTGGTTTATTTCACTTAGAATAGTGCCTTCAAAGTTCATTCCTGTTGTAACGTGTATCAGAATTTCCTTTTTTACAAAGCTGAATAATATTCCATTATATGTATATATCATATTTTATTCACCCATTCGGCCATCCTTGGACACCTGGGATGTTTCCACTACTTTTTAAAATTTATTTACTTATTTGCCATATTAGGGACCGAACACAGGAGAATGCTCTTCCACTGAGCTACATCCCAGCTCTTTTTATTTCATTTCAAGACAAGGTCTTGCTAAATTGCCCATGCTGGCCTTGAACTTTGCGATCCTCCTGCCTTAGCCTCCTGAGTAGCTGTAGTTGGGATTACAGGCCAGCACCACCACGCCTGGTACTTAAAAAAAAAAAAAAAAAAAAAAAAAAAAAACTTTAAAAAGTATTGTTAACAGTTTCTTTGAGATTGGTTATCCTGTTTCAGATTATTCACTCCTTTCCTTCTCTTTCACCCACTCCCACCCCTTTTAAAGGAAAAATGAGAGTTTTATTTTATTTATTGTGCAGAAGGCAGTAAAAATCACTTTTTTCCTTTTGCATATGCTAATTTGGGGGGGGCATCAGGAAAAAAGCTGAAATTCAAATGAATTTATTTGGGAGGACAAGACAGATAATTAAAATAATAAATTAGGTGTAAGATATCTAAAAATCACTTTACATGCTACTATACAGACTTTTAGTGAGTAAAGGATAATGGAAAGTTTCTGTTGGGACAATAAAAAGAAAAAAAAAGAGTTCTTCAGGAAGGAGGGGGACAGTAGCCTCACTTAAGTGCTGGGAGCATAGAAAAATCTCAGCAGGTGACTTCTCTGAAGACACTCTGGAGTGCCAATACAGTAATGCTGACCAAAGTGCTGCTATCTAAAGTAACCTTAAACCACTCTACTGGTTTAAGGATGTAACTTGAATAGGTGGTGTTCCTCTACTTTGAGCTTTATAACTGTGAGCTGAAATTAACCGCAAACATTAGCACACACTGTCAGTTCCCACAAATAGCTAAACCACAACGGAAGGGAATGGCAACTCTAGAGACTTCAAAAACAGCCAGGGTGGCAGCGCACACCTGTAAAGAATCCCAGTGACTGGGGAGGCTGAGGCAGGAGCATCGAAAGTTCAAGGCCAACCTGGGCAAGTTTTAGGACCCGGTCTCAAAATAAAAATAAAAATAAAGAAGGGCAGGTCAGTGGGGGTGCACGGTTGGGTTCAATCCAAGTACCGTGCGTGAGCACGTACGTGTATACACACACACACACACACACACACACCTCTCAGAGGAACCAACCAGTGACGGTTTAAAGATGCACATGAATCCCGAATTTCAGTGAGTCAAAGAACGCATCCAGGCTTGAGTATTCCTCTACCCCAGTTATTAGCACGTACTAGTAAAAAGGGCAATAAAAGAAAAACAGCCAAACTACCGAAAACTAGTTTTCTAAAAGAATTCTAATGTACAACCACTGGGGTCAAAGAATGAAATGCCATTTTTTGTGTGGACCATCTGTAGCAGAAACTTAGTTTCGCACAAATTTACTTTAAACAAACAAAACCGGCCACCACGGGAGGTTTGTCACCAACTGGACTTAGCAAGTCCTTGAGTTTCCAGCCGGTTATTCCGACTCTACCACCTCCTTATCCCCAACTACCAGGTGCCTTACAGCTAGGCTGTCACTTGGTCGCCACAGACTTCTTTGGGACTACCCCACTTTCAGCTTCCCTCAAAGTTCTACAAAATCCTTCCAAAGGATTCTTCCACCCAACCCCATTCCGGGACACTATTGTCTCCAAGAGTAACCCAACACTTCCACCCGTCGCTCAACTCCCAGACGCGCAAGACCTCCGAGCACTCAGGCTGTGCTTTCGCCCTCCCTAGCTAGTTCGCTCCCCAGAATGCTGGGGAAAGCAGCGGCTGAAAAGCAAACTTTCCGAGCGTTCGCAGTGGCGCAAGGGCGCGCGTCGGACTCACAGCTGGTTGATGGCGTTCTGCGAGATGACCGCGTTGGCGGAGAAATAAGGGATCATGTCTGGGCCACAGAGGCTGCAGGTGCAGGCTGGGGACGCCTTACTCTCGTGGACCAAAGTGCTCAAGGTCATGGGACCGATTCAAGGCGCATAGCTCTGCATGGTGTACCCCACTGGGCTCCACCACGAGGCGCTTGAGTTGGACTCCGCCGAGCCAGAAAAGCTGGCTCCAGGCGGCTGAGCTGGGCCCGCCAGGTTGCTTGGAGGCAGCCGCCGAAGCCCTGGGGCTCGGCTGTGGAGTCTAGGCTGCCGGGCTCCGCCAGCAACCTGCCCCCACCCGCGTCCGGGGCGGGGCCCCTGGGCGAAGGCGGGGCGGATGGTGGGAGGGCCCTGAGAGAGCCGGGAGGGTCGGCCTGGCCGGCGGCGCCCCTCCCAGGAGGTCGCTGCACCCACACAGATCCCGCAGCGTGCGCCTCAGGGACTGCCCTACAAGTAGCCGCCCCAACACACTGCTGCTTGGGTGCAGGATTGTAGCAAGCAGGGGATGTGTGAGAAAGGCTCACTTTTCTCTAAGGGGCAATGTTTCAACAGAAAAGTCCTGCTTCTTCGCCAGCACCTTGCATTCATTGTAGCTCAAACAAATCCATTTTTGGAATAATCTTAAAAATTTTAAAAGCTATACATTCATAAATGAAACAAATACTTATCAATGGCTTTCTATGTGCTGGGAGAAATTCAGAGGTTAAATTTTTAACTAACCGTTGAAATTATGGTGGGGAAAAAAGAAAATGCTATCTTACTCTGTAGATAACCCTTGGAAATAAATTTAACCCATTAGGTACCATTGTCTTGTATATAATTGTAAACTTGAGGCTTAATGGGTAAAGAGGACTTGTCATCCCTCATAGAGATTGTAGCTGTACAAATGAATTACTTGTGGACATTTAAAAAAATAGCTATGCCCAGACTGAACCTTAGAACAAATCAGAATTTTTTGAGGACGGGATTTTATTTTATTTTATCTCTGGGAGGGTACTGTAGGGAGCCTCTGTGGCCCCATATACTTAGGTATATTTGAATTTTTCACAACAGACATGTATTTCTGGATCATTCACATAAATTTATTTTTAGAAGGCCTAATAGGGTCCAATTGAACCAAACCAAACTTTCTATTTGAGGATGGGATTTAAATATCAATATTTTCAAAGCTCCCTCTCTCCTGGGCTGGTGATTCCATCCTGTAACCACAGCTGAGAAGGCAGGCTAGAGCTTATATCCTCACTTCTCAGACATGGAAACATTCAGGGTCCAGGCAGATTAATAAATGAGGTCACTTGGACAAGAACCCAGGTTTTATGACTCCTGATTTAGAACGGTTACCACCAAAAGGTATTCTCTGATGCCTTTACAGGCTTAAGTCTTTACTATGTTTCTTCAAACTCACTGAGCAGTGCCTTTCATCTGACCAGCAACCAGCTCTTTGTAAAATGAGACTCTTCTCTCTCCTGCATGCAATGTAGTGGCATACAAAAAGGGCTGGCACAGTGCAGGTACTCAATAATTAGCTCTCTTATCTCTTGCACTTCCAGTCTCATGATGCTAGAGCAAATATTTTCAGGCATCAGTAATTTTAGCATTTATGAATACTTGACTAAAATAAATATCAATGAAGCTGCTTTAGGAATCCAAAAGCCAAAAGTGTGTGTGTGTGTGTACACACTAGGGATTGAACCCAGGAGCACTTTACCACGAAGACACATCCCCAGCCCTTTTTATTTTTTTGAGAAAGGGTTTAAGTTACTCCGGCTACCCTTGAACTTGGAATTCTCCTGCCTCAGTCTCCCCAGGAAATAGAATTACAGGTGTGCACCATTATGCCTGTTCAGAAATTAACATTTTTTAAAGTCTTCATTAACCAATTAGAAATGAGTCACTTTAAGACTAAAAATTCTGCAATCAAGAAAAAAAATCTTTGTTTTATATAAATGTTCAGTCTCTTTTTCTGTGGGAAAATTTGGCAATTTTCAAAATATTAGTTGAGAAATAATCTAAATTAGCTGGGGATATAGCTCAGATGGTAGAGTGCTTGCCTCACATGTACAAGGCCCTTGGTTCAATCCCTGGCACTACAAAAAAAAAAAATAAAAATAAATAAATTAAATAAAACAAAACAATAAACTTTAAAAAACTACATGTGTGCATATGTGTGTTTGTATGACAGAAATCAGAATCACTCTTTTGTTTATCAATCTTTCCATAAAACTTAAACTTAGTTGCTAAGACACTGAAAGACCCAAACGTTGCAAACTCATGCTGTAAAGAAATATCTGTTTCCTAGAGATCAGGTAATAGAATAGAACCAGATGGTAAGTGAAGAGTTAATGGAAGGTCCAGATCTTGGAGTTTCATCATCTTCATCCATCTCTAGGAAGGAAAATGTCTGAAAGATTTATTCAGGCTGTGTCAGCAGGCACCCAAATGGCAATGTAAGAAAAAAAAATCTGCTGATACACCCCAAAATAAACTGCTTAAAATATCTGGCAAACTTGCCAGTTTGAAACTTCTTCCAGACTGTAACTTATGACAGTCTCCTCCTGTGATTAAAAAAAAAAAAAAAAAAAAAAAGGCAGCAGCACTTTAGAACAGCAATGTTAAGGTAAGACCAGTTCTTTTCATGACACACAGAGATGGGATTTTATTGAAGTCAACACTAAATAATGCCCTTTAAGAAAAAATGATGACATGGTAATCATCTCTGTCTGAAAAGAATTCAGCAGGAAATATATCTTATTCAACTCTAACTTGTCTCTTGCATTTTTAACATGCTAGCAATACATTTCATAGATATCAATTTCTTAAATATGTATGCTTGTCTTTTATAAAAAGGCTCCTATAGTGATTCCTCCAAAGTGCACAGTCCTCAAAAGACCTCTATTAGTGCCTATTCAGGTAAGGATACCATGTTAATGCCTCCATCCAGGCCTTTACAAAAGCCTTTCAAAGTTAAACTCTCACTTTGAATTGTAATATAAGAGATTGATAAAGTGCTAGAAAATGCCTCTTGGATTTTTAAGAAAAAAATCTTTGCAAAATGGGACACATTTAAGGAAACGGTTCTTTCTGTGACTGTTTTTAAAAGTTGGAAAAATTCCATTTCTTTTCATGGTCCGCAGTGTCAAAATGCCAATCAATTCAGTTCAGCTCAATTTAATCCTCTAGGCTCCACTGTTAAAAAACAAGACTCTAGGGAGCAAGCTCTCTATACCCAAGCATTTAGGAATTTAAAAATTATTCTAAATTAGATTAAGTAGCATTCAATAAACTAAGCTAGTTTTCTACTCCATATGGAGTCAGAGGGACTTTTCTATTAAAAAAGAAAGAAAAAAAAATGTTTGCACAAAGGCCCTGAGGAAAATTTGTTGCATTTCTTTACACTTTCACTGAGATGGAAGATTTAAAATGAAAAAGTAACAGATGACTCTCGTATCCTTTAGTTACTTCCATTACTATGTATACATTCATAAGGTATGTACCGAACACTGGAAACTCAACATGCTGATGTAACTGTATTCCAGAAGAGACCTGACCTAATACTGCAATGTGATGAAGGATGTAGACATGCTTTTGCTGCCGACAAAATTTCATCATAGGTAAATCATTTGAACTGATGCCAAAAGCAGTGGGCTAGAAACCAGAGTACACAAATTCTAGTTCTAACATGGTCACTTAATAAACTGAGACTTTAGCCAAGTCACTTAACTTTATCTGTAAAAGGGTTAATAAAACCCTAGGAAATAACCCAAGAGCTGTGCTTCTGAGATTCAGAAACATTAGAGAAAGTATTCTCATCTAATCTAAATATCCTGATAAATTCATTTAGTCCACTTTAAGATAACAGTCACTTAATTTAAAGCAATAGAACGGGCAGTTTAAAACCCTGGACTTGGGGCTGGGGATGTGGCTCAAGCAGTAGCGCGCTCGCTTGGCATGCGTGCGGCCCACGTTCGATCCTCAGCACCACATACAAACAAAGATGTTGTGTCCGCAGAGAACTAAAAAATAAATATTAAAAATTCTCTCTCTCTCTCTCTCTCTCTCTCTCTCCCCCCCTCCTCTCTCTTAAAAATAAATAAATAAATAAAACCCTGGACTTGAAATTAATAGGCTAGGTTTGAATCCTGGTGCCATCATTAGGTATGAATTTTGAAATTATTCAATTTGTGACATTATACCTAATTTATAAAGTTATTCTAAAGAGTTGATATATATGTGTGTGTATGCATGTATATATATATGCATATGTACACAGATGTATGTTTGTGTGTATATACATATACGTACGTGTGTGTGTTTGTGTGTGTGTGTGTGTGTGTGTGTGTGTGTGTGTATTTCTTTCTATCCTAAAAGAGAGCCTGGCACAAAAATCTACCCTCTGGTCTTAATATCTGACAATCTAAATTAAGACCCACTATGCGCCTTAGTTTGTCCACTGAGAAAATGAAAATATTGGATTAGAGATGATCCTCTATGTTCTTTTCCACAAATCTGAAAAATAGCTAAAGTAAGTGGCATGAAAAAACGGCAGTGACTGTGGTATCAGAAATTCTAGATACTAACTACTTTGTTCACAGGCAAACCTTAATCTGTCCCAGCCCTAGTTTCTTTACTCTAAAACTAGGGATGGTAATGTTTACTTTACAGGCTTAAGATATACAGACGAAAGTTCTCTGTGAACAAGACAACACCAAGGTTTCACTATGAAGTATCATCATCCATAAATTGCCCCATCAGCTTTAAGTAATAGTTGCATTTGTTTTGTTTTTTAATCTTTTTATTACCCAAGAATTGAAGAATGAGGGAAAACTGAAATACATACAAACTTCCCCTATGTACCATTGTTTTCATTTAGGAAGTCTTTACTATTCTCTTTGCCAGGTGGTTAATGCATTAACTACTGCAACCTACAGTAATGTGAAATCTTCAGTGCTTATTCTACTTGCATTTTTAAGCTCTTAAATAATATGTAAATACCTGGTCATAAGAAAAAAATGATTATACCATTCAGAGGACCTATTTGTGTTTTTTGTTTTCCTTAAGGGCTTGATCTAATTACAATATAAATCGTAATTAATCCCAAGTGTCACTTAAAAAGTTACAAAACAAAAGCCTGTTACCTAGAGTAACACAACCTTCTGTCTCCTGTTAATCTGTAAAATGCTAGGATAAAACTCTCAAGATAATACCCATATTTTCAAATTTCTTGCCCAGAAAACACCAGAGGTAAGAGGTATCTTACTACTCTTAGTCAAAGGCACTCTTCATACAATACAACAAACCAAACTCTAAACTAAGGCTTTTAAAACTTAAAAGCAATCATGTTTTTGCAATCACCATGTGGCTGTTTTTTTCTTTTCTTTTTTTTTTTTAGAGTATCTGACAAGAGTTTTAAACAGGAGTTGAACAATGTCACTGAGCCTTTACGATCATTTCCATAGATATTTCCACCATAAGAGCAATGGGGAACACTGAAAAGATCTGTGTATCAACTCCAAGAGAGCAGAACTCTAAGGCATTCATCCCCCATGGTCTTAACCACCATATGTTCCTGTAGGAAAAGATGTTGAAATGCTGCTTTCTTCAGATTACAAAAGCCCCTCATTCTATTGTTTAGTTAAAATAATAGGCATTTATAGATCACTTTTCACATCCAACACACTTTACAAAACATTTAACTATTTAGTTCCCACTCTCTTTTCATTTTGTTCCTTTTGTTTGTTTTTTTGTGGTACTGGGGATTGAACCCAGGGCCTTGTACATGCTAGGCAAACATTTTACCACTGAGCCACATTCCCAACCTAATGTTTTATATGCTGAATGATTAAGCTCCCCCCCCATCACAAAGGTAAGATGAAAGCCACTCTTCCCATCCTTCTTACTGGGTGATTAATATTTTCAGAAAATTTCCTCACATATGCAAACATCAATATATTGTAACTATACTGTAAGAAACACACATAGAATTATATTACACATATTATTCTACTTCTCCCCCTACCCCACCACCTATCATTATATTGTGAATATTTTTTCCATGGTTATATGAATCTACCATGATATATATATGGTATGGTCAATGGACTTTATTAATTTATATGTGGTGCTGAAAATAGAACTCAGTGCCTCACACATGCTAGGCAAGCGCTCTATTCTATTGTAAGTTCATATATAATTTATTCAAACATTCCTCTACTGATAGACCATTTAAGTTGTGTTCAGTCTTTGCTAGTACATAAAATATCTAGTGAGGCACTCTACCACTGAGCCATACTTCAATCCTTTTACACATTTTTTATGTATATACTTTTTGGATGGATACCTAGAAGTGGAGTTGGCAGTTAGTTTAAAATATTTCAGACACAGGCTGGGTGTGCTGGTGAACACCTGTAATCCCTATGAAGAAGGAAGGAGAGGATCACAAGTTCAAAACCAGCCCAGCAACTTAGCAACATCCTAAGTAACTCAGTTAAAGAATAAAAAAGAATAAAGAATAAAAATATTTTATTCTCAAATAAAGAATAAAATATTTTATTGTCAAAGAATAAAAAAGACTAAGGATATAGCTCAGTGATAGAGCACTGTGGTTTAATCCATAGGGCTGAAAAATGAATAAGTAAATATTTTAAAAGCCCCCCCCACCCCCTATTAAAAGGAGAGATGTGGCTTAGTGGTAGAGTACCCCTGGGTTCCATCCCCACTAACAAAACAACAACAAAAAACAAAAACAAACAAATAAAGTAAAACCACTTTTTCAAAACATGATCATAAGATTTGGTAGATATTGTCAAATTGTTCTCCTAAAGAGTTTAGTTTTTTATTTTCCTATGAAATCAAATTGTTTCTTCCTGCCCCATGATTTACTGAATTAACTCAGGGCTCAAGATCCTCCTTTATATCACATATTTTACATATTACATTAAAAACTATATAGATAGATATGCACATCTATATATAATAAATATGCTATAGAAATTAGAAAAATAAACTTATAAAGAAAAATATTAAGAAGAACTATATCACAAATTACTGATTCCAAAGAATCACTTAGACATAACTAAATATATGTAATATTTAAACTAATATAATTTAAAAAATATTTTTAGTTGTAGATGGACATAGTATATTTATTTGTTTATTTATGATGTGCTGAGAATCAAACCTAGTGTCTCACATGTGCTAGGCAAGTGTTCTACCACTGAGACACAACCCTGGCCCATGAAGATATTATAATTTTGAATTCATAAGCCATTTTAAGATCTCTTTAATGCTAATATTGTACAATACAGGTAAACGAGTCAAATAATGGCCTAATGTCAATAATATCTTAGAATCGGGTGAGACAGAAAAATTGGAAGTGAATTTGAGAGTAACAACAATAACAAAAAAATGAAGGTTGGAAAGGTGGATAAGATCTCAAAAAACAACACAATAACTGATAAACTAATAATTAATGAGCTGTGTGCCAAGTGCTCTATTAAGACTTTACATATACTATCTCACTTAATTCTCATAAACAACCCTAGATTGTATTATTATCTCTGTGAGACTCAGAGAGGTTAAATAATTTGCCCAAGCTTATATAGCAGTATTTCAAGCTGAGTTACTTATTCTTGCTCCAAAACCTGATTTCCTTTTTCTTTTGGTACTGGGATTGAACTCAGGGGTTGTTTACCAATGAGGTACATCCCCACACATTTTGGAGACAGGGTCTTGCCAAGTTGCTGAGGCTGGCCTTGAACTTGTGATTCTCCTATCTCAGCTTCCCAAGTAGCTGAGATTACATGTGTGTGCCACTGTGCCAGGTAGAAACCGCTTTCTGAACCAGTATTCTACACTGTCTTCATGAAGATGGAGGTTCATTACAGAATAGGTTAAACCTATTTGCAACAGGAAGAACTTTTGGGGACCTTGAACACCTACTTTACTGTACCTGACATTTTCTCCTCCACAACATCCTACATAAAGAAGGCATTTAATCTATTTATGGATAATGATGATATATCACCATCCTATTTGATGTTTAAAATAAACCTACTATTGGTCAGGTATTATCATTCCTTGAACAATTAAAGATGAAAAAAACTAACATCTAGTTGATAAGAAGCCCAGACTGTGACAGATTAACTGAATTCTGACAAATCAAATCCGAAATACCTGTATGCCAGACAATTTGCCAAATGCTGATTACAAATGAATATGAGCTAAACATGTTTATATTATTCCTCACTCAAACTCCCAAATAATTTCTTATTCCCTTTCAGATTAACTTTAATCTCTTCCCTCAAGTTTTCAGATCCTCTAAAATTCGAATCCTGCCATACTCCAGTCATTATGGTGTATAACCCTTAACTTCATCCCCTCTAAACACTTTTTACCCATTCTCCTGAAACTAATTTTTGCTACAATTACATAGTTTCTATCCAGTCTTCCATATCCAAGTCTCATTCTCTGTGTTCAGACTATTCCCTCTCTGTGACCACTTTTATCCAGCCTTTCAAATTCTTATCTGTATTTTAAGGTGTAAGTTTCATTCTCAGCTCTACAGTGTTTTCATGTCCAACCTCACTTGATTCTTATTAAAATCCTGTGAGAGCTAGCTCTGATAATCAGCTTCACTTTAAAGATGAGGAAACTGAGGCTCAAAAGTTAAGGGATCTATCCAACTTACAGTAGGATTGATTCAGCCCTTTCACAAGAAGTTTAGTACTATGTAGTTTGTTTAGAATGGTCAAGTTTACAGGCCTTGGATGAGCAGCATCATTATCTCTCTAAACCGGGCTATATCTCACTTGCCATATCTTTCTTCTCTGAAATCAGGTGAATATGCAAAGTTACATACTTAGATAATTACACACTTCAACAACCATGTCAAACGTTGAAAGAATTGAAGCACAATATTGATAGTGTGTTTTCTGAATTAGGCAAAACCTAGAAGTATGCAAGTTATGCTCCCCGCACCCCCCTCTTCAGTAATAAGGATTGAACTCAGGGGCATTTTACTATTGAGTTACATTCCTGCCCTTCTTATTTTTTATTTTGGGAAAAGGTCTTGCTAAGCAGCCTACACAGGCCCTGAACTTGCAACCCTCCTGCCTGAGCCTCCCAAGTAGCTGGGATTACAGGTGTGTACCACTACTATGCTCAGCCGAAAGTTATGATTCTTAATCCTTACTAGAAAGAGGGTACTTTGTATCATTCTTCAGCTCTTACATCAGCTAACTGAGAAAAGAATGGTTTTGGGGTTGAGGTTGTGGCTCAGTGGTAGAGTGTTTGCCTAGCATGTGTAAGGCACTAGGTTCGGTCCTCAGCACCACATTAAAAAAAAAGTAAATGAGGGATTGTGGCTCAGAGGCACAGCACTCGCCTACCATGTGTGAGGGACTGGGTTTGATCCTCAGCACCACATAAAAATAAAGAAATTGTGTCCACCTATAATTAAAAAATAAATATTAATTAAAAATAAGTGAATTTAAAAAAAATTAAAAGAATTTTTTTTAAAGATATGGTTTTGTCAGATTCTATTCATCCACCTCAGCTGGAAAAGCTAGGTAAACAATGGATCTCCTCCAGCTCCCCCCTGTATTTGGGATGGAACCCAGGGCCTTATGCATGCTAGGAAAATGGTCTAGCACTAAGCTACATTCCCAGTCCTTTTTATTTATTTATTTACTTTTTCAAAAATTGAGACAAGTTCTCACTAAGTTGCTCAGACTAGCCTTGAGCTTGCATCATTCCTGCCTCAGCCTCCATTATAGCTGGGATTATAGGCATATGCCCAGCAATCTTTCTTTAATGTAAAATTCATTAAAAAAATTATAGCTGATAAAGCACTAAAATTGATTTTTTAAAGTTTCTTAAGGATTATATGTAAAATACATATAGATGGGCAGGCAAATTTTTCTTAAATAAAAGCTTAATAGTATAGGAAGAAATAGATGGGTAGATAGTGACAAACCCAATATAGTAAATGTTAATCACAGAAGGGGGGTGTAGTTGGGTGTTTATTACACAATTCTTTGAACTCATCTGCATGTTTTAAATTTTTTATAATAAATTCTGGAAAAACAACAAAAATCTCAATTTCTGAGATTTCTGCCTAAAAAAAACTGAGTGGGGAAGGGTGTTAACTGGCTTCCAATGGTTAAGGATCTAGTATATGAACAGAAAACAATAATTAAGCTTGATGGTGTAATTTCAGCTTAAGCTCTTGCATTATATTGTCAAACAAAAAGAGAAAAGCCTAGTTCCTTTAGTTCCATAGTCACTTCTGGAAAGCTGTTATTTCAGATTTTACTTTTCTATCCTTTTCTGTAAAATTCACAAAATGACTAAATTCATAGCTGGAAAACTGTTTATGGCTCATGAGCCAACATAAAATTAGTATGTTAAATAATTTTAGTCATTTAAATTATTTAAAAATAATTACGTAAGTGTTATATCACAACAGAGCTGGGCCTGGTGGCTAAGGCAGGATATGGTAAGTTTTTCTTGTTGTTTTTAAATTTTTTATTTGTTCTTTTTAGTTGTACATGACAGTAGAATGTATTTTGACATATCAAACATACATGGAGGGGCTGGGGCTGGGGCTCAGGGGTAGAGTGCTTGCCCAGCACGTGTGAGGTGCTGGGTTCGATTCTCAGCATCACATAAAATAAATAAATAAATAAAATAAAGGTATTGAGTCCATCTACAACTAAAAAAAATTTTTTAGAAAAAGCATCCATGGAATATAACTTCCCATTCTTTAATTTTTTTTCAGTTGTAGATGAAACAATACCTCTATTCTATTTGTTTATTTTTATGTGGCACCTGGGATGGAACCTAGTGCCTCATGCATGCTAGGGAAGGACTCTACCACTGAGCCACAATCCCGGCCCTAACTTCCCATTCTTGTGGTAGTATGTGGTGTGGAGTTTCACTGGTTGTGGATTCATATATGAACATTGGAAAGTTATGTCCAATTCATTCTACTGTCTTTCCTATTTCCATCCCCCTCCCTTCCCTTCATTCCCCTTTGTCTAATCCAGTGAATTTCTATTCTCCTTCCAACTCCCTTATTGTGAGTTAACAGAGGATGGCAAGTTTGTAGTCAGCTGTCTCGAAAAAGTTTTTTAAAAAGGTCAGTGCTAAAGTGCCCCTGGGTTCAATCCTCAGTACCAAATAAAGTTATATTACAAGGCTTTTTATTAATTGAATGTCTTTGATCTTATTCTCAGGTCAGTTTGTAGAAGAGTACTGAGATGAGTTAAGTTTGTGAGAATATAATAAAAAGCCTTTAAAAACTTTAAAAAGCATCTCTTATAATTATTTAATATACTCATTTTATTAGGAATGCTCATCAACCAAAAGTAGTTTTCTGGTTTGGGGCTTAATTCATGGTGATATGGGTATTATAAGCAAATTAGTTAGACAATCCTACTTTGCCTACTACTTGAGGTATTTTCATATTTGTATACTAATTAAATCTTAAATAGTATTTTTCTCTTAGTGGCATTTTAAAATTACCACATTACAGATATTATATTATTTGCTGTTTGTGAAGTATTTTACCCTTAAGCAGTCTAATTTAAGGGTATTTTCATAGTTTTATAAGTAAAGTAACAGATTCAGATAAACCCAAGCTGGAATGCTGTTTTAGTTATAGCACACAAACTCCCAAAAGAAGTTCTCCAAGGAAAAGAATTGTTTTAGGTTAAGAATAGTAGCCCCAGCTGGGTTTGGTGATGTATACCTGTAATCCCAGTGATTGGGCTGAGGAAGGAGGCTTCCAAATTTGAGGCCAGCCTCAGCAACTTAGTGAGGCCCTAAGCAACTTAGCAATACCCTGTCTCAAAGTAAAAAAAAAAAATTAAAAATATAAAAAAATATGTGGGAATGTAGCTCAATGGTAAAGTGCCCCTGGGTTTAATCCCCAGTACCAAAACAAAACAAAACCAGCTCCACTTTGAGAAAGGAGAGATAGTATCCCCTCAAGGAAAAAAAATTTTAAAGAAAAATTACCTATTAAATTAAAATTCAACTTGCACATCAATTATTCTAAAAACAGAACAATCAGGGAGACTTATTGAAATAATTGTCAAAAATAAAGTCCTTAGTGAAATTTTATTGATTTAAAACGCACTTTTAATTATAGACTTTTTCACATGATAGAAAATAAATTTGGGGCTTTGAGTGAGAACTTAGTGTTAGATTTAGCTAACACTAAACAAATTACAATTAAATAAACTTATTTCTTCTTACGTTATTCTTAGGAGGTAATTTATTCTAGATATTATTAAAACATGTGGATGGCTAAACAGTCAATGAAACTGTAATAAAAACACAGCTCTCCCCATAACATTGTATTCTGAAGCTTTTTATAGTTGTATGTAATCTAAAGTGACACCCAAGTACACATTAAAATTCAATTCTCTTAAAAAGAAGTTCTACTGCTAAAAAAATAAATAAAAAAGCAACAAACACACAAATCTATATTTGAGCTAGAAGATAACCTTTTTTTGTACAAATGCAGTTTCTTTACAAAGCATTTTAATTTCACAGCCCTATTATCTCCTAAGGGCCATACTGGTATTGGACAACAGTGGGTGATAATGCTTGATAGATGTGTAAAATCAAACATTTTAAACTCTCACCTCTGAAGGAATTAAAATTTTCCTCTGAATCAAAAAGCAAAACAATGTTTTCCCCCAAGGACCCTTGTTTTTAATCTAGAGGAAGGGCAGCTTTTGTCAGTCAAAATAAAACATTAACTATGAAAGAAGTGCTGCTGATATTTTTACACAGGCAAACATTCTAGAATAAATACAAGAAGCTAAAGAAAACTATAATAATAAAAAAGAAGACTACGAAACAGAATATTGAAGTTCTTACACTGAACCTTGAAAATAGGGCTTTCAAAATCCTTTCCAAAGATAAGTTAATATTTTGACATATACTATATTTATTAGTTATGCCAGATTGGTTAACATAGGTATTCCAAAATAGTGAGTGCCAACTCTGCCAGGCTTTGGGTTAGTGTGAGGCATTCAAAGAAGTATGAGAATATATAATATTTTATATATATTGAACAGCTCTTACTAAGTAGGGAAGATAGATGAGATACATGAAAAAATGGCCCACTAAATACCTTATGTTCTCTGTGAATGGCATGAACTTTACAAGTGTACATTTACGGACGTTCCTTCTCTCATTACTACCCCAAAGTGCTTGGCTAATGCATTATTCAAAACCCCTTCTATAAGGAATGTCAAGCTGATGGTGGTTCTTAATTATTAGTCAATAACATTTATTGAGCATTTATCATGTGTTAAGCACTATCCCAAACTATGTAAATAAGCATACTGCCATAGTAGCGGAGATGTTCTTCCCTAATAGGTTACTCCTCTCTAGTATGACCATACTGCTACTTCTACTAATTAAACTGTATGCTTAAAAAATTTGATTGTTTCAAAACTGTTGATGCCCATTTCACTTGTTACTATAACTGCATACTTTAATTAACTATTTGTAAAATTTAACTATTATGTAAGACCATTACATGAGTATAAAAATAAGTTATTTCTACAAAAATTAATATGAACGCTTTTGAGAAGGACAGTTACTTTAAAAATTGCTACTGAATTTACATGTGGCTAAGAGGATTACAGACTGCAGGAAAATCCTACATTTCTCAAAGGATTCTGGAGTCAATGCTTTTTACAAACAACTATACATTCTCACTCTTAAGAAATCAAAATTGGAAATTAAAGACAACTTACATAATATGGGTGTGGATTATGCAAGGAAGTTAAGGAATCAGATGATATGTAAATCAGGACAATCCCACTGACTCCTCGAAAATTTTAATTCTAAAATCTAGGTTCTTCCCCAATACTCAAAGGTTTATACGGTGAAATGAATGAAGCAAAAACTCTCCAATGGAGGTGACAAAAGAGGTTTTAAAGGATGAATGGAAAGGGAAACAGACATTTTTAAAGAATGTAGGAAAGGGGCTGGGGCTGTAGCTCAGTGGCAGTTCTTTCCTAGCATGTATGAGGCACTGGGTTCAATTCTCAGTACCAAATAAAAATAAACAAATAAAATAAAGGCATGCTGTTCATCTACAACTATAAACAAACATAAAGAAAGAAAGAAAGGGGGGGAGGGGGGGAGGGAGAAAGAAAGAGAAAGAGAGAGAGAGAGAAAGTAGGAAAGGCTTTAGAGTTGAGTGCACCAAAATTTGAATCTGGGTTTTGTGCTATATGATTTGGGTATCATTAATCTCTTTTGAGTCTCATCCTCCACATTTATAAAATGAGCCATAATAATTTCCTAGGACTACTGTAAGAACTGAGATCATGAACTTAATATATTAATTTGATGCTTAAAGGCATATGGTAACTTTGAGATTTTGAAGAGAAAGAGGAAAGTTTTGCAATTTTAAAAAACCATACATATATTTTAAGTAACCCCTTCTGCCCTTAATGATTCTATAATTAGAGAATTAAAGTCCTTTATGAAGCTTCTGACATAAGTACTGCCACTAAAATAAACTCTAAACCATATTATAGTTTCTCAAATTTGATTAAGATATGTTTTGACAAATGGTAGAGAAAGCTCAGATAATAAAGCCTGCAGTATTACCACAGAATAAAAGGATCAGTCAGTCCAAACCCACCTTAAACCTGACGTCTACTGTTCCTACTTAAATGTTTGTTCAAGAAGTTATTTTCATTAATTTAAAATAGTTTATCTGCACTAATTCCTAAACATCTATAACCATTTTCATGTCTTTAAATTTTTCTTTTTTATCAGTAAAAGATTCAGAGGCAAAAAGGTAACGGTTGAACATAGTGGGGAGGGAAGAGTAGGGGATGAATACAATGTTTTTGTTTTAGAGAGAGAGAGAGAGAGAGAGAGGGGTGGGGGGGAATTTTTTAATATTTATTTTTTTAGTTTTCGGTGGACACAACATCTTTGTTTGTATGTGGAGCTGAGGATCGAACCCGGGCCACACGAATGCCAGGCGAGCGCGCTACCACTTGGGCCACATCCCGAGCCCTGAATACAATGTTTTTTGAATGCAATAGATGGTGGAGTCACTAATAGGAAGAGGAAAAAACTTTGGAAGAGAAACTTGCTGAATATAATAGAGATATTATAGAGATTGTAGGCAGTTAGAAATAAGGGTTTGAAGCTCAAAAAGAAATGTGAGGTATATCATTCAGTTTGAGAGTTCTTGGCAAATGGGCATAAAGAATGAAGAGGATGAAGTCACCCAGGTACAATATATAGAACAAGGGAGGGGAAAATGAGCACCCTTAAACTTTAATGCAAAGTTAAGCTATATGTACACTGAGGAAAATGTTGAATATTCATCACATTTTCACATAATTCCAAGTTCCCCCAAAGGTTGAAAATTTCCCTTTGTATTATAAAGTAAAAGAAAGACAATCATGGCTCCCTGGGAAAAGGTAACTTTTAGAAGATGGACTCGGGAAGAATTGCTGGTGAAATCAATTGAGGTGATGAGCAGATGATACAAGGAAAACCAGCAAGGAATGTTAACAAGCAAAGGAAGTCAGTATACAGAGAAGAAAAGTCAATAGTGTCATTTAAGATGGAGACTAAAAAATATTCACTGGAGATCTTAACCGGACAGTAGTTTGAGAAGTTGGTTGAGGCAAGAAATTTTAAAACGAGGCAATAAAAACAGGCTGTCCATGGGCTGGGGTTGTGGCTCAGCAGTAGAGCGCTCACCTAGCATGCGTGAGACCCTGGGTTTGATCCTCAGGACCACATATGAATAAATACAATAAATGTATTGTGTCCAACTACAAGTAAAAAATAAATATTTAAGAAAAACAGGATGTCCTTTCAAGAAATCAAAATAAAATTATAGATTGATGTGAAAACAATGTCATGGAATCATGTTTTTAAATTATATTTTAAAGTTGGGCATGGTGGCACTTGCTTGTAATCCCAGCAACTTGGGAGGCTAAGGCAGGAGGATTCTAAGTTCTAGGCCAGCCTGGGCAACTTAGTGAAACCCTTAAAACTTGGTGACCCTTGTTTCAAAAGAACAACTACAACAAAAGGACTGGAAACCAAACTGAACTGAACCAAACCAAGAAAGTAATTTCAATGATTACATGTTTCAGTCCTTAAGAAGAGGGACAGTTAGGGAGTTAGGGACAGGGCTATAGCTCAGTAGTACAGCAACTGCCTAGCACATGTGAAATCCTGGGATTGATCTCTAGCTATGCAAAAAAAAAAAAAAAAAAAAAAAGGGCGTGGGGACAGTTAGAATAGCAAAAGGCTAACCTGCCAGGTATATTTTAACTTACTGGAAAACGGCTTTAACCTTTATATTAACAATGCCCTTTTTTTTTTTTTTTTTTTTTTTGGCCAGGAGTGGTGGGCAGGCCTATTATCATAACAACTTGGGAAGATGAGGCAGAAGGATTGCAAGCTGGAGTCTAGTCTGACTAACTTAATACAAAATAAATTTAAAAAGGGCTGAGAATGTAGCTCAGTGGTAAAGAAACACTGGTTCAATCCCCAGTACCACAAAAACAAAATAAAACAAAACAATCACAAAAAAAAACCCTGCCTCTTTTCAAAATTTTTAAAAAACGAAGTACTAAGATATAGTGATTTTAAAGGTTTCTGAAATATGTACCATGAAGTTGTTACAAAGTTATAATCCTAATTGTGGAAGAACTCAGTATAATCACAAAAAATGGAGTAACAATGGCTATTGGTTGTTGTATTACAACAGACACTTCACTTTTATTTCTCTCCTCATGAAAAACTAAAATATTCTTGTTCCTACAAGACAGTGAAGAAAATGGGCTCCAGAGGCTACAAATACAGCTTCCTAATACCTGTAAACAGATGAATAGGTTTTTGTTTGTTTTAAAATCGTTATACTGGGGTTGAACCCCATGGGCACTTTACCACTGAGCTATATCCCCAGTCCCTTCTATTTTTTAATTTCAGACAGGGTCTTGCCAAGGCTGGCCTAAAACTTGCAATCCTTCTGCCTTGGCTTCCGAGTCACTGGGATTAGAGGCACGTGCAACAGTGCCAGGTTGGAAGTACAGTTCTTTAATGCATTTCTTCTACAGAAAGTTTCTGAGTGTCTTCTAAATGCAAGGATTCAAGGACACGATTATGAACGTGACAAAAGACTGTCTCTGCCCTCACACTTTTCATAAGTGGCAAGAATAAACAAGCAATGTGTAACAACAGTGTTGAAAGTACTATGAAAGGAAAGCATAAGTTCTGTTAGAGCACTGAGGTGAGGATTTTTCCACTGAATAGTAAGGATTTCTATAAACAAAAAATGGCTCACAACCAACTGTGTGTTTTAAAGAACTTTGAAACTTTCCGACCTTTTGTTTGGTGCTTCACCACAACAGCTGTTTTAGAATTAGATTAAGTAATTGATAACAGGTCTTTTTCTTCTCTTCAAAAGGCTCCTTGGTTTGGGGAAATTCTCAGTGAAAAATTAACATTAGAACAGTGTGCCACTTATGTTTATTCATATAGTCCTTCTGCCTCAGTGAGTCACAGAAGATTAATAAATATTCATTGAATGAATTAATCAAGATGATCAATACTTAAAACAAGTTTTTCCAAATAACATCCAATAGCTATGACATTAAGTAATTACCCAGGTTAAATCAGCTTTGACCTACTGACCGGCAAGAAGTTTCTGTTTCTAGTTCAAGATTAGATTTGTACTAAATACAATAATTTAATTTTAATTAATAAATTTGCAACACTAGGGATTGAACCCAGGGGGGCTCTACCACTGAGTTATATTCCCATCCCCTTTTACATTTTATTTTGAGACAGGGTCTTCCAAAATTGCTAAGGCTAGCTTTGGACTTTGAATCTTCCTGCCTCAACCTTCTGAGATTATAGGACTATACCACCACACCTGGCACAATATTTTAAATTAGTATCTGAAGCCCTCAGCAAATGATCTTTTTTCCTAAAAAAAAAAAAAAAAATATATATATATATATATATATATATATATATATATATATATTAGACATTGATGGGCCTTTATTTTGTTCATTTATTTATATGCGGTGCCGAGACTTGAACCCAGTGCCTCACACATGCTAGGCAAGCACTCTACCACTAAGCCACAACCCCAGCTCCTCAGTAAATGATCTTAATACTATATGATGTCAGGGGTGTCAGTCATAGTATAAAGTTACAGAAATTGGACTGAGTTTGCAAAATTAAAGTGAAAAAGAATTTAGATAAGTAATAATGAAAGTACCATCACTTTACATTATTGTCTTGATATTTGGTGCTTAATATTTGTTAGGTTTATCCTATAGTTATTTTACTTCACAAATATACTCTAGGATAGAGAGACAGATGTCATCCTTATTTTACAAATGAGGTTTAGCATGCTATAAAGTGCAAGAAAACTAAAATCAGATCTTCTTACTCTAAATTTTTCCCCCTACCCTGCTTATATCTGCGTAATGAATACATTGCTAGACATCCAGATTTCCCTTTCTGACTTCTTTGGATATAAAAAGAAAATTCACATTGTATACTGGGAGTCCTTTCTAACTAGGGAGGCTAAAACATAGTGAGTTTTTATCCACAGAAATAATATAACAATGCAGGGCTTGGCGACACATGCCTGTAATCCCAGCAGCTTTGGAGGCTGAAGCAGGAGGATCACAAGTTTGAGGCCAGCCTCAGAAACTTGATGAGGCCCTAAGCAACTTAGCAAGACTCTGTCTTAAAATAAAAAATTAAAAGGGCTGGGGATGTGGCTCAGTGTTAAAGTACCCCTGGCACTGGAACAAAACAACAAAACAAAAAACAATAAATATTTTTTAAAAAATGGTCCTATTCCTTGTCATTACATAGTGTGATAGGAAATAGTTATATACCTATACTCATTTCCTATTTAGTCTTCCCCAACCCCCCAGTATCAGGGATTGAACCCTCCAGTGGTCTATCAGTGAGCTCCAATGCCAGCCCCTTTAAAATTTTGATTCATTTTTTCACTAAACTGCTGAGGCTGGCCTTGAACTTGCTATCCTCCTACCTCAGCTTCTAAAAGTTGCTGGGATTACAAGTCTGTACCATGACACCTGCTGTTTAGTCACAATTTATAGTATAGAAACTGTTCTGGGATAAATTTTCACTTTTATCAGGAAAATCTTTTGTTTTTCAGAAGTCTTATTTTCTAAAGACCTGATGAAAATGTGGCAAATATTTTGGCTATCTTTCTTAACACCAATATTCTAAAAATAATACTATCATTCAACATCTAAGTTTATTAAATGCTCTTTAATTTCACTTTGTAAAAATTCTCCATCAGATATTTATCACCTTTTAAGATCATGAAAGTTAATGAAATATGAATGTTAAATGACATGATATGAAAACACTGTAAATTTGAGAGTTAATTCATATTATAATAGGAAACCTTTCTAGAATGACTATTTCCTTTAAAATAATTTAAAACAAGCACACACAATTTTTCTTACCTTGAAATGTGTGTGTGTGTGTACGCGCACGCACATGCATATGTACTAAGGTGAAAAAAATCATGTCTATCAGGTGTTTCTATTCCCACAAATATAAGAATACCAGAAGAAAAATAAAAACTTGACCTACATTGAATTAGGCAGTGTTAAATTAACTGTTCATAATACACCATTCTCAACAGGAATCTTTTCTAAATCTTAAAATTTCTTGTTTTTTAATATATATATTTATTTATTTATTTTTATGTGGTGCTGAGGATGGAACCCAGCGCCTCGAACGTGCTGAGTGCTCTACTGCCAAGCCCCAACCCCAGACTTAATCTTTCATCCAAACAAATAACTTGTAGTGAACAAGAAAAATATATTAATTTATTATTATTATTATTATTTTTGTGCTAGGAATCAAACCTAGGACCTCATGCATACTAGGCAAGTGCCTTACCACTGGACCACATCCCCAGACCAAACTTTATTTTTTATGATCCCTGAATACTTCCTGAAGGAAAGTAAGATTCTAATTTTGGGCTCTGGGGTTAGAGGGTAGAGAAGTGGGACAAATCCTTGGTTCTTATTTGTATTCTACTTAACACAAAGTTAATTACCTTTTACTTAACTGGGAAAATCATTTTGGGAAAAGGTAATAGAACTATAAAAAGCTAATCATCTAGCTGGCTATGGTGGCATGCATGTGCCTGCAGTCCAGTAGTGGGAGACTAAGATGAGATCTCTTGAGAGCAGGAGTTTGAGATCCTTAGGTAACACAGTGAAACCCCATCTCAAAAAACAAACAAACAAACAAACAAACAATCTCTAATCATAAATTACCTTTAAGTGTGTAAGGTGCCTACTGCTAAACAAGTTTCCTTAGTTTTAATAAGGAAAAAAATTAATTTTTTGAGTCACTGAGTAATAATAGATCTGCAAAAATCAACACAGTTTTTTAAAGTAAAATTAACAGCAAATTCACTAAAACATTTTCATCAGTGAGGAAACTATCCTGGGAATATGTCTTTGTTGGGGATGTACACTTGTCCTTTATTTGTACATTCTAATTTTTTTTTAATTGATAGAAAATTCTTTCCTCTCCTGGATGTATGCAATCAAACTCATTTCCTAGATTTCCTTGGCTATACTATTTTTATCTATAGGACAGGTCTTAGCTCAAGACAATGGTCTTGCTGATTTGGTAAAGCCATGCTACCACAAATCATCAGTATTTTATCCTGGCCCTTGAATTTTAATTTGAAACATAATCTGAAAAAAGCTCTTCAAATGCCTCAAAAAGTCTGTTAAGGAAAAGACTTTTGGACCATGATCAACTGCCTGTTAGACTCCTTTTAGCATGACACATTTCCTACCAAGGTCCTCGGAGCACTTCTGCTCTCTGGTCTGGAAGTCTGAAAGTCAGTTCAGTGGTGGACTTAGCAAAAAATGATAGCCCAAAGCCTAAGACTTCCCAGGGTTGTCCCCCTTCATGTGGTCTGTGTACATAAATAAATTGTTAAGGATTCTTCTTGAGTGTGCCACAGTTTAGTCAGCCATATCTAGCTCTCCAAGAGTTCTTTACTTTCTGCCTTTTCACTCTCCTGGAACTTTCTTCCTCTATTACAGTTACACTATTGCCCCATTTCCATTCCTCTGTCCTCAGCCAGAAAAAAATAAATACTAAATTAAGTGTGAGATTATTTTTTCTAACACCTTTTAGTTGGTCAATGAGAACTGAATTAAGGATGTGTTAATGCTTTGTCTTGTGGGAAAAGAATAAAGGGCACAATTCCACAGCTGTCCATGTCTCACTTCTCTGCTAGTTGAGGAATTCTGCCTCAGATCTTTTCACTCTGCAATATGTAACTTCTGCTAAACGTTGGCCCTGGTAATGGGAGAGAAAGTATAGCTGAAAAAAAAATCTCACTTTCCCCTCTAGTATGAAGTCTACAAGAATCTAAAGGGCATATGTCATGTCACTAAAAGGAACTGTTACTTAACTCTTACTTAACTGTTACTTAACTATTAACTATTACTACTTAATAATGAGTATTGATAGGTATTTGACACTTTATTAGTACTTGGATTTTTATAATATAGGAAAATAATTTTTCTAAAAATTGGTTTTACAAAGTCATGAGTTGAGGGGAAATTTACCTTACTTTTTTTTTTCTTTTTGCTTATACATAAATAACAACATCTAGAAGGGAGAAAAAGTAAAAAAAAAATTTTACCTAGCTTTAAGAGATATATCTAATTTCATTATGTCTATGATAATTAGGTTTACTTTTCAAATCAGATTTAAGAAGCATGCAGGCAAGGTCAGAGAAATGTAAAATAAATAAGGTCTAAGAATACATTCTTCAGAAACCAAAAGCACTTTGGTTTGTAGTGATAATGAAAATTATCACTGCAGTTGAACAGTTAGGAAAAGAGCCTTGCTCTTGGATAGTCAGAATTAATATTATCAAAATGACCATACTTCCAAAAGCACTATACAAATTTAATGCAATTCCGATCAAAATCCCAATGACATTCCTCATAGAAATAGAAAAAGCAATCATGAAATTCATCTGGAAAAATAAGAGACCCAGAATAGCTAAAGCAATCCTTAGCAGGAAGAGTAAAACAGGTGGCATCACTGTACCAGACCTTAAACTATACTACAGAGCAATAGTAATAAAACAACATGGTACTAACCCTAACCCTAACCTTAACCCTTGTGAATTCAAGGCAAGCACTCTATCAGCTGAGCTAAATGCCCAGCCCAACATTCTTGTATTTTAATTAATTCATTCAGTAAGCATTTACTAAGTGCCAAATATATGCTAACTACTGGGGATACCAAGATAAAGCAGTTTCTGTCCTGATGATGCTCTCAGATGCAGTTTAGCCTCTTGCCTAAATTACTGCAAGTCTCCTAAGTAGTTTTCCTACCTACCCTCATGACCCTATGACATTGCCAGACTCTCTTTCTGGAAGTTATGTAATTCTTTTTCATACAGATCTATCAAATCAAAACTCCTCTGCTTTTAAGATAATAGGCAATTATTTTATTACTGTCCCTAAAACACATTAGCACCTATTCTCAGACTTCCTTTCACTCTTCATCCACTTGTGTTTGAAGTGCTCTTCTGTTTTCCTATCTAAATCCATTCTTTCATCAAGACCCAACTCTTCCAAAATACCTCTTATCTACATTGTTCCCTCCCCTCTACTGCAAATTTTATTTTCATTGCTATGTTTTTTAAATCTGGGGAGAAGATCAAGTTTTCAAAGGTGTAGATTTTTTAAAGTAGATGGTGAATAGTTCTTTTTTATCCATGAGAGACTTGAGGAATAAATTAATCTTAAAGAGAGTAAAAATAATTTCTTCACTCTTGGAATAATTAAAAGATTTTGTAACCTACTATGTGTTGAGATGGAAAAGGTAAAAATGGTACTGAATGGCTTAAGCATCCATTTGGGTTTTGTTTGTTTGGGTTTGTTTGAAAATTTGGGTTTTTGTTTGTTTGGAAAGGACAATTTCCCTTGATCTTTGATATATTATTGTACAATTCTATAAACTGCTGGTTCCAAGACAATTTCCTAAAAGTCATTCCTTATTTTATATAATTTTTAGCTTGGAGATAGTATACAGAGGAATGGAAGAACTTTACTACAATTAAAATATTTATTTTCTAAGAGCCCAAGTACTTTGTTTCTTATCATTGTTATTCATCTTTAAAGAAGTGTCTTGAGATTTCAAAAATCTTCTTCAGTGGTATATTCCCTTTGTTTATTTTTACTTATAATTTTATTAGGTTGGCTCATATGAGAGCTCTTTATAAATCAGAATGGCTGAATATTGATATTTTATGTTTTTGTTTTATAGTTACATTCCTGGTTGTTCTCCAGTTAGTAAAGTAGGTCATCATTCAAGAAGGAAAGCTGTGAGTTGATAAATATGCAAAGGAAAACTGGCATTCAAACTTAACCAATCTTTTACCAAAAAGTTAATAGTATACAATCTGATTTTCTATAATTATGTTATATTTTTATGACTAACCTCTGAGAAAGAAAATATAGCCAGAATTAAAAATGTATATAACATGAAACCATCTTAATCTTTTTGTTTTTTTGCTACCAGAGATTGAACTCAGGGGCACTCAACCGTTGAGTCACATCCCCAGCCCTACTTTGTAGTTTATTTAGAGACAGGGTCTCACTGAGTTGCTTAGTGCCTCACCATTGCTGAGACTGGCTTTGAACTCTGAGATCCTCCTGCCTCAGCCTCACGAGCCACTAGTATTATAGGTGTGTGCCACCACACCTGGCTCTTATTATATTTTTGATTTGCATTTCCCTAATGACTAGTGATGTTGAGCTTATTAGCCATTTTCGTGTCTTCTTTTGGTGAAATGTTCATTCAAATTCTTTTCCTTTTTAAAATAATTTTAATTAGTTTTAATTAAAAATAATTCCTGTTTTTTTAATATGCCATTAGAATTGTATAAATGCCAGAAAGAGAGTCTGGCAATGTCATATAGGGCATGAGTGTAGGTAGGAAAACTACTTAGGAGACTGTTGCAGTAATTTAGGCAAAAGGCTAGACTCCATCTGAGAGAAGCACTAGGATAGAAATTGCTTTATCTTGGTATCCACAACAGTGTGATGGTTAATTTTACTTATCAATTTGACTGAGCTACAGGGTCCCAGATATCTGGTTAAACATTATTCTGACTGTGAAGGTGTTTCTAGATGATATTAAACATTTGACTTAGACCCAATGAAGTAGATTTCTCTTCCCAATATGGGTAGGCCTCACTCAAGCCACTGAAGATTTGAATAGAACAAAAGGCTGAGTAACAAATAATTCTCTTTGCCTGACAGGATTTGAGTGGAAACACTGGTTTTCTGCTTTTGGACTCAGACTAAGACTGGAACTTACATTATTGGCTGTCCTGATTCTTAGGCCTTTGGACTTGGACTGAAATTATACAATTAGTTTTCCTGCATCTCCAATGTGCAGATCTTGGTACTTTTCACTTTCCATGACCACGTAAAGCCACTTTCTTTTAATAAATCTCACCCTCCACCCTCCCCACACACACATACCCTGCCTGCCTTTCCCTCCCTCCCTCCCTCCCTCCCTCTCTCTCTCTCTCTCCCTCTCTCTCCTCTCCCTCCCCCACCCCACACAAACATATCTGCGATTGGTCTGATTTCCTTGGAGAATTCTGACTAATAAAGATTTTGGTACTGAGAAGTGGAGTACTGCTATAACAAATACCTAAAAAAAGTAGGAAGTGCCTTTGAAACTGGGTAATGGATAGAGGCTGGAAGAGTTCTAAGATGCACGCTAGAAAAACAAAACAAGATACTATGAAGGATCTGCTAAAGGGAATTCTCATAAGGGCTCAGAAAGAACAAAGGAGAGCTAGAGAGAATATTTCTATCTTCTTAATGACATAAATAAATCATGAACAGAATATTGGCAGACACATGGATGGAAAAGCGCATTCTGTTGAGGTCTTGGATGGACTAAGGAACATTAGAGGACACTGGAGAAAAGGTGATCCTTGTTATAAACTGGCAAATAACTTGGCTGAATTGTGTTTGTTTTCTAGTGTTTCATGGAAAGTAGAACTTAGGAGCAACAGAATTGGATATTTAGCTTAAAGGATTTCTAAGTAAAGTGCTAAAGGAGTACTTCTTTTTGAATGTTTATAGTAAAATTCAAGAAGAGAGAAATGAAGAAGAAATTGTTAAAGAAAAAGGAACCAAAACTTAGATTCTATCAGTTTGACTATATTTCAAAAAATGAGAAACTATTTGGAGAACACCAAAGATGTGGCTGATATACCATTTGATAAGGAGGTGAATATGAGTGACTCGTCATCCCTCTTAATAAAAGACAGTAGACATATGATATTATGCAAGCAGAAACAGTATCAGCTGGAACTAAAGGAAACAGAAAATGAGACGTAATGAAGTAAAGCTGTGAATATTCCTCTCCTTTCCAAAAAAGGGAAGAACCCCTAAAGCAATTCAGAGGTAATCAGGGCTGCTACTCCCACCCCAGGCCCAGAGTGGGATTTAGGGAGTAAGTTTGTTGGGGCTTGGGGAAGTAAAGCTGCCTCTACCTCAATTTGAAAGTATGGGACCACACCCAGCAGAGTTGAGAAACTGGGCCATTCCATGGATATGGAGAACAGAGCCTCAAATGAAATAGGATTATTCTCAAGTTTTAAGACCTAATGGAATTTACCTTGCTAAGTGTTGGACTTATTTAGGACACAACACTCCTACCTTCCTTTTGATTTCCCCCTTTCAGAATGAAAACATGTATCTTATGCTTGTGCCACCAATGTATTTTGGAACATTTCTTCAGTATAGGAAAATTTTTACTCAAAGCCAGATTAATTGATAGAGATGGAGTTTGGTTCAAGATGAATCATATCTGGTCTTATTCATGTTTAGATAAAATTTTGGACTTTAGACTTTAGAATTAATGCTAGAACATGTTAAGATTTTGGGGATGTAGGAAGAAGATTTTTTTTTTTTTTTTTTTTTTTTTTTTTGGTTCCAGGGATTGATTCCAGGGATGCTTAACTACTGAGTCACATCACAGCCCCTTTTATTCTTTATTTTAAGGCAAGGCCTCACTAAGTTGCTTAGACTGGCTTCAAACTCTTGATCCTCCTGCCTCAGCAATTCAAATGTGGGGATTACAGGCAGGTGCCTCCACACCCAGCAGAATGGATATATCTTGCATGTGAGAAGGAAATGAATTTATGGGCCCAGGGATGGAAAGTAGAACTTATGTTATGGTTTCATGGTAAAAAGTTACAGCCTGAATGTTTGTATTCCCACTCCCCCAAATTCATATGTTGAGGTCTTAATCTTCAATGTGATAGAATTCAGAGATGGGGCCTTTGGGGAAGTAATTAGGATTAGATGAGGTCATGAGGGCAGGCCACCCATAATGGGATTAGTGTCCTTATTTGAGGAAGAGACCAGAGTTCTCTCTTTCTGCCATTGAGGACACTGAAAGAAGGTGGCTGTTGCAAGCCAGGAAGAGAGCTCTCACCAGAGAACTGGTGAATCTGCCAGCACTTTGATCTTGAACTTCCCAGGTTCCAGAACTATGAGAAATAAATATCTGTTGTTTAAAGCCACCCAGTCTAGACATTTTGCTACAGCAACCTGAGCCAACATTGATTAGTTATTGTTGAATTTTAAGAGATCTTTATATATTTTTGGATATTAACCCCTTATCAGCTGTATGATTTGCAAATATTTTCTTGCATTCTATGGGTTACCTTTTCTTTCTGTTGACTCTATCCTTTTATAAAAGTTTTATTAAATCTTTTCCTTTTCCTTTAATACTAGGGATTAAACCCAGGAACCTAGGCATGTTGAGCAAGTACTTTATCATTGAGTTACACCCCAGCCCCAGTTTTAAATTTAGATGTAATCTAATTTATTTTTGTTCTTATTGTTGCCTGTAAACATTGGTCTTTAAAGTCATCATAATTTTCTGATTATATTAAAAGATTACCTTTAACTTATGATTTTCAATAAGCAGTATTTGTTTAAAAAATTTTTTTTTAATCACCTGAAACTTCCTTTAGTTGTAATGATATGCTGTTTACTATTCAAGGCCCTACTACAAATCACATTTGAACTCACAAAGTGGCAAGATGAATTTAGGCAGGTTCGAAGAAAAGACTCAATGATAGTTTATTCTGTGGTAAATTGTCGTGAGCCAGCCTGGGCTGTGTGTGTGAGCTGTGAGCATTCTGAGTGCATGAGTGGACTGGACTGATGTTGCTGCTCTGTCTGGGCTGTGCACGTATGTGTCCTTTTCTCTTGCTCTGCCTTTTGATCCCACACAGCACCTGAGATGGGTGTGACTTGCCCAGATGTCAATCAATCTACTGACCACAAGATATCACGAAACTAGACTCAACCCCCTGAAACCTGACCCTTCGCCTTATTTGGAAAGAACATTCCATCCAACCTCCCTTTGTGTGTCTCCCCATATAAAAATAAAGAATTCAGGTGGCTCTCTCTCTTTCTAACAGACCCCTAGGGTCTAGAGCCCTCCTGGATTTTGAAAAGGTATTTTTGTGTGCTTGTATGCTTTCTTCACCATTTTCTCAGTTACTGATGTAGTCAGATTTTGTGAATCCAGCATAGGTTGCCAGCTTGATTAGATGGTGACAGTAAATGATGGAGAATGCCAGAATGATTTTTAGTAGCAAAAAATTTTTAGTAGCAAACAGACAAAAGTCAACCTCTTCCACACCATCGAAGGACATTCAATTGCAAGTAAGAAAATTACTTTGAGTTAGGCTAAAGCCATTATACTGAGAAACAGCCTGACAGATTAATTGTCTTATAAGACAAGAAAAATATGATTTTCAAAAATGGGTGCTACTAGGTTTTTCTTTATTTCTTATTTCTATAAGTGATCCTTTTCTTGTGAACAGAAGTTTGCAAAAATTCTCTGCTGCACATATTAATGAATTATTGCCAACAACTTTAAAACAGGTCTTTGGTTCTTTTTTTAAAAATATATTTTTAGTTGTAGATGTACACAATACCTTTATTTTATTTGTTTATTTTTATGTAGTGCTGAGAATTGAACTCAGTGCCTCATATGTACTAGGTGAGCACTCTATCACTGAGCTACAACCCCAGCCCCAGTCTTTTGGTTCTTAATGACATGACAACTCAGTACCATGATTAATAGAAAAGATTTTCATTGTTTCATCATTATATAATTTTTTGGACAGAAATTATTCCAGTGGATTCTAAGTCAATACATAAAGCTTGAAGTTAACCCAAACATCTTTAAATTTGACATACTAGAAATTTCAAGATCCTTTGGAATCTTTTTTTCATTCTAATGGGAATAAAGTTATGATTCCTCTGATAAAACTTCCATTGGGTTGGTTTCTACCTCTTAACCCTATGCAAAAGAAGGGCATTTTACTGTCAGATCTTCCTTAACAGAGAGTAAGAAATTAAGCTTTATGCAAAAATTTATATGAAGACCAAGACAGGAAAAATATTGACAGTAGCCTCAGTTACTGATGAAAAGGAACTATTTTTATTTAAAGTTTTAGTGTAAAATAAGAAAGTATATATCAAGAAATTTCCGATAATTAATCATTAAAGACACATTCCCTTTAGCCAGGTTTTTACAATGAGCATGCATATTGTATTCATTTTTTGTATCATGTGAAATGGCTCACTGATTGAATTTAGAGGATACAAGTTTTGTTAATATTTAAATGACTATCTAGAATTTACCAGGGCTCACTCTTGTGGGAATACTTGGTTTTAAAGACAATTTAAATGAAATAACAGAAATGATTTTTTTTTTTTTTTTTTTTGCAGCAATGGTGTGGAGATACAACCTAGGGCCTTGTGCATGCTACAGAAGAACTCTCTCCCACTGAGTCTGCATCTTTTAAAACAATCAATCATTTTAAATATTTCTGAGTCAGTAATTGGATTCTTAAAGCAGTCCCATTTTTGAAAGATCAATGAAGCATCTTAGGAATCCAGGATAAACTAATTTGACAAGACCAAATACAATTTCTAGAAAAAAACAACTATCAAAATATTATATGATGAATGCACATACCTCCTGGGCTGTGACCGGCATTCTTCCTCCCCGCTATCTGCCTCCTGTATAAATAGAACATAAAAAAAAAATTAAAACCTAAAAGTTTTATAACATGGTATCGCCAATGAAATTTTTACTAAGTTTTATATGTGGGCATAGTGTATTTATATTGTTCTGCACTTAAACTAAATTCTCTTCATAAAAGGTGACTTCTTCCAACCCAGTGGGTTGATGTCATTGAAACTTACTCCTGGAGGAAATAACATCAGTTTACAAATAAATCTCATTGATAACAAAGTGCTACTCATTAAAACAACTAGCTCTGAAAACAATTGAACATATTATGTTATTTTTGTGCTACTTTAACTCCAAAATAAGTGACTAACAGCAAAAATTTCAAGATGACCTATGATTCTGATCTCCAAAGAACAAACTAAAAAATGTACCACTTCCAAGTGCTCCTGATCAAATCATTATCACCATCAACATAGTGGCTACTGCTTATTGAGAACTCGTGCCAGGCACTGTGCACAACACTTTAAGTACCTACTTATTTATAAACTATAACAATGGAACTATATTTTCACTGATTCTCATACACATATAACAAAGAATAAATTGATATAAAAAAGCACTTAATAGTTTAACTGTAGTATTTGTGGGGTTTTTTTTTAGTAGCACATAAATAGTCTTAGAACTTTTTAATGTGTGTGCTATACTGGATTTCGTGTGCTAGGCAAGCACTCTACCACTAAGCTATATCCCCAGCCCCATAGTCTATGACAATTTAGAGTTAATGGATGCTTTACAAACAGAACACACCAAAATTCATAAAAAGGAAATAAATTGTCCAGGTAAACGCACACGATGAAGCCAGAATTAAACAAACAATATAATGCCTCCCAATTGGTTAAAAACCAATTTACCTCTCCCTAGTCATAGTTAGGAATTAGTATATATTACTATATTATACAATCTTCACAGAGAAAAGAATAATGACATGAAGGAAAAGTGATAAATGATAAAATTAATGATACTGAATTTTTTCCTTTAAATTTGCTCCTTGACATTTCATTCATTCATTCATGGTACTAGGGATTGAACCCAGGAGTGCTTTATCACTGAGCTACATCCTCAGCCCTTTCTTTTTTATTTTGAGACAAGGTCTCCCTAAGTTGCTTAGGCCCTAAATTGCAGAGGCTGGCTTTGAACTTGAAACCCTGCCTCAGCCTCCTGAGTTGCTGAGATTTACAGACATACATCACTGCACTGTGTTGATATTTTATACGTGTTCTCCCATTGCTTTTGCCCTATCTGGCATACACACAAATAGGAAGAGAAAAATAATCTCAAACAATATGTGGACTGTCTGCCAATGACCCATTTATATTTTCTAGTTTATGTAGCCATCCCCATTTACCTCTGAACTATTCTGTCTCCATTCCAAGTCACAGTCAGACTTTTATTCCTCCGTTATTTTCACATAAATAAAGTTGCCCAAGGGAAGAGAGCTGAGCTGATAGTCATTGCTGAGATCTGAACACCTAAAGCCCTTTGTGCAACCCATTGTCAAGTCCCTTCCCAGTCTCTCCACTGCCATCTATCAATCGCTTTTGTTCCTACATCATTTGGGTGAGCCATAGGAAATGGGGATTAATAATTATTTACAAATTGTATAAAAACAATTTTAATTTTAAGGATGCTTACAATTTTCCCCAAAGGAAGAACAGACATTCTACTCCCAGAGGGAGGACAGGTACAATATGCATTATATAGAGCATTATACTTTTTGCCTGTAGGAGAAGTTTTAGGTTCAGAAGATATTTAGCAACTCAACAAGAAAGGCATTAAAATGAGAAAGAACTGTATATGGAATCAAAGGTCAAAACCTGGAAAAAAAAATGAAAAGATTCAAATAAGCAAATGTAGATGTACTATTTTTGTGTCCAAGGGAACTGTAATAAATAGAAATAATTTCCTGGGAATTATTTCCTATTTAACAAATAGTACTTCATTATTATTATTGATTAACAGACCTCAAATTCTGATGTACTCCTCTCAAATTATTATTATTATTATTTTAATATTTATTTTTTAGTTTTTCGGTGGACACAACATCTTTGTTTTGTATGTGGTGCTGGGGATCGAACCCGGGCCGCACGCATGCCAGGCAAGCGCGCTACCGCTTGAGCCACATCCCCAGCCCTCAAATTATTTTTATTGCATGAAATATTATATAAGGAAGAATGTATTTAACACATATTTAAGTTATGAGATACAATAGTAAAATGAATATCTGTGAATGTCATTCCACCTTAGGGCTAGAATAATATCGACCTTTGCATCCACCTGTGTACTTATTTCCTATTTCCTATCCCATGTACTAGTATCCTGAAGTTTATAATTATCACCCCATTTTATTATAAAAAATTTCAAACATACAGGAGTCTGTATGTCCACCATCAGGATTCTAGCATGAATACTGTCTATACTTGCTTTTTCACATATCTGTTCATCTATCAATCCATAAACCCATATTTATATAAATATTCTTGTCCTTAAGTACATGTCACTAATTAAAATTCAGTATTTCGTTATAGTTCTTTTTTTTTCTTTAAGGTAAAACTTACAATGAAATGCATTTTTTTTTTTTTTTTGCAGTGGGATCAAAGCCAGGGGCATTCTGCCACTCAGCTACATCCCCAGCCCTTTTTATTTTTCATTTTGAGATAGGGTCTGTTCCATATATTCCTTTTTACCCATGAAGTCTTTATTCTTCGAGTTTGGGTATTATAGTATTATACCGTACCATTGTTAGCTTTCATTAAGGGGACCATATGACCAAGTCCTTTAAAACTTAACTCATTTTGAATTGAGTTTCAAACTTTTGAAAGTGCAAGGATTCAATTTTAAAGTTGGAATCCCATGAAATGTGTTTTCTTCATTAGGAGTAACATCATAACTCTTCACATAGATGTTACACTAGTAGCAGAAAATCCTATTGACTTCCTCTCACCCATCTCGAATACCTTCAGTGAAATTGATTTAAGGGTAGTGGGATATTCCATTTAATAAAACAGGTTTAGAACATTATTTTATCTACTATAGGCCCTCCCTCAAAAAAGTTTTTTTCTTGGATTTTTTTCCAATATTCAGACTCTGAAATTTGTAATTACATCCAAGTACTTATCATAACTGAAAGATTTCTGGTGGCTTAAAATTTACTAGCACTTAATGAAGATACACTTATTACTGAAAGAAACCATTATGCTAGATTAGTAGGAAGAGTCAGGTTGCAATATCTATCACTTTTGAGCCAGAAGTATTCTTTCATAATAAGATGCTGACCTGAATCAACATTATAAAAGAATACTTCTGGCTCATTAAAAAAAAAATAAAGTTGTAAATTCTTAAATTAATGTTGGCCTTGTTTCCAAGTCCTGTCTTCCATTTTGTTGTTCTATACTTCCTGACCACTCTTACAAAAAGCTTACAAGCCTCTGAAGAAACTGGAATAGGCTGTTATTTTCTCAAGGTTTACAAATTAAGTGATTGATTTTTAATGTATTCTCTACTTCTATTTTGATTTTTAGATTTTCTTAATATTTAAAGATGTGCCTTTTATTGGATAATGTTAATTTACGAATGTAATAATGTTATTTCACAATTATAATAATGTTACATGATCATGGGTATGGCATTCTTGAAAGAATCTTTACAACTCTCTCTCTCTCTCTCTCTCTCTCTCTCTCTCTCTCTCTCCTCTCTCACTCTCTCTTTAAAAAAAAAAGTATTTAAAAAAAAAAAAAAAAAAAAAAAAAAGAATCTTTACAAAAGATGTGAAAGGAAAGTAGTTTTCCTAAAACTCATGGCTCTGATTGCACAGTCCAATTTGCTTTTGATGTTTCTATAAGCAAAGGTCACTTTCTTTTAAGGCTATTTTCAGAACTTGTCTTTGTATTTTCTCTATAAACTATAAATGCAATTATGTCTATTTGGAGGCTAGAGTACCACAGGCAGCCTTACATGTGTGCCATGAGAAAGTTCAAAGACTCAACAAAAAGAAAGTCTATGGGAACTCAAAATTTCATTTTTTAATGGTAATCACCAAGATTTTCTCCAAGAAATAAATTGTTATTTTGTATTTTGTAATTTAAAAGCAGCTATTAGTACATTTCTGAGATATAGCAGGAGACCAAAACATTTTTGAAAAGAGAATAAATATATGAAGAAAAAAAGAGAGATAGGGTCCCATTAATCTGCCCAGGCTAGCCTTGAACTTATGAGTATCCTGCCTCAGTTGACCAAGTCTGAGATTATAGGCATGTACCAGCCTGGCTAAATATGCACAAATTTTAAGTGCACCATCCAATGATTTTTTTACAAATGTGTACACTTATGTAACTCAGATTTTGGGCTATCAAGAAATGGGACATTTCTGTCACCTCAGAAAATTTTCTGGGCTGGGGATGTGGCTCAAGCGGTAGCGCACCCGCCTGGCATGCGTGTGACCCGGGTTCGATCCTCAGCACCACATACAAACAAAGATGTTGTGTCTGCTGAAAACTAAAAAAAAAAAAAAAAAAAAAAGAAAAAAATTTTCTTATGTTTCCTTCCCAGTTAATATATGGCACCACTCATATCTAGAGGAAAACATTGTTCTGATTATTTTTCCACTACATTTTTCCCATGAAAAATTAGTATATAAAAAGATAAAAGAAAATATAAGATTAGTGTCTGACATATGATTCTATTTACATGATTCCAAAAAAAAAATGGGGTCATATAGTTTGTATTCTTTAATGGGAAGTATTTTTTTTTTTACTCAATACAATATTTTGGGGATTCCTCCATGATGTTGCAATCAACATTATTTCCATTCTTTTCATTGCTGAGGATTCTATCATATGAATATACTATAGTTTATTCATTCTCTTGTTGTTAGATACATCTGGATTGTTTGAATTTTGAATATTTTGAATAAAGTTATAATATGAACATATTTTGTGTTTTTTTTATTTTGGTAGACATACGCTTTTCTTTCTCTTAGATCTTGGGGTAAATGAATTTGTAATTTTATAGGAAACTATGAGGCTTTTCCCAAAGTGTACCACTTTACACTCTTATCAAAAATGTAGAAGAGTTACAATTGAGGTTTGATTAGTAATTTTTTCTTCCATTGTTATTGTTTTCTGCATTCTCAAAAACATCTGCCTGGCAAGTGTTGTAGTTCAGTGGTAGAGTGCTTAATTGGCACACGTGAGGCATTGGGTTAGATCCTCATCACCATATAAAAATAAATAAACCATGTACAACTAAAAACAAAATATTTTTAAAAAATTGCCTACCCTCTAGTCACAAAGATATTTTACTGTAGTTTCTTACAAAAGCTTTATGGGTTTGTATACAAGGTCATCTAAATTTAATATCTGTTTGTAGTGTGAGATAGAGATAGATGTTCCTTTTTTAAAAAATATGGATATCCAGTTTTCAAACACTATTCGTTGAAAATACTTTCCTTTTTCCATTGTAATATTTGGTCTGTCTGTAAAATATCAAATGACAGTAATAAATGAAAGTCTACTTTTGGCCTCTATTCTGTTCCACTGATCTATTTGTCAATCCTTATGCAACTACCACTCCATCTTGATTAGAAAACTTGGAATGGAACCACTATTTGACCCAGTTATCCCACTCCTTGGTCTATACCCAAGGACTTAAAATCAGTATACTATAGTAATGCAGACACATCAATGTTTATAGCAGCTCAATTTACAATACCTAAACTGTGGAAGCAACCTAGATGCCCTTCAATAGATGAATGGATAAAGAAACTGTGGTACATACACACAATGGAATATTACTCAGCATTAAGAGAGTATAAAATTATGGCATTTGAAGTAAATGAATTAAGTTGGAGAATATTATGCTAAGTGAAGTAAGCCAATCTCCCAAAAAACAAAGGCCAAATGTTCTCTCTGATAAGTGGATGCTGACCCAAAATGGGGGAGGGAGGGCGCACATAAGGAGAATGGAGGAACTTTGATTGGGCAAAGGAAAAGGAGAGATGGGAAGGGGGTATGGGGGTAGGAAAAATGGTAAAATGAGATAAACGTCATTACCCTAGGTACATGTATGACTGCACATGTGGTGCAACTATGTTGTGTACAGTCAAAGAAATAAAAAGTGTGCTCCATTTGTGTGCAATGAGTCAATGCATTCTGCTGTCATATATACCTAATTAAAATAAATAAATAAATTTAAAAATTATAAGAGGCAATAATAACATCTAGGGGAAGTGAAATAAAATACATCTACTTTGTTTTCTTTCAATATTAAACATTCTAATTACTTATGGATACAAAAAATTAAATTAGAAATAACCAAGGTTACAAATGAAAACATTAGACCAACACACACAGACACAGAAGAGACATTAAACTGATGGCATGATGAAGAGACATTAAACTGATGGCACAATGTTCTAAAATTTTCTTTTTCTTTTTGGTACCAGGGATTGATTCCAGGGCCCTTAACCACTGAGCCACATTCCCAGCCCTTTTTTATTTTGAGACAGGGTCTTGCTAAGTTGTTTGGGCCTTGATAAGTTGCAGAGACTGGCTTTGAATTTGCAATTCTCTTTCCTCAGTCTCTGAAGCCACTGGGATTACAGGAGTTTGCCACCACAGCAGGCATGTTCTCAAGTTTCCTAAAATCATTTTTAAACTAATGAGTAAACAAATGCAGTTAATGACTCTGACCAAAAAGAAATTCAAATATTTAACAAGTAGGTATATTGGTAATATACTTTTAATTAGAAGGAAATGAGTTGCTACTATGATAATATTCATATTTAAAGCTATACAAGTAATGTTTTAGTCTTCAATAGGGGAAAAGATACTGGGTAAAATTTTTGATGGGCAAATGACTAACACATTCATTGAGAGCTGCTAGAGTCCATAAGAGAAACAAAAAGGTATGACCCAATATCATACTCAAGAGGAAGATAGACATATTTGAAAAGTTGATAAAAATACAGTATAAATGCATGGCACAAGAAGACCATGCCACAGGAATTCAGAAGAGAGCCCTCACTGAGGATATAGTATTCACAGGGTAACTGGATTTTGAGTTCAGTCTTGAATGTCTTAAAGGACTGATAGGCAATTTGAGACATGAGAAAATGAAAGAACAACAAAAATACCTGTGACACCTTGTGGGTGGCAGTGAGCTCATTAGCTTAGTTGAAACCCAGGGCTTGCCTTTGGGTAGGCACCAAAGATAAAACTGGAGGGGGCAGGGCTTTAAATCTGATCCATTGATGGAGAAGCCAGGGAAGGTATTTACGAGCATCTAAAAACCTGGGTAGAATTACAAATATGGCAATAACAAAAACTTCTTTATGGAAACAGGCTAAAATTTATAAGGCCAATCATTTTTTTTCCCCCTAAAGCTAGAAAACACTGGTTAGTGTCACCACAGATGTCCACTAGAGGGCAGGCAAACCCAAGTTTACACTGCTGTAAAACTGGAGAAAGCACTGCTTTCACAGAAAATACTGATAGAACACTTCATATGCTGCTGTTGTTTAAAGACCGGTTTCAGTGCCTTTAACCTTGGACAGAGCCTAAGCTATGAGACCAATCTTCCACAAAAATCTTTTTGTGGTATAAAACATTTCTTAATTGCCAAATGGACCAGGAAGCTTTGGGAATTGATTGAGCTGATAGGTACAGGTGCTTATATAGGGCAAGCATACCTGGATATCCAACAGCAGCACTCATTACTGGCTTTACTGGCTACCTTACCTCAAACTCAACTCAATCACCCATCTCATGCATATCTTAAACACAGCCTAAATTTCAATTTAAGTTCTTCCATTTCCTTTTGGTCATTTAGAGAAATGTTTGGTCTTAAGAACTCATACCCCTTCATCAGAGGTGAGATGAGGGGAGGCTGCTGAGGAGATGTTCTGATATGTGCATTTGCCTCAGCAGGCTGAGGAGCTGTCATAATTGAGGGCAGGGGCGTGATGGTGGGAGTCTTCAGTTCTCACTAACTATGACAATCAATCATCATCATTTACAACTAATTAAAAGGGTTGAGAATTTTAACAAACCTTTTATTTACTTATTTTTTTAAAGAGAGAGAGAGAGAGAAGAGAGAGAGAGAGAATTTTTTAATATTTATTTTTTAGTTTTCAGCGGACACAACATCTTTGTATGTGGTGCTGAGGATCGAACCCGGGCTGCACGCATGCCAGGTGAGTGCGCTACCGC